>NC_091977.1:104145212-105579703 GCF_044704955.1 Pristiophorus japonicus
TTTAATCGTAGGTTTGGGAGGTGCTGTCGAAGAAGCCTTGGTGAGTTGCTGCAGTGCATCCTGTAAATACTACACACTGCAGCCACGGTGGATGTGGTACCAGCTGCTTTATCCTGGATGGTATCGAGTGTTGTTGCAGCTGCGCCCATCCAGGCAATTCAGAGTATTCCATCACACTCCTGACTTGTGCCTTGTAGGTGGTGGAAAGGCTTTGGAGAGTCAGGAGGTGAGGCCCTTGTTGCAGAATACCCAGCCTCTGACCTGCTCCAGCCATCACAGTATTTATGTAGCTGGTTCAGGTTAGTTTCTGGTCAATGGTGACCCCCCTAGGATGATGATGGTGGGGGACTTGTTGATGATAATGTCATTGAATGTCAAGGGGAGGCGGTTATTGGAGATGTTCATTGCCTGGTACTTGTACGGCATGAATGTTACTTGTCACTCATCAGCCTAAGTCTGGATGTTGTCCAGATCTTGCTGCATGAAGGCATGGATTGCATTATGTGAGGAATTGCAAATGTAGGTGAACACTGTGTCATCATCAGTGAACATCCCCACTTCTGACTTTATAGTGGAGGGAAGGACATTGATGAAGCAACTGAAGATAAACCTGTGGAATTTTATAATATGTGCAGTGATGTTTCATATTTCATGAGCTTAACATCATCACATCACATTCTATTTATTACAGCAATTTTTTCCCTCAGAAACTTTGCTTTGAGGCAATGTTCAATTAAACTTCCATCACAAAGCAGTGAACTAATTAATATTCATGTTATCTCCAGCTCCTGGTTGTATTTAAATCATCAACTCCCACTGGAGGGCAGTCCATAATCTGCAATGGCATATCTTTCTACGTTAAAGATGTATTTAAATACACTTTTCTTTTATAATTGCCACTTTAATGTGTGATATAAACAAGATAGATTATGCAGTCCTTTGAGATGTAATTTATAGCTGCTATTGGGTTACAACCAACTCCCATGGGTATAATGTATTCTGCATCTCAAACATATATTTGCAGAGGAGAGCTCCATAATGTTAGTTATGCATGATACAAGGTGGATTCTGTATAATTTGTAACATAAGTATTAAAGCCCCTGATTTATTTGCCTGGATTGCAGCATTGCCAACACTCACAACTTCGTTAATTTATTGATTTTTTTTCATTATTATATTATTATGTGCAATTCGCAGGGATAGAATGGAGACGGAGAAAAAACATTGTCTCTCCTACTGGAGGCAATCTCTGTGCACCTTGCACACTAAAATAATACATTATTAATTAAAATAATAATAAATTAGCAGTCTTAAATGTTGACAATGCTGGAATTCAACTCCCATGTCTTATTGGTGCCTGGATTTTTTGATCCTATTCGTCGTCTTTAAATTAAATATTGACTCTTTCTCCATGTTTAAAATAAACAGTAACTTGTCACAAATTTATATTGAAACATAATCTAGTTTTGGAGTAGGCATCGTGTTCCCAGACTTTTTCTGAGGAATTATGGATTCATAACTGCATGGGAATGAAAACCAGCTGCTCATCTCATCCTGTTTACTCTGTCATTTAGATCTATCCTCAAAACAACAACAATTTGCATTTATATAGCACCTTTAACATCGTGAAATGTACCATGGTGCTTCACAGGAGTATTATGAGAGAAAAAATTTGACACCGAGCCACATAAGGAGAAATTAGGGCAGGCAAAGAAGTAAATTTTAAGGAGCACCTTGAAGGAGAAAAGACAAGTAGAGAGATGGAGAGGTTTAGGCAGGGAATTCCAGAGTTTAGGGCCTAGGCAACAGAAGGCACAGCCACCAATGATTGAGCGATTATAATCAGGGATGCTCAAGAGGGCAGAATTAGAGGAGCATGCACATCTCGGCGGTTGTGGGGCTGAAGGAGATTACAAAGATAGGGAGGAGTGAGGCCATGGAGGGATTTGAAAACAAGGATGAGAATTTTTAAATCAAGGCGTTGCTTAACTGAGAGCCAATGTAGGTCAGCAAGTACAGGGGTGATGGGTGAGCGGGACTTGGTGCGAGTTAGGACAAGGGCAGCCAGGTTTTGGATCATCTCTAGTTTACATAGGGTAGAGTGTGGGAGGCCAGCCAGGAGTGCGTTGGAATAGTCAAGCCTAGAGATAACAAAGGCATGGATGAGGGCTTCAGCAGTGGATGATCTGAGGCAAGGGCGGAGATGGGCGATGTTACGGACGTGGAAATAGTCGGTCTTAGTTATGCTGCGGATATGTGGTCAAAAGCTCATTTCAGGGTCAAATATGACACCAAGGTTGCGAACAGTGTGGTTCAGCCTCAGACAGAAGTTAGGGAGAGGGATGGAGTCAGTGGCTAGGGAACGGAGTTTGTGGCGGGGACCCCCACTATTTAATTGGAAAAAATAACTGCTCATCCAGAACTATCGGACAAACAGTCTGATAATTTAGAGACCGTGGCGAGGTTGAGAGAAGCAGTAGTAAGATAGAGCTGGGTGTCATCAGCGTACATGTGGAAACTGACGCTGTGTTTTTGGATGATTTCGCCAAGGGGCAACATGTAGATGAGAAATAGGAGGGGACCAAGGATAGATCCTTGGGGGACACCACAGGTAACGATGCGGGAGTGGGAGCAGCACCATTGCAGGTGATTCTGTGGCTACAATTAGATAAGAATGGAACCAGGCGAGTGCCGTCCCACCCAGCTGGACGACGGTGGAGAGACGATAGAGAAGGATGGAATGGTCAACGATGTAAAAGGCTGCAGACAAATCAAGAAGGACGAGGAGGGATAGTTTACCTTTGTCACAGTCACAAAGGATGTCATTTGTGACTTTGATGAGAGCCGTTTCAGTACAGTGGCAGGTGTGGAAACCTGATTGGAGGGATTCACACATGGAATTGTGGGAAAGATGGGCATGGATTTGGGAGGCAACAATATGTTCAAGGACGTTGGAGAAGAAAGGGAGCTTGGGGATGGGATGGTAGTTTGCAAGGACGGAGGGATCGAGGGCTGTTTTTTTGAGGAGAGTGGTGATGACAGTAGATTTGAGGGACAGGGGCCAGTACCTGAGGAGAGAGAACTATTAACAATGTTGGCTAACATGAGAGATAGAAAAGGAAGTTGGGTGGTCAGCAGTTTGGTGGGAATAGGTTCAAGGGAGCAGAAAGTGGGTCTCATAGACAGGATGAGCCCGGAGAGGTCATGAGGAGAGAAACGGAGAAAGATGTGAGGTCAGGGCTAGGGCAGGAGGGATCCTTAGAGGATGTTTGGCCCAGTGGGCTAGGGGAAGGAAGAGACGAGGCAGAGGCGGCCGAACGGATGGTTTCAATTTTAGGGACAAAGAAGTCCATGAGCTCCTCACACTTATTGTCAGAGGTGAGGGTGGAGACTGGGGAGAAGGGTTTGAAAAGATGGTTAGCAGTGGAGAATGGAAGCCAGTGTTTATCTTTACATTCCAGAATGATTCTGGAATGTGAGTGATTTTGGCAGACGAGAGCAGGACCTGATAATGCTTTGTGTGGTCCAGCCAGACCTGGCAGTGAATGGCTAAACCAGTTGTCCACCATATCCATCAAAACCTTCCATGCCGAATCGAAAATATGTTGATTTCTCCATTGAATGATGTCTGTCCTGTAACTGAACTCTCATGTGAAATAAAAATGGAAAATGCTGGGAATACTCGCACATCAGGCAGCATCTGTGGAGAAAGAAACAGAGTTAACGTTTCAGGTTGATGACCTTTCGTCAGAGCCTCATGTGAAGTAGTTTATGTTTAATTTGTTTTTCTACAGCGTTCGCTACAAGACCATCACTGTACCATGTGACACACACGACATTGGGATTACAGAGACGTGACTCCAGGATGATCAGGGCTGGGAACTCAACATCCAGGGGTATTCAACATTCAGGAAGGATAGAATAAAAGGAAAAGGAGGTGGGGTAGCATTGCTAGTTAAGGAGGAGATTAATGCAATAGTTAGGAAGGACATTAGCTTGGATGATGTGGAATCTATATGGGTAGAGCTGCAGAATACCAAAGGGCAAAAAACATTAGTGGGAGTTGTGTACAGACCTCCAAACAGTAGTAGTGATGTTGGGGAGGGCATCAAACAGGAAATTAGGGGTGCATGCAATAAAGGTGCAGCAGTTATAATGGGTAACTTTAATATGCACATAGATTGGGCTAACCAAACTGGAAGCAATACGGTGGAGGAGGATTTCCTGGAGTGCATAAGGGATGGTTTTCTAGACCAATATGTCGAGGAACCAACTAGGGGGGAGGCCATCTTAGACTGGGTGTTGTGTAATGAGAGAGGATTAATTAGCAATCTCGTTGTGCGAGGCCCCTTGGGGAAGAGTGACCATAATATGGTGGAATTCTGCATTAGGATGGAGAATGAAACAGTTAATTCAGAGACCATGGTACAGAACTTAAAGAAGGGTAACTTTGAAGGTATGAGGCGTGCATTGGCTAGGATAGATTGGCGAATGATACTTAAGGGGTTGACTGTGGATGGGCAATGGCAGACATTTAGAGACCGCATGGATGAACTACCACAATTGTACATTCCTGTCTGGCGTAAAAATAAAAAAGGGAAGGTGGCTCAACCGTGGCTATCAAGGGAAATCAGGGATAGTATTAAAGCCAAGGAAGTGGCATACAAATTGGCCAGAAATAGCAGCGAACCCGGGGACTGGGAGAAATTTAGAACTCAGCAGAGGAGGACAAATGGTTTGATTAGGGCAGGGAAAATGGAGTACGAGAAGAAGCTTGCAGGAAACATTAAGACGGATTGCAAAAGTTTCTATAGATATGTAAAGAGAAAAAGGTTAGTAAAGACAAACGTAGGTCCCCTGCAGTCAGAATCAGGGGAAGTCATAACGGGGAACAAAGAAATGGCGGACCAATTGAACAAGTACTTTGGTTCGGTATTCACTAAGGAGGACATAAACAACCTTCCAGATATAAAAGGGGTCAGAGGGTCTAGTAAAGAGGAGGAACTGAGGGAAATCCTTATTAGTCGGGAAATTGTGTTGGGGAAATTGATGGGATTGAAGGCCGATAAATCCCCAGGGCCTGATGGACTGCATCCCAGAGTACTTAAGGAGGTAGACTTGGAAATAGCGGATGCATTGACAATCATTTTCCAACATTCCATTGACTCTGGATCAGTTCCTATCGAGTGGAGGGTAGCCAATGTAACCCCACTTTTTAAAAAAGGAGGGAGAGAGAAAACAGGGAATTATAGACCGGTCAGCCTGACATCGGTAGTGGGTAAAATGATGGAATCAATTATTAAGGATGTCATAGTAGTGCATTTGGAAAGAGGTGACATGATAGGTCCAAGTCAGCATGGATTTGTGAAAGGGAAATCATGCTTGACAAATCTTCTGGAATTTTTTGAGGATGTTTCCAGTAGAGTGGACAAGGGAGAACCAGTTGATGTGGTATATTTGGACTTTCAGAAGGCTTTCGACAAGGTCCCACACAAGAGATTAATGTGAAAAGTTAAAGCACATGGGATTGGGGGTAGTGTGCTGACATGGATTGAGAACTGGTTAGCAGACAGGAAGCAAAGAGTAGGAGTAAATGGGTACTTTTCAGAATGGCAGGCAGTGACTAGTGGGGTACCGCAAGGTTCTGTGCTGGGGCCCCAGCTGTTTACACTGTACATTAGTGATTTAGACGAGGGGATTAAATGTAGTATCTCCAAATTTGCGGATGACACCAAGTTGGGTGGCAGTGTGAGCTGCGAGGAGGATGCTATGAGGCTGCAGAGTGACTTGGATAGGTTAGGTGAGTGGGCAAATGCATGGCAGATGAAGTATAATGTGGATAAATGTGAGGTTATCCACTTTGGTGGTAAAAACAGAGAGACAGACTATTATCTGAATGGTGACAGATTAGGAAAAGGGGAGGTGCAACGAGACCTGGGTGTCATGGTACATCAGTCATTGAAGGTTGGCATGCAGGTACAGCAGGCGGTTAAGAAAGCAAATGGCATGTTGGCCTTCATAGTGAGGGGATTTGAGTACAGGGGCAGGGAGGTGTTGCTACAGTTGTACAGGGCCTTGGTGAGGCCACACCTGGAGTATTGTGTACAGTTTTGGTCTCCTAACCTGAGGAAGGACATTCTTGCTATTGAGGGAGTGCAGCGAAGGTTCACCAGACTGATTCCCGGGATGGCGGGACTGAACTATCAAGAAAGACTGGATCAACTGGGCTTGTATTCACTGGAGTTCAGAAGAATGAGAGGGAACCTCATAGAAATGTTTAAAATTCTGATGGGTTTAGACACTTTAGATGCAGGAAGAATGTTCCCAATGTTGGGAACGTCCAGAACCAGGGGACACAGTCTAAGGATAAGGGGTAAGCCATTTAGGACCGAGATGAGGAGAAACTTCTTCACCCAGAGAGTGGTGAACCTGTGGAATTCTCTACCACAGAAAGTTGTTGAGGTCAATTCACTAAATATATTCAAAAAGGAGTTAGATGAAGTCCTTACTATTAGGGGGATCAAGGGGTATGGCGAGAAAGCAGGAATGGGGTACTGAAGTTGCATGTTCAGCCATGAACTCATTGAATGGCGGTGCAGGCTAGAAGGGCTGAATGACCGACTCCTGCACCTATTTTCTATGTTTCTATGTTTCTACATCAATGGTTTTGCCTCCAAGATAACCTTTATCATCCAACTAGTGCTATTGCAATGGTAACATTTAACCACTACATTTGCACATATAGAGCTCAACATTGCTCAGGAGTTGCCCTGTTTTTTTTGGAGCAACTTGATTTTTCTGGAGTCCCCATTTTGCACATTCAATTTGCGCAGTGTAAGTGAGTTAGTTAGGATTTTTTTAGTTCAGTTTAGTTTTTTTCAAAAGGGGGCGTTACCAGCCACCTACGCCCGTTTTGGCCATTTAAGTCACTTTGGACAGCTAATAGTTACTCCAAACTAACTTAGGCCAGCGTATGTGGCCACTTGTGGCCGCACAGAAAACCCTTGCAGAGGGTTAAGAAATCAACGCAGATTGGTACTAATGACTTGACTAAAGAATGTGAAGAAGATCAAACAGCTATACAGGACATCATATGACAAACTTCACAAAGTTCATTCACTATACAACTGAAGCATTCATGGAAGCTTAAACTACAAAAATAAAAGAAGTAAAGAGACAAAACCTATTTACATAATTTTTTCAAAATATCCAAATAAAAAATAGAAGTACCTCCTGCTCATAATTCTTACGTAGGAAAGTATTTTCATCAACAGGATTAAAGAAAGTCTTGAGTAAGCTCATTAAAATGACTGGCTACACAGTTATCACCCTCCCCCGCCCCCGATCAAAACTCTTCCCCACCCCTCGGATCAAAACTCTCCTCCTCCCCCACCCCTCGCCCGATCAAAACTCTTCTCTGTCGCCCCCCCTCCACCGATCAAAACTCTCCCCGCACCAACCTGTTTGTTGTAGCCTTAGCCCGTGAAGGCAGTGGGCTGGCCTGTGCGGCAGGCCACTCGGCCCGGGATAGGGGCGGGACGCATCGGGTCCTATGCTGCAGCACGCATCATCATCATCATCGTCATCGGCAGGAGCTACTGCGCATGTCCGAACGTTCCAGTGCGCATGCGGAGAGCTGTCGGCACTGTTTTTCGCACAGGCCCCAGCTCCGCCCCCTAATGGACAGACCACGCCGCGCCAAGCCATGGGAGAGGCCACAGAGCAACCAGAATCCGGAGACATTTTTTTGGCACCGCTTTCAGCCCAAAGAGTTGGGGCATCTTTGGTGAGTGCGTCGAACAAAATGGGTGGGCCAATTTTGAGCACATAGGATGGTATATATTAGTCTTGCATATTTTATCCATCAGATTATTTTTTCAGAGATTTAACATAAGCATAAACATTGAAAACTACATGGCATTAGCAGCAGATATAACTTGTCTGGAGCAGTGCAAATAGTCCCTAGTGTCTAAAATAGTGGCACATTGGTTTCTGAACCAGACTGTTCACGAACTCAGCCTGCCTCTTAATTCTCCAATTTCATCAGACTACTATTTTAATATGCAGTGATACATTGTATATGAATTGATATTTTTATACCTGCTTATTCTGATTATTTTAGTTGAGAGTATAGAGCCGAATCAATTTTTTGGGTTAGAGATAAAAGGTAAAAAAGCTGCAATAGAAGCAGAAAATGCTGGAAATACACTGCAGACGTGTCAGCATCTGTAAAGAGAAAAGCCACTATAGAACAGAAACCATCCATTGGGATTTTGTTCAAACATTAGCCTGTCTTTCCTCTCCAAATGAGGATGAATTTACTATGTATTTCCTCACTTTTTTTTTAACCTTGTTCTCATCATGACAAACGCGGTGTCACTTCTGGCACTAAATGCTAGAGACTCACGGATTTCTTTTTCACTGAAATTCAGGGCATCTGCTCACTGCTGCCTTCTGCATGTCCACCCAGCCACCACTCTGCTTTCCCCCAACTCAGCCCCACCCTGTAACGAACAGAGTGGATAAAGGGGAACCAGTGGATGTGGTGTATTTGGACTTCCAGAAGGCATTTGACAAGGTGCCACATAAAAGGTTACTGCACAAGATAAAAGTTCATGGGGTTGGGGGTAATATATTAGCATGGATAGAGGATCGGCTAACTAACAGAAAACAGAGAGTCAGGATAAATGGTTCATTCTCTGGTTGGCAACCAGTAACTAGTGGGGTGCTACAGGGTCAGTGCTGGGATCCCAACTATTTACAATCCATATTAACGACTTGGAAGAAAGGACTGAATGTAACGTTTGCTGATGATACAAAGATCTGAAAAAATCTACAAAAGGACATAGTCAGGCTAAGTGAGTGGGCAAAAATTTGGCAGGTGGAGTATAATGTTGGAAAGTGTGAGGTCATACATTTTGGCAGAAAAAAAATCAAAGAGCAAGTTATTATTTAAATGGAGAAAGATTGCAAAGTGCCGCAGTACAGCAGGACCTGGGGGTACTTGTGCATGAAACACAAAAGGGTGATGTTATATATGTGGACTTGTATTTACTCTGTACAGACACCAGAGGGCTCATTCCCCAGAGTCCAAGGGACCTCATAATCCCTTGGGAGCACAGGTATTTAAGAAGGCTTCACAGATTGGAGAGAGACTGTGGAGACCTGCAATAAAAGACTAAGGTCACACATTACTTTGAGCTCACTGTGTTCAGTCTGACTCTTTCTCCATACACAACAACTGGCGATGAGATACAGATAGTGAACCCAAAGATGCAGAGAACAGTGGGCATCCTGGATAAATTTTCGGAGGGAGATGATTGGAAAACTTTTGTGGAACGATTCGACCAATACTTCATGGCCAATGAGCTAGATGGGGAAGAGAGTGCTGCCAAACGAAGGGCGATCCTCCTCACTGTCTGTGGGGCACCAACGTATGGCCTCATGAAGAATCTGCTCACTCCAGCGAAACCCACGGAGAAATCGTACGACGATTTGTGCACACTGGTCCGAGAGCATTTGAACCCGAAGGAAAACATTCTGATGGCAAGGTACCGGTTATACACCTACAAAAGATCTGAAGGCCAGGAAGTGGCGAGTTATGTTGCCGAGCTAAGACGCCTTGCAGGACATTGCGAATTTGAAGGACATTTGGAGAACATGCTCAGAGACTTTCTCATACTTGGCATTGGCCATGAAACCACACTTCGCAAACTTTTGACTGTAGAGATCCCAACCTTGAGTAAAGCCATAGTGATAGCCCAGGCGTTCATTGCCACCAGTGACAATATGTAGCAAATCTCTCAGCACACAAGTGCTGCTACAATACTGTGAACAAAGTGATGTTGTTTTCGAATCGTAATGTTCAGGGCAGGTCACACATACCTGCAGCTACACGTCCGCAGATGTCTCAAAGTCCACCATCAAGGGTGATGAATGCAATGCCATTAACACCTTGTTGGCACTGCAGGGGTGATCATCATTTCCATTCATGTCGATTCAAAGGATACGTTTGCAAGGGCTGTGGAATAATGGGACACCTCCAACGAATGTGCAGGCGAGCTGCTAAGCCTGTTAAACCTGCAAACCATCATGTTGCAGAGGAGGATCACGATGAAACAGAGACTCAGATCGAGGAGGCAGAGGTACATGGAGTGCACACATTCACCACAAATTGTCCCCCAATAATGCTGAATGTTGAACTAAATGGACTCCCAGTGTCAATGAAGCTGGACACGGGTGCAAGCCAGTCCATCATGGGCAAAAAAATCTTTGAAAGGTTGTGGTGCAACAAGTCCTCAAGGGCAGTCTTAATTCCAATTCGTTTGAAACTAAGAACTTACACAAAAGAACTGATTCCTGTAATCGGCAGTGCTACCGTAAAGGTCTCCTACGATGGAGCGGTGCACAAGCTACCACTCTGGGTGGTACCAGGCAATGGTCCCACGCTGTTCGGCAGGAGCTGGCTGAGAAAGATACGCTGGAACTGGGACGACATCCGAGCGCTATCGCCCGCTGACGACACTTCGTGTGCCCAGGTCTTAAACAAATTTCCTTCGCTATTCGAACCAGGCATCGGGAAATTCCAAGGAGCAAAAGTGCAGATCCACCTAATTCCGGGCGCGACCCATCCATCACAAGGCGAGAGCAGTGCCGCACATGATGGGAGAAAGGGCAGAGATCGAGCTAGACCGGCTGCAAAGAGAGGGCATCGTCTCACCGATCGAGTTCAGCGAGTACCAGTACTATTGTACCAGTCCTCAAGGGAGACGGCACGTCAGAATCTGTGGCAATTACAAAGTAACTATCAATCGTTTCTCTCTGCAGGATCAATACCCATTACCAAAAGCCAACGACCTCTTTGCAATGCTGGCGGGAGGAAAGACGTTCACGAAGCTGGATCTGACTTCAGTCTACATGACGCAGGAACTGGAGGAATCATCGAAGGCCCTCACCTACATCAACACGCACAAAGGTCTTTTTGTTTATAACAGATGCCCATTTGGAATCCGAACAGTGGCTGCGATATTCCAGAGAAACATATAAAGCTTATTGAAGTCGGTCCCGCACACCGTGGTCTTCCATGATGACATCTTGGTCACAGGTCGGAACACAGTCGAGCACCTGCAGAACCTGAAGGAGGTTCTTAGTCAACTCAACTGCGTGGGACTCAGGTTAAAACACTCAAAGTGCGTTTTCCTGGCGCCTGAAGTGGAGTTCCTGGGAAGGAGGATTGCGGCGGACGGCATCAGGCGCACCAACGCGAAGACGGAGGCAATCGAGAACGCACCGAGGCCACAGCACGTGACGGAGCTGCAGTCATTTCTGGGACTTTTGAACTACTTTGGTAACTTCTTACCGGGTCTCAGCACACTGTTAGAACCACTACATGTCTTACTACATAAAGGGGACGAATGGGTATGGGGTAAAAGCCAAGAAAATGCCTTTGTAAAAGCGAGAAAATTGTTATGCTCAAACAAATTGCTTGTGTTGTATGATCCATGTAAGCGTTTGGTACTAGCATGTGATGCGTCGTCATATGGCGTCGGGTGTGTATTGCAACAAGCTAATGATTTCGGGAACATGCAACTGGTTGCTTATGCATCCAGGAGTCTGTCCAAGGCCGAGAGAGCCTACAACATGATTGAAAAAGAAGCATTAGCGTGTGCCTATGGAGTAAAGAAAATGCATCAATACCCGTTTGGCTAAAATTCGAATTGGAAACTGACCATATGCCACTTATATCCCTGTTTTCCGAGAGTAAAGGGATAAATAACAACGTATCGGCCCGCATCCAGAGATGGGCACTCATGTTGTCCGCATACAACTATGCCATCCGCCACAGACCAGGCACAGAAAACTGCGCCGATGCTCTCAGTAGGTTGCCATTGCCACAGGGGTGGAAATGGCGCAGCCCGCAGATCTAGCCATGGTTATGGAAGCATTTGAGAGTGAGCAATCACCCGTCACTGCCTGGCAGATTAAAACCTGGACAAGCCAGGACCCCTTATTATCTCTAGTCAAAAACTGTGTGCTCCACGGGAGCTGGTCCAGTGTCCCAGTGGAAATGCAGGAAGAGATAAAGCGATTCCAGTGGTGCAAAGATGAAATGTCTATACAGGCAGACTGCCTTCTGTGGGGCAATCGAGTAGTGGTCCCCAAGAAGGGCAGAGACACCTTTATCAATGACCTCCACAGTACCCACCCAGGCATCGTAATGATGAAAGTGATAGCCAGATCCCACGTGTGGTGGCCTGGTATCGATGCGGACTTAGAGTCCTGCGTTCACAGATGTAATACATGCTCGCAGTTCAGCAATGTACCCCAGGAGGTGCCGCTAAGTTTATGGTCTTGGCCCTCCAAACCGTGATCTAGGGTACATGTCGACTATGTAGGCCCGTTCTTGGGTAAAATGTTCCTTGTGGTTGTAGATGCGTACTCCAAGTGGATTGAATGTGAGATAATGGCGGCTAGCACGTCCGCTGCCACCACTGAAAGCCTGCGGGCCATGTTTGCCACTCACAGCTTACCCGATGTCCTGGTGAGCAACGATGGGCCACGTTTAACCAGTGCTGAGTTCAAAGAATTCATGACCCGTACGGGATCAAACATGTCACATTTGTCCCATTTAAACCAGCGTCCAATGGTCGGCAGAGAGATCAGTGCAATCCATCAAGCAAGGTTTGAAGAGGGTAACTGAAGGCTCACTGCAGACTCACCTATCCCACGTCGGCAGTTCGAGAGGCCAGCGGGGAGTCAGGAGGCGGAGCCGGAGATTGCTGAGGCCTACAAAAGGCCCAACTGGTGCAGCTGCAGCAGGGAGGCAAAAAAGAAGTAGAAAAAAATCTAAAGGTGACGTCACAGCCAAGGGGGTAAGTGATTGGCTGGTGATTGGTGAGTAGTTTTTCTTTTTCTTTTTTTTATCAGTAAGTAACCTTTAGCATTGTTGTTGCCAATTTAAGTTTATCTATGGTTTAAGTCATGGCAGGACAGCTCGGACACGTGTTTATGCTCCTCCTGTACTATGTGGGAAGTCAGGGATGCTTCCGGTGTCCTTGACGACTATATGTGCGGGAAGTGCAGCCCCCTGCAGCTCCTGACGGACCGCATTGCGGCACTGGAGCTGCTGGTGGATGAACTCTGGAGCATCCACGATGCTGAGAATGACGTGAGTAGCACGTTTAGTGAGTTGGTCTTACCGCAGATAAAGGGTACACAGCCAGATAGGGAATTGGTGACCAACAGGATGAGCAGTGCAAGGAAGGTAGTGCAGGGGTCCCCTGCAGTCATCCCCCTGCAAAACAAATACACCGCTTTGAGTACTGTTGTGGGGAATGACTTATAAGGGAGGGCAGCAGCAGCCAAGTTCATGGCACTGTGGGTGGCTCTGCTGCACAGGAGGGCAGGAAAAAGAGTGGGGGAGCTATAATGATAGGGGATTCAATTGTCAGGGGAACAGATAGACGTTTCTGCGGCCGCAACCGAGACTCCAGGATGGTATGTTGCCTCGCTGGTGTAAGGGTCAAGGATGTCTCGGAGCAGGTGCAGGGCATTCTGAAAAGGGAGGTTGAACAGCCAGTTGTCATGGTGCATATAGGTACCAACGATATAGGTAAAAAACAGGATGAGGTCCTACGAGACGAATTTAGGGAGCTAGGAGCTAAATTAAAAAGTAGGACCTCAAAAGTAGTAATCTCAGGATTGCTACCAGTGCCACGTGCTAGTCAGAGTAGGAATCGTAGGATAGCTCAGATGAATACGTGGCTTGAGCAGTGGTGCAGCAGGGAGGGATTCAAATTCCTGGGACATTGGAATCGGTTCTGGGGGAGGTGGGACCAGTACAAACCGGACAGTCTGCACTTGGGCAGGACCAGAACCAATGTCCAAGGGTTGTGTTTGCTAGTGCTGTTGGGGAGGAGTTAAACTAATTTGGCAGGGGGATGGGAACCTATGCAGGGAGACAGAGGGAAGTAGAATGGGGGCAGAAGCAAAAGATAGAAAGAAGAAAAGTAAAAGTGGAGGGCAGAGAAACCTAAGGCAAAAAGCAAAAAGGGCCACATTACACCAAAATTCTAAAGGGGCAAAGTATGTTAGAAGGACAAGCCTGAAGGCTCTGTGCCTCAATACGAGACGTATTCGGAATAAGGTGGACAGATAGCAGTTAACGGATATGATGTAATTGGCATCACGGAGACATGGCTCCAGGGTGACCAAGACTGAGAACTCAACATCCAGGGGTATTCAACATTTAGGAAGGATAGACAGAAAGGAAAAGGAGGTGGGGTGGCATTGCTGGTTAAAGAGGAAATTAATGCAATAATAAGAAAGGACGTTAGCTTGGATGATGTGGAATCGGTATGGGTGGAGCTACGGAATACCAAGGGGCAGAAAACGCTAGTGGGAGTTGTGTACAGACCACCAAACAGTAGTAGTAAGGTTGTGGACAGCATTAAACAAGAAATTAGGGATGCATGCAGTAAAGGTACAGCAGTTACCATGGGTGACTTTAATCTACATATTGATTGGGCTAACCAAACTGGTAGCAATACTGTGAAGGAGGATTTCTTGGAGTGGATTAGGGATGGTTTTCTGGACCAATATGTCGAGGAACCAACTAGAGAGCTGGCCATCCAAGATAAGGTGTTGTGTAATGAGAAAGGACTAATTGGCAATCTTGTTGTGCGAGGCCCCTTGGGGAAGAGTGACCATAACATGGTAGAATTCTTTATTGAGATGGAGAGCGACACAGTTAATTCAGAAACTAGGGTCCTGAACTTAAGGGAAGGTAACTTCGATGGTTTGAGGTGTGAGTTGGCTCGAATAGACTGGCAAATGATACTTAAAGGGTTGACGGTGGATAGGCAATGGCAAACATTTAACGATCACATGGATGAACTTCAGCAATTGTACATCCCTGTCTGGAGTAAAAATAAAAAGGGGAAGATGGCTCAACCGTGGCTAACCAGAGAAATTAAGGATAGTGTTAAATACAAGGAAAATGCATATAAATTGGCCAGAAAAAGCAACAAACCTGAGGACTGGGAGAAATTTAGAATTCAGCAGAGGAGGACAAAGGGTTTAATTAAGAGGGGGAAAATAGAATACGAGAAGAAGCTTGCCAGGAACATAAAAACTGACTGCAAAAGCTTCTGTAGATATGTGAAGAGAAAAAGATTAGTGAAGACAAACGTAGGTTCCTTGCAGTCGGATTCAGGTGAATTTATAATGGGGAACAAAGAAATGGCAGACCAATTGACAAATACTTTGGTTCTGTCTTCACGAAGGAAGACACAAATAACCTTCCAGAAGGACTAGGGGACCGAGGGTCTCGTGAGAAGGAGGAACTGAAGGATATCCTTATTAGGCGGGAAATTGTGTTAGGGAAATTGATGGGATTGAAGGCCAATAAATCCCCAGGGCCTGATAGTCTGCATCCCAGAGTACTTAAGGAAGTGGCCCCAGAAATAGTGGATGCATTGGTGATCATTTTCCAACAGTCTATCGACTCTGGATCAGTTCCTATGGACTGGAGGGTAGCTAATGTAACACCACTTTTTAAAAAGGGAAGGAGAGAGAAAGTGGGTTATTTTAGAACGGTTAGCCTGACATCAGTAGTGGGGAAAATGTTCGAATCAATTATTAAGGATGAAATAGCAGCGCATTTGGAAAGCAGTGACAGGATCGGTCCAAGTCAGCATGGATTTATGAAAAGGAAATGATGCTTGACAAATCTTCTGGAATTCTTTGAGTATGTAACTAGTAGAGTGGACAAGGGAGAACCAGTGGATGTGGTGTATTTGGACATTCAAAAGGCTTTTGACAAGGTCCCACACAAGAGATTGGTGTGCAAAATCAAAACACATGGTATTGGGGGTAATATACTGATGTGGATAGAGAACTGGTTGGCAGACAGGAAGCAGAGAGTCGGGATAAGTGGGTCCTTTTCAGAATGGCAGGCAGTGACTAGTGTAGTGCCGCAGGGCTCAGTGCTGGGACCCCAGCTCTTTACAATATACATCAATGATTTGGATGAAGGAATTTAGTGTAATATCTCCAGGTTTGCAGATGACACTAAACTGGGTGACGGTGTGAGCTGTGAGGGGGACGCTAGGAGGCTGCAGGGTGACTTGGACAGGTTAGGTGAGTGGGCAAATGCATGGCAGATGCAGTATAATGTGGATGAATGTGAGGTTATCCACTTTGGTGGCAAAAACGTGAAGACAGAATATTATCTGAATGGCAGCAGATTAGGAAAAGGGGAGGTGCAACGAGACCTGGGTGTCATGGTTCATCAGTCATTGAAAGTTGGCATACAGGTATAGCAGGCGATGGAGAAGGCAAATGTTATGTTGACCTTCATAGCAAGGGGATTTGAGTATAGGAGCAAGGAGGTCTTGCTGCAGTTGTACAGGGCCTTGGTGAGGCCTCACCTGGAATATTGTGTTCAGTTTTGGTCTCCTAATCTGAGGAAGGATGTTCTTGCTATTGAGGGAGTGCAACGAAGGTTCACCAGACTGATTTCCGGGATGGCAGGACTGACATATGAGGAGAAACTGGATCCACTGGGCCTTTATATGTTGGAGTTTAAAAGGATGAGAGGTGATCTCATCGAAACATATAAGATTCTGACGGGGCAGGACAGGTTAGATGCGGGTAGAATGTTCCCGATGTTGGGGAAGTCCAGAACCAGGGGACAGTCTTAGGATAAGGGGTAGGCCATTTAGGACTGAGATGAGGAGAAACTTCTTCACTCAGAGAGTTGTTAACCTGTGGAATTCCCTGCCGCAGAGAGTTGTTGATGCTATTTCATTGGACATATTCAAGAGGGAGTTAGACATGGTCCTTACGGCTAAAGGGATCAAGGGATATGGAGAGAAAGCAGAAAAGGGATAGTGGGGGAATGATTAGCCATGATCTTATTGAATGATGGTGCAGGCTCGAAGGGCCGAATGGCCTACTCCTGCACCTATTTTCTATGTTTCTATGTTTCTATGAGTCCTGCTTAGCTACCGCACGAGACCCCACTCACTCACTGGGATCCCACCTGCTGAACTGCTCATGAAAAGAACACTTAGGACAAGGCTCTCGTTAGTTCACCCTGATCTACATGAACAGGTAGCGAGCAGCCGGCTTCAACAAAGTGCATACCATGATAGCACAAATGTGTCACGCGAGATTGAAGTCAATGATCCTGTATTTGTATTAAATTATGGACAAGGTCACAAGTGGCTTCCCGGCACTGTCGTGGCCAAAGAGGGGAGCAGGGTGTTTCTGGTCAAACTTTCAAATGGACTCATTCACCAGAAACACTTGGACCAAATCAAACTCAGATTCACGGACTACCCTGAGCAAACCACCTTGGACCCTACCTTTTTTGATCCCCCAAAACACACCAGTGGCAACCGACACCACGGTTGACCACGAAGCAGAACTCATCATCCACAGCAGCCCTGCAGGGCCCAACACACCAGGCAGCCCAGCAAGGCCAGCTGCACAGCAGCCCAGCGAGGGCCCAACAAATGACTCAATAACACCAGCTTTCACACCGAGACGATCAACCAGGGCAAGAAGGGCACCAGATCGACTCACATTGCAAATAGTTACACTATTGACTTTGCGGGGGAATGTTGTTATATATGTGGACTTGTACTTACTCTGTACAGCCACCAGAGGGCTCATTCACCAGAGTCCCAAGGGACCCCATAATCCCTTGGGAGCACAGGTATTTAAAAAGGCTTCACAGGTTGGAAAGGCACTCTGGAGACCTGCAATAAAAGACTAAGGTCACACGTTACTTTGAGCTCACAGTGTTCAGTCTGACTCTTTCTCCATACACATCAGATAGTATGCAGGTACAGCAAGTGATCAGGAAGGCCAATGGTATCTTGGCCTTTATTGCAAAGGGGATGGAGTATAAAAGCAGGGAAGTGTTGCTGCAGCTATACAAGGTATTGGTGAGGCCACACCTGGAATACTGCATGCAGTTTTGGTTTCCATATTTACGAAAGGATATACTTGCTTTGGAGGCAGTTCAGAGAAGGTTCACTAGGTTGATTACGGGGATGGACCGGTTGACTTATGAGGAAAGGTTGAGTAGGTTGGGCCTCTACTCATTGGAATTCAGAAGAATGAGAGGTGATCTTATCGAAACGTATAAGATTATGAGGGGGATTGACAAGGTGAATGCAGAGAGGATGTTTCCACTGATGGGAGAGACTAGAACTAGAGGGCATGATCTTAGAATAAGGGGCCGCCCATTTAAAACAGACAAGGAAAAATGTCTTCTCTAAGAGGGTTGTAAATCTGTGGAATTTGCTGCCTCGGAGAGCAGTGGATGCTGGGACATTGAATAAATTAAAGACAGAAATAGACAGTTTCTTGAGCGATAAGGGGATAAGGGATTATGGTGTGGGGGGAGGGGAAGTGGAGTTGAGTCCATGATCAGATCAGCCATGATCTTATTGAATGACGGAGCAGGCTCGAGGGATCGTATGGTCTACTCCTGTTCCTATTTCGTATGTTCTTAAGTTCTTATTATCCTCTTATTTTGCACTTGCTCCCCATCTCCCCCTCAGACCTCATCAATTCATTTCCTTCACAAAATGCACTACCAATTTCCTCAACTCCTCCTTCTGAACCAGCTCCAAACAACCTAACCTCCTCTGATTAGCCCCATGCCAGTGTGCTTGTCTTTACAACCATGGATCACTTATTTGCAGGAATTTATTTATTGTTACAAGTTACACAATGTCAGCAGGATTACTGCTCAGCAATAAAGTTCCCCCTCTCGTGGCCAGATGAATATATTACTCCCCCCCTCCTTTAAGACAGATGGTCAGTATATTATTTGTAAAAACAAGTAACTAAACTTTTAAAAACTTAAATCTCGTCAAAGCTTTGTTGTTTTGCTATTCCTTTCTTCCAAAGCTTGTTAAGAACCTCGCTCTTCAACCTTGCTTTTAGTTTCACCCTTCCTGTCTTCTGCTCGGGTTCCCCTTCACAGGATCTGTGAGATATTCTTCTACATATGCTATAAAAAAGCAAGCTGTTATTGATGAACCCAAAGACATTTTGAAGCATTGCAAATGATTTGCCTGTTTTTTCCAATTACGCATTCTTTTCTACTTCTTCTCCTTCTTCTTAGGCAGTCCCCCGGAGTGGAGGATGACGTGCTTCCACACTAACATGAGTTCTAAGGTGACTGATGAGCCCAATGCAGAATCTACAGTCTCTGTCACAGGTGGGGCAAATAGTGGTTGGAGGAACGAGTGGGTGGGGTGGTTGGTTTGTCATACGCTCCTTCTGCTGTTTGCGCTTGGCTTCTGTGTACTCCCGACAAAGAGACTTGAGGTGTTCAGCGCCTTCTCGGATGCTTCTCCTCCACTTTGAGCGATCTTGGGCCAGGGATTCACAAGAATCAGTGGGGATGTTACATTTTTTCAAGGAGGCTTTAAAGGTGTCCTTGAAATGTTTTCTCTGCTCTCCTGGGACTCGCTTGCCGTGACGTAGTTCAGAGTAGAATGCTTGTTTCGGCAGTCTAGTATCGGGCATGTGGACAATGTGGACCACCCATTGGAGCTGATGGAGCGTGGTCAATGCTTTGATGCTGGGGATGTTGGCCTGAGAGAGAACGCTGACGTTGGTATGCCTATTCTGCCAATTAATTTTCAGGATTTTGTGGAGGCAGTGTTGGTGGTACTTCTCCAGTGCTTTGAGGTGTCTACTGTACATAGTCCATGTCTATGAAGCATATAGGAGGGTGGGTATCACTACTGCTCTGTAGACCATGAGCTTGGCGCCGGGTTTGAGATCCTGGTCTTCGAACACTATTTTCCTTAGGTGACCGAAGGCTGCACTAGCACACTGAAGGCATGTTGGACTTCATCATCGATATCTGTCCTTGTTGGTAGTAGGCTCCCAAGGTATGGGAAGTGGTCCACATTGTCCAAGGTCTCATCATGGATCTTGATAATTGGGGAGCAGAACTGTGTGGTGGAGGCAGGTTGGTAGAGGACCTTCATCTTACGGATGTTTAATGTAAGACCCAGACTCTCATATGCTTCAGTGAAGGTGTTAATGATGGTTTAGCATTTGGACTCCAAGTGTGCACAAACACAAGCTTCATCTGCATATTATAATTTAATGACAGAGGTTGAAACAGCCTTGGATCTGGACTGGAGGCGAGGCAGGTTGAACAGTTTCTCTTTGTTCTGTGGATTAACTCCACTCCAGCGGGGAGCTTGTTAAAGGTGAGATGAAGCATTGCAGCGAGGATAATTGTGAAGAACATTGGTATGATGACACAGCTTTGCTTGACCCTGATCTGTACTTGTATTGGGTCTTTGATGGATCCGTTGGTAAGAATCACAGCTTGCATGTCAACAGGAAGGCAGAATATTATCTGAATGATGGCAGATTAGGAAAAGAGGAGGTGCAACGAGACCTGGGTGTCATGGTACATCAGTCGTTGAAAGTTGGCATGCAGGCACAGCAGGCGGTCAAGAAGGCAAATGGTATGTTGGCCTTCATAGCTAGGGGATTTGAGTATAGGAGCAGGGAGGTCTTACTGCAGTTGTGAGGCCTCACCTGGAATATTGTGCTCAGTTTTGGTCTCCTAATCTGAGGAAGGACATTCTTGCTATTGAGGGAATGCAACGAAGGTTCACCAGACTGATTCCCGGGATGGCAGGACTGACATATGAGGAGAGACTAGATCGACTGGGCCTGTAATCACTGGAGTTTAGAAGGATGAGAGGGAATCTCATAGAAACATATAAAATTCTGACGGGACTGGACAGGTTAGATGCAGGAAGAATGTTCCCGATGTTGGGGAAGTCCAGAACCAGGGGACATAGTCTAAGGATAAGGGGTAAGCCATTTAGGACTGAGATGAGGAGAAACTTCTTCACTCAGAGAGTTGTTAACCTGTGGAATTCCCTGCCGCAGAGAGTTGTTGATGCCAGTTCATTGGATATATTCAAGAGAGAGTTAGATATGGCCCTTACGGCTAAGGGGATCAAGGGGTATGGAGAGAAAGCAGGAAAGAGATACTGAGTATCCATGATCTTATTGAATGGTGGTGCAGGCTCGAAGGGCCGAATGGCCTACTCCTGCACCTATTTTCTATGTTTCTATGTTTCTATGTGAAGCAGGTGGAGGATGGTGACAAATATTTGAGGACAAACAAATTTGAAAAGGACACTCCATTACGCTTGACAGAGTCGAAGGCCTTTGTGAGGTCAAAGAAATCCATGTACAGAGGTTAATGCGGCTCCCGACATTTTTCTTGGATTTGTCACGCCATGAAGATCATGTCTGTTGTGGCCCTTAGTGGGCGGAATCCGCATTGCGACTCTGGGAGGAGCTCTTCAGCCACCGAGAGGAGGATTCTTGCGATGATTTTCCTTGTGGCAGACAGGCATTGTTTTCCCAATGTATCTGGAGACAGAGATCGCAGAAACTGAATTAGTGTGACCAACAGTAATTGCCAAAGCAATTTCATTAAAGGAGCCACATCTCTTTCCTCAGCACTGTCTCCGGCTCCGACCCATTACAATCTCCTTTTGCTTTGCACAATCATACATTTTATCATTTAATCTCTCCTGCCTTCCATCCTAACACAGACCTTCCCTTTTGTTCTTTTCTCCCCTCCCCCTTTCCCTGCCCCTCCCCCTTTCCCCAGCCCCTCCGCTTGCTTAAAATCTGTACATCTCTAAATTTTTCCAGTTCTGATGAAAGATCATTGGCCTGAAACGTTAACTCTGTTTCTCTTTCCATAGATACTGCCTGGCCTGCTGAGTATTTCCAGCATTTTCTGTGTTTTTTTTCATTAAAAGAGATATGTCTACACTGCCCACTTAGTACAAAGCCACAGACCAGAAGGACTTAGGTTTGAGTCCTGGGTTGAGCTAATTGGTCTCGAGTGGGGCAGCCCTCCTGCCATGCATTAGTCCAGGTAAACAACCCATCTGTGGGTCCTGCCTTGGGTTCAGATATTTAATTTTCTCCTGAAACAGTTGCTAATGCCAGCTAAAGTGCAGACAGAGGATCAAACCTGGGACCCTCCTAGTCTATATTACTTAGCTACTCACTAGCGTAACCAGCTGAGCCATTAGGGTCACCCAGTACAAGTCTGTATTTAACTGCGAGTAGTGCTGTGAGGGAACAGGACACCTAGCTTTCATTCAATACCTCACCCTGTCTGCCCAGGTTAGCTTACCATGTAGCAATTATACACCAACATTTATTAATTTAATTCCAACATCAAAATCTTTATTTTTTTTTAATACTAGATTGAGCTACTGAACAGCATGCAATTCCTTAATTGTATGTTGCAGTAGATGTATTAGATAATACATGATGGTATAGAACTTTCACTGAATGAAATGATGGGGGCATTAAATGCATTAAATGTAAAATACTGGTTAACTATATAATATTTGGCTCATTTACACTAGAACTATGAAAAATTACAAAAAAACATGGGATGGACTCAAAATGGAACGTGAAAAGGCCACATGATAAAAGATTGACAGTCAACATGAATGGAAATAGCAAGGATTTTTAGGATGATATAAGTGAAAGTATTGTCAATGAAGGGATCAGACTAATTTGAAATGAAGGAAGCCATCTTGTAATTGAGAGTGAAGATGATAGTTGTACTTAATAAAGGAAGAATTTGCAAAACATCAGTACATCCCAAAACACTTCACAGCCAATGAAGTACTTTTGAAATGTAGTCACTGTTATAATGTAGGGAAACATGGCCTGGCTCTACTGTAGGGGCCTAGTTGCCTACGGTGAAATGTGAGCCTTAAGCTCGGCACTGAGCAGCGCCTTCAGGAGAGGTGGTGAGGGACCCGAGGTGTGGAGGGTGAGGGTGGGAGCCACTGGGGCCTGTTCACTTTTGTTGGCTGCACCCCGCTCCATCTTGCTTCTTGGTGAGCCACTGGAGAGGACAGGAAGGCCGCTGCCATTACCCGCACCATGTGCCGCAAATTCCAGGTGGGTCAAAGGCACGTCGAGTGGGCCAAAGGGACACGGAGTCGCCGGCTTCAGGTGGGCCGAAGGGACGCTGAGTCGCCCATTCCAGGTGGGCATTGTGACCAACTTCAAAAAAGGGGACGTCCAACTGCGGCAACTACAGAGGAATCTCCCTGCTGTCGACCACTGGGAAAGTCATCGCAAGAATCCTCCTCAACTGTCTTCTCCTTGTGGCTGAAGAGCTCCTCCCAGAGTCATAATGCAGAAAGGGGTAAAACAGACATGATCTTCACCACGCGACAACTACAAGAGAAATGCAGGGAACAGCACCATCCCTTGTACATGGCCTTCTTTGAGCTTACAAAGGCCTTTGACATCCTCCTCCATTTTGGCTTCCCCAAAAGTTTGTCGCCATCCTTCGCTTGCTCCATGATGATGGCCTGGACAATGTGGACCACTTTCCATACCTCGGGAGCCTATTATTAGCAAGGGCAGATATCGACGACGAGGTTCAACACCGCCTCCAGTGCGCCAGCGCAGCCTTTGGCCGCCTGAGGAAGAAAGTGTTCGAAGATCAAGCCCTTAAATCTGGCACCAAGCTTATGGTCTACAGGCTGTAGGGATACCCGCCCTCCTGTATGGCTCAGAGACATGGACCATATACAGTGGAAGCCTCAAATCGCTGGAGAAATATCACCAGCGTTGCCTCCGCAAGATTCTGCAAATCCCCTGGGAGGACAGATGCACCAACGTTAGTGTCCTCGTTCAGGCCAACATCCCCAGCATCGAAGCACTGACCACACTCGACCAGCTCCATTGGGCGGGCCACATTGTTCGCATGCCTGACACAAGACTCCCAAAGCAAGTGCTCTACGCAGAGCTTCGACACGGCAAACGAGCCCCAGGTGGGCAGAGGAAACATTTCAAGGACACCCTCAAAGCCTCCTTGATAAAATGCAACATCCCCACCGACATCTGGGAGCCCCTGGCCAAAGACCGCCCTAAGTGGAGGAAGAGCATCTGGGAGGGCGCTGAGCACCTTGAGTCTCGTTGCCGAGACCATGCAGAAAACAAGCACAGGCAGCGGAAGGAGCATGCGGCAAACCAGACTCCCCACCCACCCTTTCCTTCAATGACTGTTTGTCCCACCTGTGACAGAGACTGTTCATTCACCTAAGAACTCATTTTTAGAGTGGAAGCAAGTCTTCCTCGATTTCGAGGGACTGCCTATGATGCTCCATCTCACTATCAACAAGCTCTCCGCTGGAGTGGAACTAAACTATAGAACCAATGTGAACCTGTTCAACCTACATCGCCTCCAGGCTAGATCCAAGGTCGTCCCATTCATTGTCATCGATCTAGAGTATGCGGACGACGCTTGCATCTGCGCACACTCAGAGGCCAAACTCCAAGCCATCGTCAACACATTCACTGAGGCATATAAAAGCATGGGCCTTACGCTAAACATCCGTAAGACAAAGGTCCTCCACCAACCTGACCCAACCACACAGCGTTTCCTCCCCGTCATCAAAATCCATGGCTACCCAGCCCCCAGACACAACAGACTCAGAACGCTCGCCCAAGGCTGGAGTTGAACTGAGACGATCAACGCGGGAGTGGAAAGCCCTGTACCATCTCAATTTGTAAAAAGACTGTTACTAATATCTTAAAGGGGGATATTGTCATGTATGTATGCTTGGGGTTACTTGCCACCAGGTGGCGCCACTGTCAGAGGTCATTGGGCTGTACGCACGTGTGTGCGGCCCAGGTATAAAAGGCAAGCCATCATATAATGTAATCATTTTGGGCCCTAATAAAGCAGAGCCAGGTTTGTACCTGTGTTAGTTTACAGTATTCAGTCTATCGAGTTATTACATACATAACATTTGGCGACGAGGTAACTTAAGAACCTTCGCATGCAAAAATAAGCACAATTGGAATTCTGGAGAGAGTCATGGAGGGAGAGGACTGGGCAGATTTTGTAGCTCGTCTAGACCAATACTTCGTGGCCAACAAAATGGAGGAATGCACTGACGCAGTTATGCGCAGGGCGGTCTTCCTCATGGTTTGCGGTCCAAAAATCTATGGACTCATAAAGAGTCTTCTCTCGCCTGCAAATCCAACAGACAAGGACTATGAGGAATTGTGTGCTCTGGTACGTGACCATCTCAAACCAGAAGAAGGCATCATCATCTCACGATATCGATTCTACACGCACATTCGTTCTGAGGGCCAGGATGTGTCGGAATTCGTTGCCGACCTAAGACGTCTAGCTGGACCATGTAAGTTCGAAAACATGCTGGGAGACATGCTGCGGGACTTCTTTGTAATCGGTATCAACCACGAGGTGATCCTCTGTAAGCTACTGGCAGCGGAGATGCTGGATTTGAGCAAGGCCATCACGATTGCCCAGGCATGCATGATGACGGATGAAAACTTAAAGCAGATATCATCGAAAAATCGGAACGCGGCAAGTACTGTGAACAAGATAGTATCGTCGTTTGGCAGAGTTGCATATGGCAGGGCCGACTCGACTGCGTATGCGAAACCTGTGGCTGCCCAAAGTTCACCAATGGGAATGAATCTGATTTCACCGTGTTGGCATTGTGGGGGCAATTATCAGCCTCATCAGTGTTGATTTAAACAGGCTGTTCGAGACTGGGGCATCTCCAGCGCATGTGTCCGCAACTGAGCAAGCGTGCTGCGACACACCATGTGGAGGATGATGACCAGTATAGCGCGGATCCGGATATGCAATCCGAGATACCAGAGGAGGAAGTGTATGGACTCTATTCATTCCGAACAATGAGCCAACCGATAATGATTAATGTGAAACTTAATGGTGTGCCGGTACCGATGGGTGGTAGTCAATCAATAATGAGCCAGAGGACATTTGACAAACTGTGGGATACTAAGGCTGTGAGGCCTAAGCTGAGTCCAGTAAATGCCAAGTTGTGTACGTACGTACGTACGAAGCAATATGGTGGAGGAGGATTTCCTGGAATGCATAAGGGATGGTTTTCTAGACCAATATGTCGAGGAACCAACTAGGGGGGAGGCCATCTTAGACTGGGTGTTGTGTAATGAGAGAGGATTAATTAGCAATCTCATTGTGCGAGGCCCCTTGGGGAAGAGTGACCATAATATGGTGGAATTCTGCATTAGGATGGAGAATGAAACAGTTAATTCAGAGACCATGGTCCAGAACTTAAAGAAGGGTAACTTTGAAGGTATGAGGCATGAATTGGCTAAGATAGATTGGCTAATGATACTTAAGGGGTTGACTGTGGATGGGCAATGGCAGACATTTAGAGACCGCATGGATGAATTACAACAATTGTACATTCCTGTCTGGCGTAAAAATAAAAAAGGGAAGGTGGCTCAACCGTGGCTATCTAGGGAAATCAGGGATAGTATTAAAGCCAAGGAAATGGCATACAAATTGGCCAGAAATAGCAGCGAACCTGGGGACTGGGAGAAATTTAGAACTCAGCAGAGGACGACAAAGGGTTTGATTAGGGCAGGGAAAATGGAGTACGAGAAGAAGCTTGCAGGGAACATTAAGGCGGATTGCAAAAGTTTCTATAGGTATGTAAAGAGAAAAAGGTTAGTAAAGACAAACGTAGGTCCCCTGCAGTCAGAATCAGGGGAAGTCATAACGGGGAACAAAGAAATGGCAGACCAATTGAACAAGTACTTTGGTTCAGTATTCACTAAGGAGGACACAAACAACCTTCCGGATATAAAAGTGGTCAGAGGGTCTATTAAGGAGGAGGAACTGAGGGAAATCTTTATTAGTCGGGAAATTGTGTTGGGGAAATTGATGGGATTGAAGGCCGATAAATCCCCAGGGCCTGATGGACTGCATCCCAGAGTACTTAAGGAGGTGGCCTTGGAAATAGCGGATGCATTGACAGTCATTTTCCAACATTCCATTGACTCTGGATCAGTTCCTATCGAGTGGAGGGTAGCCAATGTAACCCCACTTTTTAAAAAAGGAGGGAGAGAGAAAGCAGGGAATTATAGACCGGTCAGCCTGACCTCAGTAGTGGGTAAAATGATGGAATCAATTATCAAGGATGTCATAGCAGCGCATTTGGAAAATGGTGACATGATAGGTCCAAGTCAGCATGGATTTGTGAAAGGGAGATCATGCTTGACAAATCTTCTGGAATTTTTTGAGGATGTTTCCAATAAAGTGGACAAAGGAGTACCAGTTGATGTGGTATATTTGGACTTTCAGAAGGCTTTCGACAAGGTCCCACACAGGAGATTAATGTGCAAAGTTAAAGCACATGGGATTGGGGGTAGTGTGCTGACGTGGATTGAGAACTGGTTGTCAGACAGGAAGCAAAGAGTAGGAGTAAATGGGTACTTTTCGGAATGGCAGGCAGTGACTAGTGGGGTACCGCAGGGTTCTGTGCTGGGGCCCCAGCTGTTTACATTGTACATTAATGATTTAGACGAGGGGATTAAATGTAGTATCTCCAAATTTGCGGATGACACTAAGTTGGGTGGCAGTGTGAGCTGCGAGGAGGATGCTATGAGGCTACAGAGTGACTTGGATAGGTTAGGTGAGTGGGCAAATGCGTGGCAGATGAAGTATAATGTGGATAAATGTGAGGTTATCCATTTTGGTGGTAAAAACAGAGAGACAGACTATTATCTGAATGGTGACAGATTAGGAAAAGGGAAGGTGCAACGAGACCTGGGTGTCATGGTACATCAGTCATTGAAGGTTGGCATGCAGGTTAAGCAGGCGGTTAAGAAAGCAAATGGCATGTTGGCCTTCATAGCGAGGGGATTTGAGTACAGGGGCAGGGAGGTGTTGCTACAGTTGTACAGGGCCTTGGTGAGGCCACACCTGGAGTATTGTGTACAGTTTTGGTCTTCTAACTTGAGGAAGGACATACTTGCTATTGAGGGAGTGCAGCGAAGATTCACCAGACTGATTCCCGGGATGGTGGGACTGACCTATCAAGAAAGACTGGATCAACTGGGCTTGTATTCACTGGAGTTCAGAAGAGTGAGAGGGGACCTCATAGAAACGTTTAAAATTCTGACGGGTTTGGACAGGTTGGATGCAGGAAGAATGTTCCCAATGTTGGGGAAGTCCAGAACCAGGGGTCACAGTCTAAGGATAAGGGGTAAGCCATTTAGGACCGAGATAAGGAGAAACTTCTTCACCCAGAGAGTGGTGAACCTGTGGAATTCTCTACCACAGGAAGTAGTTGAGGCCAATTCACTAAATATATTCAAAAGGGAGTTAGATGAAGTCCTTACTACTCGGGGGATCAAGGGGTATGGCGTGAAAGCAGGAAGTGGGTACTGAAGTTTCATGTTCAGCCATGAACTCATTGAATGGCGGTGCAGGCTAGAAGGGCTGAATGGCCTGCTCCTGCACCTATTTTCTATGTTTCTATGTACACTAAACATAGAAACATAGAAACGTAGAAAATAGGTGCAGGAGTAGGCCATTTGGCCCTTCGAGCCTGCACCGCCATTCAATGAGTTCAGGCTGAACATGCAACTTCAGTACCCCATTCCTGCTTTCTCGCCATACCCCTTGATCCCCCTAGTAGTAAGGACTACATCTAACTCCTTTTTGAATATATTTAGTGAATTGGCCTCAACAACTTTCTGTGGTAGAGAATTCCACAGGTTCACCACTCTCTGGGTGAAGAAGTTTCTCCTCATCTCGATCCTAAATGGCTTACCCCTTATCCTAAGACTGTGACCCCTGGTTCTGGACTTCCCCAACATTGGGATCATTCTTCCTGCATCTAACCTGTCTAAACCCGTCAGAATGTTAAATGTTTCTATGAGATCCCCTCTCATTCTTCTGAACTCCAGTGAATACAAGCCCAGTTGATCCAGTCTTTCTTGATATGTCAGTCCCGCCATCCCGGGAATCAGTCTGGTGAACCTTCGCTGCACTCACTCAATAGCAAGAATGTCCTTCCTCAAGTTAGGAGACCAAAACTGTACACAATACTCCAGGTGTGGCCTCACCAAGGCCCTGTACAACTGTAGTAACACCTCCCTGCCCCTGTACTCAAATCCCCTCGCTATGAAGGCCAACATGCCATTTGCTTTCTTAACTGCCTGCTGTACCTGCATGCCAACCTTCAATGACTGATGTACCATGACACCCAGGTCTCGTCGCACCTCCCTTTTTCCTAATCTGTCACCATTCAGATAAGAGTCTGTCTCTTTGTTTTTACCACCAAAGTAGATAACCTCACATTTACCCACATTATACTTCATCTGCCATGCATTTGCCCACTCGCCTAACCTATCCAAGTCACTCTGCAGCCTCATAGCATTCTCCTCGCAGCTCACACTGCCACCCAACTTAGTGTCATCCGCAAATTTGGAGATGCTACATTTAATCCCCTCGTCTAAATCATTAATGTACAATGTAAACAACTGGGGCCCCAGCACAGAACCTTGCGGTACCCCACTAGTCACTGCCTGCCATTCTGAAAAGTACCCATTTACTCCGACTCTTTGCTTCCTGTCTGACAACCAGTTCTCAATCCACGTCAGCACACTACCCCCAATCCCATGTGCTTTAACTTTGCACATTAATCTCTTGTGTGGGACCTTGTCGAAAGCCTTCTGAAAGTCCAAATACACCACATCAACTGGTTCTCCCTTGTCCACTCTACTGGAAACATCCTCAAAAAATTCCAGAAGATTTGTCAAGCATGATTTCCCTTTCACAAATCCATGCTGACTTGGACCTATCATGTCACCTCTTTCCAAATGCGCTGCTATGACATCCTTAATAATTGATTCCATCATTAAAGAACACTTAATGGTGATTGGCAGTGCAGTAGTTAAGGTGTCGTATGATGATGCGGTTCATGATTTACTGTTATGGATTGTTCAGGCAATGGTCTAACGCTGTTGGGCAGGAATTGGCATGAAAAAATCAAATGGAATTGGAACGATATCAAAGCATTGTCGTCGGAGGATTACACTCCATGTGCTCAAGTGCTGAGCAAGTTACCCTTGCTGTTTGGACCAGGCATCGGCAATTTAAGGGGAGCCAAGGTGCAGATCCACGTGGACTCGGATGCATCATAAAGCTCGGGCAGTTCTGTACATGATGTGGGAGAAGGTCGAAATCGAACTGGACAGACTCTAGCATGAAGGGGTCATACCACCGGTCGAATTTAACGTATGGGCCAGCCCCATTGTTCCTGTGTTGAAGAGCGATGGTACTGTTAGGATTTGTGGAGACTACACGTTATGATCAACCGAGTTTTGAAACAGGATCAATACCCGTTACCGAAAGCTGATGACCTGTTTGCAATGCTAGTCGGGGGGAAGTCGTCCACTAAACTGGATCTGATGTTGGCTTACGTGACACAGAAGTTGGTCTAGACGTCGAAGAAACTAACGTGCATCAACACTCATAAAGGACTGTTTATCTACAACAGGTGTCCGTTCGGAATTCACTCGGCTGCAGCAATATTTCAGAGGAACATGGAGATTCTACTGAAGTCCATCCTTAGAACCGTCGTGTTCCAAGGTGACATCCTGGTCAAAGGTCGTGACACCGCCGAACATCTGAACAACCTGGAAGACGTTCTACATCGCCTGGACAAAGTGGGACTCAGACTGAAACGTTCGAAGTGCGTCTTCATGGAACTGGAAGTCGAATTCCTGGGGAGGAAAATTGCTGCTGACGGCATCAGGCCTACAGACTCGAAAACCAAAGCCATTAAAAATGCACCCAAACCTCAGAATGTGACGGAGCTGCATTCATTCCTTGGTCTACTCAACTACTTCGGTAATTTCTTACCTAGACTGAGCACCTTATTGGAGCCACTGCACATGCTGCTAAGAAAAGGCAACAACTGGGTTTGGGGTGCGTCTCAAGATAGAGCTTTTGAGAAAGCTACTAATCTGCTTTGCTCTAACAAGCTGCTGGTACATTATGATCCATGTAAGCGTCTAGTATTGGCCCGTGATGCTTCGTCATATGGCGTTGGTTACGTGCTCCAACAACCTAATGAGTCGGGTAAACTACAACCTGTTGCGTATGCTTCTAAAAATTTGCCAAAGGTGGAAAGAGCCTTTTGCATGGTAGAAAAAGAAGCACTTTTGTGTATGGGGTTAAAAAGATGCATTCAGTACCTGTTTTTTCTTCGGTTTGAACTGGAAACAGATCACAAGCCACTCGTTTCATTGTTTTCGGAAAACAAAGATATAAATACCAATGCATCGTCCCGCATCCAGAGGTTGCCGCTGACATTATCTGCCTATGATTATGTCATTCGCCATAGACCTGGCACCAAGAATTGTGCTGATGCACTGAGCCGTCTGTCATTGCCCACACCGGAGGTAGATATGCCACAACCTGCAGACCTACTGTTAGTTATGGATGCTTTTGAAAATGAAGGAACCCCTGTCACAGCTCAACAAGTTAAGACCTGGATCAGCCCGGACCCGATATTATCAGTTGTGAAACGTGACCTTTGTGGTGATTTGTCTGCCATACTCAAGCAAATGGGTGATGAGATCAAACCTTACAACATTCGCAAAGACGAACTATCCATTCAGTCAGATTGTTTACTGTGGGGTAATTGTGTTGTTATGCCTTAGAAAGGCAGAGAGAAATTTGTACATGATCTACATAGCACTCATCCCGGTCTTACCATGATGAAAGCCAGGTCTCATGTATGGTGCCCTGGAATTGACCCTGATCTGGAATCATGTGTGCATCAGTGCAACACTTGCATGCAGCTAAATAAAGCACCAGCGGAATCATTGCTGAGTCTGTGGTCATGGCCATTTAAACCATGGTCCAGGATCCACATTGACTTTGCAGGTCCCTTCCTGGGAAAGATGTTTTTAGTTGTGGTGGATGCATATTCCAAGTGGATAGAGTGTATAATCATGTCATCCAGTACATCCACAGCTACCATTGAGAGCCTTCGTGTCATGTTTGCCGCTCATGGTCTGCCCGACATCGCTGTAAGTGACAACGGACCTTGCTTCACTAGTCTGGAGTTTCAAGAGTTCATGAAACTCAATGGTATCAAACATGTGAGGTCAGCACCATTCAAACCCGCATCTAATGGTCAAGTAGAGTGTGCTGTCCAAACCATCAAACAGAGTATGAAACGTGTAACTCAAGATTCACTCCAGACTCGCTTGCCATGCATATTGCTTAGCTACATGACAAGACTCCACAAGCTTACCGGGGTCCCCCCTGCTGAACTATTGGTGAAGAGAAGTCTCAAGACCAAGCTCTCTTTTGTCCACCCTGACTTGAACGATCATGTTGAATACAGACGTCAAAGTCAGCAGTGGTATTATGATCGCACTGCTGTGTCATTTCTGTTAATGATCCTGTGTATGTACTAAATTATGGTCAAGGTCCCAAGTGGATCGCCGGTACTGTTACGGCCAAGGAAGGTAACAGAGTGTTAATTGCCAAGCTCAAGAATGGGCAGACATACAGGAAACATGTTGATCAGATAAAGCTGCGGCACACGGATGAACCGGAACAGTCTGAGGAAAACACAATCAGTGACCAACCAACCTACCCTCAGTCATCAGAGGACTCCGCTGTCATTAATGAATCTGGACTTTCAATCCCTGACATGGTCATTGCCACCCCGTCAGATCGGCTACCCAGCCCCCAGACATAACAGACTCAGAATGCTCGCCCAAGGCTGGAGTTGAACTGAGACGATCAACGCGGGAACGGAAAGCCCTGGACCGTCTCAATTTGTAAAAAGACTGTTACTAATATCTTAAAGGGAGATATTGTCATGTACGTATGCTTGGGGTTACTAGCCACTGTAAGGGGTGGTTTGCAGGGGGTCAGCTTTCCCTTCTGACCTTATATGAGCGGTTCCGAATCGCTCCCACACCCTTGGTTCTCGACACTGGAATTATGAAGGGACTGTGACAGACTTGGACAGACAATCGGTTTCAAGGTAGGAAGCTGGTATGGCTTTATTATGTTTAAAAAGAAGTAAAAGGCACACCTTTAATAACACACACAGACCAATACATACTGAGGGGTACAGCACATTGAATAAAATGTCAAATCACAGCCTGTGGGGAAAAGAATACAGCTTAAACTCTAAATGGGGTAAAGAGGAGAATGCAGATACATTTGCACAAGTTATCCCAGCCTCCCCCCTCCCAATTCACCTAACTAACTAAGTTATAGCTCTGAGGGTTCAGGGGCTATGCTCACCAATCCCTTTAGACAGTTGCCGGTGAATCACGGTTTCGGGGATCGCTGCACTTAGCCTTCTAGGCGAGCCACACCCCGGACGGAGGAGAGAACTTCGGACTGCGTAGTCTTCAGTTGGGGTGCGTCTGTTGATGCGCTAAGTTGCGTTTTGGATGTATGGGGTAAGTACCCACTTTCTTTGGTTAGGAATAGTTTTAGTTAGTCCCTTTTGGTAATTTCTCCCCCGTTGGGTCATTCAGAAGTAGATTGTAGAGTGGTTGTCAATTTGTTTGCTGACAACCTTCCGTTTCGTGGGCCTCGTGCTCGGTCAGTTCTTGATGAGTTCTGGTAGTTTCCTTCACTATTCCATTTCTTCACTGTAGAGGAAGCAGGCTGCTTGTGTCAGTGTCTGTGTTCCAGTCTGTGTCCTTGTTCGAGTCTGTGCGAGTTCCAGTCTGTGTTCTGCTAGTTTTTCCTTGTAAAACTGGGAGATAGATATATCCCAAAAAAAGGCTCTGTTATCTCCCATAAAATCTCTTGGGCTCTGTTTAAACTGTTCTGTCCATTGATTTTCAAATGTCTCCTTTGTCAGCAGTAACTCGATTAGGGTGTGAGAATGTGCGATCACTGGTTTTGCATTGTTTAGGATTGTCCAGTTTCCTGACCATGATTTCCATTGTGCTTGATTGGGTAATTCGATTATCTCTTAGAGGGTGAATAGCCTGGGATCCTTAATACACGAATTTGCTTCAGAGGTTGGCCCCACCGCCTGTATTTGGTAACTCTTTTTTGCAGCCAAAATGTTGTAGAATCTTAAAATTGATATGCTCCTTCCCATAGATGTTTAGGGGATCTCAAGCTTCTGTAATTTAGGTCCCTTTTGAATTTCCTTTCCTATGAGTCCAAACACTGGGGGGGGGGGGGTCTCCATGAATGCATCCCCTTTTATCCCCCGCAGGCTTCGTCTGCCCCTTTAAACTCATTTCAAAAGTCCAGAAAGGGATTCTTCTCCTCTGCAGGGGAAAGGTACCTGGAATCTTTGCGAGATATTGGTAAATTCTACAACACTAGGTGGCGCCACTGTTGGAGGTCATTGGGCTGTACGCATGTGTGTGCGGCCCAGGTATAAACGGCAAGCCATCATGCAATGTAATCACTTTGGGCCCTAATAAAGCAGAGCCAGGTTTGTACCTATGTTAGTTTACAGTATTCAGTATATCGAGTTATTACATACATAACAGAAACTACGTGTTTATAGCATGAGTATTCATTTGCATAACATTCTGATGTTTTGCATGTTTCATCACTGTTTGAGTTCCTGATCTAGACAGTGCCAATCTTATGAGCAGAAGAAAATCAGTGTTTTTATATTTCCCCTCCAACTTTTTTTAATGCAAGAATAGCGACTTGTAAACAGTATTCGATACCCTAAATCAGCTTGGAACTGTGTTTGGAAAATCAAAAAACCATAACTGTCAGGACCATAACTATTGCTCGGCCATTTCAGAGGGCATTTGGAGTTAACCGCGACGTGTAGAGTAAAATCACATGTAGGTCAGACCAGGCAAAAATGGCAGATTTATTTCCCTGAGGGGCTTTAGTGAACCAGTTGTGTATTTATAATAATCAGATTGATTTCATGCTCATTGTTTTGATGCTGGCCCACAAAAAATGATTATTGATTTATTTTTCGCAATTTACTGTGGTAGGATTGAACTCATGATGATGTGTTATCAGTCTATAGCTCCTACACTACAGTCCCCCTCTTCTGCTAATGGCACCTATTCATTCTGCAGTACAGTTCCACAGATGCTGGAAACCGCTAGCATCTTGCCCTGGTGGTTATTCTGCAAAGTGTGACTACGGAGAACATCCTAGCAAAACCTGCCCTTACCTGAAATCCACACGGCACATTTTCAAGCACTCAAATCACATTTCAGTGAACAAAAATTGTGAAATACAGCCATCATGAAATTCTTCACCCAATCCACCATTTATCCCCAAAATACCATCTATAAACACAATAACCGTGTAAAAATTCAATTCAGGAAACAAAAACTAAATTATCCATCCTATCAGGACTAATTTTGTGAAAATGGTGATGGCATAAAGAAGTTACTTGATGAGAAACACCGCCTACACTTATCATAGATAAAGGACAAGTCATTAACTAAGTAAAAGGTGGCTTGTGAAAATATTTGTAAACAAGTCCAGACCGAACTAAGGATTATGTGTGTCTCATTGTGGATTGTGGGGCAAAAAGGCAGATGAATTGCAGTTCTCTGCTGACCAGAATGACATGAAAAACTACTAAAATACCACAATCTAGTGGCTCCACCCCATTATGAAAACTGATGAAATCACTTTCCTCACAGACAAAAATCAGATCCTGAAAAGATGGGTTGACCATTTCCATAAACCTCTAAATAATTTATCAACTATTTAGGATGTCAGCAACAACTTGTATTTATATAGCGGCTTTAACGTAGTAACATGTCCCAAGGTGATTCACAAGAGCATTATAAGACAAAAAATTTGACACTGAGCCACATAAGAAGAAACTAGGACAGGTGACCAAAAGCTTGGTCAAAGAGGTAGGTTTTAAGGAGCGTCTTAAAGGAGGAAAGAGAGGTAGAGAGGCGGAGAGGTTTAGGGAGGAAATTCCAGAGCTTAGGGCCAAGACAACAGAGGGTTGATGAGGGCAATGTGGTGTACATAGATTTCCAAAAGGTGTTCGACGAAGTGCCACATAATAGGCTTGCCAGCAAAGTTGAAGCCCATGGAATTAAAAGAGACAGTGGAAGCATGGATGCAAAATTGGCTAAGTGACAAGAAACAAAGAGTAGTGGTGAACGGTTGTTTTTCAGACTGGAGGAAGGTATACAGAGATGTTCCCCTGGGGTCGGTTCTTGATATATATTAATGATGTGGATGTGTGTGTACAGGGCACAATTTCAAAATTTGCAGATGACACAAAACTTGTAAGTATAGTGAACAGTGAGGAGGGTAGTGAAAGACTTCAAGAGGACATAGACAGGCTGGTGAAATGGGCGGGCACGTGGCAGATGAAATTTAATGCAGAAAAGTGCGAAGTGACATTTGGGTAGAAAGAATGAGAAGAGGCAATATAAACTAAAGGGTCATCATCATCATAGGCGGTCCCTGGAACCAGGATGACTTGCTTCCTCATGAGTTCACAGATGTTTCAATGAAGGACTCGATGTTCCAGTCCTGAACTCCGACTGAGGGGGTGGAAGATGCCTGGGAGTGGATTTTTTTAATATGTGGTGACCATTGCACACCAGCCACCACACGGGCTTGACAGAGCTAAGCCTTTATCCAGTGGCAAGAGTTAACCAGGACAACTGGAGACCAGCTCTGCCGCATGGACCTAGTATGCACACACATTGCAGTGTGGACTGGCCCGTGCTGCCCCTGGGCTCTCAGCTCTTCTGGGCCCCGTACCCTCATTTGCCGAACCTCTGCCACGATCTCTCGCCGCTCCTCCACCACAAACATTCGTCGCACCTCCGCCATGATCCCTCACCGCTCTTCCGCCACAAAAACACTCGCTGCGCCTCCGCCACAATTTCCTGCCGCATCTCCGCACCAAACATTTGCTGAACCTCCGTCACGATCACCCATCAAATCTCACATTCCTAAAGAGGGTGCATAAACAGATAACTAGGGGTATATGTGCACAAATCATTGAAGGTGGCAGGGCAGGTTGAGAAAGCAGTTACAAAAGCTTACATGATCCTGGGCTTCATGAATAGAGCTATAGAGAACAAAAGCGTGGAAATTATGATGAACCTGTATAAAACACTGATTCGGCATCCACTGGAGTATTGTGTCCAATTCTGGGCACCGTACTTTTGGAAGGATGTGAAGGCCTTAGAAAGGGTGCAGTAAGATTTATGAGAATTATTCCAGGGATGAGTGGATGGACTGGAGAAACTGGGGTTGTTCTCCTTAGAGCAGAGAAGATTGAATGGAGATTTGATAGAGGTGTTCAAAATCATGAGGGGTCTGGGCAGACTAGATATGGAGAAACTGTTCCCATTGGCAGAAGGATCGAGAACCAGAGGACATAGATTTAAAGTGATTAGCAAAAGAACCAAAGACGAAGTAAGAGAAAACTTTTTTATGCACCAAGTGGTTAGGATCTGGAATGTACTGCCTGAAAGGATGGTTGAGGCAGACTCAATCACGGCTTTCAAAAGGGAGTTGGATAAATACCCGAAGGAAAAACATTTATAGGGTTACGGAGAAAGGGCGGGAGAGTGGGATTAGCTGAAGTGGTGTTACAGAGAGCCGGCATGGGCTAGACGGGCCGAGTGCCTTCTTCCATGCTGTAACCATCCTATTATTCTATGATAACAGATGGTTGAGAAATTATAATCAGATATGCTCATGAGGGCAGAATTAGAGGAGCGTAGATACCTTGGGAGGTTATGGGGCTGGAGGAGATTACAGAGAAAAGGAGGAACGAGGCCATGGAGGGATTTGAAAACAAGGATGAAAATTTTGAAATCGAGGTATTGCTTAACCGAGAGCTAATGTAGGTCGGTGAGCACTGGGGTGATGAATGAGCGGGACTTAGTACGAGTTGGGACATGGGCAGCCGAGTTTTGGATGGCCTCAAGTTTACACAGGGTAGAACGTGTGTGGCCAGCCAGGAATGTGTTGGATTAGTCAAGTCTAAAAGAAACAAAGGCATGGATGAGGGTTTCAGCTGTGGCAAGGGCGGAGTCGGGCGATGTTACGGAAGTGAAAATCGGCAGTCTTGGTTATGCTGTAGATATGTGGTCGGAAGCTCATTTCAGGGTCAAATATGACACCAAGGTTGTGAATGGTCTCAGACAGATGCTAGGGAGAGAGATGGAGTCAATGGGTAGGGAACTGAGTTTGTGGTGGGAACCGAAAACAATGGCTATGGTCTTCCCAATATTTAATTGGAGAAAATTTCTGCTCATCCAGAACTGGATGTCGGACAGGCAGTCTGACAATTTAGAGATCGTGGAGGGGTCAAGAGAAGTGGTGCTGAGGTAGAGCTGGATGTTGTCAGGGTACATATGGAAACTGATGCTTGTTTTCGGATGATGTCGCCAAGGGGCAGCACGTAGCTGAGAAATAGGAAGGGGCCATGGATAGATTCTTGGGAGACACCAGATGGAATGATGCGGGGGCGGAAAGAGAAGCCGTTGCATGTGATTCTTTGGCTACGATTAGGTAGATAAGAATAGAACCAGGCGAGTGCAGTCCCACCCAACTGGACAACGGTGGAGAGGCATTGGAGAAGGATGGAGTGATCAACCATGTCAAAGGTTGCAGACAAGTCAAGAAGGACGAGGAGGGATAGTTTACCTTTGTCACAGTCACAAAGGATGTCAGTTGCGAATCTGATGAGAGCTGTTTCGGTACTCTGGCAGGGCGGAAACCTGAATAGACAGATTCAAACATGAAATCTGTGGGAAAGATAGGCATGGATTTAGGAGGCAACAACACATTCAAGGACTTTGGAAAGGAAAGGGAAGTTGGAGATGTGGCGGTAGTTTGCAAGGACGGAGTGGTCAAGGGTTGTTTTTTTGAGGTGAGGAGTGATGACGGCAGATTTGAGGGAGAGGGGAACAGTACCGGAGGAGAGAGAACTGTTAACAATGTCAGCTAACATGGGAGATAGAAAAGGAAGTTGGGTGGTCAGCAGTTTGGTGGGAATAGGGTCAAGGGAGCAGGAAGTGGGTCTCATGGACAAGATGAGTGCAGAGCGAGCATGAGGGGAGATTGGATAGAAACTGGGGAAATTGCTCCTTAATGTGCCATCTATGGTAACCTTGCAAAAGAACCTAATATCTCAGAGACTGCAAAGACCATTGGGCTATCTCAAGTGAGAAAGCACCTGGTTCTGATGAGCTGAGATCAGCTGAGAAAGACAATGCCAGTGGTGACTATTTAGTAAAACATCCCGACAAACAATTTCAATCTACATAGCGATCAGGAAAGATCCCCCAGGAGTAGAAAGATTCTTCAATTGTCCACCGCTATGAAGAAAAAGGAAAACATTTTATTTGTGGGAATCTCTTTACTTGTCATTGCTGGAAAGATCCTGGCAACAATGATGCTTAATTCAACACATTGTTGAAAAAAATCCTATCAGACAATCAATGTGGATTCAGAAAGGGAAGAGTTACAACTGATATGATCTTCCCAGCCAGACAGCTCCAAGAAAAATGTAGAAAGCAAAACGTAGACCTCTACTGTGTTTTTGTTGACCTGACAAAGACATTCAACACTTTCAGCAGAGAAAGTCTCTGGAAAATCCTTTCCAAGTTTAGATGTCCAGATAACTTCATTGAAATGGTCAAACAATTCCATGATGGCATGATGGCTGGAGTGATGGAAGATTGGGAAAATTCCATCTCCTTCCCCGATACAAATGGTGTCAAGCAAGGAAGCGTCCTTGCACCATCATTACTTTCATTTTGTTCACTACTATGCTTGTCATGGCTTTCAATAATCGCAAAATTGGAGTCAAGATCAGATTCAGAACTGAATCAGATCGGATTCAACCTTAGATTACAAGCAAAAACATAGATGGTTGAAGAACTTGTTTGTGAACTCCTATTTGCTGCTGACTGTGCTCTTGTGGACCACCTTACAACAGCTTGCCTGAAATTTGGCATAACCATCAGCCTTAAAAAGACAGTGGTATTCTTTCAACCAGCCCCAGGCAAGGATTCTACTCCACCAATCATCACTATCGGTGATTACATGCTTCAGGGGAGGACAGATTCACCTATCTGGGTAGCATTCTCTCCAAAGAAATTCAGATCGATACAGAGGCATCCTGCAGAATCACCAAATCCAGCTTAGCTTTTGGCAAACTTCGTGAGTGCCTCTGGACAAGAGAGGCATCAGCATGCAGACCAAGCTCAAAGTATACAGGTCTGCCATTCTGACGGCCCTGCATTATGTCTGTGAAACTTGGACAACATGTTCACGCCACATTAAGGGGTCAAGTTTCGGCCTGAGTTGCTCCTATTTTTTTGGAGCAGTTGGTTTAGAATGGAGTATCTGAGAAATTGCAATTCTCGGCATTTAGTTTGCTCCAATTCTAGTCAGTTAGAACAGTTTCAGTTTGGAACAGATTTATTTTTCAAAAGGGGGCGTGTCCGGCCACTTATGCCCGTTTTGAAAGTTTAGGCAGTGAAAACTTACTCCAAACTAACTTAGAATGGAGTAAGTATAGATTTTTGTACGCTCAGAAAAACCTTGCCTACATTTTAGAAAATCAGGCGTAGGTTACAAATCAGGCGTAGGGAATGGGGAATGGCGGGGGGAGGGGAAGGGAAGTATACAAACATTAAACACTTAAGTTTTACAAATAAAGAGCCATTATCAATAATAAATGATAAATACATCAATAAATCAACCAATAAATCAATCAAAAAAAATTAATAAAAAATTAAAATTAAAAAATCAATACATAAAAAATTAAGTTTCTACTCACCGACTGCAGCACCGGGAGCCCTCCAACAGTGTGCTGGGACAGGCCCACCCCCAGTGTGTCTCTCTCTGTCTCTGTCTGTCAGTGTCAGTGTCTCTCTCTTTCTGTCTGTCAGTGTCAGTGTCTATGTTTCTGACAGCGAGGGGGGAGGGAGGAGGAGGGGGGGGGGGAGGGAGGAGGAGGTGGGGAGGGGAGGAGGAGGGGGGAGGAGGAGAGGGAGAGAGGGAGGGAGAGGAGAGAAAGGGAGGGGGGAGGAGAGAGGAGAGGGAGAGGAGAGGGAGGGAAGGGAAGGGAGAGGAGAGGGAGGGAGGGGGAGAGGAGAGGGAGGGGAGGAGAGGGAGGGAGGGAGGAGGAGAGGGAGGGAGGGAGAGGGAGGGGAGGGGAAGAGGTGAGGGAGGGAGGGAGGGAGGGGGAGAGGAGAGGGAGGGAGGGGAGGGGAAGAGGTGAGGGAGGGAGGGAGGGGGAGAGGCGAGGGAGGAGGAGAGGGAGAGGAGAGGGAGGGAAGGGAAGGGAGAGGAGAGGGAGGGAGGGGGAGAGGAGAGGAGAGAGAGGGAGGGAGGGGGAGAGGAGAGGGAGGGAGGGAGGGAGGGGGAGAGGAGAGGGAGGGAGGGGAGGGGAAGAGGTGAGGGAGGGAGGGAGGGGGAGAGGAGAGGGAGGGAGGGAGGGGGAGAGGTGAGGGAGGAGGAGAGGTGAGGGAGGAGGCTGAACGGGCCCAGCCGACATGAAGAAGCGGGCCCAAGACTTCGGGCGGGGCCCGCCCCCAGCAAGATGCCGGGCGGGCGAGCCCCGCCGAAGGAAGAGGGAGCGGACCGGAGTTGAAGGTAGGTGGCCGGAGGAGCCGGAGCTGAGTGGAGCGGGAGCTGGGGGGGAGCGGAGCGGGAGCTGGGGGAGCGGAGCAGAGCGGGAGGGGGGGGGCGGGGTAGCGGAGTGGGAGCTGGGGCGGGGGGGACGCGGGAGCTGGGGGGGGGGCAGAGAGCGAGAGCTGGGTAGCTGGGTGGGGGGGAGCGGGAGCTGGGGGGGTAGAGTGGGCAGCGGAGTGGGAGAGGGCGGGGCGGGGTGGGGGGTTGAGAGAGCCAGAGGGAGCGTGAGCTGAACAGGGGTGGAAGCTGGAGCCACAGCCAGAGCAGGAGCTGGACGAGGGAGGTGCAGCCTGATCTTCACTGCCCCAGTGAGCCCATTCGGCCAGGGCTAGGGGTTGCGTGCTTCGGGCCCCTACCACTCAGTTTCGGGCGCCTGGAGCTACTGCACATGCGCGCCCACTGTAGCGCGCATGTGCAGAGGTCCCGGCACTGTTTTCAGCGCAGGGACCTGGCTCCGCCCCCCACAGCCCGTGCTGCGCCGTGCCGAGGGCCTGGATCGACCTGAGGGAGTGGAGAATACCGAGATAAGTTTTCAGCACGGTTTTGAGCGCAGAAATCAGGCGTGGCTCGCGGGGCTGAGCCGTTCTAGGCGCGGCCCGAAACTTGACCCCTAAGAAACTGAATCACTTTCACCTAAGCTGCCTGAGACGATTAATGAAGATCAGACGACAAAACAAGATCCCCGACACCGATGTTCTTAAAAAAGCTGACATGCCAAGCATAGATTGTTTGCATATCATCCTGGGAACGGGCCACAAGAGTACAGACAACTATTATGGTCAGGTCATGTGGTGCAAATGTCTGATGAACGAATCCTGAAGAAGGTCTTTTATGGTGTATTGGCAACTGGGAAGCACTCTCGTGGTGGTCAGCAAAAGAGATAGAAATATTACTTAATACTGACTCTGAAACAGTACAAAATAGACCTCCATAGCTGGGATCAACTTGCTCAACATAAAGTATGGTGAGAGACTATCCATGAAGGCACCTCCTACTATGAGGCCTGTTGAATTATTGATTCCGAATCTGATGTAACTGAGATCCACTGTTCACACAGTAGTTGCTCATTCCAAGCAAAAATAGGACTCATTGGTCATCAAAGAACTCACTGCAGAAAATGAGAGAATATTCTGGCTGTCTTCTTCGATGTTAAAGGATGGATGAACGGAATGGGTAGAACAATTTTTTTGAGGAATTTGATTTTTAAATTGAGGGCAAAGGATTCGGGTGATATGATTGGAATGATCTGATTTGTGAATGAAAGTAGAAAATAACTAAAACAACCAAATGAAAAGGAGAAAAACAAATATTCCAGAGAGGAAGAAGAACATTGACAGTTGAGTTTGACACAGATGATAGGTACAGGTTGAATCTCCCTTATTCAGCACTCTCCGGACCCGGCCTGTGCCGAATAAGAGATTTTGCTGGTATGGGGAGGTCAGCGGCCCGGGCAGGCCCGAAGTGTCCACTGGCCGTGAAGGAAGTGTCGGAGCGGACCCAACGGGCTGAGTGTCGGAGCAGTCCCAGCGAGTGTTGGAGCAGCCCCAGCGAGTGTCGGAGTGGCCCCAGTGGGCCGAGTGTCGGAGCAGCCCCAGCGAGTGTCGGAGCGGCCCCAGCGAGTGTCGGAGTGGCCCCAGCGGGCCGAGTGTCGGAGCAGTCCCAGCGAGTGTCGGAGCAGCCCCAGCGAGTGTTGAAGCGGCCCCAGCGGGCCGAGTGCCGGAGCGGCCCCAACGGGCCGAGTGTCGGAGCAGTCCCAGCGAGTGTCGGAGCAGCCCCAGCGAGTGTCGGAGCGGCCCCAACGGGCCGAGTGTCGGAGCAGTCCCAGCGAGTGTCGGAGCAGCCCCAGCAGGCCGAGTGTCGGAGCGGCCCCAGCGGGCCGAGTGTTGGAGCGGCCCCAGCAGGCCGAGTGTCGGAGCGGCCCCAGCGGGCCGAGTGCCGGAGCGGCTCCAACGGGCCGAGTGCCGGAGCGGCTCCAACGGGCCGAGTGTCGGAGCGGCTCCAACGGGCCGAGTGTCGGAGCGGCCCCAGCGGGCCGAGTGCCGGAGCGGCCCCAGCGGGCCGAGTGTCGGAGCGGCCCCAGCGGGCCGAGTGTCGGAGCGGCCCCAGCGGGCCGAGTGTCGGAGCAGCCCCAGCGAGTGTCGGAGCAGCCCCAGCGAGTGTTGGAGCGGCCCCAGCGAGTGTCGGAGCGGCCCCAACGGGCCGAGTGTCGGAGCAGCCCCAGCGAGTGTCGGAGCAGCCCCAGCGAGTGTCGGAGCGGCCCCAGCGGGTCGAGTGCCGGAGCGGCCCCAATGGGCCGAGTGTCGGAGCAGCCCCAACGGGCCGAGTGTCCATGCGGCCCCAGCGAATGTCGGTGCGGCCCCAGTGGGCCGAGTGTCGGAGCGGCCCCAGCGGGCCGAGTGTCGGAGCAGCCCCAGCGGGCCGAGTGTCGGAGCGGCCCCAACGGGCCGAGTGTCGGAGCAGCCCCAGCGAGTGTCGGAACGGCCCCAGCGGGCCGAGTGTCGGAACGGCCCCATCGGGCCGAGTGTCGGAGCGGCCCCAATGGGCCGAGTGTCGGAGCAGCCCCAGCGGGCCGAGTGTCCATGCGGCCCCAGCGAATGTCGGAGCGGCCCCAGCGGGCTGAGTGTCGGAGCAGCCCCAGCGGGCCGAGTGTCGGAGCAGCCCCAGCGGGCCGAGTGTCCATGCGGCCCCAGTGAGTGTCGGAGCGGCCCCAGCGGGCCGAGTGTCGGAGCAGCCCCAGCGGGCCGAGTGTCCATGCGGCCCCAGCGAGTGTCGGAGCGGCCCCAAAGTCAGGATGGAGGTTGGCCGCGTTCTGTGCATGCGCCCCTGGCTGCCGGAATCATGCCGGACAAGGGATGGTGCCGAATAAGGGAGTCCCGGGTAAGGGAGGTCCAACCTGTACAGGAAATGTTATCATAAAAATTAATGGACAGATGGTGATGACACAATTGAATTGTAAGAGTTGAGCTAATTCGAAGAATGGGGCATTATTAATGGTTTAATACCCCCCTTTCAGCTAACAGGACTGCAAACTTGCAGTTGTTTATCAAAATAATGTTAAATGCTGAGCAAGTTCAGCCAGTCATTTCTAAATGCTGTCACTGCTGCAGAATTCACAGCTGACACATCATATTTATACAATTCCTGCCTAAAGTTTATACCGTATCTCATTTTTCCTTGAATACCATACTCAGCGCTTGATTAATGACTAGTTATTATAGCAGGCCATTAATTTTCATCCAGGTGTAGCAGGTACATCTATGTTGACTCTTTTTCCTTAATTTTCAATGATCTATGCTACAGATTTGTAATCCTCGCGTAAATCATGCAAAAATGATGCCACTGTCTCTTGTGATTATGCCACATACTATATCCGGAGCACAGCAGAGACACCCCATTGTGTGGAGATGAGCTCTAGTAGGGAAAGGAACGCATTATGGCAATGAATGTGTGAAGTCTGGTTAACTAGTTTCGTTTAATGATAATAAAGTGCATATTAAACCTAATGATTTCTATTCTGCACCATGCAACATTCACACCATTTGATTAATGGTAACCGTGTTACAGATTTAACTTAAGTTCTTCTGTTATGTATAAATTAATTCCACCCCACCCCCCCCCACCATGGTGCTTGGGAGAGATTGGGCTTTTACATTCCTGTGCTCCTCTTTATTCATTTTTCTGAGACTGTGCTTCTCAGTTTGAAATGTCTGGCCTGCCGTGCAGAATATATTCTTGTGTGTTCTAAAGCCATTAGATTACAACTGCTTTATGACTGATTTTAAACTACAAGCACATTTTTAGGCCATCTGTTGAATCTCCAGCTGATCACACTGTTAGTGTATTTGTAGCTGGGTTCATTTCTCAAGACCACATAGGTGATATTTAAACATTCATTTAAAAACAAGTTTCTGAATTGTTATACAGCCACATGAGCACTTGTTGGCTTTCTCTTCTACAAATAATGATGGGAGGGTGCTTAATAAACCTTAGGCAGACTCCTCTAATACCTCAGTGAGTTCATTCAGTGAGCAGCTGAACCAGATAAACCAGAAATGTCCCAGGTTCAATCCCTGTGGATGCTGAGTTAGATGATTTCAACCAAGGTGGTGCTACAGATGCTACATTTGATTTGGGGAGGGATTAGGCAAAGTTTCTGATCCTGATTGCTATCTGGTGCCCATTGGAAGTGCTTTTGCATCGATGTGGTGTGAAACATAGAAACATAGAAAATAGATGCAGGAGTAGGCCATTCGGCCCTTTGAGCCTGCACCACCATTCAATATGATCATGGCTGAACATTCCCTCAGTAACCTTTCCTGCTTTCTCTCCATACCCCTTGATCCCTTTAGCCGTAAGGGCCATATAGAAACATAGAAACATAGAAAATAGGTGCAGGAGTAGGCCATTCAGCCCTTCTAGCCTGCACCGCCATTCAATGAGTTCATGGCTGAACATGCAACTTCAGTACCCCATTCCTGCTTTCTCGCCATACCCCTTGATCCCCTTAGTAGTAAGGACTACATCTAACTCCTTTTTGAATATATTTAGTGAATTGGCCTCAACAACTTTCTGTGGCAGAGAATTCCACAGGTTCACCACTCTCTGGGTGAAGAAGTTTCTCCTCATCTCGGTCTTAAATGGCTTGCCCCTTATCCTTAGACTGTGACCCCTGGTTCTGGACTTCCCCAACATTGGGAACATTCTTCCTGCATCTAACCTGTCTAAACCCGTCAGAATTTTAAATGTTTCTATGAGGTCCCCTCTCATTCTTCTGAACTCCAGTGAATACAAGCCCAGTTGATTCAGTCTTTCTTGATAGGTCAGTCCCGCCATCCCGGGAATCAGTCTGATGAATCTTCGCTGCACTCCCTCAATAGCAAGAATGTCCTTCCTCAGGTTAGGAGACCAAAACTGTACACAATACTCCAGGTGTGGCCTCACCAAGGCCCTGTACAACTGTAGCAACACCTCCCTGCCCCTGTACTCAAATCCCCTCGCTATGAAGGCCAACGTGCCATTTGCTTTCTTAACTGCCTGCTGTACCTGCATGCCAACCTTCAATGACTGATGTATCATGACACCCAGGTCTCGTTGCACCTCCCCTTTTCCTAATCTGTCACCATTCAGATAATAGTCTGTCTCTCTGTTTTTACCACCAAAGTGAACAACCTCACATTTATCCACATTATATTTCATCTGCCATGCATTTGCCCATTCACCTAACCTATCCAAGTCACTCTGCAGCCTCATAGCATCCTCCTCACAGCTCACACTGCCACCCAACTTAGTGTCATCCGCAAATTTGGAGAGACTACATTTAATCCCCTCGTCCAAATCATTAATGTACAATGTAAACAACTGGGGCCCCAGCACAGAACCTTGCGGTACCCCACTAGTCACCGCCTGCCATTCTGAAAAGTACCCATTTACTCCTACTCTTTGCTTCCTGTCTGACAACCAGTTCTCAATCCATGTCAACACACTACCCCCAATCCCATGTGCTTTAACTTTGCACATTAATCTCTTGTGTGGGACCTTGTCGAAAGCCTTCTGAAAGTCCAAATATACCACATCAACTGGTTCTCCTTTGTCCACTCTACTGGAAACATCCTCAAAAAATTCCAGAAGATTTGTCAAGCATGATTTCCCTTTCACAAATCCATGCTGACTTGGACCTATCATGTCACCTCTTTCCAAATGCGCTGCTATGACATCCTTAATAATTGATTCCATCATTTTACCCACTACTGAGGTCAGGCTGACTGGTCTATAATTCGGTGTTTTCTCTCTCCCTCCTTTTTTAAAAAGTGGGGTTACATTGGCTCCCTCCACTCGATAGGAACTGATCCAGAGTCAATGGAATGTTGGAAAATGATTGTCAATGCATCCGCTATTTCCAAGGCCACCTCCTTAAGTACTCTGGGATGCAGTCCATCAGGCCCTGGGGATTTATCGGCCTTCAATCCCATCAATTTCCCCAACACAATTTCCCGACTAATAAGGATTTCCCTCAGTTCCTCCCCCTTACTAGACCCTCTGACTCCTTTTATATCCGGAAGGTTGTTAGTGTCCTCCTTAGTGAATACCGAACCAAAGTACTTGTTCAATTGGTCCGCCATTTCTTTGTTCCCCGTTATGACTTCCCCTGATTCTGACTGCAGGGGACCTACGTTTGTCTTTACTAACCTTTTTCTCTTTACATATCTATAGAAACTTTTGCAATCCGTCTTAATGTTCCCTGCAAGCTTCTTCTCGTACTCCATTTTCCCTGCCCTAATCAAACCCTTTGTCCTCCTCTGCTGAGTTCTAAATTTCTCCCAGTCTCCAGGTTCGCTGCTATTTCTGGCCAATTTGTATGCCACTTCCTTGGCTTTAATACTATCCCTGATTTCCCTTGATAGCCACGGTTGAGCCACCTTCCCTTTTTTATTTTTACGCCAGACAGGAATGTACAATTGTTGTAGTTCATCCATGCGGTCTCTAAATGTCTGCCATTGCCCATCCACAGTCAACCCCTTAAGTATCATTTGCCAATCTATCCAAGCCAATTCACGCCTCATACCTTCAAAGTTACCCATCTTTAAGTTCTGGGCCATGGTCTCTGAATTAACTGTTTCATTCTCCATCCTAATGCAGAATTCCACCATATTATGGTCACTCTTCCCCAAGGGGCCTCGCACAACGAGATTGCTAATTAATCCTCTCTCATTGCACAACACCCAGTCTAAGATGGCCTCCTCCCTAGTTGATTCCTCGACATATTGGTCTAGAAAACCATCCCTTATGCACTCCAGGAAATCCTCCTCCACCGTATTGCTTCCAGTTTGGTTAGCCCAATCTATGTGGCATATTAAAGTCACCCATTATAACTGCTGCACCCTTATTGCATGCACCCCTAATTTCTTGTTTGATGCCCTCCCCAACATCACTACTACTGTTTGGAGGTCTGTACACAACTCCCACTAACGTTTTTTGCCCTTTGGTGTTCTGCAGCTCTACCCATATAGATTCCACATCATCCAAGCTAATGTCCTTCCTAACTATTGCATTAATCTCCTCTTTAACCAGCAATGCTACCCCACCTCCTTTTCCTTTTATTCTATCCTTCCTGAATGTTGAATATCCCTGGATGTTGAGTTCCCAGCCCTGATCATTCTGGAGCCACGTCTCCGTAATCCCAATCACATCATATTTGTTAACATCTATTTGCACAGTTAATTCATCCACCTTATTACGGATACTCCTTGCATTAAGACACAAAGCCTTCAGGCTTGTTTTTTTAACACCCTTTGTCCTTTTAGAATTTTGCTGTACAGTGGCCCTTTTTGTTCTTTGCCTTGGGTTTCTCTGCCCTCCACTTTTCCTCATCTCCTTTCTACCTTTTGCTTTTGTCTCCTTTTTGTTTCCCTCTGTCTCCCTGCATTGGTTCCCGTTCCCCTGCCATATTAGTTTAACTCCTCCCCAACAGCACTAGCAAACACTCCCCCTAGGACATTGGTTCCGGTCCTGCCCAGGTGCAGACCGTCCGGTTTGTACTGGTCCCACCTCCCCCAGAACCGGTTCCAATGCCCCAGGAATTTGAATCCCTCCCTGCTGCACCACTGCTGAAGCCACGTATTCATCTGCGCTATCCTGCGATTCCTACTCTGACTAGCACGTGGCACTGGTAGCAATCCCGAGATTCTACTTTTGAGGTCCTACTTTTTAATTTAGCTCCTAGCTCCTTAAATTCGTTTCGTAGGACCTCATCCCTTTTTTTTACCTATGTCGTTGGTACCAATGTGCACCATGACAACTGGCTGTTCTCCCTCCCTTTTTAGAATGTCTTGCACCTGCTCCAAGACATCCTTGACCCTTGCACCAAGGAGGCAACATACCATCCTGGAGTCTCGGTTGCGGCCGCAGAAATGCCTATCTATTCCCCTTACAATTGAATCACCATATCTAACTCCCTTTTGAATATATCCAATGAACTGGCATCAATAACTCTCTGCAGTAGGGAATTCCACAGGTTAAGAACTCTCTGAGTGAAGAAGTTTCTCCTCATCTCAGTCCTAAATGGCCTACCCCTTATCCTAAGACTGTGTCCCCTGGTTCTGGACTCCCCCATCTTCGGGAACATTCTTCCTGCATCTAACCTGTCCAGTCCCGTCAGAATCTTGTAAGTTTCTATGAGATCCCCTCTCATCCTTCTAAACTCCAGTGTATAAAGGCCCAGTCGATCCAGTCTCTCCTCATATATCGGTCCCGCCATCCCGGGAATCAGTCTGGTGAACCTTCACTGCACTCCCTCAATAGCAAGAATGTCCTTCCTCAGATTAGGAGACCAGAACTGAACACAATATTCCAGGTGAGTCCTCACCAAGGCCCTGTACAACTGCAGTAAGACCTCCCTGTTCCTATACTCAAATCCCCTAGCTATGAAGGCCAACATACCATTTGCCTTCTTCACCGCCTGCTAGACCTGCATGCCAACTTTCAATGACTGATAAACCATGACACCCAGGTCTCGTTGCACCTCCCCTTTCCTCATCTGCCTCCATTCAGATAATATTCTGCCTTCGTGTTTTTGCCCCCAAAGTGGATAACCTCACATTTATCCACATTATACTGCATCTGCCATGCATTTGCCCACTCACCTAACCTATCCAAGTCACCCTGTAGCCTTTTAGCGTCCTCCTCACAGCTCACACCGCCACCCAGTTTAGTGTCATCTGCAAACTTGGAGATATTACACTCAATTTGTTCATCTAAAGCATTGATCTATATAGTAAATGGCTGGGGTCCCAGCACTGAGCCCTGCGGCACTTCACTAGTCACTGCCTGCCATTCTGAAAAGAACCCGTTTATCCCGACTCTCTGCTTCCTGTCTGCCAACCAGTTCTCTATCCATGTCAGTACATTACCCCCAATACCATGTGCTTTGATTTTGCACACCAATCTCTTGTGAAGGCAGAATTAGGCTCAGCTGTGATGCTTCCCATGAAAAAATAGCATATCAGCACACTGTCAAGGGCATCTATGAATAATGGGCACTTGTGTATAGTACTGGAGGATATGTGGCACCATTGGTACTGTACCTCACCAAAGAATCATTTTTAAAAGAGGGGAGAAAATTTGTGAGAAAAGACTTACAGCAGTCGATTCTTGATTAACCAGAGTAATATGAGTACATACAATAGTAAGTTGTTGTGATGAGAGTACAATGTTGCACTAAGCATAGTATAGTATTAAGCAAATGGGGCAGCAGTCCGTGCATAAACACAAATTATGCCATTTGTGTGGGAAGGGAGGGGGTACTAGATAAGGATCAGGATCAGAATCTTTACCTGATCTCTCCCCAACTCAATCAAAAGGCACAGAGTCCAATAATTTAAAACACACTTCCAGACATCTATTGTTTTTCATAACGTACAGTATTCAGAGAAGTGGTTTACTAGATTAATAGATGGATGGTTTATTATGGGCTGTCTTGCTGTTCAAGTTTCACCAGCGCAGATTGTAACTCTTGCTTATGATACTGATATTTTTTGGTGAGTTTAATATCACATGACAGGTGGAGAAGGGTTTACAAGGATCTTGATGAAAATGGAATTGTATCCCATTATGATTGGAAGGGATAGTTTTATTTTAAAATAATATGCAATTTTTTATTAATAATTTTTGTGATATATTAGATTGACAAGTTCCGATCAATGCAGTGTGTTAGAACATTATTCTTTCACTTCTGGGACCTGGGTTCCAATCCAACTGATACTGATGGAATGAAAATCGGGCTGTCAGATGTTTCTTTATTATTGGCACAGCCAATGTTAAAAGCGTTGCTGCCAATTGAATGTTTTAAGGGACAATGCAGTAGTCATTTGTTTAGAAAAAAATATTGCTGCAGCAGCTGGAAGAACCATGAAAATGATTGCCAGCTGTGGAATGTCACTTCATTTGTTCCAAGGTCAGAGTTAAAAAAAATGTTTTTTTATATCACTGTTTCTATTTCTCTTATATTAAAGTATATGTAAATCACTGGACCTGGAGGATTTCCTGTGAAGGACTCCTTGAAGCTGATAGAATATCCACTAAAAATGAGGATGAGAATTCCCGTACTTTTTGAGTAGTTTAGATTTCACAAATAGGCTCAACTGTGGCACGGATCTCAGGCTGACGGGTTAGAACATGTCTGTATGTCTGTCTATCTATCTTTTCTATCTTTTCTATCTATCTTATCTGTCTATCTTATCTGTCTATCTAATCTATCTATCATCTCAGATCTCAAAAGTGTACATTTGGCCAATAATCACTATTAACTAAAATAACTAGTGTCTGTTAAGTTAATGATATTGAATGGTTGAAAGATCTCATTATCTAAATGTGAAGCAATCAATGCTATTTCCATTCACTTTGAATCAGCAATGAGCAAGCACCATAAAAACATCTGATCAAATTGCTCAATTCTCAAACCAAACAATCTGCAATTAGTAACTACCAATTCAATCAAAGCAATCAAATTGCTGAAATCATTTGTGGGGAGAGAAACAGAGTTAATGTTTCAGGTCGGGTCATCAACGGGATTTGCCTCCTCCCACTAGAGGAGGGTTGGGACAGGACACCCACAAGAGCACCATAAGAGAAGAGCCCATTTAAAAGGAGTAAACAAGCCCTGAAGATCTGTCGATGGAATATAAATTTTAGGCCTTGGATTTGCACCTGAAAAGAGGTGCCCGCTACTAAGCCCTCTTCCTCCGAAAGGTGCATCAGCGGGTCTTCTGTTACTATCCCAGGGACTACTCCCATCCCTTTCTTGGCAGGCCCTGATACTGGCGATGCCAACAGTAGAAGGCAGAGAAATTGGCCGGGCCTTACCTCCTGCTTTTACTTGCATGTTGTGGCATAGTGAATGGACAACTGATGGCCTTCCCTGTTGTAGCTAGAGGAGGAAAATCTACTTTCTGGCGGTAGGCCTTCCCGTTCAATTTTCGTAGAGTTTTCCTCCACTGTACTGCCTATTATCCAAAGATATAGTGGAGAAATCTAATCCTCGCTATCAAAGGTTCTGTTGTGTCCTTACACACTACAGCAAATCAACACGAGGCACATACTGGAGACAAGGTCACTCTGTGACCTGTACCTTTATTCACAGGACCAAGGAGACACGACCCTGCGTGGGATCTCCCTTTATATACCTGGATGACCAGGTGAGGAGTGTCTCCCACAAGTTCACCCCCTGTGGTCAAGGTGCGCATTTCTCAGGTGTATACAGTGTACAGTGTTGTTACATAAAGGTTACAGTTATGTGAGGTTACAAACATGACATCACCTCCCCCCAACGTCTTTGGGTCAAAGATCGAGTCTTTCAGGCGGTCGACGCTCTCTCATGGAGCGCCGCAGTTGTGGCTCTGGTTGTTGAGCCTTGGCATGCGTCTTTGTCACCTGTGGTGATTCCGGCTCATCCGGGCTGACCGCAGAGACTGTGCATGCTGCTGACGGTTCTTGTTGCTCGTTCACTGGTAGTGGTGTGGGCAGCATCTCATGATGTTCCTCAGGTTTCTCAGTGTCCATGCTGAAACTTTTTTTTACTTGGTCCAGATGCTTGCGGCATATCTGCCCATTGTTGAGTCTGACCACTATGACCTGATTCCCCTCTTTACCAATTACAGTACCCTCGAGCCACTTGGGCCCCACTTTGATTAAGAACAAATACAGGGTCATCGATTTCTATCCATCTCCCCTTTGAGTTATGGTTGTGGCACTCATTTTGGGACTGGCGCTTGCCCTCAATAATGTCTGACAAGACTGGATGAATGAGGGACAGTCGAGTTTTTAGTGTACATTTCATGAGTAGTTCCGCTGGCGGGACTCCCGTGAGCGAGTGCGGTCGGGATCTGTAGGCCAGCAGGAGGCGCGATAGACGGTATTGAAGGGAGGGTCCTTGAATCCGGAGCATGCCCTGTTTTATGATTTGGACCACACGTTCCGCCTGGCCATTGGAAGCCGGCTTGAACGGCGCTGTCCTGACATGTTTGATGCCATTACCCGACATGAACTCCCGGAATTGACAGCTAGTAAAACATGGGCCATTATCGCTAACTAGGGTGCCCGGCAAGCCGTGGGTTGCAAAGACCGCAGGCAGACTCTCCACAGTGGTGGATGTCGTGCACGAATTCAATATGATGCACTCGATCCATTTCGAGTACGCATCAACCACAATGAGAAACATTTTTCTCATGTACGGGCCCGCGTAGTCTACGTGAATACGCGACCATGGCTTGGTGGGCCAGGGCCGCGGGCTGAGTGGAACCTCCCTGGGGACATTGCCCAGCTGGGCACACGTCGTGCACCTGTGAACACAGTGTTCCAGGTCTGCATCAATTCCCGGCCACCATACATGTGACCGGGCAATGGCCTTCATTAGCACGATGCCTGGGTGCTCGCTGTGGAGTTCCCTGATGAATGCTTCTGGAGCATGACTACCCGGCTGCCCCATAGTAGGCAGTCGGCTTGGATGGAGAGTTCATCCATCCGTCTTTGAAATGGTCTGACCTCTTCATCCGTCTGTGAAATGTTCTGATGCTCCGTGTGCGGTCGCCCAATCCCCAGTCAAGACACATTTCTTAATCAGATAGGAGGGGATCTCTGTTTGTCCAGGTTTTGATCTGGTGGGCTGTGATGGGGGAGAAGCTGTCAAAGGCATCAACAGCCATGACCATCTCAGCGCTTTGCTCCGCTGCCCCCTCAGTGGTGGCCAGTGGAAGCCTGCTGAGCGCATCAGCGTAATTTTCGGTGCCTGGCCGGTGCTGTATGGTGTAGTCATACACAGCCAGCATGCGAACTGACGCATTGGCATTGACAGCTTTGCTGTCTGACAACAGGGATGTTAACAGCTTGTGGTCTGTTTCTAACTCTAACCTTCTGCCAAAAAGGTACTGGTGCATCTTTTTCACCCCGTAGACAAATGCGAGTGCTTCCTTTTCAACCATCCCATACCCCCTATCTGCTTGGGAGAGCGACCTGGAGGCATAAGCCACAGGTTGGAATTGGCCCTCATCATTACTCTGCTGCAACACGCACCCAACCCCATAGGATGATGCATCGCATGTCAAAACCGATTTCTTACAGGGGTCGTACAGAGTCAATAACTTATTAGAACAAAGCAGGTTCCGCCCCCGATTGAAAGCCCGTTCCTGACAGTCCCCCAAAAACCAATCGCAACCCTTACGCAGGAGTATGTGTAGCGGCTCCAGCAATGTACTTAAGTTCGGTAGAAAGTTCCCGAAATAGTTCAATAGTCCCAGAAATGAACGCAATTCTGATGTGTTGCTGGCCTGGGCGTGCGACGGATCGCCTCCATTTTGGATTCGGTGGGCTGAATCCCGTCTGCGGCAACCCTCCTGCCCAAAAACTCGACCTCTGGGGCCAAAAACACACACTTGGACTTCTTTAGTCGCAGGCCTACCTGGTCCATTTGGTGCAGCACCTCTCCCAGGTTGTGGAGGTGTTCCTCGGTGTCTCGACCCGTGATAAGGATGTCACCCTGAAATACGATCATTCCAGGGATGGATTTGAGCAGGCTTTCCATGTTCCTCTGAAAGATAGCGGCTGCTCAACGAATGCCAAACGGACACCTGTTGCAGACAAACAGCCCCTTGTGCGTGGTGATGGTGGTCAGTAGCTTGGATTCTTTGGCCAATTCCTGGGTCATGTAGGCCGAAGTGAGGTCCAACTTGGTGAACAGCTTGCCGGCTGCCAGCGTGGCAAAAAGATCCTTTGCTCTCGGAAGTAGGTATTGGTCCTGAAGGGACACTCGATTGATGGTGGCCTTGTAGTCGCCACAAATCCTGACCGAGCCATCCATTTTTAGAACAGGGACGCTGAATTCAACGGGCAAAATTATGCCCTCTCTTAGCAACCTGTCCTACTCACTCTCAATTTTCTCCCGCTTCACATACGGCACAGCTCTGGCTTTGTGGTGTACTGGTGTGGCGTCCGGGGTGATGCGTATCCTTACTTTGGTGCTTTTGAAAGTCCCGATGTCAAGTTGAAATAATGACTCGAACTTTAGTTGGACCTGTGAGCATGAACTTTGCTCCACAGATGAAATGGCGTGCACATCCCCCCATTTCCAGTTCATCTCGGCTAGCCAGCTCCTCCCCAAAAGCGCGGGACCATTTACCGGGACAATCCAGAGTGGCAGCCGGTTCTGAGATCCATTATGTGTGACCACCAACATTGCACTGCCTAGCACTGGGATGATCTCTTTGGTGTACATCCGTAATTGCGTGTCAATGCGTTCTAGTTTGGGTCTGCTAGCTCTGAGTGGTCACAGTTTCTTGAATTATTGGGCACTCATAAGTGACTGACTGGCTCCTGTCCAGCTCCATGCATACCGGGATGCCGTTTAACAGAACTCTCATCATCATAGGTGGCGTTTTTGTGTATGAGCTGTGGATGTTTTCCACCTGGACCCGCTGAACTTCAGCGTCCATTGCTGTGTCCCAGGCATAACCCTGCCTTGCAGACCCCTCTTGTGGTTCATCCACTTTGTAAACCAACCTCGCTGCAGGCTTCCTGCACATCCTGGCTAAATGTCCACTCATAGAGAAACATAGAAACATAGAAAATAGATGCAGGAGTAGGCCATTCGGCCCTTCGAGCCTGCACCGCCATTCAATGAGTTCATAGCTGAACATGTAACTTCAGTACCCCATTTCTGCTTTCTCGCCATACCCCTTGATCCCCCTAGTAGTAAGGACTTCATCTAACTCCTTTTTGAATATATTTAGTGAATTGGCCTCAACAACTTTCTGTGGTAGAGAATTCCACAGGTTCACCACTCTCTGGGTGAAGACGTTTCTCCTCATCTCGGTCCTAAATGGCTTACCCCTTATCCTTAGACTGTGACCCCTGGTTCTGGAATTCCCCAACATTGGGAACATTCTTCCTGCATCTAACCTGTCTAAACCCATCAGAATTTTAAACGTTTCGATGAGATCCCTTCTCATTCTTCTGAACTCCAGTGAATACAAGCCCAGTTGATTCAGTCTTTCTTGATAGGTCAGTCCCGCCATCCCGGGAATCAGTCTGGTGAACCTTCGCTGCACTCCCTCAATAGCAAGAATGTCCTTCCTCAAGTTAGGAGACCAAAACTGTACACAATACTCCAGGTGTGGCCTCACCAAGGCCCTGTACAACTGCAGTAACACCTCCCTGCCCCTGTACTCAAATCCCCTTGCTATGAAGGCCAACATGTCATTTGCTTTCTTCACGGCCTGCTGTACCTGCATGCCAACCTTCAATGACTGATGTATCATGACACCCAGGTCTTGTTGCACCTCCCCTTTTCCTAATCTGTCACCATTCAGATAATAGTCTGTCTCTCTGTTTTTACCACCAAAGTGGATAACCTCACATTTATCCACATTATACTTCATCTGCCATGCATTTGCCCACTCACCTAACCTATCCAAGTCACTCTGCAGCCTCATAGCATCCTCCTCCAGCTCATACTGCCACCCAACTTAGTGTCATCCGCAAATTTGGAGATACTACATTAAATCCCCTCGTCTAAATCATTAATGTACAATGTAAACAGCTAGGGGCCCCAGCACAGAACCTTGTGGTACCCCACTAGTCACTGCCTGCCATTCTGAAAAGTACCCATTTACTCCTACTCTTTGCTTCCTGTCTGACAACCAGTTCTCAATCCACGTCAATCCCATGTGCTTTAACTTTGCACATTAATCTCTTGTGTGGGACCTTGTCGAAAGCCTTCTGAAAGTCCAAATACACCACATCAACTGGTTCTCCCTTGTCCACTCTACTGGAAACATCCTCAAAAAATTCCAGAAGATTTGTCAAGCATGATTTTCCTTTCACAAATCCATGCTGACTTGGACCTATCATGTCACCTCTTTTCAAATGCGCTGCTATAACATCCTTAATGATTGATTCCATCATTTTACCCACTACCGATGTCAGGCTGACAGTTCTATAATTCCTTGTTTTCTCTCTCCCTCCTTTTTTAAAAAGTGGGGTTACATTGGCTACCCTCCACTCCATAGGAACTGATCCAGAGTCAATGGAATGTTGGAAAATGACTGTCAATGCATCCGCTATTTCCAAGGCCACCTCCTTAAGTACTCTGGGATGCAGTCCATCAGGCCCTGGGGATTTATCGGCCTTCAATCCCATCAATTTCCCCAACACAATTTCCCGACTAATAAGGATTTCCCTCAGTTCCTCCTCCTTACTAGACCCTCTGACCCCTTTTATATCCGGAAGGTTGTTTGTGTCCTCCTTAGTGAATACCGAACCAAAGTACTTGTTCAATTGGTCTGCCATTTCTTTGTTCCCCGTTATGACTTACCCTGATTCTGACTGCAGAGGACCTACTTTTGTCTTTACTAACCTTTTTCTCTTTACATATCTATAGAAACTTTTGCAGTCCGTCTTAATGTTCCCTGCAAGCTTCCTCTCGTACTCTATTTTCCCTACCCCAATCAAACCCTTTGTCCTCCTCTGCTGAGTTCTAAATTTCTCCCAGTCCCCGGGTTCACTGCTATTTCTGGCCAATTTGTATGCCACTTCCTTGGCTTTAATACTATTCCTGATTTCCCTTGATAGCCACGGTTGAGCCACCTTCCCTTTTTTATTTTTACGCCAGACAGGGATGTACAATTGTTGTAGTTCATCCATGCGGTCTCTAAATGTCTGCCATTGCCCATCCACAGTCAACCCTTTAAGTAACATTCGCCAATCTATCCTAGCCAATTCACGCCTCATACCTTCAAAGTTACCCTTCTTTAAGTTCTGGACCATGGTCTCTGAATTAACTGTTTCATTCTCCATCCTAATGCAGAATTCCACCATATTATGGTCAAGTTACAATTTCTGCAGATAAATTGTTGAAACCGGCAGTTCTTCGCAACATGTTTGCCCTCGCACCTCCAGCATGAGCTGAGATTGTTGTGAACAAAAGAGCTCTAACGAGGCATTCCTCTCTGATTGTCTCTTTGATTAATCTTGACACTCTGTTTGTGGGTGTCAATGGTCCCATTCCGGGACGTATTGTCCCTTGTGATGGTGTAAATGTCTGTTCAACCTGCCATTGTCACTGTTGTGGACCCACCCAAAGTCTGTTACTGCCTGGTTGATGTCGAATTGCCCTTGCTTGCCTGCAGGGTTCTGAGTCGCGTTTACCATGTTAACACCCTGCTCCATCACCATGTCGGGAGCAGAGTTACGCACGTATACGATCTTGGTTTCCTCCTCCCCCGCCATGAAGGTTTAAGCCATCAATGCCGCTGCTTCCAAGGTCAAATCCTTGGTCTCAATTAGCTTCCTAACAATCCCGGCATGACCAATGCCCTCAATGAAGAAATCCCCTAACATCTCCCCCCCGCAGGCGTCTGTGAACTTACAGAGGCTGGCCAAGCACCGAAGGTCCACAACAAAGTCCGGTATGCTCTGCCCTTCCCGACGTCGGTGCGTATAGAATCGGTGTCGGGCCATGTGTATATTACTCGCCAGTTTGAGGTGCTCACCAATCAGTTTGCTGAGCTCCTCGAAGGTCTTGTCTGCCGGCTTCTCGGGTGCGAGCATGCTTTCATCAGCGCATACGTCTTAGGTCCACAGCTGGTCAGTAGATGCGCCCTTCGCTTGTCAGCCGCTGCCGCTCCCAGCCAGTCCTTCGTGACAAAGCTCTGCTGGAGCCTTTCAATGAAATCGTCCCAGTCCTCACCAACACAGCACCGTTCCTCCGTGCTACCGGTGGCCATTCTCTTGAGTCGTTGATTCCTGTTTCACGTCGCCAAATGTTGTGTCCTTACACACTACAGCAAATCAACATGAGGCACATACTGGAGACAAGGTCACTCTGTGACCTGTACATTTATTCACAGGACCAAGGAGATATGTCGCTGTGTGGGACCTCCCTTTATATACCTGGATGACCAGGTGAGGAGTGTCTCCCACAAGTTCACCCCCTGTGGTCAAGGTGTGCATTTCTCAGGTGTATAGAGTGTACAGTGTTGTTACATAAAGGTTACAGTTATGTGAGGTTACAAACATGACAGGTTCTATATGAAAATTGCCTATTAGGTGAGGTATTGCAGAGTGACTGATGCCTAAAGGACTATACTTTAGCAAAAATGGAACCAGTGAGAAATTTGGAGAGAAAATAAAGAAGTATGAGCTGTGGTGGTTAAGACTAAAAATATAATGTAAGGAAGTTTTGATTTAGAACTGTCATTCAATAAATGCAACTGCTACCAGCACTTGTCTGTGAGTTCTTGGAAAGAACAACAGTGGCTGGTTGGAAATATTCCTGGTATTATATTGAAGGATACAAATGCGAATTATAGAAATACATAGAAGTTACAATATGGAAGCAGGCCATTCAGCCCTACCAATCCATATAGGTAATTACCCGCCACAGGAGCAAATAATTCTAATCACATTCACTCATTCTGTTGCCATATCTCTGCATCCCCTATCCAATCTAATCTTGAATGTTGGCTTAGCTTCTGGCAAAACCAGTCACCTTGGAAGTTAATTCCACAGCCTTTCAGCTGTTTATGTAAAGAAGGCTCTCTTGCTTTCTGTTCTAATCTCTCACATTTAATTTTGTATCTCTGGTCCCTCATTCTAGATGACTTTACTGGAAACAGTCTGGTACTATTTACCCTGTCCCAACTTTTCAGAATTTTAAACATTTCTATCATATCACCCCTTAATCCCCATTACTCTAATAAACAAACACTCATCTTTCTTTGTATTTTTATTTCTTTCTACCTGGCAGCATCCGAGTGAATCTGGATTGTACCCTTTCTAAAGCCTTCCTATAGCGTGGAACCCAGTACTGCACACAGTACTCTAGCTGAAGTCTTATTAAGGTTGGGCTGCAAATGACCCCATGGCTTTTATATGCTTAACCTATTATTCCGTTAGCTTTTTCTTTACAGCCTTAGCGACCTAAGGTGCTGCCTTTAATGTCCTGTGAATCTGTACCCCAAATCTTTCTGCTCTTCCACAGCACTGAGCCTACTTCCATTCAGTTATTTTTTTTACGAAAATGCATCACCTCACACTTACTATTGAATTCCATCTGAGACTTTTTAACCCATTCCCCCATCTTAGCAATATCCATTTGGAACTGTTATATATGCAGACTATAGATATACTCTCTTGTGTAGTCACTGTATAGTTGCATAAGATGGAGACTTGTTTACCTGATGTACTTTCAATAAGGTTTACACAATGTATATACATGCTGGCACCACTAGAGGGTGCAACTGGTGGAGACCAGGAATAAAGGACCAAGATCACTACATAGAAACATAGAAAATAGGTGCAGGAGTAGGCCATTCGGCCCTTTGCGCCTGCACCACATTCAATAAGATCATGGCTGATCATTCACATGAGTACCCCTTTCCTGCTTTCTCTCCATACCCCTTGATCCCTTTAGCCATAAGGGCCATATCTAACTCCCTCTTGAATATATCCAATGAACTGGTCTCAACAACTCTCTGCGGTAGGGAATTCCACAGGTTAACAATTCTCTGAGTGAAGAAGTTTCTCCTTATCTCAGTCCTAAATGGCTTACCCCTTATCCTTCGACGATGTCCCCTGGTTCTGGACTTCCCCAACATCGGGAACATTCTTCCCGCATCTAATCTATCCAGTCCCATCAGAATTTTATATGTTTCTGTGAGATCCCCTCTCATCCTTCTAAACTCCAGTGAATAAAGGCCCAGTCGATCCAATCTCTTCTCATATGTCACAGTTTGAGTACAACACATTGCCTCGTGGAGTCATTCATAGATACAGTACAAACATAATAGGAACTTCCTTTGATCTTCTGAAGAATTAACTATATCTTCTATGTTGGTATCATCTGCAAACTGAACCCTGAGGGACACCACTTCCAACCACTCTAGGAAACCGTCCTTAACGTCTACTCTGTTTTCTCCCTTCTAGCCAATTTTTAATCCAGTTTTCTGTCCTTCCCCTAATTCCATACCCATTAATCTTCTCAAATATTCTCCCATGTCTTTTTCTCCTTCTTCTTAGGCAATCCCTCGTATTGAGGATGACTTGCTTTCACATCAAGAAGGGATGAGTTCACAGATGTCTCGATGAAGCACCTGATATTCCCGGCCCCGAACTACATGTTAAAAAGTGGAAGATGCCTGTGCGTGGACTTTTTTAACGTGTGGTGGCCGTTGCACACCAGCCATCACACGGGCTTGACAGAACTAGGTCTTGGTCCAGTGGCAAGGTACCTTGTCAAAAGTTTTCTTAAACTCCATGTACACTACAACCTCTGCATTTCCTCCATCTACCATGTCTGTTACCTCCTCAAAGAAGTCTATGAGGTTTGTCAAGTACGATCATCCCATTTGAAATCCCTACTGGCTTCTTCAAACTATTTTCTCTTTATCTAGATACGTGGTAATTTCATCCTTAATGGTTAAACTGTAAACTATTCGAGCTATCTAGCTCTGTGTCTGCTTACTGCATTGGCCACTCTCTGATCTTCTGGCACACATCCACACTCAATAAAGTCTTGAACTATAATTTCCTGGACACTGGCAATTTCCTCCTTTATTTCCCTCAGGATCTTAGGATTTTAGGATCTTTGGTGCTTTATATTCCTTTAGCTTAACAAATTTATCTAAAATTTTCATTTTATCCATCATAAAATCGCTCATTTTGCTTTAAACCTCTCAAAATTATCTTAAATAGAAAGACAAAAATTAGCAGAAAATAAAACAAATGTGCTTTTGTGGGAATCTGATTGGTTCATTATAATCATGTGATATCATAAATAAATTATCAATGCTGGAGGCTCATTATGGTTCAGCGCTATTACAATATTACAGACACAAAGACACAAAACTTTTAAGATATAGGCAATTTGCTTTTATTCTTATGCACAATTACAACATAGAGACCATAGTTGGAAAGGAACTGTGGAGGTGATTCCCTTACCCTATGCCCCAAGTGGGTATTGACACTCTCAGGGAATGCATCGTGGGAAATAGCAGGTGTTTAGCCTGTGATTTTCTGTCCAACCCCAGACTGGAATGTGTGATTTCCCACAATGTCCTTCCTGTTAGAAGTGCTGGATTACTGATCCCTCAGAAAAGTGCAGCTGTAGGTACCTGTATTCTTGGTTTTTGACCATCTCTCTACAGTGATAGAAACATATAAAATAGGTGCAGGAGTAGCCCCTTTCCTGCTTTCTCTCCATTCCCCTTGATCCCCTTAGTCGTAAGGGCCATATCTAACTCCCCCTTGAATAAATCCAATGAACTGGCATCAATAACTCTCTGTGGCAGGGAATTCCCTAGGTTAACAACCCTCTGAGTGAGGAAGTTTCTCCTCATCTCAGTCTTAAATGGCCTACCTCTTATCCTAAGACTATGTCCCCTAGTTCTGGACTTCCCCCAACATTGGGAACATTTTTCCCACATCTAACCTGTCCAGCCCCGTCAGAATCTTATACATTTCTATGAGATCCCCTCTCATCTTTCTAAACTCCAGTGAATAAAGGACCAGTTGATCCAGTCTCTCCTCATATGACAGTCCAGCCATCCCTGGAATCAGTCTGGTGAACCTTCGCTGCACTCCCTCAATAGCAAGAACGTCCTTCCTCAGATTAGGAGACCAAAACTGAACACAATATTCCAGGTGAGGCCTGACTAAGGCCCTGTACAACTGCAGTAAGATCTCCTTGCTCCTATATGCAAATCCCCTTGCTATGAAGGCCAACATAACATTTCCCTTTTTCACCACCTGCTGTACCTGCATGCCAACTTTCAATGACTGATGAACCATGACACCCAGGTCTCATTGCACCTCCTCTTTTCCTAATCTGCCACCATTCAGATAATATTCTGCCTTAGTGTTTTTGCCCCCAAAATGGATAACCTCACATTTATCCACATTATACTGCATCTGCCATGCATTTGCCCACTCACCTAACCTGTCCAAGTCACCCTGAAGCCTCTTAGCATCCTCCTCACAGCTCACACCGCCACCCAGTTTAGTGTCATCTGCAAACTTGGAGATATTACACTTAATTCCTTCATCTAAATCGTTAATGTATATTGTGAAGAGCTGGGGTCCCAGCACTGAGCCCTGCGGCACTCCACTAGTCACTGCCTGCCATTCTGAAAAGGGCCTGTTTATCCCGACTCTCTGCTTCTTGTCTGCCAACCAGTTCTCTATCCGCGTCAGTACATTACCCCCAATGCCATGCGCTTTGATTTTGCACACCAATCTCTTGTGAGGGACCTTGTCAAAAGCCTTTTGAAAGTCCAAATACACCACATCCACTTGTTCTCCCTTGTCCACTCCACTGGTTACATCCTCAAAAAACTCTAGAAGATTTGTCAAGCATGATTTCCCTTTCATAAATCCATGCTGACTTGGACCAATCCTGTCACTGCTTTCCAAATGTGCTGCTATTTCACCTTTAATAATTGATTCCAACATTTTCCCCACCACTGATGTCAGGCTAACGGGTCTATAATTTCCCATTTTCTCTCTACCTCCTTTTTTAAAGAGTGGTGTTACATTATCTACCCTCCAGTTCATAGGAACTGATCCAGAGTCGATAGACTGTTGGAAAATGATCACCAATGCAGCCACTATTTCTAGGGCCACTTCCTTAAGTACTCTGGAATGCAGACTATCAGGCCATGGGGATTTATCAGCCTTCAATCCCATCAATTTCCCTAACACAATTTCCTGACTAATAAGGATATCCTTCAGTTCCTCCATCTCGATAGACCCTCGGTCCCCTACTACTTCCGGAAGGTTATTTGTGTCTTCCTTCGTGAAGACAGAACCAATGTAATTGTTCAGTTGGTCTGCCATTTCTCTGTTCCCCATTATAAATTCACCTGATTCTGACTGCAAGGGACCTACGTTTGTTTTCACTAGATTTGTTTTCACTAATCTCTTTCTCTTCCCATATAGAAGCTTTTGCAGTCAGTTTTTATGTTCCCAGCAAGCTTCCTCTCATACTCTATTTCCCCCCTCCTAATTAAACACTTGCCTCTTCATTATCAACCACACAGCCAATTTTAGTGTCATCTGCAAACTTCTTAATCATAATCAAATCTAGATCATTGATGTATACCACAAAAAGCAAGGGACCCAGTACTGAGCGCTGTGGAACCCCACTGGAAGCATCCTTCCAGTCACAAAAACATCCATCAACCATTACCCTTTGCTTCCTACCACTAAGCCAATTTGGACCGAACTTGCCACTTTCCCTGGATCCCATAGGCTTTTACCTTTGTGACCAGTCTGCCATGTGGGACCTTATCAAAATCTTTGCTAAAGTCCATATACACCACATCGTACGCACTACCCTCATCGACCCTCCTGGTTACCTCCTCGAAAAATGAAATCAGGTTAGTCAAACACGATCTTCCCTAAACAAATCCGTGCTGACTGTCCCTGATTAATCTTGCCTTTCTAAATGTAGGTTTATCCTGTCCTTCAAGAATTTTTCCAATAATTTTCTCACCTCTGAGGTTAGGCTGACAGGCCTGTAATTACTCGGCCTATTCCTTTCTCCCTTCTTAAACAAGGGTCCCACATTAGCAGTCCTCCAGTCCTCCGGCACCATGCCTAAAGCCAAAGAGGATTGGAAAATGGTGGTCAAGGCCTCTGCTATTTCCTCTTTTGCGTCGCTCAACAGCCTGGGATGCATTTCATCTGAGCCTGGGGACTTATCTACTTTCAAAGCTGCTAAACCCCTTAATACCTTTTCTCTCACTATGTTTATTTCATCCAGAATTTCACACTCCTCCTCGATAGCAGCATCTGCATTGTCCCTTTCCTTTGTGAAAACAGACACAAAGTATTCATTAAGAACCATACCAACATCTTCCCCCTCCACACACAGATTACCCTCGTGGTCTCTAAGAGGCCCTACCTTTACTTTAGTTATCCTTTTACTCTTAATATATTTACAGAACACCTTTGCGAATTCCTTAATTTTACTTGCCAAGAATTTTTCATGCTCTCTCTTAGCATTCCTAATATCCTTTTTAATTTTACCTCTGAACTTTCTATATTCCTCCAGAGATTATTCAGTATATGGCCTATGGCCGTTGGTATATGACATACGCTTCCCTTTTTTTCTTTATTCTCCCTTGTAAGTCCCTAGACATCCAGGGGGCTCTAGAATTGTTATTCTCACCTTTTTTCTTTAAGGACACATGTTTGGCCTGAGCCCTCCGGATCTCCTCCTTGAATGCCTCCCACTGTTCTGACACTGATTTACCTTCAAGTAGCTGTTTCCAGCCCACTGTGGCCAAATCACTTCTCAACTTAGCAAAGTTAGCTTTTCCCCAATTTGGGACTTTTATTCCTGGTCTATTCTTGTCCTTATCCATAACTACCTTGAATCTGACTGAATTATGGTCACTGGCACCCAAGTGCTCTCCCACTGATACCCCTTCCAGCTGCCCAGCTTCATTCCCCAAAATTAAATCCAGAACCGCCCCCTCCTGCGCTGGGTTTGTTACACATTGACTAAAAAATTTCTCTTGAATACATTTTAAGAATTCTGCACCTCTAGCCCCTTCACACTATATTTGTCCTAATCAATTCTAGAATATTTGAAATCCCCTACTATTTCTGCCCTATGGTTTTTGGACTTCACAGCAATTTGCCTACATATTTGCTCTTCTATCTCCCTCCCACTGTTTGGGGGTCCATAATACACACCCAGCAGTGTGATTGCCCCTTTTTTATTTTTCAATTCGATCCATATGGCCTCATTTTATGATCGCTCTAACATATCATCCCTCCTCACAGCTGTAATAGTTTCTTTAATCAATACCCCCGTCCTATAACCAGGAATATTTAGCTGCTAAACCTGCCCCTCTTTCAGCCATGTCTCTGTAATAGCTATAATGTCACACTCCCAAGTGTCTACCTGTGCTCTTAGCTTATCCGCCTTATTCGCTATACTCCTTGCATTGAAGAATATACCATTTAAAACAGGAACACTTCCTTGATTACTACTTACTAACCCTTGTTTCCTCTGTCTTACAGATTCACATTCTACATACTTGCTTTCCGATTTCAGCTTTACTTCTTTCCCTATTGAATTTGTTCTCAGGTTCCCATCCGCCTGCCAAGCTAGTTTAAACTCTCCCCGACAGCACTAGCAAATCTCTCCACAAGGATATTGGTCCCGGCGCTGTTGAGGTGCAACCTATCCGGTTTGTACTGGATTAGACTGGATTAGACCCAGATTAGACCGGATTAGACTGGATGACCTTTTGTTGGCCAGCGCAGATACAATGGTAAGTATTGCAGGGAATCAAATGCAGCCAGGGTAATCTACTGGACTATATTTGATCGTCTGGATGGGTCGGAGAGGAATTTTCCCAGATTTTTTTCTCCCTAAATTGGCCTGGGTTTTTATCTGGTTTTTGCCTCTCCCAGGAGATCACATGGCTCTGGTTGGGGTGGAGTGTAGAATGTTTCAGTATAAGGGGTGTCGCAGTTGTGTGAAGCGGACTGGTTGGGCTGGGTGCTCTTTGCCTTTCCGTCATTGTTCATAGGTTTATATGTAACCTTCAGGGCTGCTGACCAAGGGCCGTGTGGCTCTTTGTCGGCCGGCATGGACACAATGGGCCAAAATGGCTTCCTTCTGCAGTGCAAATTTCTATATTTCTATGTCTCTATGTAGGTCCCATCTCCCCAGAAGCGGTCCAAATGCCTCAGGAATTTAAAGCCCTCCCTCCTACACCGACTCTCCAGCCATGCGTTCATCCTCTCTATCCTTCTATTCTTGTACTCATTAGCACGTGGCGCTGGTAGTAACCATGCAGGACCTCATTCCTCTTTCTACCTATGTCAATGGTCCTGATATGGACCATGACCTCTAGCTGTTAACCCTTTCCCCCGAGAATGACCTGCGTTCGCTCTGTGACATCCTTGACCTTGGCACCAGGGAGGCACCATTACATCCTGGAGTCACGTCTACGGCCGCAGAAACGCCTCTCTATTCCCCTAACTATTGAATCCCCTACCACTACAGCTCTTTCGAAGCTCTTCGAAGACCAGGCCCTCAAATCTGCCACCAAGCTCATGGTCTACAGGGCTGCAGTAATACCCGCCCTCCTGTATGGCTCAGAGACATGGACCATGTACAGTAGTCACCTCAAGTCGCTGAAGAAATACCACCAACGATGTCTCTGCAAGATCCTACAAATCCCCTGGGAGGACAGACGCACCAACGTTAGCATCCTTGACCAGGCCAACATCCCCAGCATTGAAGCACTGACCACACTTGATCAGCTCCGCTGGGCAGGCCACATTATTCGCATGCCAGACACGAGACTCCCAAAATAAGCGGAACTCCTTCACGGCAAACGAGCCAAAGATGGGCAGAGAAACCGTTACAAGGACACCCTCAAAGCCTCCCTGATAAAGTGCAACATCCCCACTGACACCTGGGAGTCCCTGGCCCTAAGTGGAGGAAGTGTATCCGAGAGGGCGCTGAGCACCTCGAGTCACGTCGCCAAGAGCATGCAGAAATCAAGCGCAGGCAGCGGAAAGAACATACGGCAAACCTGTCCCACCCACCCTTTCCCTCAACGACTATCTGTCCCACCTGTGACAGGGACTGTGGTTCTCCTATTGGACTGTTCAGCCACCTAAGAACTCATTTTTAGAGTGGAAGCTGTCAGGTATTCAACCAGCATTGTAACCCATGTATAATCTGAACTAAGTTGTACACTGTGAGAACAATGACCACTAGGTGGTGAACTTGTGGGAGACACTCCTAACCTAGACCTTCAGAGATAAAAGGGGAAGCTCCACCCATTTCCTGCACTTGAGTGCTATGAAATAAAGGACAGGTCACAGACTGACCTTCTCTCAAGCATAGGCCTCGTGTGCATTTATATTGTATAGTAAGGACATATCAATGGTGACAAGAAACTGGGATTTAAACCACGCAAGCATGGCCACTAGCAATAACAGGGGCAGTCAGGGACGATCGACTGGCAAGGGACCTTTTGTTTCAAACAGCAGCTCATGCTGGAGGCGTGGAGGCACACACTCAGCCGGAGTTTGCAGAGGTGAGCAAAATACTTGCAGAAATTGCAGAAATGAACGCTGGGGGAAATCGCTGGAAGCTGAAGTTCAGCGAGTTCATGTGGACCACATATACAGTTCATACACCAGGACGCCACCGATAATGATGAAAGTGCTCCTCAATAGCATCCCAGTATCAATGGAGCTAGACACGGGGGCCAGCCAGTCCCTGATGGGTATCAAACAGTTCAAAAAGTTGTGGGCGTCCAAGGCCAGGAGGCCAAAATTATCGCCGATTGACGCACAGCTACGGACTTACACAAAGCAGATCATTCCGGTGCTAGGCAGCGCCTCGGTAGTCGTGACCCACAAAGATTCGGAGAACAGACTGCCACTCTGGATTGTCCCGGGGACGGTCCCGCACTACTGGGGAGGAGTTGGCTTGCTGTCATGAACTGGAAATGGAGCAATGTCAATGCAATTTCCTCTGTGGAGTGAGTATCATGCTCACAGATGCTGGACAAATTTGACTCATTATTTCAACCCGGCATTGGCACTTTCATGGGGGCCTAAGTAGTGATTCACGTAAACTTGGACACCAGGCCAGTACACCACAAGTTCACCACCTAGTGGTCATTGTTCTCACAGTGGACAACTTAGGTCAGATTATACATGGGTTACAATGCAAATTGTTATGTTGCAACAATCTGTTAACGCTATATGACCCATGTAAGAAACTTGTGTTAACATGCGATGCGTCGTCCAATGGTGTCGGGTGTGTATTGCAGCATGTCAATGCCAAGGGTCAGTTACAGCCGGTAGCTTATGCCTCCAGAAGTCTATCCCAGGCAGAAAGGGGCTATGGGATGGTAGAAAAGGAGGCGCTCGCATGTGTATATGCGGTAAAGAAAACGCATCAGTACCTGTTTGGCAGGAAATTTGAGCTGGAGACAGATCACAAACCCCTAACGTCCCTTTTGGCCAACAACAAGGCCATAAATGCCAACGCATTGGCCCGCATACAGAGGTGGGCACTCACGTTAGCTGCCTATGACTACACAATTCGGCACAGACCGGGCACTGAAAACTGCGCCGATGCACTCAGCAGGCTCCCACTAGCCACCACTGAGGGGGCTACGAGCATGCTGCTGAGATGGTCATGGCTGTTGAAGTTTTCGGAAGCGAAGGCTCACCCGTGACAGCCCGTCAGATTAAAGTCTGGACAAATAGAGTCCCGCTATTGTCTCTAGTCAAGAAATGTATCCTGAATGGGGACTGGGCAGCCACGTACAGGGCATGCCCTGAGAAATTTAAACAATTTCACAGGCGCAAGGATGAACTCTCGATTCAGGCCGATTGCCTACTGTGGGGAAACCGAGTAGTCATGCCCCAGATGGGCAGAGAGGTGTTCATCAGAGAACTCCACAATGGGCACCCGGGCATTGTCACGATGAAGGCAATTGCCAGGTCACACGTTTGGTGGCCAGGGATAGATGCAGATTTGGAACTTTGTGTTCGCAGGTGCAACACGTGTGCCCAGCGGGCAATGCGACCAGGGAAGCCCCCCTTAGCCCCTGGCCATGGCCCGCCAAGCCTTGGTCACGCATCCATGTGGACTACGCAGGTCCTTTCATGGGGAAAATGTTTTTGGTTGTAGTAGACGCCTACTCCAAATGGATCGAGTGTGACATTTTAAATTCAAGCACATCCTCTGCCACAGTAGAAAGTCTACGGGCAATGTTCGCCGCCCACGGTCTACCGGACATCTTGGTCAGTGACAATGGCCCATGCTTTACAAGCACTGAATTCCAGGACTTCATGGCAGGCAATGGAATTAACCATGTTAGAACGGCACCGTTCAAGCCGGCCTCAAACGGCCAGGCAGAATGAGCAGTGCAGATAATCAAACAGGGGATGCTCAGAATCCAAGAGGGTTCCCGACAATGCCGCTTATCACGCCTCCTGTTGGCCTACAGATCCCGACTACACTCGCTCACAGGGGTTCCACCCGCAGAGCTGCTAATGAAAAGGACGCTCAAAACCCGGTTATCCCTCATACACCCCACCATGAAAGAAATTGTCAAGAGCAGGCGCCAGTCACAATATGACTACCATGACAGGAATGAGAGGGCGCGATGTATTGATGTAAAGGACCCTGTTTTTGTCCTCAACTACGCTGCAGGGCCAAATGGCTTGCAGGCACTGTGGTTGCCAAAGAGGGAAATAGGATTCTGGTAGTTAAACTTACCAATGGACAAATCTGCCGCAAACATGTGGATGAAACAAAAAGGAGGTTCAGCAACCCCATAGAAGAAGCAGAGGAAGATCACGATGTAGAGTTCACTCCACCACAGGTGACCGAACACAGGAACCAAAGGGAGGAGAGCCCAGTCACTGTGGGCAGTCCGGACAGGCCTGAGGCACTGCAAACAGCAGACACTCAGGGCAACGCCCAACAACCGGAGCCCCAACTCAGGCGCTCTACAAGGGACCCTAAACCACCAGAGAGACTCAACCTGTGATTCCAATAAGACTTTGGGAGGGGAGGTGATGTCATGTATTCAACCAGCATTGTAACCCATGTAAGTTAAAAAGTAGGACCTCAAAAGTAGTAATCTCGGGATTGCTACCAGTGCCACGTGCTAGTCAGAGTAGGAATCGCAGGATAGCGCAGATGAACAGGTGGCTTCAGCAGTGGTGCAGCAGGGAGGGATTCAAATTCCTGGGGCATTGGAACCGGTTCTGGGGGAGGTGGGACCAGTACAAACTGGACGGTCTGCACCTGGGCAGGACCGGAACCAATGTCCTAGGGGGAGTGTTTTCTAGTGCTGTTGGGGAGGAGTTAAACTAATATGGCAGGGAGATGGGAACCAATGCAGGGAGACAGAGGGAAACAAAAAGGAGACAAAAGCAAAAGACAGAAAGGAGATGAGGAAAAGTGGAGGGCAGAGAAACCCAAGAAAAAGAATAAAAAGGGCCACTGTACAGAAAAATTCTAAAAGGACAAAGGGTGTTAAAAAAACAAGCCTGAAGGCTTTGTGTCTTAATGCAAAGAGTATCCGTAATAAGGTGGATGAATTAACTGTGCAAATAGATGTTAATAAATAAGATGTGATTGGGATTACGGAGACGTGGCTCCAGGATGATCTTGGCTAGGAACTCAACATCCAGGGGTATTCAACATTCAGGAAAGATAGAATAAAAGGAAAAGGAGGTGGGGTAGCATTGCTGGTTAAAGAGGAGATTAATGCAATAGTTAGGAAGGACATTAGCTTGGATGATGTGGAATCTATATGGGTAGAGCTGCAGAACACCAAAGGGCAAAAAACGTTAGTGGGAGTTGTGTACAGACCTCCAAACAGTAGTAGTGATGTTGGGGAGGGCATCAAACAGGAAATTAGGGGTGCATGCAATAAAGGTGCAGGAGTTATAATGGGTGACTTTAATATGCACATAGATTGGGCTAGCCAAACTGGAAGCAATACGGTGGAGGAGGATTTCATAGAGTGCATAAGGGATGGTTTTCTAGACCAATATGTCGAGGAACCAACTAGGGAGGAGGCCATCTTAGACTGGGTGTTGTGTAATGAGAGAGGATTAATTAGCAATCTCGTTATGAGATGCCCCTTGGGGAAGAGTGACCATAATATGGTGGAATTCTGCATTAGGATGGAGAAAGAAACAGTTAATTCAGAGACCATGGTCCAGAACTTAAAGATGGGTAACTTTGAAGGTATGAGGCGTGAATTGGCTAGGATAGATTGGCGAATGATACTTAAGGGGTTGACTGTTGATGGGCAATGGCAGACATTTAGAGACCGCATGGATGAACTACAAGAATTGTACATTCCTGTCTGGCGTAAAAATAAAAAAGGGAAGGTGGCTCAACCGTGGCTATCAAGGGAAATCAGGGCTAGTATTAAAGCCAAGGAAGTGGCATACAAATTGGCCAGAAATAGCAGCGAACCCGGGGACTGGGAGAAATTTAGAACTCAGCAGAGGAGGACAAAGGGCTTGATTAGGGCAGGGAAAATGGAGTACGAGAAGAAGCTTGCAGGGAACATTAAGACGGATTGCAAAAGTTTCTATAGATATGTAAAAAGAAAAAGGTTAGTAAAGACAAACGTAGGTCCCCTGCAGTCAGGATCAGGGGAAGTCATAACGGGGAACAAAGAAATGGCAGACCAACTGAACAAGTACTTTGGTTCGGTATTCACTAAGGAGGACACAAACAACCTTCCGGATATAAAAGGGGTCAGAGGGTCTAGTAAGGAGGAGGAACTGAGGGAAATCTTTATTAGTCGGGAAATTGTGTTGGGGAAATTGATGGGATTGAAGGCCGATAAATCCCCAGGGCCTGATGGACTGCATCCCAGAGTACTTAAGCAGGTGGCCTTGGAAATAGCGGATGCATTGACAGTCATTTTCCAACATTCCATTGACTCTGGATCAGTTCCTATCGAGTGGAGGGTAGCCAATGTAACCCCACTTTTTAAAAAAGGAGGGAGAGAGAAAACAGGGAATTATAGACCGGTCAGCCTGATCTCAGTAGTGGGTAAAATGATGGAATCAATTATTAAGGATGTCATAACAGCGCATTTGGAAAGAGGTGACATGATAGGTCCAAGTCAGCATGGATTTGTGAAAGGGAAATCATGCTTGACAAATCTTCTGGAATTTTTTGAGGATGTTTCCAGTAAAGTGGACAAGGGAGAACCAGTAGATGTGGTATATTTGGACTTTCAAAAGGCTTTCAACAAGGCCCCACACAAGAGATTAATGTGCAAAGTTAAAGCACATGGGATTGGGGGTAGTGTGCTGACGTGGATTGAGAACTGGTTGTCAGACAGGAAGCAAAGAGTAGGAGTAAATGGGTACTTTTCAGAATGGCAGGCAGTGACTGCTGGGGTACCGCAAGGTTCTGTGCTGGGGCCCCAGCTGTTTACACAGTACATTAATTATTTAGACGAGGGGATTTAATGTAGTATCTCCAAATTTGCGGATGACACTAAGTTGGGTGGCAGTGTGAGCTGTGAGGAGGATGCTATGAGGCTGCAGAGTGACTTGGATAGGTTAGGTGAGTGGGCAAATGCATGGCAGATGAAGTATAATGTGGATAAATGTGAGGTTATCCACTTTGGTGGTAAAAACAGAGAGACAGACTATTATCTGAATGGTGACAGATTAGGAAAAGGGGAGGTGCAACGAGACCTGGGTGTCATGGTACATCAGTCATTGAAGGTTGGCATGCAGGTACAGCAGGCGGTTAAGAAAGCAAATGGCATGTTGGCCTTCATAGCGAGGGGATTTGAGTACAGGGGCAGGGAGGTGTTACTACTGTTGTACAGGGCCTTGGTGAGGCCACACCTGGAGTATTGTGTACAGTTTTGGTCTCCTAACTTGAGGAAGGATATTCTTGCTATTGAGGGAGTGCAGCGAAGGTTCACCAGTCTGATTCCCGGGATGGTGGGACTGACCTACCAAGAAAGACTGGATCAACTGGGCTTGTATTCACTGGAGTTCAGAAGAATGAGAGGGGACCTCATAGAAACGTTTAAAATTCTGACGGGTTTAGACAGGTTAGATGCAGGAAGAATGTTCCCAATGTTGGGGAAGTCCAGAACCAGGGGTCACAATCTAAGGATAAGGGGTAAGCCATTTAGGACTGAGATGCGGAGAATCTTCTTCACCCAGATAGTGGTGAACCTGTGGAATTCTCTACCACAAAAAGTTGTTGAGGCCAATTCACTAAATATATTCAAGAGGGAGTTAGATGACGTCCTTACTACTAGGGGGATCAAGGGGTATGGCGAGAAAGCAGGAATGGGGTACTGAAGTTGCATGTTCAGCCATGAACTCATTGAATGGCGGTGCAGGCTAGAAGGGCCGAATGGCCTACTCCTGCACCTATTTTCTATGTTTCTATGTTTCTATGTTTCTATAATCTGACCTCAGTTGTACACTGTGAGAACACTGACCACTAGGTGGTGAACTTGTGGGAGACACTCCTAACCTAGACCTTCAGAGATAAAAGGGGAAGCTCCACCCACTTCCTGCACTTGAGTGCTATGAAATAAAGGACAGGTCACAGACTGACCTTCTCTCAAGCATAGGCCTCGTGTGCATTTATACTGTATAGTAAGGACGTATCAGATGATGATGAGTCTTTGTCTCTCCCCCCTGTGCAGCTGAACCACCCGTGATGCCTTGGACTTGAATCTGGCTGCACTCCCCAGAGGCACCATCGCCCTCACCAGTGCTCAGAAGAGAATATTGGTTGAAAAGTGAGATGGACTCACGGGGGGCACTCCTGCACTACCTGCCCAGCATTCTTCCTCCGTCTGGTGTTCACCCTCTGCCCCTCTACCTGCTTTTAAGCTGTAGCGTGACCACCTCCTGAAATGTGCTATCCACGTAGCCCTCAGCCTCGCAGTTGCACCGTATTGACTCTAGCCACTGCTCAAGCTCCGAAACGTAGAGCTTGAGTAGTTGAAGCTGGAGATGCCTCCTGCACACCTAGTTGTCTAGGCTGCACAAAGCGTCCAGGACTGCCCACATGCCGCAGGCCATGGGCTCCACAGGACTGAGCTTCTCTGCTATCCCTCTAATTAGACTTATTTGATGGATGGCCCACACTCTCGTACGCGTCGGTGAAAGTGTTGAGGATGGTTTGGAGTCCGACCTCCGAGTGTGCGCATACACTGGGATTACGTCCACTGATACCCTCCTCAGTAATGCCAACTCTTGCGATTTAATCACGAGACATGAGATTTTTAATGAAAATTCAGCCCAACTCGCGATCTCACGACTCACCTCAGAAAACTCATGATTTTAAACTTCATCTACAATATTGTTGACACGCTGAGCAAACCGTAAGTGCGCCCTCCACCACACACTATGCGGAGACGTCCAATTCGCTGGGCATGCTGGTAGATGTAGGTCCATTCTTGTTATAGCACAGTATGGAGCCGCGCAGGTCCGGCTTGGTGAGAACTGCATTTGCCACAATGCACCGCTTCGCACCATTCACATGTTTAAGCACATGAATCGGCAGAGTCACCGAATGTGATCTGGTGACAGTCAGTGAGTGTGATCTGGTGAGGGTGGGACTTGGGTGGGGGCAGGAGAAGCAGAGTAGAAAGACAAGGAGATGGGGTACTCCCAGTATCTGAGCTGGCGCGTGTGATTGTAAGAAGCAGTGACACGGTGCTGCCAGCAGTGTCCCTCTCTTCCTCCGCCTCATTCGACATGGCGCCAACAGATGGAGTGGGTTTCAGGGTGTCATCCAGGCTCGCGCCCCCAATGTCCTCCAGGGTGTCAGGATGGCCATGGCTATCAGTGCTCTTTGGCTGTCCTTCAGGCTTTGCCTCTCATTGTCTCCCTGGCCTCGGCTGCCAATGCCCTCAAGGCTGTCGTCCTGCCTTGTCCTCCCACAGGCCAGCGCTCGGACCCTCGCCTTGGTTCTCACTCAGCCTCTCATCTGCAAGCATAAATGGCACAGGGGCTGCATGAGGGTGAGTTACAGAATTGACACATGGAGGCTGCAACTTGCACTCTTTCAGAAGGTAGCGCACAGTAGGCATTGGTACTTTCAGGGGGAGATAGCATTAAAGGAAGGCCTTCACATACCCATACTGCCCACAACGGGATCGGCAGTACCGGAGGCCGAAGGGAAGGCAGCATGTCTGCCCACTAGCACCTCGACCCATTCTTCCAATAGTATGAGGACTTGTATTTCTGCCTTGCCACCACCTGTCCTCCTTTGCTCCATACAGTTGTGAGCAATCTTGGCCTACAAAACAAAGAATGCTTACTGAGTAGCAGTGTCGTGAGGTATCAGAAATGAGTGCACAAGAGTATGTCCCTGACATGCAGCTGTAACTGTGACATGAAAGGGAGTATCCATTGTGTAATATAGTTCCATCTATTGGACTACTGCTCCACCTAGTGGACTACTGTAGTAATTTCTGTTTACAAGACTAAAAAGGAATGTAGTCTGAGTGTGTTTATGATGTCGTCGTGAATATACCACATTTGGCGATGAAGGATAGGATAAAGAGATACACTAGCTGAAAGTTTTGCTTGTGGATGATTCCAGCCAAACAACAGAGAGCTGGAGAGGTCCTTTGTTTTCAGAACAGCTAAGAATCCAAGGTAAATTACAAGCACACTTGGCTGAACTGCCAGAGTCCAGATGGCCATGCCAATGGGAATAATAGGGCCCTTGGGTGCGTTTCAACATGACCGTGAGACTTTCAGAGCGTATGTGGAACAGCTAGAAATGGTTTTCACTGCAAATTGTATCATCGAAGTTTCCAATGATGAAAACCGTAACCGGGTGGTGTTAGAAAGAAAACTGGCTATTTTCTTGACTGAAGCAGGCCCCGAGGTGTATGAAACCCTGAAAAATGTGCTTGTTCCCGATAAGCCAAAGGACACGCCACTGAAGCAGATCGGCACCACAGTCCTGAGCCCCTGGAAATTGCTGCAAGTTATTGTTTCGGAATACGAGATCAGTTTATTGGTGAAAGTATCAGTGAGTACATTGTTGCACTAAAGAAGCTGTTATTTTGGAAACTATCAGGACTGAGCATTACGTGACCGCTTTGTTTGTGGGATGAAGAATGAAGCAATCAGAAGGAAGTTATTGACAACCTCTAACTTGACTTTTGATTTAGTTTGTCAGACAACTATGTCGATGGATATGGCCCACCAATATTCCCGAGAATTTTTTATCATTTCGAGTCATCAGACAATTAAGGTGAATTGCCTGCAGGTTTAAAAAAAAAAGGCGGTGGAACCCCAAGGCCTCAGCAGCTGGCCGAGGTTACAGCACATTGAATTCATGCTATCGGTGCCTGGGACAACACATTGCTCAAAGTCGTTCATATGTGAAGGCAGAGTGTTTCTTCTGCAGGAAAACTGAGCATCTTGCAAAGGCATGTCGACTGAAGAGTAAACCAACTTTCAAGGCGATAAGTAGAAATCCCCAGAGACTACATAGCATGGAAGAAAAGCAATAGGATGAGGAGATACATGTCATCGGGAACACAAGGGTGTCTAACAGTGATTCAAAAAGTATCATCATCCAAGTAGATGTTGCAGGAACTGAGATACCCATGGAAATCGACACTGGTGCATCCGTGAGCCTGATATCGGAATCGCTATATCTCGACAAATTGCGTGATTTCCCATTAGAGAAATGTAAGGTAAAGCTGTGAGGTTACTCAGGAGAGCAAATTCCTGTGGTAGGTCGTATCAGCATACTAGTTTCAGAGCTTGCCTCTCTTAGTGGTGGCTGGAAACAAGCCTGCCTTACTAGGTAGAAATTGGTTGGGATCACTGAAGCTGGATTGGAATGAGATTTTTCGTGTTGAAACAAGATTTGCATCGAAGGATGATGTCATCAAAAAGTATCCGAAGATGTTATGTGAAACAGACAGTCTGATCCAAGGCTTCAAGGTGAGTGTCAGGGTACAGAAGGACGCTAGACCAGTTTACTGCAAGCCACGTCCTGTCCCATATGCACTCAAGGAGAGTGTTGAGCAAGAACTCAAAAGTCTAGAGACTGAGAACATTGGCTCGAAAATCCCGCTCCTTTGTTTCCCGCGGGCGCTCGACAAAAAAGATGCGCACCTACCTTTTCCTGCTGCACCCACCATCGATCCCCGTCCTGAGGCCTCCTCTCCCTGCACATCGGAGCTCGTGCACGTCTGGATGTCCGTATGCTGGAGCTGGAGTCACATGGCACTGGGCAGCCAATCCAGGTAAAGTATTTTCTCATCCATAATAATGGGAACTCTATAAGGAGTTCTTATTATTATGATTGAGAAACACTCCCCCAAACACTGAAACACAAATAAAAAATAGAAAAAATACATCACATATTTAAGATTAATTTAAATTAATAAATTTAAGTTAATATATGTCTGAGAAAAAAAAATTCTGATTTAAAAAAAATGTTTTTAATTATGGTTTAAAATAAACTTAACTTAGCGGGCAGGATTTTTAACGTTAAAATGTGTTTTAAAAATTTTATTTTTATCTGTTTTTGTATGTTTTAAAACTCTTACAGGCGCAAGAGTTTTCAGGACTTTTACTGGCAAGAGATGGGTAAATACCGCAATCTTGCCCATGTGAATGTCCTGGCTGTGGGGATACGGAGGATCTGTCAAGCCAGAGCTTGGCAGATCGGAAAAGCCGGTTTTTAGCGCATGAGCATTGTGCGCTGAAACCCGGCTTTTGCAATGCCTTCTCAGGTCCGTACATCATCATCATAGGTGGTCCCTCGGATGAGGATTGACTTGCCTCCACATGAGTTCACAGATGCTTCAATGAAGGACCCGATGTACCAGTCCTGAACTCCAATTGAAGGGGTGGACGATGCCTGTGTGTGGATTTTTTTAACGTGTGGTGACTGTTGCACATCAGCCACCACAGGGGCTTGACAGAGCTAGGCCTTTATCCAGTGGCAAGTGGCATGGATTAACCAGGACGACTGGAGCTCTGCTGCACGGACCTAGTGGACACACATATGCAGTGTGGGCTAGCCCGTGCTGCCCCTGGGCCCTCGGCTCTTCTGGGCCCCGTACCCTCATTTGTCGCAGCTCTGCCACAATCTCTCAGTGCTCCTCCGCCACAAAACACTCGCTGCACCCCCGCCACGATCTTCCGCCGCACCTCCGCACCAAACATTTGCCGGACCATCGCCACGATCACCCACCGAATCTCAGCCACGATGCTTCATCGCTCCTCCGTCTCGATCACTCGCTGCACCTCCGCCATGTCCTTCCTGCTCCCCCACTATACATGGGCCCCACCTCACTCCTGCCCACACTCCAAACAGCGACCTGGGTCCTGATGATGTCACCCAGTCACCCACCTCAAGTCGCATACTTGGAGCAGCTTGCGCTGGAAGTTGCAGTGGCATGTTCCAGCTCTTTTTGTAGCCGCGACCTGCGGAAATATTCTCATGCAGGCCAGGGTGGCCGACGATGTTCCAGGGGCCACCGCTCCAGCTCTCCATACACACATCGTACAGACCTGGAGAGGCTGCGATTTCAGGGCCACTATGTCTAAGATAGATCTATGTAATTGGGCTACACCCATTGTTGTTGTACCCAAGTCAGATGGTAAGGTAAGGTTGTGTGGTGATTATAAAGTAACCATAAACCAGGTTCTTGAGGGTAATCTACCCAATACATTGCCAAATATAGAAGATTTGTTCACAGCGCTGACAGATGGTCAGATGGCCTTCTTACAACTTGAATTAGATGAGGAATCCAAGTTATGCTTGACTATAAATACTCATCTAGGCCTATATCAATTTAATAGGCTACCATTTGGAGTGTCTTCCGCCCCCGCCATCTTTCAAGGGGTGATGAATCAAATTTTGCAAGGCATTGAAGGGGTAGTATGTTATTTAGATGACATACTCATTTCAGCACCAATCAGGCAAATACATAATAACATATTGAATGAAGTGTTCAAATGGTTAGAGAAGCACAGAGTATGAGTGACTGCTAGCAAGTGTGAGTTATTTCAAAATTCATTGGAGTACTTAGGGCACAGAGTAGACAAAGATGGTTTACATCCAACCAAGGAAAAGCTGGATGCAATCAGAAATGCACCCACTTCCAATAATGTCACTGAACTTTGATCATTTTGTGGTCTTTTGAACTATTATGGGAAATTCTTACCAAATTTGGTTGCAATGTTACATCCACTGAATGAACTCTTGAAAAAACAGGTCCATTGGAAAAGATCAGAAGAATGTGATGCAGCATTCAAGGAGTGTAAGAGCCAGATGTTAGATAGCACCATTTTAGTTCATTATGATGTATCTAGGGAGATTAAGATAGCATGTGATGCCACTCCATATGGAGTTGGGGCAGTGATCTCTCATGTACTACATAATGGGGAGGAGAGACCAATTGCTTTTGCTTCACGTACTCTCAGTGCCAGTGAGCATAATTATGCACAAATCGAAAGGGAAGCTTTAGCATTAATTTTTGGGGTCAAGAAGTTCCACAAATACTTGTATGGTCACAAGTTTACCATTGTTATGGACCATAAGCCCCTGATAGCAATCCTCCATCCAAAGTCCCCAGTTCCAACATTAGCTGCAGCCCGAATGCAGAGATGGGCTATGATTTTGTTGTATGACATTGAGTACAGACGATCAGCTGATCATAGTAATGCTGATGCTATGTCTAGATTGCCTTCCCTATCACAAGTTACACCCAATAGGGAAGAAGTGTTCTATTTTTCATACATTAATGAATTGCCAGTCATAGCTGAAGATATTTGTAGAGCAACCAAACGTGACCCAGTTATGTCAAAGGTGTCCGATTACATAGCAAATGGCTGGCCAAATCAAGTATCAGAGAAAGATATTCATTCATACTTCATTCGTAGGAATGAATTATCAGTGGGTAAAGATTGTATTATGCGGGGTGCAAGAGTAGTTATTCCAAATAAATTCAGGTCCAAATTATTAGGAGATCTTCATGACCAGCACCTGGGAATGTGCTTGACCAAGAGCTTTGCATGCAGTTACTTATGATGGCCAGGTCCAGCTAAAGATACAGAGTACATCATTAGTCAGCATACAACATGTCAATCGGTAAGCAAGAAATCACCATCAGTACCATTACAGCCATGGAAATGGCCTCCCAGGATGTGGCAAAGGTTACTTGTAGATTTTGCTTAGCTAAAAGGACAGCAATTGTTCATTGTTATCCATTCGAAGTGAGTAGAGATGTTTTTGATGTGGAAAATAACAACAAATAAAACACTAGACAATTTGAGAAGATTGTTTTTTTCATATGGCCTCCCAGAAGAAATTGCGTCTGATAATGGACCACAATTTTGTTTGGAAGAATTTGCACAGTTCACAAGCAGAAATAGGGTGAAACATACCAAATTTCCACCATACCACCCTGCTTCAAAAGGTGCAGCAGAGCGCACAGTATAAATTGTAAAATGTGCCCTGATCAAGCAAATGTTGGATCCAAATCCCAAGAAACAGCAGTTGTCGTTGGACTACAAATTGGCTAATTTTCTGATTACTTATCATAATACTCCTCATACAACTATTGGTAGATCACCAGCAGAGTTGCTTCTCAAACAACAGCCACAAACCAGGTTCTCACAGTTAAAGCCAAACTTGGCACAGTCAGTAGATGAGAAACAATCAAAGAAAGAAAATTATGATAGAGGTAGAGTAAGAGAGAGAAGTGTGAAATTGAATCAGAAGGTTAGAGTGAAGAACCATCACCATAAGTGGTTAAAGTGGTTAACAGGTAGAATGGTGAAAATATGTGGTCCTCGCACATATTTGTTCAAGATATTTGATAATGGACAGGTTGGGTTTGTTCACATTGATAATATTTTACCTACATATGTGGAAGGAGTTGAAAGTTGGAATGGTTCGATTATTTCTGACTCATCAGATAGTCTTGTTACAAGTAGAGTACCAGTAGCAAATCCTACATCAGATGTACGAGAAACAAGTCCAAGAGAAAGTCAGAATTTTATTCTGAGTCCGAGTCAGGCAGACAAACAGTCTGAAGTTGTCGAGAGTTCAAATGTAGATCAAGGGTATCCCTTGGAGGATAACTCTCCTCAGGTTCAGCCTAGAATGAGTCTAAGTTCAACACTACGTTTGGAAAGTTCTGATCGAGAGCGAAAGTACCTTTGAAACAGAAAACCAGTGATTCAGTTTGATTTGTAAATATGGCAAAATAAGTCCATATCTTTTGTTATGTATAACCAAGCAAGTTATGTATGATGATTATTTTGTTATAATTACTTTTTCATTAAGGAGGGATAAGTGTAATATAGTTCCACCTAATGGCCTACTGCTCCATCTTGTAGTCTGAGTGTGTTTGTGATGTCACAGAAAATATAGAAACATAGAAACATAGAAAATAGGTGCAGGAGTAGGCCATTCGGTCCTTCAAGCCTGCACCACCATTCAATAAGATCATGGCTGATCATTCGCCTCAGTACCTCTTTCCTGCTTTCTCTCCATACCCCTTGATCCCTTTAGCCGTAAGGGCCATATCTAACTCCCTCTTGAATATATCCAATGAACTGGCATCAGCAACTCTCTGCGGTAGAAAATTCCACAGGTGAAGAAATTTCTCCTCATCTCAGTCCTAAATAGCTTATCCCTTATCCTTAGACTGTGTCCCCTGGTTCTGGACTTCCCCAACATCGAGAACATTCTTCCTGCATCTAACCTGTCCAGTCCCGTCAGAATTTTATATGTTTTTATGAGATTCCCTCTCATCCTTCTAAACACCAGTGATTACAGGCCCAGTCGATCCAGTCTCTCCTCATATGTCAGTCCTGCCACTCCCGGGAATCAGTCTGGTGAATCTTTGCAGCACTCCCTCAATAGCAAGAACGTCCTTCCTCAGATTAGGGGATGAAATCCAAACATAATATTCCAGGTGAGGTCTCACCAAGGCCCTGTACAACTGCAGTAAGACTTCCCTGCTTCTATACTCAAATCCCCTAGCTATGAAGGCCAACATACCATTTGCCTTCTTCACCGCCTGCTGTACCTGAATGCCAACTTTCAATGACTGATGTACCATGACACCCAGGTCTCATTGCACCTCCCCTTTTCCTAATCTGCCACCATGCAGATAATATTCTGCCTTCGTGTTTTTGCCACCAAAGTGGATAACCTCACATTTATCCACATTATACTGCATCTGCCATGCATTTGCCCATTCACCTATTAATATACCACACATTGTGAGAAGACACACATATATACAGGTCTCAACAACTAAATGCTGCTTCAGTGACTAAATAGTGAAGGTGGGAAATAAGAGAAGGATGAAGAAGAGGCTCGCAGATGGAAGGTCAGCAGTTGGTGGAACAGGTACTTACTTTCATCAGATGAATTATGTTGTTCATCCTTTTCCGGCATTGGGTGGCAGTGCGATCATGAATGGAGGTCCCTGAGACCTCCACAGCTATCTCTCTCCAGGCATTAGTAAACACTTCCCAAGTCAGTCTGCCTGCATCGAGGTACAGGACGCGCCCCCTTCCCTCCACTGACTGCGTGAGTGTCTCCAGTTCGGCATCAGAAAATCAGGTTGCCCTCCTTCCTACTGGTGCAGTAGCTATGGCCTTAATTGAAAGGCCTTCCCTGCTCAGGGCCTAGCTGCAAACCCTGGCCTTTAACAAGGCCAGGACCAGCTGGCTCATTTTCAGCAAATGACCAGTAGATGAATTTCACAGTCCAAAGGCCACTCCCCGCTCCCTACCCACACCGATTCCCACCAGACAATCGGCATTTTTACTGGCCGCCATTTTTTTAAAAAGCTGAATTTCGATCGCAATGCCGCCACAAATGACGGCCAAAAAGCGACAGGTGAGCCCTGTTTCGGGTGGACCTGAATTTCTACCTCATAACCTCTGGGTTGGCATAAAAAAACCAAAGTAGTGGCGAATGAGCCAAACTCTAAAATCCTTCCCCATTTTAACAAGGACAATGCCTAAATTATTTTTTTTACAGAATTGAATGCATCATGTTCTCATTCATAAGTCCATGACAGTCAACACTAAGTTTGGCAGGATAGACAGTCTCGCAAATTGAATATTTAGGACTGGGGCGTAAATTGTTGCAAACTGTAATGATTTTGTTGCTGCATGTTTTTCTCTATGATGACCAACTAGTGAGCAACGCTGAAATGTATGATTATTGAAAAATATGACCACTTTGGGACAGAGCAGCTTTAAATCAAATAAACTGCAACATTAAAACTATAATTTTAGGAAACTGCAGTACAGTACCACAACACATATCAGAATTGGTAGTATTAAGCACTCAAAATATTGCAGCCCTTCCCATATGGTAATAAAGGAATTGCAATCACATCTGATAAACTTTAACTACATCAGAAACAAATTATACAGAGAGATTACTGCCATTGCAGTGAATGTGAACTTGGTTATAGAAATCAAAAAACAAATGGACAAGATTGGCAAAGACCAGAAGGATGCAGACACTGCAACAAGGCAACACAAAAATAAAATTTGTGAAAAGTACTACAGTCAGGTTAAAGGAGCCTTCTCTGGAGTATAGAGCAAGGAGCAAAGGCTGTAATTGAAAAACCAAGAAATACCATTTGTGGGTAAGGGGGGCCCATATCTCCCAAAAGAGCAATCCAACTGTGAAAATGGGAACTCATAGCTGTGCTTCTTTACTGACAGATAATCTACAATACTTCTGAGGAATGTAACTGTAGTGTATGTAGGCACCTTTAGTAATGACTCCACGAGGCAGGGTATGGTGCTTAAACTGTGCAGACCTACAGTCCTTTATTAGCAGCTCCTGAGTGCCAACAACAAGCTGTGTGTTCCTTTTTATACTGGGTTACCTGCCGTGTGCAGGCAACCTCTGGGTTTCCAGCAACAGCACCCTCTAGTGTACCGGTAAGGTGTGTACAGTACAAGGGTACATTCAATGTTGCATGACAGTGTTGCAGACATCACACAATGAACAGGCATGCCTACACAACAATACTCCACCCTGAGCATTTTTCATATCCTAGTTGTCATGACCAGGGGAGGTGATCAGTGGAGGGCTATGGGAGGTTGTGAGGAGGGGTGTGTGGTTGCCAGGTGTGACCCCTGTGCTTGAGGCTGGCCTCGTATGTTTCCCCTCCCTCACACACAGACCAAGTGGGTGTCACTGTTGTGGGATCCCTCTGGGAGGTAGCCATGGCGGCAGTGGGTGGTGCGTATACACTGTGATGTGGGTAGCTGTGGGGTGGTGGGCAGGGCCACAGGACTGGGTGGGCTCCTTGTCCACCAATGGGGATGAGGGTCAGGTCATCCCAGGGTTTGCCAGTGAAGCTGGAGGGTATTGGCTTCATGCTTCTGGTGTTTGCCCTGGTGGCCAGGGGCTGTAGGGCTGGTCTGGTGCCGGTTGCCATTGGTGGTGGCTGGGCTGCCCATTGACCACTGTCCCTGTAGTGGGTCTGCTCCCACTGCCTGTGTGTGTATCCTGCAAGGGGCACCACATTCGTTCCAAAGGTCCAGGCTACATGGTCAGGGGGATTCCATTGGCATCAGCATGGTCCCTGTAGGACCCAATGTCCTTTGGCAGTGTCCTACCAGTATACATGACACCTTGGCTCTGATCACACATAGTCGAGCCTGCATTATACATTCTAGCACTTGCATCACTTTTGGGTGTCCTGGTTTCAACAGACATGGTTACATTAGGCATTTCACAATCTCTATCATTATTGTTAAGCATAATAAACTTGTTCTTAACCTTACTAACACCTGCATTCATCTCATTAGTCACATTAGTTAAACCAGCATCACAATTCATGGTTACATTGCATACATTTCCATACTTGCACCCTTTAATTGCATCTTTAGCTTTAAAGTCCGTCTGCTCAAATAGTTGGAACATCCCTTTTAAATTTTTTTGGTTACCGGCCTCCTTTAAGAGAGCTTTCAAATCCGATTTACCACTCGATGTCACATGATGCTTCTCCATGTTGACTCGTGGCATGGAGGAGGTCTGCTGCCTGCTGCTTGGTGTGCTGCAGCCATTTTGTGGTGCTCTTTTCTTCCACGTTCTTGTGGTGCTGCAGTCATTCTGTGGTCTTGCTGCAGGCAGGCTGTGGTGCTCTTTTCTTCCACATGCTTGTGGTGCTGCAGTCATTCTGTGGTCTTGCTGCAGGCAGGCTGTGGTGCTCTTTTCTTCCACATGCTTGTGGTGCTGCAGTCATTCTGTGGTCTTGCTGCAGGCAGGCTGTGGTGCTCTTTTCTTCCACAGCACCACTTCGCCTGATGTGGACCCAGTTCATCCAATTCCTGCCCAGCAGCATGGGACTGTCGCCGGCTGCAATCCACAGGGGGAGTTTGTGCAACACACTGACCTGGGAGACCTGGATGTCTACACTGCCAATGATTTGGATTTTACCTTTGGTATAGGTGAGCAGTTTTGCCTGGACAGGAGACAGTTTTGGGTGAGTGGCAGGATTCCTCCAAATTTTTTCAAAGGTCTTTTGGCTCATCACAGACTGGCTCGACCCTGTGTCGATCTCCATGGAGACTGGAACCCCGTCGATGTCCACTTCCATCATCCACGGAGAACTTCCGGTGGAGCAGGTAAAGATTCCATACTCCTCTCCCAGGGTTAGAGCAGCTTCATCTTCATCTGTGTTGGAGCCCTGTGATTAGCCAACTCATCAGAGACGCGGTGAGTACAGCCTTTTCTGCACATTCTCTGAAGGTGCCCTTTTTCTTTGCAGCCTTTGCATGCATAGTCTTTGTAGCGGCACTGGTGGGCCCTGTGGTTTCCTCCACAGCGCCAGCACGGGGTCATCTGGTTTGTCCCATGTGGCGGACTCAGGGTTGCGGGACTCGGGGCAGCATTTCTGCCTTTAGAAGTGTCCATGCGGTGCACTGCACTTGCCGGTTTAGAGTCCTGGATCAGTATTCGCCTGGAGTCGCTGGCCGAAACCATGTAGGCCTGGCTCACTTGAATTGCTTTCTGCAAGGTGACCGTGATGTCAGCTGAGAGCAATTTGTGTAGGAGGCCTTCGTGGCCAATTCCAATGACAAATATGTCCTTTAGTGCTTCATTAAGCTGGTTGCCAAACTCACACAGTGCAGCTAGTCTTCTTAGGTGTGCAGCATACTTGGCAATTTCTTGGCCCTTCAGTCGCCGGTATGTATAGAACCGGTGCCTGGCTGTGAGGATGCTTTCTTTCGGTTTTAGTTGTTCATGTATGATTGTTACAAGTTCCTCATAGCTCTTGGTGGTTGTCTTCTCCGGGACTAGTAAGTCCCTGACGAGACCGTAGATGGTGGGCCCACAACTGCTAAGCAGGATGGCCCTGCGTTTGTTCGGTAGTGTGGCTGGTGTGTCCCCGTCTAGGTCGTTGGCTAAAAAGAAGTGTTCCAATCTTCCCCTTCCGTAAATTGCTGAAAGTTGCTGAGGTTAGACATGTTGAGCGTGTAGTTCGTGATACCGTATTCCCGTCGCCAGTTGTAGTGTATGTAGGCACCTTTAGTAATGACTTCACGAGGCAGAGTATGGTGCTTAAACTGTGCAGACTTGCAGTCCTTTATTAGCAGCTCCTGAGTGCTGACAACAAACTGTGTGTTCCTTTTTATACTGGGTTATCTGCCAGCACCAGCACCCTTTAGTGTACCGGTAAGGTGTGTACAGTACAAGGGTACATTCAATGTTGCATGACAGTGTTAGAGACATCACACAGTGAACAGGCATGCCTACACAACAGTAAGCTGAGCATTGTAAAATCAGAGTGTGCTTAGTTTATCCACTGTTTATTCACACTGTTATTTAACAGGCTGTTGATTGGAACTAGCTGAAGATACATCCTCTACTTAATTATAGATATCTCATATGTATCATGACTAAGCCATACTGTTGTATTTCCCTGTCCAGTTGGTCATTTCAGTACTAGAATGGTCCCATTTCAACCTAGTGAACCAAGTGGGTTAACATTCTCTACTTGTCATGGTGATCTGGATTTTAATATATAAATTCAAAATTTTCACGGGGTGCATGAACTCAGGCCTCCCCAGAAATGCACCATAAACTTGCGCCTTCAGCATTAGGTTGCCCATCTCAGGTTTTCATGTACTGTTGTTTATTTTCCTCTAAGGAAGGAGTATTGGGTGTACTTAAAACTTAAATTGTAATGCCTATTTGGTACACTCATGGACTTATATTCAAGGCTGTTCTTGAGTTGTCAACCTTTTGGAGACTGTGTCAGCTTTTTTGAAGCTTTTGGTCAGCTTATGCTAGTTTTCCAGGTTTGAAGTGTAATCACTACTGTTATGTAGGTCCCAAAAAGAACCATGAGACAAATGGCCAGTTAATCTGTTTTGGCAAGATTGACCAGGAGACTGGGAGAACTCTCCTACTGTTCTTTGAGTAATGTTGGGAGAGAAATTGACCTAGTTTGTGCCTTCCCTTAATGCCAGTGGGGGGCGGTAATGGGGCGCTAAAGGGAATGGTAAAATCATCGATGCCTGCGAACTTCCCTGGCAGTTTTGCGCTGGCGCTAACACTTACCGCCTCACTCTCTTGCACCCTGGAGATCATGATGTCATCCAGTGCGCAGCGGCCCCGCCCCGAATGCGATATTCGCTTCCGCTCCCTGCAGTATCGCTGGGTATCAACAATGGCAGCTGCAGGAGGCTTTGTCACCTCGGCTGGCGGCTTGGGGAGCGCTAATTAAAGGCAGTGGTGGTCAGGTAGTGCAAAAGTTATTTATCTCTCCATTCTGGTGCCTCCTGATTTCCCTTGCGCCTATGATTGCTCAGCCCTTCACTCTCTTAGAGTGCCTGGGGCTGCTATGCATGGAGCGCAGGTGCTGTGGCCCAACACAGACAGCGTGAAAACTCATTCACCCCAGCATTGGCCCTTCCCTTTAAGCAAGGGAAGGAGCCTGTACAGACGGCAGCGCTGCACTGAACATTGCTCAGTGCTTTGCTTATATCGCCCCTTTCACTCCCTTTAGCACTCTAAGGGAAGTGGTAGTGCTTCATTTAGCGCTCCACTTCCCTCTTGATGTGCTAAAGCGGAAGTTCCTATCTGCAAATCTTTTTTTTCGGCTGGCGATACTTTTGCGCTCCCAGAAAAGTTATCGCCCCAAACAGGGCGCTACTCAATTTCTAGCGCTTAATGTCTTTCTGAAAAGTCAGTTAACACCTCTGATAATGTAGCACTCGCTCAGTATTACACTGGTGTCAGTTTAGATTATATGCTCAAGTTTCGCAGTGGGGATTGAACCCACTGACCTGAGTCCAAGGTGAGAGTGCTGCTGCTGACCAAATTGGCACTTATGAGTGTTAGAGCTCCACCTAGTGGACTACTGCTGTAATGCAACTACTCATGTAATAAGACTAAAAGGTCATGTGGCAAGTCATGTGACAAAGGTCATGTGGCAAGGTCATGTGACAGTCTTGTTAAGGAATCATCTTGTGCAGTGTGTGTTTGTGTTAGTGATATATAAAGATCACAGTTGGTGATGAGGATGCCATTTCTGGATTCACTAGCTTGAATTTTTGTTGGTGGATGATCCTGCCAACTGATGAAAAGACTTTGAGAGGTTCCATGTTTTGCAGAACAGCTAAAAATCCAAGGTAAATTTCAAGCACACTTAGCTGAACTGTTGATGTTGCCAGAGTGCAGATGGCCGTGCCAATGGGAATAATAAGGCACTAGGGTGAGTTCCATCATGACCGAGAGACTTTTGGAGTGTATGTGGAGTGGCTAGAAATGTTTTTCACCACAAATAGTATCATTGAAGTCCCCGATGAAGAAAATCATAACCGGGTGGTTTTAGAAAGGAAACAGGCTATTTTCTTGATTGAAGCATGCCCCGAGGTGTATGAAACCCTGAAAAATGTGCTTGTTCCTTCAAGCCAAAAACCATGCCACTGACGGAGATTCTCAGCACTATAGTCCTGAGCCTCTGGAAATTGCTAAATTTATCGTTTTGGAACACAAAATCAATTAATTGACGAGGGTATCAGTGAGTACATTGTAGCTTTAAAAAAGCTATCCATTCACTGTCATTTCGGAAAGTTTCAGGACCGAGCATTGTGTGACTGCTATTTTGTGGGTTTAAAAATGAAGCAATCAGAATGAAATTGTTGACAACCCCTAACCTGACTTTTGATTTAGCTTTACAGACAGCTATATACTGGAATCGCTATATCTCGAAGTTGTGTGATTTTCGACTGGAGAAATCGAAGATAGGCCTGCGAGGCTACTCAGTAGAGCAAATCTTTGTTGTAGGATGCATCACCATACCGGTGAAATACAAAGATCAGTTTCAGAGCTTGCCTCTCATAGTAGTGGCAGGAGATAATCCTGTGTTGACAGGTAGAAATTGGTTGTGATCATTGTAACTGGATTGGAATTAGATTTTTTGTGTGTAAACAAAATTTGCATCGTAAGGTGATATCATCAAGCAGTATCCGAAGGTGTTCCGTGAAACTGGCAGCCCAATCCAAGACTTCAAGGTGAGTGTCAAAGAATGCAGAAGGACACAAAACCAGTTTACTGCAAGCCATGTCCTGAACCATACACACGCAAGGAGAAAGTTGAGCAAGAACTCAAAGCACTAGAAACTTAGAGTAGTTACTCCAAGGTAGATCACAGTAATGCTGATGCTATGTCCAGGTTGCCATCCCCATCACAAGTTACACCCAATAGGGAAGAAGAGTTCTATTTCTCATACATTGATGAGCTGCCAGTCACAGCTGACGAGATTGATAAAACAACTAAAAGTGACCCAGTTATGTCAAGGGTGTATGATTACATAGCAAATGGATGGCCAAACCAGGTATCAGATACTTCATTCGTAGGAACAAATTGTCAGTGGATAAAGATTGTATCATGTGAGGTGCAAGAATAGTTATCTCAAATAAGTTCAGGTCCAAATTGTTAGGAGATCTTCATGACCAGTACCTGGGAATGTGCTTAACCAAGAGTTTTGCATAGGATAGAGTACATTGTCAGTCAGTGTACAACATGTCAATCGGTAAGCAAAAAATCACCATCAGTATCATTACAGCCATGGAAATGGCTTCCCAGGGTGTGGCAAAGATTACATGTAGATTTGATTGATACCATTTGAAGTGGGTAGAGATGTTTCCGATGTGGAAAATAACAAGTAAAACAATTTGCGAAGATTGTTTTCTTCATATGGCCTTCCAGAAGAAATTGTCTCTGATAATGGGCCACAATTTTGTTCAGAAGAATTTGCACAGTTCATGAGCAGAAACTGTGTTAAACATACCAAAGTTCCACCATACCACCCTGCTTGAAATGGTGCAGCAGGACACACAGTACAAATTGTAAAATGTGCTCTTATCAAGCAAATGTTGGATCCAAATCCAAGGAAACGGCAGTTGTCGTTGGACTACAAACTGGCAAATGTTCTGAATAATCAGAATATTCGTCATACAAATACTGGTAGAACACCAACAGAGTTGTTTCTCAAACGACAGCCACGAACCAGGTTCTCATTGTTAAAGCCAAACTTGACACAATCAAGACAGAAAGAGAGTCATGATAGAGGTAGAGTAAGAGAGAGAAGTGTGAAATTGAATCAAAAGGTTAGAGTGAAGAACTATTACCATAAATGATTAATGTGGTTATCAGGAAGAGTAGTGGATATGGGGCCCTCGCACATATTTGGTCAAGATGTTTGATAATGGACAGGTTAGGTTTGTTCACATTGATCATATTTTACCGACACATGTGGAAAGAGTTGAAAGTTGGAATGATTTGATTATTTTGTTGTGAGTACTTCATCAATAAGGAGGGAGAAGTGTTATAGAACTCTACCGAGTGGACTACTGATGTAATGCAACTACATGTAATAACAATAAAAGGACATTTGGCAAGTCATGTGGCAAGGTCATGTGACAGTCTTGTTACAGAGCCATCTTGTGTAGTGTGCGTTTATGTGATGTATAAAGATATCACAATGGGATGTATGTATGAACAATCTAAAATGGTTACATTTTGCCTTTAGCTAGATAGCTAGATAGTAGATACTGTCCTCATAACAATGAGTTTCTGACATTCAAAGGACTTTAAAGTTGAAGTGTACAAGATTACAAGATCCTGAAGCTAAGGACAGAAGATTCAAATCTTATACAGGGAATGAAAGAAAAGAAAGACTTGGATTTATATAATGCCTTTCATGACCACTGGATGTCTCAAAGCACATTACACCCAATTAAGTACTTTTGCATTGTAGTCATTGTTGTAATGTAGCAGCCAATTTACGCAAAAGCAAGCTCCCACAAATAGCAATGTGATAATAAGCAGAAAATCTGTTTTTGTTATTGTGTATGGAGAAAGAGTCAGACTGAACACTGTGAGCTCAAAGTAAAGTGTGACCGTAGTATTTTACTGCAGGTCTCCAACATGTGAAGCCTCCTTAAATAAATGTGCTCCCAAGGGATTATGGGATCCCTTGGGACTCCAGGGGATGAGCCCTCGTGTGGCTGTACAGAGTAAATACAAGTCCACATATATAACAACACTACCCCCCACCCCACCGCCCCCCACCCCCCCAAAGTCAATAATGTAACTATTTACAATGTGAGTTGATCTGGGGCCCTTCTTGCCCTGGTTGATCGTCTCGGTGTGAAAGCTGGTGTTGTTGATCATTTGTTGGGCCCTCGCTGGGCTGCTGTGCAGCTGGCCTTGCTGGGCTGCCTGGTGTGTTGGCCCTACAGGGCTGCTGTGGATAATGGGTTCTGCTTCATGGTCAACCATGGTGTCGGTTGCCACTGGTGTGTGTGTGTTGGGGGATCAAAAAAGGTAGGGTCCAAGGTGGTTTGCTTAGGATAGTCCGTAAATCTGAGTTTGATTTGGTCCAAGTGTTTCCGGTGAATGAGTCCATTTGAAAGTTTGACCCGAAACACCCTGCTCCCCTCTTTGGCCACGACAGTGCCGGGAAGCCACTTGGGACCTTGTACATAATTTAATACATATATAGGATCATTGATTTCAATCTCGTGTGACACATTTGCGCTATAATGGTATGCACTTTGTTGAAGCCGCCTGCTCTCTATCTGTTCATGTAGATCAGTGTGAACTAACGAGAGCCTTGTTTTAAGTGCTCTTTTCATGAGCAGTTCAGCGGGAGGGACCCCAGTGAGCGAGTGGGGTCTTGTGTGGTAGCTAAGCAGGATTCGGGATAGGCGAGTCTGCAGTGAGCCTTCAGTTACCCTCGTCAAGCCTTGCTTGATGGTTTGCACTGCTCTCTCTGCCTGACCATTGGATGTTGGTTTAAACGGGGCAGATGTGACATGTTTGATCCCATTACAGGTCATGAATTCTTTGAACTCAGCACTGGTAAAACATGGCCCATTGTCGCTCACCAGGACATCGGGTAGGCAGTGTGTGGCAAGCATGGCCCGCAGGCTTTCAATAATGGCAGCGGACATGCTAGCCGACATTATCTCACATTCAATCCACCTGAAGTACGTGTCTACAACCACAAGGAACATTTTACCCAAGAACGGGCCTGCATAGTCGGCGTGTACCCTAGACCACTGTTTGAAGGGCCAAGACCATAAATTTAGCGGCGCCTCCCTGGGTACATTGCTTAACTGGGAGCATGTATTACATCTGTGAATGCAGGACTCAAAATCCGCATTGATACCGGGCCACCACACATGGGATCTGGCTATCGCTTTCATCATTACAATGCCTGGGTGGGTACTGTGGAGGTCATTGCTGAAGGTGTCTCTGCCCTTCTTGGGGACCACTATTCGATTGCCCCACAGAAGGCAGTCTGCCTGTATAGACATTTAATTTTTGCGCAGCTGGAACGGCTTTATCTCTTCCTGCATTTCCACTGGGACACTGGACCAGCTCCCGTGAAGCACATAGCTTTTGATTAGAGATAATAAAGGGTCCTGGCTTGTCTAGGTTTTGAAATGCCGGGCAGTGACGGACGATTGCTCACTCTCAAATGCTTCCATAACCATGGCTAGATCCACGGGCTGTGCCATTTCCACGCCTTCTACTGAGAGCATCGGCACAGTTTTCTGTGCCTGGCCGGTGGCGGATGGCGTAGTTGTATGCGGACAACGTGAGTGCCCATCTCTGGATGCGGGCCGATGCGTTGGTATTTATCCCTTTACTCTCGGAGAACAGGGATATAAGTGGCTTATGGTCAGTTCCAATTCAAATTTTAGCCCAAACAGGTATTGATGCATTTTCTTTACCCCATAGACACACGCTAACGCTTCATTCTCAATCATACTGTAGGCTTTCTCAGCCTTAGACAGACTCCTGGGTGCATTAGCAACTGGTTGCAGTTTCCCGAAATCATTAGCTTGTTGCAATACACACCTGACGTCATATGACGACGCATCACGTGCTACTATCAAATGCTTACATGGATCATACAACACAAGCAATTTGTTTGAGCATAACAATTTTCTCGCTTTTACAAAGGCATTTTCTTGGCTTTTGCCCGAAGCCCACTCATCCCCTTTTCATAGTAAGACGTGCAGTGGTTCTAACAGTGTGCTGAGACCTGGTAAGAAGTTACCAAAGTAGTTCAGGAGTCCCAGAAATGACTGCAGCTCCGTCACTTTCTGTGGCCTTGGTACATTCTCGATTGCCTCCGTCTTTGCGTTGGTGTGCTTGATGCCGTCCGCCGCAATCCTCCTTCCACTTCAGGCACCAGGAAAACGCACTTCGAGCGTTTTAACCTGAGCCCCACGTGGTTGAGTCAACTAAGAACCTCCTCCAGGTTCTGCAGGTGCTCAACTGTGTTCCGACCTGTGACCATGATGTCGTCCTGGACCGACTTCCCATGTTTCTCTGGAATATCGCCGCCGCCAATCGTATTCCAAACGGGCATCTGTTATAAACAAAAAGATTTTTGTGTGTGTTGATGCAGGTGAGGACCTTCGATGATTCCTCCAGTTCCTGCGTCATGCAGGCTGAAATCAGATCCAGCTTCGTGAACGTCTTTCCTCCCGCCAGTGTTGCAAAGAGGTCGTTGGCCTTTGGTAGTGGGTATTGGTCCTGCAGGGAGAAAAGATTAATAGTTACTTTGTAATCGCCACAGATTCTGACTGTGCTGTCTCCCTTGAGGACTGGGACGATAGGACTGCTCCACTCGTTGAACTCGATCAGGGAAATGATGCCCTCTCTTTGCAGCCAGTCTAGCTCGATCTGAAAGTGGGCATGCAAGTCCAGCAGGCGGTAAAGAAGGCAAATGGTATGTTGGCTTTCATAGTTAGGGGATTTGAGTATAGGAGTAGGAAGGTCTTAATGCAGTTGTACAGGGCCTTAGTGAGGCCTCACCTGGAATATTGTGTTCAGTTTTGCTCTCCTAGTCTGAGGAAGGATGTTCTTGTTATTGAGGGAGTGCAGCAAAGGTTCACCAGACTGATTCCAGGGATGACTGGACTGTCATATGAGGAGAGACTGGATCAACTGGGCCTTTATTCACTGGAGTTTAGAAGGATGAGAGTGGATCTCATGGAAACATATAAGATTCTGATGGGACTGGACAAGTTAGATGTGGGAAGAATGTTCCCGATGTTGGGGAAGTCCAGAACCAGGGGACATAGTCTTAGGATAAGGGGTAGGCCATTTAGGACTGAGATGAGGAGAAACTTCTTCACTCAGAGAGTTGTTAAACTGTGGAATTCCCTACCGCAGAGAGTTGTTGATGCCAGTTCGATGGATATATTCAAGAGGGAGTTAGATATGGCCCTTACGGTTAAGGGGATCAAGGGGTATGGAGAGAAGGCGGGAAAAGGATACTGAAGGAATGATCAGCCACGATCTTATTGAATGGCGGTGCAGGCTCGAAGGGCCGAATGGCCTACTCCTGCACCTATTTTCTATGTTTCTATGATCTCTACCTTTTATCTCATTATGTACGGTACTGCTCTCGCCTTGTGATGGATGGGTCACGCCCCTGGAATTAGGTGGATCTGCACTTTTGCCCCTTGGAATTTCCGGTGCCTGGTTCGAACAGCGAAGGAAATTTGTTTAAGGCCTGGGCACACGAAGTGTCATCAGCGGGCGATAGCGCTAGGACGTCATTCCAGTTCCAGCGTATCTTTCCCAGCCAGCTCCTGCCGAACAACGTGGGACCATTGCCTGATACCACCCAGAGTGGTAGCTTGTGCACCACTCCATCGTATGAGACCTTTATGGTAGCACTGCCGATTACAGGAATCAGTTATTTAGTGTAAGTTCTTAGTTTCATGCGAACTGGAGTTAAGACTGGCATTGAGGCCTTGTTGCACCACAACCGTTCGAAAGTCTTTTTGCCCATGGTGGACTGGCTCGTGCCCGTGTCCAGCTCCAATGACAGCAGGAGTTCATTTAAATCAACATTCAGCATTATCGGGGTCAATTCATGGTGAATGTGTGCACCCCATGTACCTCTGCTTCCTCGATCTGAGGCTCTAGTTCATCGTGATCCTCTGTGGATCTATCCTCCTCTGTAACATGGTGGTTTGCAGATTTTTAACAGGCTTTGCATCTCGCCTGCACACTCGTTGGAGGTGTCCCATTGTTCCACAGTCCTTGCAAATGTACTCTTTTTGAATTGGCATGAATGGAAACGATGATCATCCCCGCAGCACCAACAAGGTGATACTGGCCTTGCATTCTTCACCCTTGATGGTGGACTCTGAGTCATCTGCGGACATGTAGCTGCAGGTATGTGTGACCTGTCCTGTACGTTACGATTCGAAAACAACATCACTTTGTTCACAGTATTTGTAGCTGCACTTGTGTGCTGAGAGGTTTGCTTCGTATTGTTAATGGTAGCAATGAATGCCTGGGCTATCGCTATGACCTTACTCAAGGTTGGGGTATCTACTGTCAAAAGTTTGTGAAGTATGGTTTCGTGACCAATGCCAAGTATGAAAAAGTCTCTGAGCATGTGCTCCAAATATCCTTCAAATTCGCAATGTCCTGCAAGGCGTCTTAGCTCGGTGATATAACTCGCCACTTGCTGGCCTTCAGATCTTTTGTAGGTGTAGAACTGGTACCTCGCCATCAGAACGCTTACCTTCGGGTTCAAATGCTCCCGGACCAGTGTGCACAAATCATCGTATGATTTTTCCGTGGGTTTTGCTGGAGTGAGCAGATTTTTCATGAGGCCATATGTTGGTGCCCCGCAGACGGTGAGGAGGATCACCCTTCATTTGGCAGCGTTCTCTTCTCCATCTAGCTCCTTGGTCACCAAGTATTGGTCGAGCCGTTCCACAAAGTTTCCCAATCATCTCCCTTTGAGAATTTCTCCAGGATGCCCACTGTTCTCTGCATCTTTGTGTTCGCTATCTGTAACTCATCGCCAGTTGTCATGTATGGAGAAAGAGTCAGACTGAACACTGTGAGCTCAAAGTAAAGTATGATCTTAGTCTTTTATTGCAGGTCTCCAGAGTGCCTCTCCAACCTGTGAAGCCTCCTTAAATTCCTGTGCTCCTAAGGGATTATGGGATCCCTTGGGACTCCAGGGGATGAGCCCTCTGGTGGCTGTACAGAGCAAATACAAGTATACATATAAAACAGTTATGTCGACTGAGAGATAAATATTGACCAGGACAGCAGGGATAACTCCCTTGCTTTTTTTCAGAATAGTGCCATGCAATCTTTTACATCCACTTGAGAGAGCAGACGGGGTCTCGGTTTAACGTCTCATCCAAAAGGCAGCACCTCCAACAGTACAGAGCATCAGCCTAGATTTATATGCTGAAATCACTGGAGTGGGACTTGAACCCACAATCTTCTGACTCCAAGGTGAGAGTCTTAGCCACTGAGGTGAATGTGAGGTGAAGCCAGCAGGAAAATCTCCAGCAACAATGTATTAGGTTTTGTTGGTGACCCACTTCTTGCATTATAGAACGAAAGAAGTTTACAGCAATAAAGGCCTTTTGGCCCATTATGTCCATGCCAGCCCTTTGCTGGAACAAAATCAAATTGAATCCAATTATGCTGTTATATTCCCAAAAGACCTGCATCTACCTTTGTTTGCAAACCTGAGGATTGGGAGCAATTTAGAATTCAGCAGAGGAGGACAAAGCGTTTAGTTAGGAGGGGGACAATGGAGTATGAAAGGAAGCTTGCTGGGAACATAAAAACCGATTGCAAAAGCTTCTATAGATATGCAAAGAGAAAAAGATTAGTGAAGACAAACATAGGTCCCTTGCAGTCAGAATCAGGTGAATTTATAATGGGGAACAAAGAAATGGCAGACCAATTGAACAAATACTTTGGTTCTGTCTTCATGAAGGAAGACACAAATAACTTCCGGAAATACGAGGGGACCGAGGGTCTAGTGAGAAGGAGGAACTGAAGGAAATCCTTATTAGTCAGGAAATTGTGTTAGGGATTGAAGGCTGATAAATCCCCAGGGCCTGATAGTCTGCATCCCAGAGTACTTAAGGAAGTAGCCCTGGAAATAGTGGATGCATTGGTGATCATTTTCCAACAGTCTATCGACTCTGGATCAGTTCCTTTGGACTGGAGGGTAGCTAATGTAACACCACTTTTTAAGAAAGGAGGGAGAGAGAAAACGGGGAATTATAGACCGGTTAGCCTATCAGCAGTAGTAGGGAAAATGTTGGAATCAATTATTAAAGATGAAATAGCAGTGCATTTGAAAGCAGTGACTGAATCGGTCCAATTCAGCATGGATTTATGAAAGGGAAATCATGCTTGACAAATCTTCTAGAATTTTTTGAGGATGTAACTAGTAGAGTGGACAGGGGAGAACCAGTGGATGTGGTGTATTTGGACTTTCAAAAAGCTTTTGACAAGGTCCCATACAAGAGATTGGTGTGCAAAATTAAAGCACATGGTATTGGGGGTAATGTATTGATGTGGATAGAGAACTGGTTGGCAGAGAGGAAGCAGAGAGTCGGGATGAATGGGTCCTTTTCAGAATGGCAGGCAGTGACTAGTGGGGTGCCGCAGGGCTCCGTGCTGGGACCCCAGCTATTTACAATATACATCAATGATTTAGATGAAAGAATTAAGTGTAATATCTCCAAATTTGCAGATGACACATAGCTGGGTGACGATGTGAGCTGTGAGGGGGACGCTAGGAGGCTGCAGGGTGACTTAGACAGGTTAGGTGAGTGGGCAAATGCATGGCAGATGCAGTATAATGTGGATAAATGTGAGGTTATCCACTTTGGTGGCAAAAACACAAAGGCAGAATATTAGCTGAATGGCGGCAGATTAGGAAAAGGGGAGGTGCAATGAGACCTGAGTGTCATGGTACATCAGTCATTGAACGTTGGCATGCAGGTACAGCAGGCAAATGGCACGTTGGCTTTCATAGCTAGGGGATTTGAGTATAGGAGCAGGGAGGTCTTACTGCAGTGGTACAGGGCCTTGGTGAGGCCTCACCTGGAATATTGTGTTCAGTTTTGGTCTCCTAATCTGAGGAAGGACATTCTTGATATTGAGGGAGTGCAGTGAAGGTTCACCAGACTGATTCCCGGATGGCAGGACTGACATATGAGGAGAGACTGGATCGATTGGGCCTGTATTCACTGAAGTTTAGAAGGATGAGAGGGTATCTCATAGAAACATATAAAATTCTGACGGGACTGGACAGGTTAGATGCAACAAGAATGTTCCCGATGTTGGGGAAGTCCAGAACCAGGGGACACAGTCTAAGGATAAGGGGTAAGCCATTTAGGACCGAGATGAGGAGAAACTTCTTCATTCAGTGAATTGTTAACCCGTGGAATTCTCTACCGCAGAGTGTTGTTGCTGCCAGTTCGCTGGATCTATTGAAGACAGAGTTAGATATGGCCATTAAGGCTAAAGGGATCAAGGGGTATGGAGAGAAAGCAGGAAAGGGGTACTGAGGTGATGATCAGCCATGATCTTATTGAATGGTGATACATGCTTGAAGGGCTGAATGGCTTACTCCTGCACCTATTTTCTATGTTCTATGTTCTATGTTTGCTTTAAATGTTTATCTCCATGCATTAAAAATGAATAGTTCCTACCTCAAATGCTCCCTGTGGCAAAACTTTGTTGGGGCGAAACCGTGATGTGAGATATGCACGTACCCATTCAAAAAATACAGGCAGCAAGTCAATTTGGTGCTGCCTGTTAATTACCACGATAGGAATTCACAGCCTTGCACGGAATGCATTGCTAACAGGCTGTGCGCTCAGCAGAGGGCTGAATTTTGCGTCATTGCTCCTCTTCAACGCAGTCTGATGCTCTTAAAGCTTCTGCACTATGCAGTCTCCATTTTGCAGTATGCAGTCTCCAACTGAGCTGCCCTCTGCAGATAAAAATACTAAAAGTGCTTCAGCACTAACACAAATGGCTCAGCAGGCCAGGGTCTCGGACGCAGCACTCCAGCTTTGTGCAGGGGGTCAACACTGGAAGAGAGGTCCTCTACCCACCGAGGACCAGGAGGCCCTCCAGAAAGAAGGATATAAGACCAGATCGCTGAGGCTGTCACTGCCAGTAGTATTACCCCAGGGCATGGCTCCAGTGTCCAAAGAAGTTTCATGATCTCAGACGAGTGGTCAAGGTCAGTGAATGTATCTTCAAATGCCGTCTCCTATCAACTGTACCACTAGCCTCACACACTGCTCAATGCATGACAACCCCCGCACCCCCCTAATCACTCACTACCAACAATCTCTATCAAACACAAGGCACACCTCACATTCCTAGCTTTACCTCACTTTCTTGGACGAGATGGTGCAGGCCATCGGCTGAGCCCTTGGCCAGCGGCGGGCTAAATGAATACAAGATGCCAGTTTCCTCATACGTTGTCCTCACTCTTACATCCTACTTCCCTCTCATCCCACAATATTTTCTGATTTACAAGGAGCAAATGGTGTAAGCATGCACTTCTTGCTTTACCCCCTCCCCGCTCCCCTCATCACAACCCTACCCTTGTGCCTTCCTCATTTCAGACACCCAATAAATCCAGTTGCCCAGCAAGTGGTTGACCAAGATGAGGGAGAGGAGAGTGAAGAAGAAGATCTCACACTGCCAGTCACCAGCTCCTCGAGGTCGTCCAGCAAGACCAGCTGCAGTCTCCCCCACTGAAAGACAGCAGCCTTCCACCATCCATGCTGCAGGCAATGAGGTAGCACTGATGCTGCAGCCCAAAGGGGACTGCAACTGGAGCCAGCACGACTGGGAGCAAGTGGTGTTCTCAGAGTCCTTTCTTTGAGAGCCAAAGCCTTGCAAACATCCAGCAGCACTCCCTGCACACATAAACAACTTTTTAAATGTATTGCACAAAGCCACTACTCCAATAAAATGTGAGGAAACCAGTCCAAATGCAAAAATCTAAACTTACCTGAAAGTTGTTTGTGTCCCTTTAAAAAGTGCTGGCAGTGTCTCTATTGTACTGCTGTGTGCACTATCCTTCATGTATGGTTTGGAGAGGGCGATAAGAGTGACGACATCGAAAATCACAGATCGTGCGTCAATTCAGGCATTGCACACCGATTGATGTCATGATCCGGATCATTAAAATATGTGCGGCGAGCGCAACAACGGCAACGCTGCCCAGCTACCCAAAATAGCAGCCGCCATTTTTTCTTCCAAACTGGTCTTAGCGCTAAAGGTCTCAATTTTGCAGTCTCTGTGCTTTAATAACTCTCTGTAACACTGGAGCAAATGGAGCGAGAGACTGAGCTTGGCTAAAGTTGGAGACCAATAGTGGATAAAGTGGAGTGGCATGGGATAAAGTCCTGTGATTTAAAGATTTATTTTAATCAGCCATAATTATTGAATAACATTGTAAGAAAATGAGCAAAACCAGTTGCTGATTTCGTGTGAATTGTATAAGCTGCAGAAAATCTGTTGCTGGTACTGATCACAAGGTGGCAGTGCTATCTGCAAATTACAAATAATTTCAAATAGTGCTAATCAACTATTAGCAAACTTACTCAGAGAAAACAAAATAATTTAATTGTCAAGTAAAACAGTTGAGTGTAAGTTTTCCTTCTGTGATACTGTGCAACACATAAAAGTTACATTCAGAAAGGCTATGTCGTGTTATTTTTTAATGATAATTGTTGTTTTTTTTATTTGGTGTCAATAAAGATGATCTTGCCTGTCAGTAAAGCATCCTGCATAGATAGTACTTGTTAAACCTGATGCCTCATCAGCAATTTAATACAACAGAACTGCAAATTGTAAAAAAAATAGCTGCTGTATGTGCAGCCTTGTTTGTTCTTTGTCTGTGAAGGTTTGTGTAATTCAAGTTTGGTAGTGTAAGTTTTAAATCTGCTAAAAAATGACTACTTTTATGCAGCAATTATTGTAGGATACCAGGATATAAATCTGAAGAAATATTTGTTGAAAAACTTGATATGTGGCGTTTGCTGCAGTTCACACTGCACTCACCAACATGGAGGTGTGCCAACTGCATTTTCCCAAAATGCTATTCCTTCACTGTTCCTACAGGGTAATAATGCCCGTAACAAATTCGGGGTTGCCTTAGATACCTTGTTAGTGGTGTCAGTCGCTCCTGTAAGGAGATCCCATATCTCCTTATGCATATCTACTTATATGATAGAGGAACCTACGGTTGTAGCAGTAGTACCCCTTGTGATCTGAGCTAGATAGTCATATCTTTAACATGTGCCTCCACAAACCTCTCAACTCTTTTCAAAGATGGACCAAGAAAACATAAGGCCAGAAATGAATCATTAAGTTATTTTATTTCATAGTAATTATATTATGGTTATAGTAATTATATTATATTATATTGTGTGTTTATAAACAAAGACAAAAAGTTTGCCGAACACCTTTCTATGAAGTATAAAAAGTATTAATTATATTTATGTTTCTAATGCTGCTACTGATCTTCCCATAATCTATCAGTGATGATGCAATCCCTGTTTATGAAGTGAAACACCTAGCCCATAACACTGTGATTTATTGACAGTAGATCTCCTCTCGGCATGACTTGAACACAATGGAAGAAGTATTGAAGTTGTAAATAGAGAGAAATTATTCATTTTATAAATAATTCTACAAAGCAATTATTTTTCAAACTTCCCTTTTTAGCTCCTAGTGGTAGAGAATTCAATAATACTACATGTAAAAGAAAGCACTTTGGTTAAAGTTGTGAATGTTCATCGTTAATCATATCATTTTGTTTATTTTCTACAAGAAAGCAATATTTGCATGCCATAATATGGCAGTTTCTAAAAGCAAATTGTTCTACAATTTAAACTTTAATTCAAATTTTCAATACTTTTTAGTTAGAGAAAGATGTCATTACAAATGGGCCAGTAGTAGGTGAGGGTTAACAACTTTAAGTTCCCAACCAGATGGTACAAGTCCCACTGCCTGTCATTCTCATCAGCTTACCACAGCTGGAATAAGTTTTGGCAGATCCTGTAGGTGAGTTATTTCACAATCGCAGAGTACTTTACTTCATAGAAAAATATAACATTGGCTCTATTTACTTAAGGCAATGGCAAATTCTTTAACATGTGGGGGCTGAAATTGTCCCTTTCTATAAGGCCTGCGGCTGCCTAAAAGCGGCGGCCACGGGTCGGTGGGGACTAGCCACTGAGTTGCCGTGAAGGGGCTGCCATTTTGTATATTACCCCCCTCCTTTACTTTTTAAGTGGTGTACGGGACCGCCCCACCTGATTTCCTGCCACGTTGTGCACGCACCGGTGGCAACTCCCTTTCTGAAATTGCCTCTTGCGGCCGCCCTTAAAGGGGAGGTAGCACTGCCGACAACTCCATTTTATTTTTTATTGTCGGCCAACTGCCAGGTTGGGCCAACAATTATACCTGCGGTTCAGCTGGGCGTCAACAGGCAGCCTGGCATCCCCTCTTGGGTGCTAGGCTGCTGGTCTGGCTGAAACCCTCCCTGGTGGCCCAGTGTTTGCCACTAAAGTGGCTGCAGAGTTTGCAGCGGCCCTCCCCTTTAACTGAAGGGGAGGGACGTTGTGACGCGCCAGTGAGATGACATCGCTCTGACCGGAAACATAAGCCAAAGAGCTGAAAATTGCCGGAATGTCTGCCCCATGCATTGAGGTGGAAGGAGCACTTAAAGGGTAGGTGTGCCCTGTTTTGGGCAGAGAGCAGTTTCGACCCCGTGGTATCTAGTTTGTCGACCAATTTTTAGTTATTATTAAATCTTAGAAAATAGCAGCAAACCACGGAATATTGGTTGATTCTATTCTATACATGAAGCATGGAGTCTTAGTGTCAATTATGCAATAAGAAGAAATTCCTGTCACTGCTTCTTTACAATGGATGGTTAGACTGGGGGGATTGGTGAGGGAGCTGCACAGAGTTCTTTCTTACCTCGCTTCTTTTTAAGTAAATAAATTATTGTGTTATGTTGTATCTTTAAAGAAATATCCTTGTTTTAGAAGTGTATTCTTTGGTAACCTAGGTTATGGGGATAGTCTGCACATGTCCCGGAACAGCCCAGGAGAGGAGAGGATACCTGCAATTTCTGGAGCACGTGGTTTGATATTCTGGACATGATAAACTCATGTTTGCACACGATTGTGATCTGAAAAATATTCCACATATTTGTGACAATGTTAGATCTGGAACTACATCCTCCTCTCCCACTGCTGCCATAACTCTATGATAATCAGGGGCTTTCCAACAACATTTGCAACTTGCTCGATGCAATCAAACCCCTAAAGAGCATTTTCCATTTGGTACATTGACGGATGATGAATTTGAAAATACATTTACATATGAATCTTTGCATGAGTTATGGATCTAGATGTTCATACTACCTGCCTGGCTGACTGCAATAAGAAATAATAGTTGGGGCTGAGATGGTCCAGTGAATTTAAAGAGATGGTGCTTTATTTATTTTTATATTTTTAAATGGCTCTTTGTGCCCTTACCTTTCCAGGAGCTCCTTAAAAAATAAAAAAAAAATCTATTCTGTTTTTGCTGGAGTTGATCAGGTTCTGTTATCTTACTGGTCCTACCTCCCTCCAGATCAACACGATGGTGAGCCTATCATGTCCAACAGGCTGTGGAGAACCTATGAAATTGGACGTCCTACAGATTGGCAGGAACGTATGCAGCAGTCTTCTCATTGGCCTCCCAACACTGAAAATAACTGCTACACTTCAAAATTCAATCTAATCAAATTTTCTAAAGTAGTCCAGGGTCTCAATCTCTGCTGAATGGGAAATAGCCTCATCACCAGCAGAAGTCGGCCTTGGTCTCCACCCAGGCAGTTTTCTGCTGGCCCATTAGGTGATGTTTTATAGTCTAAATTTACCACCAGCTGGCAATGAAGCTAAGTGCTGATCTGTGGACTAGAGCAGTAAGATTGAGTCTGAAAAAAACATATTGTAGCCTGAATCCCTCCCTACTGAAAACAAAATCCCAGGGCCTAGAAATTTGTTGCCGCTCGCCCGTTTTTCAGGTGCGAAATGGGCAGCAAAGCGTCCAATATGGTGCACACTGTGTGCTCTCATTCCACATTAAAAGTGTGCCCCCCGCCATATTGGTCCATAGGCATCTCAAGCATGTGACAAAAGTATGTAAAATAATTAATAAAATATTTAAGTAAGAGTCCTACGCTTGTTGTAGGACCCTTTGTAATATTGGTCAGCCCCAGTGCTTCACTTGCCATGTGATAAACTTGCTCAGCAACTCGTGGCGCTAAGAGGCAGCAGCGCTATTTAAAGGGCTCATTGACTACACAGAGGTTAGTTGCTGCTTTGTCTTTTTAGGCTGCTGGTTAACTTCTGAGGGAGGGATTTTGGCCTGTTTTCTGCCTTATAAAACTTCTGATCCCGAGAATTTTTTTTTGCTGGTGTTGAACTATTTTTGGCTGCCTTTAAAATAATTTTACTGTGGTCATGGGTGGTCTGGTAGAGCTGCCTTTGTGCTTGGAGGACGAGGGGAAGCAGCAAAGAAGAGAAAGCTGGATCATGCAGGTTTGTGCCTGGTTTCCTGACATCAGTCATGATGCATTCATACTGCGCCAGACAATGGTGCCACCTTTATTCCAGCCAGGACATCAGGTTATAAGACTGACCACTGGATGACAAGGGCTAACTCCTTCAGACATGGCTCGTGACTCCTGTTAGGACCCTGGCAGAGCTGCAGAGGTGGCCGATAACAAAAGTCATGCTGCCACCAGAAACGTTATCAAGCAGACAGTTGGAATGCACTAGCAACGTTTTTGCTGCCTGGATTGTTGGGAGGAGCTTTGCAGTCCAGCCCTGAGCAGTTATCCAGAATTTTGGTCATCTGCTGCATGCTCCACAACTTTGCCAACATGTGGAACCAGCCCTTACCACCAGCTGGGCAGAGAAAATGGCAGCAGGAGAAGGAGCAGGAGTACCACCATGAAGAGGAGGACGAACAGGAGCAGCATTGACCACCTGTGCCCCTAGCTGCTAGTGCGTTCGGAGAGAGCTCTCAAGTGTGTGTGTAGGCTTCAGATGGGGATAGGATCTAGCTTGGCTCTGATATCCGGCACAGTCAAATAGACTCGTTCATGAATAGACACACTGCATTCATATAGTTTGTGCCGGCACCTTCAAGAGAGCACCCTAAAAAAATAACAATGTACATCCAAACCCAAAGGCTGGTTCCAATTTACCAAACTGAATATGGTGAAACTGATGACTTACCCTGATTTAAATAAAAGAACATAGGCCATTAAACCTAATGGGTGTCAAATGAATATTGGTATATGGGCTATAGTTTTAATGGAACCATTTTATTTGCACGATAGATCTAGGGTCTGATTTTCATTTGCCAACCGTTTTTGCTTTTTGACCTGAATGGGATGTTAGCAGGGATGCTTTCATTATTACTGCATTGAAGGATGTGAAAAATATGCGGTATAAGTATCAGCTCTATTTGATTACATTGCAAGTGGGAGCTACACTTTCACAGCCAGTTTGCATTGTTATGAAGTTGGCTATGGTGGTGCTCCCTCGATGTGTGCTCAAACACATGCACCAACTGCTACACAATGGTTTCTCCTCGATGGTGCTCTTTTTCCTGTAACAATAACTGAAAAACATCAGCAATAGCAGACTCTGAGTAAAGCATGTGACTTCAACAGCTTGCTGCCTTTAATTCTATTTACATTGCCTCAGGTAAGTGGCAGACACACAACCGAAAATCCTGCACTCAGGATATCTCGTGTTGACAGCTTTGTTTAATAGAGACGTTTGAATGCACTATCTATGCTTTATAATAATAGTCATTAAAATAAAACAGCCCATTATTGTGTTTAAATATCTAAAACATACTTGCACATGTGTATAAAAGAAGACACAGTGGAGAATAAGGGATTGACTCTGCTTTTTCTGGGTCCAGTGGAAATCTGCAGATATGGAATTTTCCATAGATTAAATCTTCCTCTGCACTTATGCTTTAGAAGCAGATTGAAGTCTTGAAGTCCCAAAGTTTCCAGTTAACATTTACTACCAACAGGTCCAGGGAAATACTTGTCATCTGAGCCGACTGTTTTTATTTGTTTTCAGATTGTGATGTTGAAGTAAACATAATACAGTAATAAAGCTATTTGAATATCAGAAAAACCTTAATACTAACCCCATAGGACTAAAATACAGACTTAAAACACAATTTAAAAAATATTTATTTTGCTCACTCTATTGCACCTATTTTTCTCCAATTCACTTTTCTTTCCCATTCTCAATCTGTGTTTCTCTGGTTTTAATGTTACTTTTCTTCGATATAATCTAACTTATCCTATATGTTTCCACTCTTTCCAACAAAAATTAAGTTTAATATCTTTTACTTTTTTTTAACCAGGTTCTCTGTCCATTTTGGGGTAGGAGCAAGTTTGGAAAAATTGGATTGTCACGAGCTGAAAATTGGCTGTCCAAGCTCACTTTTTAGTTAATTAGAAACAGTTGTGGCCGATTTGCAGCCATTACATCAGTGTCAGAACCTGACAGCAGCAGGCTGAGTTAACTCATCCGCAGTGCTCGAATGCTTAAAAGAAATGCATCAAAATGACATACACCAGACTCCCCTGACAGATCAGTCGGTTGATGCACTGCACAATATAGTACTGAGCTGTGCAAACAAGACATGTTCTTGGTTTGATACTTGCTTTCTGCTAAGCTGATCACAGCCCTTGCTATACCTGAGATGTATTTGATGATGACATGAGTGTTACACTTTGAGCTATTTCCCAACATCTTTGTCTCGTGTTTATGGCAAAATGGCAGTTTCTGTGAGCAGACCATGTCTCTGATTAATTGAAATTTCCATCTTCATATGTGCCATGTATGGGTTAATGCACTTAGTTGTAACTATTAAACTCGAGTTGCAGTATACTGATTACAGTAGAATAAATGGGATACCAATAATGTTCTCCTCTCCCCTCTAATAGTTTTAAAATAGCATTTCATCAGGCCAATGTATACAGATTTTATTTACAGGTTAAATAATACCTGGAAATTATAAGGCAGAGCATAATACTGAGATAATACAATATTTAAAAACTCAAAAAATAGATTAAATCGACAAAGGGTTAATATGCCCTAATTAGAATGTGTTTTATTGCAGAGCATGATTAGCAACAGGTCTTTTGAATGAAATAGCCAGCTTTGTCTCTTGGTAGACTTTCAAGATCCAATGTTGTACTTAGATGACGCAAATTTTAATCCATCCGTAAGTTCAGAACTGTCAATGGCCTCACACCTCCCTGTCTCTGTAATCTCCTCCAGCCCTACAACCCTCTGAGAGCTCTGTGCTCCTCCAATTCTGGCATCTTGCACATCCCCAATTTTAATCGCTCCACTATTGTCAGCCGCGCCTTCAGCTGCCTGGGCCCTAAGCTCTGGAATTCCCTCCCTCTCTAGCTCTCCGCTTCTCTAGCGCTCTCTCCTCCGTTAAGATGCTCCTTAAAAACTACCTCTTTGCCTATTCCAATGTCTCCTTGTGGGTTTAGTGTCAAATTTTGTTTGATTAAGCACCTTAGGGCACTTCACTATGTTAAAGGTGCTATTTAAATGTAAGTTTTTGTTGCTGAACTAAAGCAGAGCAACCATAGCTGTAATTTATGCTATGGGACATCTTTTATGTTACAACCATTTCCTTGATGTAAACAAAGAAACTGAGGTCCAGAAATTCTGTGGACTCAGGTAAGGGTGGGACTTATACCCTTCCTTTTGTTCTGCTGTTGGCCTTGTTCATTGGATATATTCAAGAGGGAGTTAGATATGGCACTTATGGCTAAAGGGATCAAGGGGTATGGAGAGAAAGCAGGAAAGGGGTACTGAGGTGAATGATCAGCCATGATCTTATTGAATGGTGGTGTAGACTCGATGGACCGAATGGCCTACTCCTGCACCTATTTTCTATGTTTCTATGTTTCTAAATTGCAGGGATGGGGTCAATTACATACACAGCGTGGGAAGCTCCTGCCAGTAGAGGCATCACAGAAGCACCACCCCTAGGAAGTGGCAGAAGTTGGAGCAGAATCCTGCCACTCTGATACAGAACTCCTGAGGCCCGATTTAAAAAAAAGGCACCAAAATGTTTGCTTAATCTCCTCAGGGGAATAGTGGGGGTGCCCTGATAAAGGTAATTGAGTCCTTTGGGATTGATTATCTTTATTACATAGAAACATAGAAACATAGAAAATAGGTGCAGGAGTAGGCCATTCGGCCCTTCGAGCCTGCGCCACCATTCAATAAGATCATGGCTGATCATTCACCTCAGTACCCCTTTCCTGCTTTCTCTCCATACCCCTTGATCCCTTTAGCCGTAAGGGCCATCTCTAACTCCCTCTTGAATATATCCAATCAACTGGCATCAACAACTCTCTGCGGTAGGGAATTCCACAGCTTAACAACTCTCTGGGTGAAAATGTTTCTCCTCATCTCAGTCCTAAATGGCTTACCCCTTATCCTTAGACTATGTCCCCTGGTTCTGGATTTCCCCAACATCGGGAACATTCTTCCTGCATCTAACCGGTCCAGTCCCATCAGAATTTTATATGTTTCGATGAGATCCCCCTCATCCTTCTAAACTCCAGTGAATACAGGCCCAGTCGATCCAGTATCTCCTCACATGTCAGTCCTGCCATCTCGGGAATCAGTCTGGTGAATCTTCGCTGCACTCCCTCAATAGCAAGAACGTCCTTCCTCAGATTATGAGACCAAAACTGAACACAATATTCCAGGTGAGGCCTCACTAAAGCCCTGTACAACTGCAGTAAGACCTCACTGCTCCTATACTCAAATCCCCTAGCTATGAAGGCCAACATACCATTTGCCTTCTTCACTGCCTGCTGTACCTGCATGCCAACTTCCAATGACTGATGTACCATGACACCCAGGTCTCGTTGCACCGCCCCTTTTCCTAATCTGCCACCATTCAGATAATATTCTGCCTTCGTGTTTTTGCCACCAAAGTGGATAACCTCACATTTATCCACATTATACTGCATCTGACACGCGTTTGCCCACTCACCTAACCTGTCCAAGTCATCCTGCAGCCTTTTAGCGTCTTCCTCACAGCTCACACCGCCACTCAGCTTAGTGTCATCTGCAAACTTGGAAATATTGCACTCAATTCCCTCATCCAAATCATTAATGTAGATTGTAAATAGCTGGGGTCCCAGCACTGAGCCCTGCCTGTCATTCTGAAAAGGACCCATTTATCCCGACTCTCTGCTTTCTGTTTGCCAGCCAGTTCTCTATCCACATCAGTACATTATCCCAATAACATGTGCTTTAATTTTGCACAGCAATCTCTTGTGTGGGACCTTGTCAAAAGCCTTCTGAAAGTCCAAATACACCACATCCACTGGTTCTCCCTTGTCCACTCTACATCCTCAAAAAATTCTAGAAGATTTGTCAAGCAGGATTTCCCTTTCATAAATCCGTGCTGATTTGGACCAATCCCACCACTGCTTTCCAAATGTGCTGCTATTTCATCTTTAATAATTGATCCAACATTTTCCCCACGACTGATGTAAGGCTAACCGGTCTATAATTACTCGTTTTCTCTCTCCCTCCTTTCTTAAAAAGTGGTGGTACATTAGCTACCCTCCAGTCCATAGGAACTGTTCCAGAGTTGATAGACTGTTGGAAAATGATCACCAATGCATCCACTATTTCTAGGGCTACTTCCTTAAATACTCTGGAATGCAGACTATCAGGCCCCGGAGATTTTTGGGCCTTCAATCCCATCAATTTCCCTAACACAATTTTCCGCCTAAATCTTGAAATCTTGAAGCCTTCCCGAATGGGACATAGGTCTTCATTCAGCAAATTTGCAGGCCCCCTTTTTTCTGCACTTTCGTCTTCCCTTTCTATAATTTTGAGCCCTGAGAGGTTAGTCGATATCGCACCTTGTGTGATGAGGTGTTAATGTCTAGAGATTGGCCCAGAATTTGTGGTCAGCAGTGAAGCAAAGGCACTCTCTGCTGGCCCCGAAGAAAGCTGCAAGATTGGCTTTTTCAACGTGCAATTAAGATCATTGTAAATTAATAGGAAATCCCGATTGCAAGCTACTGTGATGTCAACAAGCTGTTTAAGTAGCCATTCAAAACACAGAATTATCACAGAATGGGAACCAGGAAGTGAATAAGTTGCTTTTAATCTGACTTAAAAAAATGTTATAGGGCACAAAACAAAGATTGGGGCTCTCACATGGGGAAAAGGTAAACCTGAAATAAATATGAACAAACAAAAAATATATAATTATTTTAAAGTTTCTTAAAAATTGTAATCTTTATTATAATGGAGAAATTTGTCACGCCACAGAATTAAAATTAGTTTTTCAGGCCCATAACGTATGTTGGGCAGTCAATACGTTGTTAAAACCCCAGGTACACCTAATCCAATAAGGTCTAACTTTTAATGGGGTATTTAACATCGATATTAGCATGGAAATTTTCATCAGTTGCACTGATTTCCCTGATTGCCAGCTATGGTGGGGGAGGGCACGGGGTGGTGGGGAGGAGGGGGGGCGGAAACGACAGCACAACCAGTGTCGGAGCAGTGAATGACTGACCTCAACTTCAGGATTTCTGCATTAGGATGTGCATGTGCTACATCCTCAAGTTAAGGTCAGTTCTAAAGGGGTAATAACAGCGAATGCTTGTTTAATTCCATACATGTCCCTTAATGACTGATTATTCACAACAACTAGAAGCATTGGTTGTTAAACTGTATTTGTTACCATTTCAAATAAATTGTTCCATTCAGTAAGCAATGTTTTGAATTAATTGCTTTTGAACAGAAGCCTTAAAGCAACAAAGGAAAACTATTTAGGACAGATGTTTCTCATTGATTTATATGACTAGTTCAGATTGTGCAGAATAATGGGGTCCTCCAAGAGACACAGCTGACTGAAGCCATTTTAAAATCAGCTTTACCCTAACTATCTGAAATTACAAGGTAATTTTATGAGCCTCCACTCCCAGTGCAGAGCCTCACTAGCAACAAGTTTGTATACTATCCCTGGGTATGTTCTGTCCCACCAGCAGGATAGACCCACCAGAGGTGGCGGCAGAGCGGTATACAGGAGGGAGGGAGTGGTCCTGAGAGTCCTCAACATTGACTCTGGAACCCATGAAGACTCATGGCTTCAGGTCAAGTATGGGCAAGGAAACCTCCTGCTGATTACCACCTACTGCTGATGAATCAGTACTCTTCCATGTTGAACACCACTTGGAAGAAGCACTGAAAGTAGCAAGGGCACAGAATGTACTCTGAGTGGGGGACTTCAATGTCCATCACCAAGAGTGGCTCAATAGCACCACTACTGACTGAGCTGGCCGAGTTCTGAAGGACATATCTGCCAGACTAGGACTAAGGCAGGTGTGAGAGAACCAACACGAGGGAAAAACCTACTTGACCTCATCCTCACCAATCTACCTGCCACAGATGCATCTATCCATGACAGCATTGGTGGCAATGACCACCGCACAGTCATTGTGCAGACGATGTCCCGTCTTCACACTGAGGACATCCTCCATCGTGCTAAATGGGATAGATTCAGAACAGATCTAGCAATTCAAAACTAGGCATCCATGAGGTGCTTTGGACCATCAGCAGAATTGTATTCCACCACAATCTGAAAACTCATTGTCATGTATGTACTTTTGGGATCACTAGCCACTAGATGGCGTCACTGTTGGAGGCCATTGGGCTGCACGCACGTGTGTGCAGCCCAAGTATAAAAGGCCAGCCATTTTGTATATTAGTCACTTTGGGCCTTAATAAAGCAGAGCCAAGGTCATATCTCTTGGAGTTAAACAGTACTCAGTCTAACAGTTATTGCATACACAACATTTAGCGACGAGGCAACGAGAACCTTTGCATGCAAAAATGAGCGCAATTGGATTGTTGGAGTGATTTGTGGAAGGAGAAGATTGGACAGACTTTCTGAGCTGTTTGAGCCAGTTCTTCGGGGCCAACAAAATGGAGGAGGTCGCCGACACAGATCGGCGCCGGGTGGTGTCCCTCAGTTTGCAGTCCAAAAATTTATGGTCTGATAAAGAATTTACTCCTGCCTGTGAGTCCAACAGAGAAGACGTATGAAGAATTGTGTACACTGGTACAGGACCACCTTAAGCCAGATGAGGCATCATCATCTTGAGATACGGATTTTACACGCACGTTCGCTCAGAGGGCCAGAATGCGGCGGAATTCATTGCCGACCTGAGACATCTAGTGGGACCGTGTAAGTTCGGGGCTGTGTTGGCAGACATGCTGCGGGACTTTTTGTAATCGGCATCAACCACGAGTGATCCTGCGTAAACTACTGGCGGTGCAGACGTTGGACTTGAACAGGGCCATCACGATCACTCAGTCATGCATGACGATGGATAGAAATCTAAAGCAGATATCAGTGAAAAATCGAAACTTGGCAAGTACTGTAAATATGATTGATTCAGTGTTCGGCAGAGCGGCACATGGCAGGGCCTATCCGACTGCATACGCGAAACCTGTGGCTGCCCAAAGTCCGCCAGTGGGAATGCATCCGCTGGCGTTGTGGGGGAAATCACCGGCACCAGCAGTGCCGATTTGAGCAATATAGTTGCAAAGGCTGCCTGAGAGTGGGGCATCTCCAGCACAAGTGTCCGCAGATGAGCAAGCATGCTGCGACACACCACGTGGAGGATGATGGTCAGACTAGCGCGGATCCAGATACACAATCCGAGCTACCAGAGGAGGAAGTGTATGGACTGTACTCGTTCCTAACTAAGAGCAAACCGATAATGATCAACATGAAATTTAATGGGGTGCCGGTATCGATGGAACTGGACACAATTGATAATGAGCCAGAGGGCATTTGACAAGCTGTGGGATACTAAGGCTGTGAGGCCCAGGCTGAGTCCAGTCAATTCCAAGTTGCGCACGTACACCAAAGAACTCATGCTGCTGACGGCATCAGGCACATGGACGCGAAAACCAAGGCCATCAAGAATGCACCCAAGCCGCAGAATGTGACGGAGCTGCGTTCGTTCCTGTGTCTACTCAACTACTTCGGTAACTATATTGCCGTTGCTTCATTGTTGCTGGGTAAAAATCCTGGAACTCCCTCAATAGCAGTAGCTTCACCACACGGACTGCAGCAGTTCAAGAAGGCGGCTCACCACCATCTTCTCAAGGGCAATTAGTGATGGGCAATAAATGCTGGCCTTTCCAGTGATGCCCGCATCCCATGAATGAGTAAAAAAATGTGCATGTTGGAAAATTGGGGCTATAATATTGAGTCCTAGCTCAGGTGCTGCTCTTGACAAAAGTAATGCTCAATAGCAGGAGCAGAGCCTGGCAAAATGATGCACAGCCCACGTTAAAAAAAGAGCAGAAATCTTCCTGCTTATCACGCCTGGGTCAGGGAGTAGAAAATATTATTATTCCCCAGCAACATCATCCTCACTTTAAAAGTATAAATTTTCTGTAAATTAAAAAAGAAGCTGCTTCATTAATTCAATACTGTCCTACAGGGAAGGGATCCTGCACCTATCTGGTCAAGCCTGCATGTGACTCCAGTTCTACAATATGTGGTTGACTCTAAATGCCCTCTGATGTGGCCTAGTTAACCACTCACTTGTAAAACAACCTCTGCAGCACAGGACTATCTGCATTTTAAACAACAAAAGCAGCAGTTATAGACAGAGCTCACTTTTCCTGCAAACAATGGATCAAATCCATGCTCTGTATCCCTACCATATCAAATCAAGAATGGTGGTTGACAATTAGACAATTAATGGGAGGACCTGGGAGGCTGGGTTTTACCGCAGGCCATGTTGATTTTACCGGCAAGACCTAATTTGAATGTGAGGCCTCAGATTCCCACCCGCAGCCAGCCAGATTGAGCGGCTTGCTGACTGCGGGCAGGTAGGCCTTAGTTGCAAGAGTTTTGTTATGTCTTGAATAAAGAGTCAGACTAGATACTGTACGCTCAAAGTAAGGTCTGACCGTAGTCCTTTCTTACAGATCTCAGAGTGCCTCTCCAGCCTGTGAGGCCTCCTTATATACAGATGCTCCCAAGGGATTGTGGGATCCCCTGGGACTCCAGGGGATAGGCCCTCTGGTGGTTAGACATGGTATTTACAGGTTTACAGACATAACCGGTTTGGTTCAGGGGAGGGGGGGGGGGAGGGGGGTTGGGCATCGGCAGAAGGAGGGGGTCGGCAATCGAGATGAGGGGGGTCAGCATTTGGGAGGAGACGCAGCAATCGGGAGGGGGAGAGAGGATTGGCGGGGGGGTTGCAAGATCGGCAGGGGACCGGCAGGCGATGTGGATGGTTGGGGATCGTGCGCGTGGGGCGGGGGGGAGAATCGAGGATCACTGGGGGGAGGTTCAGGGACCGGGGGGCTGGGGATCGCAGGGGGGGAATCGGTGATCAAAGTGGGGGAGGGATGGCCAGGGATCGGGGATGGGGGGGGTGAAGCAGAGGATCAGGGGTGGCCATCAGAGCATCGTGACTGGTCACGTCACCCTTGTTGGGCGGGTAGTGTGGCCTGGGAATGCAATCAGAGGCCTCGTGGGGGGTCTTTGATCGCAGGGGTGGGTATAGTCGGGACCGTGGATCCTGGAAGTAGGTATAAATCCACTTACCTCCTGGATGCAGCAGTCACCGCCTCGGCTTAACTGCCAAGTTTCACGGATTGTGTGAAACCCATCCCCAGGCAGTTTAATTCAAAATAAAGGGGAAAATAGAGGCTTCCAGTCTCATTACAATATTTAAATTGAAGTAACACCCCCTTGAGAGGATCTGGGCCTTTCTTTGAAATACATCTGTGAATACCACAATGCTAATGTCCTTGGAGAATTTTGCTCCTATTAGATGTACAAGGTTAGTTATCAAAACTTATGATTCAAATGGGGTGAATGATGGATGTGACTAACCAATGCAAATTATTATATTTATATAATTATATGTCTTCTATTGGTCATCTTGTTTTATAATCTTAATAAATCTTTGTTACTGTGTAATAATCTTTCCATTCTGTATATTTTGGCATCTACTTTTGTTTAAGATTAACTACTGTGGCTGCTAACATTCCCTTAGTCAAAACTAATGCAATACATTCATAATTATTTTACAATTTATAATTGTTAAGCTGTTAACGATTATCTTTGGACTTCATTTGAGGTAATACTACTTGTTCAATTTTATTCGATGACTTATCCCTGTTATTTTAAAATTGATTTATTAATACACAATGTTCCAGTTTCCACTCACCGTCCCATGTTAGTTAACTGCTAGCTCTGCTGTGGGTGGTCTCTGTAAAGTTTAGTTGCTATGTGACTTCAAGATTCCAAAAGGCAAAACAGAAACACCTGTTCATGCTTTGCTTAGCCTCTGTGCCTCATGTCTCTCCAGAACCATGGCTGCAAATGTTTAATATGGTTGTCTCTTCGCCAAGTACATCCAGTTTACTCAGTGCTCGGAGATCTCATTGTTGCAGATTGAGATGTCATTGTATAAAGACTGCTGAGTAGGTTGGATGGTAATTCAGTTTAATATTTTACTCTCTGCGTAAAGAATCCCCCCCTCAAATCCCCTCTAAACCTTCCACCAACCACCTTAAAACTATGACCCCTCGTAATAGATCTTCCACAAATGGAAATAGACCCTTACTATCCACTATGTCCAAGCCCCTCAATATTTTGTCCACCTCAATGAGGTCTCCTCTCAACCTCCTCTGTTCCAGTGAGAACAAACCCAGCCTATCCAATCTGTCCTCATAACTAAGATTCTCCATTCCAGGCAGCATCCTAGTAAATCTCCTCTGCACCCTCTCTAGTGCAATCACGTCCCTTCCTATAATACGGCGACCAGAGCTGCAGGCAGTACTCCAGCTGTGGCCTAACCAAAGTATTATATAATTTAAGCATAACCTCCCTGCTCTTATATTCTATGTCTCGGCCAATAAAGGCAAGCATTCTGTGTGCCTTCTTAACCACCTTATCCACCGGGCCTGCTACTTTCAGGGATCTGCGGACAAGCACTCCAAGGTCCCTTTGATCATCTATACTATTAAGTGGCTCACCGCTTAATGTGTATACCCTTTCCTTATTAACCCTCCCAAAGTGCATCACCTCACTTCTCTGAATTAAATTCCATTTGTCACTGCTCTACCCACCTGACCAGTAGATTGATATCCTCCTGCAGCCCATGACTTTCTTCTTAATTATCAACCACACCGCCAATTTTAGTGTCCTCTGCAAACTTCTTAATCATACTCCCTATATTCAAATCTAGATTGTTGATATATACCACAAAAAGCAAGGGACCCAATACTGAGCCCTGCGGAACCCCACTGGAAACATCCTTCCGGTCACAAAAACATCCATCAACCATTACCCTTTGCTTCCTACCTCCAAGCCAATTTTGGATCCAACTTGCCACTTTGCTCTGTGTCCCATGGGCTTTAACCTTCATGACCAGTCTACCATGTGGGACCTTATCAAAAGCCTTGCTAAAGTCCATATATACTACATCGTCTGCACTACTCTCATCGACCCTCTTGGTTACCTCCTCAAAAAATTTAATCAGGTTAATCAAACACGATCTTCCTTTAACAACTCTGTGCTGACTGTCCCTAATTAATCCTTGCCTTTCAAATGCAGATTTATCCTGTCTTTCAAGATTTTTTCCAATAATTTTCCCATCACTGAGGTTAGGCTGACAGGCCTGTAAGCCCCTTTCTCCCTTCTTAAACAAGGGTACTACATTAGCAGTCCTCCAATCCTCCGGCAACATGCCCAGATCCAAAGAGGACTGGAAAATGATGGTCAAGGCTGTTATGTATGGAGAAAGAGTCAGACTGAACACTGTGAGCTCAAAGTAAAGTGTGACCATAGTCTTTTATTGCAGCTCTGCAACCTGTGAGGCCTCCTTAAATACCTGTGCTCCCAAGGGATTATGGGATCCCTTGGGACTCCAGGGGATGAGCCCTCTGGTGGCTGTACAGAGTAAATACAAGTCCACATATATAACAACACTACCCCCATCCCACCGCCCCTCACCCCCCCAAAGTCAATAATGTAACTATTTACAATGTGAGTTGATCTGGGGCCCCTCTTGCCCTGGTTGATCGTCTCGGTGTGAAAGCTGGTGTTGTTGATCATTTGTTGGGCCCTCTCTGGGCTGCTGTGCAGCTGGCCTTGCTGGGCTGCCTGGTGTGTTGGGCCCTGCAGGGCTGCTGTGGATGATGGGTTCTGCTTCGTGGTCAACGATGGTGCCGGTTGCCACTGGTGTGTATGTTGGGGGATCAAAAAAGGTAGGGTCCAAGGTGGTTTGCTCAGGATAGTCCGTAAATCTGAGTTTGATTTGGTTCAAGTGTTTCCGGTGAATGAGTCCATTTGAAAGGTTGACCCGAAACACGTTGCTACCCTCTTTGACCACGGCAGTGCCGGGAAGCCACTTGGGACCTTGTCCATAATTCAATGCAAATTCAAGATCATTGATTTTAATCTCGCGTGACACATTTGCGCTTTCACGGTATGTACTTTGTTGAAGCCGCCTGCTCTCTACCTTTCATGTAGATCAGGGTGAACTAACGAGAGCCTTGTCTTAAGTGCTCTTTTCATGAGCAGTTCAACAGGTGGGATCCCAGTGAGTGAGTGTGGTCCCGTGCGGTAGCTAAGCAGGACTCGGGATAGGCGAGTCTGCAGCGAGCCTTCAGTTATCCTCTTCAAGCCTTGCTTGATGGTTTGCACTGCTCTCTCTACCTGACCATTGGACGCTGGTTTAAACGTGGCAGATGTGACATGTTTGATCCTGTTATGGGTCATGAATTCTTTGAACTCAGCACTGGTAAAACATGGCCCGTTGTCACTCATCAGGACATCGGGTAAGCCGTGAGTGGCAAACATGGCCCGCAGGCTTTCAGTAGTGGCAGCAGATGTACTAGCCGACATTATCTCACATTCAATCCACTTGGAATATGCATCTACAACCACAAGGAATATTTTACCCAAGAACGGGCCTGCATAGTCGACGTGTACCCTAGACCACGATTTGAAGGGCCAAGACCATAAACTTAGCGGTGCCTCCCTGGGTACATTGCTTAACTGTGAGCATGTATTACATCTGTGAACGCAAGACTCTAAGTCTGCATCGATACCGGGCCACCACACGTGGGATCTGGCTATCGCTTTCTTCATCACGATGCCTGGGTGGGTACTGTGGAGGTCATTGATGAAGGTTTCTCTGCCCTTCTTGGGGACCACTACTCGATTGCCCCACAGAAGGCAGTCTGCTTGTATAGACATTTCATCATTGCGCCGCTGGAATGGCTTAATCTCTTTCTGCATTTCCACTGGGACACTGGACCAGCTCCCGTGAAGCACACAGCTTTTGACTAGAGATAATAAGGGGTCCTGGCTTGTCCAGGTTTTGATCTGCCGGGCAGTGATGGGTGATTGCTCACTCTCAAATGCTTCCATAACCCTGGCTAGATCTGCAGGCTGCACCATTTCCACCCCCATGGTGGGCAATGGCAGCCCACTGAGAGCAACGGCACAGTTTTCTGTGCCTGGCCGGTGGCGGATGGCGTAGTTGTATGCGGACAACGTGAGCGGCCAACTCTGAATGTGGCCCGATGAATTGGTATTTATCCCTTTACTCTCAGAAAACAGGGATATAAGTGGCTTATGGTCAGTTTCCAATTCGAATTTTAGCCCAAACAGGTATTGATGCATTTTCTTTACCCCATCTTTCTCAATCATGCTGTAGGCTCTCTCAGCCTTAGACAGACTCCTGGATGCATAAGCAAACGGTTGCAATTTCCCAAAATCATTAGCTTGTTGCAATACACATCCGACGCCATATGACGACGAATCACATGCTTGTACCAAATGCTTACATGGATCATACAATACAAGCAATTTGTTTGAGCATAACAATTTTGTCACTTTTACAAAGGCATTTTCTTGTCTTTTGCCCCAAACCCATTCGTTCCCTTTCCGTAGTAAGACATGTAGTGGTTCTAACAGTGTGCTAAGGCCCGGTAAGAAGTTACTAAAGTAGTTAAGGGTCCCAGAAACAACTGCAGCTCCGTCACTTTCTGTGGCCTCGGTGCATTGTCGATTGCCTCCGTTTTCGTGATGGTGGCCTGATGCCATCCGCCGCAATCCTCCTTCCCAAGAACTCCACTTCAGGCGCCAGGAAAACGCACTTCGAGCATTTTATCCTGAGCCCCACGCGGTTGAGCCGACTAAGAACTTCCTCCAGGTGCTGCAGATGCTCCGACCTGTGACCAAGATGTCATCATGGAAGACCACGGTGTGCGGGACTGACTTCAGTAAACTTTCCATGTTTCTCTGGAATATTGCCGCCGCTGATCAGATTCCAAATGGGCATCTGTTATAAACAAAAAGACCTTCTGTGTGTGTTGATGCAGGTGAGGGCCTTCGATGATTCCTCCAGTTCCTGCGTCATGTGGGCTGAAGTCAGATCCAGCTTCGTGAACGTCTTTTCTCCTGCCAGTGTTGCAACGAGGTCGTCGGCTTTTAGTAGTGGGTATTGGTCCTGCAGGGAGAAACAATTGATAGTTGCTTTGTAATCGCCACCGATTCTGATGGTGCCGTCTCCCTTGAGGGCTGGGACGATAGGACTGGCCCACTTGTTGACCTCGATCGGTGAAATGACGCCCTCTCATTGCAGCCGGTCTAGCTCGATCTCTACCCTTTCTCTCATCATGTACGGTACTGCTCTCGCCTTGTGATGGATGGGTCGCGCATCCGGAATTGGGTGGATCTGCACTTTTGCTCCTTGGAATTTCCCGATGCCTGGTTCGAACAGCGAAGGAAATTTGTTTAAGACCTGGGCATACGAAATGTCATCAGCGGGTGATAGCGCTCGGATGTCGTCTCAGTTCCAGCGTATCTTTCCCAGCCAGCTCTTGCTGAGCAGTGTGGGGCCATCGCCCAGTACCACCCAGAGTGGTAGCTTGTGCACCACTTCATCATAGTAGACCTTTACGGTACTGCCGATTACAGGACTCAGTTCTTTTGTGTAAGTTCTTAGTTTCATGCAAACTGGAGTTAAGACTGGCCTTGAGGCCTTGTTGCACCACAATCTTTCGAAAGTCTTTTTGCCCATGATGGACTGGCTCATGCCTGTGTGCAGCTCCATTGACGCTGTGAGTCCATTTAGATTAACATTCAGCATTATGGGGGACAATTCGTGGCGAATGTGTGCACCCTATGTACCTCTGCCTCCTCGGTCTGAGGCTCTGGTTCGTCGTGATCCTCCGTGGATCTGTCCTCCTCTGCAACATGGTGGTTTGCAGGTTTAACAAGATTTGCAGCTCGCCTGCACACTCGTTGGCGGTGTCCCATTGTTCCACAGCCCTTGCAAATGTACTCTTTGAATCGGCATGAACGGAAACGATGATCACCCCCGCAGCGCCAACAAGGTGTTAATGGCCTTGCATTCATCATCCTTGATGGTGGACTCTGAGTCATCTGCGGACGTGCAGCTGTAGGCATGTGTGACCTGCCCTGTACGTTGCGATTCGAAAATAACATCACTTTGTTCACAGTACTTGTAGCAGCACTTGTATGCTGAGAGATTTGCTTTATATTGCCACTGGTGGCAATGAATGCCTGGGCTATTGCTATGGTGTTACTCAAGGTTGGGGTCTCTACAGTCAAAAGTTTGCGAAGTATGGTTTTGTGGCCAATGCCAAGTACGAAAATGTCTCTGAGCATGTGCTCCAAATTGATATGTCCTTACTATAAAGTATAAATGCACACAAGGCCCATACTTGAGAGAAGGTCACTCTGTGACCAGTTACCTTCATTACCAAAACCTCAAATGCTGAAGGTGGGTGGAGCTTCCCCTTTTATACCTGAAAATCCAGGTTAGGAGTGTCTCCCACAAGTTCATCCCTTATGGTCAATATTCTCAAAGTGTACAACTTAGGTCAGCTTATACATGGGTTACAATGATAGTTGAATACATGACATCACCTCCCCACCAAAGTCTTATTGGAATCACAGGTTAAGTCTCTCTGATGGTTTACGCTCCCTTGTAGAGCACCTGAGTTGGGGCTCCGGTTGTTGGGCGCTGGCCTGAGTGTCTGCTGTTTGCGGTGCCTCAGGCCTGTCCGGACTGCCCACAGTGACTGGGCTCTCCTCCACTTGGTTCCGGTGTTCGGTCACCTGTGGTGGAGTAAACTCTACGTCGTGTTCTTCCTCTGCTTCTTCTATGGGGTTGCTGAACCTCCTTTTAGTTTGATCCACGTGTTTGCGGCAGATTTGTCCATTGGTAAGTTTAACTACCAAAACCCTATTCCCCTCTTTGGCAATCACAGTGCCTGCAAGCCATTTGGGCCCTGCAGCGTAATTAAGGACAAAAACAGGGTCATTGACATCAATACATCGCGCCCTCGCATTCCTGTCATGGTAGTCACATTGTGACAGGCGCCTGCTCTCAACAATTTCTTTCATAGTGAGGTGTATAAGGGATAACCTGGTTTTGAACGTCCTTTTTATTAGCATCTCTGCGGGTGGAACCCCTGTGAGCGAGTGTGATCGGGATCTATTGGCCAACAGGAGGCATGATAAGCGGCTTTGTTGGGAACCCCCTTGGATTCTGAGCATCCCCTGTTTGATTATCTGCACTGCTCGTTCTGACTGGCCGTTTGAGGCCGGCTTGAACGGTGCCGTTCTGACATGGTTGATTCCATTGCCTGCCATGAAGTACTGGAATTCAGTGCTTGTGAAGCATGGGCCATTGTCGCTGACCAAGACATCCGGTAGGCCATGGGCAGCAAACATTGCCCGTAGACTTTCTACTGTGGCAGAGGATGTGCCTGAATTTAAAATGGCACACTCAATCCATTTGGAGTAGGCGTCTACTACAACCAAAAACATTTTTCCCATGAATGGACATGGATGCTTGACCATGGCTTGGTGGGCCAGGACCAGGGACGAAGAGGGGCTTCCCTGGGTGTGTTGCCCAGCTGAGCACACATGTTGCACCTGCGAACACAAAGTTCCAGGTCTGCATCTATTCCCGGCTACCAAAAGTGTGACCCGGCAATTGCGTTCATCATGACAATGCCCGGGTGTCATTGTGAAGTTCTCTGATAAACACCTCTCTGCCCATCTGGGGCATTACTACTCGGTTTCCCCACAGTAGGCAATCGGCCTGAATTGAGAATTCATCCTTGCGCCTATGAAACGGTTTAAATTCCTCAGAGCATGCCCCGTACGTGGCTGCCCAGTCCCCATTCAGGACATATTTCTTAACTAAAGACAGTAGCGGGTCTTTATTTGTCCAGACTTTAATCTGACAGGCTGTCACATGTGAGCCTTCGCTTTCGAAAGCTTCAACAACCATGACCATCTCAGCATCATGCTCAGTTGCCCCCTCAGTGGTGGCTAGTGGGAGCCAGCTCAGTGCATCGGCGCAGTTTTCAGTGCCCGGTCTGGGCCGAATTGTATAGTCATAGGCGGCTAACGTAAGTGCCTACCTCTGTATGCGGGCCGATGCATTCGCATTTATGGCCTTGTTGTCGGCCAAAAGAGACGTTAGGGGTTTGTGATCTGTCTCCAGCTCATATTTCCTGCCAAACAGGTACTGGTGCATTTTTTTTACTGCATATACACATGCCAGCGCTTCATTTTCTACCATCCAGTAGCCCCTTTCTGCTTGGGACAGACTTCTGGAGGTATAAGCTACCGGCTGTAACTGACCATTGACATTCACATGCTGCAACACACACCGGACCCCATAGGACGATGCATCGCATGTTAAAACAAGTTTCTTACACAGGTCATATAACGTTAACAGGAGCATAACAAATTGCGTGCTCTATCAAAAGCTCTTTCCTGACTGTCCCCCTAGACCCATTCGTGACCTTTGCGTAGGAGCACATGTAGCGGCTCTAACAACGTGCTCAATTTGGGAAGAAAGTGACCAAAATAGTTCAGGAGCCCCAGGAACGAACGCAGCTCCGTCGTGTTACAGGGTCTGGGTGCTCTCTGGATCGCTTCCATTTTGGACGCAGTAGGTCTGATCCCGTCTGCTGCTATCCTCCTCCCCAGGAATTCTACCTCTGGAGCTAAGAAGACGCACTTCGCCTTTTTTAGTCGCAGCCCTACCCGTCCAGTCTGCGTAGCACCTCCTCCAGGTTGTGGAGGTGTTCTTCAGTATCGCGACCCGTGATGAGGATGCCGTCTTGAAAAACCACCGTCCTTGGAATCGACTTGAGGAGGCTTTCAATATTTCGCTGAAAGATCGCGGCGGCCGAACGAAACCCGAACGAACATCTGTTGTACTCAAACAACCCCTTGTGCGTCGTGATGGTGGTCAGCTTCTTCGACTCACTCGCCAGCACCTGGGTCATGTAAGTTGAGGTCAGGTCCAATTTTTTAAAAAGTTTGCCACCGGATAGCGTCACAAAGAGGTCCTCTGCTCTCGGTAATGGATACTGGTCTTGGAGTGACACCCGATTGATGGTGGCCTTGTAATCGCCACATATTCTGACCGACCCATCCGCCTTGAGCACGGGCATGATCGGGCTCGCCCAGTCACTGAATTCGACTGGCGAGATGATGCCTTTCCTCAGCAGGCGGTCCAATTCGCCTTCTATCTTTTCCCGCACCACATACGGTACCGCTCTGGCCTTGTGGTGTACTGGCCTGGTGTCCGGGTTTATGTGAAACACTACCTTGGCCCCCATGAAAGTGCCGATTCCGAGTTGAAATCATGAGTCAAATTTGTCCAGGACCTGTGAGCATGATACTCGCTCCACAGAAGAAATTGCATTGACATCGCTCCATTTCCAATTCATGACAGCAAGCCAACTCCTCCCCAGTAGTGCGGGACCGTCCCCCAGGACAATCCAGAGTGGCAACCTGTTCTCCGAATCTTTGTGGGTCATGACTACCGTGGCGCTGCCTAGCACCGGAATGATCTCCTTTGTATATGTCCGTAGTTGTGCGTCAATCGGCAATAATTTTGGCCTCCTGGCCTTGGACACCCACAACCTTTCGAACAGTTTGAGACTCATCAGGGACTGGCTGGCCCCTGTGTCTAGCTCCATTAATACTGGGGTGCCATTGAGGAGCACTTTCATCATTATCGGTGGTGTCCTGGTATATGAACTGTATATGTGCTCCACATGAACTCGCTGAACTTCAGCTTCCAGCGATTTTCCCCAGCATTCATTTGGCCCCGTAGGGCTTACATCGGGCCCATCCTCCTCGTACATCAACCTGGCTGCAGGCTTCCTGCACATACGCGCCAAGTGACCGCTGACTTTGCAGTTTCTGCAGGTATATTGCTGATACCTGCAAGCTCTGGCTGGGTGTTTGCCTCCACAATTGAACAGTTGTTGGAACCAAAAGGTCCATTACCAGTTGATCGTCTCTGACTGTCTCTGTAACTGTCCTTAAGGGCACCATTAACAGGTGGCCGCATTGTCCATTGCGGTGGCATGAATCGCCATTCAGCTAGCCATTGTCTCTGTTGAATTCCCCTTTGGGTTCGACTACATGCTCGGGTATGTCTGATTGACCTTGTCTGCCTAGAGAACTGTATGCCACAGTAACAATGTTGACTCCCTGGTCGTTTGCCGCATTTGAGTCAAGATTTTTGTCCTACATCATTCTGGTCTCTTCCTCCCCTGAGATAAATGTCTGGGCTATCAGAGCCACCGCTTCCAAGGTCAAGTCTTTGGTCTCAATCAGTTTCCTGAAAACTTCAGCGTGTCCGATGCCCTCAATAAAAAAGTCTCGCAGCATCTCCGCTCTGCATGCATCTGGGAACTTACATAGGCTCGCCTGTCGACGGAGGTCTGCCACGAAGTCTGGAACGCTTTGCCCTTCTCGCCGCCGGTGCATGTAAAACTGGTGTCTTGCCAAGTGCATGCTGCTCGCTGGTTTAAGGTGTTCCCCGATCAACTTACTGAGCTCTTCGAACGTCTTGTCCGCCGGCTTCTCTGGAGCTAGAAGGTCCTTCATCAGGGAATATGTTCTGGATCCACAAACCATCAGGAGATGAGCCCTGCATTTGTCGGCCGAATCCTATCCCAACCATTCCTTAGTGACAAAACTTTGCTGTAGTCTCTCAATAAAGTCGTCCCAATCATCACCAACACAGTATCTCTTGTCTGTGCTGCTAGTGGCCATGCTTGCGTGGTTTAAATCCCAGTTTCTCGTCGCCAATAATACATCCTTATGATACAGTATAAATGCACACGAGGCCCATACTTGAGAGAAGGTCACTCTGTGACCAGTTACCTTTATTACCAAGACCTCAAGTGCTGAAGTTGGGTGGAGCTTCCCCTTTTATACCTGAAAGTGCAGGTTAGGAGTGTCTCCCACAAGTTCACCCCCTTGTGGTCAATGTTCTCAAGGTGTACAACTTAGGTCAGCTTATACATGGGTTACAATGATAGTTGAATACAAGACACAAATGTCCTTCAAATTCGCAATGTCCTGCAAGGCGTCTTAGCTCGGCGACATAGCTCACCACTTCCTGGCTTTCAGACCTTTTATTGGTGCAGAACTGGTACCTCGCCATCAGAATGCTTTCCTTTGGGTTCAAATGCTCTCGGACCAGTGTGCACAAATCGTCGTATGATTTCTCCGTGGGTTTCGCTGGAGTGAGCATATTCTTCATGAGGCCATAAGTTGGTGCCCCACAGATGGCGAGGAGGATCATAGAAACATAGAAAAATAGAAAATAGCTTCAGGAGTAGGCCATTCGGCCTTTCGAGCCTGCACCACCATTCAATATAATCATGGCTGATCATTCACCTCAGTCCCCCATTTCCCGCTTTCACTCCATACTCCTTGATCCCTTTAGCCGTAAGTGCCATATCTAACTCCCTCTTGAATATATCCAATGAACTGGAATCAACGACTCTCTGCGGCAGGGAATTCCACAGGTTAACAACTCTCTGAGTGAAGCAGTTTCTCCTCATCTCAGTCCTAACTGGTTCTGGACTTCCCCAACATCGGGAAAATTCTTCCCGCATCTAACCTGTCCCGTCCCATCAGAATCTTATACGTTTCTATGAAATCCCCTCTCATCCTTCTAAACTCCAGTGAATAAAGGCCCAGTTGATCCAGTCTCTCCTCATATGTCAGTCCAGCCATCCCTGGAATCAGTCTGGTGAACCTTAGCTGCAATCCCTCAACAGCAAGAATGTCCTTCCTCAGATTAGGAGAACAAAACTCAACACAATATTCCAGGTGAGACCTCACCAAGGCCCTGTACAATTGCAGTAAAACCTCCCTACTCCCATACTCAAATCCCCTAGCTATGAAGGCCAACATGCCATTTGCCTTCTTCACCGCCTGCTGTACCTGCATGCGAACTTTCAATCACTGGTGAACCATGACACCCAGGCCTCGTTGCACCTCCCCTTTTCCTAATCTGCCACCAATCAGGTAATATTCTGCCTTCGTGTTTTTGCAACCAAAGTGGATAACCTCACATTTATCCACATTATACTGCATCTGCCATGCATTTGCCCATTCACCTAACCTGTCCAAATTACCCTTGAGCCTCTTAGCACCCTCCTCAAAGCTCACACCGCCACCCAGTTTAGTGTCATCTGCAAACTTGGAGATATTACACTCAATTCCTGCATCCAAATCATTAATGTATATTGTAAAGAGCTGGGGTCCCAGCACTGAGCCCTGCGGCACTCCACTAGTCACTGCCTCCCATTCCGAAAAGGACCCATTTATCCCGACTCTCTGCTTCCTGTCTGCCAACCAATTCTCTATCCACGCCAGTACATTACCCCCAATACCATGTGCTTTGATTTTGCACACCAATCTCTTGTGTGGGACCTTGTCAAAGGCCTTTTGAAAGTCCAAATACACCACATCCACTGGTTCTCCCTTGTCCACTCTACTAGTTACATCCTCAAAAAATCCCAGAAGATTTGTCAAGCATGATTTCCCTTTCACAAATCCATGCTGACTTGGACTTGTCCCTGCTTTTCAAATGTGCTGCTATTTCATCCTTAATAATTGATTCCAACATTTTCCCCACTACTGATGTCAGGCTAACTGGTCTATAATTTCCCGTTTTCTCTCTCCCTCCTTTTTTAAAAAAGTGGTGTTACATTAGCTACCCTCCAGTCCATAGGAACCGATCCAGAGTCAATAGACTTGGAAAATTATCACCAATGCATCCACGATTTCTAGGGCCAACTCCTTAAGTACTCTGGGTTGCAGACAATCAGGCCCCAGGGATTTGTCAGCCTTCAATCCCATCAATTTCCCCAACACAATTTCCCGCCTAATAAGGATATCCTTCAGTTCCTCCTTCTCACTAGACCCTCGGTCCCCTAGTACATCCGGAAGGTTATTTGTGTCTTCCTTCGTGAAGACAGAACCAAAGTATTTGTTCAATTGGTCTGCCATTTCTTTGTTCCCCATTAGTAATTCACCTGAGTCTGACTGCAAGGGACCTACGTTTGTCTTGACTAATCTTTTTCTCTTCACATATCTATTGAAGCTTTTGCAGTCAGTTTTTATGTTCCCGGCAAGCTTCCTCTTGTACTCTATTTTCCCCCTACTAATTAAACCCTTTGTCCTACTCTGCTGAATTCTAAATTTCTCCCAGTCCTCAGATTTGCTGCTTTTTCTGGCCAATTTATATGCCTCTTCCTTGGATCTAACATTATCCTTTATTTCCCTTGTTAGCCACGGTTGAGTCACCTTCCCTGTTTTATTTTTACTCCAGACAGGGATGTACAACTGTTGAAGTTCATCCATGTGATCTATAAATGTTTGCCATTGCCTATCCACCGTCAACCCTTTAAGTATCATTTGCCAGTCTATTCTAAATAATTGACGCCTCATGCCGTCGAAGTTAGCTTTCCTTAAGTTTAGGACCCTAGTTTCTGAATTAGCTGTGTCACTCTCCATCTTAATAAAGAATTCTACCATATTACAGTCACTCTTCCCCAAGGGGCCTCGCACAACAAGATTGCTAATTAGTCCCTTCTCATTACATATTATCCTGTCTAGGATGGCCAGCTCTCTAGTTGGTTCCTTGACATATTGGTCAAGAAAACCATCCCTAATACACTCCAGGAAATCCTCCTCTACCACATTTTGGTTAGTGTCATGTATTCAACCAGCATTGTAACCCATGTATAATCTGACCTAAGTTGTACACTGTGAGAACAATGACCATTAGGTGGTGAACTTGTGGGAGATACTCCTAACCTGGACCTTCAGATATAAAAGGGCAAGCTCCACCCACTTCCATCACTTGAGTGCGATGGAATAAAGGACAGGACATAGACTGACCTTCTCTCAAGCATGGGCCTCGTGTGCATTTATACTGTATAGTAAGGATGTATCAATGGCGATGAGAAACTGGGATTTAAACCACACGAGCATGGCCACGAGCAGAACAGACGAGAGGTACTGTGTTAATGAATGGTTGGGACAGAAATTCAACATTGTTAAAGCAGCACACAATTCTCCAGGCAGACAAGAGCAATCGGGCATGCCCCAACATGTAGTCGAACCCAGAGGGGGAGTTCGACAGAGACAATGGCAAGCTGAACAGCGATTCACGCCATTGCAAGGGACAATGCGGCCAGTAATGGGGCCATCAACACCTGTTAATGGCGCACTCAAGGACAATAACAGGGGCAGTCAGGGACGATCGACTGGCAAGGGACCTTTTGTTTCAAACAGCAGCTCATGTTGGAGGCGTGGAGGCACAAACTCAGCTGGAGTTTGCAGAGATGAGCAAAATACCTGCAGAAATTGCAGAAATGAACGCTGGGGGAAATCGCTGGAAGCTGAAGTTCAGCGAGTTCATGTGGAGCATGTATACAGTTCATACACCAGGACGCCACCGATAATGATGAAAGTGCTCCTCAATGTCATCCCAGTAGCAATGGAGCTAGACACGGGGGCCAGCCAATCCCTGATGGGTATCAAACAGTTGAAAAAGTTGTGGGCGTCCAAGGCCAGGAGGCCAAAATTATCGCTGATTGACGCACAGCTACGGACATACACAAAGGAGATCATTCCGGTGCTAGGCAGCGCCACGGTAGTTGTGACCCACAAAGATTCGGAGAACAGGTTGCCACTCTGGGTTGTCCCGGGGGACGGTCCTGCACTACTGGGGAGGAGTTGGCTTGCTGGAAAAGGGGCGATGTCAATGCAATTTCCTCTGTGGAGCGAGTATCATGCTCACAGATCCTGGACAAATTTGACTCGTTATTTCAATCCGGCATTGGCACTTTCATGGGGCGAAGGTAGTGATTCACATAAACCCGGACGCCAGGCCAGTACACCACAAGGCCAGAGTGGTGCCGTACGTGATGCGGGAAAAGATAGAAGGCGTATTGGACCACCTGCTGAGGGAAGGCATCATCTCGCCAGTCGAATTCAGTGACTGGGCGAGCCCGATTGTGCCGGTGCTCAAGGCGGATGGGTCGGTCAGGATATGTGGCGATTACAAGGCCACCATCAATCGGGTGTCACTCCAAGACCAGTACCCGCTACCGAGAGCGGAGAACCTCTTTGCAACGCTATCCGGTGGCAAACTTTTTTCTAAATTGGACCTGACCTCAGCTTACATGAACCAGGAGCTGGCGAGTGAGTCGAAGAAGCTGACCACCATCACGACACACAAGGGGCTGTTTGAGTACAACAGATGTCCGTTCGGGATTCGCTCGGCCGCTGCGATCTTCCAACGAAATATGGAAAGCCTCCTCAAGTCGATTCCAGGGACGGTGGTTTTTCAGGACGACTTCCTCTTCACGGGTTACGATACTGAAGAACACCTCCATAACCTGGAGGAGGTGCTACGCAGACTGGACTGGGTAGGGCTGCGACTGAAAAAGGCGAAGTGTGTCTTCCTAGCTCCAGAGGTAGAATTCCTGGGGATGAGGGTAGCAGCAGACGGGATCAGCCCTACTGCGTCCAAGACAGAAGCGATCCAGAGAGCACCCAGACCCCGTAACACGATGGAGCTGCGTTCATTCCTGGGGCTCCTGAACTATTTTGGCAACTTTCTTCCCAAATTGAGCACGCTGCTAGAGCCGCTACACGTGCTCCTATGCAAAGGTCGCGAATGGGTCTGGGGGGACAGCCAAGAAAGGGCTTTTAATAGAGCACGCAATTTGTTATGTTCCAACAATCTGTTAACGCTATATGACCCATGTAAGAAACTTGTGTTAACGTGCGATGCATCGTCCTATGGTGTTGGGTGTGTGTTGCAGCATGTCAATGCCAAGGGTCAGTTACAGCCGGTAGCTTATGCCTTCCGAAGTCTGTCCCAGGCAGAAAGGGGCTACGGGATGGTAGAAAAGGAGGCGCTCGCATGTGTATATGCGATAAAGAAAATGCACCAGTACCTGTTTGGCAGGAAATTTGAGCTGGAGACAGATCACAAACCCCTAACGTCTCTTTTGGCCGACAACAAGGCCATAAATGCAAACACATCGGCTCGCATACAGAGGTGGGCACTCACGTTAGCCGCCTATGACTACACAATTTGGCACAGACCGGGCACCGAAAACTGCGCCGATTCACTCAGCAGGCTCCCACTAGCCACCACTGAGGGGGCTACCGAGCATGCTGCTGAGATGGTCATGGCTGTTGAAGCTTTCAGAAGCGAAGGCTCACCTGTGACAGCCCGTCAGATTAAAGTCTGGACAAATAGAGACCCGATATTGTCCCTAGTCAAGAAATGTGTCCTGAATGGGGACTGGGCAGCCACGTACGGGGCATGCCCTGTGGAATTTAAACCATTTCACAGGTGCTGGGATGAACTCTCGATTCAGGCCGATTGCCTACTGTGGGGAAATCGCGTAGTCATGCCCCAGATGGGCATCAGAGGACTCCACAATGAGCACCCGGGCATTGTCACGATGAAGGCAATTGCCAGGTCACACGTTTGGTGGCCAGGGATAGACGCAGATCTGGAACTTTGTGTTCGCAGGTGCAACATGTGTGCCCAGCTGGGCCATGTGCTCAGGGAAGCCCCCCTTAGCCCCTGGCCATGGCCAGCCAAGCCTTGGTCACGCATCCATGTGGACTACGCAGGTCCTTTCATGGGAAAAATGTTTTTGGTTGTAGTAGACGCCTACTCCAAATGGATCGAGTGTGACATTTTAAATTCAAGCACATCCTCTGCCACGGTAGAAAGTCTACGGGCAATGTTCGCCACCCACGGTCTACCGGACATCTTGGTCAGCGACAATGGCCCATGCTTCACAAGCACTGAATTCCAGGACTTCATGGCAGGCAATGGAATTAACCATGTCAGAATGGCACCGTTCAAGCCGGCCTCAAACGGCCAGGCAGAACGAGCAGTGCAGATAATCAAACAGGGGATGCTCAGATTCCAAGGGGGTTCCCTACAACGCCGCTTATCACGCCTCCTGTTGGCCTACAGATCCCGACCACACTCACTCACAGGGGTTCCACCCGCAGAGCTGCTAATGAAAAGGACGCTCAAAACCCAGTTATCCCTTATACACCCCACCATGAAAGAAATTGTCGCGAGCAGGCGCCAGTCACAATATGACCACCATGACAAGAATGCGAGGGCGCAATGTATTGATGTAAATGACCCTGTTTTTGTCCTCAACTACGCTGCAGAGCCCAAATGGCTTGCAGGCACTGTGGTTGCCAAAGAGGGAAATAGGATTCTGGTAGTTAAACTTACCAATGGACAAATCTGCCGCAAACATGTGGATCAAACAAAAAGGAGGTTCAGCAACCCCATAGAAAAAGCAGAGGAAGAACACGATATAGAGTTCACTCCTCCACAGGTGACCGAACACAGGAACCAAAGGGAGGAGAGCCCAGTCACTGTGGGCAGTCCGGACAGGCCTGAGGCACCGCAAACAGCAGACACTCAGGCCAGCGCCCAACAACCGGCGCCCCAACTCAGGCGCTCTACAAGGGAGCGTAAACCACCAGAGAGATTCAACCTGTGATCCCAATAAGACTTTCGGCGGGGGGGGGGGGAGGTGATGTCATGTATTCAACCAGTATTGTAACCCATGTATAATCTGACATTAGTTGTACACTGTGAGAACAATGACTATTAGATGGTGAACTTGTGGGAGACACTCCTAACCTGGACCTTCAGATATAAAAGGGCAAGCTCCACCAACTTCCATCACTTGAGTGCTATGGAATAAAGGACAGGTCACAGACTGACCTCTCAAGCATGGGCCTTGTGTGCATTTATACTGTATAGTAAGGACGTATCAGTTAGCCCAATCTATATGTAAATTACTGTCGCCCATGATAACTGCTGTACTTTTATTGCACACTTCCCTTATTTCTTGTTTGATGCTGTCCCCAACCTCACTACTACTGTTCGGTGGCCTGTGCACAACTCCCACCAGCGTTTTCTGCCCTTTGGTATTCCGCAGCTCCACCCATACCGATTCCACATCATCCAAGCTAATGTCCTTCCTGACTGTTGCATTAATTTCCTCTTTGACCAGCAACGCCACCCCACCTTCTTTTTCTCTCTGTCTATCTTTCCTAAATGTTGAATACCCCTGCATGTTGAGTTCACAGCCTTGGTCACCCTGGAGCCATGACTCTGTGATACCAATTACATCATATCTATTAACTGCTATCTGCGCAGTTAATTCGTCCACGTTATTCCGAATACTCCTCGCATTGAGGCACAGAGCCTTCAGGCTTGTCTTTGTAACACACTTTGCCCCTTTAGAATTTTGCTGTAATGTGGCCCTTTTTGTTTTTTGCCTTGGGATTCCCTGCCCTCCACTTTTACTATTCTCCTTTCGATCTTTTGCCTCTGTCTCCCTTTTATTTCCCTCTGCCTCCCTGCATGATTGCCCTTCGTTTGGCAGAGTTTTCTTCTCCATCCAGCTCATTGGCTACAAAGTATTGGTCGAGTCGCTCCACAAAAGTTTCCCAATCATCTCCCTCTGAGAATTTCTCCAGGATGCCCTCTGCATCTTTGGGTTCGTTATCTGTATCTCATCGCCAGTTGTTATGTATAGAGAAAGAGTCAGACTGAACACTGTGAGCTCAAAGTAAAGTGTGACCTTAGTCTTTTATTGCAGGTCTCCAGAGTGCCTCTCCAACCAGTGAGGCCTCCTTACATACCTGTGCTCCCAAGGGATTATGGGATCCCTTGGGACACCAGCAGATGAGCCCTCTGGTAGCTGTAAAGAGTAAATACAAGTTCACATATATAACAAAGGCCTCTGCTATTTCCCGTTTTACGTCGCTCAACAGCCTGGTCGGAAGTTGATTTCAGGGTCAAATATGACATCAAGTTGACAAACAGTCTGGTTCAGCCTCAGGCCAAGATCTAAAAATTTCACAGTTAAAGTTCATTCATGACTGTTATTTTCATTGTGTTAGATTATAGATATCAATCCAAGACATGTTTGATCTGATAGTAAATTGAGTAAAATCTCTGCATCAGGTGCGTGCAAAATCTTGAAGACATGTAATTAAAAGCTTTGGATTTGGTTTACATTACAAATAAGACAATCCTTCTTTCATCATCATCATGGGCAGTCCCTCGGAATCGAGGAGGACTTGCTTCCATTCCCAAAGTGAGTTCTTTGATGGCTGAGCAGTCCGATACGAGAGCCACAGACCCTGTTACAGGTGGGACAGACATTCATCGAGGGAAGGGGTCGGTGGGGCTGGTTTGCTGCGCGCTCCTTCTGCTGTCTGCGCTTGGCCTCTTCATGCTCTTTGCGTTGAGACTCGAGGAGCTCAACGCCCTCCCGGATGTACTTTCTCCACCTCGGGCGGTGTTCGGCCAGGGGCTCCCAGATGTCAGTGGTGATGTCGCACTTTACCAGCGAGGCTTTGAGGGTGTCCTTATAATGTTTCCGCTGTCTTCCTTTGGCTCATTTACCATGAAGGAGCTCCACATAAAGCATTTGCTTAGGGAGTCTCGTATCTGGCATGCGAACTATGTGGCCTGCCCAGCGAAGCTGATCGAGTGTGGTCAGCGCTTCAATGCTGGGGATGTTAGCCTGGTCAAGGACACTGATGTTGGTGTGCCTGTCCTTCCAGGGGATTTGCAGGATCTTGCAGAGACATCGTTGGTGATATATCTCCAGCGACTTGAGGTGCCTTCTATACATCGTCCATGCCTCAGATCCATACAGGAGGGTGGGTATTACTACAGCCCTGTAGACCATGAGCTTAATGGTAGATTTGAGGGCCTGGTCTTCAAACATTCTTTTCCTCAGACGGCCGAAGGCTGCACTGGCGCACTGGAGGCGATGCTGAATCTCCGCATCAATGTCTGCCTTTGTTGATAAGAGGCTCCTGAGATATGGGAAATGGTCCACGTTGTCCAGGGCCGCGCCATGGATCTTGATGATTGGAGGGCAGTGATGTGCAGCGGTGACAGGCTGGTGGAGGACCTTTGTCTTATGGATGTTAAGCGTAAGGCCCATGCTTTCATATGCCTCACTGAATACATTGACTATATCCTGGAGTTCAGCCTCTGAATGTGCACAGATGCAGGCGTTGTCCACATACTGCAGCTCAACGACAGAGTTGGGGTGATCTTGGACCTGGCCTGGAGGCAGCGTAGGTTAAACAGCTTCCCACTGGTTCTGTAGTTTAGTTCCACTCTAGCGGAGAGCTTGTTGATTGTGAGGTGGAGCATGGCGGCGAGGAAGATTGAGAAGAGGGTTGGAGCGATGACGCAGCCCTGTTTGACTCCAGTCCGGACATGAATTGGGTCTGTAATGAATCCGTTGGTAAGGATCACGGACTGCATGTCATCGTGAAGCAGGCGAAGGATGTTGACAAACTTTTGGGGGCATCCGAAATGGAGGACCCTCACGGTTGACAGTGTCAAAGGCCTTTGTAAGATCGAAAAAGGCCATGTATAAGGGCTGGCACTGGTCCCTGCATTTTTCCTGCAACTGTCGCGCTGCAAAGATTATGTTTGTTGTGCCCCGTAGGGGACGAAATCCACATTGTGATTCCGGGAGGAGCTCCTCGGCCACAGGGAGAAGACGATTGAGGAGAACTCGAGCGACAATTTTCCCAGTGGCTGATAGCAAGGAGATTCCACTGTAGTTGCCGCAGTCGGACTTGTCCCCTTTTTAAAAAATGGTCGCAATCATTGCATCTCTCAGATCTCCCGACATGCTCTCCTCCCTCCAGATGAGAGAGATGAGGTCACGTATCCACGCCAACAGCGCCTCTCCGCTATACTTTAGCGCCTGAGCAGTGATTCCATCCACAGCAGTAGCCTTGTTATTCTTGAGCTGTTTTATGGTTTTGCCTACCTCATTCAACGTTGGAGCTTCACTGAGTTGTTGGCGGGTCGCATGCTGCGGGATGGAGTCGAGAACACTCTAGTCAAAGGCAGAGTCTCGATTGAGGAGATCTTCAAAGTGCTCCTTCCATCGGACCCTGACAGCCTCGGTGACCTTGATGAGTGTTTCCCCGTTCTTGGCTAGGAGTGGGGCCTTGGGAGTTTGGACCGTAGATGGCCTTGACTGCAGCGAAGAATCCTCGCATATCATGGCTGTTGGCCACTTGTTGTATCTCCTGTGCTTTCTCCATCCCCCACCTGTTCTTTAGGTCCTGGGTTTTTTGTTGGACCTGAGCCTTGAGCCGTATGTACTGTTGTTTTGCAGCTCCCGAGTTGGGTTGTTGCTTGAGGCTCAGGAATGCTTTGCGCTTGCGATCTATTAGTTCTTCGATCTCCTGATCAGTTTCATTAAACCTGTCCTGGTGTTTTATGGTTGAGTAACCAAGTGTCTCTTCACAGGCACTGGTTATTGAGGCCTGGAGGGCAAACCAAGCGCTACGGGCATTCAGCATCTCAGGGTCATCGAGGCACGCCAGATTGGCAGTGAGGCGCTGGCTGTATAGGGCTCTCTTAGTTGGGTCTCTAAGTGCCCCGGCCTTAACTTTTTTGCGGAACTGCTTCTGCTGTCCCCTCTGCTTTGGGGCAAAGTTAATGTTGATGATGGATCGGATTAGGCGGTGGTCCATCCAGCAGTTGTCAGCTCCTGTCATGGCGCGGGTGATGCGCACATCCTTGCGATCCCTGGCTCGGACGATGACCTAGTCAAGCAGGTGCCAGTGTTTGGAGCGAGAGTGTTGCCAAAATGCCTTGTATTTGTCCCTCTGGCGGAACAGGGTGTTGGTGATGAGGAGTTCATGCTCTAGACATTTTGTCAGGAGTAGGGTACCGCTGGAGTTGGCTTTCCCTACCCCCTCTCTGCCAATCACGCCTCCCCAAAGGGCTGTGTCTTTGCCGACCCTGGCATTAAAATCACCCAGGAGGATCAATTTTTCGCCCATGGGGACGTGGGACAAGGATGTCTCGAGGTTGGAATAAAAACCCTCTTTAGCCTCATCCGTTGCATCGAGTGTAGGGGCATATGCACTGATGACTGTGGCGCATTGGTTCCGAGATAGGGTAATACGAAGAGTCATGAGGCATTTGTTAACCCCACAGGGGGAGTCTTTGGGGCGGTCGACCAGCTCATTCTTGACGGCAAAACCGACTCCATGAAGACGGCATTCTGCCTCTGGTTTCCCTTTCTAGAAGAAGGTATAACCTCCACCATGTTCCTTCAACTGGCCTTCCCCTGCCCGCCGGGTCTCGCTTCGGGCAGCGATGTCAATGTCAAAACATCTGAGTTCCCGGGCAACTATGGCGGTGCGGCCGTCCGGCCTGTTGCTGTTGGGATTGTCCATGAGGGTCCTGACGTTCCAGGTCCCGAACTTCATACTGACGAAGTGGAAGATGCCTTTGCGTGAGTTCTTTTAACGTAGGGTGGCCACTGCACACCAGCAACCACACGGGCTTAGCCGAACAAGGTCTTGGTCCAGTGGCAAGGGGGTCCAAGACAACTGGAGACCAGGCACAGCTCTATAAGCTTAATTGCCTACGGCGAAGTGTTGGCCACAAGCTCGGCGCCGAGTAGCGCCATTGATGGTAGATGGCCCGAAGCTTGATTGGGGGGCAGGCATTAGCAAGGTCACTTCAAAAGTTATTTTAAAAGTTAAAAGTTGATAAAGATTCCCAATTTATTTTAAAAGTTTCTAAGAGTTGTTAAAAAGTCTAAGATGTAAATCAATAATAGGTTATAAAAGTTTCCCCAGTTTAAAAAGTTTGTAAAGATTGTTGAGAAGTCAAGGATGTAGATCAATAATAGGTGTTTCAAAGTATTTCGATTAAAAATCTAAAATGTAAGTTTTAAAAGTTCTCCCAAATTGTTTAAAAAGTTTAAAAGTTGATTAAAACTTTAAAAATTAATTAAAAGTTGGTTAGGAGTTTAAGACGCTGGGTTGAACGCCGCCGCGGTCCCTTCAGCCGGTTCAGCGCCGGCCTGGAGTCCCTTCAGCCGGTTGAACGCCAGCATCGGAGTCCCTTCGGCTGGGTCGATGTCCCCGGAGTCCCTTCGGCCGGTTCCACGTTCCCCCAATCTGTCAGCACAATGAACACCTGGTGTGCGACCACAGGGACAGGCGTGGGCAGGTGTGGAGTCCTTTCGGCCAGCGCGGGATCCCTTCAGCCTGGGACAGAAGTGGGCAGAGGAAACTCCTTCTTTAATGAGTTTATAAAATGCAAGGAGACATTAATCAAAACTAGCTTTATTAATTAAGCCTATTCTAACTTGATTGCAATTAATCATTTTTATATTTGTAATATTATTAAATATATGCCATAAAACAAAAGTAATTAATAATGTCATAGGCTATAAATTGGAAAAATATCTGAGGACTTGATTATTATAAATCTGTATAGTGATGAAATCTTGAGTAAAGGCCACTTGTATGCGATAGAGCTGCTTCAGATCCCCTTGGACCACCTTCATCATTGCTGTGAAGTGTGATGAGTTTCCCTGCACATTCTGGTTTTGGATCAGTGCTAGAGCATCGGGGCGAGCAGTAGTCTTAATTATGGCGATTGTCACCAATAACACCGCTGCAGAAAATTCCTAGCCATTATCTCTTTTAATTCTTTGAAGACACATTCATTCATTCATAAGCAGTCCCTTGAAATCGAGGAAAAAACTTGCTTCCACTCTAAAAGTGAGTTCTCAGGTGACTACACAGTCCAATGCAGGGATTACAGTCTCTGTCACAGGAGGGACAGACAGTCATTGAAGGAAAGAGTGGGTGAGGAGTTTGGTTTGCTACATGCTCCTTCCGCTGTCTGCGCTCGATTTCTGCATGCTCTCAGCGACGAGAGTCGAGGTGCTCAACGCCCTCCTGGATAGTCTTCCTCCAACTTGGACAGTCTTGGGCCAGGGATTCCCAGGTGCTTATGGTCTACAGGGCAGTAGTGATACCCGCCCTCCTATATGGCTCAGAGATGTGGACTATATACAGTAGACATCTCAAAGTGTTGGAGAAGTACCACAAGCGCTGCCTCCGCAAGATCCTGCAAATCCACTGGGAGGATGGACGCACCAATGTCGGTGTTCTTGCTTGGGCCAACATCTCCAGCATCGAAATACTGACCACGCTCGACCAGCTTCGTTGGGCAGGCCACATCGTCCACATGCCCAACATGAGATTCCCAAAACAAGTGCTCTACTCGGAACTCCTACACAGCAAGTGAGCCCCAGGTGGGCAGAGGAAACGTTTCAAGGACACCCTCAAAGCCTCCTTGATAAAGTAAAGTTGAAGACACAGGTTCTTCATGTCTCTCACAATTCTACCCAAATTCTACCATCTCTTACGTTTGATCTCTCCAATCTTAGACCTCCTTCATCTTGCTTCCACTTTCTCTTCTGATTTCAGATGGATCTCCCATATATCCTCCATTCCTAAAGCTGCCTCCAATAATCTTGGTTTCCTCTTTCACTTCAAACAACTCTCTTCACCTGAACATCTCTTAACTCTATTATAATGTCTGTCCAAGGTTTGAATACTACTCCCATATCTGGGAAAGTTTTCGAACACCTTGCTTGCACTCCTTCACTTCAACACTCTTGGGCAGGATATAAAAAAATTACACCTCTAGCTTCCAATCTTACTTTTCTTCACAACCCTTCTTTTCCCTCCTTAGCTTATTGACATAACCCTGATCAATGCCTTTTTTAAGGTTCTTCATTTGATCTTTCTGACCTGTAAATATACTATACTATATCCTTTGCCTCCTGCATTCTTACTGCCTTGGAATCAAGATTCACTGAACTGTTTACTATTCTTAAGCCATTCATCCACGTGACTTCAAAACTGTTGAATTCCTTGGGTGTTATTTTGGCAAAAGGGTGAAACCAGGTACTAAGTGGGTGCTGTGCTAATAAGACAGGCCTGTTTGAAAGTTTGGTTTTAGCACGTAATTTTGGTGCTAATTGCTGTTTACCATGAATTTGCCTGGAGATGCGAAAACAGTGACACCTGCAGGTTTAGCACTCAAGCACTGATTAGACGCAATTTTCTTGGAGCAGTATATGTAGCCTCCTCGCACCCACTTCCACTGAAGGTGCGGAGTCTGCTGGCTGACACACAGCGGCACATTTCAGGCTGGCTCAGAGACCGAGGAAGAGGCCGCACAGGTTCTCAGACGTGGCACTGGCGGTCCTGGTGGAGGAGGCCCAGAAGAGGAGGGTTGTCCTATACTCGCAGGGGGAAGGAGTTGACCTCGCCCTCCTGTTCATCTCTCCTGCAGCAACTGGTGCTGCTCATGTCCTCCTCCCATTCCTCCTCCAGACCAAGGGGGACCCCTAGCAAGATGCCGATGACCAAACACTCCCTTTTTTCTGGTAATCTAAAAGGTAGAGTAGCGTAGTACTTACTTGTTTTAGGTGATATACTCATAGAATGTCCAGAATAAATGTTGATAGAGAGTTGGTAAAATTCTCTTCCTTGCTTTCAAATCCCTCCATAACCTCACCTCTCCCTATCTCCGTAACCTCCTCCAGCCCCACACCCCCCTGAGATATCTGCACTTATCCAATTATAGTCTCTTGAGCATCCCCGATTTTAATCACTCCACAATTGATGCTGTGCCTTCAGCTGCCATGGCTCTAAGCTCTGGAATTCCCTCTCTAAACCATCGCTTCTCTACCTCTCTTTCCTCCTTTAAGACGCTCCTTAAAATCTACCTCTTTAACCAAGCTTTTGGGCATCAGCCCTAATATCTCCTTATGTGGCTTGGTGTCAAATTTTATTTGATGACACTCCTCTGAAGGCCTTGGGACGTTTTACTGTGTTAAAGGCGCTATATAAATGCAAGTTGTTGTTATTGGCAAAATGTCCCAGAAAGTCTCCCATTGTGTTTCAAAAGTCTTCTTCAAACCTCCAGCAGGAAGTGAACAGTAAAAGATGATATACCTTCAAGTAGCACTCAAAACACTCTGCAATGACTAGATAGGTAATAATCAATGGGTAGATAATTATCGTGAAAGGTTGAATATAGAAATGTTTGTACAAGTGGCTGTTCAATACTGGGGACACCAACCCAATATGCTTCCTCTTGCCAGCCTTGGCTCAGTGTAGCACTCTTGTCTCTGAGTCAGAAGGTTCAAGCCCACTCCAGGACTTGAGCACGTAATTTTGGCTAACACTCCACTGCTGTACTGAGGAAGAACTGCACTGTTAGAGGTTCCGTCTTTCGAATGAGATGTTAAACTAAGGTCCTTTTATTGGTTGCCGCTGCTTAGGCGGAGCACACCCAGCGCCTGCTCTGCTCAATGCAATCCAATTTCTGCAAGGGGACAGAAAACAGGCATTTACCACCTCATTTACATATGAGGGTCCTAACACCTGTTTTAGGCAGCCGTCAGGGATGCCTGAAAATGGTCCAAATGGTCGAAGTTCTTCAAGACATCCTTGGGATCAGGATGTTGATCCTTTCTTGCATTGCTTTATGCCTGTAAAACAGGCACAACGAAGTTCAATTGCTACCCCAATCCCTTTCCAGGAGGAGTCACAGGACAGCGATCAGAAACAGAAACCCATTATTGATTGCTCTTTCCTAGCCCAATAGAACTGAGGTCAACTTTTGTAGCCCAACTGAAATCAATTAACCAAGCACAGACCAGGGATTAAATCTGGTACTTGTCTGTTCTGTATGGCATGGCCATTAACATTGGGCAGATCCTTGTTTAAGCCCACATGAAGGTTCGCCTACTCGAATTTCACAGCAATATGAAAGATAATAAAACAATAGCTCCCATTTTCATTGCTGAGAAAAGATGCAATTGTGCATCCTTCAGGACAGTTTAAGAATGGCAACAATATCTTCATTTTGCTTATGCTTTTTAAAAAATCTTTGTATGTCTCTTTCTATAGAATGGTATGGAGGGGAACTATCCCAGCTCCGATCTGCCATTTTAACTTGAAGCATGAGCGGGAGAGCAGTGACACTTCTGCGCCAGGCGAAACCTGCTGGGAGCTACAACCAGGCCCAGTAAGGTAAGCATTAACATTTTTTGGTTTCCTTGTAGGCCAGGAGGATGAGGAAACCTTGGGCCTCCCTTGCCCTGGGCTTCACCTCCCTCCCCTGATCTCAATCACCTCTAGACCACCTTCCAACTTCACCACTTAGCTATCTGACAGGGACCCTTCCCACAAGTCTCTGGCGATGGCCTCTGCTGCCCCCAAATTTCTGCTGCCACCCGCTGGCCAGTCAATGATTTCTGCTGGGTTTGGGCAGGAGTCTGAGCCTGAAATGGAAATTAGGTCCGGGAGTCCAAATCTCTTCGGGCCTCATCGTACTAGTTTGTCACTTGACTAGGCCCTACCCACTCCTCTGCCCTCACAATGTAAAAATCCTGCCTGACTTAAAATCAAGGCCAGAGAGTCTGCTTGCCTATGTTACAACAACAACTTGTATTTATATAGCACCTTTAATGTAGTAAAACATCCCAAGGCACTTCACAGTATTATGAGACAAAAAATTTGATACCGAGCCACATAAAGAGATATTAGGGCAGATGCCCAAAAGCTTGGCCAAAGAGGTAGGTTTTAAGGAGTGTCTTAAAGGAGGAAAGAGAGGTAGAGAAGCAGAGAGGTTATGATAGAGAATTCCAGAGCTTCGGGCCTAGGCAACAGAAGACACGACCACCAATGGTTAAGTGATTATAATCAGGGATGCTCAAGAGGGCAGAATTAGAGGAGCGCAGATATCTCGGGGGATTGGGGGGGGTTAAAGGAGATTATAGAGATAGGGAGGGCCAAGGCCATGGAGGGATTTGAAAACAAGGATGATAATTTTGAAATCGAGGCATTTTCAAAGGCTATGGGCCCCCGTCAACATCCCGGCCGTCGTGCTGAAGACTTATGCTCCAGAACTAGCCACGCCTCTAGCCAAGCTGTTCAAAATTGGCGTCTACCCAACAATGTGGAAAACTACTCAGGTATGTCTTTCCACAAAAAGCAGAATAAATTCAATCCAGCCAATTACCGCCCAATCAATCTACTCTTAATCATCAGCAAAGTGATGGAAGGTGTTGTCGACAGTGCTATCAAGCGGTACTTACTCACCAATAACCTGCTCACTGATGCTCAGTTTGGGTTCTGCCAGGACCACTTGGCTCCGGACCTCATTACAGCCTTGGTCCAAACATGGACAAAAGAGCTGAATTCCAGAGGTGAGGTGAGAGTGACTGCCCTTGACATCAAGGCAGCATTTGACCGAGTGTGGCATCAAGGAGCCCTAGTAAAATTTAAGTAAAAGGGAGTAAGGGGGAAAACTCTCCACTGGCTGGAGTCATACCTAGCACACATGAAGATGGTTGTGGTTGTTGGAGGTCAATCATCCCAGTCCCAGGACATCGCTGCAGGAGTTCCTCAGGGCAGTGTTCTAGGCCCAACTATCTTCAGCTGCTTCATCAAAGACCTTCCCTCCCTCGTAAGGTCAGAAGTGGGATGTTCGCTGATGACTGCACACTGTCAGTTCCATTCGCAACTCCTCAGAAAATGAAGCAGTCCATGCCCACATGCAGCAAGACCTGGACGACATTCAGGCTTGGGCTGATAAGTGGCGAGTAACATTCGCGGCAGGCAATAATCACCTCCAACAAGCGAGAGTCTAACCACCTCCCCTTGATATTCAATGGCATTATCATCGCTGAATGTCCCACCATCAACAGCCTGGGGGTCACCATTGACTAGAAACTTAACTGGACCAGCCACATAAATACTGTGGCTACAAGAGCATGTCAGAGGCTGGGTATTCTGGGGCGAGTGTCTCACCTCCTGACGCCCCAAAGCCTTTCCACCATCTACAAGGCACAAGTCAGGAGTGTGATGGTTTCCACTTGCCTGGATGAATGCAGCTCCAACAACATTGAAGAAGCTCGACACTATCTAGGACAAAGCAGCTGCTCATGATTGGCACCCCATCCACCACCTTCAACATTTACTCCCTCCACCGTGGCTGCAATGTGTACAATCTAAAAGTTGCACTGCAGCAATTCGCCAAGCACCTCCCAAAGTGACGGCCTCTACCACCCAGAAGGACAAAGGCAGCAGGCTGTTCCTAATTCTTATGTTATGTTCTTATGAAGGGGAAATCATGTTTAACTAACTTACTGGAATTCTTTGAGGATATAACGAGCATGGTGGATAGAGGTGTACCGATGGATGTGGTGTATTTAGATTTCCAAAAGTCATTCGATAAGGTGCCACACAAAAGGTTACTGCAGAAGATAAAGGTACGCGGAGTCAGAGGAAATGTATTAGCATGGATAGAGAATTGGCTGGCGAACAGAAAGCATAGAATCGGAATAAATGGGTCCTTTTCGGATTGGAAATCGGTGGTTAGTGGTGTGCCACAGGGATCGGTGCTGGGACCACAACTGTTTACAATATACATAGATGACTTGGAAGAGGGGACAGAGTGTAGTGTAACAAAATTTGCAGATGACACAAAGATTAATGGGAAAGCAGTTTGTGTAGAGGACACAGAGAGGCTGAAAAGAGATTTAGATAGGTTAAGCGAATGGGCTAAGGTTTGGCAGATGGAATACAATGTCGGAAAGTGTGAGGTCATCCACCTTGGAAAAAAAAACAGTAAAAGGGAATATTATTTGAATGGGGATAAATTACAACATGCTGCAGTGCAGAGGGACCTGGGGGTCCTTGTGCATGAAACTCTTTTTGGAGTTCACCTGCAAAAACATAAAACATTAAACCGTGCCACCTGACCTGGGTGACACACCAGACATTTACAAGGCCCTTTTTTCCTTTTTTTTTGTGTTTTTCATTTTTTTTTGGGGTTTTTTTGGGGCGCTAAAATCACATTTTTCCAGTGCCCCCTATAAAAGGGAAGGGGACACTAAAAGCACCGGCAATTAAAACAAATTAAACTTTAAAACGTAAAATCAAATTAAAATTTGGTTGCCGGGCGTGATGATGCACTCCAGTCCCTCCGGTGCCCACCTCTCGCGGAAGGCCGCGAGCGTACCGGTGGACACCGCGTGCTCCATCTCCAAGGACACCCTGGACCGGATGTAAGAGCGGAAGAGAGGCAGGCAGTCAGGTTGAACGACCCCCTCGACCGCCCGCTGCCTGGACCGGCTGATGGCATCCTTGTGCATGAATCCCAAAAAGTTAGTTTGCAGGTGCAGCAGGTAATCAGGAAGGCGAATGGAATGTTGGCCTTCATTGCGAGAGGGATGGAGTACAAAAGCAGGGAGGTCCTGCTGCAACTGTATAGAGTATTGGTGAGGCCACACCTGGAGTACTGCGTGCAGTTTTGGTCACCTTACTTTAGGAAGGATATACTAGCTTTGGAGGGGTTACAGAGACGATTCACTAGGCTGATTCCGGAGATGAGGGGGTTACTTTATGATGATAGATTGAATAGACTGGGTCTTTACTCGTTGGAGTTCAGAAGGATGAGGGAGGATTTTTTTGAAACATTTAAAATAATGAAAGGGATAGACAAGATAGAGGCAGTTTCCACTGGTCGGGGAGACTAGAACTAGGGGGCATAGCCTCAAAATACGGGGGAGCCAATTTAAAACCGAGTTGAGAAGGAATTTCTTCTCCCAGAGGGTTGTGACTCTGTGGAATTCTCTGCCCAAGGAAGCAGTTGAGGCTAGCTCATTGAATGTATTCAAATCACAGATGGATAGATTTTTAACCAATAAGGGAATTAAGGGTTACGGGGAGCGGGCGGGTAAGTGGAGCTGAGTCCACGGCCAGATCAGCCATGATCTTGTTGAATGGCGGAGCAGGCTCGAGGGGCTAGATGGCCTACTCCTGTTCCTAATTCTTATGTTATGTTCTTATCTTATCTTATATGTTAGGCTCATGGGAACACCATCAACTCCAAGTTCCCGTCCAAGTCACACACCAACCTGACTTGGAAGTATATTGCCGTTCTTTTATCGTCGCTGGGTCAAATTCCTGGAACTCCCTCCCTAACAACACTGTGGAGTGCCTTTACCATATGGACTGCAGCGGTTCAAGAAGGTGGCTCACTACCATGTTCTCAAGGGCAATTAGGTATGGGCAATGAATGCTGGCCTTGCCAGTGACCCACATCCGGGAACACATTTTTAAAAACTGGAGCCAATGTCGGTCAGCAAGCACGGGGGTGATCGGTGAACGGGACTTGCTGCGAGTTAGGACACGGGCAGCTGAGTTTTGGATCAGCTCAAGTTTCAATCCATTTGTAAATATGTGAGCCTGCGTATGCGCGATAACAGATTTGAAGTTTTGTGTTATCCAGTGTATTAATAACCAAGCGTAGTCTAATATTACATCTCAGATCTTGCAGTAGTATTTTGCACCGAATATGCCAAATATTCATTTAAAAATGTTCATCTGCTGAAAATCCACAACAGTACAAATTTGCTGCTGTCACTTCCTTAATTTGTAAGTATTGGTCATGAATGAACTGATGTTTCCTGCTCTGTCATGTTGTGTCTTTTCAAACGGACACAAAGTGAAACAGGACGAGGCAAATAAACATTCAAAGGGACTGAATGAGTTGATTAATAGTCAATTTTCCATCAGAATAAACCAGCTTAACTTTGCTTGCAGTGAGGAGACAGCTCCAGTGGGGAGCATGAGCTATCCTTGAAGGATTATAGCTATTAAAGAGCCTCCTACTTTAACTCCAATATCATTAGTCTAAGCTGCCGGCTTCGCTGTGTCCTCACAGGAGATGTGATGTGATAGCAGATCCCTTTGATGTTCATGAGTATTGACCAAAGAATTTATTGTTAAATGTGTCAGGATTCTTAGTATCATCAAGAGCTGTAGATTCTTAGCAATAAAATGTTATTAGTGGAGTTTACTGGTTGTGAACACTAAAGATGCTGTGATATAGACAATAAGTTACCTATGAAAGTGAAAATGAGGAAGCCATCTAATCTGGGGATTCAAATGGTGTCATAGATTGTGAGAGTCTTCTCACCTCAATTATAAGATTAGATTACAGCTTTAGAATCAGTTACTGGTATCTGTAATTATTTAAAATGCCAGCAGATTTCTCACTGCATTGCCCAGTGAGTTGGAGGAGATGCTGATTTATACTACAGTATATAATGTGCAATATATTACAATATATTTACAATATATTACAAGGATCACTGATTTATGGTGATTGGATGAATGAAACTGCCTTTTTATTACACAGTATTATGTGTGTGTCAGTGGTATTTTCAGCTTCAAATTTGGTGATTATCTCCACATTTTAGAAGATTTGGAAGATCTTCAGGGGGCTTCAATTCCCTTTAACGTTGGCTCGGCTTTCTCTTGCTCCAGTGTGGCTGTATTTCACTCCCTGGCAGTGGTGGTCTCCCTCTGCTTGGCGGCGATCAGTCTCAAGGACACTAACAGCTGCTCCTTGCCTACCTGCCGACCTTGCAATGAGTGGACTCTAGGGGCCTCTGAACCAGGATGCACTGAGCAGTGTAGAGGAAGGCAGCTGGCAGGGCCGGATTAACCCATAGGCTGATAAGGCTGTAGCCTTAGGCCTCTTTTTAAAAACAATTTGGATAAATATACAATTATATTTGTTTGATGATTTTATGAATTGTATGCAATATATAGGCCCTTCCCTCCTATTAGCCTTAGGCCCCTCACAGCCTAAATCCGGCACTGGCAGCTGGTTACAAACCAGCAACTTACTGGAGCAGAAATCAGGAGCAGGAACTAGTCAGTGGATAGGTGATAGAACCCATCAGCAGGGGGATAAAAGCAACGCCCGACACCAACCTGAGACCAGCGGGGGATAAAAGCAGCTCGGAGCAGCACGAACGGACCTATGAGGGGAGAGAGAAAAAAAAAATCAGTGTGTGATGTCACAGGAAAGCAGGTATGTGATTGGCTGGTGAATATTTTTCTATTTCACTAATTTTTTCTAAACTTGGGCATTGGTTTTAACTAAGATTATTAGGTTTTCAAGTTTTGAAATATCAAATTAGTTAAATAAAATACAATAGAGTTTGCAGGGCAGGCGATGTGTTGCAGCTGTAGCATGTGGGAGCTGGTGGACACCAGTGTGATCAACGGCGACCATATCTGCAGTAAGTGTTGGCGGCTCGAGGAACTTTGGCTCAGAGTTGATGAGCTGGAGTCTGAGCTTCAGACATTACAAACATCAGGGAGGGGGAGAGTTACCTGCATTCTGTGCTCCAGGAGGCAATCACACCCATTAGGTTAAATAATTCAAATTTGGTCCGTGGTCAGGGACAGGAGGGTGTGACTACGAGGGAGTTAAGTATGGGGAGCCAAAAGGTAGCATTGGAGGAGCCTCAGCCCTTGCACTTGTCCAAAAGGTGTTCCGAGGCGTACAAAAGCATGTGCCTTACACTAATCATCCATAAGACAAAGGTCCTCCACCAACCTGACCCCGCCACACAGCACTGCCCCCCGGTCATCAAAATCCACGGCGCGGCCCTGGACAACATGAACCATTTTCCATACCTCGGGAGCCTGCTATCAGCAAGGGCAGACATTGACGATGAGTGTTTGAAGATCAGGCCCTCAAATCTGGCACCAAGCTTATGGTCTACAGGGCTGTAGTGATATCCACACTCCTGTATGGCTCAGAGATATGGGTCATATACAGTAGACACTTCAAATTGCTGGAGAAATATCACCAACGATGTCTCCGCAAGATCCTGCAAATCCCCTGGGAGGATAGAACTACCAATGTCAGTGTTCGCGACCAGGCCAACATCCCCAGCATCGAAGCACTTACCACATTCGACCAGCTCCGTTGGGCGGGCCACATTGTCCACATGCCTGACTCAAGACTCCCAAAGCAAGCACTCTACTTGGAACTCCTACACGGCAAGCGAGCCCTAGGTGGGCAGAGGAAATGTTTCAAGGACATCCTCAAAGCCTCCTCGATAAAGTGTAACATCCCCACCGACACCTGGGAATCCCTGGCCAAAGACCACCCTAAATGGAAGAAGAGCATCCGGGAGGGCGCTGAGCACCTCAAGCCTCGTCGCCGAAAGCATGTAGAAATTAAGCGCAGGCAGCGGAAGGAGCGTGCGGCAAACCAGACTCCCCACCCTTTCCTTCAATGACTGTCTGTCCCACCTGTGACAGAGACTGTAATTCCTGTATTGGACTGTACAGTCACCTGAGAACTCACTTTTAGAGTGGAAGCAAGTCTTCCTTGATTTCGAAGGATTGCCTATAATGACGAGGTTCTTGCTCCCTGTGTGGACGAGAACAGGGTCTGCAGACAGGATGAGCAAACTGACCACAGCACCGTGGTACAGGGGGCCATTCAAGTTGGGGGAGTAAAAAGAAATGTAGTAGTGGTAGGGGACAGTATGGTTAGGGGGATAGATACTGTTCTCTGCAGCCGAAAGTGAGAGTCTCGAAGCCTGTGTTGCCTGCCCGGTGCCAGGGTTAAGGACATCTCCTCTGGCCTGGAGAGAAACTTAGAGTGGGAGGGGGAAGATCCAGTTGTCGTGGTCCACGTAGGTACCAACGACATAGTAGGACAAAGAAAGAGGTTCTGCTGAGGGATTATGAGCAGCTAGGGACTAAATTAAGAAGCAGAACCACAAAGGTAATTGTTATGTTCAGAATAAATCCACAGGACTATATCGCAAGCTCAAACAGATGTGACCTTGGTCTCTTTATTTCAGACTCTAGAGTGAGGAAGCAGCATGGTGAGTCATCTTTTATACCTGCTTGCCCCAGGGTGCACAGGTGAGCCTTGGGTCTCCCACAGGTTTGCCCCCTGGTGGCAAGTCTTACATTTGGGTAAGATCTACATCCATACATAATATCATTTCCCCCCCACCAAAGTCTTATTGTACAAGTTGTTTGCAAGTTGAGGTGATCTGGTGCCCTGTGCTCCCAGGTCGATTGCCTGGGTTGAAATCCTGACATGGTGGGTTCGTCCTTGTGATTGACAGCAAAGTTGATCGTGTTGGTGGGTCGCTGGCGGCCAGGTCCTTTCACAATGCCCCCTGGTTATCTGTCGTTTGCCGTTTGGTCTCGTCCCACTGCTTTACTCGTTAGCCCGGTACATGGTTTCACAATCAAACACTTCATTTTCATCACATACACTCCATTCCCCGCCTTGGCTAATGCGGTGCTAGCGGCCTGACTGGGGCCCTGAACATGGTCTGCATCACTTATTCTGATGTCGTGTGGAGGGGGTCATGCACTTGTGGTGCATTCTCTGCTGATGGCATGTGGAAGGCTTGGTTCTGAGTGATTCTGTCTGGTGATTGAGTAATATCCAGGATAACAGGGTCTGTAGGGAGTCTACCGTGGCAAACGTGGTATTAGGTTTAATGATTTGTGCGCAGACCCTGAGGTCTGGCAAGCCCAGGATGGCCGCAATGGCCTTGAGATTTTCGGTAGTGGCGGGAGGCCTAGTGGTCCCCGTGGACATTAGGCTGTAGTATGGGGACCCCGGACCACTGTCTGCGTGTAGCCACCCTGCCTTGCTTTGCAACGTTGGGATGGGTTTATCGTCTTTTTGGCAGATAGGTTGCCACATCCCGTCTAGCAGTTCACCTTTGGCAGGCAGTAACATGGGATCCTGGCTGGTCCAGATCCTAAACTGGGGGGCTGTTACGGTTGACCCCTCGCTTTCTAGCACTTCCACAACCACGAGTGGGTCTGCAGGTTGCGCCGTTTCCACCCGGGGGTGGGCAAAGGTGGCCAACTGAGAGCATGGGTGCCGCTCTCAGTGCCTGGCCCGTGGCGGACCATGTTACAGTGCACAGACAGTGTTGGACATTCTTGAAACAATGCATCAATAATGGTGTCCCTGCTCTCCCAAACTTATGGGATGGGCAGCTTGTCTGACTCGAGCAAATATTGAGACACTCCTTGGTATGTCTCTTTAGTCCCGTGAACACAGGCTGCTGCTTTGTTTAACTTATTTGATACATGTTCAATCGTTTGGGGCTCGCCTGCTACTTTTGCTTGCTGCACAACACTCCCGACCCTGTGCGGTAACATCTCACTTGCTACGATTACTTTGTTGGATACATATATAACTGGTTGGGGTTCGCCCGCTACTTTGGCTTGCTGTACAACACTCACGACTCCGTGTGATAAGACATCACTTGTTACACGTACTTTGTCAGATACATATATGACTGGTTGGTGTTCGCCCGCTTCTTTGGCTTGTTGTAAGGTACCCCCAACCCCATACAATGGTACATCATTGGCCACGAAAGACTGCTCGCAAGGGTTACATGGTGCACACAATTTATTTGAGCGCGGTGGGTTCCTGGCCTTCACTGCGGCCGCCCCTTTACCTTTGCCCTGAACCCAGTCGTCTTCCTTGCTGGGCGACACATTCCTCCGTTCCGTTGCGGCGACCTTCCATGGTCTGGACGCATTTTCATCCCTTGGTCTGGATGCCCTCTCGCCTGTGTCCGTGATGCCGACTGCCGTGATCTTCCTTTCCAGGTATTTTGCCTCTGGCATCGGGAAGACGCATTTGGATCGTTTCGGCCGGAGTCCCACTCCACTTCGTCGACCTGGAGCCTCTTCCATCGTTGCGAAGGGGTCCTCGGCTTCGGGTGGTGGGTACCGCGCCTGTACTGCTGCTCGGTTGATCTTTACCTCCTCGTGGTTATGATGAGCGGCCTGTGCCTCGGGGATCTGCGCTTCGATGCCTGGTTCAGCTGGAAGGGGGGGGGGTTTGCTTGGCCTTTGGGAAAGGGAGGCCTCGTTCGCTGAAGAGGATACGTAGAGGTCTTCCCAGTTCCATCGAATCTTCCCCATCCACCTCCTGCCAAGCAGCGTTGGCCCATCACCTGAAACAATCCACAATGGTAATTCATGCACTGCTCCCTCGTGGAATAAGCTTATGTCCGCACTACCAATAACTGGTATCAGTTCCTTGGTGTAGGTGCGCAGCTTTGCCTGAATCGGGATAGAAACATAGAAACATAGAAAATAGGTGCAGGAGTAGGCCATTCGGTCCTTCGAGCCTGCACCGCCATTCAATGAGTTCATGGCTGAACATGCAACTTCAGTACCCCATTCCTGCTTTCTCTCCATACACCTTGATTCCCCCTAGTAGTAAGGACTACATCTAACTCCTTTTTGAATATATTCAGTGAATTGGCCTCAACAACTTTCTGTGGTAGGGAATTCCACAGGTTCATCACTCTCTGGGTGAAGAAGTTTCTCCTCATCCTAAATGGCTTACCCCTTATCCTTAGATGTGACCCCTGGTTCTGGACTTCCCCAACATTGGGGGAACATTCTTCCTGCATCTAACCTGTCTAAACCCATCAGAATTTTAAACGTTTCTATGAGATTCCCTCTCATTCTTCTCAACTCCAGTGAATAGAAGCCCAGTTGATCCAGTCTTTCTTGATATGTCAATCCCGCCATCCTGGGAATCAGTCTAGTGAACCTTAGCTGCACTCTCTCAATAGCAAGAATGTCCTTCCTCAAGTTAGGAGACCAAAACTGTACACAATACTCCAGGTGTGGCCTCACCAAGGCCCTGTACAACTGTAGTAACACCTCCCTGCCCCTGTACTCAAATCCCCTCGCTATGAAGGCCAACATGCCATTTGCTTTCTTAACCGCCTGCTGCACCTGCATACCAACCTTCAATGACTGACGTACCATGACACCCAGGTCTCGTTGCACCTCCCCTTTTCCTAATCTGTCACCGTTCAAATAATAGTCTGTCTCTCTATTTTTACCACCAAAGTGGATAACCTCACATTTATCCACATTATACTTCATCTGCCATGCATTTGCCCACTCACCTAACCTATCAAGTCACTCTGCAGCCTCATAGCATCCTCCTTGCAGCTCACACTGCCATCCAACTTAGTGTCATCCGCAAATTTGGAGATGCTACATTTAATCCCCTCGTCTAAATCATTAATGTACAATGTAAACAGCTGGGGCCCCAGCACAGAGCCTTGCGGTACCGTACTAGTCACTGCCTGCCATTCTGAAAAGTATCCATTTACTCCTACTCTTTGCTTTCTGTCTGACAATCAGTTCTCAATCCATGTCAGCACACTACCCCCAATCCCATGTGCTTTAACTTTGCACATTAATCTCTTGTGTTGGACCTTGTCGAAAGCCTTCTGAAAGTCCAAATACACCACATCAACTGGTTCTCCCTTGTCCACTCTACTGGAAACATCCTCAAAAAATTCCAGAAGATTTGTCAAGCATGATTTCCATTTCACAAATCCATACTGACTTGGACCTATCATGTCACCTCTTTCCAAATGCGCTGCTATGACATCCTTAATAATTGATTCCATCATTTTACCCACTACTGATGTCAGGCTGACCGGTCTATAATTCCCTATTTTTTCTCTCTCCCTCCTTTTTTAAAAAGTGGGATTACATTGGCTACCCTCCACTCCATAAGGAACTGATCCAGAGTCTATGGAATGTTGGAAAATGACTGTTAATGCATCCGCTATTTCCAAGGCCACCTCCTGAAGTACTCTGGGATGCAGTCCATCAGGCCCTGGGGATTTATTGGCCTTCAATCCCATCAATTTCCCCAACACAATTTCCCGACTAATAAGGATCAGCTTGGGTCGCTTGGCTTCATCGCTCCACAGCCTCTCAAAAGCCTTCTGGCTCATGACTGATTGACTCGCCCCCATTCCATGGAGACTGGAGTGCCGTTAAGTTCAAATTTTAACATTATCGGAGGGCTTTTTGTGGTGAAGGTGTGTATCCCATATACCTCCTCTTCATCTTCCAGTTCAATTGCCTCTTCTGATCGTTCATCATGATTCTCGCTGGATCGGTCATCCTCTCCTGACTCTGCCACGTGGAGAGTCAGAGATCGTTTGCACATTTGCTGGAGGTGCCCCATTGTTCCACAGCCCTTGCACACAGAGGGCTTGAGCTCTATGGTTGCTCCTGCAGCGCCAACATGGTGCTAATTGATACGCATTCACGCCCTCTGAGTCACTCTAGGCCTAGGTCTAGCCTCTGCAACCATGTGTGCCCTGCCCTGTGCCATTCTGCCTGCTGCAAACATTATTTTGTGCACGGTGCTCGCCGGTGAGCTTCGATTCTGTGAAGATATCTGTTACGTGTTATCGCTCGTGGATATGAAGGCTTGGGCTATCGTGATGGCCTTGCTCAGATCTAGGGATTCGGCAGACAGCAGTTTGCAAAGGATGACCTTGTGGCCAATTCCAAGCACGAAAAGATCCCACAACATTTTCCCCCAAGGATCCTGCAAAGTTGTACTGCCCCGCAAGGCGTCTTAGGTTGGTGACAAAACTCGCCACATTCTGGCCCTTGGAGCGACGGTGCGTGTAAAAGCGGTACCTGGCCTTCAGGATGCTCTCCTTTGGCTTGAGATGTTGCTTAGCCAGCGTACACAGCTCTGCGTAAGATTTGTCCATTATTTTGACCGGTGCTAGCAAGTTTTTTAGGAGGCCATATACCGATGACCCACATACAGTGAGGCGAATCGCCCTGTGCTTGGCCTCTGTCTCAGCCTTGTCTAGTTCGTTGGCCACGAAGTACTGGTCGAGGCGCTCAATGAAGGCTTCCCAATCATCACCTTCAACAAATCTCTCAAGAATACCAACGGCAGCCATTACCGGCTGAAAGTTCGTGATCCGTTACTCGTCACCAAAATCCACAGGACTATATCGCAAGCTCAAACTGTTGTGACCTTGGTCTCTTTATTTCAGACTCTAGAGTGAGGAAGCAACATGGTGAGTCGCCTTTTATACCTGCTTGCCCCAGGTGACCCTTAGATCTCCCACAGGTGTGCCCCCTGGTGGCAAGACTTACATTTGGGTAAGGTCTACATACATACATACATAACAGTATTAATCTCTGAATTACTACCTGAACCACGAGCAAATTGGCATAGGGTAAACAAGATCAGAGAGATGAATGCAAGGCTCAAAGATTGATATGGGAAAAATTGGTTTCGATTGTTGGGGCGCTGGCACCAGTACTGGGGAACGAGGGAACTGTTCCATTGGGATGGGCTCCACTTGAACCATGTGGGGAGCAATGTCCTGCCGAAATGAATAACTAGAGTTGTAGATAGGGCTTTAAACTAAATAGTCGGGGGTGGGGGGGGTGGGGGCGAGGGATGCGATGAGGGAAAGGAGAAGGCAAAATTGCAGGGTAACAATAAGGGTAATGATAACCAGAGTGTGACAGGAAGGGACAGAGCGTATAAATATAAAAGTGCATCAGAAAGTAGTCAGAGTAGGGAAAAATGGTAAAAAGACAAAATTAAAAGCTCTTTATCTGAATGTACGCAGCATTTGTAGTAAGATAGATGAGTTGACGGCAGAAATAGAAATAAATGGGTATAATCTGATAGCCATTACAGAGAAGTGGTTGCAAGGTGACCAAGGCTGGGAACTGAATATTCAGGGGTATTTTCCATTTTGGAAGGATAGGCAGAAAGGAAAAGGAGGTGGGGTAGCTCTGTTCATAAAGGATGAGATCAGTGCAGTAGTGAGAAATGATATTGGCTCAGAAGATCAAGATGTAGAATCAGTTTGGGTGGAGATAACAAATAATAAGGGAATTAAGTCACTGGTGGGAGTAGTCTGTAGGCTCCCTAACAGTAGCTACACTATAGGACAGAGTATAAATCAAGAAGTAATGGAGGCTTGTATTAGCAATAATCATGAGCGATTTTAATCTACATATAGCTTGGACAAATCAAATTGGCAAAGGTAGTCTTGAGGACAACTTCATAGAATGTATTCGGGGTGGTTTCTTAGAACAATATGTTGTGGAACCAACCAGGGAGTAGACTATTTTAGATCTGGTATTGTGTAATGAGACTGGATTAATTAATAATCTCATAGTAAAGCATCCTCCAGGGAAGAGTGATCATAGCATGTTAGAATTTCAAATTCAGTTTGAGGGTGAGAAACTTAGGTCTCAAACTAGTATCCTGAACTTAAATAAGTAAATTACAATGGGATGAAGACAGAATTAGCTAAAGTGGACTCGGAAAATAGATTAAAGGGTAAGACGGCAGAAAGGCAGTGGCAGACATTTAAGGAGATATTTCATAACTCTCAGCAAATATATATTCCAGTGAGAAAGAAAGATTGCAAGAGAAGGATGAACTATCCGTGGCTAACTAAGGAAGTTAAAGATGGTATCAAATTGAAAACAAAGGCATACAATGTTATGAAGATTAGTGGTAGGCCCGAGGATTGGGATATTTTTAGAAACCAGCAAAGGACGACTAAAAAAATAAGAGTGAAGATAATTTATGAGAGTAAACTAGCAAGGAATATAAAAACATACAGTAAGAGCTTCTACAGATATATAAAAAGGCTGAGAGTAGCTAAAGTAAATATTGGTCCCTTAGAGGATGAGACTGGGGAATTAATCATGGGAAACAGGGAAATGGCAGAGACTTTGAATAAATATTTTGTTTCGGTCTTCATGGTAGAAGACACTAAAAGCATCCCAATAATAATTGATAATCAAGGGACTATAGGGAGGGGGGAACTTAAAACAATCACTGTAACTAGAGAAAAAGTATTCGGCAAACTAATAGGACTAAAGGTGGACAAGTCCCCTGGACATAATGGCCTGCATCCTAGGTGACTGCAGAGATAGTGGATGCATTCGTTGTAATCTACCAAAATTCCCTGGATTCTGGAGCGATCCCAGCAGATTGGAAATTCACAAATGTAATGCCCCTATTTAAGAAAGGAGGGAGACAGAAAGCAGGAAACTATAGACCAGTTAGCCTAACATCTGTCATTGAGAAAATGCTGGAGTCCATTATTCTCTTCTTAGGTAGTCCCCCGGAGTCGAGGATGACTTGTTTCCACACTAATATGAGTTCTAGAGTGACTGATGAGACCAATGCGGGATCTACAGTGTAAGATTTCTAAATCTCTGGCATTAAATTGACAGCGAGACGGATTCTTTTAAAACAATTCGGAACAGTTTATTAAACACACACATGCACATTTATCAGCAGTCGTCAGTTACAATGTTACAATAATGATTTATAAAAAGGTATACGTCACTTTCCTCTGGCTGGCTGGCTGAACACATGTTTCGGCTGGTCTTTGAGCGGGTGTTTTGCTGTGTGCCCAGAACAAAAAGAGAGCTAGAGCAGTCTGTGCTTGGGTTTTTATATCCCTTAAGTCCATTATTTCTCAAAGCCTCAGGATTGGACCTTGGTTCCAGGGCAGTTCCTCACTCATGTCTGCTGGAGGGCCCAGCCATCCCTGATTAGGTCAATGGCTTTCCAATACACATCTTTAAGCTCTGTCCAGCCAGAAGACAATATACACACAGAACATGCTGGAAGTCTGTGAGGTTCCATTTTGAATCTTTCAAAACTGTCTTTTCGTATAATCTCTTTTTTTTTTAACATTTACACATACACAGAATCAATGTTATTACTGAACACTTGTATTCTTACAACAGTCTCTGTCAAAGATAGGGCAGGTGGGGCAGGTGGTGGTTGAAGGGATGGGTGGCTGGGGTGCTGGAGTTGTCATGTGCTCCTTCCGCTGTTTGTACTTGGCTTTCGCATGCTCCCGGCGACAAGACTCGGAGTGTTCTGCACCTTCTCAGATGCGTCTCCTCCACTTTGAGTGGTCTTGGGCGGTGTGGATATTGCACTTTTTTTCCAAGGAGGATTTGAGGGTATTCTTGAAGCATTTTCTCTGCCCTCCTGGGACTCGCTTGCCGTGTCGGAGCTCTGAGTAGAATGCTTATTTCGGGAGTCTAGTGTCAGGCATGTGGATGATGTGGCCCGTCCATCGGAGCTGATCGAGCGTAGTCAATGCTTCAATGCTGGGGATGTTGGCCTGAGCGTGAACACTGACATTGATGCGCCTATCCTGTCAATGGATTTGCAGGATTTTGCAGAGGCACTGTTGGTGGTACTTCTCCAGTGCTTTGAGGTGCCTACTGTACATAGTTCATGTCTCTGAAGCATACAGGAGGGTGGATGTCACTCTTGCTCTGTAGACCATGAGCTTGGTGCCGGCTTTAAGATCCTGGTCTTTGAACACTCTCTTCCTCAGGCGACCAAAGGCTGCACTGGTACACTGAAGGCGGTGTTGGACTTCGTCATCGATGTCTATCCTTATTGACAGTAGGCTCCAAAGGTATTGGAAATGGCCACTTTGTCCAAGTTCTCATCATTGAGCTTGTTAATCGGGGGGGGGGAGGCAGTAGTGTGTGGCGGGGGCAGGTTGGTAGAGAACCTTTGTCTTACGGATGCTTAATGTATGACCCAGACTCTCGTACGCTTCGGTGAAGGTGTCAACAATGGTTTGGAGTTCGACCTCAGAGTGTGCACAAAAGCAAGCGTCGTCTGCATACTGTAATTCAATGACAGAGGTTGGAACGACCTTGGATCTGGACTGGAGGCGACGGAGGTTGAACAATTCCCTGTTTGTCCTGTAGATTAGCTCCACTCCAGCGGGGAGTTTTCTGAGGGTGAGATGGAGCATTGCAGCAAGGAAGATTGAGATGACCGTTGCTATGATGAGACAGCCTTGCTTGTGTAGTAGCAGGACATTTGGAAAATCATAATCTACCAAAATTCCCTGGATTATGGAGAGGTCCCAGCGGATTGGAAAAGGCAATTTTGTAGAAAATTACAATGCAGTCAAGCAGAGTCAGCATGGTTTTGTAAAAGGGAAATCACGTGTGACAAATTTGCTAGAGTTCTTTGAGGATGTAACGAGCAGGGTGGATAAAGGGGAACCAGTAGATGTCGTGTTTTTGGATTTCCAGAAGGCATTCGACAAGGTGCCACGTAAAAGGTTACTGCACAAGATAAGAACTCACAGAGTTGGGGGTAATATATTAGCATGGATAGAGGATTGGCTAATTAACAGAAAACAGAGAGTCGGGATAAATGGTTCAGTTTCAGGTTGGCAAACTGTAACTAGTGGTGTGCCACAGGGATCCGTGCTGGGGCCTCAGCTATTTACAATCTATATTAATGACTTGGTGAAGGGAGTGTACTGTAGCCAAATTTGCTGATGATACAAAGATAGGTGGGAAAGTAAGTTGTGAGGAGGACACAAAGAATCTGCAAAGGGATCTGGTGCTAGAACCTCCACTTTTGTGCTTATCGCCCACTTCCGGCGTGGGCGGTAAAAAAGGGTTTTCAGATCGCCGGCTTCTCGGCCATTTTCAAAGCACCTAGTCTGAAATCGGCGTTAATGTAAATTTTTTTTGACCTTTTGTCATAAAGTGTCGCCGTCCTTAGCAACGGCATGGCAACGCTCTATTCCTGCGATTCAGGAGGTCAAGGGTCATCATGACATGCGCAGAAGAGGAGACGGAGAGAGAGGGAGCTCAGAGGTACTGAAAGTATGTGTGGCTGTTGTGGGAGGAACGACGGAGACTCACCAGTAGCAAAAAGCCTACTAAGCACCAAGAACATAGTTGGCACTGAGTTTTTGTCTAACAAATAAGATATAACATGGAAGGGATGGAGGAGGCCCTGGAGCTGGTAGGCAGGAGCACTGGTGGCAGAGGGCTCCCTGGAGCACCCAAAGGTGTCGTACCCCCATTGCCAACCACACGAGAGCCAGCAGCAACATCTTGCTTATGGCTCCGAGCACGTTCCCACTTCGGGACCATCCCCTCCCGTATCCGTCCAAGCAGCGTTTCGGATGTCACCTCCCCGCCTCATCAATGAAGCATCGCCTGAGGAGCTCCTTGGCCAGGCGGCTTGAAGTCAGGAGAGGAAGGGGAAGGTGTAGAGGTGGGGAGGAGAAGCGGGCGGGGGGAGGGGGAAGGGTTGGTTTGTACAGAAATACTGATGATTTCAGACTAATGTTCGGTTTAAATGTTTTTTATTTAGCAAAACCTTGTAGCGCATTGGCTCAGATAGCTGCACCGTTACACACTGCTGATTCCTTAACATCAAAGAGTATAATTACACTTAACTTCAATCAACTTAAACTTTAACTGTCACCAAGGTGTTGCCCACCATTGATGTATGACCTGCACACCCAGCAGTGTGTCAGCTTTGCAAATAATACTAACGTTCTTTCAGGCAAAGTGATCCTTGATGAGCTCCTGACGTAAGGCTCTTGCAGCTTTCATGCCACCATGGGCCCTTTCATGCGGTCTACAGAGGGGCGGGGGCATGGCTTCAGCGTCAACCTGATTGTCTGGGCCGATGTTAGCGTCTGCATCCTCATCCTCCTTTTCCTCTCTCTGGTGAGGTGGACTGTCAGACTCCTCAGGCAATTCTTGTCCCCTCCTGACAGCCAATTTGTGCAGCATGGAGCACACCACCATGAATTGAGCTACCTGCTCAGGGTGATATTGGAGCTCGCCTCCTGAATGGTCCAGGCATCTAAATCGCTGCTTCAGCACTCCAATGGTTTTCTCCACGATATTGTGAGTTGCTCTGTGGCTCTCATATTGCCTCTCGGTGTCGGTGTGGGTGTCACGCAGGGGGGTAATGAGCCAGATGGCGAGGCCATATCCTTTGTCACCAAGCATCCAGCATTGACCTTGTGACTGATTGTTAAACAAATCAGATACAGTGCTCTCACGCAGGATGTGAGCATCATGGATGCTGCTCGGAAATTGAGCATTAACTGCCAGTATAATTTGCTGGTGGTCGACAACTAGTTGGACATTCAGGGAGTGGAATTCTTTTCAGTTCCTGAAAACCTCTGCATCCTGAAAAGGTGCCCGCATCACAATGTGCATACAGTCTACTGTTCCCTGCACCTTGGGGAAGTTGCAATTCTGGAGAATCCTAGTGTCCTCTCACTCTATGCCTCCCTGGTCATAGGGAAGCTGACCGAGTCAGGGCTTCAGTGCAGGGTTTCAGTGACCTGTCTAATGCAATGATGTGTGGCATGCTGAGAAAGTCCGCAAATGTCGTGAGCTGTGGCCTGAAAAGAACTTGAGGCGTAGAACGACAGTGCCGCAGTGACTTTGACCTCGACGGACAGTGCAGTACTGATTGTGCTGGCAGGCTGCAGATCTGCCCTTATCAGCTGGCATACCTCAGTGATAACCTCTTTGTGGAAGCACAGTCGGTGGTGTCGGGCAAGTCGAGGTAAGAATGCTTCTCCTTGTACTTGCGGGGGGTGTAACGTCTGGTCCTCCTCATCAATTTGTCACGTCTTATATTGGGCACATAAGGCAGTGGAGCATACCTTCGGCGATCTCGAGTCTGCTGCATGTAATTGGTCACCAAGAGAGGGTGAGAAAGGACTGGCCGTAGCTCTGTTTTCCACCGATTGATCACAAACAAGGAATGTCCCGACGAAGACACCTATTCAATTCCAATCGGTCATAGTATGGTCAAGATGTTTGTTCAGATGTTCACATCAACTCCAACGACCTGCAGAGTACATCCGAACTCCGCCGAGGTTGAAGCACAGCAGCCTTTTAAAGGATGCGACATGTGATCTAGAACATGGCGTCCATAACGCTGTGATTAGTTCCGGTTAGTTCCACTTTTTCTGGGCGGTTATTTGGGCGAGCGATATTGCGGGCGATATGTGTGCGAGGTGGTGAAAGTGATGCTGGGCGATCTCATGGCCGCTAGTTTCGGTAAATATGCTCTTTACGACAAAAAAAAGTGAGTGGGCGTTAATATTGAATCTCAGCGTTAAATCAGTGCGGAAATTAACGCTGGGCGATATTATGGGCGTTGATTTTGCCCATTCTGATGATTCCGCCCAAAAAAAGTGGGCGGGCGGGAATATTTTTTCCCGGCGTTAGCACATGGGGAAAGTAACGCTTGGCGATAAGTTTCCTAAAAATGCCCGTCAGATTCCATTTTGTGCCTATATGGGCGTTATATGTCATTTCAGCGGTAAAATGGGCGTTGTGGGCGTTAAGCATGCAAAAAAAGTGGAGGTTCTAGCCCATAGATAGGCTAAGTGAGTGGGCAAAAATTTGGCAGATGGAGTATAATGTGGGAAAATGTGAGGTTATCCACTTTGGTCGGAAAAATAAAAAATAAAATTATTATTTAAATGGGGACAGATTATAAAATGCTGTGGTACAGAAGGATTTGATGGTCCTTGTACATGAAACACACAAAGTTAGCATGCAGGTATAGCAAGTAATTAGGAAGGCAAATGGATTGTTGCCATTTAGTGCAAAGGGGATGGAGTATAAAAGTAGGGAAGTCCTACTACAACTGTACAGGGCGTTGGTGAGACCACACCTGGACACTGTACAGTTTAGGTCTCCTTATTTAAAGAATTATATACTTGTATTGGAGGCAGTTCAGAGAAGGTTCACGAGGTTGATTCCTGAGATGAAGGGGTTGTCTTATGAAGAAAGGTTGAGCAGGTTGGGCCTATATTCATTGGAGTTTAGAAGAATGAAAGGTGATCTTATTGAAATGTACAAGATTCTGAGGGGGCTTGACATGGTAGATGCAGAGAGGATGTTTGTACTCGTGGAGGAATCTAGAACTAGGGGGTATAGTTTCAGAATAAGGGGTCGCCCATTTAACACGGAAATGAGGAGGTATTTCTTCTCTCAGATGGTGGCGAATCTGTGGAATTCTCTACCCCAGAGAGCAGTGGAGACTGGGTCATTGAATGTATTTAAAGTGGAGATAGACAGATTTTTGAATTATAGGGAAGTCAAGGGTTATGGGGAGTGGGCAGGGAAGTGGAGTTGAGGCCAAGATCAGATCAGCCATGATCTTTTTGAATGGTGGAGCAGGCTCTAGGGGCCAAATGGCCTACTCCTGCTCCTATTCCTTATGTTTTTATGAGGGAGACAGAAAGCATGAAACTCTAGACCAGCTGGCCTAACATCTGTCATTGGGAAAATACTGGAGTGCATTATGAAGGAAATAGTGATAGGACATTTAGAAAATTATAATACAATCAAGCAGAGTCAACATGGTGTTATGAAAGGGAAATCATGTTTCACAAATTTGCTAGAGTTCTTTGAGGATGTAACGAGCAGGGTGGATAAAGGGGAGCCAGTAGATGTAGTGTATTTGGATTTCCAGAAGGCATTCGATAAGGTGCCACATAAAAGATTACTGCACAAGATAAGAGCTCATGGATCTTATGTTATCAGCTAGTTCTTCCTGGGGTCTAGTAAGCAAACATACTGACCTCAATAACACAAATCCATACATACCAAAAGATTGTATTCCTGGTCTGTTTGCTGATCTCTGGCAGGCAGCACTGTGATGCTACAATTGGTCTCTTAGCTTTTGGGTTAGGGAGGGAGAAAAACAGCAAGGGTTCCTGCTTGTAATTGCCAGTGATCCCTGTTGGATATTGCACGTTTAATCTCACACATGAAGAATCACAACTTAGATAAGGAACCAGGGGATGCCAATGGCTTAGAACCCAGCAAGATTCAATGTGTTCAGAAAATTTAGAGAAATTTAGAGAACCAAATATACACAAAAACTTCAAAAATTAAATTTATACCTGCATTTTTAAAATTATTATACTTTTAGAAGTTTTATATATTCCTTGCATGTATTTTGTGAAATCATTATAATAACTTCAGTGTTTATTTTATAAAATGTATCTTTTAAACGGCATCTGTATTTTAATCCCTGGTTGCATGCATTGACACAAATTCACATACATATTGCAATGTTGGAAGAAAGAAAGGGAGAGGTTTGGAGAAATTCTTTTATGCAGAAGGATCAGTGTGTGGATACCCGACCAGAAACAGTGATGCAAACAGAATCCATAGAGCTTTTAAAAGTGAATAAATATCTGAAAGATTTAGTGTTTGCGCAAAGGGCAGAAGAATGAAAGTAAATAAGTAGATAGTTATTTTAGAGAGCAGACAAAGAAACAATGGACCGAATGGCCTCCTTCAGTATTGTAAGCTTCAATGAAAATGGAAAAATTAAAGAGAATGAAGAAAGAAAACAAAGAAGCAAACATAAATTAAAATGACTGAATTAAGAAATTAGTTAAAACTGTAGAAAACTGTACACTTTTTTTTAAAAACAGGAAACCTTGGAAAGCAGGTGAATGGGAAACAAAAATACACTTTTAACTTAATTCATAATTTTGTCAGACTGTAAATAGAATTTAATTCAAGTTAGACTTTGCTCAGTATCAATTTTAAATGATTCCTTATTTCATAACGGATCTTACTTTGTAATTGTAATGATTTAAAAACATTAGAATTTGTAGGAACCGGAAAAGACTATTGGGCTCAACAACAAGGCCATCCATTTTTTTTATAACATTGCCCTCTTACCTTATATCTCAATTTCTTCCTTTCTGGAAACACATTGGTGTAGATGTGGACTTTGTGTGACAGTGTAAACAGTGAATCGGCAGCCCATTTTACATCTCTCCCGATTTTCACTTCCATTGAAATCAATAGAAATAAAAATCGGGAAAAATGTAAAATGGGTGGCCAATTCGCTATCACCCAGTTTACATAATCACACTTGTCAAAATCGACCCCATTGAGTTTCCTTAAGCCCATTTATATGGTCTGCTTCAAAGTCCTTCCCTGGTATCTTATTCCATGTCTATTGTCCTTTGTGTGATAAAGTTCTGCCAAACTTCCCTTTTTACTCCTCAGTTGTTGATTTTTAAACTTGTGTCTTCTGGTAATTGAACCCTTCAAAATTTACCTTTGTCAATCCCTTAAAGAATATTGAACAGTTCAATTTAACCATTCAAAGCTGCACTGAAACTCAATGAGAAAACACAGGAAATACGTCCTTAGAACGCTCCTTTGAATCTTACACTGGTCATGATGACAATGCTTAGTAAAAGCTGGATGCAGTTTTGTTTTTCATTTATTAATGAGCCATGCATTCTTGTATAACTCATGTGAAAGATTCAAAAACATGTTGTGAGGGTCAAGTGGGAATCAACTTATTTCTCATTTGATTTTCTTCCACCAAATATTTTGGAAACCCCCCCAGCATTTGCCACATCTGATGCCAATGTGCCTGAAACTGTTCTAACCTGGGCTAACACCAGTTAGAAATATTTTTTCAGATTCAGTTTGTGAGTTTATGGTATGCACATTGACATTATCGACACTATATCACTGGAACTGCAGGAGACTTTCTTTAAAAAAAAATGTGGAACCAGGTTTAAGTGGGAATGCTCATTGAGTTAATAAAGCTATGCAGTTATTTTCCATCTTCAAAGACATGCTGCTTATAGTACATTTCAGATTAGAGATCAAACAGTTTGTTTCTGAAGCATTGACCTTCAGGCTAAAGTTCACAGAACTCAAAATTTTTCTCAGAGAGAACTCTGCTGGAATACTGCTTATGACTCGCTGACTTACTATGCTCCAAATCATTGGCATTTCCTACTTCCAATGTGACTGCTAAATTATATACAACTGATAAATCAGAAACCAGCTTTGACCAACCATAATGCAATTAAACTGCTTAGCTTAATACACCATCAAACTGTCTCTTGACATGAGAGCATCTTAAAACAGGCATACAGAAACTTAACAGTTTGAACTATGCATTATCAAAGCTCTTAGGGGACAAAATTGCCCCTTTTTTGCGCCCGGTTAGTGTCTCCGGGGGGGGCAAGACAGTTTTTGCCCAGGGGAGAGGGATGCTACCGCCTCCCGGAAAATTGCCCCGATGGTTTGGGAGGCGCTGTCCAGCAGCGCCACACCCCGCAGTTAGCGGCCCAGGCCGCCGCACAACTGGTGATGACATCATCGCTGTGCATGGCGACCCCTCACCACTCCTTGCCTACCCCTTATCCCCCTGCGGAGAAATTGCTGGCATGGGCTGATGTCAACGGCAGCTTCGTGGGTCGCAGAGCTGCCAGACATCCACTCCCGGGGCACTGTATAAAGGGGAGACCTGCAGCGCCCCGGGCTGCCAACTTTATTTGTCGGCTGACTCTTGGGTCGGCCCGACCATGGTGGCCCTAGTGTGGACCCCATGGCCGCCATCCGTCTTGGGTGCCGAGTTGCTGGCCTGGTCACATGCTTCCCTGGTGGATCAGTAGCGGCCACCAAAGGGCCATGTAGATTGCGCAGCGACCCTCCCCTTTAATTCAAGGGGAGGGGCATTGTAACGCATTAACGCTACCCAGAACATCTGTGTGGCGCTGGCGTCAGCGCCCGCTACTGCCCCGGGACCGCCCCTCAAAGGAAGCAGAGACAGTGCTCCGCTTCCTTTTGAGGGGCGGTAGGTCCAATTCCACGTCGGTGGCGGGACCTCCGGGCCGAGCAATAAAAGTCCTGGCCCTGGAAGTTTATCGCACCCAATCGGGGTGAAGGGCAATTTTGTACCCTTAATTTTCCTAGAACATGGAGCGATTTTGGTTAATACATTTGTTTGTTTTTTAAATAATTAAAAGTTTTCACTTTGAAGTGTACTTACCATATTTTGAATTAAATATTGAAAAAAAGAAGTTGCAAGTTTTCACACTTGAAATGTACAACATGTTGAAGAAAAATCTCTTCTTCAGCTCAGTTTTGTTAATAAAACTATACTTTGGATATATTAATGCATTGATAGCTTGTAATCTGAAATGTCAAGAAAATCCAGAAGTTCTGCTGCAAAGCTTTATGAGCAGGGTCTGAAGAGAGGGTCTAAGGAAATATTGAGGGGGCGAAATTCAGTAGTGCCCCATTTGGGACGTAAACTTTTAACTTCTTGAAAAGTTAGTGCCTGGCGAAATGGCTTGCAAAATTGTGGGAAATTTGACGTTTTCACCTCAGGAGTGAAGGGGGGGGGGGTGGTAAATGAGGCGTTAATGGCCTCAGTGGGGTGCTGCAGGGGCGCTATTGCCAGAGAGTTACCCAATTTCAGCTGACTTGCATTCAGCAATCAGCCTTCAATCCTTGCCTTTAGCTCATTCCAGCTCTAAAAAGGGGAAGTAATTTCAAACTGCTGCTGCTCATTTTCAGCAAAGCTGCACTTTAGTCAGACATCTCAGCAACTGAGACACCTTTGTGCGGTGGCTGGTGTGAATCCTGCTTCAAGGGAGAGGGTCATGTGTTTTAATAATGTGGCGTTGGAGACATTGGTGGGGGCTGGAGAGAGACGGAGGGAGTCGCTGTTCCCTGCACCAGGAAGGAGGCCATTGCCATGGGTATTCAGACCACATGGCGAGAAGTGGCCGAGGAAGTGTTGGCCAGCACTGTGGTAGACAGAACCCTGACACAATGCCATAAATAATTCAACGACCTCAGTTGGGTGGTCAAGTATAGGCTTCCACACCTCCTCCTATATACCAGCCTCTGAACCTCTGACTGTGCACACTGTACAAACCACCACATCCCCACCACTCAATCATCAAACATCTGCAGTTACTCATACTCACATCCTCATTTCACCCTTTGCCTACATTCACAGCTATTCAACCACGGTAGGCATATCTTCCACATACATAGCTGGACTCTTACTCACACAAGTTCATTTCTTTTGCAGGCCAAGATGGAGGGAGCAGCAGTGGACTGGAGGGGGGAACCTCAACTGCATGAGCTCACTGACCTTGAGGGCACTGTGGTCTCAGTGATGTTGACTCCACTGGGGGCAACATTGGTATCTTTATCCTCTCCTTTTCTCATGCCACTAACCCCCAACCGTCCCCACACCACACCAGAAGGCTTTATCACTTTCCAGCTCCTGATACTTTGTGTCTTCCTCGCTCCATTTTTGCCCCCTTGCCGTCACCTTAACATGAGTCTTGTGCCATTTATGCTTTCAGATAACCAGCCAGAAGATGTGCATCCTGTACCTGAGCCCCCCGCCAGCACAGTCAGGAGGGAGAGGAGGAGGAGGAGCCGGAGCCAAGCATAGCGTCAATCTGCCAATTGCCAATCTGCAGATGATGGTGGACTTCCAGAGAGACTGTGTTTTTCCAGACCTCATGACGTGTGTCATGGACAATGTGGCAGGTTCCATTGCAGTACAGGTGGAAGCAACGCAACACTTGGTGCTGTGATGCAGACAATGGTTGGTGGCATGGAAGCTCAGACTGCTGTCATGCAGTCTCAGCTTGATGCCACGCAATGGCTTTGTGCTGTCAAGCAGTCAGTGAGTGCTGGCATCAAGTCTCAGACTGCTGTCATGCAGTCTCAGCTGGATGCCATGTGTGCCATGACTGCTGCCATAGCTGCTGGGTCCACCACAATTCACCGGGGATCTCAGTGTTGCAGCAGCCCACTGATCTGTGCTCCAGCAGATTGGTGGGGATGCTGAGGTCTGCCCCAGGGGAGTGGCACTGGATCAGGGGAACAGGAACCTGCTGTCCTCGCTCATGATGGCATTCTTGATCCCACCACTGCCACTTTGCCATTGCACTTGTTGCTGCCTATCACCCAGCCAGCCCAGACTGCTGGTTGGTGGCAGCCTACAGCTGGGCCTTCCAGGCCCAGAGTTGGTGGTGTCATCCTGCAAGGCCATCTGTAGTCTCTGACCTTGACACACAGCAGCCTTCCACCACACGTGCTGCAACCACTGGGGACACATTGCAGAGGAGCACTAGAATAGTTAAAGCAAAGAGGGGATATAAAGAAATGCACGAGGGTGATTCTTACATTATGATACAGTTAATTGTTATTACATAAATTTTTATTGAAATGTTTCATCTTTGCTGTTGTCTCACATTTCAGTTTTAGGGCTTTGGTATGGAAGGGCATATTCATGTGGCGATGGGGACTTGGAGAGGAACTGGGAAGTGGGATGGAACTCAGTAGAACCGAAGTCTGATGAGACGGTTGCAGAGCGGCCTTGCAGAATGGTGATTGAGAGGCTGCATCCTCCATCACTGGTGTTGCTGGTCCTGCTCCTCCTCATCCTCCTCCTGCTCCTCCTCCTCATCTTCCACCTCGCCCTCCTCCTACTCCTGCGGTGGTGTGGCTATGCCTGATGGCAATGGCTGTGCCCTTATGATGCCGAGGTTGTGCAGCATGCAGCAGACGATGACGAATAGGGACAACCGCTCATGCGAGTACTGTCTGAGCAATCAAGGCAGAGGAACCATTGGTTGAGCACACCAATGGTCTGCTCAATGATGTCATTGGTGGCGGCATGACTTTCATTGTATGAGAGCTGGGCAGGAGTGTTGGGATTGTGGAGGGGAGTCATGAGTCACATGGAGAACGGATAGCCCTTGTCTCCCAGCGAGCTTGATGTGATGGCTGGAAGTGAGCTGGCATATCGTCTGGCACAGTATGAAGGCATCATGGCTGCTGCCAGGATAGAGGGCATTGATGTGAGGATTTGCCGTGTGTGGTCGCACACCAACTGTACAGGTTGGACCTCCATTATCCAGATCTCCCTTATCTGGAACCACCCCTTGTCTAGAACCATTCCTGGCCACCAGGTGGTGCATGCGCAGAACTCCAACATGAACAAATTGAACAAATTGAAGTCTTTCTTCGATGCCGACTCCCGCAGTCGCTGGTCTGACCCCGCGATCCACCTCCCTCCTCCCATGATCTCTCTGCCTCACTCCCAGCCCCAAACCAGCCAGCCCCAATATCCCCTTGCTCAGTATCTGTACCATCCAATTTAACGTGACCACCCCTTGTCCGGCAAAATCCGTTATCCAGAACAGGCGAGATCCCGAGAGTTCCTGATAAGGGAGGTTCAACCTGCACATTCAGTGAGTGGTAGCCTTTGCGGTTACGGAATATCTCCGGATTGTTATGCAGTGCCCGCAAAGCGATGTGAGTGCAGTCAATGGCGCCCTGCACCATGGGGAAACCCGCTATCCTGACAAAGCCACATGCACGCTCATGCTGCTTCTCTCTGGTCATGGGGAAGGATATGTAGTCCCTTCTCCTTCTGTACAGAGCATCTGTGACCTGGCAGATGGAGCAAAGGCGGGCAAGCTGGGAGATGTTGGAGATGTCTCCTGTTGCACACTGGAAGGATCCATTGACATAGAAATTGAGTGTGATGGTGATCTGCCACTGAGAGAGCCATCCTCGCCCTGGTCTGAGGCTCGAGGTCTGGTTGCAGGACATGGCAGAGCTCTGTGACCACGTCCTTGCTGAAACACAGCCTTCATACACACTGTTTCTCAATGATATTAATGTAGAAGAACTGCTGCCGGAATACCCTGGGAGAGTAAGATCTCCTGTTACCAGTCCTATTGGGCCTTCTTCCTCTGGCCACATTTTGCTGTTTTTCTCCCTGTCTTGCTCCCTGTCTTTGTCTCCACCTAATTAGCCTCCAATGGTGACGTTGGAGCAGCTGGTCGAGTGCCAACACAGCCCCCAGGAAACGATATAAATGTTGTTGTTTCAAATCTGCCATCAATGAAACAAAGGAATGGTTAAGAGGCAGAATAGTCCTTGAAGTGAAAATTGCTCGAATCTGTCCTACTACCACTCTGCCTACCTGTTAGCAAGCTGCAAAGAGTAATGGCTGGCAAAAAGTGTTTGTAAATCATCTTCTTCTTATGCAATCTCTCGGAATTTAGGATGACTTGCTTCCACACTAAAAATGAGTTCTCAGATGACTGGTGAGTCCAATGCGGGACCTACAGTCTCTGTCACAGGTGGGGCAGATGGTGATTGAAGGAACGGGTGGGTGGGGTGCTTGGGCTGATTGTGTTTGGCTTCCGCTTGCTCCCGGCGAAGAGACTCGAGATGTTCGGTGCCTTCCTTGATGTTTCTCCTCCACTTTGAGTGGTCTTGGGCCAGGGATTACCAGGTGTTGGTGGGGATGTTGCACTTTTTGAAGGAGGCTTTGAGGGTGTCCTTTAAATAGCGCTCTTCCAGCCGACTCCCGACTGCAACTCGACAGTCGTCGTCAGCAGTAAGTGAGAGGGCATGGCTGAATTTCTCTTCCAATGCAGTACGGGGCTCTGCACACGGTGAGCAGGGCGCAACCGGCAGGATCACGGCGCTATCTCTTAGCGCCTCTGCAAAACCCCTGCCCAATTTCACAGGGGGAGGGGGGGGGGGCGCTGTTTTTGGCACGCCCGGGCAAAAACCCATTCGTGCCCGATTAATGCCCCCCCCGGAAGTGCTAACAGCAGGCACACGAGCCTAATTTTGCCCCCCAAATGTCTTTGGTGCACATACTGCCTGAACTAACAAACACACTGTCCCAATGCAAGTACCTACTGCCTATATGAGCTGGAACCTGAAATGAGTATATATTTTAAAGGATAATGCTGAAGCACCTGGTTCACACAAGGTCTGTTTGAACATTTGATCTGGGATCTTTCTACATGTGCTTGCAAATGCCATTTGGACAAAAACATGGGTTATTGTTGCTCAAGGAATAATACAAGGTGTAACACATTTACTTCCATTAATAAGTTAGCCATGAAATGAAATGATTATTATAGTATAGTTTTAAGTTGCTTAACTTGCCAAACATTGGGCGCATGAGCCTGTAACTGTAGGTCAATCCTGGTTACAAGACATTGTGCAAGTAGTTGAGGCAACTGGCACAGATGCATTTAAGGGGAAGCTGGATAAACACATGAGAAAGAAAGGAATAGAAGGATATGTTGATGGGGTTAGATGAAGAAAGGTGGGAGGAGGCTTGTGTGGAGCATAAATACTGGCATGGGCCAAATGGCCTGTTTCTGTGCTGGAAATACGATGTAACACTGTATAATACGATGTAAAATGATATCTCTAGCTAATAGCACCAAGAAATTAAGAATTATGTGACAAGAAGTCAAGTTATTCATCAAGGAACTGCTGTTGTGTTTCCATTTCAGGAATCACTACAAATCCAACAAGGCTTTATAGAACAGCCTGGGAAGAGGTAACACAGCTCTCAGAATGAACAAACTTTACAAGATGTTGGACAAAGATACGATTATAGCAAAATGACGACTAAGGAAAGGATTACTTTTAATAACCAAACTTATGAAGTCATTGGAGGATGACCTGAACCCTGGAAATCCTGACACTCGCAGAGGAAATAATGGCAGAACCTCTGGCTTTGGAGTCTGTGGAGGATTTTGGTGAATGTGAGATAGGACACTGATTCAGGTAAACATATCTAAGTACATATAAATGGACAAACAAATGGCAAAGTATGCTGCTCAAGACATATCCGATAATCTGTTTTTTAGTGGTGTTGGTTGAGGAGAGAAAGTTGGCTAGGGCACTGGGAGAGCTCACTCACTCCCCTTTAAATCATCTCATGGAATCATTTATTGGGTCTGTGGTGGATCCGATGGTCAGGATCAAGGCTTGCATGTTGTCGTGCAGCAGGCGGAGGATGGCGACAAACTTTTGGGGACAGCCGAAACGGAGGAGGACGCTCCATAATCCTTCGCGGGTAACAGTGTCAAAGGCCTGTGTGAGATCAAAGAAGGCCATGTACAAGGGTTGGTGCAGTTTCCTGCATTTCTCTTGCAGTTGTCGCGTTGTAAAGATCATGTACGTTGTACCACGTAATGGACGGAATCCGCACTGTGACTCCAGGAGGAGCTCCTCAGCCACAGGGAGAAGACGGTTCAGGAGGATTCTAGCGATGACTTTCCCAGTGGCCAACAACAGGGAGATTCCTCTGTAGTTGCTGCAGTCAGACTTGTCCCCTTTTTTAAAGATGGTCACGATTACTGCATCTCTGAGATCTTCCGGCATGCTCTCCTCCTTCCAGATGAGAGTCACCTGAGGAAGAAAGTGTTCGAAAATCAGGCCCTCAAGTCTGGCACCAAGCTTATGATCTACAGGGCTGTAGCGATACCCGCCCTCCTATATGGCTCAGAGACATGGACCATTTACAGCAGACACCTCAGATCACTGGAGAAGTACCACCAATGATGTCACCACAGGATCCTGCAGATCCCTTGGGAAGATAGACGCACCAGTGTCAGTATTCTCGATCAGGCCAACATCCCTGGCATCGAGGCATTGACCACACTCGACCAGCTCTGTTGAGCGACACTGTAAAGTCCTGTCCCCTCAGTACAGATTCACACGAGGCATGTACTGAAGTCAAGGTCACTCTGGACCTGCACCTTTATTTCACAGCTCTGGAATACTGCACTTGCCTGAGACCTGCCCTTATATACCTGTCTCTTGCAAGTGCACCCCTGGTGGTAAGGTATGCTGGTGGTTACAGATCATATCTTATTACAGTCATGTATAGCATGTTAGGATACAGTTATATATAATAATGTAATAATAAGATACATGACACCACCCTCCTCCAAGGTCTTATTGTCTTTATAGGTTCAGTCTCTCAGGTGGTCTACGCTCTCACGTGGAGCTTCTGAGTTGTGGTTCAGTTGTTTGCCTTGGTGTCTGTTTTTCTTTGGGTGTGGCTGCTGGTATCTCGCCTGGGCTGTCTGTTTTGATTGGTGTGATTGTTGTTGACTCACCTGGGCTGTCTGTTGGGATTGCCCTTTCCTCAGGTTGTTCCCTCTGTCTGTTCACCAGGTGTGGTGCGAGTTCCATATTGTGGTCTGCCTCTGATTCCGCAGTGTTGTTGGTAAATCTGCTTTTGACTTGGTCTACATGCCTCCGGCAGGTTTTGCCATTGTCCATTTGTACTACCAGTAGCCTGTTTCCTTCCTTGCCCGTTACTGCCCCTGCAAGCCATTTTGGACCCCTGCCATAGTTTAGTACAAACACTTTGTCCCCTATCTCATTCCATCTCCCCCTCGAATTTCTGTCATGGTACTCAGTCAGCTTACGGCGCTTTGCCTCAATGATTTAGTGCATGGAGGATTAATGAGAGCCTTGTCTTTAAAGTCCTTTTCATCAACAGTTGCGCGGGGGGGATCCCAGTCAATGAGTGCGGACGAGATCTGTATGCCAGCAGCAGTCGCGACAGGCGACCCTACAGCGTGGGACCTTGGATTTTAAGCATGCCTTGTTTAATGATTTGCACTGCTCTCTCTGCCTGGCTGTTGGAGGCCGGCTTGAACGGTGCCGTCTTGACGTGATCTATGCCGTGGTCAATTATAAAGTCTTGGAATTCTGCGCTGGTGAAGCACGGACCATTGTCACTGACCAATATGTCAGGGATTCCGTGTGTTGCAAACATGGTTGCGAGGCTCTCCACAGTGGTGGAGGTTGTGCTCGAGTTTAAAATGGTGCATTCAATCCACTTTGAAAATGCATCTACAACTACGAGGAACATTTTGCCCATGAATGGGCCCGCATAGTCTACATACACCTACGACCACGGTTTGGTAAGCCAGGACCAGGGGCTTAGTGGAGCCTCCCTGGGGGCATTGCTGAGTTGGGCACAAATGATGCACCTTCGGACGCAGAGCTCCAGGTCCGTGTCAATATCAGGCCACCAGACGTGGGATCTGGCTATGGCCTTCATGAGAACAATCCCCGGGTGCTCACGGTGGAGCTCCTGGACAAATGCCTCTCTGCCTCACAGAGGCATGACTACTCGGCTGCCCCACATCAGGCAGTCTGCTTGTAGTAATAGCTCATGCATGTGCCTGTGAAAGGGTTTTAATTCCTCGGGGCAGGGATCGCGAGCCTCTGCCCAGTCACCGGTTAGGACACATCTTTTTACTAAGGATAATGTGGGGTCGCTGGCCGTCCAGGCTCTGATTTGGCGAGCCGTCATGGGCGAACCTGTGGACTCAAAGGCATTGATTGCCATGACTATCTCACAGTCCTGTTCATCAGACCCTTCCGTGGTCGCCAGGGGTAGCCTGCTGAGCGCGTCGGCACAGTTGTCTGTGCTTGGTCTGTGCCTTATGGTATAGTCGTAGGACGCCAGCATGAGTGCCCACCGTTGAATTCACACTGAGGCGTTGGCATTTATTACCTTGCTCTCGGATAGGAGGGACGTGAGGGGCTTGTGGTTGGTTTCTAACGCGAACTTGGCCCCGAAAAGGTATTGGTGCATCTTTTTGATACCGTACACGCGAGCGCCTCCTTCTCTACCATTCCGTACCCGCGCTCCGCCCGCGAAAGTGACCTGGAGCCATAAGCTATGGGTTGTAATTTGCCCACACTATTGACATGTTGCAAAACGCACCCGACCCCATACGCTGACGCATCGCATGTGAGAACTAGCTTTTTACCTGGGTCAAAGAAAGTCAAAACACTGTTGGAACACAGAAGGTTGCGTGCCTTATTGAAGGCGCGTTCCTGGGCGTCCCCCCAAAACCAATCGCATCCCTTTCTGAGTAGCATGTGGTGAGGCTCCAGCAGCGTGCTTAAGTTCTGCATAAAGTTCCCAAAGTAATTGAGTAGCCCGAGAAAGGCGCGCAGTTCTGAAACATTCCGGGGCCTGGGTGCCAGGCGAATTGCTTCTGTTTTGGACTCTGTTGGGCGGATTCCATCAGCGGCAATCCTTCTGCCCAAAAATTCAACCTTGGGTGCGAGAAACAGGCACTTGGATTTCTTGACTCGTAGGCCTTACCCGATGCAACCGCTTTAGTACTTCCTCCAAATTACGGAGATGGGAGTCAGTGTCCCTGCCCGTGATAAGTATGTCGTCTTGAAATACAACCGTCCTCGGGATGGACTTGAGCAGACTCTCCATGTTGCGCTGGAATATGGCAGCTGCCGACCTGATGCCGAATGGGCATCGATTGTACATGAAAAGGCCTTGATATGTGTTGATGGTGGTGAGTAGCTTGGATTCCTCGGTCAATTGTTGCGTCATATACGCAGATGTGAGGTCTAATTTTGAGAAAAGTTTACCTCCAGCCAATGTGGTAAATAAGTCCTCCGCTCTGGGCAGCGGGTACTGATCCTGTAGGGAGACTCTGTTTATGGAAGATTTGTAGTCCCCACAGATTCGTACGGATCCATCAGGCTTCATGACTGGGACGATGGGACTTGCCCAGTCGCTAAATTCCACAGGTGATATAATGCCTTCCCGCAGAAGCCTGTCTAGTTCGTGTTCAATCTTTTCCCTCATCACATAGGATACAGGTCTGGCCTTGTGATGGACCGGTCTAGCATCCTGTGTGATGTAGATTTTGACTTTGGCCCCTTTGAAAGTGCCCACACATGGCTGAAAGAGATGTTCAAATCGCTTTATAACTGTTGAGCAGGAGGTCCGTTCCTCTAATGACACGGCATGGACATCATCCCATTTCCAGTTTAGTTTTGCCAGCAAGCTTCTCCCCAGCAGTGCTGGGGGGTCTCCGGGAACAATCCACAGGGGAAGTCGGTTCACTGTCCCTTTGTGTGTGACAGAGAGCATGCGCTGCCGAGGACTGGTACCATTTCTTTGGTATAGGTCCTTAGTGTGGTGTCGACCCTTGTGAATTTTGGTCTGTCTCTTTTATGCGGCCACAGTTGTTCAAATTGTTGAGCGCCCATGAGAGATTGACTCGCTCCCGTATCCAGCTCCATGTTGACAGATATCCCGTTGAGTAGGACCCTCATCATTATAGGAGGCATCCTGTTGTAGGAGCAGCGGCCATTGATTGTGTTGACCTGCTGTACACCGGTGTCCCGGGTACTGTCCCCACCATCTTCTGGTTCGCTTTCCGACCCATCCGATTCGTATACCAGCCGAGCTGCCGTTTTTTTGCACATGCGGGCCAAATGCCCTGTATATTCACAATTTCTGCAAACAGCCTGCTGAAATCGACATCCCCTTGCCGAGTGCCCACCCCCACACCTCCAGCACAGAACTGTTCCATTGTTCAGAGTTTCCAAAGAATGAGCTGCGACTGGCTGATCTCTCTTGAGCTTCTCTCAGTTTGTAGTTGATTGCTCGCACTGTGGGTTGATGAGGTGTGAACGGCCGTTCCTGTGGCCCTTGATGGCTTCTGCCTGCTGTTGAGAACCTGTTCTCCCAGTTTTGTCTGTGTGTGGGTGTAGCAGCATGTTTAGTGCTGTGAACTTCTTGTTCCAATATTTTGTTAGTTGTCGTACCTGCATTGTAAATCAACCTCGTTTCTTCTTCCCCTACCAAGAATGTCTGTGCAACCAGTGCTGCTGCCTCTAAGGTCAGGTTCTTGGTCTCTATGAGCTTTCAGAATATGCCTGCATGGCCTATTCCTTCAATGAAAAAGTCTCTCAGCATTTCTCTCCTCAGTTCATCGGAGAACTCACATAAACTAGCCAACCTCCGAAGTTCCGCCACGAAGTCGGGTATGCTCTGGCCCACACAGCGTCTGTAGTTGTAGACCCTGTGTCTGGCCATGTGTAGGCTGCTCACTGGCTTCAGGTGGTCTCTTACCAGTGTGCTCAATTCTTCAAACGACTTGCTTGCTGGTTTCTCGGGTGCCAACAGATCCTTCATTAAAGCGTATGTTTTCGAGCCACAGCTGGTCTTGTCTGCCTTATCGTCGCCTAACCAGTCTTTGGTTACAAAGCTTTGCTGGAGCCTTTCTATAAAGTCCTCCCCATTGTCTCCCGCATTGTACTTTTCATCTGATCCGTTGTTCGCCATTCTGTGGATTCTGTAATCCCGTAACCCGTCCTCTCAGTACAGATTCACACGAGACATGTAGTGAAGTCAAGGTCACTCTGGACCTGCACCTTTATTTCACAGCTCTGGAATGCTGCACTTGCCTGAGACCTGCCCTTATATACCTGTCTCTTGCAAGTGCACCCCTGGTGGTAAGGTATGCTGGTGGTTACAGATCATATCTTATTACAGTCATGTATAGCATGTTAGGATACAGTTATATATAATAATGTAAGATACATGACAGACACAAGACTCCCAAAGCAAGCGCTCTATTTGGAATTCCTACACGGCAAGCGAGCCCCAGGTGGACAGAGGAAACATTTCAAGGACACTCTCAAAGCCTCCTTTTGATAAAATGCAACATCCCCACCGACACCTGGGAATCCTTGGCCAAGTGGAGGAAGAGCATCTGGGAGGGTGCTTAGCACCTTGAGCCTCGTTGCCGAGAATATGCAGAAAACAAGCGCAGGCAGCGGAAGGAACGTGCGACAAACCAGACTCCCCACCTACCCTTTCCTCTAACAATTGTCTGTCTCATCTGTGACAGAGACTGTAATTCCTGTATTGGACTGTTCAATCATCTGAGAACTCACTTTTAGAGTGGAAGCAAGTCTTCCTCAATTTTGAGGGACTGCTTATGATGATGATGGGATCTTTTATATCCACCAGCTGGTGGGGCCTCAGTTTAACTTCTCTCCAAAAGATGGCATCTTTCAAAGCGCAGCACTCCCTCATGACTGCACTGAAGTATCAGCATAGATTGTACGCTCAAATCCTAGAATGGGCCTTGTGCACCAAACCTTCTGATTTAGAGGTAAGGGTACTACCATTAAGCGAAGGCTGACACATGAAAGATTGGAGATGAGGGAGCAAACACACTGATATTATTTACAAGCGGGTGTTTCAATTTTCATTCCTTTCTCCCTCCCTGGAGGCTCATATTAGAGTATAATTCCACAGGCACTATCAGCCCTTCATTACCTCAGCCAAATTGCCTTTCGTTTCACCTTGTCAAAAGACCTTGTTAGCTGGTGAACAGAACAGAACATTCCCAGCAGTCAATTATAACTGTTCACTCAGGAGTTTTATAGTTGATAATAAAATGAGTGATAGTGTTTAGCTCTGTTACGGAATTAAAAATAAATGAAAATTTGTTCAAATGAAATTCTGTATTAACTTCAATAAATAGATACAGCAGTGATATATAATGTAAACAAGGAATTTTGCAACTTAATGCTGTAGATAAGGTATCCCATCTGACACCATTATTACTGGGAATCCTGACATATTTAAGCCAGCAGGTAATCAAAAAGAGGGCAAAATGTCACTGTCCATGTGTAGTAGAGTACAATGTTAAGTGGATTTATCTACTGGATCACTACACATAGTTCAGAACACGAGGCATAGAACTATGGGAGCAAAGCTTTGAAATATGGGGGGAAAAATTTGTGTAAGAGAATTGCCAGTGTTACCGGCAACTCGTGTTAATGGCTGCTGAAAATGGTCGCAGCGCTACTGGCCAAAAATTCGCACTGGGGGTTGGCGATGTGTAGCGCATTGCTAACTTACCATGCAACGCCTTTCTAATGATGTTAATGAAGGCTTCCGACCTGAAATTCCCATTAGCAGTTGGCGTTGCAGCTTCTTACAGCCTGTGGGAGCAAGGCCGTGGAGTTTGCAAGGCATTGTGGGCAATTAAAGTGGCTATGAATTAAAGGGGCAATGCATTCAGAACTAACAAAAATTACAATGCAGTGAAAAAATGCAACTTTCAACACTTACTGAATTTGAGTAAAAAAATTACCTTTTTAAAAAGAAGTCCCAAATGGGACTCTTCAACATTTAAAGCTGAATTCTCTTCTGAACCTCAAAGAATGGGAAAAGTGCTTCAGCACTAACACAAATGACTCAGCAAGCAAGGGAAGGGGTACCCAGGGTCTCACATGCAACACTCCAGCTTTGAGCAGGAGGTCAACACTGCAAGAGAGGTCCTCTATCAACAGGGGCCAGGAGGCACTCCAGAAAGAAGGATTTGGGATCAGATCATTGAGGCCATCACTGCCACCATCTGGCTCCAGTGCCCAAAGAAGCATCATGACAGACCACTGATCAAGATCAGTGAATGCATCTTCAAAAGCCATCGCCTACCAACTGCAACACTAGCCTCACACACTTCTCAATGCACAATTCCCGCACCCCCCCCACCCCCAGTCACTCACCTACCAACAATCTGTACCAATCATGAGGCACATCTCGCAATCCTAGCCTCACCTCACCTCACCCCTTTGGAGGAGACGGTGCAGGCCATTCTTCGCAGGGGTGTGGCTGAGCCCGTGGCCAGCAGTGGGGCTGAAAGGATGAAAGATGCTGGTATAATCATATGCTATCCACCTTATGGCGTGCACCTCTTGCTTTCCCGCCCTCTTCTCACCATAACTCCGCCCTTGTGCCTTCCTCATTTTACATACCCAGGAAGTGTAGCCTGCCCAGCGAATGGTTGACCAAAAAGAGGGAGAGGAGAGTGCAGAAGAAGAAGATGATTGATTTGATACTCCCAGCCAACAGCTACTCAAGGTCGACCAGCAAGGCCATTTGTAGTGTACCCCACTGAAAGTCAACCACCTTCCACAAGCAATGCTGCAGCCACAGGGGTAGCACTGCATGAGAGGCAACAGGCACACAAAACAGTCACTAAGAGAATGCATAAGCATGATGAGTTGATTCCTTGCTGTCATATTAGATAGATAAATGTATAAAGTTGGATTGGAAAGTTTGCTTTGTGGTGGCTTTTATTTCAGCATCGTGGCCACTGTGATGGTCAGTAATAGAGGGCAGGTACAGTGTGGGACAAATGTTGAAAGGGAATTGGAGTTGTGTTCATTGGTACCGCAGACAGATAGAAACATAGAAACATAGAAAATAGGTGCAGGAGTAGGCCATTCGGCCCTTCGAGCCTGCACCACCATTCAATATGATCATGGCTGATCATGCACTTCAGTACCCCATTCCTACTTTCTCTCCATACCCCTTGATCCTTTTAGCTGTAAGGGCCACATCTAACTCCCTTTTGAATATATCTAACAATATGGCCTTAACAACTTTCTGTGGTAGAGAATTCCACATGCTCACAACTCTGAATGAAGAAGTTTCTCCACATTTCGGTGCTAAATGGCTTACCCCTTATCCTTAGACTGTGACCCCTGGTTCTGGACTTCCCCAACATCGGGAACATTCTTCCTGCATCTAACCTGTCCAATTCCATCAGAATTTTATATGTTTCTATGAGATCCCCTCTCATTCTTCTAAATTCCATTGAATATAAGCCTAGTCGATCCAGTCTTTCTTCATATGTCAGTCCTGTCATCCCGGGAATCAGTCTGGTGAACCTTCACTGCACTCCCTCAATAGCAAGAATGCTCTTCCTCAGATTAGGAGACCAAAACTGTACACAATATTCAAGGTGTGGCCTCACCAAGGCCCTGTACAACTGTAGTAAGACCTCCCTGCTCCTATACTCAAATCCTGTGGCTAAGAAGACCAACATACCATTTGATTTCTTCACCGCCTGCTGTACCTGTATGCCAACTTTCAATAACTGATGTACCATGACACCCAGGTCTTGTTGCACCTCCCCTTTTACTAATCTGTCACCATTCAGATAATAACCTGCCTTCCTGTTTTTACCACCAAAGTGGATAACCTCACATTTATCTACATTATACTGCATCTGCCATGCATTTGCCCACTCACCTAACCTGTCCAAGTCACCCTGCAGCCTCTTAGCATCCTCCTCAGAGCTCACACGGCCACCCAGCTTAGTGCCATCTGCAAACTTGGAGATATTACATTCAATTCTTTTGTCCAGATGATTCCATCCTGGATATCTTGGCCAGAAAGGGGATGTCTGGGATGCATCCTTCTGTCTGCTTCCTCCTCTTTGGCTTTCACCTCTTCTGCTTCTTTCTGTTTCGTGTCTTCCTCTTCCCTCTGCAAACAGATGCTGTAAATCTGAAATGACAGCATAAAATGCTCGAAATACTCAGTAGATCAGTAGATGCAAGATAATGGCATGGAAATTCTGACGTCCCGGGCCCGTACGTAGATTCTATGGACCCGGGAAGGCATCGGAAATGCAGGTTTTCAGCGCGCAATGAAAACCGGCTGATCGGGAGCAAGGACATTTGCACGGGCAAGATTTACGCATATCTTGCCCAGCAAATGTCCTCAAAAATCTTGCACCTGAAAAAGCAGGCCCATAGGTTACTTTTACAGGCATTAGTGCTTAAAAACACACATAAACACAATAAAATTAAACTAAATAAACACATTGTTTTGTTAAAAACTCTGCCCACTAAGGTAAGTTTATTTTTAACCCGAATTACAAAACTTAAAAAACAATTGGAAATATATTGTTTTTTTCCAAGGCATTTATTAACTTTAATTTCAATTAATTTTAATTATGTGAGGTCTGTTTTTTATTTTTCAATAGTGTGTGTTTATTTTTTTCCCCATCAATAACACTGAGAACGCATAGTTACGCGAGTCTAAGTGCTATTAATGGGAACCTGTGAACTACCTATCTGATTTGCTGAGCAGTCACACATGACTACATCTTCTATGTGGGAACTCTCTGGACGGGAGCGCGCTTTGCAGCGCGGGAAGAGAAGGCCTCCCCATCGGAATCCCGGGCGCCTCCAAGACCACCAGGTACTTTCGTAAAAAATCTCTGGTTGGAAAGCAATTGCCAGCGGGAAGCCTCTGACCAGAATTTTTGGACCATTACCTTCATTTTAAGACAGATAGGGGGAGAAATTCAGTAGGTTAGCACCTGCAGAGGGCGGTAATGGGGTGCTGGTGCAATAGTGCCAGAGCAAGGTGAATCTGGAGTCGCAAGAAAAATCCAGCTCCCCGTTGCACCGCCGGTACAAGGTACCGCCGGGGACTTGAACACCAGGCAAATCGTGACATCAATGAATTTGAAACGCTCACTGGATACCCAATTGGGAAAAATCATTGTCGCCACTTACATTTGCGCCTTGACCAGGCAGCGATAAGAAGAGCAGACGCACAGCTGCAGGAAGCCGACTCCAGCGACGTTATTTAAAGGCAGCCGCATTAATCACTCCAAGCTGTCTGGGCAGGTTAGTTTCTGTGGTTTATTTTCAGTTTCACTCAGTGATCAGTTTGTATGAGTAATTTCAAGATTCTTTTTTATCAGCATTCGTAATAAGATAGATGAACTAGTGGCACAAATAGAGATCAATGGGTTTGATCTAATAGTCATTACAAAGACATGGTTGGAAGGTGACCAAGGTTGGGAATGAAATGTTCCAGGGTACTTGATGTTTCAAAAAGACCGGCTGAATGGTAAATGAGGGGATGTAGGCCTAATAATAAAGGATGACATAAGGACAGGATGTTGGCTCAGAAGATCAGGAAGTAGAATCCGTATGCGTGGAGATAAGGAATAACAAAAAGGGGAAGAAAACATTAGCTGGGAGTAATATATAGGCCCCCTAACAGTGACTATACCGTTGAACAGAATATTAATCAAGACATAGTAAGAGCTTGTAACAAAGGTAATGCAATAATCGTGGGGGACTTCAATCTTCTTATAGTCTGGACAAATCAAATTGGTAAAGGTAGTCTGGAGGACGAGTTCATGGAATGCATTGGGTACAGTTTTCCAGAACAATATGTCATGGAACCCGTAATGTATGTAGATACCTTTAGCAAAATGACTCCACGAGGCAGGGTATGATATTGAAACTGTGTAGATCTGTAGTCCTTTATTTGCAGCTTCTCGAGTGAGGACACCAAACTGTGAGCTCCTTTTTATACTAAGGTCTCCAGCAGCAGCACCCTCTGGTGTACAAGTAAGGTGTATACAGTGTAAGGATACATTCAGTGTTGCATTACAGTGTTACAAACATCACACAGTAAACAGGCATGCATATACAACAACACTCCCCCCTAAGCATTTTTAATATCCTCATTGTCATGACCTGGGGAGGTGATCAGTGGAGGGCTATGGGAGGTTGTAATGAGGGTGGTGTGGTTGCCAGGTGTGAGCCCTGTGCTTGAGACTGGCCTCATACGTTTCCCCTCCCTCACACACAGAACAAGTGGGTGTCACTGTAGTGGAATCCCTCAGGGGGGTAGCCACGGCAGCAGTGGGTGGTGTGTATACACTGTGATGTGGGTAGTTGTGGGGTGGTGGGAGGGACCACAGGACTGGGTGGGCTCTTTGTCCACCAATTGGGATGAGGGTCAGGTCATCCCAGGGTTTGCCAGGGAAGCTGGAAGGTATTGGCCTCACGCTCCTGGTGTTGGCCCTGGTGGCCAGGGGTTGTAGGGCTGGTCTGGTGCAGGTTGCCATTGGTGGTGGCTGGACTGCCCATTGACCACTGTCCCTGTAGTGGGTCTGCTCCCACTGGGTGTGTGTGTGTCCTGCAAGGGGCATCACATTTGTTCCAAAGGTCCAGGCTACACGGCCAGGTAGCCTGCTGGACCTGGGGGTCTCCTACAGGGGGATTCCATTGACTCAATGTCCTTTGGCAGTGTCCTACCAGTATACATGACACCTTGGCTCTGATCGCACATAGTCGAGCCTGCATTGTACATTCTAGCATTTGCATCACTGTTTGGTGTCCTGGTTTCAACAGACATGGTTACATTAGGCATTTCACATTCTCTATCATTATTGTTAAGCATAATAAACTTGTTCTTAATCTTACTGACACCTGCATTCTTCTCATAAGTCACATTAGTTAAACCAGAATCACAATTCATGGTTATATTGCATACATTTTCATACTTGCACCCTTTAAGTGCATCTTTAGCTTTAAAGTCCTTGTACTCAAATAGTTGAAACTGTCCCTTTAAATTTCTTTGGTTACCGGTCTCCTTTAAGGGAGCCTCCCAATCCGATTGGCTGCTCAGTGCCACGTGTCACTCCTCTAACGCTGTCGCTCGTGGTATGGCCATGGCCATTTTGATTACAGGTTCTACTCCTCGTGGTGTGGCCGCCATCTTCTGGCTCTCCCTCAGGTCGGCTGTGGTGCTCTTTTCTTCCACAGGTTCAACCCTGGACGTTGGGAGTCCCTTTCTTTCGACGCTGTTCACCTCTTGGAATCCTGCCCCGACCCGGAAAGTGGAGTTTGGATCCTCCGTCTTGGAGATTTCGCTGTGGTGTTGTGGAGTCGTCACTGCGCCGTCGAGCTGGACAGTGGAACCTCCGGATGCAGCGATGGATCCATGTTCGAGGTTGATTGCCGGGGACCAGAGGCCATTGCCACTTCGCCTGATATGGACTGGGTTCATCCAATTCCTGCCCAGCAGCGTAGGACTGTCACCAGCTACAATCCACAGGGGGGAGTTTGTTCAACATGCCGCCCTAGGAGACCTGGACGTCCGCGCTGCCAATGATTTGGATTTTATCTTTGTTGTAGGTGAGGAGCTGCACCTGGACAGGAGACAGTTTCGGTCGATTGCCGGGATTTATCCAAAGTTTTTCAAAGGTCGTTTGGCTCATCACAGACTGGCTCGCCCCTGTGTCGATCTCTATGGAGACTGGGACTCCGTCGATGTCCACTTCCAATATCCATGGAGAACTTTCGGTGGAGCAGGTATAGAATCCATACTCTTCATCTCGGGTTTGAGCAACTTCACCATCATCTGTGTCGGAGCCCGGGAGATCAGCCAACTCATCAGAGACGCGGTGAGTACAGCTTTTTCTGCACATTCTTTGGATGTGTGCTTTTTCTTTGCAGCCTTTCTATGTTTCTATGTTTCTATGTTTGCATGCATAGTCTTTGTAGCGGCACTGGTGGGCCCTGTGGTTTCCTCCACAGCGCCAGCACGGGGCCATCTGGTTTGCCCCATGTGGCGGACTCCGGGTTGCTGGACTCGGGGCAGCCTTCCTGCCTTTTGAAGTATCCATGCGGTGCACTGCACTCGCCAGTTTAGAGTCCTGGGTCAGTATTCGCTTGGAGTCGCCGGCCGAAACCATGTAGGCCTGGCTCACTTGGGTTGCTTTCTGCAGGGTGACTGTGATGTCAGCAGGGAGCAACTTGTGCAGGAGGCCCTCATGGCCGATTCCAATGACGAGTATGTCCCTTAGGGCTTCATTTAGGTGGTCTCCAAAATCACACGGAGCAGCTAGTCTTCTTCGGTGTGCAGCATACTTAGCAATTTCTTGGCCCTCAGGTCGCCGATAAGTGTAGAACCGGTGCCTGGCTGTGAGGATGCCTTCTTTCGGTTTTAGCTGTTCCTGTATGAGTGTTACAAGTTCCTCATAGCTTTTGGTGTTGTCTTCGCTGGGGCTAACCAGTCCCTGACGAGACAATGGATGGAGGGCCCACAACTGCTAAGCAGGATGGCCCTGCGCTTGTTCGGTCATGTAGCCGGTGTGTTCCCATCCAGGTCGTTAGCTATAAAGAAATGTTCCAATCTTTCCACAAAAGCATCCAAATCTTCCCCCTCTGTAAATTGCTGAAAGTTGCTGAGATTAGACATGTTGAGCGTGTAGTTCGTGACCTCGTATCCTCATCGCCAGTTGTAGCGTATGTAGATACCTTTAGCAAAATGACTCCACGAGGCAAGGTATGATACTGAAACTGTATAAACCTGTAGTCCTTTATTTGCAGCTCCTCGAGTGAGGACACCAAGCTGTGAGCTCGTTTTTTATACTGGGTTACCTGCAGTGTGCAGGTAACCCTTAGGTCGCCAGCAGCAGCACCCCCTGGTGTACAGGTAAGGTGTGTACAGTGTAAGGGTACATTCAGTGTTGCATTACAGTGTTACAGACATCACACAGTAAACAGGCATGTATATACAAAAGAACCAACCAGGGAACAGGCTATTTTAGATCTTGCATTGTGTAATGAAACAGGATTAATTAGCAATCTCATAGTAAAGGATCCTCTGGGGCAGAGTGATCACAATATGATAGAATTTCACATTACATTTGAGAGTGACTTGCCTAAGTCTGAAACTAGAGTATTAAAACTTAAATAAAGCCAATTACATAAATATGTAGGGCGAGTTGGCTAAGGAAGATTGGAAAAATAGATTAAAAGTATGGCAATAGATAAGTAGTGGCTAGCATTTAAAGAAATATTTCATAATTCTCAATAAAAATACATTACATTGAGAAACAAAAACTACACAGGAAAAATAATCCATCCGTAGCTAACTAAAGAAGTTAAGGATAGCATTATGTTGAAAGAATAAGGAAAAGTCATAACGGGGAACAAAGAAATGGCGGACCAATTGAACAAGTACTTTGGTTCGGTATTCACTGAGGAGGACACAAACAACCTTCCGGATATAAAAGGGGTCAGAGGGTCTAGTAAGGAGGAGGAACTGAGGGAAATCCTTATTAGTCGGGAAATTGTGTTGGGGAAATTGATGGGATTGAGGGCCTGATGGACTGCATCCCAGAGTACTTAAGGAGGTGGCCTTGGAAATAGTGGATGCATTGACAGTCATTTTCTAACATTCCATTGACTCTGGATCAGTTCCTATGGAGTGGAGGGTAGCCAATGTAACCCCACTTTTTAAAAAAGGAGGGAGAGAGAAAACAGGGAATTATAGACCGGTCAGCCTGACATCGGTAGTGGATAAAATGATGGAATCAATTATTAAGGATGTCATAGCAGTGCATTTGGAAAGAGGTAATATGATAGGTCCAAGTCAGCATGGATTTGTGAAAGGGAAATCATGCTTGACAAATCTTCTGGAATTTTTTGAGGATGTTTCCAGTAGAGTGGACAAGGGAGAACCAGTTGATGTGGTATATTTGGACTTTGAGAAGGCTTTCGACAAGGTCCCACACAAGAGATTAATGTGCAAAGTTAAAGCACATGGGATTGGGGGTAGTGTGCTGACATGGATTGAGAACTGGTTGTCAGTCAGGAAGCAAAGAGTAGGAGTAAATGGGGACTTTTCAGAATGGCAGGCAGTGACTAGTGGGGTACCACAAGGTTCTGTGCTGGGGCCCCAGCTGTTTACACTGTACATTAATGATTTAGACGAGGAGATTAAATGTAGTATCTCCAAATTTGCGGATGACACTAAGTTGGGTGGCAGTGTGAGCTGCGAGGAGGATGCTATGAGGCTGCAGAGCGACTTGGATAGGTTAGGTGAGTGGGCAAATGCATGGCAGATGAAGTATAATGTGGGTAAATGTGAGGTTATCCACTTTGATGGTAAAAACAGAGAGACAGACTATTATCTGAATGGTGACAGATTAGGAAAAGGGGAGGTGCAAAGAGACCTGGGTGTCATGGTACATCAGTCATTGAAGGTTGGCATGCAGGTACAGCAGGCGGTTAAGAAAGCAAATGGCATGTTGGCCTTCATAGCGAGGGGATTTGAGTACAGGGGCAGGGAGGTGTTGCTACAATTGTACAGGGCCTTGGTGAGGCCACACCTGGAGTATTGTGTACAGTTTTGGTCTCCTAACCTGAGGAAGGACATTCTTGCTATTGAGGGAGTGCAGCGAAGGTTCACCAGACTGATTCCCGGGATGGCGGGACTGACCTATCAAGAAAGACTGGATCAACTGGGCTTGTATTCACTGGAGTTCAGAAGAATGAGAGGGGACCTCATAGAAACGTTTAAAATTCTGACGGGGTTAGACAGGTTAGATGCAGGAAGAATGTTCCCAATGTTGGGGAAGTCCAGAACCAGGGGACACAGTCTGAGGATAAGGGGGAAGCCATTTAGGACCGAGATGATGAGGAATTTCTTCACCCAGAGAGTGGTGAACCTGTGGAATTCTCTACCACAGAAAGTTGTTGAGGCCAATTCACTAAATATATTCAAAAAGGAGTTAGATGAAGTCCTTACTACTAGGGGAATCAAGGGGTATGGTGAGAAAGCAGGAATGGGGTACTGAAGTTGCATGTTCAGCCATGAACTCATTGAATGGCGGTGCAGGCTAGAAGGGCCGAATGGCCTACTCCTGCACCTATTTTCTATGTTTCTATGTTTCTATGTCTATGTTTCTAATGTTGTGAAGAATCGTAGTAAGTCTGAGGATTGGGAGAGTTTCAGAAATCAGCAAAGGATGGCCAAAAAATTGATTAGAAGGGAAAAAATAGACTGAAAGAAAACTAGCAAGAAATATAAAAACAGATTGTAAGAGTTTCTATAAGTATGTAAAAAAGGAAGCGAATAGCAAAAGTAAACATTGGTCCCTTAGAGGCTCAGTCAAGAGAAATTATTATGGGGAATAAGGAAATGGCAGAAGCGTTAAACAAATATTTTGTATATGTTTTCACAGTAGAAGACGCAAAAAGCTTACCTAAAATGGTGGGGAACCAAGGGTTGACTGAAGTTGAGGAACTTAATGTAATAGACACATAGAAACAAATAAAATTGGAGCAGTAGTAGACCATTCGGCCCTTCGAGTCTGCACCACCATTCAATATGATTATGGCTGATCCTCTATCTCAACACCATATTCCCAAATTCTCCCCTCAATGCCTTTTGTGTCTAGAAATCTATCTATCTTCTTCTTAAATATATTCAGTGACTTGGCCTCCACAGTCTTCTGTGGTAAAGAATTCCACAGGTTCACCACCCTCTGAGTGAAAAAATTTCTCCTCATCTCGGTCTTAAATTTCCTACCCCGTATCCTGAGACTGTGACCCCTTGTTCTAGACTTGCCAGCCAGGGGAAACATCCTCCCCACATCTAGTCTGTCCAGCCCCACAGAATTTTATACATTTCAATGAGATCCCCTCTCATTCTTCTAAACTCGAGTGAATACAGCCCAATCGACCCAATCTCTCCTCATATGACAGTCTTGCCATCCCAGGAATCAGACTGGTGAACCTTCGCTGCACTCCCTCTATGGCAAGTATATCCTTTCTTAGGTAAGGAGACCTAAACTTCACACAATACTCCAGGTGTGGTGTCACCAAGGCCCTGTATAACTGTAGTAAGACATCCTTGCTCCTGTACTCAAATCCTCTTGCAATGAAGGCCAACATACCATTAGCCTTCCTAACTGCTTACTGCACCTACATGTTTGCTTTCAATGACTGGTGTACAAGGACACCCAGGTCCCTTTGTACATCAACATTTCCCAAGCTATCACCATTTAAATAATGCTTTGTCTTTATTTTTTTCCTACCAAAGTGGATAACTTCACATTTATCCACGTTATACTGCATCTGCCATCTGTTTGCCCACTCACTCAACCTATCTAAATCACTTTACAGCGTCTTTGCATTTTCCTCACAACTCACAATCCCACCTAGTTTTGTGTCGGCAGCAAACTTGGAAATATTACATTTGGTTCCCTCATCCAAATCATTTGTATATATTGTGAATAGCTGGGGCCCAAGAACTGACCCCTGTGGTACCCCACTAGTCACTGCCCGTCACCCCAAAAAAGATCCGTTTATTCCTACTCTCTGTTTCCTGTCAATTAACCAATTTTCAATCCATGCCAGTACATTACCCCCAATCCTTGTGTTTTAATTTAGCACACTAAGCTCTTATGTGGGACTTTATCAAAGGCCTTCTGAAAATCCAAATACAATACACTACAATAATCAATATAAGTAGAGAAAAAGTACTAGAGAAACTAATGGGACTAAAAGCCGACAAATCCTCTGGACCTGACGGCCTACATCCTAGGGTCCGAAAAGAGGTGGCTGCAGAGATCGGGGATGCATTGGTTTTGATTTTTCAAAATTCCCTAGATTCTAGAATGGTCCCAGCAGATTGGAAGGTATCAACACCGCTATTCAAAAAAAGAGGGAGCGAGAAAACAGGGAACTACAGGCCAGTTAGCCTGACATCAGTCGTCGGGAAAATACTGGAATCCATTGTTAAGGAAGTGGTATCAGGGCACTTAGATAATCATAACATGGCAGAGTCAGCATGGTTTTATGAAAGGGTCATGTTTGACAAATTTATTAGAGTTTTTTTAAGGATGTAACTAGCAGGATAGATAAAGGGAAACCAGTGGATGTAATATACTTGAATTTCCAAAAGGCATTTGATAAGGTGCCATATAAAAGGTTATGACACAAGATAGGGGCTCATGGGATTGGAGGTAATATATTAGCATGGATAGAGGATTGGTTAACGGACAGAAAATAGAGAGATGGGATAAACGTGTCTTTTTCAGGTTGGCAGGCTGTAACTAGTTGGGTGCCGCAAGGATCAGTGCTGGGGCCTCAACTATTTACAATCTATATTAATGACCTAGATGAAGGGACCGAGTGTAATGTATTCAAATTTGCTGATGATACAAAGCTAGGTGGGACAGTAAGCTGTGAGGAGAACACAAAGCGTCTGCAAAGGGATATAGATAGATTAAGTGAGTGGGCAAGAAGGTGGCAGATGAAGTATAATGTGGGGTAATGTGAGGTTATTCACTTTGGTAGGAAGAATAGAAAAACAGAATATTTTTTAAATGGTAAGAAACTTTTACATTTTGGTGTTCAGAGAGATTTGGGTGTTCTTGTGCAAGAAACACAAAGTTAACATGCAGGTACAGCAAGCACTAAGAAAGGCAAATGGCATGTTGTTCTTTATTGCAAGGGGGTTGGAGTATAAGAGTAAGGAAGTCCTGCTACAATGGTACAGGGACTTGGTGAGACCACACCTGGAGTACTGTGCACAGTTTTGGTCTCCTTATCGAAGGAAGGATATACTTGCCTTGGAGGTGGTACAACGGAGGTTCACTGGATTGATTCCTGGGATGAGAGGGCTGTCTTATGATGAGAAATTGTGTAGAACGGGCCTGTACTATCTGCAGTTTAGAAGAATGATCTCATTGAAACATACAAGATTCTGAAAGGGATTGACAGGGTAGATGCTAAGAGGTAATTTCCTCTGGCTGGAGTGTCTAGAACTAGGGGCACAGTCTCAGGATAAGGGGTAGGTAATTTAAGACAGAGATAAGGAGGAATTTCTTCACTCAGAGGGTTGTGAATCTTTGGAATTCTCTGAACAGAGGGCTGCGGATGCTGAATCTCTGAATATATTCAAGGCTGAGATAGATAGATTTTTGGACTCAAGAGGAATCAAGTGATATGGAGATCGGGTGGGAAAGTGGAGTTGAGATCGATGACCAGCCATGATCTTATTGAATACGGAGCAGGCTTGAGGGGCCGTAGGGCCTACTCCTGCTCCTATTTCTTATGTTCTTATGTTCTGGCAAATGCAAAGTGGCTACATTCATTGTTCAAAAATTCAAACTCGGCAACATTATTGGGGGCTATACTGGCATGGAACCTTGCCTTCCAGGATCTACGGTGGAGGGAATGTAGGCAGCCAGAAATACCCAAACATGTGCACAGAGGGATGAGAAGGGATATCAGGGCTTTCACCAGGAGGCATTACCCTCTGAGGGTACTCCGACAGCCACCTCTCCTACCTTCAATTAAGCGAGGAGCAGTGTATTAGATGACTTCGCATCACCAAGGTGGTCTGCCACCTCCTCAAAACAGACCTCCAGCTTCACACCAGGATTACTTAAACCCCAAATCATATTTGGCCACCAAACACCCATCATACCATTCTTGTGTCATGCCATATCACAGTGTCCTCCTGGGCGCAAAGGTGAAATGTGAGAGACCACAAAATATTGCAAACTCCATTACTAAATATATGCATAAACATAATCATAATATCACATTCATTCTAATAACTAATGACCCTTGTGCCTGCCATAGTTGAATAGTTGTCATTGTGTGCAAGGTGTGAGATGTGGGTGTGAGTGTCGGTAGGTAGAGATTGTTGGTGAGTGAGTGCTGGGGGTGTGGTGTTTTGGGCAATGTGTGAAGCTTGTGGTACAGACAGTGGTATGTAGCATTTGTTGAAGCATTTAATCACCCTGACCACTCGATTTATGGTGGATCTGCCATGAGCACACTTCATTTCGTCTACCGGCTCTTTCTCCTTGCTGTGCTTCTCCTTGCTGAGACAGCTGCACAGCCAGCAATGCTGAGAATGAGGTGATGCTGTATCAATGAACCTCCCCTTTAAGTACTGGGAAAAGCCTATGGCAGTGATGAGTTGCGATTAGACTCCACCCGATATTGGTTCACCCTTTAAGTGTAATGCCACTGAGAAAGGCCTTTAAGACTTGATTTAGTGGCCCAATCATTTCTTTGAGCAGTGAGAATGAATCTTGCATGCAGTATAAAGCATTAGCGCCTGGCGCTAATTTTCAAACTTTTCTAAAGCTACCACTCATTCCTGGGCTGTAAGGAATTGCAAGCCTATGCCGTACGATACAAAAATTTGTTGGCAAACAGTGAGGAGGATTGTAAAATACTTCAGGAAGAAAAGCGGGTTCACAGAATGGGGGGACAGGTGGTAGACAATGTTCCCATTAATTTATTTTGGGTGCACGGCCCCTTTAATGGGATGATTGACTGCTTCAACAATTGCTACATATCACCATCGAAACCACAGTCTTCACACACTGCCCAAAATACCACACCTCCTGCACTCACTCACTAACAATCTCTACCTACCGACACTCACACCCACATCTCATGCCTTGTACACAATGATAGCTATTCAACCATGGCAGGCACAAGGGTCATTAGTTATTAATGAATGCGATACGTGTGATATGTTAATGCATACATTTATTAAAGGAATTAGCAATATTTTGTGGTATTTCTCATCACCCCATCCACCACCTTAAACATTCACTTCCTCCATCACCGGTGTACCATGGCGCAGTGTGTACCATCTACAAGATGCACTGCAGCAACTCACCAAGACATCTTCGGCAGCACCTCCCAAACCCGCAACCTCTACCACCTAGAAGGACAAGGGCAGCAGATGCATGGAACCTGCAAGTTCACCTCCAAGTCACACACCATCCTGACTTGGAGGTGTTAGCGTTAGTGTTTTCTCTGAAGAATCACTCAACACTCAGGGTCGGTTCCAATGCTGAAGCAGCTTTATTACGCTCAGCGGGAAGGAAAAACTCAGGACCGTATCCAGGTTTCTCTTCACAGAACAAAGAGTTACATGTACCTTTATATGTTTTACAACAGTTACAAAACAGCTTACTGCAGTTACACAGCTCATCACGGCTGGACACAAGCCAATCATAACGATTATAGATTACATATAGGTTTTTTAATCCAATAGAATTCTCCTAGTAACCAGGGAACCATTGTCAATTTGGGTTGATCGATGACTTTATATGTTCTCTCCCTAGTTCTTTCATCTGGGAGAAATAATTGGTTTGTAGCCTTGTTTACAGCAAATGGTTTCCCTCTTATCTTTCTTCCTGGGGAATTAATTGGTTTATGGCCTTGTTCACAGGAGATGGCTTCCTTCTTATCTCTGCCTTCCCAGGCATTCCTACAGTGGGCCTCACAGGGTTATTGCTCGGTCAGTGAACGTTCAACAGTTCACAGTTTGACTACCTGATTTCCCATAATGCCTGGGCAGCCATTTTATGTGTGTGTCCATTTAAGCTTATGTGAGTTCTAAATATCCAGCAGGTGCCTAATGCCTAAGTCTATATATATCTTTCGACTCTCTACAACAATTCCCCCTTTCGGTAAAGGGACTAGCCCTAGTCCCCTTTTAACCGAAATACTGCCTTTATCTGATATTTGTGCACGGCCCGGTATTCCTTGCCTCAACGTGCTGGCCAGTCACGCGGTTTCAGGAGTTCCGGTTGCTCAAATCAAATTAACAAAGGCTAGCTCCTCCCGTCCCCTTATCAAACAGACTTGTTTAATATCCAGGGAACGGTGATTGGTCCGTTTCTGCCGTTTGTGGCGCCTGCATACCTGGCAGGCCATCACGCCCCATGTTATTGCTAAGATTAATTGTATTCCGACCAGTGTGTGTGAAATAATTCGAATCCATGGGTGGATGTTCACATTTATTCCCCAGTCCCAGACCTTTCTCCACCAACTCTGACTTTGTAAGTCTACCTCGGTATCTTCTTTGATTTTAGTTTGTAGCTGGTGATAGAGTTTTACAGATTGACCCACTCTGAGCCTCAACTCCCGTAATACTTCGGTTAGATGTGGGATAGGGACCTGCTCTGGCTCGTCATAATCCTGCAAATGATCATGGAGCTGATCAGTTACTTCAATAACTTCGGACTTCCGGCGCCTAACCTGGGTGATATGCGCTTGCCCGATCGCGACAGGTCGTAGTGGTGTAAAGCAAAAGTTTGGCTGCGGTATAGGGCACTGCAGGTCATTATACTGGTATGAACGCTCAGTAGTAGAGACGCAGTATCTTCCCCTCCCTCCGTAGCCTGCCCTCGCGAAGTGCATGTGTGCGGGCACTATTTCTAGTACACACCCATTGGTTCGGTTAAACCCGCACTCGTCTAGTTCGCCTCGGCCCACCGGGTGAGGGCATACTGTGATTTCCCCCCTTTGCTTGCAATCTGCTAGGGAAATCCCGGTAAGTATGTTGTTTCGACGAACGGCAGAGGTGGTGGTCAGGTAGTAGCGTATGGAGACATTTTCCCGTATTACTCCGATATTCTCTAGTTGGTATAAGGGGAACGGCCCTGAGTCCGGCGTTGCTATGGGGATCAACAGGACTATCCCTATCCCGGTAGTCCTACCCATCTGGCAATCTGGAATTGCGGGGTATACTCGGGTCAGTCCCTTCAGAGTACAATTATCCAGTGTCCCCCTTTGGTTCGCCAACTGAGCTAAATGTGAACTGTCTATCCAATCGGGTACCTCCCCGCGTTGGATCTGGTTGAGGTTGTGGCGGATCTGTCCCACCATCCACAGACCATAAGCATGACAGAGTTGCCCCTGTCTTTGCTTTATTGTATCTTCTTGTTCTCTATCAATGAGGTGATTGATGGTTTTAGCGTGAGCTTCCAGGACTGAGATGCCATCCAACTGGATTTCGGCCCCCTCCTTTCCTAGGTTGGCCTGGTCTTCCTGGTTTTGCTCCACCCTCTCCAATAACCCCTTCATCACCCCTTTAAGCTGTTCTACCCTCTCATTTAGCCCTTGTATGTCTATCGAGTTCACTACGGAGGTTCCTGTATTGAAAACGGTAGCAACATCATTTACTATTTCCCTCTTCACCCTGGGTGCTAACCCCTGTCCCCGGAACTTACTGGCACCCATGGCATCGGCAGCCTGCTGCATTACGACTTTACTTAATACATTGTACATCTTCCTTGACTGTTCGGTACAATATTCCGGCATCTGGATGCCTGAAATATTGATCAGAACAGGCACAATTTCATGTTTAACATTATCATACAATAATTCCCCTTCGTTGTACATTGCAATCCCATTTTCTGGTCCCTTAGTAGTTATGGGACAAGGCAGTTCTTCGGGCAATGTAGTGATTCTTATGGGGCGCGGTGTCGGAGGGGGTGAGAAACATACATACAATTATATTGCAGCCGCCCCCGCCTCCTCGTAATACCCACACAGCCCCATTCCCTTCTTGCGGATGACTGATTGCTGGGATTGTCCCGGAGGCGCGCAAATTATGCCGAAAGTACATTCATCAGGCCCTTTGACATCCCTCCGTTTAATGCATCTGCTCCTTATACCCGTGGAGCACTGTACACATACTCTTATTCTTATTAGGATTCTTATTAGGATTCACTTGTAACCATGCATTAAAATAAGTCCTGTCCTTGCTCCAGTCCTTGGTTGCTGGGATGCACATTCCGTCCGTTAAATTAAACAAGACTCCATAGTTCATATAGTTGTTTATTTCCAGCGTGCTCTGCTGTCCGTCGGTGTTGCCCAGGGTACGTGCATGTCGCAGGGCTATCCATATTACGAGTAGCGCCTTTCGTATTCCCATTCCGGTAAGTATTATCTGTAATTTTAAACAGACGGCCTGGTCGTCACCAGGGGTTAAGTTTTTTTGCTCTACGAGTGTCCCTGTCACCCTGCAAAATCAGAAGGACAAGGTTATAATCGAACCATTTCGAGCTGAATCTGTAGGGCGTGCGCCCGTGTCTTTACCCACTTAAATATTACCCAAACTCCTATTATGACCAAGGCCAAAGCTATTCCTCCAAACATCGCTGTCTGCTTTACCGTTAGGTTGGGTTTGTGGACTACACCTACCCACCGTGGGGTACATTGGCTCTATTGCCAGAGGTGATGGTGCTATGGCTGCGCACTGCACTATCCGTCTAGTCCCGTTATCTCTTCCAGCCTGTTTATCTTAGCTTTTAACTCTTCAATTTGTTTTATTGAATATCTATTTCTTTATTGTATCAGGCAAGTATTATTACATAAGCTAGTTCTGTTTTTATTTTTGTTTCCTCTGTTAGGTGAGTCTTTTTTTTCCCTATTAAGAAATCCAAATTAATAATGTTCAGTATAAAACGGCTGTCAATGGAAAGGGTTAACTCCTTTCCAGGTTTGTAAGAAGACCTGATGTCATTACGTGACTTCACGTAATCATCTGAAAAAAAAGTCTTTGTGCCTTCAAAACTGGCTTCGAAATTAGGAATTCGTTAAACAGCATAAATCATTAGAGTAAACTCCAATGTTTTCTTAACTTCTAATTCAAGTACTTGCCAAAGAATTTTTTTTTTTTTTTAAATTGTTTTAAAACAAGACCACACATACAATAGCAATTTTGTTTACTGAAATTCAATTCTGTTTTTTTTTATTTCTCTCTTTCTCCTCGTTATCTTCAAAACCCTCCTGCTTGTTTAGACTGTTCGGGACATTTTGGAAATCTTTTCAAACTGCATTGAAACTTTTTCATAATTGAAAATTCGAATCCATGTAGAGTGTTTTTTACTTATTCCAATTTTTTTTTTTTCCTCTTCTAATTAAACCAATATCTTTTTCACAGCAAACATCAACTAGTATTTAGTAAGTTATGTCTTTTTCCATTTAGTCCGTTACATCTTTTTTTTTTTTTCTTTCTTCAAATTAGGTTTTGTATTTTACACGGAGGGTTCGTAACTCCATAAAGTTGTTAATTTGTTTACTTTCAAAGTGGCGTCTTTATCTTTTTCTTTTTCTCCATAACTGGAATGGAGACCAGCTTTGAGAGTTTGAGTGCTGCCTTTCGTTATCTCAAAATGCTCCAGTTTCAAAGCCGTTACTAAAGCTTGCTGTTTTTTAACATTTTCCAAAAGTTCCTTTTACACCTTCGCAGATAGCTCGCCACTTGCCCAGGAGTTTGACCTGATCAGATTTAATTTAATCTTTTTTTTTTAAATCCACCTCAGTATTTCCTGTGCCTTCTCTGAATATCTCAAAATCCCAATTCAAACTTTGTAATTTCAATCTTTATTTGAAACTTTTTTTTTTAGAAGCTCTTTTTTTTTAAAGCATTCTTTATCTCATTCCGAGACTAAATTTATGTCTTTCAACCCAATCAATCATTGCATGTTTTCTTTCGGCAAGTAAGTGAGCATGTCAAATAAATATTTTGCTCAACAAACCTATTCTTTATTTGTTTATTCTCCTAGCTCCGTAACTTATCATCCGAATAAATCCACACCTGCGTTTCTAACTTAAATGTCTTAAAACTTCCCACATACAGGACAACATTACAAAGGGTTTAAAAAAAAAGACTTTCACTCTGTTTCTAAAATAAACAGACACTTGCATTCCTCTTCCAACCAGGCTTTCGGAACATGAAAACATAAAACAAAAATTCATTCTGCAGTCAAAAATCACACAGACACTTCTCACTCAACGATCAGACATTTACAACAGTCTCTCTTCTTGTTTTGGCCGGCTCTATTTTTGGATCCATGACCTTTCAGGGAATTCGTAGTTTTATCTAAATAATTCCTCACATAACTAATTCCTGAGGATTCCACCCTGCTTTAATCATTTTTTCAATTAGCTTCTTTTGTTTTTCCGCCAGGTGGCGGGTAAGCGACCCTTCTGGTCCCCACTCGAGTTTACTTGTTTTCATGGCCATTCCTGGGTAGGACTGGTATCGTTAGGAATCTACTCTCAGCGGTCCGCTTTCTTTCTAGCGCGACTTGTAGTAAACTGTCTCTTGGCTACTGTCAGGTCACAAGTTCTGCTGTTACACAAACTTATACAATTCTTAAAAACGCGTTTAAGCAATTCCCGCAGTGCTCTACGTATCCTTAACGACTACCTACCACCGCTCAGCCCGTTGGTCCGACCCTGTTCACAGGTTTGGATTCCGTTAGCCGCTGTACACCGCTTGGTTCTATCCCGGGGTATTTCAAATTACACTACTGGGTCCGGAAGATGTCTCTCGGTATCACGATCCCACGGTCTAAGTGTGTTCCCTACGCCTACTTGGTTCCTGGCCGTCACGTGGGACAAAAGTCCTCTTAATTCAGGCTCAGGCTAGGCGTTTGAGATATTAGACCGTCTCCTCATGTCGATCAACCAGCTTCCACCTTCCGCACCCTTTATACTTAAAAATTGTTTTTTATACTCACCCGGGTTTTTTCCAAGGGCGTCCAGCGACTCCGGGAAATCCTGCCGACTACGCCATTGTTAGCGTTAGTGTTTTCTCTGAAGAATCACTCAACACTCAGGGTCGGTTCCAATGCTGAAGCAGCTTTATTACGCTCAGCGGGAAGGAAAAACTCAGGACCGTATCCAGGTTTCTCTTCACAGAACAAAGAGTTACATGTACCTTTATATGTTTTACAACAGTTACAAAACAGCTTACTGCAGTTACACAGCTCATCACGGCTGGACACAAGCCAATCATAACGATTATAGATTACATATAGGTTTTTTAATCCAATAGAATTCTCCTAGTAACCAGGGAACCATTGTCAATTTGGGTTGATCGATGACTTTATATGTTCTCTCCCTAGTTCTTTCATCTGGGAGAAATAATTGGTTTGTAGCCTTGTTTACAGCAAATGGTTTCCCTCTTATCTTTCTTCCTGGGGAATTAATTGGTTTATGGCCTTGTTCACAGGAGATGGCTTCCTTCTTATCTCTGCCTTCCCAGGCATTCCTACAGTGGGCCTCACAGGGTTATTGCTCGGTCAGTGAACGTTCAACAGTTCACAGTTTGACTACCTGATTTCCCATAATGCCTGGGCAGCCATTTTATGTGTGTGTCCATTTAAGCTTATGTGAGTTCTAAATATCCAGCAGGTGCCTAATGCCTAAGTCTATATATATCTTTCGACTCTCTACAACAGAGGTATATCGCCGTTCCTGGAACTCCCTCCCTAACAGCACTGTGGGAGTAGCTTCACCACATGGACTGCAGCAGTTCAAGAAGGCGGCTCACCAACCACCTTCTAGAGGGCAATTAAGGACGGGCAAAAATTGCTGGCCTTGCCAGCGATGCCCACATCCCATGAACGAAAAAAAAAAGGATGCTGTAATGTGGCATGACACAGGGGTGTGCCATAGGTATGTGGTGAGCAAAAGGGATCTGGGGTTTAAGTCATCCTAATGTCCCTCCTCATCCCTCTGTACACATGTTCCCGCATTTCTGGCTGCCGATGCTCCCTCCACCATAGATCCTGGAGGCCGAGGAGGCATGTCATTATAGCTCCCATTTTTGTTGCCAAGTGTAACATCTTTGAACAATAAAAATGTAGCCAATTTGCACTTGCCAGAACAATGCTGATAAAAAAAGAACCTTGAAATTATTCATGCAAATTCATCTGCTAGCCGAAACTGACAAGAAACCACAGAAACTAACCTGCCCTGGCAGCTGGGAGTGATTAATGCGGATGCCTTTAAATAATGTCCCTGGAGTCAGCGTCCTACAACTATGCGTCTCCTTTCGTTGTCGCTGTTTGGTCGAGGCGCAAAGGTAAGTGTCCATAATCAATTTGGCAGATTGGGCATCCATGCATGCTCACTGATGTCATGATCCGCCTGGCGTTGAAGTCCCCGGCAGTATCTCATACCGGCAGCGCAACGGGGGGGGTCCGGATTTGCAATGCGCCGCCGGATTTGCCTCGTCCCGCGCTACAGCATCAGCGCCCTGTTAGCGCCAGCTACAGGTGCTAACAGGAGGTACTAACCAACTAAATATTTCCTTCCATATGTCCAGATCATAGTCATCTAGATACATCATGGACAGAAATGGACCCAGCACTAATATCTGGGGAATGCCACTTCCAACCCTTCTCAAATCTGAGTAACAACCCTTAATGCTAACCCTTTGTTTCTTGTACATGACAATACATCTCCTTTTATACCATACACCTGTGTTAGTTTGTGCTTTTAAACCTCTGGAATGGGATTTCAACCCATCTTCCACCGACTGGATGAAAGTTTTCCCCTTTGCTTCTGCAGGTGTTCTATTTGAAATAAGTTTGAGCTGTCTCAACTCAGCTCCTAGATAGGCATGGGCCATCAGCATAACACTACCGATTTAGCACAGCATTACACTACTCTAATTTAGCAATAATGAGTAGTTGGCTGATGTGGGAAATAGAAACATTTACTTTAATGTTTTTCTGAAGTTGGAGCTAAGACATATTATTGTGGTGGAGTAGAACAATCTGCATCTAACTGTGCTATTCATGAGCTGGGAATGCTTGGTGCCATCAAAAGATTGCTCGAGATGGAAAGTGTTTCATTCCCCAGCACCAACATCCCTCATCTTAGAGGGAAAAAGATTATGTAAACCTGCCCCAATTGTTCATTTGGTATCGGCAGCATATGCTTTAGCCATACAGGCAGAAGCTCCCAATTTGGATTCCTGGCCTAAGGATCAGTTGGGGAGCAGCTGTCCTGATGCATCTCAATCTGAGATCTGTCATCAAGTTGCAGCCTTGTCATCTGATGATTGCCTTGGGCTCGTTGTAACCTTGCCTGCAACACCCACAGTTTGGACGCCTGATTTACGCACTGACATTTGCAAAGTCAGGAGAAGACGGATGTTGATTTTTTTGCTTTGTTTCTGACTTTGTATTATAGTTGTTCAAGGCAAGTTCAGTTACTATGCACAAGCTGTAAATGCCTACGCTATGCTGAGTACTTCGTGTGTGGGGAAGAATCAGGGGTCAGTGTGAGGAAGAATCAGGGGTCAATGTGAGGGAGAATCAGGGGTCAGTGTGGGGGAGAATCAGGGGTCAGTGTGGGGGAGAATCAGGGGTCAGTGTGGGGGAGAATCAGGGGTCAGTGAATGAGAATCAGCGGTCAGTGTGGGGGAGAATCAGGGGTCAGTGTGAGGGAGAATCAGGGGTCAGTGAGGGAGAATCAGGGGTCAGTGTGGGGAAGAATCAGGGGTCAGTGTGGGAGAATCAGGGGTCACCATGGGGAAGAATCAGGGGTCAGTGTGAGGGAGAATCAGGGGTCAGTGTGAGGGAGAATCAGGGGTCAGTGTGAGGGAGAATCAGGGGTCAGTGTGGGGAAGAATCAGGGGTCAGTGTGGGGAAGAATCGGATCAGTGTGGGGGAGAATCAGGGGTCAGTGTGGGGGAGAATCAGGGGTCAGTGTGAGGGAGAATCAGAGGTCAGTGTGAGGGAGAATCAGGGGTCAGTGTGGGGAAGAATGAGGGGTCAGTGTGAGGGAGAATCAGGGGTCAGTGTGGGGGAGAAAAGGGGTCAGTGTGAGGGAGAATCAGGGGTCAGTGTGGGGGAGAATCAGGGGTCAGTGTGAGGGAGAATCAGGGTCAGTGTGGGGATGAATCCGGGGTCAGTGTGAGGCAGAATCAGGGATCAGTGTGAGGGAGGATCAGGGGTCAGTGTGGGGATGAATCAGGGGTCAGTGTGGGGAAGAATAAGGGGTCAGTGTGGGAAAGAATCAGGGGTCAGTGTGGGGAAGAATCAGGGGTCAGGGTGAGGGAGAATCGGGGGTCTGTGTGAGGGAGAATCAGGGGTCAGTGTGAGGGAGAATCAGGGGTCAGTGTGAGGGAGAATCAGGGGTCAGTGAGGGGAAGAATCAGGGGTCACACTGGGGAAGAATCAGGGGTCAGTGTGGGGAAGAATCAGGGGTCAGTGTGAGGAAGAATCAGGGGTCAGTGTGGGGAAGAATCAGGGGTCAGTGTGGGGAAGAATCAGGGGTCAGTGTGGGGAAGAATCAGGGGTGAGTGTGGGGGAGAATCAGGGGTCAGTGTGGGGAAGAATCAGGGGTCAGTGTGGGGGAGAATCAGGGGTCAGTATGGGGAAGAATCAGGGGTCAGTGTGAGGGAGAATCAGGGGTCAGTGTGAGGGAGAATCAGGGTCAGTGTGTGGCAGAATCAGGGGTCAGTGTCGGGAGAATCAGGGGTCAGTGTTAGGGAGAATCAGGGGTCAGTGTGAGGGAGAAATAGGGGTCAGTGTGAGGGAGAATCAGGGGTCAGTGTGGGGAAGAACCAGGGGTCAGTGTGAGGAGAATCAGGGGTCAGTGTGGGAAAGAATCCGGGGTCAGTGTGAGGAGAATCAGGGGTCAGTGTGGGAAAGAATCTGGGGTCAGTGTGAGGAGAATCAGGGGTCAGTGTGGGAAAGAATCCGGGGTCAGTGTGAGGAAGAATCAGGGGTCAGTGTGAGGGAGAATCAGGGGTCAGTGTGAGGGAGAATCAGGGGTCAGTGTGGGGAAGAAGCAGGGGTCAGTGTGAGGAAGAATCAGGGGTCGGTGTGGGGAAGAATCAGAGGTCAGTGTGAGGAAGAATCAGGGGTCAGTGTGAGGAAGAATCAGGGGTCAGTGTGCGGAAGAATCAGGGGTCAGTGTGAGGGAGAATCAGAGGTCAGTGTGAGGAAGAATCAGGGGTCAGTGTGAGGAAGAATCAGGGGTCAGTGTGAGGAAGAATCAGGGGTCAGTGTGCGGAAGAATCAGAGGTCAGTGTGGGGGAGAATCAGGGGTCAGTGAGGGAGAATCAGGGGTCAGTGTGGGGAAGAATCAGGGGTCAGTGTGAGGAAGAATCAGGGGTCAGTGTGCGGAAGAATCAGGGGTCAGTGTGAGGGAGAATCAGGGGTCAGTGTGGGGGAGAATCAGGGGTCAGTGTGGGGGAGAATCAGGGGTCAGTGTGAGGGAGAATCAAGGGTAAGTGTGAGGGAGAATCAGGGGTCAGTGTGAGGGAGAATCAGGCATCAGTGTGGGGGAGAATCAGGGGTCAGTGAGGGAGAATCAGGGGTCAGCGTGAGGGAGAATCAGGGGTCAGTGTGAGGAAGAAACAGGGGTCAGTGTGAGGGAGAATCAGGGGTCAGTGTGGGAAAGAATCAGGGGTCAGTGTGGGGAAGAATCAGGGGTCAGTGTGGGGGAGAATCAGGGGTCAGTGTGGGGATGAATCAGGGTTCACTATGGGGAAGAATCTGGGGTCAGTGTGAGGGAGAATCAGGGGTCAGTGTGAGTGAGAATCAGGGGTCAGTGTGGGGAAGAATGAGGGGTCAGTGTGAGGGAGAATCAGGGGTCAGTGTGGGGAAGAAAAGGGGTCAGTGTGAGGAAGAATCAGGGGTCAGTGTGGGGAAGAATCAGGGGTCAGTGTGAGGGAGAATCAGGGGTCAGTGTGGGGAAGAATCAGGGGTCAGTGTGGGGAAGAATCAGGGGTCAGTTTGAGTAAGAATCAGGGGTCAGTGTGAGGGAGAATCAGGCGTCAGTGTGGGGGAGAATCAGGGGTCAGTGAGGGAGAATCAGGGGTCAGTGTGAAGGAGAATCAGGGGTCAGTGTGAGGAAGAAACAGGGGTCAGTGTGAGGGAGAATCAGGGGTCAGTGTGGGGAAGAATCAGGGGTCAGTGTCGGGAAGAATCAGGGGTCAGTGTGGGGGAGAATCAGGGGTCAGTGTGGGGGAGAATCACGGGTCAGTGTGGGAAAGAATCAGTGGTCAGTGTGGGGATGAATCAGGGGTCACTTTGTGGAAGAATCAGGGGTCAGTGTGAGGGAGAATCAGGGGTCAGTGTGAGGGAGATTCAGGGGTCAGTGTGGGGAAGAATGAGGGGTCAGTGTGAGGGAGAATCAGGGGTCAGTGTGGAGGAGAAAAGGGGTCATTGTGAGGGAGAATCAGGGTCAGTGTGGGGGAGAATCAGGGGTCAGTGTGAGGGAGAATCAGAGGCCAGTGTGGGGGAGAATCAGGGGTCAGTTTGAGGAAGAATCAGGGGTCAGTGTGGGGAAGAATCAGGGGTCAATGTGGGGGAGAATCAGGGGTCAGTGAGGGAGAATCAGGGGTCAGTGTGGGGAAGAATCAGGTGTCAGTGTGGTGGAGAATCAGGGGTCAGTGAGGGAGAATCAGGGATCAATGTGGAGTAGAATCAGGGGTCAGTGTGAGGGAGAATCAGGGGTCAGTGTGAGGGAGAATCAGGGGTCAGTGTGGGGCAGAATCAGGGGTCAGTGTGGGGGAGAATCAGGATTCAGTGTGAGGGAGAATCAGGGGTCAGTGTGTGGAAGAATCAGGGGTCAGTGTGAGGAAGAATCAGGGGTCGGTGTGAGGGGGAATCAGGCGTCAGTGTGGGGGAGAATCAGGGGTCAGTGAGGGAGAATCAGGGGTCAGTGTGAGGGAGAATCAGGGGTCAGTGTGAGGGAGAATCAGGGGTCAGTGTGGGGAAGAATCAGGGGTCAGTGTGGGGAAGAATCAGGGGTCAGTGTGGGGAAGAATCAGGGGTCAGTGTGGGGGAGAATCAGTGGTCAGTGTGGGGATGAATCAGGGGTCACTTTGTGGAAGAATCAGGGGTCAGTGTGGGGATGAATCAGGGGTCACTATGTGGAAGAATCAGGGGTCAGTGTGAGGGAGAATCAGGGGTCAGTGTGAGGGAGATTCAGGGGTCAGTGTGGGGAAGAATGAGGGGTCAGTGTGAGGGAAAATCAGGGGTCAGTGTGGGGGAGAAAAGGGGTCAGTGTGAGGGAGAATCAGGGTCAGTGTGTGGGTGAATCAGGGGTCAGTGTGAGGGAGAATCAGGGGTCAGTGTGGGGGAGAATCAGGGGTCAGTGTGGGGGAGAATCAGGGGTCAGTGTGAGGGAGAATCAGGGGTCAGTTTGGGGAAGAATCAGGGGTCAGTGTGGGGGAGAATCAGGGGTCAGTGTGAGGGAGAATCAGGGGTCAGTGTGAGGGAGAATCAGGGTCAGTGTGGGGGAGAATCGGGGTCAGTGTGAGGGAGAATCAGGGATCAGTGTGAGGGAGAATCATGGGTCAGTGAGGGGAAGAATCAGGGGTCACACTGGGGAAGAATCATCGGTCAGTGTGGGGAAGAATCAGGGTCAGTGTGAGGAAGAATCAGGGGTCAGTGTGGGGAAGAATCAGGGGTCAGTGTGAGGGAGAATCAGGGGTCAGTGTGAGGGAGAATCAGGGTCAGTGTGAAGGATAAATAGGGGTCAGTGTTAGGGAGAATCAGAGGTCAGTGTTCGGGCGAATCAGGGGTCAGTGTGAGGGAGAATCAGGGGTCAGTGTGAGGGAGAAAAAGGGGTCAGTGTTAGGGAGAATCAGGGGTCAGTGTTAGGGAGAATCAGGGGTCAGTGTGGGGAAGAATCAGGGGTCAGTTTGGGGGAGAATCAGGGGTCAGTGAGGGAGAATCAGGGGTCAGTGTGGGGAAAGAATCAGGGGTCAGTGTGGGGAAGAATCAGGGGTCAGTGTGGGGAAGCATCAGGGGTCAGTGTGAGGGAGAATCAGGGGTCAGTGTGGGGAAGAATCAGGGGTCAGTGTGAGGGAGAATCAGGGGTCAGTGTGGGGAAGAATCAGGGGTCAGTGTGAGGGAGAATCAGGTGTCAGTGTGAGGGAGAATCAGGGTCAGTGTGTGGAAGAATCAGGGGTCAGTGTCAGGGAGAATCAGGGGACAGTGTGAGGGAGAATCAGGGGTCAGTGTTAGGTAGAATCAGGGGTCAGTGTGAGGGAGAAAAAGGGGTCAGTGTTAGGGAGAATCAGGGGTCAGTGTTCGGGAGAATCAGGGGTCAGTGTGGGGAAGAATCAGGGGTCAGTGTGGGGGAGAATCAGGGGTCAGTGAGGGGGAATCAGGGGTCAATGTGGGGAAAGAATCAGGGGTCAGTGTGGGGAAGAATCAGGGGTCAGTGTGGGGAAGAATCAGGGGTCAGTGTCAGGGAGAATCAGGGGACAGTGTGAGGGAGAATCAGGGGTCAGTGTGGGGAAGAATCAGGGGTCAGTATGGGGAAGAATCAGGGGTCAGTGTGGGGAAGAATCAGGGGTCAGTGTGGGGAAGAATCAGGGGTCAGTGTGGGGGAGAATCAGGGGTCAGTGTGAGGGAGAATCAGGGTCAGTGTGGGGGAGAATCAGGGGTCAGTGTGAGGGAGAATCAGGGTCAGTGTGGGGGAGAATCAGGGGTCAGTGTGAGGGAGAATCAGGGGTCAGTGTGAGGGAGAATCAGGGTCAGTGTGGGGGAGAATCAGGGGCCAGTGTGAGGAAGAATCAGGGGTCAGTGTGGGGAAGAATCAGGGGTCAGTGTGAGGGAGAATCAGGGGTCAGTGTGAGGGAGAATCAGGGTCAGTGTGGGGGAGAATCAGGGGTCAGTATGGGGAAGAATCAGGGGTCAGTGTGAGGGAGAATCAGGGGTCATTGTGAGGGAGAATCAGGGTCAGTGTGTGGCAGAATCAGGGGTCAGTGTTAGGGAGAATCAGAGGTCAGTGTGGGGAAGAATCAGGGGTCAGTGTGGGGAAGAATCAGGGGTCAGTTTGAGGAAGAATCATGGGTCAGTGTGGGGAAGAATCAGGGGTCAGTGTGAGGGAGAATCAGGGGCCAGTGTGAGGGACAATCAGGGGCCAGTGTGAGGGAGAATCAGGGGCCAGTGTGAGGAAGAATCAGGGGTCAGTGTGAGGGATAAATAAGGGTCAGTGTGAGGGAGAATCAGGGGTCAGTGTGGGGAAGAATCAGGGGTCAGTGTGAGGGAGAATCAGGGGTCAGTGTGGGGAAGAATCAGGGGTCATTGTGGGGAAGAATCAGGGGTCAGTTTGAGGAAGAATCAGGGTTCAGTGTGGGGAAGAATCAGGGGTCAATGTGGGGGAGAATCAGGGGTCAGTGAGGGAGAATCAGGGGTCAGTGTGGGGAAGAATCAGGGGTCAGTGTGGTGGTGAATCAGGGTCAGTGAGGGAGAATCAGGGATCAATGTGGAGTAGAATCAGGGGTCAGTGTGAGGGAGAATCAGGGGTCAGTGTGGGGAAGAATCAGGGGTCAGTGTGGGGGAGAATCAGGAGTCAGTGTGGGGGAAAATCAGGGGTCAGTGTGGGGAAGAATCAGGGGTCACACTGGGGAAGAATCATGGGTCAGTGTCGGGGAGAATCCGGGTTCAGTGTTAGGGAGAATCAGGGGTCAGTGTGAGGGATAAATAGGAGTCAGTGTTAGGGAGAATCAGAGGTCAGTGTGAGGGAGATTCAGGGGCCAGTGTGAGGAAGAATCAGGGGTCAGTGTGAGGGATAAATAAGGGTCAGTGTGAGGGAGAATCAGGGGTCAGTGTGGGGAAGAATCAGGGGTCAGTGTGAGGGAGAATCAGGGGTCAGTGTGGGGAAGAATCAGGGGTCAGTGTGGGGAAGAATCAGGGGTCAGTTTGAGGAAGAATCAGGGGTTAGTTTGAGGAAGAATCAGGGGTCAGTGTGAGGGAGAATCAGGCGTCAGTGTGGGGGAGAATCAGGGGTCAGTGAGGGAGCATCAGGGGTCAGTGTGAAGGAGAATCAGGGGTCAGTGTGAGGAAGAAACAGGGGTCAGTGTGAGGGAGAATCAGGGGTCAGTGTGGGGAAGAATCAGGGGTCAGTGTGGGGAAGAATCAGGGGTCAGTGTGGGGGAGAATCAGGGGTCAGTGTGGGGGAGAATCAGGGGTCAGTGTGGGGAAGAATCAGGGGTCACACTGGGGAAGAATCATGGGTCAGTGTGGGGAAGAATCAGGGTCAGTGTGAGGAAGAATCAGGGGTCAGTGTGGGGAAGAATCAGGGGTCAGTGTGGGAAGAATCAGGGGTCAGAGTGAGGGAGAATCAGGGGTCAGTGTGGGGAAGAATCAGGGGTCAGTGTGGGGAAGAATCAGGGGTCAGTTTGAGGAAGAATCAGGGGTCAGTGTGAGGGAGAATCAGGCGTCAGTGAGGGGGAGAATCAGGGGTCAGTGAGGGAGAATCAGGGGTCAGTGTGGGAAGAATCAGGGGTCAGTGTGAGGGAGAATCAGGGGTCAGTATGGGGAAGAATCAGGGGTCAGTGTGGGGAAGAATCAGGGGTCAGTTTGAGGAAGAATCAGGGGTCAGTGTGAGGGACAATCAGGGGTCAGTGTGGGGGAGAATCAGGGGTCAGTGAGGGAGAATCAGGGGTCAGTGTGAAGGAGAATCAGGGGTCAGTGTGAGGAAGAAACAGGGGTCAGTGTGAGGGAGAATCAGGGGTCAGTGTGGGGAAGAATCAGGGTCAGTGTGGGGAAGAATCAGGGGTCAGTGTTAGGGAGAATCAGGGGTCAGTGTTAGGGAGAATCAGGGGTCACACTGGGGAAGAATCATGGGTCAGTGTGGGGAAGAATCAGGGTCAGTGTGAGGAAGAATCAGGGGTCAGTGTGGGGAAGAATCAGGGGTCAGTGTGGGGGAGAATCAGGGGTCAGTGTGGGGAAGAATCAGGGGTCAGTGTGAGGGAGAATCAGGGGTCAGTGTGGGGAAGAATCAGGGGTCAGTGTGAGGGAGAATCAGGGGTCAGTGTGGGGAAGAATCAGGGGTCAGTTTGGGGGAGAATCAGGGGTCAGTGAGGGAGAATCAGGGGTCAGTGTGGGGAAAGAATCAGGGGTCAGTGTGGGGAAGAATCAGGGGTCAGTGTGGGGAAGCATCAGGGGTCAGTGTGAGGGAGAATCAGGGGTCAGTGTGGGGAAGAATCAGGGGTCAGTGTGAGGGAGAATCAGGGGTCAGTGTGGGGAAGAATCAGGGGTCAGTGTGAGGGAGAATCAGGTGTCAGTGTGAGGGAGAATCAGGGTCAGTGTGTGGAAGAATCAGGGGTCAGTGTCAGGGAGAATCAGGGGACAGTGTGAGGGAGAATCAGGGGTCAGTGTTAGGTAGAATCAGGGGTCAGTGTGAGGGAGAAAAAGGGGTCAGTGTTAGGGAGAATCAGGGGTCAGTGTTCGGGAGAATCAGGGGTCAGTGTGGGGAAGAATCAGGGGTCAGTGTGGGGGAGAATCAGGGGTCAGTGAGGGGGAATCAGGGGTCAATGTGGGGAAAGAATCAGGGGTCAGTGTGGGGAAGAATCAGGGGTCAGTGTGGGGAAGAATCAGGGGTCAGTGTCAGGGAGAATCAGGGGACAGTGTGAGGGAGAATCAGGGGTCAGTGTGGGGAAGAATCAGGGGTCAGTATGGGGAAGAATCAGGGGTCAGTGTGGGGAAGAATCAGGGGTCAGTGTGGGGAAGAATCAGGGGTCAGTGTGGGGGAGAATCAGGGGTCAGTGTGAGGGAGAATCAGGGTCAGTGTGGGGGAGAATCAGGGGTCAGTGTGAGGGAGAATCAGGGTCAGTGTGGGGGAGAATCAGGGGTCAGTGTGAGGGAGAATCAGGGGTCAGTGTGAGGGAGAATCAGGGTCAGTGTGGGGGAGAATCAGGGGCCAGTGTGAGGAAGAATCAGGGGTCAGTGTGGGGAAGAATCAGGGGTCAGTGTGAGGGAGAATCAGGGGTCAGTGTGAGGGAGAATCAGGGTCAGTGTGGGGGAGAATCAGGGGTCAGTATGGGGAAGAATCAGGGGTCAGTGTGAGGGAGAATCAGGGGTCATTGTGAGGGAGAATCAGGGTCAGTGTGTGGCAGAATCAGGGGTCAGTGTTAGGGAGAATCAGAGGTCAGTGTGGGGAAGAATCAGGGGTCAGTGTGGGGAAGAATCAGGGGTCAGTTTGAGGAAGAATCATGGGTCAGTGTGGGGAAGAATCAGGGGTCAGTGTGAGGGAGAATCAGGGGCCAGTGTGAGGGACAATCAGGGGCCAGTGTGAGGGAGAATCAGGGGCCAGTGTGAGGAAGAATCAGGGGTCAGTGTGAGGGATAAATAAGGGTCAGTGTGAGGGAGAATCAGGGGTCAGTGTGGGGAAGAATCAGGGGTCAGTGTGAGGGAGAATCAGGGGTCAGTGTGGGGAAGAATCAGGGGTCAGTGTGGGGAAGAATCAGGGGTCAGTTTGAGGAAGAATCAGGGTTCAGTGTGGGGAAGAATCAGGGGTCAATGTGGGGGAGAATCAGGGGTCAGTGAGGGAGAATCAGGGGTCAGTGTGGGGAAGAATCAGGGGTCAGTGTGGTGGTGAATCAGGGTCAGTGAGGGAGAATCAGGGATCAATGTGGAGTAGAATCAGGGGTCAGTGTGAGGGAGAATCAGGGGTCAGTGTGGGGAAGAATCAGGGGTCAGTGTGGGGGAGAATCAGGAGTCAGTGTGGGGGAAAATCAGGGGTCAGTGTGGGGAAGAATCAGGGGTCACACTGGGGAAGAATCATGGGTCAGTGTCGGGGAGAATCCGGGTTCAGTGTTAGGGAGAATCAGGGGTCAGTGTGAGGGATAAATAGGAGTCAGTGTTAGGGAGAATCAGAGGTCAGTGTGAGGGAGAATCAGGGGCCAGTGTGAGGAAGAATCAGGGGTCAGTGTGAGGGATAAATAAGGGTCAGTGTGAGGGAGAATCAGGGGTCAGTGTGGGGAAGAATCAGGGGTCAGTGTGAGGGAGAATCAGGGGTCAGTGTGGGGAAGAATCAGGGGTCAGTGTGGGGAAGAATCAGGGGTCAGTTTGAGGAAGAATCAGGGGTTAGTTTGAGGAAGAATCAGGGGTCAGTGTGAGGGAGAATCAGGCGTCAGTGTGGGGGAGAATCAGGGGTCAGTGAGGGAGCATCAGGGGTCAGTGTGAAGGAGAATCAGGGGTCAGTGTGAGGAAGAAACAGGGGTCAGTGTGAGGGAGAATCAGGGGTCAGTGTGGGGAAGAATCAGGGGTCAGTGTGGGGAAGAATCAGGGGTCAGTGTGGGGGAGAATCAGGGGTCAGTGTGGGGGAGAATCAGGGGTCAGTGTGGGGAAGAATCAGGGGTCACACTGGGGAAGAATCATGGGTCAGTGTGGGGAAGAATCAGGGTCAGTGTGAGGAAGAATCAGGGGTCAGTGTGGGGAAGAATCAGGGGTCAGTGTGGGAAGAATCAGGGGTCAGAGTGAGGGAGAATCAGGGGTCAGTGTGGGGAAGAATCAGGGGTCAGTGTGGGGAAGAATCAGGGGTCAGTTTGAGGAAGAATCAGGGGTCAGTGTGAGGGAGAATCAGGCGTCAGTGAGGGGGAGAACCAGGGGTCAGTGAGGGAGAATCAGGGGTCAGTGTGGGAAGAATCAGGGGTCAGTGTGAGGGAGAATCAGGGGTCAGTATGGGGAAGAATCAGGGGTCAGTGTGGGGAAGAATCAGGGGTCAGTTTGAGGAAGAATCAGGGGTCAGTGTGAGGGACAATCAGGGGTCAGTGTGGGGGAGAATCAGGGGTCAGTGAGGGAGAATCAGGGGTCAGTGTGAAGGAGAATCAGGGGTCAGTGTGAGGAAGAAACAGGGGTCAGTGTGAGGGAGAATCAGGGGTCAGTGTGGGGAAGAATCAGGGTCAGTGTGGGGAAGAATCAGGGGTCAGTGTTAGGGAGAATCAGGGGTCAGTGTTAGGGAGAATCAGGGGTCACACTGGGGAAGAATCATGGGTCAGTGTGGGGAAGAATCAGGGTCAGTGTGAGGAAGAATCAGGGGTCAGTGTGGGGAAGAATCAGGGGTCAGTGTGGGGGAGAATCAGGGGTCAGTGTGGGGAAGAATCAGGGGTCAGTGTGAGGGAGAATCAGGGGTCAGTGTGGGGAAGAATCAGGGGTCAGTGTGAGGGAGAATCAGGGGTCAGTGTGAGGGAGAATCAGGGTTCAGTGTTAGGGAGAATCAGGGGTCAGTGTGAGGGATAAATAGGAGTCAGTGTTAGGGAGAATCAGAGGTCAGTGTGAGGAAGAATCAGGGGTCAGTGTGAGGGACAATCAGGCGTCAGTGTGGGGGAGAATCAGGGGTCAGTGAGGGAGAATCAGGGGTCAGTGTGAAGGAGAATCAGGGGTCAGTGTGAGGAAGAAACAGGGGTCAGTGTGAGGGAGAATCAGGGGTCAGTGTGGGGAAGAATCAGGGGTCAGTGTGGGGAAGAATCAGGGGTCAGTGTTAGGGAGAATCAGGGGTCAGTGTTAGGGAGAATCAGGGGTCACACTGGGGAAGAATCATGGGTCAGTGTGGGGAAGAATCAGGGTCAGTGTGAGGAAGAATCAGGGGTCAGTGTAGGGAAGAATCAGGGGTCAGTGTGGGGGAGAATCAGGGGTCAGTGTGGGGAAGAATCAGGGGTCAGTGTGAGGGAGAATCAGGGGTCAGTGTGGGGAAGAATCAGGGGTCAGTGTGAGGGAGAATCAGGGGTCAGTGTGAGGGAGAATCAGGGTCAGTGTGAAGGATAAATAGGGGTCAGTGTTAGGGAGAATCAGGGGTCAGTGTTAGGGAGAATCAGGGGTCAGTGTGTGGAAGAATCAGGGGTCAGTGAGGGAGAATCAGGGGTCAGCGTGGGGAAAGAATCAGGGGTCAGTGTGAGGAAGAATCAGGGGTCAGTGTGGTGAAGAATCAGGGGTCAGTGTGGGGAAGAATCAGGGGTCAGTGTGAGGGAGAATCAGGGGTCAGTGTGAGGGAGAATCAGGGTCAGTGTGGGGGAGAATCGGGGTCAGTGTGAGGGAGAATCAGGGATCAGTGTGAGGGAGAATCAGGGGTCAGTGAGGGGAAGAATCAGGGGTCACACTGGGGAAGAATCATGGGTCAGTGTGGGGAAGAATCAGGGTCAGTGTGAGGAAGAATCAGGGGTCAGTGTGGGGAAGAATCAGGGATCAGTGTGGGGAAGAATCAGGGGTCAGTGTGAGGGAGAACCAGGGGTCAGTGTGGGGAAGAATCAGGGGTCAATGTGGGGAAGAATCAGGGGTCAGTTTGAGGAAGAATCAGGGTTCAGTGTGGGGAAGAATCAGGGGGTCAATGTGGGGGAGAATCAGGGGTCAGTGAGGGAGAATCAGGGGTCAGTGTGGGGAAGAATCAGGGGTCAGTGTGGTGGTGAATCAGGGGTCAGTGAGGGAGAATCAGGGATCAATGTGGAGTAGAATCAGGGGTCAGTGTGAGGGAGAATCAGGGGTCAGTGTGGGGAAGAATCAGGGGTCAGTGTGGGGGAGAATCAGGGGTCAGTGTGGGGGAGAATCAGGGGTCAGTGTGGGGAAGAATCAGGGGTCAGACTGGGGAAGAATCATGGGTCAGTGTCGGGGAGAATCAGGGTTCAGTGTTAGGGAGAATCAGGGGTCAGTGTGAGGGATAAATAGGAGTCAGTGTTAGGGAGAATCAGAGGTCAGTGTGAGGGAGAATCAGGGGCCAGTGTGAGGAAGAATCAGGGGTCAGTGTGAGCGATAAATAAGGGTCAGTGTGAGGGAGAATCAGGGGTCAGTGTGGGGAAGAATCAGGGGTCAGTGTGAGGGAGAATCAGGGGTCAGTGTGGGGAAGAATCAGGGGTCAGTGTGGGGAAGAATCAGGGGTCAGTTTGAGGAAGAATCAGGGGTCAGTTTGAGGAAGAATCAGGGGTCAGTGTGAGGGAGAATCAGGCGTCAGTGTGGGGGCGAATCAGGGGTCAGTGAGGGAGAATCAGGGGTCAGTGTGAAGGAGAATCATGGGTCAGTGTGAGGAAGAAACAGGGGTCAGTGTGAGGGAGAATCAGGGGTCAGTGTGGGGAAGAATCAGGGGTCAGTGTGGGGAAGAATCAGGGGTTAGTGTGGGGGAGAATCAGGGGTCAGTGTGGGGGAGAATCAGGGGTCAGTGTGGGGAAGAATCAGGGGTCACACTGGGTAAGAATCATGGGTCAGTGTGGGGAAGATTCAGGGTCAGTGTGAGGAAGAATCAGGGGTCAGTGTGGGGAAGAATCAGGGGTCAGTGTGGGGGAGAATCAGGGGTCAGTGTGGGGAAGAATCAGGGGTCAGTGTGAGGGAGAATCAGGGGTCAGTGTGGGGAAGAATCAAGGGTCAGTGTGGGGAAGAATCAGGGGTCAGTTTGTGGAAGAATCAGGGGTCAGTGTGAGGGAGAATCAGGCGTCAGTGTGGGGGAGAATCAGGGGTCAGTGAGGGAGAATCAGGGATCAGTGTGAAGGTGAATAAGGGGTCAGTGTGAAGGAGAATCAGGGGTCAGTGTGAGGAAGAAACAGGGGTCAGTGTGAGGGAGAATCAGGGGTCAGTGTGGGGAAGAATCAGGCGTCAGTGTGGGGAAGAATCAGGGGTCAGTGTGGGGGAGAATCAGGGGTCAGTGTGGGGGAGAATCAGGGGTCAGTGTGGGGAAGAATCAAGGGTCACACTGGGGAAGAATCATGGGTCAGTGTGGGGAAGAATCAGGGGTCAGTGTGGGGAAGAATCAGGGGTCAGTGTGGGGGAGAATCAGGGGTCAGTGTGGGGAAGAATCAGGGGTCAGTGTGAGGGAGAATCAGGGGTCAGTGTGGGGAAGAATCAGGGGTCAGTGTGAGGGAGAATCAGGGGTCAGTGTGAGGGAGAATCAGGGGTCAGTGTGAAGGATAAATAGGGGTCAGTGTGAGGGAGAATCAGAGGTCAGTGTTCGGGCGAATCAGGGGTCAGTGTGAGGGAGAATCAGGGGTCAGTGTGAGGGAGAAAAAGGGGTCAGTGTTAGGGAGAATCAGGGGTCAGTGTGAGGGAGAATCAGGGGTCAGTGTGAGGGAGAATCAGGGGTCAGTGTGGGAAAGAATCAGGGGTTAGTGTGAGGAAGAATCAGGGGTCAGTGTGGGCAGAATCAGGGGTCAGTGTGGGGAAGAATCAGGGGTCAGTGTGAGGGAGAATCAGGGGTCAGTGTGAGGGAGAATCAGGGTCAGTGTGGGGGAGAATCAGGGGTCAGTATGGGGAAGAATCAGGGGTCAGTGTGAGGGAGAATCAGGGGTCAGTGTGAGGGAGAATCAGGGTCAGTGTGTGGCAGAATCAGGGGTCAGTGTCGGGGAGAATCAGGGTTCAGTGTTAGGGAGAATCAGGGGTCAGTGTGAGGGATAAATAGGAGTCAGTGTTCGGGAGAATCAGAGGTCAGTGTGAGGGAGAATCAGGGGCCAGTGTGAGGAAGAATCAGGGGTCAGTGTGAGGGATAAATAAGGGTCAGTGTGAGGGAGAATCAGGGGTCAGTGTGGGGAAGAATCAGGGGTCAGTGTGAGGGAGAATCAGGGGTCAGTGTGGGGAAGAATCAGGGGTCAGTGTGGGGAAGAATCAGGGGTCAGTGTGGTGGTGAATCAGGGGTCAGTGAGGGAGAATCAGGGATCAATCTGGAGTAGAATCAGGGGTCAGTGTGAGGGAGAATCAGGGGTCAGTGTGAGGGAGAATCAGGGGTCAGTGAGGGGAAGAATCAGGGGTCACACTGGGGAAGAATCATGGGTCAGTGTGGGGGAGAATCAGGGGTCAGTGTGGGGAAGAATCAGGGGTCAGTGTGGGGGAGAATTAGGGGTCAGTGTCGGGGAGAATCAGGGGTCAGTGTAGGGAAGAATCAGGGGTCAGTGTGAGGGAGAATCAGGTGTCAGTGTGAGGGAGAATCAGGGTCAGTGTGTGGAAGAATCAGGGGTCAGTGTCGGTGAAAATCGGGTGTCAGTTTCAGGGAGAATCAGGGGACATTGTGAGGGAGAATCAGGGGTCAGTGTCGGGGAGAATCAGGGGTCAGTGTTAGGTAGAATCAGGGGTCAGTGTGAGGGATAAATAGGGGTCAGTGTGAGGAAGAATCAAGGGTCAGTGTGAGGGAGAATCAGGGGTCAGTGTGAGGGAGAATCAGGGGTCAGTGTGGGGGAGAATCAGGGGTCAGTGAGAGAGAATCAGGGGTCAGTGTGAGGGAGAATCAGGGGTCAGTGTGAGGAAGAAACAGGGGTCAGTGTGAGGGAGAATCAGGGTCAGTGTGGGGATGAATCCGGGGTCAGTGTGAGGGAGAATCAGGGGTCAGTGTGAGGGAGAATCAGGGGTCAGTGTGGGGAAGAATCAGGGGTCAGTGTGTGGAAGAATCAGGGGTCAGTGTCGGTGAAAATCGGGGGTCAGTGTGAGGGAGAATCAGGGGACAGTGTGAGGGAGAATCAGGGGTCAGTGTCGGGGAGAATCAGGGGTCAGTGTTAGGTAGAATCAGGGGTCAGTGTGATGGATAAATAGGGGTCAGTGTGAGGAAGAATCAAGGGTCAGTGTGAGGGAGAATCAGGGGTCAGTGTGAGGGAGAATCAGGGGTCAGTGTGGGGGAGAATCAGGGGTCAGTGAGGGAGAATCAGGGTTCAGTGTGAGGGAGAATCAGGGTTCAGTGTGAGGAAGAAACAGGGGTCAGTGTGAGGGAGAATCAGGCTCAGTGTGGGGATGAATCCGGGGTCAGTGTGAGGGAGAATCAGGGGTCAGTGTGAGGGAGAATCTGGGGTCAGTGTGGGGATGAATCAGAGGTCAGTGTGAGGAAGAATAAGGGGTCAGTGTGGGAAAGAATCAGGGTTCAGTGGAGGGGAGAATCAGGGGTCAGTGTGAGGGAGAATCAGGGGTCAGTGTGCGGAAGGATCAGGGGTCAGTGTGAGGGAGAATCGGGGGTCAGTGTGAAGGAGAATCAGGGGTCAGTGTGGGGAAGAATCAGGGGTCAGTGTGAGGGAGAATCGAGGGTCAGTGTGAGGCAGAATCAGGGGTCAGTGTGAGGGAGAATCAGGGCTCAGTGTGAGGGAGAATCAGGGGTCAGTGAGGGGAAGAATCAGGGGTCACACTGGGGAAGAATCAGGGGTCAGTGTGGGGAAGAATCAAGGTCAGTGTGGGGAAGAATCAGGGGTCAGTGTGGGGAAGAATCAGGGGTCAGTGTGGGGGATAAAAGGGGTCAGTGTGAGGAAGAATCAGGGGTCAGTGTGGGGAATATTCAGGGGTCAGTGTGGGGGAGAAAAGGGGTCAGTGTGGGGAATATTCAGGGGTCAGTGTGGGGGAGAAAAGGGGTCAGTGTGGGGGAGAAAAGGGGGTCAGTGTGAGGGAGAATCAGGGGTCAGTATGGGGAAGAATCAGGGGTCAGTGTGAGGGAGAATCAGGGGTCAGTGTGAGGGAAAATCAGGGTCAGTGTGTGGCAGAATCAGGGGTCAGTGTCGGGGAGAATCAGGGGTCAGTGTTAGGGAGAATCAGGGGTCAGTGTGATGGATAAATAGGAGTCAGTGTTAGGGAGAATCAGGGGTCAGTGTGAGGGAGAATCAGGGGCCAGTGTGAGGAAGAATCAGGGGTCTGTGTGAGGGATAAATAAGGGTCAGTGTGAGGGAGAATCAGGGGTCAGCGTGAGGGAGAATCAGGGGTCAGTGTGAGGGAGAAATAGGGGTCAGTGTTCGGGAGAATCAGGGGTTAGTGTGGGTAAGAATGAGTGGTCAGTGTGAGGAGAATCAGGGGTCAGTGTGGGGAAGAATCCGGGGTCAGTTTGAGGAAGAATCAGGGGTCAGTGTGGGGAAGAATCAGGGGTCAGTGTGAGGGCAAATCAGGGGTCAGTGTGGGGAAGAATCAGCGGTCAGTGTGGGGAAGAATCAGGGGTCAGTGTGAGGATGAATCAGGGGTCAGTGTGGGGAAGAATCAGAGGTCAGTGTGGGGGAGAATCAGGGGTCAGTGAGGGAGAATCAGGGGTCAGTGTGGGGAAAAATCAGGGGTCAGTGTGAGGAAGAATCAGGGGTCAGTGTGGGGAAGAATCAGGGGTCAGTGTGAGGGAGAATCAGGCGTCAGTGTGCGGAAGAATCAGGGGTCTGTGTGGGGAAGAATCAGTGGTCAGTTTGAGGAAGAATCAGGGGTCAGTGTGGGGATGAATCAGGGGTCAGTGTGGGGGAGAATCAGGGGTCAGTGAGGGAGAATCAGGGGTCAGTGTGGGGAAGAATCAGGTGTCAGTGTGGTGGAGAATCAGGGTTCAGTGAGGGAGAATCAGGGATCAATGTGGAGTAGAATCAGGGGTCAGTGTGAGGGAGAATCAGGGGTCAGTGTGAGGGAGAATCAGGGGTCAGTGTGAGGGAGAATCAGGGGTCAGTGTGGGGCAGAATCAGGGGTCAGTGTGAGGGAGAATCAGGGGTCAGTGTGAGGAAGAATCAAGGGTAAGTGTGAGGGAGAATCAGGAGTCAGTGTGAGGGAGAATCAGGAGTCAGTGGGAGGGAGAATCAGGGGTCAGTGTGGGGAAGAATCAGGGGTCAGTTTGAGGAAGAATCAGGGGTCAGTGTGAGGGAGAATCAGGCGTCAGTGTGGGGTAGAATCAGGGGTCAGTGAGGGAGAATCAGCGGTCAGTGTGAAGGAGAATCAGGGGTCAGTGTGAGGAAGAAACAGGGGTCAGTGTGAGGGAGAATCAGGGGTCAGTGTGGGGAAGAATCAGGGGTCAGTGTGGGGAAGAATCAGGGGTCAGTGTGGGGAAGAATCAGGGGTCAGTGTGGGGGAGAATCAGGGGTCAGTGAGGGAGAATCAGGGGTCAGTGTGAAGGAGAATCAGGGGTCAGTGTGAGGAAGAAACAGGGGTCAGTGTGAGGGAGAATCAGGGGTCAGTGTGGGGAAGAATCAGGGGTCAGTGTGGGGAAGAATCAGGGGTCAGTGTGGGGGAGAATCAGGGGTCAGTGTGGGGGAGAATCAGGGGTCAGTGTGGGAAAGAATCAGTGGTCAGTGTGGGGATGAATTAGGGGTCACTTTGTGGAAGAATCAGGGGTCAGTGTGAGGGAGAATCAGAGGTCAGTGTGGGGTAGAATCAGGGGTCAGTGAGGGAGAATCAGGGGTCAGTGTGGGGAAGAATCAGGGGTCAGCGTGAGGAAGAATCAGGGGTCAGTGTGGGGAAGAATCAGGGGTCAGTGTGGGGAAGAATCAGGGGTCAATGTGGGGGAGAATCAGGGGTCAGTGAGGGAGAATCAGGGGTCAGTGTGGGGAAGAATCAGGGGTCAGTGTGGTGGAGAATCAGGGGTCAGTGAGGGAGAATCAGGGATCAATGTGGAGTAGAATCAGGCGTCAGTGTGAGGGAGAATCAGGGGTCAGTGTGAGGGAGAATCAGGGGTCAGTGTGAGGGAGAATCAGGGGTCAGTGTGGGGGAGAATCAGGGGTCAGTGTGGGGGAGAATCAGGGGTCAGTGTGAGGGAGAATCAGGGGTCAGTGTGAGGGAGAATCAGGGGTCAGTGTGTGGAAGAATCAGGGGTCAGTGTGAGGGAGAATCAGGCGTCAGTGTGAGGGAGATTCAGGGGTCAGTGTGGGGAAGAATGAGGGGTCAGTGTGAGGGAGAATCAGGGGTCAGTGTGGGGGAGAAAAGTGGTCAGTGTGAGGGAGAATCAGGGTCAGTGTGGGGGAGAATCAGGGGTCAGTGTGAGGGAGAATCAGGGGTCAGTGTGGGGGAGAATCAGGGGTCAGTGTGGGGGAGAATCAGGGGTCAGTGTGAGAGAGAATCAGGGGTCAGTGTGGGGAAGAATCAGGGGTCAGTGTGGGGCAGAATCAGGGGTCAGTGTTGGGAAGAATCAGGGCTCAGTGTGAGGGAGCATCAGGGGTCAGTGTAGGGAAAAATTAGGGGTCAGTGTGAGGGAGAATCAGGGGTCAGTGTGAGGGAGAATCAGGGGTCAGTGTGAGGGAGAATCAGGGTCAGTGTGGGGGAGAATCGGGGTCAGTGTGAGGGAGAATCAGGGATCAGTGTGAGGGAGAATCAGGGGTCAGTGAGGGGAAGAATCAGGGGTCACACTGGAAAAGAATCATGGGTCAGTGTGGGGAAGAATCAGGGTCAGTGTGAGGAAGAATCAGGGGTCAGTGTGGGGAAGAATCAGGGGTCAGTGTGGGGGAGAATCAGGGGTCAGTGAGGGTAAGAATCAGGGGTCAGTGTGAGGGAGAATCAGTGGTCAGTGTGGGCAAGAATCAGGGGTCAGTGTGAGGGAGAATCAGGTGTCAGTGTGAGGGAGAATCAGGGTCAGTGTGTGGAAGAATCAGGGGTCAGTGTCGGGGAGAATCAGGGGTCAGTGTCAGGGAGAATCGGGGGACAGTGTGAGGGAGAATCAGGGGTCAGTGTCAGGGAGAATCAGGGGTCAGTGTTAGGGAGAATCAGGGGTCAGTGTTAGGGAGAATCAGGGGTCAGTGTGGGGAAGAATCAGGGGTCAGTGTGGGTGAGAATCAGGGGTCAGTGAGGGAGAATCAGGGGTCAGTGTGGGGAAAGAATCAGGGGTCAGTGTGAGGAAGAATCAGGGGTCAGTGTGGGGAAGAATCAGGGGTCAGTGTGAGGGAGAATCAGGGGTCAGTGTGAGGGAGAATCAGGGTCAGTGTGGGGGAGAATCAGGGGTCAGTATGGGGAAGAATCAGGTGTCAGTGTGAGGGAGAATCAGGGGTCAGTGTGAGGGAGAATCAGGGTCAGTGTGTGGCAGAATCAGGGGTCAGTGTCGGGGAGAATCAGGGTTCAGTGTTAGGGAGAATCAGGGGTCAGTGTGAGGGATAAATAGGAGTCAGTGTTAGGGAGAATCAGAGGTCAGTGTGAGGGAGAATCAGGGACCAGTGTGAGGAAGAATCAGGGGTCAGTGTGAGGGATAAATAAGGGTCAGTGTGAGGGAGAATCAGGGGTCAGTGTGGGGAAGAATCAGGGGTCAGTGTGAGGGAGAATCAGGGGTCAGTGTGGGGAAGAATCAGGGGTCAGTGTGGGGAAGAATCAGGGGTCAGTTTGAGGAAGAATCAGGGTTCAGTGTGGGGAAGAATCAGGGGTCAATGTGGGGGAGAATCAGGGGTCAGTGAGGGAGAATCAGGGGTCAGTGTGGGGAAGAATCAGGGGTCAGTGTGGTGGTGAATCAGGGGTCAGTGAGGGAGAATCAGGGATCAATGTGGAGTAGAATCAGGGGTCAGTGTGAGGGAGAATCAGGGGACAGTGTGAGGGAGAATCAGGGGTCAGTGTGAGGGAGAATCAGGGGTCAGTGTGGGGCAGAATCAGGGGTCAGTGTGGGGGAGAATCAGGGGTCAGTGTGGGGGAGAATCAGGGGTCAGTGTGAGGAAGAATCAAGGGTAAGTGTGAGGGAGAATCAGGGGTCAGTGTGAGGGAGAAAAAGGGGTCAGTGTTAGGGAGAATCAGGGGTCAGTGTTAGGGAGAATCAGGGGTCAGTGTGGGGAAGAATCAGGGGTCAGTGTGAGTGAGAATCAGGGGTCAGTGAGGGAGAATCAGGGGTCAGTGTGGGGAAAGAATCAGGGGTCAGTGTGAGGAAGAATCAGGGGTCAGTGTGGGGAAGAATTAGGGGTCAGTGTGAGGGAGAATCAGGGGTCAGTGTGAGGGAGAATCAGGGGTCAGTGTGAGGGAAAATCAGGGTCAGTGGGTGGCAGAATCAGGGGTCAGTGTCGGGGAGAATCAGGTGTCAGTGTTAGGGAGAATCAGGGGTCAGTGTGATGGATAAATAGTAGTCAGTGTGAGGGAGAATCAGGGGTCAGTGTGAGGGAGAATCAGGGGCCAGTGTGAGGAAGAATCAGGGGTCTGTGTGAGGGATAAATAAGGGTCAGTGTGAGGGAGAATCAGGGGTCAGCGTGAGGGAGAATCAGGGGTCAGTGTGAGGGAGAAATAGGGGTCAGTGTTAGGGAGAATCAGGGGTCAGTGTGGGTAAGAATGAGGGGTCAGTGTGAGGAGAATCAGGGGTCAGTGTGGGGAAGAATCCGGGGTCAGTTTGAGGAAGAATCAGGGGTCAGTGAGGGGAAGAATCAGGGGTCAGTGTGAGGGCGAATCAGGGGTCAGTGTGGGGAAGAATCAGGGGTCAGCGTGAGGAAGAATCAGGGGTCAGTGTGGGGAAGAATCAGGGGTCAGTGTGGGGAAGAATCAGGGGTCAATGTGGGTGGGAATCAGGGGTCAGTGAGGGAGAATCAGGGGTCAGTGTGGGGAAGAATCAGGGGTCAGTGTGGTGGAGAATCAGGGGTCAGTGAGGGAGAATCAGGGATCAATGTGGAGTAGAATCAGGCGTCAGTGTGAGGGAGAATCAGGGGTCAGTGTGAGGGAGAATCAGGGGTCAGTGTGGGGAAGAATCAGGGGTCAGTGTGGGGGAGAATCAGGGGTCAGTGTGAGGGAGAATCAGGGGTCAGTGTGAGGGAGAATCAGGCGTCAGTGTGAGGGAGAATCAGGGGTCAGTGAGGGAGAATCAGGGGTCAGTGTGAAGGAGAATCAGGGGACAGTGTGAGGAAGAAACAGGGGTCAGTGTGAGGGAGAATCAGGGGTCAGTGTGGGGAAGAATCAGGGGTCAGTGTGAGGGCGAATCAGGGGTCAGTGTGGGGAAGAATCAGCGGTCAGTGTGGGGAAGAATCAGGGGTCAGTGTGAGGATGAATCAGGGGTCAGTGTGGGGAAGAATCAGAGGTCAGTGTGGGGTAGAATCAGGGGTCAGTGAGTGAGAATCAGGGGTCAGTGTGAAGGAGAATCAGGGGTCAGTGTGAGGAAGAAACAGGGGTCAGTGTGAGGGAGAATCAGGGGTCAGTGTGGGGAAGAATCAGGGGTCAGTGTGGGGAAGAATCAGGGGTCAGTGTGGGGGAGAATCAGGGGTCAGTGTGGGGGAGAATCACGGGTCAGTGTGGGAAAGAATCAGTGGTCAGTGTGGGGATGGATCAGGGGTCACTTTGTGGAAGAATCAGGGGGCAGTGTGAGGGAGAATCAGAGGTCAGTGTGGGGGAGAATCAGGGGTCAGTGAGGGAGAATCAGGGGTCAGTGTGGGGAAGAATCAGGGGTCAGCGTGAGGAAGAATCAGGGGTCAGTGTGGGGAAGAATCAGGGGTCAGTGTGGGGAAGAATCAGGGGTCAATGTGGGGGAGAATCAGGGGTCAGTGAGGGGGAATCAGGGGTCAGTGTGGGGAAGAATCAGGGGTCAGTGTGGTGGAGAATCAGGGGTCAGTGAGGGAGAATCAGGGATCAATGTGGAGTAGAATCAGGTGTCAGTGTGAGGGAGAATCAGGGGTCAGTGTGAGGGAGAATCAGGGGTCAGTGCGGGGAAGAATCAGGGGTCAGTGTGGGGGAGAATCAGGGGTCAGTTTGGGGGAGAATCAGGGGTCAGTGTGAGGGAGAATCAGGGGTCAGTGTGAGGGAGAATCAGGGGTCAGTGTGAGGAAGAATCAGGGGTCAGTGTGAGGGAGAATCAGGCGTCAGTGTGAGGGAGAATCAGGCGTCAGTGTGGGGGAGAATCAGGGGTCAGTGAGGGAGAATCAGGGGTCAGTGTGAAGGAGAATCAGGGGACAGTGTGAGGAAGAAACAGGGGTCAGTGTGAGGGAGAATCAGGGGTCAGTGTGGGGAAGAATCAGGGGTCAGTGTGGGGAAGAATCAGGGGTCAGTGTGGGGGAGAATCACGGGTCAGTGTGGGGGAGAATCACGGGTCAGTGTGGGAAAGAATCAGGGGTCAGTGTGGGGATGAATCAGGGGTCACTATGTGGAAGAATCAGGGGTCAGTGTGAGGGAGAATCAGGGGTCAGTGTGAGGGAGATTCAGGGGTCAGTGTGGGGAAGAATGAGGGGTCAGTGTGAGGGAGAATCAGGGGTCAGTGTGGGGGAGAAAAGTGGTCAGTGCGAGGGAGAATCAGGGTCAGTGTGGGGGAGAATCAGGGGTCAGTGTGAGGGAGAATCAGGGGTCAGTGTGGGGGAGAATCAGGGGTCAGTGTGGGGGAGAATCAGGGGTCAGTGTGGGGAAGAATCAGGGGTCAGTGTGGTGGAGAATCAGGGGTCAGTGAGGGAGAATCAGGGATCAATGTGGAGTAGAATCAGGCGTCAGTGTGAGGGAGAATCAGGGGTCAGTGTGAGGGAGAATCAGGGGTCAGTGTGGGGAAGAATCAGGGGTCAGTGTGGGGGAGAATCAGGGGTCAGTGTGAGGGAGAATCAGGGGTCAGTGTGAGGGAGAATCAGGCGTCAGTGTGAGGGAGAATCAGGCGTCAGTGTGGGGGAGAATCAGGGGTCAGTGAGGGAGAATCAGGGGTCAGTGTGAAGGAGAATCAGGGGACAGTGTGAGGAAGAAACAGGGGTCAGTGTGAGGGAGAATCAGGGGTCAGTGTGGGGAAGAATCAGGGGTCAGTGTGAGGGCGAATCAGGGGTCAGTGTGGGGAAGAATCAGCGGTCAGTGTGGGGAAGAATCAGGGGTCAGTGTGAGGGAGAATCAGGGGTCAGTGTGGGGAAGAATCAGGGGTCAGTGTGGGGAAGAATCAGGGGTCAGTGTGGGGGAGAATCAGGGGTCAGTGTGGGGGAGAATCACGGGTCAGTGTGGGAAAGAATCAGTGGTCAGTGTGGGGATGGATCAGGGGTCACTTTGTGGAAGAATCAGGGGGCAGTGTGAGGGAGAATCAGAGGTCAGTGTGGGGGATAATCAGGGGTCAGTGAGGGAGAATCAGGGGTCAGTGTGGGGAAGAATCAGGGGTCAGCGTGAGGAAGAATCAGGGGTCAGTGTGGGGAAGAATCAGGGGTCAGTGTGGGGAAGAATCAGGGGTCAATGTGGGGGAGAATCAGGGGTCAGTGAGGGGGAATCAGGGGTCAGTGTGGGGAAGAATCAGGGGTCAGTGTGGTGGAGAATCAGGGGTCAGTGAGGGAGAATCAGGGATCAATGTGGAGTAGAATCAGGCATCAGTGTGAGGGAGAATCAGGGGTCAGTGTGAGGGAGAATCAGGGGTCAGTGCGGGGAAGAATCAGGGGTCAGTGTGGGGGAGAATCAGGGGTCAGTTTGGGGGAGAATCAGGGGTCAGTGTGAGGGAGAATCAGGGGTCAGTGTGAGGGAGAATCAGGGGTCAGTGTGAGGAAGAATCAGGGGTCAGTGTGAGGGAGAATCAGGCGTCAGTGTGAGGGAGAATCAGGCGTCAGTGTGGGGGAGAATCAGGGGTCAGCGTGGGAGAATCAGGGGTCAGTGTGAAGGAGAATCAGGGGACAGTGTGAGGAAGAAACAGGGGTCAGTGTGAGGGAGAATCAGGGGTCAGTGTGGGGAAGAATCAGGGGTCAGTGTGGGGAAGAATCAGGGGTCAGTGTCGTGGAGAATCACGGGTCAGTGTGGGGGAGAATCACGGGACAGTGTGGGAAAGAATCAGGGGTCAGTGTGGGGATGAATCAGGGGTCACTATGTGGAAGAATCAGGGGTCAGTGTGAGGGAGAATCAGGGGTCAGTGTGAGGGAGATTCAGGGGTCAGTGTGGGGAAGAATGAGGGGTCAGTGTGAGGGAGAATCAGGGGTCAGTGTGGGGGAGAAAAGTGGTCAGTGTGAGGGAGAATCAGGGTCAGTGTGGGGGAGAATCAGGGGTCAGTGTGAGGGAGAATCAGGGGTCAGTGTGGGGGAGAATCAGGGGTCAGTGTGGGGGAGAATCAGGGGTCAGTGTGAGAGAGAATCAGGGGTCAGTGTGGGGAAGAATCAGGGGTCAGTGTGGGGCAGAATCAGGGGTCAGTGTTGGGAAGAATCAGGGCTCAGTGTGAGGGAGCATCAGGGGTCAGTGTGGGGAAAAATTAGGGGTCAGTGTGAGGGAGAATCAGGGGTCAGTGTGAGGGAGAATCAGGGGTCAGTGTGAGGGAGAATCAGGGTCAGTGTGGGGGAGAATCGGGGTCAGTGTGAGGGAGAATCAGGGATCAGTGTGAGGGAGAATCAGGGGTCAGTGAGGGGAAGAATCAGGGGTCACACTGGGGAAGAATCATGGGTCAGTGTGGGGAAGAATCAGGTTCAGTGTGAGGAAGAATCAGGGGTCAGTGTGGGGAAGAATCAGGGGTCAGTGTGTGGAAGAATCAGGGGTCAGTGTCGGGGAGAATCAGGGGTCAGTGTCAGGGAGAATCGGGGGACAGTGTGAGGGAGAATCAGGGGTCAGTGTGAGGGAGAATCAGGGGTCAGTGTTAGGTAGAATCAGTGGTCAGTGTGAAGGATAAATAGGCGTCAGTGTGACGGAGAAAAAGGGGTCAGTGTTAGGGAGAATCAGGGGTCAGTGTTAGGGAGAATCAGGGGTCAGTGTGGGGAAGAATCAGGGGTCAGTGTGGGTGAGAATCAGGGGTTAGTGAGGGAGAATCAGGGGTCAGTGTGGGGAAAGAATCAGGGGTCAGTGTGAGGAAGAATCAGGGGTCAGTGTGGGGAAGAATCAGGGGTCAGTGTGAGGGAGAATCAGGGGTCAGTGTGAGGGAGAATCAGGGTCAGTGTGGGGGAGAATCAGGGGTCAGTATGGGGAAGAATCAGGTGTCAGTGTGAGGGAGAATCAGGGGTCAGTGTGAGGGAGAATCAGGGTCAGTGTGTGGCAGAATCAGGGGTCAGTGTCGGGGAGAATCAGGGTTCAGTGTTAGGGAGAATCAGGGGTCAGTGTGAGAGATAAATAGGAGTCAGTGTTAGGGAGAATCAGAGGTCAGTGTGAGGGAGAATCAGGGGCCAGTGTGAGGAAGAATCAGGGGTCAGTGTGAGGGATAAATAAGGGTCAGTGTGAGGGAGAATCAGGGGTCAGTGTGGGGAAGAATCAGGGGTCAGTGTGAGGGAGAATCAGGGGTCAGTGTGGGGAAGAATCAGGGGTCAGTGTGGGGAAGAATCAGGGGTCAGTGTGGTGGTGAATCAGGGGTCAGTGAGGGAGAATCAGGGATCAATGTGGAGTAGAATCAGGGGTCAGTGTGAGGGAGAATCAGGGGTCAGTGTGAGGGAGAATCAGGGGTCAGTGTGGGGAAGAATCAGGGGTCAGTGTGAGGAAGAATCAGGGGTTAGTGTGGGGGAGAATCAGGGGTCAGTGTGGGGAAGAATCAGGGGTCAGTGTGAGGGAGAATCAACGGTCAGTGTGGGGAAGAATCAGGGGTCAGTTTGAGGGAGAATCAGGGGTCAGTGTGAGGGAGAATCAGGGGTCAGTGAGGGGAAGAATCAGGGGTCACACTGGGGAAGAATCATGGGTCAGTGTGGGGAAGAATCAAGGTCAGTGTGAGGAAGAATCAGGGGTCAGTGTGGGGAAGAATCAGGGGTCAGTGTGGGGGAGAATCAGGGGTCAGTGTGGGGAAGAATCAGGGGTCAGTGTGAGGGAGAATCAGGGGTTAGTGTGGGGGAGAATCAGGGGTCAGTGTGGGGAAGAATCAGGGGTCAGTGTGAGGGAGAATCAACGGTCAGTGTGGGGAAGAATCAGGGGTCAGTGTGAGGAAGAAACAGGGGTCAGTGTGAGGGAGAATCAGGGGTCAGTGTGGGGAAGAATCAGGGGTCAGTGTGGGGGAGAATCAGGGGTCAGTGTGGGGGAGAATCAGGGGTCAGTGTGGGGAAGAATCAGGGGTCACACTGGGGAAGAATCATGGGTCAGTGTGGGGAAGAATCAGGGTCAGTGTGAGGAAGAATCAGGGGTCAGTGTGGGGAAGAATCAGGGGTCAGTGTGGGGGAGAATCAGGGGTCAGTGTGGGGAAGAATCAGGGGTCAGTGTGAGGGAGAATCAGGGGTCAGTGTGGGGAAGAATCAGGGGTCAGTGTGAGGGAGAATCAGGGGTCAGTGTGAGGGAGAATCATGGTCAGTGTGAAGGATAAATAGGGGTCAGTGTGAGGGAGAATCAGAGGTCAGTGTTCGGGCGAATCAGGGGTCAGTGTGAGGGAGATTCAGGGGTCAGTGAGAGGGAGAAAAAGGGGTCAGTGTTAGGGAGAATCAGGGGTCAGTGTTAGGGAGAATCAGGGGTCAGTGTGGGGAAGAATCAGGGGTCAGTGTGGCGGAGAATCAGGGGTCAGTGAGGGAGAATCAGGGGTCAGCGTGGGGAAAGAATCAGGGGTTAGTGTGAGGAAGAATCAGGGGTCAGTGTGGGCAGAATCATGGGTCAGTGTGGGGAAGAATCAGGGGTCAGTGTGAGGGAGAATCAGGGGTCAGTGTGAGGGAGAATCAGGGTCAGTGTGGGGGAGAATCAGGGGTCAGTATGGGGAAGAATCAGGGGTCAGTGTGAGGGAGAATCAGGGGTCAGTGTGAGGGAGAATCAGGGTCAGTGTGTGGCAGAATCAGGGGTCAGTGTCGGGGAGAATCAGGGTTCAGTGTTAGGGAGAATCAGGGGTCAGTGTGAGGGACAAATAGGAGTCAGTGTTAGGGAGAATCAGGGGTCAGTGTGGGGAAGAATCAGGGGTCAGTGAGAGGGAGAATCAGGGGTCAGTGTGGGGAAGAATCAGGGGTCAGTGTGGGGAAGAATCAGGGGTCAGTGTGGTGGTGAATCAGGGGTCAGTGAGGGAGAATCAGGGATCAATGTGGAGTAGAATCAGGGGTCAGTGTGAGGGAGAATCAGGGGTCAGTGTGAGGGAGAATCAGGGGTCAGTGAGGGGAAGAATCAGGGGTCACACTGGGGAAGAATCATGGGTCAGTGTGGGGGAGAATCAGGGGTCAGTGTGGGGAAGAATCAGGGGTCAGTGTGGGGGAGAATCAGGGGTCAGTGTCGGGGAGAATCAGGGGTCAGTGTAGGGAAGAATCAGGGGTCAGTGTGAGGGAGAATCAGGTGTCAGTGTGAGGGAGAATCAGGGTCAGTGTGTGGAAGAATCAGGGGTCAGTGTCGGTGAAAATCGGGGGTCAGTTTCAGGGAGAATCAGGGGACATTGTGAGGGAGAATCAGGGGTCAGTGTCGGGGAGAATCAGGGGTCAGTGTTAGGTAGAATCAGGGGTCAGTGTGAGGGATAAATAGGGGTCAGTGTGAGGAAGAATCAAGGGTCAGTGTGAGGGAGAATCAGGGGTCAGTGTGGTGGTGAATCAGGGGTCAGTGAGGGAGAATCAGGGATCAATCTGGAGTAGAATCAGGGGTCAGTGTGAGGGAGAATCAGGGGTCAGTGTGAGGAAGAAACAGGGGTCAGTGTGAGGGAGAATCAGGGTCAGTGTGGGGATGAATCCGGGGTCAGTGTGAGGGAGAATCAGGGGTCAGTGTGAGGGAGAATCAGGGGTCAGTGTGGGGATGAATCAGGGGTCAGTGTGAGGAAGAATAAGGGGTCAGTGTGGGAAAGAATCAGGGGTCAGTGGAAGGGAGAATCAGGGGTCAGTGTGGGGAAGAATCAGGGGTCAGTGTCGGTGAAAATCGGGGGTCAGTGTCAGGGAGAATCAGGGGACAGTGTGAGGGAGAATCAGGGGTCAGTGTCGGGGAGAATCAGGGGTCAGTGTTAGGTAGAATCAGGGGTCAGTGTGAGGGATAAATAGGGGTCAGTGTGAGGAAGAATCAAGGGTCAGTGTGAGGGAGAATCAGGGGTCAGTGTGAGGGAGAATCAGGGGTCAGTGTGGGGGAGAATCAGGGGTCAGTGAGGGAGAATCAGGGTTCAGTGTGAGGGAGAATCAGGGTTCAGTGTGAGGAAGAAACAGGGGTCAGTGTGAGGGAGAATCAGGCTCAGTGTGGGGATGAATCCGGGGTCAGTGTGAGGGAGAATCAGGGGTCAGTGTGAGGGAGAATCTGGGGTCAGTGTGGGGATGAATCAGAGGTCAGTGTGAGGAAGAATAAGGGGTCAGTGTGGGAAAGAATCAGGGTTCAGTGGAGGGGAGAATCAGGGGTCAGTGTGAGGGAGAATCAGGGGTCAGTGTGCGGAAGGATCAGGGGTCAGTGTGAGGGAGAATCGGGGGTCAGTGTGAAGGAGAATCAGAGGTCAGTGTGGGGAAGAATCAGGGGTCAGTGTGAGGGAGAATCAGGGGTCAGTGAGGGGAAGAATCAGGGGTCACACTGGGGAAGAATCAGGGGTCAGTGTGGGGAAGAATCTGGGTCAGTGTGGGGAAGAATCAGGGGTCAGTGTGGGGAAGAATCGGGGGTCAGTGTGGGGGAGAAAAGGGGTCAGTGTGAGGAAGAATCAGGGGTCAGTGTGGGAAATATTCAGGGGTCAGTGTGGGGGAGAAAAGGGGTCAGTGTGGGGGAGAAAAGGGGGTCAGTGTGGGGGAGAATCAGGGGTCAGTATGGGGAAGAATCAGGGGTCAGTGTGAGGGAGAATCAGGGGTCAGTGTGAGGGAAAATCAGGGTCAGTGTGTGGCAGAATCAGGGGTCAGTGTCGGGGAGAATCAGGGGTCAGTGTTAGGGAGAATCAGGGGCCAGTGTGAGGAAGAATCAGGGGTCTGTGTGAGGGATAAATAAGGGTCAGTGTGAGGGAGAATCAGGGGTCAGCGTGAGGGAGAATCAGGGGTCAGTGTGAGGGAGAAATAGGGGTCAGTGTTAGGGAGAATCAGGGGTCAGTGTGGGTAAGAATGAGGGGTCAGTGTGAGGAGAATCAGGGGTCAGTGTGGGGAAGAATCCGGGGTCAGTTTGAGGAAGAATCAGGGGTCAGTGTCAGGAAGAATCAAGGGTCAGTGTGAGGGCAAATCAGGGGTCAGTGTGGGGAAGAATCAGCGGTCAGTGTGGGGAAGAATCAGGGGTCAGTGTGAGGATGAATCAGGGGTCAGTGTGGGGAAGAATCAGAGGTCAGTGTGGGGGAGAATCAGGGGTCAGTGAGGGAGAATCAGGGGACAGTGTGGGGAAAAATCAGGGGTCAGTGTGAGGAAGAATCAGGGTTCAGTGTGGGGAAGAATCAGGGGTCAGTGTGAGGGAGAATCAGGGGTCAGTGTGCGGAAGAATCGGGTCTGTGTGGGGAAGAATCAGTGGTCAGTTTGAGGAAGAATCAGGGGTCAGTGTGGGGATGAATCAGGGGTCAGTGTGGGGGAGAATCAGGGGTCAGTGAGGGAGAATCAGGGGTCAGTGTGGGGAAGAATCAGGGGTCAGTGTGGTGGAGAATCAGGGTTCAGTGAGGGAGAATCAGGGATCAATGTGGAGTAGAATCAGGGGTCAGTGTGAGGGAGAATCAGGGGTCAGTGTGAGGGAGAATCAGGGGTCAGTGTGAGGGAGAATCAGGGGTCAGTGTGGGGCAGAATCAGGGGTCAGTGTGAGGAAGAATCAAGGGTAAGTGTGAGGGAGAATCAGGAGTCAGTGTGAGGGAGAATCAGGAGTCAGTGTGAGGGAGAATCAGGGGTCAGTGTGGGGAAGAATCAGGGGTCAGTTTGAGGAAGAATCAGGGGTCAGTGTGAGGGAGAATCAGGCGTCAGTGTGGGGTAGAATCAGGGGTCAGTGAGGGAGAATCAGGGGTCAGTGTGAAGGAGAATCAGGGGTCAGTGTGAGGAAGAAACAGGGGTCAGTGTGAGGGAGAATCAGGGGTCAGTGTGGGGATGAATCAGGGGTCAGTGTGGGGAAGAATCAGGGGTCAGTGTGGGGGAGAATCAGGGGTCAGTGAGGGAGAATCAGGGGTCAGTGTGAAGGAGAATCAGGGGTCAGTGTGAGGAAGAAACAGGGTTCAGTGTGAGGGAGAATCAGGGGTCAGTGTGGGGAAGAATCAGGGGTCAGTGTGGGGAAGAATCAGGGGTCAGTGTGGGGGAGAATCAGGGGTCAGTGTGGGGGAGAATCACGGGTCAGTGTGGGAAAGAATCAGTGGTCAGTGTGGGGATGAATCAGGGGTCACTTTGTGGAAGAATCAGGGGTCAGTGTGAGGGAGAATCAGAGGTCAGTGTGGGGGAGAATCAGGGGTCAGTGAGGGAGAATCAGGGGTCAGTGTGGGGAAGAATCAGGGGTCAGCGTGAGGAAGAATCAGGGGTCAGTGTGGGCAAGAATCAGGGGTCAGTGTGGGGAAGAATCAGGGGTCAATGTGGGGGAGAATCAGGGGTCAGTGAGGGAGAATCAGGGGTCAGTGTGGGGAAGAATCAGGGGTCAGTGTGGTGGAGAATCAGGGGTCAGTGAGGGAGAATCAGGGATCAATGTGGAGTAGAATCAGGCGTCAGTGTGAGTGAGAATCAGGGGTCAGTGTGAGGGAGAATCAGGCGTCAGTGTGAGGGAGAATCAGGGGTCAGTGTGGGGAAGAATCAGGGGTCAGTGTGGGGGAGAATCAGGGGTCAGTGAGGGAGAATCAGGGTGCAGTGTGAGGGAGAATCAGGGTTCAGTGTGAGGAAGAAACAGGGGTCAGTGTGAGGGAGAATCAGGCTCAGTGTGGGGATGAATCCGGGGTCAGTGTGAGGGAGAATCAGGGGTCAGTGTGAGGGAGAATCTGGGGTCAGTGTGGGGATGAATCAGAGGTCAGTGTGAGGAAGAATAAGGGGTCAGTGTGGGAAAGAATCAGGGTTCAGTGGAGGGGAGAATCAGGGGTCAGTGTGAGGGAGAATCAGGGGTCAGTGTGCGGAAGGATCAGGGGTCAGTGTGAGGGAGAATCGGGGGTCATTGTGAAGGAGAATCAGAGGTCAGTGTGGGGAAGAATCAGGGGTCAGTGTGAGGGAGAATCAGGGGTCAGTGAGGGGAAGAATCAGGGGTCACACTCGGGAAGAATCAGGGGTCAGTGTGGGGAAGAATCTGGGTCAGTGTGGGGAAGAATCAGGGGTCAGTGTGGGGAAGAATCGGGGGTCAGTGTGGGGGAGAAAAGGGGTCAGTGTGAGGAAGAATCAGGGGTCAGTGTGGGAAATATTCAGGGGTCAGTGTGGGGGAGAAAAGGGGTCAGTGTGGGGGAGAAAAGGGGGTCAGTGTGGGGGAGAATCAGGGGTCAGTATGGGGAAGAATCAGGGGTCAGTGTGAGGGAGAATCAGGGGTCAGTGTGAGGGAAAATCAGGGTCAGTGTGTGGCAGAATCAGGGGTCAGTGTCGGGGAGAATCAGGGGTCAGTGTTAGGGAGAATCAGGGGCCAGTGTGAGGAAGAATCAGGGGTCTGTGTGAGGGATAAATAAGGGTCAGTGTGAGGGAGAATCAGGGGTCAGCGTGAGGGAGAATCAGGGGTCAGTGTGAGGGAGAAATAGGGGTCAGTGTTAGGGAGAATCAGGGGTCAGTGTGGGTAAGAATGAGGGGTCAGTGTGAGGGGAATCAGGGGTCAGTGTGGGGAAGAATCCGGGGTCAGTTTGAGGAAGAATCAGGGGTCAGTGTCAGGAAGAATCAGGGGTCAGTGTGAGGGCAAATCAGGGGTCAGTGTGGGGAAGAATCAGCGGTCAGTGTGGGGAAGAATCAGGGGTCAGTGTGAGGATGAATCAGGGGTCAGTGTGGGGAAGAATCAGAGGTCAGTGTGGGGGAGAATCAGGGGTCAGTGAGGGAGAATCAGGGGTCAGTGTGGGGAAAAATCAGGGGTCAGTGTGAGGAAGAATCAGGGGTCAGTGTGGGGAAGAATCAGGGGTCAGTGTGTGGAAGAATCAGGGGTCAGTGTGCGGAAGAATCAGGGGTCTGTGTGGGGAAGAATCAGTGGTCAGTTTGAGCAAGAATCAGGGGTCAGTGTGGGGATGAATCAGGGGTCAGTGTGGGGGAGAATCAGGGGTCAGTGAGGGAGAATCAGGGGTCAGTGTGGGGAAGAATCAGGGGTCAGTGTGGTGGAGAATCAGGGTTCAGTGAGGGAGAATCAGGGATCAATGTGGAGTAGAATCAGGGGTCAGTGTGAGGGAGAATCAGGGGTCAGTGTGAGGGAGAATCAGGGGTCTGTGTGAGGGAGAATCAGGGGTCAGTGTGGGGCAGAATCAGGGGTCAGTGTGAGGGAGAATCAGGGGTCAGTGTGAGGAAGAATCAAGGGTAAGTGTGAGGGAGAATCAGGAGTCAGTGTGAGGGAGAATCAGGAGTCAGTGTGAGGGAGAATCAGGGGTCAGTGTGGGGAAGAATCAGGGGTCAGTTTGAGGAAGAATCAGGGGTCAGTGTGAGGGAGAATCAGGCGTCAGTGTGGGGTAGAATCAGGGGTCAGTGAGGGAGAATCAGGGGTCAGTGTGAAGGAGAATCAGGGGTCAGTGTGAGGAAGAAACAGGGGTCAGTGTGAGGGAGAATCAGGGGTCAGTGTGGGGATGAATCAGGGGTCAGTGTGGGGAAGAATCAGGGGTCAGTGTGGGGGAGAATCAGGGGTCAGTGAGGGAGAATCAGGGGTCAGTGTGAGGGAGAATCAGGGGTCAGTGAGGGGAAGAATCAGGGGTCACACTCGGGAAGAATCAGGGGTCAGTGTGGGGAAGAATCTGGGTCAGTGTGGGGAAGAATCAGGGGTCAGTGTGGGGAAGAATCGGGGGTCAGTGTGGGGGAGAAAAGGGGTCAGTGTGAGGAAGAATCAGGGGTCAGTGTGGGAAATATTCAGGGGTCAGTGTGGGGGAGAAAAGGGGTCAGTGTGGGGGAGAAAAGGGGGTCAGTGTGGGGGAGAATCAGGGGTCAGTATGGGGAAGAATCAGGGGTCAGTGTGAGGGAGAATCAGGGGTCAGTGTGAGGGAAAATCAGGGTCAGTGTGTGGCAGAATCAGGGGTCAGTGTCGGGGAGAATCAGGGGTCAGTGTTAGGGAGAATCAGGGGCCAGTGTGAGGAAGAATCAGGGGTCTGTGTGAGGGATAAATAAGGGTCAGTGTGAGGGAGAATCAGGGGTCAGCGTGAGGGAGAATCAGGGGTCAGTGTGAGGGAGAAATAGGGGTCAGTGTTAGGGAGAATCAGGGGTCAGTGTGGGTAAGAATGAGGGGTCAGTGTGAGGGGAATCAGGGGTCAGTGTGGGGAAGAATCCGGGGTCAGTTTGAGGAAGAATCAGGGGTCAGTGTCAGGAAGAATCAGGGGTCAGTGTGAGGGCAAATCAGGGGTCAGTGTGGGGAAGAATCAGCGGTCAGTGTGGGGAAGAATCAGGGGTCAGTGTGAGGATGAATCAGGGGTCAGTGTGGGGAAGAATCAGAGGTCAGTGTGGGGGAGAATCAGGGGTCAGTGAGGGAGAATCAGGGGTCAGTGTGGGGAAAAATCAGGGGTCAGTGTGAGGAAGAATCAGGGGTCAGTGTGGGGAAGAATCAGGGGTCAGTGTGTGGAAGAATCAGGGGTCAGTGTGCGGAAGAATCAGGGGTCTGTGTGGGGAAGAATCAGTGGTCAGTTTGAGCAAGAATCAGGGGTCAGTGTGGGGATGAATCAGGGGTCAGTGTGGGGGAGAATCAGGGGTCAGTGAGGGAGAATCAGGGGTCAGTGTGGGGAAGAATCAGGGGTCAGTGTGGTGGAGAATCAGGGTTCAGTGAGGGAGAATCAGGGATCAATGTGGAGTAGAATCAGGGGTCAGTGTGAGGGAGAATCAGGGGTCAGTGTGAGGGAGAATCAGGGGTCTGTGTGAGGGAGAATCAGGGGTCAGTGTGGGGCAGAATCAGGGGTCAGTGTGAGGGAGAATCAGGGGTCAGTGTGAGGAAGAATCAAGGGTAAGTGTGAGGGAGAATCAGGAGTCAGTGTGAGGGAGAATCAGGAGTCAGTGTGAGGGAGAATCAGGGGTCAGTGTGGGGAAGAATCAGGGGTCAGTTTGAGGAAGAATCAGGGGTCAGTGTGAGGGAGAATCAGGCGTCAGTGTGGGGTAGAATCAGGGGTCAGTGAGGGAGAATCAGGGGTCAGTGTGAAGGAGAATCAGGGGTCAGTGTGAGGAAGAAACAGGGGTCAGTGTGAGGGAGAATCAGGGGTCAGTGTGGGGATGAATCAGGGGTCAGTGTGGGGAAGAATCAGGGGTCAGTGTGGGGGAGAATCAGGGGTCAGTGAGGGAGAATCAGGGGTCAGTGTGAAGGAGAATCAGGGGTCAGTGTGAGGAAGAAACAGGGGTCAGTGTGAGGGAGAATCAGGGGTCAGTGTGGGGAAGAATCAGGGGTCAGTGTGGGGAAGAATCAGGGGTCAGTGTGGGGGAGAATCAGGGGTCAGTGTGGGGGAGAATCACGGGTCAGTGTGGGAAAGAATCAGTGGTCAGTGTGGGGATGAATCAGGGGTCACTTTGTGGAAGAATCAGGGGTCAGTGTGAGGGAGAATCAGAGGTCAGTGTGGGGGAGAATCAGGGGTCAGTGAGGGAGAATCAGGTGTCAGTGTGGGGAAGAATCAGGGGTCAGCGTGAGGAAGAATCAGGGGTCAGTGTGGGCAAGAATCAGGGGTCAGTGTGGGGAAGAATCAGGGGTCAATGTGGGGGAGAATCAGGGGTCAGTGAGGGAGAATCAGGGGTCAGTGTGGGGAAGAATCAGGGGTCAGTGTGGTGGAGAATCAGGGGTCAGTGAGGGAGAATCAGGGATCAATGTGGAGTAGAATCAGGCGTCAGTGTGAGGGAGAATCAGGGGTCAGTGTGAGGGAGAATCAGGCGTCAGTGTGAGGGAGAATCAGGGGTCAGTGTGGGGAAGAATCAGGGGTCAGTGTGGGGGAGAATCAGGGGTCAGTGTGGGGGAGAATCAGGGGTCAGTGTGAGGGAGAATCAGGGGTCAGTGTGAGGGAGATTCAGGGGTCAGTGTGGGGAAGACTGAGGGGTCAGTGTGAGGGAGAATCGGGGGTCAGTGTGGGGGAGAAAAGTGGTCAGTGTGAGGGAGAATCAGGGTCAGTGTGGGGGAGAATCAGGGGTCAGTGTGAGGGAGAATCAGGGGTCAGTGTGAGGGAGAATCAGGGGTTAGTGTGGGGGAGAATCAGGGGTCAGTGTGAGAGAGAATCAGGGGTCAGTGTGGGGAAGAATCAGGGGTCAGTGTGGGGCAGAATCAGGGGTCAGTGTTGGGAAGAATCAGGGCTCAGTGTGAGGGAGCATCAGGGGTCAGTGTGGGGAAAAATTAGGGGTCAGTGTGAGGGAGAATCAGGGGTCAGTGTGAGGGAGAATCAGGGGTCAGTGTGAGGGAGAATCAGGGTCAGTGTGGGGGAGAATCGGGGTCAGTGTGAGGGAGAATCAGTGGTCAGTGTGGGGAAGAATCAGGGGTCAGTGTGAGGGAGAATCAGGTGTCAGTGTGAGGGAGAATCAGGGTCAGTGTGTGGAAGAATCAGGGGTCAGTGTTGGGGAGAATCAGGGGTCAGTGTCAGGGAGAATCGGGGGACAGTGTGAGGGAGAATCAGGGGTCAGTGTCAGGGAGAATCAGGGGTCAGTGTTAGGTAGAATCAGGGGTCAGTGTGAAGGATAAATAGGGGTCAGTGTGAGGGAGAAAAAGGGGTCAGTGTTAGGGAGAATCAGGGGTCAGTGTTAGGGAGAATCAGGGGTCAGTGTGGGGAAGAATCAGGGGTCAGTGTGGGTGAGAATCAGGGGTCAGTGAGGGAGAATCAGGGGTCAGTGTGGGGAAAGAATCAGGGGTCAGTGTGAGGAAGAATCAGGGGTCAGTGTGGGGAAGAATCAGGGGTCAGTGTGAGGGAGAATCAGGGGTCAGTGTGAGGGAGAATCAGGGTCAGTGTGGGGGAGAATCAGGGGTCAGTATGGGGAAGAATCAGGTGTCAGTGTGAGGGAGAATCAGGGGTCAGTGTGAGGGAGAATCAGGGTCAGTGTGTGGCAGAATCAGGGGTCTGTGTCGGGGAGAATCAGGGTTCAGTGTTAGGGAGAATCAGGGGTCAGTGTGAGGGATAAATAGGAGTCAGTGTTCGGGAGAATCAGAGGTCAGTGTGAGGGAGAGTCAGGGGCCAGTGTGAGGAAGAATCAGGGGTCAGTGTGAGGGATAAATAAGGGTCAGTGTGAGGGAGAATCAGGGGTCAGTGTGGGGAAGAATCAGGGGTCAGTGTGAGGGAGAATCAGGGGTCAGTGTGGGGAAGAATCAGGGGTCAGTGTGGGGAAGAATCAGGGGTCAGTTTGAGGAAGAATCAGGGTTCAGTGTGGGGAAGAATCAGGGGTCAATGTGGGGGAGAATCAGGGGTCAGTGAGGGAGAATCAGGGGTCAGTGTGGGGAAGAATCAGGGGTCAGTGTGGTGGTGAATCAGGGGTCAGAGAGGGAGAATCAGGGATCAATGTGGAGTAGAATCAGGGGTCAGTGTGAGGGAGAATCAGGGGTCAGTGTGAGGGAGAATCAGGGTCAGTGTGTGGCAGAATCAGGGGTCTGTGTCGGGGAGAATCAGGGTTCAGTGTTAGGGAGAATCAGGGGTCAGTGTGAGGGATAAATAGGAGTCAGTGTTCGGGAGAATCAGAGGTCAGTGTGAGGGAGAGTCAGGGGCCAGTGTGAGGAAGAATCAGGGGTCAGTGTGAGGGATAAATAAGGGTCAGTGTGAGGGAGAATCAGGGGTCAGTGTGGGGAAGAATCAGGGGTCAGTGTGAGGGAGAATCAGGGGTCAGTGTGGGGAAGAATCAGGGGTCAGTGTGGGGAAGAATCAGGGGTCAGTTTGAGGAAGAATCAGGGTTCAGTGTGGGGAAGAATCAGGGGTCAATGTGGGGGAGAATCAGGGGTCAGTGAGGGAGAATCAGGGGTCAGTGTGGGGAAGAATCAGGGGTCAGTGTGGTGGTGAATCAGGGGTCAGAGAGGGAGAATCAGGGATCAATGTGGAGTAGAATCAGGGGTCAGTGTGAGGGAGAATCAGGGGTCAGTGTGAGGGAGAATCAGGGGTCAGTGTGGGGCAGAATCAGGGGTCAGTGTGGGGCAGAATCAGGGGTCAGTGTGGGGGAGAATCAGGGGTCAGTGTGGGGGAGAATCAGGGGTCAGTGTGAGGAAGAATCAAGGGTAAGTGTGAGGGAGAATCAGGGGTCAGTGTGAGGGAGAAAAAGGGGTCAGTGTTAGGGAGAATCAGGGGTCAGTGTTAGGGAGAATCAGGGGTCAGTGTGGGGAAAGAATCAGGGGTCAGTGTGAGGAAGAATCAGGGGTCAGTGTGGGGAAGAATCAGGGGTCAGTGTGAGGGAGAATCAGGGGTCAGTGTGAGGGAGAATCAGGGGTCAGTGTGAGGGAAAATCAGGGTCAGTGGGTGGCAGAATCAGGGGTCAGTGTCGGGGAGAATCAGGGGTCAGTGTTAGGGAGAATCAGGGGTCAGTGTGATGGATAAATAGTAGTCAGTGTGAGGGAGAATCAGGGGTCAGTGTGAGGAAGAATCAGGCGTCTGTGTGAGGGATAAATAAGGGTCAGTGTGAGGGAGAATCAGGGGTCAGCGTGAGGGAGAATCAGGGGTCAGTGTGAGGGAGAAATAGGGGTCAGAGTTAGGGAGAATCAGGGGTCAGTGTGGGTAAGAATGCGGGGTCAGTGTGAGGAGAATCAGGGGTCAGTGTGGGGAAGAATCCGGGGTCAGTTCGAGGAAGAATCAGGGGTCAGTGTGGGGAAGAATCAGGGGTCAGTGTGAGGGCGAATCAGGGGTCAGTGTGGGGAAGAATCAGGGGTCAGCGTGAGGAAGAATCAGGGGTCAGTGTGGGGAAGAATCAGGGGTCAGTGTGGGGAAGAATCAGGGGTCAATGTGCGGGAAAATCAGGGGTCAGTGAGGGAGAATCAGGGGTCAGTGTGGGGAAGAATCAGGGGTCAGTGTGGTGAAGAATCAGGGGTCAGTGAGGGAGAATCAGGGATCAATGTGGAGTAGAATCAGGCGTCAGTGTGAGGGAGAATCAGGGGTCAGTGTGAGGGAGAATCAGGGGTCAGTGTGAGGGAGAATCAGGGGTCAGTGTGGGGAAGAATCAGGGGTCAGTGTGGGGGAGAATCAGGGGTCAGTGTGGGGGAGAATCAGGGGTCAGTGTGAGGGAGAATCAGGGGTCAGTGTGAGGGCGAATCAGGGGTCAGTGTGAGGGAGAATCAGGCGTCAGTGTGAGAGAGAATCAGGCGTCAGTGTGGGGGAGAATCAGGGGTCAGTGAGGGAGAATCAGGGGTCAGTGTGAAGGAGAATCAGGGGACAGTGTGAGGAAGAAACAGGGGTCAGTGTGAGGGAGAATCAGGGGTCAGTGTGGGGAAGAATCAGGGGTCAGTGTGAGGGCGAATCAGGGGTCAGTGTGGGGAAGAATCAGCGGTCAGTGTGGGGAAGAATCAGGGGTCAGTGTGAGGATGAATCAGGGGTCAGTGTGGGGAAGAATCAGAGGTCAGTGTGGGGGAGAATCAGGGATCAGTGAGGGAGAATCAGGGGTCAGTGTGGGGAAAAATCAGGGGTCAGTGTGAGGAAGAATCAGGGGTCAGTGTGGGGAAGAATCAGGGGTCAGTGTGAGGGAGAATCAGGGGTCAGTGTGCGGAAGAATCAGGGGTCTGTGTGGGGAAGAATCAGTGGTCAGTTTGAGGAAGAATCAGGGGTCAGTGTGGGGAAGAATCAGGGGTCAGTGTGGGGGAGAATCAGGGGTCAGTGAGGGAGAATCAGTGGTCAGTGTGGGGAAGAACCAGGGGTCAGTGTGGTGGAGAATCAGGGTTCAGTGAGGGAGAATCAGGGATCAATGTGGAGTAGAATCAGGGGTCAGTGTGAGGGAGAATCAGGGGTCAGTGTGAGGGAGAATCAGGGGTCAGTGTGAGGGAGAATCAGGGGTCAGTGTGGGGCAGAATCAGGGGTCAGTGTGAGGGAGAATCAGGGGTCAGTGTGAGGGAGAATCAGGGGTCAGTGTGAGGGAGAATCAGGGGTCAGTGTGAGGAAGAAACAGGGGTCAGTGTGAGGGAGAATCAGGGGTCAGTGTGGGGAAGAATCAGGGGTCAGTGTGGGGAAGAATCAGGGGTCAGTGTGGGGGAGAATCAGGGGTCAGTGTGGGGGAGAATCACGGGTCAGTGTCGGAAAGAATCAGTGGTCAGTGTGGGGATGAATCAGGGGTCACTTTGTGGAAGAATCAGGGGGCAGTGTGAGGGAGAATCAGAGGTCAGTGTGGGGGAGAATCAGGGGTCAGTGAGGGAGAATCAGGGGTCAGTGTGGGGAAGAATCAGGGGTCAGCGTGAGGAAGAATCATGGGTCAGTGTGGGGAAGAATCAGGGATCAGGGTGGGGAAGAATCAGGGGTCAATGTGGGGGAGAATCAGGGGTCAGTGTGGGGAAGAATCAGGTGTCAGTGTGGTGGAGAATCAGGGGTCAGTGAGGGAGAATCAGGGATCAATGTGGAGTAGAATCAGGCGTCAGTGTGAGGGAGAATCAGGGGTCAGTGTGAGGGAGAATCAGGGGTCAGTGTGAGGGAGAATCAGGGGTCAGTGCGGGGAAGAATCAGGGGTCAGTGTGGGGAAGAATCAGGGATCAGTGTGGGGAAGAATCAGGGGTCAATGTGGGGGAGAATCAGGGGTCAGTGAGGGAGAATCAGGGGTCAGTGTGGGGAAGAATCAGGGGTCAGTGTGGTGGAGAATCAGGAGTCAGTGAGGGAGAATCAGGGATCAATGTGGAGTAGAATCAGGCGTCAGTGTGAGGGAGAATCAGGGGTCAGTGTGAGGGAGAATCAGGGGTCAGTGTGAGGGAGAATCAGGGGTCAGTGCGGGGAAGAATCAGGGGTCAGTGTGGGGGAGAATCAGGGGTCAGTGTGGGGGAGAATCAGGGGTCAGTGTGAGGGAGAATCAGGGGTCAGTGTGAGGGAGAATCAGGGGTCAGTGTGAGGAAGAATCAGGGGTCAGTGTGAGGGAGAATCAGGCGTCAGTGTGAGGGAGAATCAGGCGTCAGTGTGGGGGAGAATCAGGGGTCAGTGAGGGAGAATCAGGGGTCAGTGTGAAGGAGAATCAGGGGACAGTGTGAGGAAGAAACAGGGGTCAGTGTGAGGGAGAATCAGGGGTCAGTGTGGGGAAGAATCAGGGGTCAGTGTGGGGAAGAATCAGGGGTCAGTGTGGGGGAGAATCAGGGGTCAGTGTGAGGGCGAATCAGGGGTCAGTGTGGGGAAGAATCAGCGGTCAGTGTGGGGAAGAATCAGGGGTCAGTGTGAGGATGAATCAGGGGTCAGTGTGGGGAAGAATCAGAGGTCAGTGTGGGGGAGAATCAGGGGTCAGTGAGGGAGAATCAGGGGTCAGTGTGGGGAAAAATCAGGGGTCAGTGTGAGGAAGAATCAGTGGTCAGTGTGGGGAAGAATCAGGGGTCAGTGTGAGGGAGAATCAGGGGTCAGTGTGCGGAAGAATCAGGGGTCTGTGTGGGGAAGAATCAGTGGTCAGTTTGAGGAAGAATCAGGGGTCAGTGTGGGGAAGAATCAGGGGTCAGTGTGGGGGAGAATCAGGGGTCAGTGAGGGAGAATCAGTGGTCAGTGTGGGGAAGATTCAGGGGTCAGTGTGGTGGAGAATGAGGGTTCAGTGAGGGAGAATCAGGGATCAATGTGGAGTAGAATCAGGGGTCAGTGTGGGGCAGAATCAGGGGTCAGAGTGAGGGAGAATCAGGGGTCAGTGTGAGGGAGAATCAGGGGTCAGTGTGAGGGAGAATCAGGGGTCAGTGTGAGGGAGAATCTGGGGTCAGTGTGAGGAAGAAACAGTGGTCAGTGTGAGGGAGAATCAGGGGTCAGTGTGGGGAAGAATCAGGGGTCAGTGTGGGGAAGAATCAGGGGTCAGTGTGGGGGAGAATCAGGGGTCAGTGTAGGGGAGAATCACGGGTCAGTGTGCGAAAGAATCAGTGGTCAGTGTGGGGATGAATCAGGGGTCACTTTGTGGAAGAATTAGGGGGCAGTGTGAGGGAGAATCAGAGGTCAGTGTGGGGGAGAATCAGGGGTCAGTGAGGGAGAATCAGGGGTCAGTGTGGGGAAGAATCAGGGGTCAGCGTGAGGAAGAATCAGGGGTCAGTGTGGGGAAGAATCAGGGATCAGTGTGGGGAAGAATCAGGGGTCAATGTGGGGGAGAATCAGGGGTCAGTGAGGGAGAATCAGGGGTCAGTGTGGGGAAGAATCAGGGGTCAGTGTGGTGGAGAATCAGGGGTCAGTGAGGGAGAATCAGGGATCAATGTGGAGTAGAATCAGGCGTCAGTGTGAGGGAGAATCAGGGGTCAGTGTGAGGGAGAATCAGGGGTCAGTGTGAGGGAGAATCAGGGGTCAGTGCGGGGAAGAATCAGGGGTCAGTGTGGGGGAGAATCAGGGGTCAGTGTGAGGGAGAATCAGGGGTCAGTGTGAGGGAGAATCAGGGGTCAGTGTGAGGGAGAATCAGGGGTCAGTGTGAGGAAGAATCAGGGGTCAGTGTGAGGGAGAATCAGGCGTCAGTGTGGGGGAGAATCAGGGGTCAGTGAGGGAGAATCAGGGGTCAGTGTGAAGGAGAATCAGGGGACAGTGTGAGGAAGAAACAGGGGTCAGTGTGAGGGAGAATCAGGGGTCAGTGTGGGGAAGAATCAGGGGTCAGTGTGGGGAAGAATCAGGGGTCAGTGTGGGGGAGAATCAGGGGTCAGTGTGGGGGAGAATCACGGGTCAGTGTGGGAAAGAATCAGAGGTCAGTGTGGGGATGAATCAGGGGTCACTATGTGGAAGAATCAGGGGTCAGTGTGAGGGAGAATCAGGGGTCAGTGTGAGGGAGATTCAGGGGTCAGTGTGGGGAAGAATGAGGGGTCAGTGTGAGGGAGAATCAGGGGTCAGTGTGGGGGAGAAAAGTGGTCAGTGTGAGGGAGAATCAGGGTCAGTGTGGGGGAGAATCAGGGGTCAGTGTGAGGGAGAATCAGGGGTCAGTGTGGGGGAGAATCAGGGGTCAGTGTGGGGGAGAATCAGGGGTCAGTGTGAGAGAGAATCAGGGGTCAGTGTGGGGAAGAATCAGGGGTCAGTGTGGGGCAGAATCAGGGGTCAGTGTGGGGAAGAATCAGGGCTCAGTGTGAGGGAGCATCAGCGGTCAGTGTGGGGATAAATTAGGGGTCAGTGTGAGGGAGAATCAGGGGTCAGTGTGAGGGAGAATCAGGGGTCAGTGTGAGGGAGAATCAGGGGTCAGTGTGAGGGAGAATCAGGGGTCAGTGTGAGGGAGAATCAGGGTCAGTGTGGGGGAGAATCGGGGTCATTTTGCGGGAGAATCAGGGATCAGTGTGAGGGAGAATCAGGGGTCAGTGAGGGGAAGAATCAGGGGTCACACTGGGGAAGAATCATGGGTCAGTGTGGGGAAGAATCAGGGTCAGTGTGAGGAAGAATCAGGGGTCAGTGTGGGGAAGAATCAGGGGTCAGTGTGTGGAAGAATCAGGGGTCAGTGTCGGGGAGAATCAGGGGTCAGTGTCAGGGAGAATCGGGGGACAGTGTGAGGGAGAATCAGGGGTCAGTGTCAGGGAGAATCAGGGGTCAGTGTTAGGTAGAATCAGTGGTCAGTGTGAAGGATAAATAGGGGTCAGTGTGAGGGAGAAAAAGGGGTCAATGTTAGGGAGAATCAGGGGTCAGTGTTAGGGAGAATCAGGGGTCAGTGTGGGGAAGAATCAGGGGTCAGTGTGGGTGAGAATCAGGGATCAGTGTGAGGGAGAATCAGGGTCAGTGTGGGGAAATAATCAGGGGTCAGTGTGAGGAAGAATCAGGGGTCAGTGTGGGGAAGAATCAGGGGTCAGTGTGAGGGAGAATCAGGGGTCAGTGTGAGGGAGAATCAGGGTCAGTGTGGGGGAGAATCAGGGGTTAGTGTGGGTGAGAATCAGGGATCAGTGTGAGGGAGAATCAGGGGTCAGTGTGGGGAAATAATCAGGGGTCAGTGTGAGGAAGAATCAGGGGTCAGTGTGGGGAAGAATCAGGGGTCAGTGTGAGGGAGAATCAGGGGTCAGTGTGAGGGAGAATCAGGGTCAGTGTGGGGGAGAATCAGGGGTCAGTATGGGGAAGAATCAGGTGTCAGTGTGAGGGAGAATCAGGGGTCAGTGTGAGGGAGAATCAGGGTCAGTGTGTGGCAGAATTAGGGGTCAGTGTCGGGGAGAATCAGGGTTCAGTGTTAGGGAGAATCAGGGGTAAGTGTGAGGGATAAATAGGAGTCAGTGTTCGGGAGAATCAGAGGTCAGTGTGAGGGAGAATCAGGGGCCAGTGTGAGGAAGAATCAGGGGTCAGTGTGAGGGATAAATAAGGGTCAGTGTGAGGGAGAATCAGGGGTCAGTGTGGGGAAGAATCAGGGGTCAGTGTGAGGGAGAATCAGGGGTCAGTGTGGGGAAGAATTAGGGGTCAGTGTGGGGAAGAATCAGGGGTCAGTTTGAGGAAGAATCAGGATTCAGTGTGGGGAAGAATCAGGGGTCAATGTGGGGGAGAATCAGGGGTCAGTGAGGGAGAATCAGGGGTCAGTGTGGGAAGAATCAGGGGTCAGTGTGGTGGTGAATCAGGGGTCAGTGTGAGGGAGAATCAGGGGTCAGTGTGAGGGAGAATCAGGGGTCAGTGTGAGGGAGAATCAGGGGTCAGTGTGGGGCAGAATCAGGGGTCAGTGTGGGGGAGAATCAGAGGTCAGTGTGGGAGAGAATCAGGGGTCAGTGTGAGGAAGAATCAAGGGGAAGTGTGAGGGAGAATCAGGGGTCAGTGTGAGGGAGAATCAGGCGTCAGTGTGGGGGAGAATCAGGGGTCAGTGAGGGAGAATCAGGGTCAGTGTGGGGGAGAATCAGGGGTCAGTATGGGGAAGAATCAGGTGTCAGTGTGAGGGAGAATCAGGGGTCAGTGTGGGGGAGAATCAGGGTCAGTGTGTGGCAGAATCAGGGGTCAGTGTCGGGGAGAATCAGGGTTCAGTGTTAGGGAGAATCAGGGGTCAGTGTGAGGGATAAATAGGAGTCAGTGTGAGGGAGAATCAGAGGTCAGTGTGAGGGAGAATCAGGGGCCAGTGTGAGGAAGAATCAGGGGTCAGTGTGAGGGATAAATAAGGGTCAGTGTGAGGGAGAATCAGGGGTCAGTGTGGGGAAGAATCAGGGGTCAGTGTGAGGGAGAAACAGGGGTCAGTGTGGGGAAGAATCAGGGGTCAGTGTGGGGAAGAATCAGGGGTCAGTTTGAGGAAGAACCAGGGTTCAGTGTGGGGAAGAATCAGGGGTCAATGTGGGGGAGAATCAGGGGTCAGTGAGGGAGAATCAGGGGTCAGTGTGGGGAAGAATCAGGGGTCAGTGTGGTGGAGAATCAGGGGTCAGTGAGGGAGAATCAGGGATCAATGTGGAGTAGAATCAGGGGTCAGTGTGAGGGAGAATCAGGGGTCAGTGTGAGGGAGAATCAGGGGTCAGTGTGAGGGAGAATCAGGGGTCAGTGTGGGGCAGAATCAGGGGTCAGTGTGGGGGAGAATCAGGGGTCAGTGTGGGGGAGAATCAGGGGTCAGTGTGAGGAAGAATCAAGGGTAAGTGTGAGGGAGAATCAGGGGTCAGTGTGAGGGAGAATCAGGCGTCAGTGTGGGGGAGAATCAGGGGTCAGTGAGGGAGAATCAGGGGTCAGTGTGAAGGTGAATCAGGGGTCAGTGTGAGGAAGAATCAGGGGTCAGTGTGAGGGAGAATCAGGGGTCAGTGTGGGGAAGAATCAGGGGTCAGTGTGGGGAAGAATCAGGGGTCAGTGTGGGGGAGAAACAGGGGTCAGTGTGGGGGAGAATCAGGGGTCAGTGTGTGAAAGAATCAGGGGTCAGTGTGGGTATGAATCAGGGGTCACTATGTGGAAGAATCAGGGGTCAGTGTGAGGGACAATCAGGGGTCAGTGTGAGGGAGATTCAGGGGTTAGTGTGGGGAAGAATGAGGGGTCAGTGTTCGGGAGAATCAGGGGTCAGTGTGGGGGAGAATCAGGGGTCAGTGTGGAGGAGAATCAGGGGTCAGTGTGGGGGAGTATCAGGTGTCAGTGTGAGGGAGAATCAGGGTCAGTGTGGGGAGAATCAGGGGTCATTGTGAGGGAGAATCAGGGGTCAGTGTGGGGGAGAATCAGGGGTCAGTGTGGGGGAGAATCAGGGGTCAGTGTGAGGGAGAATCAGGGGTCAGTGTGGGGAAGAATCAGGGGTCAGTGTGGGGAAGAATCAGGGGTCAGTGTGGGGAAGAATCAGGTGTCAGTGTGAGGGAGAATCAGGGGTCAGTGTGGGGAAAAATCAGGGGTCAGTGTGAGGGAGAATCAGGGGTCAGTGTGAGGGAGAATCAGGGGTCAGTATGAGGGAGAATCAGGGTCAGTGTGGGGGAGAATCGGGGTCAGTGTGAGGGAGAATCAGGGGTCAGTGTGAGGGAGAATCAGGGGTCAGTGAGGGGAAGAATCAGGGGTCACACTGGGGAAGAATCATGGGTCAGTGTGGGGAAGAATCAGGGTCAGTGTGAGGAAGAATCAGGGGTCAGTGTGGGGAAGAATCAGGGGTCAGTGTGGGGGAGAATCAGGGGTCAGTGTGGGGAAGAATCAGGGGTCAGTGTGAGGGAGAATCAGGGGTTAGTGTGGGGGAGAATCAGGGGTCAGTGTGGGGAAGAATCAGGGGTCAGTGTGAGGGAGAATCAACGGTCAGTGTGGGGAAGAATCAGGGGTCAGTGTGAGGGAGAATCAGGTGTCAGTGTGAGGGAGAATCAGGGTCAGTGTGTGGAAGAATCAGGGGTCAGTGTCGGGGAGAATCAGGGGTCAGTGTCAGGGAGAATCAGGGGACAGTGTGAGGGAGAATCAGGGGTCAGTGTCAGTGAGAATCAGGGGTCAGTGTTATTTAGAATCAGGGGTCAGTGTGAGGGATAAATAGGGGTCAGTGTTAGGGAGAATCAGCGGTCAGTGTTCGGGAGAATCAGGGGTCAGTGTGAGGGAGAATCAGGGGTCAGTGTGAGGGAGAATCAGGGGTCAGTGTGGGGAAGAATCAGGGGTCAGTGTGTGGGAGAATCAGGGGTCAGTGAGGGAGAGTCAGGGGTCAGTGTGGGGGAAGAATCAGGGGTCAGTGTGAGGAAGAATCAGGGGTCAGTGTGGGGAAGAGTCAGGGGTCAGTGTGAGGGAGAATCAGGGGTCAGTGATGGAGAATCAGGGGTCAGTGTGGGGAAGAATCAGGGGTCAGTGTGGTGGAGAATCAGGGGTCAGTGTGAGGGAGAATCAGGGGTCAGTGTGAGGGAGAATCAGGGGTCAGTGTGAGGGAGAATCAGGGGTCAGTGTGGGGAAGAATCAGGGGTCAGTGTGGTGGAGAATCAGGGGTCAGTGAGCAAGAATCAGGGATCAATGTGGAATAGAATCAGGGGTCAGTGTGAGGGAGAATCAGGGGTCAGTGTGAGGGAGAATCAGGGGTCAGTGTGAGGGAGAATCAGGGGTCAGTGTGGGGCAGAATCAGGGGTCAGTGTGGGGGAGAATCAGGGGTCAGTGTGGGGGAGAATCAGGGGTCAGTGTGAGGAAGAATCAAGGGTAAGTGTGAGGGAGAATCAGGGGTCAGTGTGGGGATGAATCAGAGGTCAGTGTGAGGGAGAATCAGGCGTCAGTGTGAGGGAGAATCAGGGGTCAGTGTGAGGGAGAATCAGGGTCAGTGTGGGGGAGATTCAGGGGTCAGTGTGGGGAAGAATGAGGGGTCAGTGTGAGGGAGAATCAGGGGTCAATGTGGGGGAGAAAAGGGGTCAGTGTGAGGGAGAATCAGGGGTCAGTGTGGGGCAGAATCAGGGGTCAGTGTGGGGGAGAATCAGGGGTCAGTGTGGGGGAGAATCAGGGGTCAGTGTGAGGAAGAATCAAGGGTAAGTGTGAGGGAGAATCAGGGGTCAGTGTGAGGGAGAATCAGGCGTCAGTGTGGGGGAGAATCAGGGGTCAGTGAGGGAGAATCAGGGGTCAGTGTGAAGGTGAATCAGGGGCCAGTGTGAGGAAGAATCAGGGGTCAGTGTGAGGGAGAATCAGGGGTCAGTGTGGGGAAGAATCAGGGGTCAGTGTGGGGAAGAATCAGGGGTCAGTGTGGGGGAGAAACAGGGGTCAGTGTGGGGGAGAATCAGGGGTCAGTGTGTGAAAGAATCAGGGGTCAGTGTGGGTATGAATCAGGGGTCATTATGTGGAAGAATCAGGGGTCAGTGTGAGGGAGAATCAGGGGTCAGTGTGAGGGAGATTCAGGGGTCAGTGTGGGGAAGAATGAGGGGTCAGTGTTCGGGAGAATCAGGGGTCACTGTGGGGGAGAAAAGGGGTCAGTGTGGAGGAGAATCAGGGGTCAGTGTGGGGGAGTATCAGGTGTCAGTTTGAGGGAGAATCAGGGTCAGTGTGGGGAGAATCAGGGGTCATTGTGAGGGAGAATCAGGGGTCAGTGTGGGGGAGAATCAGGGGTCAGTGTGGGGGAGAATCAGGGGTCAGTGTGAGGGAGAATCAGGGGTCAGTGTGGGGAAGAATCAGGGGTCAGTGTGGGGAAGAATCAGGGGTCAGTGTGGGGAAGAATCAGGTGTCAGTGTGAGGGAGAATCAGGGGTCAGTGTGGGGAAAAATCAGGGGTCAGTGTGAGGGAGAATCAGGGGTCAGTGTGAGGGAGAATCAGGGGTCAGTGTGAGGGAGAATCAGGGTCAGTGTGGGGGAGAATCGGGGTCAGTGTGAGGGAGAATCAGGGGTCAGTGTGAGGGAGAATCAGGGGTCAGTGAGGGGAAGAATCAGGGGTCACACTGGGGAAGAATCATGGGTCAGTGTGGGGAAGAATCAGGGTCAGTGGGGGAGAATCAGGGGTCAGTGTGAGGGAGAATCAGGTGTCAGTGTGAGGGAGAATCAGGGTCAGTGTGTGGAAGAATCAGGGGTCAGTGTCGGGGAGAATCAGGGGTCAGTGTCAGGGAGAATCAGGGGACAGTGTGCGGGAGAATCAGGGGTCAGTGTCAGTGAGAATCAGGGGTCAGTGTTATTTAGAATCAGGGGTCAGTGTGAGGGATAAATAGGGGTCAGTGTTAGGGAGAATCAGAGGTCAGTGTTCGGGAGAATCAGGGGTCAGTGTGAGGGAGAATCAGGGGTCAGTGTGAGGGAGAATCAGGGGTCAGTGTGGGGAAGAATCAGGGGTCAGTGTGTGGGAGAATCAGGGGTCAGTGAGGGAGAATCAGGGGTCAGTGTGGGGGAAGAATCAGGGGTCAGTGTGAGGAAGAATCAGGGGTCAGTGTGGGGAAGAGTCAGTGGTCAGTGTGAGGGAGAATCAGGGGTCAGTGATGGAGAATCAGGGGTCAGTGTGGGGAAGAATCAGGGGTCAGTGTGGTGGAGAATCAGGGGTCAGTGTGAGGGAGAATCAGGGGTCAGTGTGAGGGAGAATCAGGGGTCAGTGTGAGGGAGAATCAGGGGTCAGTGTGGGGAAGAATCAGGGGTCAGTGTGGTGGAGAATCAGGGGTCAGTGAGCAAGAATCAGGGATCAATGTGGAATAGAATCAGGGGTCAGTGTGAGGGAGAATCAGGGGTCAGTGTGAGGGAGAATCAGGGGTCAGTGTGGGGCAGAATCAGGGGTCAGTGTGGGGGAGAATCAGGGGTCAGTGTGGGGGAGAATCAGGGGTCAGTGTGAGGAAGAATCAAGGGTAAGTGTGAGGGAGAATCAGGCGTCAGTGTGGGGATGAATCAGAGGTCAGTGTGAGGGAGAATCAGGCGTCAGTGTGAGGGAGAATCAGGGGTCAGTGTGAGGGAGAATCAGGGTCAGTGTGGGGGAGATTCAGGGGTCAGTGTGGGGAAGAATGAGGGGTCAGTGTGAGGGAGAATCAGGGGTCAATGTGGGGGAGAAAAGGGGTCAGTGTGAGTGAGAATCAGAGTCAGTGTGGGGGAGAATCAGGGGTCAGTGTGAGGGAGAATCAGGGGTCAGTGTGGAGGAGAATCAATGGTCAGTGTGGGGGAGAATCAGGGGTCAGTGTGAGGGAGAATCAGGGGTCAGTGTGGGGAAGAATCAGGGGTCAGTGTGGGGAAGAATCAGGGGTCAGTGTTGGGAAGAATCAGGGGTCAGTGTGAGGGAGAATCAGGGGTCAGTGTGGGGAAAAATCAGGGGTCAGTGTGGGGAAAAATTAGGGGTCAGTGTGAGGGAGAATCAGGGGTCAGTGTGAGGGAGAATCAGGGTCAGTGTGTGGGAGAATCGGGGTCAGTGTGAGGGAGAATCAGGGGTCAGTGTGAGGGAGAATCAGGGGTCAGTGTGGGGCAGAATCAGGGGTCAGTGTGGGGGAGAATCAGTGGTCAGTGTGGGGGAGAATCAGGGGTCAGTGTGGGGGAGAATCAGGGGTCAGTGTGAGGGAGAATCAGGGGTCAGTGTGAGGAAGAATCAAGGGTAAGTGTGAGGGAGAATCAGGGGTCAGTGTGGGGATGAATCAGAGGTCAGTGTGAGGGAGAATCAGGGGTCAGTGTGAGGGAGAATCAGGGGTCAGTGTGAGGGAGAATCAGGGTCAGTGTGGGGGAGATTCAGGGGTCAGTGTGGGGAAGAATGAGGGCTCAGTGTGAGGGAGGATCAGGGGTCAGTGTGGGGCAGAAAAGGGGTCAGTGTGAGGGAGAATCAGGGGTCAGTGTGTGGGAGAATCAGGGGTCAGTGTGGGGGAGAATCAGGGGTCAGTGTGAGGGAGAATCAGGGGTCAGTGTGGGGAAGAATCAGGGGTCAGTGTGGGGAAGAATCAGGGGTCAGTGTTGGGAAGAATCAGGGGTCAGTGTGAGGGAGCATCAGGGGTCAGTGTGGGGAAAGATTTGGGGTCAGTGTGAGGGAGAATCAGGGGTCAGTGTGAGGGAGAATCAGGGGTCAGTGTGAGGGAGAATCAGGGTCAGTGTGGGGGAGAATCGGGGTCAGTGTGAGGGAGAATCAGGGATCAGTGTGAGGGAGAATCAGGGGTCAGTGAGGGGAAGAATCAGGGATCACACTGGGGAAGAATCATGGGTCAGTGTGGGGAAGAATCAGGGTCAGTGTGAGGAAGAATCAGGGGTCAGTGTGGGGAAGAATCAGGGGTCAGTGTGGGGGAGAATCAGGGGTCAGTGTGGGGAAGAATCAGGGGTCAGTGTGAGGGAGAATCAGGGGTCAGTGTGGGGAAGAATCAGGGGTCAGTGTGAGGGAGAATCAGGTGTCAGTGTGAGGGAGAATCAGGATCAGTGTGTGGAAGAATCAGGGGTCAGTGTCGGGGAGAATCAGGGGTCAGTGTCAGGGAGAATCAGGGGACAGTGTGAGGGAGAATCGGGGGTCAGTGTCAGGGAGAATCAGGGGTCAGTGTTAGGTAGAATCAGGGGTCAGTGTGAAGGATAAATAGGGGTCAGTGTTAGGGAGAATCAGTAGTCAGTGTTCGGGCGATTCAGGGGTTAGTGTGAGGGAGAATCAGGGGTCAGTGTGAGGGAGAAAAAGGGGTCAGTGTTACGGAGAATCAGGGGTCAGTGTTGGGGAGAATCAGGGGTCAGTGTGGGTGAGAATCAGGGGTCAGTGAGGGAGAATCAGGGGTCAGTGTGGGGAAAGAATCAGGGGTCAGTGTGAGGAAGAATCAGGGGTCAGTGTGGGGAAGAATCAGGGGTCAGTGTGGGGAAGAATCAGGGGTCAGTGTGAGGGAGAATCAGGGGTCAGTGTGAGGGAGAATCAGGGTCAGTGTGAGGGAGAATCAGGGGTCAGTGTGAGGGAGAATCAGGGGTCAGTGTGAGGGAGAATCAGGGTCAGTGTGTGGCAGAATCAGGGGTCAGTGTCGGGGAGAATCAGGGTTCAGTGTTAGGGAGAATCAGGGGTCAGTGTGAAGGATAAATAGGAGTCAGTGTTAGGGAGAATCAGAGGTCAGTGTGAGGGAGAAAAGGGGTCAGTGTGAGGGAGAATCAGGGTCAGTGTGGGGGAGAATCAGGGGTCAGTGTGAGGGAGAATCAGGGGTCAGTGTGGGGGAGAATCAGGGGTCAGTGTGGGGGAGAATCAGGGGTCAGTGTGATGGAGAATCAGGGGTCAGTGTGGGGAAGAATCAGGGGTCAGTGTGGGGGAGAATCAGGGGTCAGTGTGATGGAGAATCAGGGGTCAGTGTGGGGAAGAATCAGGGGTCAGTGTGGGGAAGAATCAGGGGTCAGTGTTGGGAAGAATCAGGGGTCAGTGTGAGGGAGAATCAGGGGTCAGTGTGGGGAAGAATGAGGGGTCTGTGTGAGGGAGAATTAGGGGTCAGTGTGGGGGAGAAAAGGGGTCAGTGTGAGGGAGAATCAGGGTCAGTGTGGGGGAGAATCAGGGGTCAGTGTGAGGGAGAATCTGGGGTCAGTGTGAGGGAGAATCAGGGGTCAGTGTGGGGGAGAATCAGGGGTCAGTGTGAGGGAGAATCAGGGGTCAGTGTGCGGAAGAATCAGGGGTCAGTGTGGGGAAGAATCAGTGGTCAGTTTGAGAAAGAATCAGGGGTCAGTGTGGGGAAGAATCAGGGGTCAGTGTGGGGGAGAATCAGGGGTCAGTGAGGGAGAATCAGGGGTCAGTGTGGGGAAGAATCAGGGGTCAGTGTGGTGGAGAATCAGGGGTCAGTGAGGGAGAATCAGGGATCAATGTGGAGTAGAATCAGGGGTCAGTGTGAGGGAGAATCAGGGGTCAGTGTGAGGGAGAATCAGGGGTCAGTGTGAGGGAGAATCAGGGGTCAGTGTGGGGCAGAATTAGGGGTCAGTGTGGGGGAGAAAAGGGGTCAGTGTGAGGGAGAATCAGGGTCAGTGTGGGGGAGAATCAGGGGTCAGTGTGAGGGAGAATCTGGGGTCAGTGTGAGGGAGAATCAGGGGTCAGTGTGGGGGAGAATCAGGGGTCAGTGTGAGGGAGAATCAGGGGTCAGTGTGCGGAAGAATCAGGGGTCAGTGTGAGGAAGAATCAGTGGTCAGTTTGAGGAAGAATCAGGGGTCAGTGTGGGGAAGAATCAGGGGTCAGTGTGGGGGAGAATCAGGGGTCAGTGAGGGAGAATCAGGGGTCAGTGTGGGGAAGAATCAGGGGTCAGTGTGGTGGAGAATCAGGGGTCAGTGAGGGAGAATCAGGGATCAATGTGGAGTAGAATCAGGGGTCAGTGTGAGGGAGAATCAGGGGTCAGTGTGAGGGAGAATCAGGGGTCAGTGTGAGGGAGAATCAGGGGTCAGTGTGGGGCAGAATCAGGGGTCAGTGTGGGGGAGAATCAGGGGTCAGTGTGGGGGAGAATCAGCGGTCAGTGTGAGGAAGAATCAAGGGTAAGTGTGAGGGAGAATCAGGCGTCAGTGTGGGGATGAATCAGAGGTCAGTGTGAGGGAGAATCAGGCGTCAGTGTGAGGGAGAATCAGGGGTCAGTGTGAGGGAGAATCAGGGTCAGTGTGGGGGAGATTCAGGGGTCAGTGTGGGGAAGAATGAGGGGTCAGTGTGAGGGAGAATCAGGGGTCAATGTGGGGGAGAAAAGGGGTCAGTGTGAGTGAGAATCAGAGTCAGTGTGGGGGAGAATCAGGGGTCAGTGTGAGGGAGAATCAGGGGTCAGTGTGGAGGAGAATCAATGGTCAGTGTGGGGGAGAATCAGGGGTCAGTGTGAGGGAGAATCAGGGGTCAGTGTGGGGAAGAATCAGGGGTCAGTGTGGGGAAGAATCAGGGGTCAGTGTTGGGAAGAATCAGGGGTCAGTGTGAGGGAGAATCAGGGGTCAGTGTGGGGAAAAATCAGGGGTCAGTGTGGGGAAAAATTAGGGGTCAGTGTGAGGGAGAATCAGGGGTCAGTGTGAGGGAGAATCAGGGTCAGTGTGTGGGAGAATCGGGGTCAGTGTGAGGGAGAATCAGGGGTCAGTGTGAGGGAGAATCAGGGGTCAGTGTGAGGAAGAATCAAGGGTAAGTGTGAGGGAGAATCAGGGGTCAGTGTGGGGATGAATCAGAGGTCAGTGTGAGGGAGAATCAGGGGTCAGTGTGAGGGAGAATCAGGGGTCAGTGTGAGGGAGAATCAGGGTCAGTGTGGGGGAGATTCAGGGGTCAGTGTGGGGAAGAATGAGGGCTCAGTGTGAGGGAGGATCAGGGGTCAGTGTGGGGGAGAAAAGGGGTCAGTGTGAGGGAGAATCAGGGGTCAGTGTGTGGGAGAATCAGGGGTCAGTGTGGGGGAGAATCAGGGATCAGTGTGAGGGAGAATCAGGGGTCAGTGAGGGGAAGAATCAGGGATCACACTGGGGAAGAATCATGGGTCAGTGTGGGGAAGAATCAGGGTCAGTGTGAGGAAGAATCAGGGGTCAGTGTGGGGAAGAATCAGGGGTCAGTGTGGGGGAGAATCAGGGGTCAGTGTGGGGAAGAATCAGGGGTCAGTGTGAGGGAGAATCAGGGGTCAGTGTGGGGAAGAATCAGGGGTCAGTGTGAGGGAGAATCAGGTGTCAGTGTGAGGGAGAATCAGGATCAGTGTGTGGAAGAATCAGGGGTCAGTGTCGGGGAGAATCAGGGGTCAGTGTCAGGGAGAATCAGGGGACAGTGTGAGGGAGAATCAGGGGTCAGTGTCAGGGAGAATCAGGGGTCAGTGTTAGGTAGAATCAGGGGTCAGTGTGAAGGATAAATAGGGGTCAGTGTTAGGGAGAATCAGTAGTCAGTGTTCGGGCGATTCAGGGGTTAGTGTGAGGGAGAATCAGGGGTCAGTGTGAGGGAGAAAAAGGGGTCAGTGTTACGGAGAATCAGGGGTCAGTGTTGGGGAGAATCAGGGGTCAGTGTGGGTGAGAATCAGGGGTCAGTGAGGGAGAATCAGGGGTCAGTGTGGGGAAAGAATCAGGGGTCAGTGTGAGGAAGAATCAGGGGTCAGTGTGGGGAAGAATCAGGGGTCAATGTGGGGAAGAATCAGGGGTCAGTGTGAGGGAGAATCAGGGGTCAGTGTGAGGGAGAATCAGGGTCAGTGTGAGGGAGAATCAGGGGTCAGTGTGAGGGAGAATCAGGGGTCAGTGTGAGGGAGAATCAGGGTCAGTGTGTGGCAGAATCAGGGGTCAGTGTCGGGGAGAATCAGGGTTCAGTGTTAGGGAGAATCAGGGGTCAGTGTGAAGGATAAATAGGAGTCAGTGTTAGGGAGAATCAGAGGTCAGTGTGAGGGAGAAAAGGGGTCAGTGTGAGGAAGAATCAGGGTCAGTGTGGGGGAGAATCAGGGGTCAGTGTGAGGGAGAATCAGGGGTCAGTGTGGGGGAGAATCAGGGGTCAGTGTGGGGGAGAATCAGGGGTCAGTGTGATGGAGAATCAGGGGTCAGTGTGGGGAAGAATCAGGGGTCAGTGTGGGGGAGAATCAGGGGTCAGTGTGATGGAGAATCAGGGGTCAGTGTGGGGAAGAATCAGGGGTCAGTGTGGGGAAGAATCAGGGGTCAGTGTTGGGAAGAATCAGGGGTCAGTGTGAGGGAGAATCAGGGGTCAGTGTGGGGAAGAATGAGGGGTCTGTGTGAGGGAGAATTAGGGGTCAGTGTGGGGGAGAAAAGGGGTCAGTGTGAGGGAGAATCAGGGTCAGTGTGGGGGAGAATCAGGGGTCAGTGTGAGGGAGAATCTGGGGTCAGTGTGAGGGAGAATCAGGGGTCAGTGTGGGGGAGAATCAGGGGTCAGTGTGAGGGAGAATCAGGGGTCAGTGTGCGGAAGAATCAGGGGTCAGTGTGGGGAAGAATCAGTGGTCAGTTTGAGGAAGAATCAGGGGTCAGTGTGGGGAAGAATCAGGGGTCAGTGTGGGGGAGAATCAGGGGTCAGTGAGGGAGAATCAGGGGTCAGTGTGGGGAAGAATCAGGGGTCAGTGTGGTGGAGAATCAGGGGTCAGTGAGGGAGAATCAGGGATCAATGTGGAGTAGAATCAGGGGTCAGTGTGAGGGAGAATCAGGGGTCAGTGTGAGGGAGAATCAGGGGTCAGTGTGAGGGAGAATCAGGGGTCAGTGTGGGGCAGAATTAGGGGTCAGTGTGGGGGAGAAAAGGGGTCAGTGTGAGGGAGAATCAGGGTCAGTGTGGGGGAGAATCAGGGGTCAGTGTGAGGGAGAATCTGGGGTCAGTGTGAGGGAGAATCAGGGGTCAGTGTGGGGGAGAATCAGGGGTCAGTGTGAGGGAGAATCAGGGGTCAGTGTGGGGAAGAATCAGGGGTCAGTGTGGGGGAGAATCAGGGGTCAGTGAGGGAGAATCAGGGGTCAGTGTGGGGAAGAATCAGGGGTCAGTGTGGTGGAGAATCAGGGGTCAGTGAGGGAGAATCAGGGATCAATGTGGAGTAGAATCAGGGGTCAGTGTGAGGGAGAATCAGGGGTCAGTGTGAGGGAGAATCAGGGGTCAGTGTGAGGGAGAATCAGGGGTCAGTGTGGGGCAGAATCAGGGGTCAGTGTGGGGGAGAATCAGGGGTCAGTGTGGGGGAGAATCAGCGGTCAGTGTGAGGGAGAATCAGGGGTCAGTGTGAGGAAGAATCAAGGGTAAGTGTGAGGGAGAATCAGGAGTCAGTGTGAGGGAGAATCAGGAGTCAGTGTGGGGGAGAATCAGGGGTCAGTGTGGGGAACGATACGTCCTTACTACACAGTATAAATGCACATGAAGCCCATGCTTGAGAGAAGGTCAGTCTGTGACCTGTCCTTTATTCCTTAGCACTCAAGTGATGAAGGTGGGTGGAGCTTCCCCTTTTATACCTGAAGGTCCAGGTTCGGAGTGTCTCCCATCTAGTGGTCAGTGTTCTCACGGTGTACAACTTTGGTCAGTTTATACATGGGTTACAATGCTGGTTGAATACATGACATCACTTCCCCCCCCAAAGTCTTATTGGGATCACAGGTTGAGTCTCTCTGTTGGTTTACGCTCCCTTGTCGAGCGCCTGAGTTGGGGCTCCGATTGTTGGGCACTGGCCTGAGTGTCTGCTGTTTGCAGTGCCTCAGGCCTGTCCGGACTGCCCACAATGACTGGGCTCTCCTCCCTTTGGTTCCGGTGTTCGGTCACCTGTGGTGGAGTGAACTCTATATCGTGTTCTTCCTCTGCTTCTTCTGTAGGGTTGCTGAACCTCCTTTTTGTTTAATCCACATGTTTGCGGCAGATTTTTCCATTGGTAAGTTTAACTACCAGAATCCTATTTCCCTCTTTGGCAACCACAGTGCCTGCGAGCCATTTGGGCCCTGCAGCGTAGTTGAGGACAAAAACAGGATCATTTACATCAATACATTGTGCCCTCGCATTCCTGTCATGGTAGTGATATTGTGACTGGCGCCTGCTCTCGACAATTTCTTTCATGGTGGGGTGTATAACGGATAATCGGGTTTTGAGCGTCCTTTTCATTAGTAGCTCTGCGGGTGGAACCCCTGTGAGCGAGTGTGGTCGGGATCTATCGGCCAACAGGAGGTGTGATAAGCGGGTTTGTAGGGAACCCCCTTGGAATCTGAGCATCCCCTGTTTGATTATCTGCACTGCTCGTTCTGCCTGGCCGTTTGATGCCGGCTTGAACGGTGCCGTCCTAACATGGTTGACTCCATTGCCTACCATGAAGTCCTGGAATTCACTGCTTGTGAAGCACGGGCTATTGTCGCTGACCAAGATGTCCGGTAGACCGTGGGCGGCGAACATTGCCCGTAGACTTTCTACCGTGGCAGAGGATGTGCTTGAATTTAAAATGTCACACACGATCCATTTGGAGTAGGCGTCTACTACAACCAAAAACATTTTCCCCATGAAAGGACCTGCGTAGTCCACATGGATGCGTGACCAAGGCTTGGCGGGCCATGGCCAGGGGCTAAGGGGGGCTTCCCTGAGCACATGGCCCAGCTGGGCACACGTGTTGCACCTGCGAACACAAAGTTCCAGATCTGCGTCTATCCCTGGCCACCAAACGTGTAACCTGGCAATTGCCTTCTTCGTGACAATGCCCGGGTGCTCATTGTGGAGTTCTCTGATGAACACCTCTCTGCCCATCTGGGGCATTACTACGCGGTTTCCCCACAGTAGGCAATCGGCCTGAATCGAGAGTTCATCCTTGCGCCTGTGAAATGGTTTAAATTTTTCAGGGCATGCCCTGTACGTGGCTGCCCAGTCCCCATTCAGGACACATTTCTTGACTAGAGACAATAGCGGGTCTCTATTTGTCCAGACTTTAATCTGACGGGCTGTCACGGGTGAGCCTTCGCTTCCGAAAGCTTCAACAGCCATGACCATCACAGCACCATGCTCGGTAGCCTCCTCAGTTGTGGCTAGTGGGAGCCTGCTGAGTGCATCGGCGCAGTTTTCGGTGCCCAGTCTGTGCCGAATTGTGAAGTCATAGGCAGCTAACGTGAGTGCCCACCTCTGTCTGCGGGCCGATGCGTTTGCATTTATGGCCTTGTTGTCGGCCAAAAGGGACGTTAGGGGTTTGTGATCTGTCTCCAGCTCAAATTTCCTGCCAAACATGTACTGGTGCATTTTCTTTACCGCATATACACATGCGAGCGCCTCCTTTTCTACCATCCCGTAGCCCCTTTCTGCCTGGAACAGACTCCTGGAGGCATAAGCTACCGGCTGTAACTGACCCTTGGCATTGACATGCTGCAACACACACCCGACACCATAGGATGACGCATCACACATTAACACAAGTTTCTTACATGGGTCATATAGCGTTAACAGATTGTTGGAACATAACAAATTGCGTGCTCTATTAAAAGCCCTTTCCTGGCTGTCCCCCCAGACCCATTCGCGACCTTTGCATAGGAGCACGTGTAGCGGCTCTAGCAGCGTGCTCAATTTGGGAAGAAAGTTACCAAAATAGTTCAGGAGCCCCAGGAACGAACGCAGCTCCGTCTTGTTACAGGGTCTGGGTGCTCTCTGGATCGCTTCCGTCTTGGATGCAGTAGGGCTGATCCCGTCTGCTGCTACCTTCATCCCCAGGAATTCTACCTCTGGAGCTAGGAAGACGCACTTCGACTTTTTCAGTCGCAGACCTACCCGGTCCAGTCTGCGTAGCACCTCCCCCAGGTTGTGGAAGTGTTCTTCAGTATCGTAACCCGTAACGAGGATGTCGTCCTGAAAAACCACCGTCCCTGGAATCGACTTGAGGAGGCTTTCCATATTTCATTGGAAGGTCACGGCGGCCGAGCGAATCCCGAACGGACATCTGTTGTACTCAAACAACCCCTCGTGTGTCGTGATGGTGGTCAGCTTCTTCGACTCACTCGCCAGCTCCTGGGTTATGTAAGCTGAGGTCAGGTCCAATTTTGAAAAAAGTTTGCCACCGGATAGCGTCACAAAGAGGTCCTCTGCTCTCGGTAGCGGGTACTGGTCTTGGAGTGACACCTGATTGATGGTGGCCTTGTAATCGCCACATATCCTGACTGACCCATCCGCCTTGAGCACCGGCATGATCGCTCGCCCAGTCACTGAATTCGACTGGCGAGATGATGCCTTCCCTCAACAGGCGGTCCAATTCGCCTTCTATCTTTTCCCGCATCACGTACGGCACCGCTCTGGCCTTGTGGTGTACTGGTCTGGCGTCTGGGTTTATGTGAATCACTACCTTGGCCCCCATGAAAGTGCCAATGCCGGGTTGAAATAATGAGTCAAATTTGTCCAGGACCTGTGAGCATGATACTCGCTCCACAGAGGAAATTGCATTGACATCGCCCCATTTCCAGTTCATGACAACAAGCCAACTCCTCCCCAGTAGTGCGGGACCGTCCCCTGGGACAATCCAGAGTGGCAACCTGTTCTCCGAATCTTTGTGGGTCACGACTACCGTGGCGTTGCCTAGCACCGGAATGATCTGCTTTGTGTAAGTCCGTAGCGATAATTTTGGCCTCCTGGCCTTGGATGCCCACAACTTATTGAACTGTTTAATACCCATCAGGGACTGGCTGGCACCCGTGTCTAACTCCATTGATACTGGGATGCCATTGAGGAGCACTTTCATCATTATCGGTGGCATCCTGGTGTATGAACTGTATACGTGCTCCACATGAACTCGCTGAACTTCAGCTTCCAGCGATTTCCCCCAGTGTTCATTTCTGCAAGTATTTTGCTCATCTCTGCAAACTCCGGCTGAATGTATGCCTCGACGCCTCCAGCATGAGTTGCGGTTTGAAACAAAAGGTCCCTTACCAGTCGATCGTCCCTGACTGCCCCTGTTATTGTCCTTGAGTGCACCATTAACAGGTGTTGATGGCCCGATTACTGGCCGCATTGTCCCTTGCAATGGCGTGAATCGCTGTTCAGCTTGCCATTGTCTCTGTCGAACTCCCCCTCTGGGTTCGACTACATGTTGGGGCATGCCTGACTGCCCTTGTCTGCCTGGAGAACTGTGTGCTGCTTTAACAATGTTGAATCTCTGTCCCAACCATTCCTTAACACAGTACCTCTCGTCTGTTCTGCTAGTGGCCATGCTCGCGTGGTTTAAATCCCAGTTTCTTGTCGCCATTGATACGTCCTTACTACACAGTATAAATGCATACGAGGCCCATGCTTGAGAGAAGGTCAGTCTGTGACCTGTCCTTTATTCCTTAGCACTCAAGTGATGAAGGTGGGTGGAGCTTCCTCTTTTATACCTGAAGGTCCAGGTTAGGAGTGTCTCCCACCTAGTGGTCAGTGTTCTCACGGTGTACAACTTAGGTCAGTTTATACATGGGTTACAATGCTGATTGCATACATGACAGGGAAGAATCAGGGATCAGTGTGGGGAAGAGTCAGGGGTCAGTGTGAGGGAGAATCAGGGGTCAGTGTGAGGGAGAATCAGGGGTCAGTGTGAGGGAGAATCAGGGGTCAGTGTGAGGGAGAATCAGGGGTCAGTGTGGGGAAGAATCAGGGGTAAGTGTGGGGAAGAATCAGGAGTCAGTGTGGGGGAGAATCAGGGGTCAGTGTGAGGGAGAATCAGGGGTCAGTGTGGGGGAGAATCAGGGGACAGTGTGGGTAAGAATCAGGGGTCAGTTTGAGGGAGAATCAGGGGTCAGTGTGGGGAAGAATTAGGGGTCAGTGTGGGGAAGAATTAGGGGTCAGTGTGAGGGAAAATCAGGGGTCAGTGTGGGGAGGTATCAGGGGTCAGTGTGGGGAAGTATCAGGGGTCAGTGTGGGGGAGAATCAGGGGTCAGTGTGGGGAAGAATCAGGGGTCAGTGTGGGGAAGAATCGGGGTCAGTGTGGGGGAGAATCAGGGGTCAGTGTGAGGGATGAATCACTGGTCAGTGTGGGGATGAATCACTGGTCAGTGTGAGGGAGAATCAGAGGTCAGTGTGGGGAATGATACGTCCTTACTACACAGTATAAATGCAAACGAGGCCCATGCTTGAGAGAAGGTCAGTCTGTGACCTGTCCTTTATTCCTTAGCACTCAAGTGATGAAGGTAGGTGGAGCTTCCTCTTTTATACCTGAAGGTCCAGGTTAGGAATGTCTCCCACCTAGTGGTCAGTGTTCTCACGGTGTACAACTTAGGTCAGTTTATACATGGGTTACAATGCTGGTTGAATACATGACATCACCTCCCCCACAGGTTGAGCCTCTCTGGTGGTTTACGCTCCCTTGTAGAGCGCCTGAGTTGGGGCTCCGGTTGTTGGGCGCTGGCCTGAGTGTCTGCTGTTTGCAGTGTCTCAGTCCTGTCCGGACTGCCCACAGTGACTGGGCTCTCCTCCCTTTGGTTCCGGTGTTCGGTCACCTGTGATGGAGTGAACTCGATATCGTGTTCTTCCTCTGCTTCTTCTATGGGGTTGCTGAACCTCCTTTTTATTTGATCCACATGTTTGCGGCAGATTTGTCCATTGGCAAGTTTAACTACCAGAATCCTATTTCCCTCTTTGGCAACCACAGTGCCTGCAAGCCATTTGGGTCCTGCAGCGTAGTTGAGGACAAAAACAGGATCATTTACATCAATACATCGCGCCCTCGCATTCCTGTCATGGTAGTGATATTGTGACTGGCGCCTGCTCTCGACAATTTCTTTCATGGTGGGGTGTATAACGGATAATCGGGTTTTGAGCGTCCTTTTCATTTGTAGCTCTGCGGGTGGAACCCCTGTGAGCGAGTGTGGTCGGGATCTATCGGCCAACAGGAGGTGTGATAAGCGGGTTTGTAGGGAACCCCCTTGGAATCTGAGCATCCCCTGTTTGATTATCTGCACTGCTCGTTCTGCCTGGCCATTTGAGGCCGGCTTGAACGGTGCCGTCCTAACATGGTTGACTCCATTGCCTACCATGAAGTCCTGGAATTCACTGCTTGTGAAGCACGGGCTATTGTCGCTGACCAAGATGTCCGGTAGACCGTGGGCGGCGAACATTGCCCGTAGACTTTCTACCGTGGCAGAGGATGTGCTTGAATCTAAAATGTCACACACGATCCATTTGGAGTAGGCGTCTACTACAACCAAAAACATTTTCCCCATGAAAGGACCTGCGTAGTCCACATGGATGCGTGACCAAGGCTTGGCGGGCCATGGCCAGGGGCTAAGGGGGGCTTCCCTGAGCACATGGCCCAGCTGGGCACACGTGTTGCACCTGCGAACACAAAGTTCCAGATCTGCGTCTATCCCTGGCCACCAAACGTGTAACCTGGCAATTGCCTTCTTCGTGACAATGCCCGGGTGCTCATTGTGGAGTTCTCTGATGAACACCTCTCTGCCCATCTGGGGCATGACTACGCGGTTTCCCCACAGTAGGCAATCGGCCTGAATCGAGAGTTCATCCTTGCGCCTGTGAAATGGTTTAAATTTCTCAGGGCATGCCCTGTACGTGGCTGCCCAGTCCCCATTCAGGACACATTTCTTGACTAGAGACAATAGCGGGTCTCTATTTGTCCAGACTTTAATCTGACGGGCTGTCACGGGTGAGCCTTCGCTTCCGAAAGCTTCAACAGCCATGACCATCACAGCACCATGCTCGGTAGCCTCCTCAGTTGTGGCTAGTGGGAGCCTGCTGAGTGCATCGGCGCAGTTTTCGGTGCCCAGTCTGTGCCGAATTGTGAAGTCTTAGGCAGCTAACGTGAGTGCCCACCTCTGTCTGCGGGCCGATGCGTTTGCATTTATGGCCTTGTTGTCGACCAAAAGGGACGTTAGGGGTTTGTGATCTGTCTCCAGCTCAAATTTCCTGCCAAACATGTACTGGTGCATTTTCTTTACCGCATATACACATGCGAGCGCCTCCTTTTCTACCATCCCGTAGCCCCTTTCTGCCTGGAACAGACTCCTGGAGGCATAAGCTACCGGCTGTAACTGACCCTTGGCATTGACATGCTGCAACACACACCCGACACCATAGGATGACGCATCACACATTAACACAAATTTCTTACATGGGTCATATAGCGTTAACAGATTGTTGGAACATAACAAATTGCGTGCTCTATTAAAAGCCCTTTCCTGGCTGTCCCCCCAGACCCATTCGCGACCTTTGCATAGGAGCACGTGTAGCGGCTCTAGCAGCGTGCTCAATTTGGGAAGAAAGTTACCAAAATAGTTCAGGAGCCCCAGGAACGAACGCAGCTCCGTCTTGTTACAGGGTCTGGGTGCTCTCTGGATCGCTTCCGTCTTGGATGCAGTAGGGCTGATCCCGTCTGCTGCTACCTTCATCCCCAGGAATTCTACCTCTGGAGCTAGGAAGACGCACTTCGACTTTTTCAGTCGCAGACCTACCCGGTCCAGTCTGCGTAGCACCTCCCCCAGGTTGTGGAAGTGTTCTTCAGTATCGTAACCCGTAACGAGGATGTCGTCCTGAAAAACCACCGTCCCTGGAATCGACTTGAGGAGGCTTTCCATATTTCATTGGAAGGTCACGGCGGCCGAGCGAATCCCGAACGGACATCTGTTGTACTCAAACAACCCCTCGTGTGTCGTGATGGTGGTCAGCTTCTTCGACTCACTCGCCAGCTCCTGGGTTATGTAAGCTGAGGTCAGGTCCAATTTTGAAAAAAGTTTGCCACCGGATAGCGTCACAAAGAGGTCCTCTGCTCTCGGTAGCGGGTACTGGTCTTGGAGTGACACCTGATTGATGGTGGCCTTGTAATCGCCACATATCCTGACTGACCCATCCGCCTTGAGCACCGGCATGATCGCTCGCCCAGTCACTGAATTCGACTGGCGAGATGATGCCTTCCCTCAACAGGCGGTCCAATTCGCCTTCTATCTTTTCCCGCATCACGTACGGCACCGCTCTGGCCTTGTGGTGTACTGGTCTGGCGTCTGGGTTTATGTGAATCACTACCTTGGCCCCCATGAAAGTGCCAATGCCGGGTTGAAATAATGAGTCAAATTTGTCCAGGACCTGTGAGCATGATACTCGCTCCACAGAGGAAATTGCATTGACATCGCCCCATTTCCAGTTCATGACAACAAGCCAACTCCTCCCCAGTAGTGCGGGACCGTCCCCTGGGACAATCCAGAGTGGCAACCTGTTCTCCGAATCTTTGTGGGTCACGACTACCGTGGCGTTGCCTAGCACCGGAATGATCTGCTTTGTGTAAGTCCGTAGCGATAATTTTGGCCTCCTGGCCTTGGATGCCCACAACTTATTGAACTGTTTAATACCCATCAGGGACTGGCTGGCACCCGTGTCTAACTCCATTGATACTGGGATGCCATTGAGGAGCACTTTCATCATTATCGGTGGCATCCTGGTGTATGAACTGTATACGTGCTCCACATGAACTCGCTGAACTTCAGCTTCCAGCGATTTCCCCCAGTGTTCATTTCTGCAAGTATTTTGCTCATCTCTGCAAACTCCGGCTGAATGTATGCCTCGACGCCTCCAGCATGAGTTGCGGTTTGAAACAAAAGGTCCCTTACCAGTCGATCGTCCCTGACTGCCCCTGTTATTGTCCTTGAGTGCACCATTAACAGGTGTTGATGGCCCGATTACTGGCCGCATTGTCCCTTGCAATGGCGTGAATCGCTGTTCAGCTTGCCATTGTCTCTGTCGAACTCCCCCTCTGGGTTCGACTACATGTTGGGGCATGCCTGACTGCCCTTGTCTGCCTGGAGAACTGTGTGCTGCTTTAACAATGTTGAATCTCTGTCCCAACCATTCCTTAACACAGTACCTCTCGTCTGTTCTGCTAGTGGCCATGCTCGCGTGGTTTAAATCCCAGTTTCTTGTCGCCATTGATACGTCCTTACTACACAGTATAAATGCATACGAGGCCCATGCTTGAGAGAAGGTCAGTCTGTGACCTGTCCTTTATTCCTTAGCACTCAAGTGATGAAGGTGGGTGGAGCTTCCTCTTTTATACCTGAAGGTCCAGGTTAGGAGTGTCTCCCACCTAGTGGTCAGTGTTCTCACGGTGTACAACTTAGGTCAGTTTATACATGGGTTACAATGCTGATTGCATACATGACAGGGAAGAATCAGGGATCAGTGTGGGGAAGAGTCAGGGGTCAGTGTGAGGGAGAATCAGGGGTCAGTGTGAGGGAGAATCAGGGGTCAGTGTGAGGGAGAATCAGGGGTCAGTGTGAGGGAGAATCAGGGGTCAGTGTGGGGAAGAATCAGGGGTAAGTGTGGGGAAGAATCAGGAGTCAGTGTGGGGGAGAATCAGGGGTCAGTGTGAGGGAGAATCAGGGGTCAGTGTGGGGGAGAATCAGGGGACAGTGTGGGTAAGAATCAGGGGTCAGTTTGAGGGAGAATCAGGGGTCAGTGTGGGGAAGAATTAGGGGTCAGTGTGGGGAAGAATTAGGGGTCAGTGTGAGGGAAAATCAGGGGTCAGTGTGGGGAGGTATCAGGGGTCAGTGTGGGGAAGTATCAGGGGTCAGTGTGGGGGAGAATCAGGGGTCAGTGTGGGGAAGAATCGGGGTCAGTGTGGGGGAGAATCAGGGGTCAGTGTGAGGGATGAATCACTGGTCAGTGTGGGGATGAATCACTGGTCAGTGTGAGGGAGAATCAGAGGTCAGTGTGGGGAATGATACGTCCTTACTACACAGTATAAATGCAAACGAGGCCCATGCTTGAGAGAAGGTCAGTCTGTGACCTGTCCTTTATTCCTTAGCACTCAAGTGATGAAGGTAGGTGGAGCTTCCTCTTTTATACCTGAAGGTCCAGGTTAGGAATGTCTCCCACCTAGTGGTCAGTGTTCTCACGGTGTACAACTTAGGTCAGTTTATACATGGGTTACAATGCTGGTTGAATACATGACATCACCTCCCCCACAGGTTGAGCCTCTCTGGTGGTTTACGCTCCCTTGTAGAGCGCCTGAGTTGGGGCTCCGGTTGTTGGGCGCTGGCCTGAGTGTCTGCTGTTTGCAGTGTCTCAGTCCTGTCCGGACTGCCCACAGTGACTGGGCTCTCCTCCCTTTGGTTCCGGTGTTCGGTCACCTGTGATGGAGTGAACTCGATATCGTGTTCTTCCTCTGCTTCTTCTATGGGGTTGCTGAACCTCCTTTTTATTTGATCCACATGTTTGCGGCAGATTTGTCCATTGGCAAGTTTAACTACCAGAATCCTATTTCCCTCTTTGGCAACCACAGTGCCTGCAAGCCATTTGGGTCCTGCAGCGTAGTTGAGGACAAAAACAGGATCATTTACATCAATACATCGCGCCCTCGCATTCCTGTCATGGTAGTGATATTGTGACTGGCGCCTGCTCTCGACAATTTCTTTCATGGTGGGGTGTATAACGGATAATCGGGTTTTGAGCGTCCTTTTCATTTGTAGCTCTGCGGGTGGAACCCCTGTGAGCGAGTGTGGTCGGGATCTATCGGCCAACAGGAGGTGTGATAAGCGGGTTTGTAGGGAACCCCCTTGGAATCTGAGCATCCCCTGTTTGATTATCTGCACTGCTCGTTCTGCCTGGCCATTTGAGGCCGGCTTGAACGGTGCCGTCCTAACATGGTTGACTCCATTGCCTACCATGAAGTCCTGGAATTCACTGCTTGTGAAGCACGGGCTATTGTCGCTGACCAAGATGTCCGGTAGACCGTGGGCGGCGAACATTGCCCGTAGACTTTCTACCGTGGCAGAGGATGTGCTTGAATCTAAAATGTCACACACGATCCATTTGGAGTAGGCGTCTACTACAACCAAAAACATTTTCCCCATGAAAGGACCTGCGTAGTCCACATGGATGCGTGACCAAGGCTTGGCGGGCCATGGCCAGGGGCTAAGGGGGGCTTCCCTGAGCACATGGCCCAGCTGGGCACACGTGTTGCACCTGCGAACACAAAGTTCCAGATCTGCGTCTATCCCTGGCCACCAAACGTGTAACCTGGCAATTGCCTTCTTCGTGACAATGCCCGGGTGCTCATTGTGGAGTTCTCTGATGAACACCTCTCTGCCCATCTGGGGCATGACTACGCGGTTTCCCCACAGTAGGCAATCGGCCTGAATCGAGAGTTCATCCTTGCGCCTGTGAAATGGTTTAAATTTCTCAGGGCATGCCCTGTACGTGGCTGCCCAGTCCCCATTCAGGACACATTTCTTGACTAGAGACAATAGCGGGTCTCTATTTGTCCAGACTTTAATCTGACGGGCTGTCACGGGTGAGCCTTCGCTTCCGAAAGCTTCAACAGCCATGACCATCACAGCACCATGCTCGGTAGCCTCCTCAGTTGTGGCTAGTGGGAGCCTGCTGAGTGCATCGGCGCAGTTTTCGGTGCCCAGTCTGTGCCGAATTGTGAAGTCTTAGGCAGCTAACGTGAGTGCCCACCTCTGTCTGCGGGCCGATGCGTTTGCATTTATGGCCTTGTTGTCGACCAAAAGGGACGTTAGGGGTTTGTGATCTGTCTCCAGCTCAAATTTCCTGCCAAACATGTACTGGTGCATTTTCTTTACCGCATATACACATGCGAGCGCCTCCTTTTCTACCATCCCGTAGCCCCTTTCTGCCTGGAACAGACTCCTGGAGGCATAAGCTACCGGCTGTAACTGACCCTTGGCATTGACATGCTGCAACACACACCCGACACCATAGGATGACGCATCACACATTAACACAAATTTCTTACATGGGTCATATAGCGTTAACAGATTGTTGGAACATAACAAATTGCGTGCTCTATTAAAAGCCCTTTCCTGGCTGTCCCCCCAGACCCATTCGCGACCTTTGCATAGGAGCACGTGTAGCGGCTCTAGCAGCGTGCTCAATTTGGGAAGAAAGTTACCAAAATAGTTCAGGAGCCCCAGGAACGAACGCAGCTCCGTCTTGTTACAGGGTCTGGGTGCTCTCTGGATCGCTTCCGTCTTGGATGCAGTAGGGCTGATCCCGTCTGCTGCTACCTTCATCCCCAGGAATTCTACCTCTGGAGCTAGGAAGACGCACTTCGACTTTTTCAGTCGCAGACCTACCCGGTCCAGTCTGCGTAGCACCTCCCCCAGGTTGTGGAAGTGTTCTTCAGTATCGTAACCCGTAACGAGGATGTCGTCCTGAAAAACCACCGTCCCTGGAATCGACTTGAGGAGGCTTTCCATATTTCATTGGAAGGTCACGGCGGCCGAGCGAATCCCGAACGGACATCTGTTGTACTCAAACAACCCCTCGTGTGTCGTGATGGTGGTCAGCTTCTTCGACTCACTCGCCAGCTCCTGGGTTATGTAAGCTGAGGTCAGGTCCAATTTTGAAAAAAGTTTGCCACCGGATAGCGTCACAAAGAGGTCCTCTGCTCTCGGTAGCGGGTACTGGTCTTGGAGTGACACCTGATTGATGGTGGCCTTGTAATCGCCACATATCCTGACTGACCCATCCGCCTTGAGCACCGGCATGATCGCTCGCCCAGTCACTGAATTCGACTGGCGAGATGATGCCTTCCCTCAACAGGCGGTCCAATTCGCCTTCTATCTTTTCCCGCATCACGTACGGCACCGCTCTGGCCTTGTGGTGTACTGGTCTGGCGTCTGGGTTTATGTGAATCACTACCTTGGCCCCCATGAAAGTGCCAATGCCGGGTTGAAATAATGAGTCAAATTTGTCCAGGACCTGTGAGCATGATACTCGCTCCACAGAGGAAATTGCATTGACATCGCCCCATTTCCAGTTCATGACAACAAGCCAACTCCTCCCCAGTAGTGCGGGACCGTCCCCTGGGACAATCCAGAGTGGCAACCTGTTCTCCGAATCTTTGTGGGTCACGACTACCGTGGCGTTGCCTAGCACCGGAATGATCTGCTTTGTGTAAGTCCGTAGCGATAATTTTGGCCTCCTGGCCTTGGATGCCCACAACTTATTGAACTGTTTAATACCCATCAGGGACTGGCTGGCACCCGTGTCTAACTCCATTGATACTGGGATGCCATTGAGGAGCACTTTCATCATTATCGGTGGCATCCTGGTGTATGAACTGTATACGTGCTCCACATGAACTCGCTGAACTTCAGCTTCCAGCGATTTCCCCCAGTGTTCATTTCTGCAAGTATTTTGCTCATCTCTGCAAACTCCGGCTGAATGTATGCCTCGACGCCTCCAGCATGAGTTGCGGTTTGAAACAAAAGGTCCCTTACCAGTCGATCGTCCCTGACTGCCCCTGTTATTGTCCTTGAGTGCACCATTAACAGGTGTTGATGGCCCGATTACTGGCCGCATTGTCCCTTGCAATGGCGTGAATCGCTGTTCAGCTTGCCATTGTCTCTGTCGAACTCCCCCTCTGGGTTCGACTACATGTTGGGGCATGCCTGACTGCCCTTGTCTGCCTGGAGAACTGTGTGCTGCTTTAACAATGTTGAATCTCTGTCCCAACCATTCCTTAACACAGTACCTCTCGTCTGTTCTGCTAGTGGCCATGCTCGCGTGGTTTAAATCCCAGTTTCTTGTCGCCATTGATACGTCCTTACTACACAGTATAAATGCATACGAGGCCCATGCTTGAGAGAAGGTCAGTCTGTGACCTGTCCTTTATTCCTTAGCACTCAAGTGATGAAGGTGGGTGGAGCTTCCTCTTTTATACCTGAAGGTCCAGGTTAGGAGTGTCTCCCACCTAGTGGTCAGTGTTCTCACGGTGTACAACTTAGGTCAGTTTATACATGGGTTACAATGCTGATTGCATACATGACAGGGAAGAATCAGGGATCAGTGTGGGGAAGAGTCAGGGGTCAGTGTGAGGGAGAATCAGGGGTCAGTGTGAGGGAGAATCAGGGGTCAGTGTGAGGGAGAATCAGGGGTCAGTGTGAGGGAGAATCAGGGGTCAGTGTGGGGAAGAATCAGGGGTAAGTGTGGGGAAGAATCAGGAGTCAGTGTGGGGGAGAATCAGGGGTCAGTGTGAGGGAGAATCAGGGGTCAGTGTGGGGGAGAATCAGGGGACAGTGTGGGTAAGAATCAGGGGTCAGTTTGAGGGAGAATCAGGGGTCAGTGTGGGGAAGAATTAGGGGTCAGTGTGGGGAAGAATTAGGGGTCAGTGTGAGGGAAAATCAGGGGTCAGTGTGGGGAGGTATCAGGGGTCAGTGTGGGGAAGTATCAGGGGTCAGTGTGGGGGAGAATCAGGGGTCAGTGTGGGGAAGAATCGGGGTCAGTGTGGGGGAGAATCAGGGGTCAGTGTGAGGGATGAATCACTGGTCAGTGTGGGGATGAATCACTGGTCAGTGTGAGGGAGAATCAGAGGTCAGTGTGGGGAATGATACGTCCTTACTACACAGTATAAATGCAAACGAGGCCCATGCTTGAGAGAAGGTCAGTCTGTGACCTGTCCTTTATTCCTTAGCACTCAAGTGATGAAGGTAGGTGGAGCTTCCTCTTTTATACCTGAAGGTCCAGGTTAGGAATGTCTCCCACCTAGTGGTCAGTGTTCTCACGGTGTACAACTTAGGTCAGTTTATACATGGGTTACAATGCTGGTTGAATACATGACATCACCTCCCCCACAGGTTGAGCCTCTCTGGTGGTTTACGCTCCCTTGTAGAGCGCCTGAGTTGGGGCTCCGGTTGTTGGGCGCTGGCCTGAGTGTCTGCTGTTTGCAGTGTCTCAGTCCTGTCCGGACTGCCCACAGTGACTGGGCTCTCCTCCCTTTGGTTCCGGTGTTCGGTCACCTGTGATGGAGTGAACTCGATATCGTGTTCTTCCTCTGCTTCTTCTATGGGGTTGCTGAACCTCCTTTTTATTTGATCCACATGTTTGCGGCAGATTTGTCCATTGGCAAGTTTAACTACCAGAATCCTATTTCCCTCTTTGGCAACCACAGTGCCTGCAAGCCATTTGGGTCCTGCAGCGTAGTTGAGGACAAAAACAGGATCATTTACATCAATACATCGCGCCCTCGCATTCCTGTCATGGTAGTGATATTGTGACTGGCGCCTGCTCTCGACAATTTCTTTCATGGTGGGGTGTATAACGGATAATCGGGTTTTGAGCGTCCTTTTCATTTGTAGCTCTGCGGGTGGAACCCCTGTGAGCGAGTGTGGTCGGGATCTATCGGCCAACAGGAGGTGTGATAAGCGGGTTTGTAGGGAACCCCCTTGGAATCTGAGCATCCCCTGTTTGATTATCTGCACTGCTCGTTCTGCCTGGCCATTTGAGGCCGGCTTGAACGGTGCCGTCCTAACATGGTTGACTCCATTGCCTACCATGAAGTCCTGGAATTCACTGCTTGTGAAGCACGGGCTATTGTCGCTGACCAAGATGTCCGGTAGACCGTGGGCGGCGAACATTGCCCGTAGACTTTCTACCGTGGCAGAGGATGTGCTTGAATCTAAAATGTCACACACGATCCATTTGGAGTAGGCGTCTACTACAACCAAAAACATTTTCCCCATGAAAGGACCTGCGTAGTCCACATGGATGCGTGACCAAGGCTTGGCGGGCCATGGCCAGGGGCTAAGGGGGGCTTCCCTGAGCACATGGCCCAGCTGGGCACACGTGTTGCACCTGCGAACACAAAGTTCCAGATCTGCGTCTATCCCTGGCCACCAAACGTGTAACCTGGCAATTGCCTTCTTCGTGACAATGCCCGGGTGCTCATTGTGGAGTTCTCTGATGAACACCTCTCTGCCCATCTGGGGCATGACTACGCGGTTTCCCCACAGTAGGCAATCGGCCTGAATCGAGAGTTCATCCTTGCGCCTGTGAAATGGTTTAAATTTCTCAGGGCATGCCCTGTACGTGGCTGCCCAGTCCCCATTCAGGACACATTTCTTGACTAGAGACAATAGCGGGTCTCTATTTGTCCAGACTTTAATCTGACGGGCTGTCACGGGTGAGCCTTCGCTTCCGAAAGCTTCAACAGCCATGACCATCACAGCACCATGCTCGGTAGCCTCCTCAGTTGTGGCTAGTGGGAGCCTGCTGAGTGCATCGGCGCAGTTTTCGGTGCCCAGTCTGTGCCGAATTGTGAAGTCTTAGGCAGCTAACGTGAGTGCCCACCTCTGTCTGCGGGCCGATGCGTTTGCATTTATGGCCTTGTTGTCGACCAAAAGGGACGTTAGGGGTTTGTGATCTGTCTCCAGCTCAAATTTCCTGCCAAACATGTACTGGTGCATTTTCTTTACCGCATATACACATGCGAGCGCCTCCTTTTCTACCATCCCGTAGCCCCTTTCTGCCTGGAACAGACTCCTGGAGGCATAAGCTACCGGCTGTAACTGACCCTTGGCATTGACATGCTGCAACACACACCCGACACCATAGGATGACGCATCACACATTAACACAAATTTCTTACATGGGTCATATAGCGTTAACAGATTGTTGGAACATAACAAATTGCGTGCTCTATTAAAAGCCCTTTCCTGGCTGTCCCCCCAGACCCATTCGCGACCTTTGCATAGGAGCACGTGTAGCGGCTCTAGCAGCGTGCTCAATTTGGGAAGAAAGTTACCAAAATAGTTCAGGAGCCCCAGGAACGAACGCAGCTCCGTCTTGTTACAGGGTCTGGGTGCTCTCTGGATCGCTTCCGTCTTGGATGCAGTAGGGCTGATCCCGTCTGCTGCTACCTTCATCCCCAGGAATTCTACCTCTGGAGCTAGGAAGACGCACTTCGACTTTTTCAGTCGCAGACCTACCCGGTTCAGTCTGCGTAGCACCTCCCCCAGGTTGTGGAAGTGTTCTTCAGTATCGTAACCCGTAACGAGGATGTCGTCCTGAAAAACCACCGTCCCTGGAATCGACTTGAGGAGGCTTTCCATATTTCATTGGAAGGTCACGGCGGCCGAGCGAATCCTGAACGGACATCTGTTGTACTCAAACAACCCCTCGTGTGTCGTGATGGTGGTCAGCTTCTTCGACTCACTCGCCAGCTCCTGGGTTATGTAAGCTGAGGTCAGGTCCAATTTTGAAAAAAGTTTGCCACCGGATAGCGTCACAAAGAGGTCCTCTGCTCTCGGTAGCGGGTACTGGTCTTGGAGTGACACCTGATTGATGGTGGCCTTGTAATCGCCACATATCCTGACTGACCCATCCGCCTTGAGCACCGGCATGGTCGCTCGCCCAGTCACTGAATTCGACTGGCGAGATGATGCCTTCCCTCAACAGGCGGTCCAATTCGCCTTCTATCTTTTCCCGCATCACGTACGGCACCGCTCTGGCCTTGTGGTGTACTGGTCTGGCGTCTGGGTTTATGTGAATCACTACCTTGGCCCCCATGAAAGTGCCAATGCCGGGTTGAAATAATGAGTCAAATTTGTCCAGGACCTGTGAGCATGATACTCGCTCCACAGAGGAAATTGCATTGACATCGCCCCATTTCCAGTTCATGACAACAAGCCAACTCCTCCCCAGTAGTGCGGGACCGTCCCCTGGGACAATCCAGAGTGGCAACCTGTTCTCCGAATCTTTGTGGGTCACGACTACCGTGGCGTTGCCTAGCACCGGAATGATCTGCTTTGTGTAAGTCCGTAGCGATAATTTTGGCCTCCTGGCCTTGGATGCCCACAACTTATTGAACTGTTTAATACCCATCAGGGACTGGCTGGCACCCGTGTCTAACTCCATTGATACTGGGATGCCATTGAGGAGCACTTTCATCATTATCGGTGGCATCCTGGTGTATGAACTGTATACGTGCTCCACATAAACTCGCTGAACTTCAGCTTCCAGCGATTTCCCTCAGTGTTCATTTCTGCAAGTATTTTGCTCATCTCTGCAAACTCCGGCTGAATGTATGCCTCCACGCCTCCAGCATGAGTTGCGGTTTGAAACAAAAGGTCCCTTACCAGTCGATCGTCCCTGACTGCCCCTGTTATTGTCCTTGAGTGCACCATTAACAGGTGTTGATGGCCCGATTACTGGCCGCATTGTCCCTTGCAATGGCGTGAATCGCTGTTCAGCTTGCCATTGTCTCTGTCGAACTCCCCCTCTGGGTTCGACTACATGTTGGGGCATGCCTGACTGCCCTTGTCTGCCTGGAGAACTGTGTGCTGCTTTAACAATGTTGAATCTCTGTCCCAACCATTCCTTAACACAGTACCTCTCGTCTGTTCTGCTAGTGGCCATGCTCGCGTGGTTTAAATCCCAGTTTCTTGTCGCCATTGATACGTCCTTACTACACAGTATAAATGCATACGAGGCCCATGCTTGAGAGAAGGTCAGTCTGTGACCTGTCCTTTATTCCTTAGCACTCAAGTGATGAAGGTGGGTGGAGCTTCCTCTTTTATACCTGAAGGTCCAGGTTAGGAGTGTCTCCCACCTAGTGGTCAGTGTTCTCACGGTGTACAACTTAGGTCAGTTTATACATGGGTTACAATGCTGGTTGCATACATGACAGGGAAGAATCAGGGATCAGTGTGGGGAAGAGTCAGGGGTCAGTGTGAGGGAGAATCAGGGGTCAGTGTGAGGGAGAATCAGGGGTCAGTGTGAGGGAGAATCAGGGGTCAGTGTGAGGGAGAATCAGGGGTCAGTGTGGGGAAGAATCAGGGGTAAGTGTGGGGAAGAATCAGGGGTCAGTGTGGGGGAGAATCAGGGGTCAGTGTGAGGGAGAATCAGGGGTCAGTGTGGGGGAGAATCAGGGGACAGTGTGGGTAAGAATCAGGGGTCAGTTTGAGGGAGAATCAGGGGTCAGTGTGGGGAAGAATTAGGGGTCAGTGTGAGGGAAAATCAGGGGTCAGTGTGGGGAGGTATCAGGGGTCAGTGTGGGGAAGTATCAGGGGTCAGTGTGGGGGAGAATCAGGGGTCAGTGTGGGGAAGAATCAGGGGTCAGTGTGGGGAAGAATCGGGGACAGTGTGGGGGAGAATCAGGGGTCAGTGTGAGGGAGAATCAGGGGTCAGTGTGGGGATGAATCACTGGTCAGTGTGGGGATGAATCACTGGTCAGTGTGAGGGAGAATCAGAGGTCAGTGTGGGGAATGATACGTCCTTACTACACAGTATAAATGCAAACGAGGCCCATGCTTGAGAGAAGGTCAGTCTGTGACCTGTCCTTTATTCCTTAGCACTCAAGTGATGAAGGTAGGTGGAGCTTCCTCTTTTATACCTGAAGGTCCAGGTTAGGAATGTCTCCCACCTAGTGGTCAGTGTTCTCACGGTGTACAACTTAGGTCAGTTTATACATGGGTTACAATGCTGGTTGAATACATGACATCACCTCCCCCACAGGTTGAGCCTCTCTGGTGGTTTACGCTCCCTTGTAGAGCGCCTGAGTTGGGGCTCCGGTTGTTGGGCGCTGGCCTGAGTGTCTGCTGTTTGCAGTGTCTCAGGCCTGTCCGGACTGCCCACAGTGACTGGGCTCTCCTCCCTTTGGTTCCGGTGTTCGGTCACCTGTGATGGAGTGAACTCGATATCGTGTTCTTCCTCTGCTTCTTCTATGGGGTTGCTGAACCTCCTTTTTATTTGATCCACATGTTTGCGGCAGATTTGTCCATTGGCAAGTTTAACTACCAGAATCCTATTTCCCTCTTTGGCAACCACAGTGCCTGCAAGCCATTTGGGTCCTGCAGCGTAGTTGAGGACAAAAACAGGATCATTTACATCAATACATCGCGCCCTCGCATTCCTGTCATGGTAGTGATATTGTGACTGGCGCCTGCTCTCGACAATTTCTTTCATGGTGGGGTGTATAACGGATAATCGGATTTTGAGCGCCCTTTTCATTAGTAGCTCTGTGGGTGGAACCCCTGTGAGCGAGTGTGGTCGGGATCTATCGGCCAACAGGAGGCGTGATAAACGGGTTTGTAGGGATCCCCCTTGGAATCTGAGCATCCCCTGTTTGATTATCTGCACTGCTCGTTCTGCCTGGCCGTTTGAGGCCGCCTTGAACGGTTCTGTTCTAACATGGTTAATTCCATTGCCTGCCATGAAGTCCTGGAATTCAGTGCTTGTGAAGCACGGGCCATTGTCGCTGACCAAGATGTCCGGTAGACCTTGGGCGGCGAACATTGCCCGTAGACTTTCTACCGTGGCAGAGGATGTGCTTGAATTTAAAATGTCACACTCGATCCATTTGGAGTAGGCGTCTACTACAACCAAAAACATTTTCCCCATGAAAGGACCTGTGTCGTCCACATGGATGCGTGACCAAGGCTTGGCGGGCCATGGCCAGGGGCTAAGGGGGGCTTCCCTGAGCACATGGCCCAGCTGGGCACACGTGTTGCACCTGCGAACACAAAGTTCAGATCTGCGTCTATCCCTGGCCACCAAACGTGTAACCTGGCAATTGCCTTCTTCGTGACAATGCCCGGGTGCCCATTGTGGAGTTCTCTTATGAACACCTCTCTGCCCATCTGGGGCATGACTACGCGGTTTCCCCACAGTAGGCAATCGGCCTGAATCGAGAGTTCATCCTTGCGCCTGTGAAATGGTTTAAATTTCTCAGGGCATGCCCTGTACGTGGCTGCCCAGTCCCCATTCAGGACACATTTCTTGACTTGAAACAATAGCGGGTCTCTATTTGTCCAGACTTTAATCTGATGGGCTGTCACGGGTGAGCCTTCGCTTCCGAAAGCTTCAACAGCCATGATCATCACAGCACCATGCTCGGTAGCCCCCTCAGTTGTGGCTAGTGGGAGCCTGCTGAGTGTAGCGGCGCAGTTTTCGGTGCCCGGTCTGTGCCGAATTGTGTTGTCATAGACAGCTAACGTGAGTGCCCACCTCTGTCTGCGGGCCGATGCGTTTGCATTTATGGCCTTGTTGTCGGCCAAAAGGGACGTTAGGGGTTTGTGATCTGTCTCCAGCTTAAATTTCTTGCCAAACATGTACTGGTGCATTTTCTTTACCGCATATACACATGCGAGCGCCTCCTTTTCTACCATCCCGTAGCTCCTTTCTGCCTGGAACAGACTCCTGGAGGCATAAGCTACCGGCTGCAACTGACCCTTGGCATTGACATGCTGCAACACACACCCGACACCATAGGACGACGCATCGCACGTTAACACAAGTTTCTGACATGGGTCATATAGCGTTAACAGATTGTTGGAACATAACAAATTGCGTGCTCTATTAAAAGCCCTTTCCTGGCTGTCCCCCCAGACCCATTCGCGACCTTTGCATAGGAGCACGTGTAGCGGCTCTAGCAGCGTGCTCAATTTTGGAAGAAAGTTACCAAAATAGTTCAGGAGCCCCAGGAACGAACGCAGCTCCGTCTTGTTACGGGGTCTGGGTGCTCTCTGGATCGCTTCCGTCTTGGATGCAGTAGGGCTGATCCCGTCTGCTGCTACCTTCATCCCTAGGAATTCTATCTCTGGAGCTAGGAAGACGCACTTCGACTTTTTCAGTCGCAGACCTACCCGGTCCAATCTGCGTAGCACCTCCTCCAGGTTGTGGAAGTGTTCTTCAGTATCGTAACCCGTAATGAGGATGTCGTCCTGAAAAACCACCGTCCCTGAAATCGACTTGAGGAGGCTTTCCATATTTCGTTGGAAGATCGCGGCGGCCGAGCGAATCCCGAACGGACATCTGTTGTACTCAAACAACCCCTCATGTGTAGTGATGGTGGTCAGCTTCTTCGACTCACTCGCCAGCTCCTGGGTTATGTAAGCTGAGGTCAGGTCCAATTTTGAAAAAAGTTTGCCACCGGATAGCGTCGCAAAGAGGTCCTCTGCTCTCGGTAGCGGGTACTGGTCTTGGAGTGACAATCGATTGATGGTGGCCTTGTAATCGCCACATATCCTGACCGACCCATCCACCTTGAGCACCGGCACAATCGGGCTCGCCCAGTCACTGAATTCGACTGGCGAGATGATGCCTTCCCTCAACAGGCGGTCCAATTCGCCTTCTATCTTTTCCCGCATCACGTACGGCACCGCTCTGGCCTTGTGGTGTACTGGTCTGGCGTCCGGGTTTATGTGAATCACTACCTTGGCCCCCATGAAAGTGCCAATGCCGGGTTGAAATAATGAGTCAAATTTGTCCAGGACCTGTGAGCATGATACTCGCTCCACAGAGGAAATTGCATCGCCCCATTTCCAGTTCATGACAGCAAGCCAACTCCTCCCCAGTAGTGCTGGACCGTCCCCTGGGACAATCCAGAGTGGCAACCTGTTCTCCGAATTTTTGTGGGTCACGACTACCGTGGCGCTGCCTAGCACCGGAATGATCTGCTTTGTGCAAGTCCGCAGCTGTGTTTCAATCGCCGATAATTTTGGCCTCCTGGCCTTGGATGCCCACAACTTTTCGAACTGTTTGATACCCATCAGGGTCTGGCTGGCACCCGTGTCTAACTCCATTGATACCGGGATGCCATTGAGGAGCACTTTCATCATTATCGGTGGCGTCCTGGTGTATGAACTATATACGTGCTCCGCATGAACTCGCTGAACTTCAGCTTCCAGCGATTTCCCCCAGTGTTCATTTCAGTAAGTATTTTGTCATCTCTGCAAACTCCGGCTGAATGTATGCCTCCACGCATTCGGCATGAGTTGCGGTTTGAAACAAAAGGTCCCTTACCAGTCGATCGTCCCTGACTGCCCCTGTTATTGTCCTTGAGTGCACCATTAACAGGTGTTGATGGCCCCATTACTGGCCGCATTGTCCCTTGCAATGGCGTGAATCGCTGTTCAGCTTGCCATGGTCTCTGTCGAACTCCCCCTCTGGGTTCGACTACATGTTGGGGCATGCCTGACTGCCCTTGTCTGCCTGGAGAACTGTGTGCTGCTTTAATAATGTTGAATCTCTGTCCCAACCATTCCTTAACACAGTACCTCTCATCTGTTCTGTTAGTGGCCATGCTCGCGTGGTTTAAATCCCAGTTTCTTGTCGCCATTGATACGTCCTTACTACACAGTATAAATGCATACGAGGCCCATGCTTGAGAGAAGGTCAGTCTGTGACCTGTCCTTTATTCCTTAGCACTCAAGTGATGAAGGTGGATGGAGCTTCCCCTTTTATACCTGAAGGTCCAGGTTAGGAGTGTCTCCCACCTAGTGGTCAGTGTTCTCACGGTGTACAACTTAGGTCGGTTTATACATGGGTTACAATGCTGGTTGCATACATGACAGGGAAGAATCAGGGATCAGTGTGGGGAAGAGTCAGGGGTCAGTGTGAGGGAGAATCAGGGGTCAGTGTGTGGAAGAATCAGGGGTCAGTGTGGGGAAGAATCAGGGGTCAGTGTGGGGAAGAATCAGGGGTCAGTGTGGGGAAGAGTCAGGGGTCAGTATGGGGAAGAGTCAGGGGTCAGTGTGAGGGGGAATCACGGGTCAGTGTAAGGGAGAATCAGGGGTCAGTGTGAGGGAGAATCAGGGGTCAGTGTGAGGGAGAAAAAGGGGTCAGTGTGGGGAAGAATCAGGGGTCAGTGTGAGGGAGAATCAGGGGTCAGTGTCAGGGAGAATCAGGGGTCAGTGTGGGGAAGAATCAGGGGACAGTGTCGGGGCGAATCAGGGGTCTGTGTGGGGAAGAATCAGGGGTCAGTGTGAGGGAGACTCAGGGGTTAGTGTTCGGGAGAATCAGGGGTCAGTGTGGGGGAGAATCAGGGGTCAGTGTGGGGGAGAATCAGGGGTCAGTGTGGAGGTGAATCAGTGTTCAGTGTGGGGGAGAATCAGGGTTCAGTGTGGGGGAGAATCAGGGGTCAGTGTGAGGGAGAATCAGGGGTCAGTGTCGGGGAGAATCAGGGGTCAGTGTGGGGAAGAATCAGGGGTCAGTGTGGGGAAGAATCAGGGGTCAGTGTGGGGGAGAATCAGGGGTCAGTATGAGGAAGAATCAGGGGTCAGTGTGGGGAAGAATCAGAGGTCAGTGTGGGGAAGAATCAGGGGTCAGTGTGGGGAAGAATCAGGGGTCAGTGTCGGGGAGAATCAGGGGTCAGTGTGGGGAAGAATCAGGGGACAGTGTTAGGGAGAATCAGGGGTCAGTGTGGGGGAGAATCAGGGGTCAGTGTGAGGGAGAATCAGGAGTCAGTGTGGGGAAGAATCAGGGGTAAGTGTGAGGAAGAATCAGGGGTCAGTGTGGGTAAGAATCAGGGTCAGTGTGGGGAAGAATCAGGGGTCAGTGTGAGGAAGAATCAGGGGTCAGTGTCGGGGAGAATCAGGGGTCAGTGTGAGGAAGAATCAGGGGTCAGTGTGAGGAAGAATCAGGGGTCAGTGTGGGGAAGAATCAGGGGTCAGTGTGGGGAAGTATCAGGGGTCAGTGTGGGGAAGAATCAGCGTCAGTGTGGGGAAGAATCAGGGGTCAGTGTGAGGAAGAATCAGGGGTCAGTGTGGGGAAGAATCAGGGGTCAGTGTGAGGAAGAATCAGGGGTCAGTGTCGGGGCGAATCATGGGTCAGTGTGAGGAAGAATCAGGGGTCAGTGTTAGGGAGAATCAGGGGTCAGTGTGGGGAAGAATCAGGGTCAGTGTGAGGGAGAATCAGGGGTCAGTGTGTGTGAGAATCAGAGGTCAGTGTGGGGAAGAATCAGGGGTCAGTGTGGGGAAGAATCGGGGGTCAGTGTGGGGGAGAATCAGGGGTCAGTGTGGGGGAGAATCAGGGGTCACTGTGAGGGAGAATCAGAGGACAGTGTGGCGAAGAATCAGGGGTCAGTGTGAGGGAGAATCAGGGGTCAGTGTGAGGGAGAATCAGGGGTCAGTGTGAGGGAGAATCAGGGTCAGTGTGAGGGAGAATCAGGGGTCAGTGTGTGGGAGAATCAGAGGTCAGTGTGGGGAAGAATCAGGGGTCAGTGTGGGGAAGAATCAGGGGTCAGTGTGGGGGAGAATCAGGGGTCAGTGTGGGGGAGAATCAGGGGTCAGTGTGAGGGAGAATCAGAGGTCAGTGTGGCGAAGAATCAGGGGTCAGTGTGAGGGAGAATCAGGGGTCAGTGTGAGGAAGAATCAGTGGTCAGTGTGTGGAAGAATCAGGGGTCAGTGTGAGGGAGAATCAGGGGTCAGTGTGGGGAAGAGTCTGGGTTCAGTGAGGGGAAGAGTCAGGGGTCAGTGTGAGGGAGAACCAGTGGTCAGTGTGGGGAAGAATCAGCGGTCAGTGTGGGGAAGAATCAGGAGTCAGTGTGAGGAAGAATCAGGGGTCACTGTGGGGAAGAATCAGGGGTCAGTGTGGGGAAGAGTCTGGGTTCAGTGAGGGGAAGAGTCAGGGGTCAGTGTGAGGGAGAATCAGGGGTCAGTGTGAGGGAGAATCAGGGGTCAGTGTTGGGAAGAATCAGGGGTCAGTGTGAGGGAGAATCAGGGGTCAATGTGCGGAAGAATCAGGGGTCAGTGTGGGGAAGAATCAGGGGTCAGTGTGGGGAAGAACCAGGGGTCAGTGTGGAGAAGAATCAGGGGTCAGTGTGAGGAAGAAACAGGGGTCAGTGTGGGGAAGAATCAGGGGTCAGTGTCGGGGAGAATCAGGGGTCAGTGTGGGGAAGAATCGGGTCAGTGTGGAGAAGAATCAGGGGTCAGTGTGAGGAAGAATCACGGGTCAGTGTGGGGAAGAATCAGGGGTCAGTGTGGGGAAGAATCAGGGGTCAGTGTGAGGAAGAATCAGGGGTCAGTGTGAGGAAGAATCAGGGGTCAGTGTGGGGAAGAATCAGGGGTCAGTGTGGGGAAGAATCAGGGGTCAGTGTGAGGGAGAATCAGGGGTCAGTGTGAGGGAGAAAAAGGGGTCAGTGTGGGGAAGAATCAGGGGTCAGTGTGAGGGAGAATCAGGGGTCAGTGTCGGGGAGAATCAGGGGTCAGTGTGGGGAAGAATCAGGGGACAGTGTCGGGGCGAATCAGGGGTCAGTGTGGGTAAGAATCAGGGGTCAGTGTGAGGGAGACTCAGGGGTTAGTGTTCGGGAGTATCAGGGGTCAGTGTGGGGGAGAATCAGGGGTCAGTGTGGGGGAGAATCAGGGGTCAGTGTGGAGGAGAATCAGTGTTCAGTGTGGGGGAGAATCAGGGTTCAGTGTGGGGGAGAATCAGGGGTCAGTGTGAGGGAGAATCAGGGGTCAGTGTCGGGGAGAATCAGGGGTCAGTGTGGGGAAGAATCAGGGGTCAGTGTGGGGGAGAATCAGGGGTCAGTGTGGGGAAGAATCAGGGGTCAGTGTGGGGGAGAATCAGGGGTCAGTATGAGGAAGAATCAGGGGTCAGTGTGGGGAAGAATCAGAGGTCAGTGTGGGGAAGAATCAGGGGTCAGTGTGGGGAAGAATCAGGGGTGAGTGTCGGGGAGAATCAGGGGTCAGTGTGGGGAAGAATCAGGGGTAAGTGTGAGGGAGAATCAGGAGTCAGTGTGGGGAAGAATCAGGGGTAAGTGTGAGGAAGAATCAGGGGTCAGTGTGGGTAAGAATCAGGGTCAGTGTGGGGAAGAATCAGGGGTCAGTGTGGGGAAGAATCAGGGGTGAGTGTCGGGGAGAATCAGGGGTCAGTGTGGGGAAGAATCAGGGGACAGTGTGAGGGAGAATCAGGGGTCAGTGTGGGGAAGAATCAGGGGTAAGTGTGAGGAAGAATCAGGGGTCAGTGTGGGTAAGAATCAGGGTCGGTGTGGGGAAGAATCAGGGGTCAGTGTGAGGAAGAATCAGGGGTCAGTGTCGGGGAGAATCAGGTGTCAGTGTGAGGAAGAATCAGGATCAGTGTGAGGAAGAATCAGGGGTCAGTGTGGGGAAGAATCAGGGTCAGTGTGGGGAAGTATCAGGGGTCAGTGTGGGGAAGAATCAGCGTCAGTGCGGGGAAGAATCAGGGGTCAGTGTGAGGAAGAATCAGGGGTCAGTGTGGGGAAGAATCAGGGGTCAGTGTGAGGAAGAATCAGGGGTCAGTGTCGGGGCGAATCATGGGTCAGTGTGAGGAAGAATCAGGGGTCAGTGTTAGGGAGAATCAGGGGTCAGTGTGGGGAAGAATCAGGGTCAGTGTGAGGGAGAATCAGGGGTCAGTGTGTGGGAGAATCAGAGGTCAGTGTGGGGAAGAATCAGGGGTCAGTGTGGGGAAGAATCAGGGGTCAGTGTGGGGGAGAATCAGGGGTCAGTGTGGGGGAGAATCAGGGGTCAGTGTGAGGGAGAATCAGGGGTCAGTGTGAGGGAGAATCAGGGGTCAGTGTGAGGAAGAATCAGTGGTCAGTGTGTGGAAGAATCAGGGGTCAGTGTGAGGGAGAATCAGGGGTCAGTGTGGGGAAGAGTCTGGGTTCAGTGAGGGGAAGAGTCAGGGGTCAGTGTGAGGGAAAACCAGTGGTCAGTGTGGGGAAGAATCAGGGGTCAGTGTGGGGAAGAATCAGGGGTCAGTGTGAGGAAGAATCAGGGGTCACTGTGTGGAAGAATCAGGGGTCAGTGTGGGGAAGAGTCTGGGTTCAATGAGGGGAAGAGTCAGAGGTCAGTGTGAGGGAGAATCAGGGGTCAGTGTGAGGGAGAATCAGGGGTCAGTGTGAGGGAGAATCAGGGGTCAATGTGCGGAAGAATCAGGGGTCAGTGTGGGGAAGAATCAGGGGTCAGTGTGGGGAAGAACCAGGGGTCAGTGTGGAGAAGAATCAGGGGTCAGTGTGAGGAAGAATCAGGGGTCAGTGTGGGGAAGAATCGGGGGTCAGTGTCGGGGAGAATCAGGGGTCAGTGTGGGGAAGAATCGGGTCAGTGTGGAGAAGAATCAGGGGTCAGTGTAAGGAAGAATCAGGGGTCAGTGTGGGGAAGAATCAGGGGTCAGTGTGGGGAAGAATCAGGGGTCAGTGTGGGGAAGAATCAGGGGTCAGTGTGAGGAAGAATCAGGGGTCAGTGTGAGGAAGAATCAGGGGTCAGTGTGGGGCAGAATCAGGGTCAGCGTGGGGAAGAATCAGGGGTCAGTGTGAGGAAGAATCAGGGGTCAGTGTGGGAAAGAATCAGGGTCAGCGTGGGGAAGAATCAGGGGTCAGCGTGGGGAAGAATCAGGGGTCAGCGTGGGGAAGAATCAGGGTCAGTGTGGGGAAGAATCAGGGGTCAGTGTCGGGGAGAATCAGGGGTCAGTGTGAGGGAGAATCAGGGGTCAGTGTTGGAGCGAATCAGGGGTCAGTGTGAGGAAGAATCGGGGTCAGTGTTAGGGAGAATCAAGGGTCAGTGTTGGGAAGAATCAGGAGTCAGTGTGGCGAAGAGTCTGGGTTCAGTGTGGGGAAGAGTCAGGGGTCAGTGTGAGGGAGAATCAGGTGTCAGTGTGAGGGAGATTCAGGGGTCAGTGTGAGGGAGAATCAGGGGTCAGTGTAAGGGAGAATCAGGGGTCAGTGTGAGGGAGACTCAGGGGTTAGTGTTCGGGAGTATCAGGGGTCAGTGTGGGGGAGAATCAGGGGTCAGTGTGAGGGAGAATCAGGGGTCAGTGTCGGGGAGAATCAGGGGTCAGTGTGGGGAAGAATCAGGGGACAGTGTCGGGGCGAATCAGGGGTCAGTGTGAGGGAGAATCAGGGGTCAGTGTCGGGGAGAATCAGGGGTCAGTGTGGGGAAGAATCAGGGGTCAGTGTGGGGAAGAATCAGGGGTCAGTGTGGGGAAGAATCAGGGGTCAGTGTGGGGGAGAATCAGGGGTCAGTATGAGGAAGAATCAGGGGTCAGTGTGGGGAAGAATCAGAGGTCAGTGTGGGGAAGAATCAGGGGTCAGTGTGGGTAAGAATCAGGGGTGAGTGTCGGGGAGAATCAGGGGTCAGTGTGGGGAAGAATCAGGGGACAGTGTGAGGGAGAATCAGGAGTCAGTGTGGGTAAGAATCAGGGGTGAGTGTCGGGGAGAATCAGGGGACAGTGTTAGGGAGAATCAGGGGTCAGTGTGGGGGAGAATCAGGGGTCAGTGTGAGGGAGAATCAGGAGTCAGTGTGGGGAAGAATCAGGGGTAAGTGTGAGGAAGAATCAGGGGTCAGTGTGGGTAAGAATCAGGGTCAGTGTGGGGAAGAATCAGGGGTCAGTGTGAGGAAGAATCAGGGGTCAGTGTCGGGGAGAATCAGGTGTCAGTGTGAGGAAGAATCAGGGGTCAGTGTGAGGAAGAATCAGGGGTCAGTGTGGGGAAGAATCAGGGTCAGTGTGGGGAAGTATCAGGGGTCAGTGTGGGGAAGAATCAGCGTCAGTGCGGGGAAGAATCAGGGGTCAGTGTGAGGAAGAATCAGGGGTCAGTGTGGGGAAGAATCAGGGGTCAGTGTGAGGAAGAATCAGGGGTCAGTGTCGGGGCGAATCATGGGTCAGTGTGAGGAAGAATCAGGGGTCAGTGTTAGGGAGAATCAGGGGTCAGTGTGGGGAAGAATCAGGGTCAGTGTGAGGGAGAATCAGGGGTCAGTGTGTGGGAGAATCAGAGGTCAGTGTGGGGAAGAATCAGGGGTCAGTGTGGGGAAGAATCAGGGGTCAGTGTGGGGGAGAATCAGGGGTCAGTGTGGGGGAGAATCAGGGGTCAGTGTGAGGGAGAATCAGGGGTCAGTGTGAGGAAGAATCAGTGGTCAGTGTGTGGAAGAATCAGGGGTCAGTGTGAGGGAGAATCAGGGGTCAGTGTGGGGAAGAGTCTGGGTTCAGTGAGGGGAAGAGTCAGGGGTCAGTGTGAGGGAAAACCAGTGGTCAGTGTGGGGAAGAATCAGGGGTCAGTGTGGGGAAGAATCAGGGGTCAGTGTGAGGAAGAATCAGGGGTCACTGTGGGGAAGAATCAGGGGTCAGTGTGGGGAAGAGTCTGGGTTCAATGAGGGGAAGAGTCAGAGGTCAGTGTGAGGGAGAATCAGGGGTCAGTGTGAGGGAGAATCAGGGGTCAGTGTGAGGGAGAATCAGGGGTCAATGTGCGGAAGAATCAGGGGTCAGTTTGGGGAAGAATCAGGGGTCAGTGTGGAGAAGAATCAGGGGTCAGTGTGAGGAAGAATCAGGGGTCAGTGTGGGGAAGAATCGGGGGTCAGTGTCGGGGAGAATCAGGGGTCAGTGTGGGGAAGAATCGGGTCAGTGTGGAGAAGAATCAGGGGTCAGTGTGAGGAAGAATCAGGGGTCAGTGTGGGGAAGAATCAGGGGTCAGTGTGGGGAAGAATCAGGGGTCAGTGTGGGGAAGAATCAGGGGTCAGTGTGGGGCAGAATCAGGGTCAGCGTGGGGAAGAATCAGGGGTCAGTGTGAGGAAGAATCAGGGGTCAGTGTGGGAAAGAATCAGGGTCAGCGTGGGGAAGAATCAGGGGTCAGCGTGGGGAAGAATCAGGGGTCAGCGTGGGGAAGAATCAGGGTCAGTGTGGGGAAGAATCAGGGGTCAGTGTCGGGGAGAATCAGGGGTCAGTGTGAGGGAGAATCAGGGGTCAGTGTTGGAGCGAATCAGGGGTCAGTGTGAGGAAGAATCGGGGTCAGTGTTAGGGAGAATCAAGGGTCAGTGTTGGGAAGAATCAGGAGTCAGTGTGGCGAAGAGTCTGGGTTCAGTGTGGGGAAGAGTCAGGGGTCAGTGTGAGGGAGAATCAGGTGTCAGTGTGAGGGAGATTCAGGGGTCAGTGTGGGGAAGAATCAGGGGTCAGTGTGAGGGAGAATCAGGGGTCAGTGTGGGGAAGAATCAGGGGTCAGTGTGAGGAAGAATCAGGGGTCAGTGTCGGGGCGAATCATAGGTCAGTGTGAGGAAGAATCAGGGATCAGTGTTAGGGAGAATCAGGGGTCAATGTGGGGAAGAATCAGGGTCAGTGTGAGGGAGAATCAGGGGTCAGTGTGTGGAAGAATCAGAGGTCAGTGTGGGGAAGAATCAGGTGTCAGTGTGGGGAAGAATCAGGGGTCAGTGTGGACGAGAATCAGGGGTCAGTGTGGGGGAGAATCAGGGGTCAGTGTGAGGGAGAATCAGAGGTCAGTGTGGCGAAGAATCAGGGGTCAGTGTGAGGGAGAATCAGGGGTCAGTGTGAGGGAGAATCAGGGGTCAGTGTGAGGGAGAATCAGGGGTCAGTGTGAGGGAGAATCAGGGGTCAGTGTGAGGGAGAATCAGTGGTCAGTGTGTGGAAGAATCAGGGGTCAGTGTGAGGGAGAATCAGGGGTCAGTGTGGGGAAGAGTCTGGGTTCAGTGAGGGGAAGAGTCAGGGGTCAATGTGAGGGAGAACCAGGGGTCAGTGTGGGGAAGAATCAGGGGTCAGTGTGGGGAAGAATCAGGGGTCAGTGTGGGGAAGAGTCAGGGGTCAGTGTGAGGGAGAATCAGGGGTCAGAATAAGGGAGAATCAGGGGTCAGTGTGAGGGAGAATCAGGGGTCAGTGTGAGGGAGAAAAAGGGGTCAGTGTGGGGAAGAATCAGGGGTCAGTGTGAGGGAGAATCAGGGGTCAGTGTCGGGGAGAATCAGGGGTCAGTGTGGGGAAGAATCAGGGGACAGTGTCGGGGCGAATCAGGGGTCAGTGTGGGTAAGAATCAGGGGTCAGTGTGAGGGAGACTCAGGGGTTAGTGTTCGGGAGAATCAGGGGTCAGTGTGGGGGAGAATCAGGGGTCAGTGTGGGGGAGAATCAGGGGTCAGTGTGGAGGAGAATCAGTGTTCAGTGTGGGGGAGAATCAGGGTTCAGTGTGGGGGAGAATCAGGGGTCAGTGTGAGGGAGAATCAGGGGTCAGTGTCGGGGAGAATCAGGGGTCAGTGTGGGGAAGAATCAGGGGTCAGTGTGGGGAAGAATCAGGGGTCAGTGTGGGGGAGAATCAGGGGTCAGTATGAGGAAGAATCAGGGGTCAGTGTGGGGAAGAATCAGAGGTCAGTGTGGGGAAGAATCAGGGGTCAGTGTGGGGGAGAATCAGGGGTCAGTGTGAGGGAGAATCAGGGGTCAGTGTGAGGAAGAATCAGTGGTCAGTGTGTGGAAGAATCAGGGGTCAGTGTGAGGGAGAATCAGGGGTCAGTATGGGGAAGAGTCTGGGTTCAGTGAGGGGAAGAGTCAGGGGTCAGTGTGAGGGAGAACCAGTGGTCAGTGTGGGGAAGAATCAGGGGTCAGTGTGGGGAAGAATCAGGGGTCAGTGTGAGGAAGAATCAGGGGTCACTGTGGGGAAGATTCAGGGGTCAGTGTGGGGAAGAGTCTGGGTTCAGTGAGGGGAAGAGTCAGAGGTCAGTGTGAGGGAGAATCAGGGGTCAGTGTGAGGGAGAATCAGGGGTCAGTGTTGGGAAGAATCAGGGGTCAGTGTGAGGGAGAATCAGGGGTCAATGTGCGGAAGAATCAGGGGTCAGTGTGGGGAAGAATCAGGGGTCAGTGTGGGGAAGAACCAGGGGTCAGTGTGGAGAAGAATCAGGGGTCAGTGTGAGGAAGAATCAGGGGTCAGTGTGGGGAAGAATCAGGGGTCAGTGTCGGGGAGACTCAGGGGTCAGTGTGGGGAAGAATCGGGTCAGTGTGGAGAAGAATCAGGGGTCAGTGTGAGGAAGAATCAGGGGTCAGTCTGGGGAAGAATCAGGGGTCAGTGTGGGAAAGAATCAGGGGTCAGTGTGGGGAAAAATCAGGGGTCAGTGTGAGGAAGAATCAGGGGTCAGTGTGAGGAAGAATCAGGGGTCAGTGTGGGGCAGAATCAGGGTCAGCGTGGGGAAGAATCAGGGGTCAGTGTGAGGAAGAATCAGGGGTCAGTGTGGGAAAGAATCAGGGTCAGCGTGGGGAAGAATCAGGGGTCAGCGTGGGGAAGAATCAAGGTCAGTGTGGGGAAGAATCAGGGGTCAGTGTCGGGGAGAATCAGGGGTCAGTGTGAGGGAGAATCAGGGGTCAGTGTTGGAGCGAATCAGGGGTCAGTGTGAGGAAGAATCGGGGTCAGTGTGAGGGAGAATCAAGGGTCAGTGTTGGGAAGAATCAGGAGTCAGTGTGGCGAAGAGTCTGGGTTCAGTGTGGGGAAGAGTCAGGGGTCAGTGTGAGGGAGAATCAGGTGTCAGTGTGAGGGAGAATCAGGGGTCAGTGTGGGGAAGAATCAGGGGTCAGTGTGAGGGAGAATCAGGGGTCAGTGTGGGGAAGAATCAGGGGTCAGTGTGAGGAAGAATCAGGGGTCAGTGTCGGGGCGAATCGTAGGTCAGTGTGAGGAAGAATCAGGGGTTAGTGTTAGGGAGAATCAGGGGTCAATGTGGGGAAGAATCAGGGTCAGTGTGAGGGAGAATCAGGGGTCAGTGTGTGGGAGAATCAGAGGTCAGTGTGGGGAAGAATCAGGGGTCAGTGTGGGGAAGAATCAGGGGTCAGTGTGGGGGAGAATCAGGGGTCAGTGTGGGGGAGAATCAGGGGTCAGTGTGAGGGAGAATCAGAGGTCAGTGTGGCGAAGAATCAGGGGTCAGTGTGAGGGAGAATCAGGGGTCAGTGTGAGGGAGAATCAGGGGTCAGTGTGAGGGAGAATCAGGGGTCAGTGTGAGGGAGAATCAGTGGTCAGTGTGTGGAAGAATCAGGGGTCAGTGTGAGGGAGAATCAGGGGTCAGTGTGGGGAAGAGTCTGGGTTCAGTGAGGGGAAGAGTCAGGGGTCAGTGTGAGGGAGAACCAGGGGTCAGTGTGGGGAAGAATCAGGGGTCAGTGTGGGGAAGAATCAGGGGTCAGTGTGGGGAAGAATCAGGGGTCACTGTGGGGAAGAATCAGGGGTAAGTGTGGGGAAGAGTCAGGGTTCAGTGAGGGGAAGAGTCAGGGGTCAGTGTGAGGGAGAATCAGGAGTCAGTGTCGGGAAGAATCAGGGGTCAGTGTGAGGGAGAATCAGGGGTCAGTGTGGAGAAGAATCAGGGGTCAGTGTGAGGAAGAATCAGGGGTCAGTGTGGGGAAGAATCAGGGGTCAGTGTGGGGAAGAATCAGGGGTCAGTGTGGGGAAGAATCAGGGGTCAGTGTGAGGAAGAATCAGGGGTCAGTTTGAGGAAGAATCAGGGGTCAGTGCGGGGAAGAATCAGGGTCAGCGTGGGGAAGAATCAGGGGTCAGTGTGAGGAAGAATCAGGGGTCAGTGTGGGGAAGAATCAGGGTCAGCGTGGGGAAGAATCAGGGGTAAGTGTGGGGAAGAATCAGGGGTCAGTGTGGGGGAGAATCAGGGGTCAGTGTGAGGGAGAATCAGGGGTCAGTGTGGGGGAGAATCAGGGGACAGTGTGGGTAAGAATCAGGGTCAGCGTGGGGAAGAATCAGGGGTCAGTGTGAGGAAGAATCAGGGGTCAGTGTGGGGAAGAATCAGGGTCAGCGTGGGGAAGAATCAGGGGTCAGCGTGGGGAAGAATCAGGGTCAGTGTGGGGAAGAATCAGGGGTCAGTGTCGGGGAGAATCAGGGGTCAGTGTCGGGGAGAATCAGGGGTCAGTGTGAGGGAGAATCAGGGGTCAGTGTCGGAGCGAATCAGGGGTCAGTGTGGGGAAGAATCAGGGGTCAGTGTGAGGGAGAATCAGGGGTCAGTGTGGGGAAGAATCAGGGGTCAGTGTGGGGAAGAATCAGGGGTCAGTGTGGGGAAGAATCCGTGGTCACTGTGAGGGAGAATCAGGGGTCAGTTTGAGGAAGAATCAGGGGTCAGTGTGGGGAAGAATCAGGGGTCAGTGTGGGGAAGAATCAGGGGTCAGTGTGGAGAAGAATCAGGGGTCAGTGTGGCAAGAATCAGGGGTCAGTGTGAGGAAGAATCTGGGGTCAGTGTCGGGGAGAATCAGGGGTCAGTGTGAGGGAGAATCAGAGGTCAGTGTGGCGAAGAATCAGGGGTCAGTGTGAGAGCGAATCAGGGGTCAGTGTGAGGGAGAATCAGGTGTCAGTGTGAGGGAGAATCAGGGGTCAGTGTGAGGGAGAATCAGGGGTCAGTGTGCGAAAGAATCTGGGGTCAGTGTGGGGAAGAATCTGGGGTCAGTGTGGGGAAGAATCAGGGGTCAGTGTGGGGAAGAGTCTGGGTTCAGTGAGGGGAAGAGTCAGGGGTCAGTGTGAGGGAGAATCAGGGGTCAGTGTGAGGGAGAACCAGGGGTCAGTGTGGGGAAGAATCAGGGGTAAGTGTGGGGATGAATCAGGGATCAGTGTGGGGGAGAATCAGGGGTCAGTGTGAGGGAGAATCAGAGGTCAGTGTGCCGAAAAATCAGGGTTCAGTGTGAGGGAGAATCAGGGGTCAGTGTGAGGGAGAATCAGGGGTCAGTGTGAGGGAGAATCAGGGGTCAGTGTGAGGGAGAATCAGGGGTCAGTGTGTGGAAGAATCAGGGGTCAGTGTGGGGCAGAATCAGGGGTCAGTGTGGGGAAGAATCAGGGGTCAGTGTGGGGAAGAGTCTGGTTTCAGTGAGGGGAAGAGTCAGGGGTCAGTGTGGGGAAGAATCAGGGGTCAGTGTGAGGGAGAATCAGGGGTCAGTGTGCGGAAGAATCAGGGGTCAGTGTGGGGAAGAAGCAGGGGTTAGTGTGGGGAAGAATCAGGGGTCAGTGTGGGGAAGAATCAGGGGTCAGTGTGGGGCAGAATCCGTGGTCACTGTGAGGGAGAATCAGGGGTCAGTGTGAGGGACAATCAGGGGTCAGTGTGAGGGAGAATCAGTGGTCAGTGTGTGGAAGAATCAGGGGTCAGTGTGAGGGAGAATCAGGGGTCAGTGTGCGAAAGAATCAGGGGTCAGTGTGGGGAAGAATCTGGGGTCAGTGTGGGGAAGAATCAGGGGTCAGTGTGGGGAAGAGTCTGGGTTCAGTGAGGGGAAGAGTCAGGGGTCAGTGTGAGGGAGAATCAGGGGTCAGTGTGAGGGAGAACCAGGGGTCAGTGTGGGGAAGAATCAGGGGTAAGTGTGGGGATGAATCAGGGATCAGTGTGGGGGAGAATCAGGGGTCAGTGTGGGGGAGAATCAGGGGTCAGTGTGAGGGAGAATCAGAGGTCAGTGTGGCGAAGAATCAGGGGTCAGTGTGAGGGAGAATCAGGGGTCAGTGTGAGGGAGAATCAGGGGTCAGTGTGAGGGAGAATCAGGGGTCAGTGTGAGGGAGAATCAGTGGTCAGTGTGTTGAAGAATCAGGGGTCAGTGTGAGGGAGAATCAGGAGTCAGTGTGGGGAAGAATCAGGGGTCAGTGTGGGGAAGAATCAGGGGTCAGTGTGGGGGAGAATCAGGGGTCAGTGTGGTGAAGAATCAGGGGTCAGTGTGGGGGAGAATCAGGGGTCAGTGTGGGGAAGAATCAGGGGTCAGTGTGAGGAAGAATCAGGGGTCAGTGTGAGGAAGAATCAGGGTCAGCGTGGGGAAGAATCAGGGGTCAGCGTGGGGAAGAATCAGGGGTCAGCGTGGGGAAGAATCAGGGGTCAGTGTAGGGAAGAATCAGGGGTCAGTGTGAGGGAGAATCAGGGGTCAGTGTCGGGGCGAATCAGGGGTCAGTGTGAGGAAGAATCAGAGGTCAGTGTTAGGGAGAATCAACGGTCAGTGTTGGGAAGAATCAGGGGTCAGTGTGGCGAAGAGTCTGGGTATAGTGTGGGGAAGAGTCAGGGGTCAGTGTGAGGGAGAATCAGGTGTCAGTGTGAGGGAGAATCAGGGTTCAGTGTGGGGAAGAATCAGGGGTCAGGGTGAGGGAGAATCAGGGGTCAGTGTGGGGAAGAATCAGGTGTCAGTGTGGGGAAGAATCAGGGGTCAGTGTGGGGAAGAATCAGGGGTCAGTGTGAGGAAGAATCAGGCATCAGTGTCGGGGAGAATCAGGGGTCAGTGTGGGGAAGAATCAGGGGACAGTGTTAAGGAGAATCAGGGGTCAGTGTGGGGGAGAATAAGGGGTCAGTGTGTGGGAGAATCAGGGGTCAGTTTGGGGAAGAATCCGGGGTCACTGTGAGGGAGAATCAGTGGTCAGTGTGAGGAAGAATCAGTGGTCAGTGTGGGGAAGAATCAGGGGTCAGTGTGGGGAAGAATCAGGGGTCAGTGTGGAGAAGAATCAGGGGTCAGTGCGAGGAAGAATCAGGGGTCAGTGTGGGGAAGAATCAGGGGTCAGTGTCGGGGAGAATCAGGGGTCAGTGTGGGGAAGAATCAGGGGTCAGTGTGGGGGAAAATCAGGGGTCAGTGTGGGGAAGAATCAGGGGTCAGTGTGGGGAAGAATCAGGGGTCAGTGTGAGGAAGAATCAGGCATCATTGTCGCGGAGAATCAGGGGTCAGTGTGGGGAAGAATTAGGGGTCAGTGTGGGGGAGAATCAGGGGTCAGTTTGGGGGAGAATCAGGGGTCAGTGTGAGGGAGAATCAGGGGTCAGTGTCGGGGAGAATCAGGGGTCAGTGTGGGGAAGAATCAGGGGTCAGTGTGGGGACGAAACAGGGGTCAGTGTGAGGAAGAATCAGGGGTCAGTGTCGGGGAGAATCAGGGGTCAGTGTGAGGAAGAATCAGGGGTCAGTGTGAGGAAGAATCAGGGGTCAGTGTGGGGAAGAATCAGGGTCAGTGTGGGGAAGAATCAGGGTCAGTATGGGGAAGAATCAGGAGTCAGTGTGGGGAAGAATCAGGGTCAGTGTGGGGAAGAATCAGGATCAGTGTGGGGAAGAATCAGGGGTCAGTGTGGGGAAGAATCAGGGTCAGTGTGGGGAAGAATCAGGGTCAGTGTGGGGAAGAATCAGGGGTCAGTGTGGGGAAGAATCAGGGTCAGTGTGGGGAAGAATCAGGACCAGTGTGAGGAAGAATCAGGGGTCAGTGTAGGGAAGAATCAGGGGTCAGTGTGAGGAAGAATCAGGAGTCAGTGTCGGGGCGAATCAGGGGTCAGTGTGAGGATGAATCAGGGGTCAGTGTCGGGGAGAATCAGGGGTCAGTGTGAGGAAGATACAGGGGTCAGTGTGGGGAAGACTGAGGGGTCAGTGTGAGGGAGAATCGGGGGTCAGTGTGGGGGAGAAAAGTGGTCAGTGTGAGGGAGAATCAGGGTCAGTGTGGGGGAGAATCAGGGGTCAGTGTGAGGGAGAATCAGGGGTCAGTGTGAGGGAGAATCAGGGGTTAGTGTGGGGGAGAATCAGGGGTCAGTGTGAGAGAGAATCAGGGGTCAGTGTGGGGAAGAATCAAGGGTCAGTGTGGGGAAGAATCAGGGTCAGTGTGAGGGAGAATCAGAGGTCTGTGTGTGGGAGAATCAGAGGTCAGTGTGGGGAAGATTCAGGGGTCAGTGTGGGGAAGAATCAGGGGTCAGTGTGGGGGAGAATCAGGGGTCTGTGTGGGGATGAATCAGGGGTCAGTGTGGGGAAGAATCAGGGGTCAGTGTGGGGAAGAATCAGGGGTCAGTGTGGGGGAGAATCAGGGCTCAGTGTGGGGATGAATCAGGGTCAGTGTGGGGAAGAATGAGGGGTCAGTGTGGGGAAGAATGAGGGGTCAGTGTGGGGAAGAATCAGGGGTCAGTGTGAGGGTGAATCAGGGGTCAGTGTGGGGAAGAGTCTGGGTTCAGTGAGGGGAAGAGTCAGGGGTCAGTGTGAGGGAGAACCAGGGGTCAGTGTGGGGAAGAATCAGGGGTCAGTGTGGGGAAGAATCAGGGGTCAGTGTGGGGAAGAATCAGGGGTCACTGTGGGGAAGAATCAGGGGTAAGTGTGGGGAAGAGTCAGGGTTCAGTGAGGGGAAGAGTCAGGGGTCAGTGTGAGGGAGAATCAGGAGTCAGTGTCGGGAAGAATCAGGGGTCAGTGTGAGGGAGAATCAGGGGTCAGTGTGGAGAAGAATCAGGGGTCAGTGTGAGGAAGAATCAGGGGTCAGTGTGGGGAAGAATCAGGGGTCAGTGTGGGGAAGAATCAGGGGTCAGTGTGGGGAAGAATCAGGGGTCAGTGTGAGGAAGAATCAGGGGTCAGTTTGAGGATGAATCAGGGGTCAGTGCGGGGAAGAATCAGGGTCAGCGTGGGGAAGAATCAGGGGTCAGTGTGAGGAAGAATCAGGGGTCAGTGTGGGGAAGAATCAGGGTCAGCGTGGGGAAGAATCAGGGGTAAGTGTGGGGAAGAATCAGGGGTCAGTGTGGGGGAGAATCAGGGGTCAGTGTGAGGGAGAATCAGGGGTCAGTGTGGGGGAGAATCAGGGGACAGTGTGGGTAAGAATCAGGGTCAGCGTGGGGAAGAATCAGGGGTCAGTGTGAGGAAGAATCAGGGGTCAGTGTGGGGAAGAATCAGGGTCAGCGTGGGGAAGAATCAGGGGTCAGCGTGGGGAAGAATCAGGGTCAGTGTGGGGAAGAATCAGGGGTCAGTGTCGGGGAGAATCAGGGGTCAGTGTCGGGGAGAATCAGGGGTCAGTGTGAGGGAGAATCAGGGGTCAGTGTCGGAGCGAATCAGGGGTCAGTGTGGGGAAGAATCAGGGGTCAGTGTGAGGGAGAATCAGGGGTCAGTGTGGGGAAGAATCAGGGGTCAGTGTGGGGAAGAATCAGGGGTCAGTGTGGGGAAGAATCCGTGGTCACTGTGAGGGAGAATCAGGGGTCAGTTTGAGGAAGAATCAGGGGTCAGTGTGGGGAAGAATCAGGGGTCAGTGTGGGGAAGAATCAGGGGTCAGTGTGGAGAAGAATCAGGGGTCAGTGTGGCAAGAATCAGGGGTCAGTGTGAGGAAGAATCTGGGGTCAGTGTCGGGGAGAATCAGGGGTCAGTGTGAGGGAGAATCAGAGGTCAGTGTGGCGAAGAATCAGGGGTCAGTGTGAGAGCGAATCAGGGGTCAGTGTGAGGGAGAATCAGGTGTCAGTGTGAGGGAGAATCAGGGGTCAGTGTGAGGGAGAATCAGGGGTCAGTGTGCGAAAGAATCTGGGGTCAGTGTGGGGAAGAATCTGGGGTCAGTGTGGGGAAGAATCAGGGGTCAGTGTGGGGAAGAGTCTGGGTTCAGTGAGGGGAAGAGTCAGGGGTCAGTGTGAGGGAGAATCAGGGGTCAGTGTGAGGGAGAACCAGGGGTCAGTGTGGGGAAGAATCAGGGGTAAGTGTGGGGATGAATCAGGGATCAGTGTGGGGGAGAATCAGGGGTCAGTGTGAGGGAGAATCAGAGGTCAGTGTGCCGAAAAATCAGGGTTCAGTGTGAGGGAGAATCAGGGGTCAGTGTGAGGGAGAATCAGGGGTCAGTGTGAGGGAGAATCAGGGGTCAGTGTGAGGGAGAATCAGGGGTCAGTGTGTGGAAGAATCAGGGGTCAGTGTGGGGCAGAATCAGGGGTCAGTGTGGGGAAGAATCAGGGGTCAGTGTGGGGAAGAGTCTGGTTTCAGTGAGGGGAAGAGTCAGGGGTCAGTGTGGGGAAGAATCAGGGGTCAGTGTGAGGGAGAATCAGGGGTCAGTGTGCGGAAGAATCAGGGGTCAGTGTGGGGAAGAAGCAGGGGTTAGTGTGGGGAAGAATCAGGGGTCAGTGTGGGGAAGAATCAGGGGTCAGTGTGGGGCAGAATCCGTGGTCACTGTGAGGGAGAATCAGGGGTCAGTGTGAGGGACAATCAGGGGTCAGTGTGAGGGAGAATCAGTGGTCAGTGTGTGGAAGAATCAGGGGTCAGTGTGAGGGAGAATCAGGGGTCAGTGTGCGAAAGAATCAGGGGTCAGTGTGGGGAAGAATCTGGGGTCAGTGTGGGGAAGAATCAGGGGTCAGTGTGGGGAAGAGTCTGGGTTCAGTGTGGGGGAGAATCAGGGGTCAGTGTGGGGGAGAATCAGGGGTCAGTGTGAGGGAGAATCAGGGGTCAGTGTGAGGGAGAATCAGGGGTCAGTGTGAGGGAGAATCAGGGGTCAGTGTGAGGGAGAATCAGTGGTCAGTGTGTTGAAGAATCAGGGGTCAGTGTGAGGGAGAATCAGGGTCAGCGTGGGGAAGAATCAGGGGTCAGCGTGGGGAAGAATCAGGGGTCAGCGTGGGGAAGAATCAGGGGTCAGTGTAGGGAAGAATCAGGGGTCAGTGTGAGGGAGAATCAGGGGTCAGTGTCGGGGCGAATCAGGGGTCAGTGTGAGGAAGAATCAGAGGTCAGTGTTAGGGAGAATCAACGGTCAGTGTTGGGAAGAATCAGGGGTCAGTGTGGCGAAGAGTCTGGGTATAGTGTGGGGAAGAGTCAGGGGTCAGTGTGAGGGAGAATCAGGTGTCAGTGTGAGGGAGAATCAGGGTTCAGTGTGGGGAAGAATCAGGGGTCAGGGTGAGGGAGAATCAGGGGTCAGTGTGGGGAAGAATCAGGTGTCAGTGTGGGGAAGAATCAGGGGTCAGTGTGGGGAAGAATCAGGGGTCAGTGTGAGGAAGAATCAGGCATCAGTGTCGGGGAGAATCAGGGGTCAGTGTGGGGAAGAATCAGGGGACAGTGTTAAGGAGAATCAGGGGTCAGTGTGGGGGAGAATAAGGGGTCAGTGTGTGGGAGAATCAGGGGTCAGTTTGGGGAAGAATCCGGGGTCACTGTGAGGGAGAATCAGTGGTCAGTGTGAGGAAGAATCAGTGGTCAGTGTGGGGAAGAATCAGGGGTCAGTGTGGGGAAGAATCAGGGGTCAGTGTGGAGAAGAATCAGGGGTCAGTGCGAGGAAGAATCAGGGGTCAGTGTGGGGAAGAATCAGGGGTCAGTGTCGGGGAGAATCAGGGGTCAGTGTGGGGAAGAATCAGGGGTCAGTGTGGGGGAAAATCAGGGGTCAGTGTGGGGAAGAATCAGGGGTCAGTGTGGGGAAGAATCAGGGGTCAGTGTGAGGAAGAATCAGGCATCATTGTCGCGGAGAATCAGGGGTCAGTGTGGGGAAGAATTAGGGGTCAGTGTGGGGGAGAATCAGGGGTCAGTTTGGGGGAGAATCAGGGGTCAGTGTGAGGGAGAATCAGGGGTCAGTGTCGGGGAGAATCAGGGGTCAGTGTGGGGAAGAATCAGGGGTCAGTGTGGGGACGAAACAGGGGTCAGTGTGAGGAAGAATCAGGGGTCAGTGTCGGGGAGAATCAGGGGTCAGTGTGAGGAAGAATCAGGGGTCAGTGTGAGGAAGAATCAGGGGTCAGTGTGGGGAAGAATCAGGGTCAGTGTGGGGAAGAATCAGGGTCAGTATGGGGAAGAATCAGGAGTCAGTGTGGGGAAGAATCAGGGTCAGTGTGGGGAAGAATCAGGATCAGTGTGGGGAAGAATCAGGGGTCAGTGTGGGGAAGAATCAGGGTCAGTGTGGGGAAGAATCAGGGTCAGTGTGGGGAAGAATCAGGGGTCAGTGTGGGGAAGAATCAGGGTCAGTGTGGGGAAGAATCAGGACCAGTGTGAGGAAGAATCAGGGGTCAGTGTAGGGAAGAATCAGGGGTCAGTGTGAGGAAGAATCAGGAGTCAGTGTCGGGGCGAATCAGGGGTCAGTGTGAGGATGAATCAGGGGTCAGTGTCGGGGAGAATCAGGGGTCAGTGTGAGGAAGATACAGGGGTCAGTGTGGGGAAGACTGAGGGGTCAGTGTGAGGGAGAATCGGGGGTCAGTGTGGGGGAGAAAAGTGGTCAGTGTGAGGGAGAATCAGGGTCAGTGTGGGGGAGAATCAGGGGTCAGTGTGAGGGAGAATCAGGGGTTAGTGTGGGGGAGAATCAGGGGTCAGTGTGAGAGAGAATCAGGGGTCAGTGTGGGGAAGAATCAAGGGTCAGTGTGGGGAAGAATCAGGGTCAGTGTGAGGGAGAATCAGAGGTCTGTGTGTGGGAGAATCAGAGGTCAGTGTGGGGAAGATTCAGGGGTCAGTGTGGGGAAGAATCAGGGGTCAGTGTGGGGGAGAATCAGGGGTCTGTGTGGGGATGAATCAGGGGTCAGTGTGGGGAAGAATCAGGGGTCAGTGTGGGGAAGAATCAGGGGTCAGTGTGGGGGAGAATCAGGGCTCAGTGTGGGGATGAATCAGGGTCAGTGTGGGGAAGAATGAGGGGTCAGTGTGGGGAAGAATGAGGGGTCAGTGTGGGGAAGAATCAGGGGTCAGTGTGAGGGTGAATCAGGGGTCAGTGTGGGGAAGAATCAGGGGTCAGTGTGGGGGAGAAACAGGGGTCAGTGTGAGGGAGAATCAGGGGTCAGTGTCGGGGAAGAATCAGGGGTCAGTGTCGGGAAGAATCAGGGGTCAGTGTGGGGAAGAATCAGGGGTCTGTGTGAGGAAGAATCAGGGGTCAGTGTGAGGAAGAATCAGGGGTCAGTGTGGGGAAGAATCAGGGTCAGCGTGGGGAAGAATCAGGGGTCAGTGTGGGGAAGAATCAGGGTCAGTGTGGGGAAGAATCAGGGGTCAGCGTGGGGAGGAATCAGGGTCAGTGTGGGGAAGAATCAGGGGTCAGTGTGGGGAAGAATCAGGGGTCAGTGTGAGGAAGAATCAGGAGTCAGTGTCGGGGCGAATCAGGGGTCAGTGTGAGGAAGAATCAGGGGCCGGTGTTAGGGAGAATCAAGGGTCAGTGTGGGGAAGAATCAGGGTCAGTGTGAGGCAGAATCAGGGGTCTGTGTGTGGGAGAATCAGAGGTCAGTGTGGGGAAGAATCAGGGGTCAGTGTGGGGAAGAATCAGGGGTCAGTGTGGGGAAGAATCAGGGATCAGTGTGGGGGAGAATCAGGGGTCAGTGTGGGGATGAATCAGGGGTCAGTGTGGGGAAGAATCAGGGGTCAGTGTGGGGAAGAATCAGGGGTCAGTGTGGGGGAGGAATCAGGGCTGAGTGTGGGGATGAATCAGGGTCAGTGTGGGGAAGAATGAGGGGTCAGTGTGGGGAAGAATGAGGGGTCAGTGTGGGGAAGAAGCAGGGGTCAGTGTGAGGGAGAATCAGGGGTCAGTGTGGGGAAGAATCAGGGGTCAGTGTGGGGGAGAATTAGGGGTCAGTGTGAGGGAGAATCAGGGGTCAGTGTCGGGGAGAATCAGGGGTCAGTGTGGGGAAGAATCAGGGGTCAGTGTGGGGAAGAATCAGGGGTCAGTGTGGGGAAAAATCAGGGGTCAGTGTGGGGAAGAATCAGGGGACAGTGTGAGGAAGAATCAGGGTTCAGTGAGGGGCAGAGACAGGGGTCAGTGTGAGGGAGAATCAGGGGTCAGTGTGAGGGAGAATCAGGGGTCAGTGTGCTGGAGAATCAGGGGTCAGTGTGGGGAAGAATTAGCGGTCAGTGTAAGGGAGAAACAGGGGTCAGTGTCGGGTAGAATCAGGGATAAGTGTGGGGAAGAATCAGGGGTCAGTGTGGGGGAGAATCAGGGGTCAGTGTCGGGGAGATTCAGGGGTCAGTGTGAGGAAGAATCAGGGGTCAGTGTTAGGGAGAATCAAGGGTCAGTGTGGGGAAGAATCAGGGTCAGTGTGAGGGAGAATCAGGGGTCTGTGTGGGGAAAAATCAGGGGTCAGTGTGGGGAAGAATCAGGGGACAGTGTGAGGAAGAATCAGGGGTCAGTGTGGGGAAGAGTCTGGGTTCAGTGAGGGGAAGAATCAGGAGTCAGTGTCGGGGCGAATCAGGGGTCAGTGTGAGGAAGAATCAGGGGTCAGTGTTAGGGAGAATCAAAAGTCAGTGTGGGGAAGAATCAGGGTCAGTGTGAAGGAGAATCAGGGGTCTGTGTGTGGGAGAATCAGAGGTCAGTGTGGGGAAGAATCAGGGGTCAGTGTGGGGAAGAATCAGGGGTCAGTGTGGGGAAGAATCAGGGGTCAGTGTGGGGGAGAATCAGGGGTCAGTGTGGGGGAGAATCAGGGGTCAGTGTGGGGAAGAATCAGGGGTCAGTGTGGGGAAGAATCAGGGGTCAGTGTGGGGGAGAATCAGGGCTCAGTGTGGGGATGAATCAGGGTCAGTTTGGGGAAGAATGAGGGGTCAGTGTGGGGAAGAATGAGGGGTCAGTGTGGGGAAGAATCAGGGGTCAGTGTGAGGGAGAATCAGGGGTCAGTGTGGGGAAGAATCACTGGTCAGTGTGGGGGAGAATCAGGGGTCAGTGTGGGGAAGAATCACTGGTCAGTGTGAGGGAGAATCAGGGGTCAGTGTCGGGGAGAATCAGGGGTCAGTGTGGGGAAGAATCAGGGGTCAGTGTGGGGAAGAATCAGGGGTCAGTGTGGGGAAGAATCAGGGGTCAGTGTGGGGAAAAATCAGGGGTCAGTGTGGGGAAGAATCAGGGGACAGTGTGAGGAACAATCAGGGGTCAGTGTGAGGGAGAATCAGGGGTCAGTGTGGGGAAGAATCAGGGGTCAGTGTGGGGAAGAATCAGGGGTCAGTGTGGGGAAGAGTCTGGGTTCAGTGAGGGGAAGAGTCAGGGGTCAGTGTGAGGGAGAATCAGGGGTCAGTGTGAGGGAGAATCAGGGGTCAGTGTGATGGAGAATCAGGGGTCAGTGTGGTGAAGAATTAGCGGTCAGTGTAAGGGAGAAACAGGGGTCAGTGTCGGGTAGAATCAGGGATAAGTGTGGGGAAGAATCAGGGGTCAGTGTGGGGGAGAATCAGGGGTCAGTGTCGGGGAGATTCAGGGGTCAGTGTGGGGAAGAATCAGGGGACAGTATTAGGGAGAATCAGGGGTCAGGCTGTGGGAGAATCAGGGGTCAGTGTGAGGGAGAATCATGAGTCAGTGTGGGGAAGAATCAGGGGTCAGTGTGGGGGAGAATCAGGTGTCAGTGTGAGGGAGAATCAGGGGTCAGTGTCGGGGAGAATCAGGGGTCAGTGTGGGGAAGAATCAGGGGTCAGTGTGGGGAAGAATCAGGGGTCAGTGTGGGGAAGAATCAGGGGTCAGTGTGAGGAAGAATCAGGGGTCAGTGTGAGGAAGAATCAGGGGTCAGTGTGGGGAAGAATCAGGGTCAGCGTGGGGAAGAATCAGGGGTCAGTGTGGGGAAGAATCAGGGTCAGTGTGGGGAAGAATCAGGGGTCAGCGTGGGGAAGAATCAGGGTCAGTGTGGGGAAGAATCAGGGGTCAGTGTAGGGAAGAATCAGGGGTCAGTGTGAGGCAGAATCAGGGGTCAGTGTCAGGGCGAATCAGGGGTCAATGTGAGGAAGAATCAGGGGTCAGTGTTAGGGAGAATCAAGGGTCAGTGTTGGGAAGAATCAGGGGTCAGTGTGGGGAAGAGTCTGGGTTCAGTGTGGGGAAGAGTCAGGGGTCAGTGTGAGGGAGAATCAGGTGTCAGTGTGAGGGAGAATCAGGGGTCAGTGTGGGGAAGAATCAGGGGTCAGTGTGAGGGAGAATCAGGGGTCAGTGTGGGGAAGAATCAGGGGTCAGTGTGGGGAAGAATCAGGGGTCAGTGTGGGGAAGAATCAGGGGTCAATGTGAGGAAGAATCAGTGGTCAGTGTGGTGAAGAATCAGGGGTCAGTGTGAGGGAGAATCAGGGGTCAGTGTGGGGAAGAATCAGGGGTCAATGTGAGGAAGAATCAGTGGTCAGTGTGGTGAAGAATCAGGGGTCAGTGTGAGGGAGAATCAGGGGTCAGTGTGGGGAAGAATCAGGGGTCAGTGTGGGGAAGAATCAGGAGTTAGTGTGAGGAAGAATCAGGGGTCAGTGTGAGGAAGAATCGGGGGTCAGTGTGGGGAAGAATCAGGGTCAGCGTGGGGAAGAATCAGGGGTCAGCGTGGGGAAGAATCAGGGTCAGTGTGGGGAAGAATCAGGGGTCAGCGTGGGGAAGAATCAGGGTCAGTGTGCGGGAGAATCAGGGGTCAGTGTCGGGGCGAATCAGGGGTCAGTGTGGGGAAGAGTCTGGGTTCAGTGTGGGGAAGAGTCAGGAGTCAGTGTGAGGGAGAATCAGGTGTCAGTGTGAGGGAGAATCGGGGTCAGTGTGGGGAAGAATCAGGGGTCAGTGTGAGGGAGAATCAGGGGTCAGTGTGGGGAAGAATCAGGGGTCAGTGTGGGGAAGAATCAGGGGTCAGTGTGGGGAAGAATCCGGGGTCACTGTGAGGGAGAATCAGGGGTCAGTGTGAGGAAGAATCAGTGGTCAGTGTGGTGAAGAATCAGGGGTCAGTGTGGGGAAGAATCAGGGGTCAGTGTGGAGAAGAATCAGGGGTCAGTTTGAGGAAGAATCAGGGGTCAGTGTGGGGAAGAATCAGGGGTCAGTGTGAGGAAGAATCAGGGGTCAGTGTGAGGAAGAATCAGGGGTCAGTGTTGGGACGAATCAGGGGTCAGTGTGGGGAAGAATCAGGGGTCAGTGTGAGGGAGAATCAGGGGTCACTGTGAGGGAGAATCAGGGGTCAGTGTTAGGGAGAATCAGGGGTCAGTGTGGGGGAGAATCAGGGGTCAGTGTGGGGGAGAATTAGCGGTCAGTGTAAGGGAGAATCAGGGGTCAGTGTGATGGAGAATCAAGGGTCAGTGTGGGGAAAAATCAGGGGTCAGTGTGGGGGAAAATCAGGGGTCAGTGTGGGGAATAATCAGGGGTCAGTGTGGGGAAGAATCAGTGGTCAGTGTGAGGAAGAATCAGGCATCAGTGTCGGGGAGAATCAGGGGTCAGTGTGGGGAAGAATCAGGGGACAGTTTTAGGGAGAATCAGGGGTCAGTGTGGGGGAGAATCAGGGGTCAGTGTGAGGGAGAATCAGGGGTCAGTGTGGGGAAGAATCAGGGGTCAGTGTGGGGAAGAATCAGGGGTCAGTGTGAGGAAGAATCAGGGGTCAGTGTGAGGAAGAATCAGGGGTCAGTGTGGGGAAGAATCAGGGTCAGTGTGGGGAAGAATCAGGGTCAGTGTGGGGAAGAATCAGGAGTCAGTGTGGGGAAGAATCAGGGTCAGTGTGGGGAAGAATCAGGATCAGTGTGGGGAAGAATCAGGGGTCAGTGTGGGGAAGAATCAGGGTCAGTGTGGGGAAGAATCAGGGTCAGTGTGGGGAAGAATCAGGGGTCAGTGTGGGGAAGAATCAGGGTCAGTGTGGGGAAGAATCAGTATCAGTGTAGGGAAGAATCAGGGGTCAGTGTGAAGAAGAATCAGGAGTCAGTGTCGGGGCGAATCAGGGGTCAGTGTGAGGAAGAATCAGGGGTCAGTGTTAGGGAGAATCAAGGGTCAGTGTGGGGAAGAATCAGGGTCAGTGTGAGGGAGAATCAGGGGTCAGTGTGTGGGAGAATCAGAGGTCAGTGTGGGGAAGAATCAGGGGTCAGTGTGGGGAAGAATCAGGGGTCAGTGTGGGGGAGAATCAGGGGTCAGTGTGGGGATGGATCAGGGTCAGTGTGGGGAAGAATCACGGGTCAGTGTGGGGAAGAATCAGGGGTCAGTGTGGGGGAGAATCAGGGCTCAGTGTGGGGATGAATCAGGGTCAGTGTGGGGAAGAATGAGGGGTCAGTGTGGGGAAGAATCAGGGGTCAGTGCGAGGAAGAATCAGGGGTCAGTGTGAGGAAGAATCAGGGGTCAGTGTCGGGGCGAATCAGGCGTCAGTGTGAGGAAGAATCAGGGGTCAGTGTTAGGGAGAATCAAGGGTCAGTGTGGGGAAGAGTCAGGGGTCAGTGTGAGGGAAAATCAGGTGTCAGTGTGAGGGAGAATCAGGGGTCAGTGTGGGGAAGAATCAGGTGTCAGTGTGAGGGAGAATCAGGTGTCAGTGTGGGGAAGAATCAGGGGTCAGTGTGGGGAAGAATCAGGGGTCAGTGTGGTGAAGAATCAGGGGTCAGTGTGGGGAAGAATCAGGGGTCACTGAGGGAGAATCAGGGGTCAGTGTGAGGAAGAAGCAGTGGTCAGTGTGGGGAAGAATCAGGGGTCAGTGTGTGGAAGAATCAGGGGTCAGTGTGGAGAAGAATCAGGGGTCAGTGTGAGGAAGAATCAGGGGTCAGTGTGAGGAGGAATCGGGGTCAGTGTGAGGAAGAATCACGGGTCAGTGTCGGGGAGAATCAGGGGTCAGTGTGAGGAAGAATCAGGGGTCAGTGTCGGGGCGAATCAGGGGTCAGTGTGGGGAAGAATCAGGGGTCAGTGTGAGGGAGAATCAGGGGTCATTGTGAGGGAGAATCAGGGGTCAGTGTTAGGGAGAATCAGGGGTCAGTGTGGGGAAGAATCAGGGGTCAGTGTGGGGGAGAATTAGCGGTCAGTGTAAGGGAGAATCAGGGGTCAGTGTCGGGGAGAATCAGGGGTCAGTGTGGGGAAGAATCAGGGGTCAGTGTGGGGGAGAATCAGGGGTCAGTGTGGGGAAGAATCAGGGGTCAGTGTGAGGAAGAATCAGGCATCAGTGTCGTGGAGAATCAGGAGTCAGTGTGGGGAAGAATCAGGGGACAGTGTTCGGGAGAAAATCAGGGGACAGTGTTAGGGAGAATCAGGGGTCAGTGTCGGTTAGAGTCAGGGGTCAATGTGGGGAAGAATCAGGGGTCAGTGTGGGGAAGAATAAGGGGTCAGTGTGGGGAAGAATCAGGGGTCAGTGTGAGGAAGAATCAGGGGTCAGTGTGGGGAAGAATCAGGGTCAGTGTGGGGATGAATCAGGGTCAGTGTGAGGAAGAATCAGCAGTCAGTGTCGGGGCGAATCAGGGGTCAGTGTGAGGGAGAATCAGGGGTCAGTGTTAGGGAGAATCAAGGGTCAGTGTGGGCAAGAATCAGGGTCAGTGTGAGGGAGAATCAGGGGTCAGTGTGTGGGAGAATCAGAGGTCAGTGTGGGGAAGAATCAGGGGTCAGTGTGGGGAAGAATCAGGGGTCAGTGTGGGGATGAATCGGGCTCAGTGTGGGGAAGAATCAGGGGTCAGTGTGGGGAAGAATCAGGGGTCAGTGTGAGGAAGAATCAGGGGTCAGTGTGAGGGAGAATCAGGGGTCAGTGTTAGGGAGAATCAGGGGTCAGTGTGGGGGAGAATCAGGGGTCAGTGTGGGGGAGAATTAGCGGTCAGTGTAAGGGAGAATCAGGGGTCAGTGTCGGGGAGAATCAGGGGTCAGTGTGGGGAAAAATCAGGGGTCAGTGTGGGGGAAAATCAGGGGTCAGTGTGGGGAAGAATCAGGGGTCAGTGTGGGGAAGAATCAGGGGTCAGTGTGAGGAAGAATCAGGGGTCAGTGTGAGGAAGAATCAGGGGTCAGTGTGTGGAAGAATCAGGGGACAGTGTTAGGGAGAATCAGGGGTCAGTGTGGGGGAGAATCAGGGGTCAGTGTGAGGGAGAATCAGGGGTCAGTGTGGGGAAGAATCAGGGGTCAGTGTGAGGAAGAATCAGGGGTCAGTGTGAGGAAGAATCAGGGGTCAGTGTGGGGAAGAATCAGGGTCAGTGTGGGGAAGAATCAGGGTCAGTGTGGGGAAGAATCAGGAGTCAGTGTGGGGAAGAATCAGGGTCAGTGTGGGGAAGAATCAAGATCAGTGTGGGGAAGAATCAGGGGTCAGTGTGGGGAAGAATCAGGGTCAGTGTGGGGAAGAATCAGGGTCAGTGTGGGGAAGAATCAGGGGTCAGTGTGGGGAAGAATCAGGGTCAGTGTGGGGAAGAATCAGTATCAGTGTGAGGAAGAATCAGGGGTCAGTGTAGGGAAGAATCAGGGGTCAGTGTGAAGAAGAATCAGGAGTCAGTGTCGGGTCGAATCGGGGGTCAGTGTGAGGAAGAATCAGGGGTCAGTGTTAGGGCGAATCAAGGGTCAGTATGGGGAAGAATCAGGGTCAGTGTGAGGGAGAATCAGGGGTCAGTGTGTGGGAGAATCAGAGGTCAGTGTGGGGAAGAATCAGGGGTCAGTGTGGGGGAGAATCAGGGGTCAGTGTGGGGATGAATCAGGGTCAGTGTGGGGAAGAATCAGGGGTCAGTGTGGGGAAGAATCAGGGGTCAGTGTGGGGGAGAATCAGGGCTCAGTGTGGGGATGAATCAGGGTCAGTGTGGGGAAGAATGAGGGGTCAGTGTGGGGAAGAATCAGGGTTCAGTGCGAGGAAGAATCAGGGGTCAGTGTGAGGAAGAATGAGGGGTCAGTGTGGGGAAGAATGAGGGGTCAGTGTGGGGAAGAATCAGGGGTCAGTGCGAGGAAGAATCAGGGGTCAATGTGAGGAAGAATCAGGGGTCAGTGTCGGGGCGAATCAGGCGTCAGTGTGAGGAAGAATCAGGGGTCAGTGTTAGGGAGAATCAAGGGTCAGTGTGGGGAAGAGTCAGGGGTCAGTGTGAGGGAGAATCAGGTGTCAGTGTGAGGGAGAATCAGGGGTCAGTGTGGGGAAGAATCAGGTGTCAGTGTGAGGGAGAATCAGGGGTCAGTGTGGGGAAGAATCAGGGGTCAGTGTGGGGAAGAATCAGGGGTCACTGAGGGAGAATCAGGGGTCAGTGTGAGGAAGAATCAGTGGTCAGTGTGGGGAAGAATCAGGGGTCAGTGTGTGGAAGAATCAGGGGTCAGTGTGGAGAAGAATCAGGGGTCAGTGTGAGGAAGAATCATGGGTCAGTGTGAGGAAGAATCGGGGTCAGTGTGAGGAAGAATCACGGGTCAGTGTCGGGGAGAATCACGGGTCAGTGTGAGGAAGAATCAGGGGTCAGTGTCGGGGCGAATCAGGGGTCAGTGTGGGGAAGAATCAGGGGTCAGTGTGAGGGAGAATCAGGGGCCATTGTGAGGGAGAATCAGGGGTCAGTGTTAGGGAGAATTAGGGGTCAGTGTGGGGGAGAATCAGGGGTCAGTGTGGGGGAGAATTAGCGGTCAGTGTAAGGGAGAATCAGGGGTCAGTGTGGGGAAGAATCAGGGGTCAGTGTGAGGAAGAATCAGGGGTCAGTGTGAGGAAGAATCAGGGGTCAGTGTGGGGAAGAATCAGGGTCAGTGTGGGGAAGAATCAGGGTCAGTGTGGGGAAGAATCAGGAGTCAGTGTGGGGAAGAATCAGGGTCAGTGTGGGGAAGAATCAAGATCAGTGTGGGGAAGAATCAGGGGTCAGTGTGGGGAAGAATCAGGGTCAGTGTGGGGAAGAATCAGGGTCAGTGTGGGGAAGAATCAGGGGTCAGTGTGGGGAAGAATCAGGGTCAGTGTGGGGAAGAATCAGTATCAGTGTGAGGAAGAATCAGGGGTCAGTGTAGGGAAGAATCAGGGGTCAGTGTGAAGAAGAATCAGGAGTCAGTGTCGGGTCGAATCGGGGGTCAGTGTGAGGAAGAATCAGGGGTCAGTGTTAGGGCGAATCAAGGGTCAGTATGGGGAAGAATCAGGGTCAGTGTGAGGGAGAATCAGGGGTCAGTGTGTGGGAGAATCAGAGGTCAGTGTGGGGAAGAATCAGGGGTCAGTGTGGGGGAGAATCAGGGGTCAGTGTGGGGATGAATCAGGGTCAGTGTGGGGAAGAATCAGGGGTCAGTGTGGGGAAGAATCAGGGGTCAGTGTGGGGGAGAATCAGGGCTCAGTGTGGGGATGAATCAGGGTCAGTGTGGGGAAGAATGAGGGGTCAGTGTGGGGAAGAATCAGGGTTCAGTGCGAGGAAGAATCAGGGGTCAGTGTGAGGAAGAATGAGGGGTCAGTGTGGGGAAGAATGAGGGGTCAGTGTGGGGAAGAATCAGGGGTCAGTGCGAGGAAGAATCAGGGGTCAATGTGAGGAAGAATCAGGGGTCAGTGTCGGGGCGAATCAGGCGTCAGTGTGAGGAAGAATCAGGGGTCAGTGTTAGGGAGAATCAAGGGTCAGTGTGGGGAAGAGTCAGGGGTCAGTGTGAGGGAGAATCAGGTGTCAGTGTGAGGGAGAATCAGGGGTCAGTGTGGGGAAGAATCAGGTGTCAGTGTGAGGGAGAATCAGGGGTCAGTGTGGGGAAGAATCAGGGGTCAGTGTGGGGAAGAATCAGGGGTCACTGAGGGAGAATCAGGGGTCAGTGTGAGGAAGAATCAGTGGTCAGTGTGGGGAAGAATCAGGGGTCAGTGTGTGGAAGAATCAGGGGTCAGTGTGGAGAAGAATCAGGGGTCAGTGTGAGGAAGAATCATGGGTCAGTGTGAGGAAGAATCGGGGTCAGTGTGAGGAAGAATCACGGGTCAGTGTCGGGGAGAATCACGGGTCAGTGTGAGGAAGAATCAGGGGTCAGTGTCGGGGCGAATCAGGGGTCAGTGTGGGGAAGAATCAGGGGTCAGTGTGAGGGAGAATCAGGGGTCATTGTGAGGGAGAATCAGGGGTCAGTGTTAGGGAGAATTAGGGGTCAGTGTGGGGGAGAATCAGGGGTCAGTGTGGGGGAGAATTAGCGGTCAGTGTAAGGGAGAATCAGGGGTCAGTGTCGGGGAGAATCAGGGGTCAGTGTGGGGAAGAATCAGGGGTCAGTGTGGGGGAGAATCAGGGGTCAGTGTGGGGAAGAATCAGGGGTCAGTGTGGGGAAGAATCAGGCATCAGTGTCGGGGAGAATCAGGAGTCAGTGTGGGGAAGAATCAGGGGACAGTGTTAGGGAGAATCAGGGGTCAGTGTCGGGAAGAATCAGGGGTCAGTGTGGGGAAGAATCAGGGGTCAGTGTGGGGAAGAATCAGGGGTCAGTGTGAGGAAGAATCAGGGGTCAGTGTGGGGAAGAATCAGGGTCAGTGTGGGGAAGAATCAGGGCTCAGTGTGGGGATGAATCAGGCTCAGTGTGGGGAAGAATCAGGGGTCAGTGTGGGGAAGAATCAGGGGTCAGTGTGAGGAAGAATCAGGGGTCAGTGTGAGGAAGAATCAGGGGTCAGTGCGGGGAAGAATCAGGGTCAGTTGAGGAAGAATCAGGGTCAGTGTGAGGAAGAATCAGGAGTCAGTGTCGGGGCGAATCAGGGGTCAGTGTGGGGATGAATCAGGCTCAGTGTCGGGGAGAATCAGGAGTCAGTGTGGGGAAGAATCAGGGGACAGTGTTTGGGAGAATCAGGGGTCAGTGTCGGGGAGAATCAGGGGTCAGTGTGGGGAAGAATCAGGGGTCAGTGTGGGGAAGAATCAGGGGTCAGTGTGGGGAAGAATCAGGGGTCAGTGTGAGGAAGAATCAGCGGTCAGTGTGGGGAAGATTCAGGGTCAGTTTGGGGAAGAATCAGGGGTCAGTGTGAGGCAGAATCAGGGGTCAGTGTGAGGAAGAATCAGGGGTCAGTGTTAGGGACAATCAAGGGTCAGTGTGGGGAAGAATCAGGGTCAGTGTGAGGGAGAATCAGGGGTCAGTGTGTGGGAGAATCAGGGGTCAGTGTGGGGAAGAATCAGGGGTCAGTGTGGGGAAGAATCAGGGGTCAGTGTGGGGGAGAATCAGGGGTCAGTGTGGGGATGAATCAGGCTCAGTGTGGGGAAGAATCAGGGGTCAGTGTGGGGAAGAATCAGGGGTCAGTGTGGGGAAGAATCAGGGGTCAGTGTGAGGAAGAATCAGGGGTCAGTGTGAGGAAGAATCAGGGGTCAGTGTGAGGAACAATCAGGGGTCAGTGTCGGGGAGAATCAGGGGTCAGTGTGAGGAAGAATCAGGGGTCAGTGTCGGGGCGAATCAGGGGTCAGTGTGGGGAAGAATCAGGGTCAGTGTGGGGAAGAATCAGGGGTCAGTGTGAGGGAGAATCAGGGGTCAGTGTGGGGGAGAATCAGGGGTCAGTGTGAGGGAGAATCAGGGGTCAGTGTGGAGAAGAATCAGGGGTCAGTGTGGGGAAGAATCAGGGGTCAGTGTGGGGAAGAATCAGGGGTCAGTGTGAGGAAGAATCAGGGTCAGTGTGGGGCAGAATCAGGGTCAGTGTGAGGAAGAATCAGGAGCCAGTGTCGGGGCGAATCAGGGGTCAGTGTGAGGAAGAATCAGGGGTCAGTGTTAGGGAGAATCAAGGGTCAGTGTGGGGAAGAATCAGGGTCAGTGTGAGGGAGAATCAGGGGTCAGTGTGTGGGAGAATCAGAGGTCAGTGTGGGGAAGAATCAGGGGTCAGTGTGGGGAAGAATCAGGGGTCAGTGTGAGGAAGAATCAGGGGTCAGTGTGAGGAAGAATCAGGGGTCAGTGCGGGGAAGAATCAGGGTCAGTTGGGGAAGAATCAGGGTCAGTGTGAGGAAGAATCAGGAGTCAGTGTCGGGGCGAATCAGGGGTCAGTGTGGGGATGAATCAGGCTCAGTGTCGGGGAGAATCAGGAGTCAGTGTGGGGAAGAATCAGGGGACAGTGTTTGGGAGAATCAGGGGTCAGTGTCGGGGAGAATCAGGGGTCAGTGTGGGGAAGAATCAGGGGTCAGTGTGGGGAAGAATCAGGGGTCAGTGTGGGGAAGAATCAGGGGTCAGTGTGAGGAAGAATCAGGGGTCAGTGTGGGGAAGATTCAGGGTCAGTTTGGGGAAGAATCAGGGTCAGTGTGAGGCAGAATCAGGGGTCAGTGTTAGGGACAATCAAGGGTCAGTGTGGGGAAGAATCAGGGTCAGTGTGAGGGAGAATCAGGGGTCAGTGTGTGGGAGAATCAGGGGTCAGTGTGGGGAAGAATCAGGGGTCAGTGTGGGGAAGAATCAGGGGTCAGTGTGGGGGAGAATCAGGGGTCAGTGTGGGGATGAATCAGGCTCAGTGTGGGGAAGAATCAGGGGTCAGTGTGGGGAAGAATCAGGGGTCAGTGTGGGGAAGAATCAGGGGTCAGTGTGAGGAAGAATCAGGGGTCAGTGTGAGGAAGAATCAGGGGTCAGTGTGAGGAACAATCAGGGGTCAGTGTCGGGGAGAATCAGGGGTCAGTGTGAGGAAGAATCAGGGGTCAGTGTCGGGGCGAATCAGGGGTCAGTGTGGGGAAGAATCAGGGTCAGTGTGGGGAAGAATCAGGGGTCAGTGTGAGGGAGAATCAGGGGTCAGTGTGGGGGGAGAATCAGGGGTCAGTGTGAGGGAGAATCAGGGGTCAGTGTGGGGAAGAATCAGGGTCAGTGTGGGGAAGAATCAGGGGTCAGTGTGGGGAAGAATCAGGGGTCAGTGTGAGGAAGAATCAGGGTCAGTGTGGGGCCGAATCAGGGTCAGTGTGAGGAAGAATCAGGAGCCAGTGTCGGGGCGAATCAGGGGTCAGTGTGAGGAAGAATCAGGGGTCAGTGTTAGGGAGAATCAAGGGTCAGTGTGGGGAAGAATCAGGGTCAGTGTGAGGGAGAATCAGGGGTCAGTGTGTGGGAGAATCAGAGGTCAGTGTGGGGAAGAATCAGGGGTCAGTGTGGGGAAGAATCAGGGGTCAGTGTGGGGGAGAATCAGCGGTCAGTGTGGGGATGAATCAGGCTCAGTGTGGGGAAGAATCAGGGGTCAGTGTGGGGAAGAATCAGGGGTCAGTGTGGGGAAGAATCAGGGGTCAGTGTGGGGGAGAATCAGGGTCAGTGTGGGGAAGAATGAGGGGTCAGTGTGGGTAAGAATCAGGGGTCAGTGTGGGGAAGAATCAGAGGTCAGTGTGAGGAAGAATCAGGGGTCAGTGTGAGGAACAATCAGAGGTCAGTGTGAGGGAGATCAGGGTCAGTGTGGGGAAGAGTCAGGTGTCAGTGTGAGGAAGAATCAGGCGTCAGTTTCGGGGAGAATCAGGGGTCAGTGTGGGGAAGAATCAGGGGTCAGTGTCGGCGAGAATCAGTGGTCAGTGTGGGGAAGAATCAGGGGTCAGCGTGGGGAAGAATCAGGGTCAGTGTGAGGGAGATCAGGGTTAGTGTGAGGGAGAATCAGGTGTCAGTGTGGGGAAGAATCAGGGGTCAGTATGGGCGAGAATCAGGGGTTAGTGTGAGGGAGAATCAGGGGTCAGTGTCGGCGAGAATCAGGGGTCAGTGTGGGGAAGAATCAGGGGTCAGCGTGGGGACGAATCAGGGTCAGTGTGAGGAAGAATCAGGGGTCAGTGTGGGGAAGAATCAGGGTCAGTGTGGGGAAGAATCAGGGTCAGTGTGGGGGAAGAATCAGTGGTCAGTGCAGGGAAGAATCAGGGGTCAGTGTGAGGAAGAATCAGGGGTCAGTGTCGGGGCGAATCAGGGGTCAGTGTGAGGAAGAATCGTGGTCAGTGTTAGGGAGAATCAAGGGTCAGTGTGGGGAAGAATCAGGGTCAGTGATGGAGAATCTGGGGTCAGTGTGGGGGAGAATCAGAGGTCAGTGTGGGGAAGAATCAGGGGTCAGTGTGGGGAAGAATCAGGGGTCAGTGTGGGGAAGAATCAGGGGTCAGTGTGGGGGATAATCAGGGGTCAGTGTGGGGATGAATCAGGGTCAGTGTGGGGAAGAATCAGAGGTCAGTATGGGGAAGAATCAGGGGTCAGTGTGGGGGAGAATCAGGGGTCAGTGTGGGGATGAATCCGGGTCAGTGTGGGGAAGAATGAGGGGTCAGTGTGGGTAAGAATCAGGGGTCAGTGTGGGGAAGAATCAGAGGTCAGTGTGAGGAAGAATCAGGGGTCAGTTTCGGGGAGAATCAGGGGTCAGTGTGGGGAAGAATCAGGGGACAGTGTTAGGGAGAATCAGGGGTCAGTGTGGGGAAGAATCAGGGGTCAGCGTGGGGACGAATCAGGGTCAGTGTGAGGAAGAATCAGGGGTCAGTGTGGGGAAGAATCAGGGTCAGTGTGGGGAAGAATCAGGGTCAGTGTGGGGGAAGAATCAGTGGTCAGTGCAGGGAAGAATCAGGGGTCAGTGTGAGGAAGAATCAGGGGTCAGTGTCGGGGCGAATCAGGGGTCAGTGTGAGGAAGAATCGTGGTCAGTGTTAGGGAGAATCAAGGGTCAGTGTGGGGAAGAATCAGGGTCAGTGATGGAGAATCTGGGGTCAGTGTGGGGGAGAATCAGAGGTCAGTGTGGGGAAGAATCAGGGGTCAGTGTGGGGAAGAATCAGGGGTCAGTGTGGGGAAGAATCAGGGGTCAGTGTGGGGGATAATCAGGGGTCAGTGTGGGGATGAATCAGGGTCAGTGTGGGGAAGAATCAGAGGTCAGTATGGGGAAGAATCAAGGGTCAGTGTGGGGGAGAATCAGCGGTCAGTGTGGGGATGAATCCGGGTCAGTGTGGGGAAGAATGAGGGGTCAGTGTGGGTAAGAATCAGGGGTCAGTGTGGGGAAGAATCAGAGGTCAGTGTGAGGAAGAATCAGGGGTCAGTTTCGGGGAGAATCAGGGGTTATTGTGAGGGAGAATCAGGAGTCAGTGTGGGGAAGAATCAGGGGTCAGTGTGGGGAAGAATCAGGGGTCAGTGTGGGGAAGAATCAGGGGTCAGTGTCGGGGTGAATCAGGGGTCAGTGTGGCGAAGAATCAGGGGTCAGTGTGGGGGATAATCAGGGGTCAGTGTCGGGGTGAATCAGGGGTCAGTGTGGGGAAGAATCAGGCGTCAGTGTCGGGGAGAATCAGGGGTCAGTGTGGGGAAGAATCAGGGGTCAGTGTGGGGGAGAATCAGGGGTCAGTGTGAGGGAGAATCAGGAGTCAGTGTGAGGGTGAATCAGGGGTCCGTGTCGGGGAGAATCAGGGGTCAGTGTGAGGAAGAATCAGGGGTCAGCGTGGGGAAGAATCAGGGTCAGTGTGGGGAAGAATCAGGGGTCAGCGTAAGGAAGAATCAGGGGTCAGCGTGGGGAAGAATCAGGGTCAGTGTGAGGAAGAATCAGGGGTCAGTGTGGGGAAGAATCAGGGTCAGTGTGGGGAAGAATCAGGATCAATGTGGGTCAGAATCAGGGGTCAGTGTGAGGGAGAATCAGGGGTCAGTGTGGGGGAGAATCAGGGGTCAGTGTGAGGAAGAATCAGGGGTCAGTGTGGGGAAGAATCAGGGTCAGTGTGGGGAAGAATCAGGGTCAGTGTGAGGAAGAATCAGGAGCCAGTGTCGGGGCGAATCAGGGGTCAGTGTGAGGAAGAATCAGGGGTCAGTGTTAGGGAGAATCAAGGGTCAGTGTGGGGAAGAATCAGGGTCAGTGTGAGGGAGAATCAGGAGTCAGTGTGTGGGAGAATCAGAGGTCAGTGTGGGGAAGAATCAGGGGTCAGTGTGGGGAAGAATGAGGGGTCAGTGTGGGTAAGAATCAGGGGTCAGTGTGGGGAAGAATCAGAGGTCAGTGTGAAGAAGAATCAGGGGTCAGTGTGAGGAACAATCAGAGGTCAGTGTGAGGGAGATCAGGGTCAGTGTGGGGAAGAGTGAGGGGTCAGTGTGAGGAAGAATCAGGCGTCAGTTTCGGGGAGAATCAGGGGTCAGTGTGGGGAAGAATCAGGGGTCAGTGTCGGCGCGAATCAGGGGTCAGTGTGGGGAAGAATCAGGGGTCAGCGTGGGGAAGAATCAGGGTCAGTGTGATGGAGATCAGGGTTAGTGTGAGGGAGAATCAGGAGTCAGTGTGGGGAAGAATCAGGGGTCAGTATGGGCGAGAATCAGGGGTTAGTGTGAGGGAGAATCAGGGGTCAGTGTCGGCGAGAATCAGGGGTCAGTGTGGGGAAGAATCAGGGGTCAGCGTGGGGAAGAATCAGGGTCAGTGTGAGGAAGAATCAGGGGTCAGTGTGGGGAAGAATCAGGGTCAGTGTGGGGAAGAATCAGGGTCAGTGTGGGGAAGAATCAGGGTCAGTGTGGGGAAGAATCAGTGGTCAGTGCAGGGAAGAATCAGGGGTCAGTGTGAGGGAGATCAGGGTCAGTGTGGGTGAGAATCTGGGGTCAGTGTGAGGAAGAATCAGAGGTCAGTGTGAGGGACATCAGGGTCAGTGTGAGGAAGAATCAGAGGTCAGTGTGAGGAAGAATCAGAGGTCAGTGTGGGGAAGAATCAGAGGTCAGTGTGAGGAAGAATCAGAGGTCAGTGTGAGGGAGATCAGGGGTCAGTTTGAGGAAGAATCAGGGATCAGTGTGAGGAAGAATCAGAGGTCAGTGTGAGGGAGATCAGGCGTCAGTGTGAGGAAGAATCGGGGGTCAGTGTGAGGAAGAATCAGGGGTCAGTGTGAGGGAGAATCAGGGGTCAGTGTGAGGGAGATCAGGGGTCAGTGTGAGGAAGAATCAGGGGTCAGTGTGAGGAAGAATCAGGGGTCAGTGTGAGGGAGAATCAGGGGTCAGTGTGAGGAAGAATCAGGGGTCAGTGTGAGGAAGAATCATGGGTCAGTGTGAGGGAGATCAGGGGTCAGTGTGAGGAAGAATCAGAGGTCAGTGTGAGGGAGATCAGGGGTCAGTGTGAGGAAGAATCAGGGGTCAGTGTGAGGAAGAATCAGGGGTCAGTGTTAGGGAGATCAGGGGTCAGTGTGAGGGAGATCAGGGGTCAGTGTGAGGGAGATCAGGGGTCAGTGTGAGGGGGAATCAGGGGTCAGTGTGAGGAAGAATCAGGGGTCAGTGTGAGGGAGATCAGGGGTCAGTGTGAGGGAGATCAGGGGTCAGTGTGAGGGAGATCAGGGTCAGTGTGAGGAAGAGTCAGGGGTCAGTGTGAGGAAGAATCAGGCGTCAGTTTCGGGGAGAATCAGGGGTCAGTGTGGGGAAGAATCAGGGGTCAGTGTCGGCGAGAATCAGGGGTCAGTGTGGGGAAGAATCAGGGGTCAGCGTGGGGAAGAATCAGGGTCAGTGTGAGGGAGATCAGGGTTAGTGTGAGGGAGAATCAGGAGTCAGTGTGGGGAAGAATCAGGGGTCAGTATGGGCGAGAATCAGGGGTTAGTGTGAGGGAGAATCAGGGGTCAGTGTCGGCGAGAATCAGGGGTCAGTGTGGGGAAGAATCAGGGGTCAGCGTGGGGACGAATCAGGGTCAGTGTGAGGAAGAATCAGGGGTCAGTGTGGGGAAGAATCAGGGTCAGTGTGGGGAAGAATCAGGGTCAGTGTGGGGGAAGAATCAGTGGTCAGTGCAGGGAAGAATCAGGGGTCAGTGTGAGGAAGAATCAGGGGTCAGTGTCGGGGCGAATCAGGGGTCAGTGTGAGGAAGAATCGTGGTCAGTGTTAGGGAGAATCAAGGGTCAGTGTGGGGAAGAATCAGGGTCAGTGATGGAGAATCTGGGGTCAGTGTGGGGGAGAATCAGAGGTCAGTGTGGGGAAGAATCAGGGGTCAGTGTGGGGAAGAATCAGGGGTCAGTGTGGGGAAGAATCAGGGGTCAGTGTGGGGGATAATCAGGGGTCAGTGTGGGGATGAATCAGGGTCAGTGTGGGGAAGAATCAGAGGTCAGTATGGGGAAGAATCAGGGGTCAGTGTGGGGGAGAATCAGGGGTCAGTGTGGGGATGAATCCGGGTCAGTGTGGGGAAGAATGAGGGGTCAGTGTGGGTAAGAATCAGGGGTCAGTGTGGGGAAGAATCAGAGGTCAGTGTGAGGAAGGATCAGGGGTCAGTTTCGGGGAGAATCAGGGGTCAGTGTGGGGAAGAATCAGGGGACAGTGTTAGGGAGAATCAGGGGTCAGTGTGGGGAAGAATCAGGGGTCAGCATGGGGACGAATCAGGGTCAGTGTGAGGAAGAATCAGGGGTCAGTGTGGGGAAGAATCAGGGTCAGTGTGGGGAAGAATCAGGGTCAGTGTGGGGGAAGAATCAGTGGTCAGTGCAGGGAAGAATCAGGGGTCAGTGTGAGGAAGAATCAGGGGTCAGTGTCGGGGCGAATCAGGGGTCAGTGTGAGGAAGAATCGTGGTCAGTGTCAGGGAGAATCAAGGGTCAGTGTGGGGAAGAATCAGGGTCAGTGATGGAGAATCTGGGGTCAGTGTGGGGGAGAATCAGAGGTCAGTGTGGGGAAGAATCAGGGGTCAGTGTGGGGAAGAATCAGGGGTCAGTGTGGGGAAGAATCAGGGGTCAGTGTGGGGGATAATCAGGGGTCAGTGTGGGGATGAATCAGGGTCAGTGTGGGGAAGAATCAAAGGTCAGTATGGGGAAGAATCAGGGGTCAGTGTGGGGGAGAATCAGGGGTCAGTGTGGGGATGAATCCGGGTCAGTGTGGGGAAGAATGAGGGGTCAGTGTGGGTAAGAATCAGGGGTCAGTGTGGGGAAGAATCAGAGGTCAGTGTGAGGAAGAATCAGGGGTCAGTTTCGGGGTGAATCACGGGTCAGTGTGGGGAAGAATCAGGGGACAGTGTTAGGGAGAATCAGGGGTCAGTGTGGGGGAGAATCAGGGGTTATTGTGAGGGAGAATCAGGAGTCAGTGTGGGGAAGAATCAGGGGTCAGTGTGGGGAAGAATCAGGGGTCAGTGTGGGGAAGAATCAGGGGTCAGTGTGGGGGATAATCAGGGGTCAGTGTCGGGGTGAATCAGGGGTCAGTGTGGGGAAGAATCAGGCGTCAGTGTCGGGGAGAATCAGGGGTCAGTGTGGGGAAGAATCAGGGGTCAGTGTGGGGGAGAATCAGGGGTCAGTGTGAGGGAGAATCAGGAGTCAGTGTGAGGGTGAATCAGGGGTCAGTGTCGGGGAGAATCAGGGGTCAGTGTGGGGAAGAATCAGGGGTCAGTGTGGGGAAGAATCAGGGGTCAGTGTGGGGAAGAATCAGGGGTCAGTGTGGGGAAAAATCAGGGTCAGCGTGGGGAAGAATCAGGGGTCAGCGTGGGGAAGAATCAGGGTCAGTGTGGGGAAGAATCAGGGGTCAGCGTAAGGAAGAATCAGGGGTCAGCGTGGGGAAGAATCAGGGTCAGTGTGAGGAAGAATCAGGGGTCAGTGTGGGGAAGAATCAGGGTCAGTGTGGGAAAGAATCAGGATCAATGTGGGGAAGAATCAGGGGTCAGTGTGAGGGAGAATCAGGGGTCAGTGTGGGGGAGAATCAGGGGTCAGTGTGAGGAAGAATCAGGGGTCAGTGTGGGGAAGAATCAGGGTCAGTGTGGGGAAGAATCAGGGTCAGTGTGAGGAAGAATCAGGAGCCAGTGTCGGGGCGAATCAGGGGTCAGTGTGAGGAAGAATCAGGGGTCAGTGTTAGGGAGAATCAAGGGTCAGTGTGGGGAAGAATCAGGGTCAGTGTGAGGGAGAATCAGGAGTCAGTGTGTGGGAGAATCAGAGGTCAGTGTGGGGAAGAATCAGGGGCCAGTGTGGGGAAGAATGAGGGGTCAGTGTGGGTAAGAATCAGGGGTCAGTGTGGTGAAGAATCAGAGGTCAGTGTGAGGAAGAATCAGGGGTCAGTGTGAGGAACAATCAGAGGTCAGTGTGAGGGAGATCAGGGTCAGTGTGGGGAAGAGTGAGGGGTCAGTGTGAGGAAGAATCAGGCGTCAGTTTCGGGGAGAATCAGGGGTCAGTGTGGGGAAGAATCAGGGGTCAGTGTCGGCGCGAATCAGGGGTCAGTGTGGGGAAGAATCAGGGGTCAGCGTGGGGAAGAATCAGGGTCAGTGTGAGGAAGAATCAGGGGTCAGTGTGGGGAAGAATCAGGGTCAGTGTGGGGAAAAATCAGGGTCAGTGTGGGGAAGAATCAGGGTCAGTGTGGGGAAGAATCAGTGGTCAGTGCAGGGAAGAATCAGGGGTCAGTGTGAGGAAGAATCAGGGGTCAGTGTCGGGGCGAATCAGGGGTCAGTGTGAGGAAGAATCGTGGTCAGTGTTCGGAAGAATCAAGGGTCAGTGTGGGGAAGAATCAGGGTCAGTGATGGAGAATCTGGGGTCAGTGTGGGGGAGAATCAGAGGTCAGTGTGGGGAAGAATCAGGGGTCAGTGTGGGGAAGAATCAGGGGTCAGTGTGGGGAAGAATCAGGGGTCAGTGTGGGGGATAATCAGGGGTCAGTGTGGGGATGAATCAGGGTCAGTGTGGGGAAGAATCAGAGGTCAGTATGGGGAAGAATCAGGGGTCAGTGTGGGGGAGAATCAGGGGTCAGTGTGGGGAACAATCAGGCGTCAGTGTGAGGAAGAATCAGGGGTCAGTGTGAGGAAGAATCAGAGGTCAGTGTGAGGGAGATCAGGGTCAGTGTGGGTGAGAATCTGGGGTCAGTGTGAGGAAGAATCAGAGGTCAGTGTGAGGGAGATCAGGGGTCAGTTTGAGGAAGAATCAGGGATCAGTGTGAGGAAGAATCAGAGGTCAGTGTGAGGGAGATCAGGGGTCAGTGTGAGGAAGAATCGGGGGTCAGTGTGAGGAAGAATCAGGGGTCAGTTTCGGGGAGAATCAGGGGTCAGTGTGGGGAAGAATCAGGGGTCAGTGTCGGCGCGAATCAGGGGTCAGTGTGGGGAAGAATCAGGGGTCAGCGTGGGGAAGAATCAGGGTCAGTGTGAGGGAGATCAGGGTTAGTGTGAGGGAGAATCAGGAGTCAGTGTGGGGAAGAATCAGGGGTCAGTATGGGCGAGAATCAGGGGTTAGTGTGAGGGAGAATCAGGGGTCAGTGTCGGCGAGAATCAGGGGTCAGTGTGGGGAAGAATCAGGGGTCAGCGTGGGGAAGAATCAGGGTCAGTGTGAGGAAGAATCAGGGGTCAGTGTGGGGAAGAATCAGGGTCAGTGTGGGGAAAAATCAGGGTCAGTGTGGGGAAGAATCAGGGTCAGTGTGGGGAAGAATCAGTGGTCAGTGCAGGGAAGAATCAGGGGTCAGTGTGAGGAAGAATCAGGGGTCAGTGTCGGGGCGAATCAGGGGTCAGTGTGAGGAAGAATCGTGGTCAGTGTTCGGAAGAATCAAGGGTCAGTGTGGGGAAGAATCAGGGTCAGTGATGGAGAATCTGGGGTCAGTGTGGGGGAGAATCAGAGGTCAGTGTGGGGAAGAATCAGGGGTCAGTGTGGGGAAGAATCAGGGGTCAGTGTGGGGAAGAATCAGGGGTCAGTGTGGGGGATAATCAGGGGTCAGTGTGGGGATGAATCAGGGTCAGTGTGGGGAAGAATCAGAGGTCAGTATGGGGAAGAATCAGGGGTCAGTGTGGGGGAGAATCAGGGGTCAGTGTGGGGAACAATCAGGCGTCAGTGTGAGGAAGAATCAGGGGTCAGTGTGAGGAAGAATCAGAGGTCAGTGTGAGGGAGATCAGGGTCAGTGTGGGTGAGAATCTGGGGTCAGTGTGAGGAAGAATCAGAGGTCAGTGTGAGGGACATCAGGGTCAGTGTGAGGAAGAATCAGAGGTCAGTGTGAGGAAGAATCAGAGGTCAGTGTGAGGGAGATCAGGGGTCAGTTTGAGGAAGAATCAGGGATCAGTGTGAGGAAGAATCAGAGGTCAGTGTGAGGGAGATCAGGGGTCAGTGTGAGGAAGAATCGGGGGTCAGTGTGAGGAAGAATCAGGGGTCAGTGTGAGGGAGAATCAGGGGTCAGTGTGAGGGAGATCAGGGGTCAGTGTGAGGAAGAATCAGTGGTCAGTGTGAGGAAGAATCAGGGGTCAGTGTGAGGGAGAATCAGGGGTCAGTGTGAGGAAGAATCAGGGGTCAGTGTGAGGAAGAATCATGGGTCAGTGTGAGGGAGATCAGGGGTCAGTGTGAGGAAGAATCAGAGGACAGTGTGAGGGAGATCAGGGGTCAGTGTGAGGAAGAATCAGGGGTCAGTGTGAGGAAGAATCAGGGGTCAGTGTTAGGGAGATCAGGGGTCAGTGTGAGGGAGATCAGGGGTCAGTGTGAGGGAGATCAGGGGTCAGTGTGAGGGGGAATCAGGGGTCAGTGTGAGGAAGAATCAGGGGTCAGTGTGAGGGAGATCAGGGGTCAGTGTGAGGGAGATCAGGGGTCAGTGTGAGGGAGAATCAGGGATCAGTGTGAGGGAGATCAGGGGTCAGTGTGATGGAGTATCAGGGGTCAGTGTGATGGAGAATCAGGGGTCAGTGTGAGGAAGAATCAGGGGTCAGTGTGAGGAAGAATCAGGGGTCAGTGTGAGGAAGAATCAGGGGTCAGTGTGAGGAAGAATCAGGGGTCAGTGTGGGGGAGATCAGGGGTCAGTGTGAGGGAGATCAGGGGTCAGTGTGAGGAAGAATCAGGGGTCAGTGTGAGGGAGATCAGGGGTCAGTGTGAGGAAGAATCAGGGGTCAGTGTGAGGGAGATCAGGGGTCAGTGTGAGGGTGCGCTCTCTTTTCTGGATGTGGATATGTTGCCTCCATTTTTGGGTATGATGAAAATAACTTCCTGCATGGCACTGATCCTTGCAATGATTAATAAGGCTTTAGATGTAACATTTGGAGTGAGTATTGTTTAGTCAGATTGTTTCAGCAAGGAACTTAGCCCTGTAAACAGTTCAGAGGATAATAAACAACTCCTGTGCACCGAATCAAAACAGCAGCTTTAGGCTCAATTATTAATATTGAAGAATTGTTTTTTGATGAATAAACATGCTATTGAATTCCCAAACTTATTGCTATTATACTAATATGCAATCTTTTACAAAGAAATACAATAGCAAATGTGATGTCATACTGCAGAAGTCCGACAGTTTAAATGAAATCTTGAGCCGTTCATTCTATTTGCTCAAATAACTGATACTATCTTTCCTCTTCAGATTAGCATTCGTGAACATCTGTCATAACTAAGTCACAATAAAATGTTTGTGTCTGGCAATAAGGAATTAGGAAACATAAATGAATCATTACATTCGATTCTCAAAACAAGAAAAGATAATGTGCACATCTCATTTATCATCTCATCATCTGGGGTTTCAGATCTAACAGTGCCTCCCTTGTGTTCTTGCAGTGTTGCATGAAAATTTATGCTTTGATTCCTTTCTGTAATGTGCTTGCTGATCTCAGCTGGGATGACAGTAAGGTGTTAGAGTTGGCCTCAGCATCCCTGGGCTACGGAGGGGAATAATTAGTCAGGATTCCTTCTCTTGATCACTACTGAGTGACCCACTGGGAATGTCAGTTGTGGACAGGTTTCGGATTGGCTGTGATACCCACATGGATACCGCCTGTTAACACTCATTGTCTGGGCTCACATTATGAAGAATAACTACTTGGGGAAGATGATAAAATGGGAGAAAACTGGCAAATTGTGTTAATTAATATTACAAAGTTATTACAAAATGTTTCTTTATGATGTTGAGATGGTGACAATGCTCCTTCAGTTAGTAAGAGATTACTTGAGACTAATGTTAAACAAAGCTTCTTTTTGTATTATGTACACAAGGACTTTAAAGGGGTGGTTTTGCTCAGTCTTCGGCTTGATTTTTTACAAGACAGTCAGTGTGGTTGGTAACACTTGTTGCCACTGATAATTAATGACATGCTCACTGAACAGGTAACAACTGTATCACAATCACTGCAAGATTATCACACAACAATTTCAGTTGATTACCACAAACTAATATGGCCAATATGTAGCATTTATAATTAATTACTTAAAAAATTAACTTTAATTTATTTTACTTGAAATAAATGAGTAATGTGACCATCTATTTTCTTTTAAATTTGACTAATAAAACAATCAGTTTGATTTTCCCAAATTACAGTTGAGTTTTTTCTGTTCACATCTGCGTGCAGTGAAAGTGGTAAAAATTCCTTTGACCGTTTCCTTTTTCATTTCTGTCATCTCTTTAGAAGAAGTGCTTGGTCAAAATCAGTTAAGCTTGTCCCATCCATCACCAGGGGCTGTAATGAGGCAAAGCATGGACATGCTAAGAACGGAGGACTGGAATTTTTATTTCACTTAAGTGACACCAAAGAATACACACAAAAAATGATTACAGCACCAGTAGCGCCACATTGGCAACAACATAGAAAGAGTGAACTGAATAATGCACCAGTTTACCCTGCGGTTCAAATGGTCTGATGAGTTACGTAAGAGCAAGTAGCTGCTATGTAATTATTAAGGAGTTGTGTTAATCGTGATTGTTCAATCTCTATTACAAATAGAAATGTTTACTGTGTCAAAAAGTCTTGGTTCAACTTGCTAACAAGAAATTACAATAAAGTAATGATTTTAAAATTCCTCCATCTAAAAGAAAGAAAAGCTTGGATTTATATAGCGCCGTTCACGACTACAAGGTGTCCCAAAGTGTTTTACATTTAATGAAGTACACCTAATGAAGTGGTTGAGGGATAAATATTGGCTAGGACACCGGGGAGAATGTAAATTTCTGTAATTCTGAGGTTGGAGGTATCAATTTACCTAAATTACAGATTCAAAATGTTTTTATCTGAGCTGTTTAAAATCCACTGAATTAGATTTTCTTTAATTCAGTGTTTGCATTACATTTCTTGATTAGTCAAAAAATAAATTTACCAATTCATTTGTTTTATTAAGGAAATAAAGCTGTAAGATTATTCATGTTCTTCAAAAAGTGTAGGATTATTTTTGAAATATTAATTATATACTAGTTGATTTCTGCTGGCATTGCACACAGGGAATCAAGTTTATGATTGATATGATTACCTGTCCTGCAGATTAATTATGTCTTGCTGCACATTGACTACTTTTTCTTAGTAATCAACCCAAAGTTATTAATTGGTAAATGTGTGTTGATTATATTGTAAGTACTAATCATCCAGTAAAGGTATCATTGCAGCTCAACGAAGCAGAGCATGAGCTGCCAGAAAAATAATAGAATGGAAATGGGTTAAAATTTCCTCCCACCCCATACAGTATGTGTAAAATAAAGGTATATCGGAATAATTTGATGGCAGTTATCTCATCTATGGGTCGGATGACGATTATAAACTATGCTACTGCCTTGCATTATTTAAACCCTGTGATGAGACTTGAGGTTGTTTTCAATTTTTACTAATCTTAACGCTTGCAGTGCTGTACATGAGATTACTTGTCCAACAGTGTCACTAAGTGTGCTTACTGGGCAGAGCTCCTCCCTTGTTAGAGTTAATGTATAATCATTTATATTCTGGAATTTCAATTGGTTGAAGAGCTGACAGTTAAAGCCAATTTTCAGCCAATGGAACCCCAGTTTTCCTTTGTGAATTTCTTCTGTCTCCAAAATACGTTTGCCCATGAAGATGAAGGAGAAAGAAGAAAAGGGTTTAAAGTAGGTTTTAGGAAAAGAAGGCACAGAAAAAAATAGATGAGGTCAGGGAATAAGTAAAATTAAAGTTAGTCTTTATCAATCTAATGGGGAAGGGGAAGTTGCACTATTTTGGTTACCCTGAATATTGAGCATGGACATAGATGTCTTGCAGTAGCTGCAGTTTATTGGCCCAGGCCTGCTGGTTTATCTGGAACTGTGTGGTGTCCTGGCCCTACTATTGGCTTCTGACAAATCCAGATGTGGCCAGATGCTTGAGTGCTTCCATCTTTCCCTTGATCTAACCCTCTCTCACAGCTGTTTCCTGACCTCGGAGGATCTAGCATTTTTGGGAATGTCTTCTGTAGACTTTTCTTCAAATTGTATTGCCTATTCTGGATGGTATGTTTCTTTGGCATGAAGGGAGTGCATTAACCTAATACCAAAATCTTCACAAATTTTATTTTTGGCTTCAGGTGTTAATTTAATCTTACCCTTTCTGAATCACTTATGTGCATTCATTAGACTTTCATCTACCAGAATGCTTGACTTTTTAATTATCAGAGAAATTAGGCTAACACCATATTTGGACATTCTCTGATACATCTTAGGAAATTCAAAAGTGTATACTAGTACAATGTGCTTTAAAATAGTGAGCTAGATCATTGGCCAGAATTTGCTGTAACCGTCAATGAACAGCGCCTGCTGTTAGATAGACTTGCCTTTGCCCGTTTAATGTTGACGATATTTTGTGCTGCAAGTTGCTGGAAGTGCAAGATAGAAATGGTGCAGTGCCCTCTACAGGGCATCTGGGATCTGAGTGATTGGGGCAAGCAAGTGTGTATCTCCTTAACCAATCAGATTGAAGGATTGTGCAATTAACAGCGCAAGGACTGAGAAGGAAGTGTAAGTTAGAGTGGGTGAATTTGATGCCAAATCTGGTACAGAAAGAAATAAAGAGAGGGAAAGAAAGATCAAAAGAAAGAGAGAGAAAGTAGAGACAGAAAGAAAAAAGAATGTAAATTTTAAAAAATAAATTCTCCAACAACAATTAAAACCTGAAGGAATGAGACTTCACACTTGTAATACTTAATTTTCAGTGCCAGAGAGGTTGACTGGCAGTAATTAACACTTATCACATTGTTGGATTTGAAATGACATGATTTCACTTTCTGTAGTGAGTTTACTTTGTATCTACAGTACAGGAACACTGTTCAATGCATTTGAATGGGGAGCCAGCTAACAAGATACTGTTTTTGCAAAGCTAATGGGGTTGTGGGGCATCTCTGTCAACAACTTTTTGATTTCCATGTTTAATCGTAAATTTGGCTGTGACATTTGCGCATAAATAACAGCAAATGCTATTCGCCTTGCCATTATAGTGACAGCAAATTTTTGGGCAATATTCTTATATCAATCGACTGTTGTTATGTGTCTCAAAATACCCCAAGGGGTACGATAGCATTGTGGTTATGTTACTGGACTAGTAATCTGGAGGCCTGGACTAATGATCCGGGGACATGGGTTCCTAATCCCACCATGGCAGTTGATTAAATAATTCTGGAATTTAAAAAAGCTAGTATCATTAATGGTGACCATGAATCTATCCCATTTAGCATTGTGGTAGTGCCACACAACACAAAGAAGTCAAAAATAAATTACAGGGAACATTGGTGTTCACTCCTACCAATGCTTCATGGACAGATATATCTGCGACAGGTAGATTGGTGAGGATGAGTTTAAGTAGGTTTTTCCCTCTTGTTGGTTCTCTCAACATGTGACCAAACCCAGTCTGGCAGCTATGTCCTTCAGGACTAAACCAGCTCGGTCAGTACTGAGCTACTCTACCACCTAGAAAGACGAGGGCAACAGGCACATGGGAACACCACCACCTCCAAGTTCCCCTCCAAGTCACACCCCATCCTGACTTGAAAATATATTGTCATTTTTTTTATCGTCACTGGGTTAAAATCCCGTAATTCCTTACCTAATGGTATTTAGGGGTACCTTCACCACACGACTTGTTGTGGTTCAAGAAGGCGGCTCACTACCACCTTCTCAAGGGCAATTAGGGATGGATAATACTGGCCTTGCCAATGTCGCCCACATCCCGGGAATAAATAAAAAAAATTATGGTTTATTGTAAGTTTTCCGCAGTTCCTTTCAAAGATGAGAAAAAAACAATGATTTTTTTTTCTATTTTCTTCCACTGCTTTCCTAAAGTTGCTGAACCTTGACAATGAGAGTCAGTGGGGTATTTGACCTCAGGGAGCATCACAGCCATGCCTGATCCTGCTCTTTCCTGATGTCTGATAACACTTGTGGTAAAGTTGCAAGGAAAAAAGAAAGGCGATAATAAAAATGTGATTCATCTGATTGATGAAGATTCTGGGGTATATTTGAAATTCTCAGTTGGCTGATTTCAACTGTTCATTGGGAAGCGTGTTTAATTTAATAATTTACAAAGCTCCTTTAGTATTGTTCAAGTGTAAACTTCAATAGTTTTTTCAGTTAATTCTATGCTTGATATTATAAATTAGAGTGTTGATCATCCCTCTGACTAATCACAACATTTTGCTATTGTTGCTGCAATAATTTTTACCGTAAAGATTAGCTCTTATCTATATCCGGAGGTGCTATAAGGTCGGTATAGGTTTAAGCTCTTAATCATTGCAGCAATGTCCCTGTATGAGCTGTGATTGAAGACAATTGAGGACACATGGATGATATGGTTCAAAATATCTGGCTCAGGCTTATTTATCTGTAAACTTTCTCGAAAGGACATATTGTAAGAATAATGACTGTTTTAGCAGAGGAGGCTAAACCTGGGGGCAAAAATTATCTCTCGTGTCAAAGGTTGATGGCTGAAGATTAAATTTGATAAGAGGATTTGTAACACCTGGCTTGAGAAATATGGAGTATTTGATGTCAGATAATAGGCTGTAAAACAGCAGCTATCTGGGATAAGAAAAAAACCTAAACCAAAATACAATCTATATAGTTAATAAATTTAGACTAATAAAGGTAAGAAAATGCCTGAAAACTTGCTAAAAATAAACTCTTCACTAACTAATTCTTCCTTTTTTTGAATAACTTGGGTAAAGCAGTAATGACAGAGAGATAGCCCGAGGGAACTTATTTTAGTATCTTACATTTTGTCTCCACCTCGAGGGTTGAATGAGTGCTGTGACCCTTGGCATCTGAATGGCTGAAGATTGTTGCTCTCCTTAATCACCTTGAAGGCAGGTTAAGTGGGTTGTTTTAGTGCTTCTTTGTGATTTGAGCTCATGATATCATTGGGCACAGCTGGCCCATAAGAAAAGGTTAGCATCAGTTCAAGCCGCACATAAGAAAGGCTAATGCAGTCTGTGCTATAATTTATATGGAAGTTCAACATGACTTTACTTCACAGTACCTAGATTTAATGTTAAAGTCTGATTCCTACACATTTTTGATATTTTTTCCAAATGGCCATCCTGCCTGTGAGAGTCCAGAGAATGAGTGTGAGGTCGTTTAGCCATAGAGGGTATCAGATCCAAGGCCGATTCTGTCCTCAACTGGTATTCACATGTGGACTTTCGAGCAGAGGTTACAGGTTAACATTCGGGACCCCTGGCTGATTTTTCCCCAAAATCTCAAATGACTTCCCAGACTGTGATCAACTAATGCAGCACAGATGAAGGATCCAACCGAGGACTTCCCTGCTCTCTTTTTGGTTCAGTACCAGATCAGGCTGTGCATTTATCTACTAGTCCATCAGGGGAGTGTTTCCACTAAAACTTTAAACCTCAATTCAAAACCAAACAAAGAAAAAAATTGCAATAGTTCACACTACACACAAATGTACTTTAATGAGAAATGTGAGTGAATTTGAATGGAGTTTTCACAGTAGGTCATTCCTGACTATTCCAGGAATGAAGCCTCACAGTCGAACTTGATTGCATACCAGTTCCTCCTTTGGAAAGTAAAGGGAATTTATCAGACTAGAGATGGGAACTTCAATAATGTGCTAATTATTCATTTCAAAGTAAATAAATGTTAACTTAAAAACAAGTACTGTACTGCTATTTTGGTAATTTATTTTGGCTTACGGTTGCTTATTTTAAAATGCTTTCAGCTGTAAGATGTTAAACAAATTTTTGTCCAGACATTCATTTGTGGCATAATGGAGAAAAGAAAAGTCCCAAGAATGTGCAACCAGATCACTAGATAGTAAGACGACAGGAATACTTGAACTCATTCAAGTGGCAGAGAGTAATTTTGAATGAGATTTGGAGCACGGTCTTAGTTGCCTGCAGCGACTGACTGTTCATTTTTCATAGTCTGATCAATGCTCATCCAGTGCTTGTAACAAAATCTGCACATGACTGGCATTCCAATCAGTTACATCATTCGCTTTGTATAGCAGGTCAAAAGGTTAAGAAAATTAATGACTATTTAATTGATGATTCAACTCTAGGCTAGTTATACTTAAGTGCTAATTACAGAATTTTATTATATTACAAGATATATAATCTGTGAGTCAAAGAACCATCCCCCACCCATGGTCATACATTTGATGAGAGTGAAAATAACTTGTATTCACTTCAATGTTTATTTTTCCCTTCACAGAGAGAAAATTTAGCTAGTCACTGCCGATTTTGTTTTAGAAAGAAACATAAGTTATCATTCCAAAATATCTCCAGAATATATATTTCACATTTTTCTTAATTGTTGTAAAAACACATGCAATCTGATCCACACTAGCTTTGAGGAAATTTTCCACATTCCAGGCATTACTGAGGTCTCTTGGGTTCAGGCATCTTGTAACATATCAACATGCCCCCTCCCCCTCCCAGTCTCTAATCAGCACAGGAGTCTGGTTGTTTTTGTTTGAGTTGAAAATCAAATCCTATCCAATATAGAACATTGGCTTTAATACTGAGATCCAGCTACATTAATGTGGGAATTCAGCCTCCTGTAACATGAACATAAGAAGTAGGAGCAGGAGTAGACTATTTGGCCCCTCAAGCCTGCTCTGCCATTCAATAATGGCTGATCTTCTACCTCAACTCCATTTTCCTGCACTATCCCTTGATTCCCTTAATATCCAAAAATCTATCGATCTCTGTCTTGAATATACTCAATGACTGAGCCTCCACAGCCCTCTGGGGTAGAGAATTCCAAAGATTCACCACCCTCTGAGTGAAGAAATTTCTCCTCATCTCAGTCCTAAATGGCTGACCCCTTATTCTGAGACTGTGACCTCTGGTTCTAGACTCCTCAGCCAGAGGAAACATCCTCCCTGCATTTACTCTGTCAAGCTCTGTAAGAATTTTGTATGTTTCAATGAGATCACCTCTCATTTTTCTAAACTCTAGAGAAAATAGGCTTAGTCTACTCAATCTCTCCTCATAAGACAATCCCCCCCCCTCCCCCCCCCATCCCAGGAATGAGTCCAGTGAACCTTTGTTGCACTCCCTTTGTCATGTTTGTAACCTTCACATAACTGTAACCAATATGTAACAACACTGTACACTCAACTGTGAAATACACACCTTGACCACAGGGGGTGAATTTGTGGGAGACACTCCTTACCTGGTCAGCCAGGTACTTAAAGGGAGGTTCCACGGCAGGCTCAGCACTCCTTGGTCCAGGGAATAAAGGTGCAGGTCATGACCTTGTCTACAGTATATGCCTCGTGTGAATATGTTCTAGAGTTGAGAACTCTACATCTGGTGACGAGAAACAGGAATCACTGAACCACAAGGATGGCCACCGGTAGCACAGAGGAACGTTACTGTGTGGATGAGGACTGGGACGATTTTGTGGAGCGAGTCCAGCAGACCTTTGTCACAAAGGACTGGCTGGGAATGGAAGCGTCTGACAAGCGGAGGGCGCATCTACTGACAAGCTGCGGGACAAAAATGTATGCCCTGATGAAAGACCTGCTTGCACCTCTCAAGCTGGCTGACAAGTCCTTCGAAGAGCTCAGCCAGCTTATCAGTGAACATCTGAAACCGGCGAGCAACGTACACATGGCCCGGCACCGGTTCTACACACACAGGTGTCGGGAAGGGCAAAACATCTCGGACTTTGTTGCAGACCTGAGGCGCTTGGCCAGCTTCTGTAAGTTCACAGATGCCTGCAGGGGGGAGATGTTAAGGGATTTTTTTCATTGAGGGCATTAGTCATGCCGGTATTTTCAGGAAGCTTATTGAGGACAAGGACTTGACTTTGGAATGGGCAGCTTTGATAGCTCAGATCTTCTTGGCGGGGGAAGAGGAGACCAAGATAATTTACGCAAGCATCCCTGGTTTTAACGTTGCGATGAACCAGGGAGTTAATGTTGTAAAAGTGATACAAAACCCCGCAGGCAGGCAAGGGCAATTCGACACCGCCCAGGCAGGCAGGCAAGGGCAATTCGACACCGCCCAGGCAGCAACAGGCTCTAGGGTGTGACAGTAACAGAGACAATGGCAGGAGGATTGGCAGTTCACGCCATCAAGAGGAACAATGCGTCCCGTGATGGGACAATTGACACCCACCTCCAGAGTGCTTAGAAACAACCAAGGGGGCAATCAGAGAGGAATGCCTGGTAACAGCCCCTTTGTGAACAACAATCTCAGCCAATGCTGGAGATGCGGGGGTAGACAAACTGCTAAAAGCTGCAAGTTCCAGCAGTTCACCTGCAGGAATTGTAATGCCAGAGGATATTTGGCTAGAATGTGCAAAAAGGCTGCAGCGAGGCGAATCTATGAAACAGAGGAATCAGATGAGGGGTTTGCAATGTAGGATGATGCCTGGGGCCAAGCCATGGATGCTGAGGTTCAGAGGGTTCATGTGGCTGACGTCCGCAGCTCATACACTAAAACACCAACAATGATGATGAAAGTTTTATTGAATGGCATCCTGGTGCGCATGGAGCTGGATACGGGAGCCAGTCAGTCCCTTATGAGCGTCCAACAATTTGAGAGACTATGGCCACACAGAGCTGGCAGGCCCAAACTGGAACGCATTGACACGCAGCTAAACACGTACACCAAAGAAATCATCCCAGTGCTGGGAAGTGCAAACCTGGTGGTAACACACAATGGATCACAGAACCGCCTGCCACTTTGGATTGTTCCGGGAAATGGCCCCGAGCTTTTGGGAAGGAGCTGGCTAGCCGAGATGAACTGGAAATGGGGAGATGTGCACGCCATTTCATCTGTGGAGCGAAGTTCATGCTCGCAGGTCCTACAAAAATTCGGGTCACTGTTTCAACCCGGTGTCGGAACGTTTAAGGGCACCAAAGTAGTGATGCACATCACCCTGGATGCCAGACCAGTGCACCACAAAGCCAGAGCTGTGCCATATGTGATGCATGAGAAAATTGAGAGTGAATTGGACAGGCTGCTCAGAGAGGGCATAATTTCGCTTGTTGAATTCAGTGACTGGGCAAGTTCCATCGTTCCTGTCCTTAAAGCGGATGGTTCGGTCAGGATCTGCGGCGACTACAAAGCCACCATCAACCGAGTTTCGCTGCAAGACCAATACCCGCTCCCGAGAGCAGAGGACCTTTTTGCCACGTTGGCAGGTGGCAAGCTGTTCACTAAGTTGGACCTCACTTCGGCCTACATGACTCAGGAACTGGCTGAAGAATCCAAGCTACTGACCACCATCACGACGCACAAGGGACTATTCATCTACAACAGGTGTCCGTTTGGCATTCGTTCAGCGGCCGCAATCTTCCAGAGGAACATGGAAAGCTTGCTCAAATCCATTTCCGGCACAATCGTATTCCAAGACGACATCCTAATAACGGGTCGAGACACCGAGGAACACCTCCACTACCTGGAGGAGGTGCTACACCGACTGGACTGGGTAGGCCTGCGGCTGAAAAAGGCCAAGTGTCTGTTTTTGGCCCCAGACGTCGAGTTGTTGGGCAGGAGGATTCCCGCAGACGGGATCCGGCCTACCGAATCCAAACGGAGGCGATCTGTCATGCGCCCCGGTCAGGCAACACATCAGAGTTGCGATCGTTCCGGGGACTTGTGAACTATTTAGGGAACTTCCTGCCTAACTTAATAGAAACATAGAAACATAGAAACATAGAAACATAGAAAATAGGTGCAGGAGTAGGCCATTCGGCCCTTCTAGCCTGCACCGCCATTCAATGAGTTCATGGCTGAACATTCAACTTCAGTACCCCATTCCTGCTTTCTCGCCATACCCCTTGATCCCCCTAGCAGTAAGGACCTCATCTAACTCCTTTTTGAATATATTTAGTGAATTGGCCTCAACAACTTTCTGTGGTAGAGAATTCCACAGGTTCACCACTCTCTGGGTGAAGAAGTTCCTCCGCATCTCGGTCCTAAATGGCTTACCCCTTATCCTTAGACTGTGACCCCTGGTTCTGGACTTCCCCAACATTGGGAACATTCTTCCTGCATCTAACCTGTCTAACCCCGTCAGAGTTTTATATGTTTCTATGAGTTCCCCTCTCATTCTTCTGAACTCCAGTGAATACAAGCCCAGTTGATCCAGTCTTTCTTGATAGGTCAGTCCCGCCATCCCGGGAATCAGTCTGGTGAACCTTCGCTGCACTCCCTCAATAGCAAGAATGTCCTTCCTCAGGTTAGGAGACCAAAACTGTACACAATACTCCAGGTGTGGCCTCACCAATGCCCTGTACAACTGTAGCAACACCTCCCTGCCCCTGTACTCAAATCCCCTTGCTATGAAGGCCAACATGCCATTTGCTTTCTTAACCGCCTGCTGCACCTGCATGCCAACCTTCAATGACTGATGTACCATGACACCCAGGTCTCTTTGCACCTCCCCTTTTCCTAATCTGTCACCATTCAGATAATAGTCTGTCTCTCTGTTTTTACCACCAAAGTGGATAACCTCACATTTATCCACATTATACTTCATCTGCCATGCATTTGCCCACTCACCTAACCTATCCAAGTCGCTCTGCAGCCTCACAGCATCCTCCTCGCAGCTCACACTGCCACCCAACTTAGTGTCATCCGCAAATTTGGAGATACTACATTTAATCCCCTCATCTAAATCATTAATGTACAGTGTAAACAGCTGGGGCCCCAGCACAGAACCTTGCGGTACCCCACTAGTCACTGCCTGCCATTCTGAAAAGTACCCATTTACTCCTACTCTTTGCTTCCTGTCTGACAACCAGTTCTCAATCCATGTCAGTACACTACCCCCAATCCCATGTGCTCTAACTTTGCACATCAATCTCTTGTGTGGGACCTTGTCGAACGCCTTCTGAAAGTCCAAATATACCACATCAACTGGTTCTCCCTTATCCACTCTACTGGAAACATCCTCAAAAAATTCCAGAAGATTTGTCAAGCATGATTTCCCTTTCACAAATCCATGCTGACTTGGACCTATCATGTCACCTCTTTCCAAATGCACTGCTATGACATCCTTAATAATTGATTCCATCATTTTACCCACTACCGATGTCAGGCTGACCGGTCTATAATTCCCTGTTTTCTCTCTCCCTCCTTTTTTAAAAAGTGGGGTTACATTGGCTACCCTCCACTCCATAGGAACTGATCCAGAGTCAATGGAATGTTGGAAAATGACTGTCAACGCATCCACTATTTCCAAGGCCACCTCCTTAAGTACTCTGGGATGCAGTCCATCAGGCCCTGGGGATTTATCGGCCTTCAATCCCATCAATTTCCCCAACACAATTTCCCGGCTAATAAGGATTTCCCTCAGTTCCTCCTCCTTACTAGACCCCCCGACCCCTTTTATAACCGGAAGGTTGTTCGTGTCCTCCTTCGTGAATACCGAACCAAAGTACTTGTTCAATTGGTCCGCCATTTCTTTGTTCCCCGTTATGACTTCCCCTGATTCTGACTGCAGGGGACCTATGTTTGTCTTTACTAACCTTTTTCTCTTTACATATCTATAGAAACTTTTGCAATCCGTCTTAATGTTCCCTGCAAGCTTCTTCTCATACTCCATTTTCCCTGCCCTAATCAAACCCTTTGTCCTCCTCTGCTGAGTTCTAAATTTCTCCCAGTCCCCAGGTTCGCTGCTATTTCTGGCCAATTTGTATGCCACTTCCTTGGCTTTAATACTATCCCTGATTTCCCTTGATAGCCACGGTTGAGCCACCTTCCCTTTTTTATTTCTATGCCAGACAGGAATGTACAATTGTTGTAGTTCATCCATGCGGTCTCTAAATGTCTGCCATTGCCCATCCACAGTCAACCCCTTAAGTATCATTCGCCAATCCATCTCAGCCAATTCACGCCTCATACCTTCAAAGTTAGCCTTCTTTAAGTTCTGGACCATGGTCTCTGAATTAACTGTTTCATTCTCCATCCTAATACAGAATTCCACCATATTATGGTCACTCTTCCCCAAGGGGCCTCGCACAACGAGATTGCTAATTAATCCTTTCTCATTACATAACACCCAGTCTAAGATGGCCTCCCCCCTAGTTGGTTCCTCGACATATTGGTCTAAAAAACCATCCCTTATGCACTCCAGAAAATCCTCCTCCACCGTATTGCTTCCAGTTTGGTTAGCCCAATCTATGTGCATATTAAAGTCACCCATTATAACTGCTGCACCTTTATTGCACGCACCCCTTATTTCCTGTTTGATGCCCTCCCCAACATCACTACTACTGTTTGGAGGTCTGTACACAACTCCCACTAACGTTTTTTGCCCTTTGGTGTTCTGCAGCTCTACCCATATAGATTCCACATCATCCAAGCTAATGTCCTTCCTAACTATTGCCTTAATCTCCTCCTTAACCAGCAATGCTACCCCACCTCCTTTTCCTTTTATTCTATCCTTCCTGAATGTTGAATACCCCTGGATGTTGAGTTCCCAGCCCTGCTCATCCTGGAGCCACGTCTCCGTAATCCCAATCACATCATATTTGTTAACATCTATTTGCACAGTTAATTCATCCACCTTATTGCGGATACTCCTTGCATTAAGATACAAAGCCTTTAGGCTTGTTTTTTTAACACCCTCTGTCCTTTTAGAATTTTGCTGTACAATGGCCCTTTTTGTTCTTTGCCTTGGGTTTCTCTGCCCTCCACTTTTCCTCATCTCCTTTCTGTCTTTTATTTTTGCCTCCTTTTTGTTTCCCTCTATCTCCCTGCATTGGTTCCCATCCCCCTGCCATATTAGTTTAACTCCTCCCCAACAGCACTAGCAAACACTCCCCCGAGGACATTGGTTCCGATTCTGCCCAGGTGCAGACCGTCCGGATTGTACTGGTCCCACCTCCCCCAGAACCGGTTCCAATGCCCCAGGAATTTGAATCCCTCCCTGCTGCACCATTGCTCAAGCCACGTATTCATCTGAGCTATCCTGCGATTCCTACTCTGACTAGCACATGGCACTGGTAGCAATCCCGAGATTACTACTTTTGAGGTCCTACTTTTTAATTTAGCTCCTAGCTCCTTAAATTCATTTCGTAGGAACTCATCCCTTTTTTTACCTATGTCATTGGTACCAACGTGCACCACGACAACTGGCTGTTCTCCCTCCCTTTTTAGAATGTCCTCCACCCGCTCTGAGACATCCTTGACCCTTGCACCATGGAGGCAACATACCATCCTGGAGTCTCGGTTGCGGCCGCAGAAACGCCTATCTATTCCCCTTACAATTGAATCCCCTATCACTATCGCTCGCCCACTCTTTTTCCTGCCCTCCTGTGCAACAGAGCCAGCCACGGTGCCATGAACTTGGCTGCTGCTGCCCACTCCTGATGAGTCATCCCCCTCAACAGCACTCAAAGCAGTGTATCTGTTTTGCAGTGGGATGACCACAGGGGACCTCTGCACTACCTTCCTTGCACTACTCTTCCTGCTGGTCTTCCATTCCCTCGCTGGCTGTGGACCCTTCTCCTGCAGTAAGACCAACTCGCTACACGTGATACTCACGTCATTCTCAGCATCGTGGATGCTCCAGAGTGAATCCACCTTCAGCTCCAACTCCGCAACGCGGACCGTCAGTAGCCGGAGGTGGACACACTTCCCGCACATGTAGTCGTCAGGGACACTGGTGTTGTCCCCGTGTTCCCACATGGTACAGGAGGAGCATATCACGTGACCGAGCTGTCCTGCCATGACTTAACCCTTAGATACACTTAAATTGCCGACAACAATGTTAAAAGTTACTGACTAATAAAGAAAAAGAAAAACTACTCACCAATCAGCAGCCAATCACTTACCACGTTGGCTGTGACGTCACCTTTTGATTTCTTTCTACTTCTTTTTTGCCTTCTCTCCCAGCTGGAGCTGCACCGGTACGCCTCTCTCGACTCCCGCCTCTCTCGACGCTCCCCGGACTGCTGAGCCTTTTATAGGCCGCTGCCTCTCTCGACTCCCGCCTCTCTCGACGCTCCCCGGACTGCTGAGCCTTTTATAGGCCGCTGCCTCTCTCGACTCCCGCCTCTCTCGACGCTCCCCGGACTGCTGAGCCTTTTATAGGCCGCTGCCTCTCTCGACTCCCGCCTCTCTCGACTCTCCCCGGACTGCTGAGCCTTTTATAGACCGCTGCCTCTCTCGACTCCCACCTCTCTCGACGCTCCCCGGACTGCTGAGCCTTTTATAGGCCGCTGCCTCTCTCGACTCCCGCCTCTCTCGACGCTCCCCGGACTGCTGAGCCTTTTATAGGCCGCTGCCTCTCTCGACTCCCGCCTCTCTCGACTCTCCCCGGACTGCTGAGCCTTTTATAGGCCGCTGCCTCTCTCGACTCCCGCCTCTCTCGACTCTCCCCGGACTGCTGAGCCTTTTATAGGCCGCTGCCTCTCTCGACGCTCCCCGGACTGCTGAGCCTTTTATAGGCCGCTGCCTCACATTGTTGGAGCCGTTACATGTGCTCCTGCGTAAGGGTTGTGACTGGTTCTGGGGGGACTGTCAGGAATGGGCTTTCAACAGGCTGAGGAACCTGCTTTGTTCAAACAAACTGTTGACTTTGTATGACCCCTGTAAAAACAAAACTAGTTTTAACATGCGATGCATCATCATACGGGGTTGGGTGTGTGTTGCAGCAGAGAAATGACGATGGCCGACTACAACCGGTGGCTTATGCCTCCAGGTCGCTCTCCCAGGCAGAGCGTGGGTACGGCATGGTCGAAAAGGGAGTACTCGCTTGCGTTTACGGTGTGAAAAAGTTGCACCAGTATCTTTTCGGCAGACTGTTCGAGTTAGAAACGGATCACAAGCCGTTAACATCCCTGTTGCCCGACAGCAAGGCTGTCAATGCCAATGCGTCAGCTCGCATACAGCGATGGGCCCTCACGCTGGCTGCATATGACTACACCATACGGCACCGGCCAGGCACTGAAAATTGCGCTGACGCGCTCAGCAGGCTTCCGCTGGCCACCACCAAGGGGGCAGCGGAGCAAAGCGCTGAGATGGTCATGGCCGTTGAGGTTTTTGACACCACAGGCTCCCCCATCACAGCTCGCCAGATCAAACTCTGGACCAACAGGGACCCCCTCCTATCCATGATAAAGAAATGTGTCCTGACTGGGGATTGGGCACCCGCACACGGGACGTGCCCCGAGGAGGTCAGACCGTTTCAGAGACGGATGGATGAGCTCTCCATCCAAGCCGACTGCCTACTATGGGGCAGCCGGGTGGTCATGCCCCAGAAAGGAAGGGAAGCATTCATCAGGGAACTCCACAGCGAGCACCCTGGCATTGTACTAAAGAAAGGCCATTGCCCGGTCACATGTATGGTGGCCGGGGATTGACTCAGACCTGGAACACTGGGTTCGCAGGTGCATGACGTGTGCTCAGCTGGGCAATGCCGCCAGGGAGATTCCACTCAGCCCGTGGCACTGGCCTACCAGGCCATGGTCACGCATCCACGTGGACTATGCGGGGCCGTTCATGGGAAAAATGTTCTTGATTGTAGTCGATGCATACTCAAAATGGATCGAGTGCATCATATTAAACTCGTGCACGACATCCATCACCGTGGAGAGTCTGCGCACGGTTTTCGCGACCCACGGCTTGCCGGACATTCTGGTCAGCGACAATGGCCCGTGTTTCACCAGCCATGAATTCCAGGAGTTTATGTTGGGTAATGGCATTAAACACGTCCGGACAGCACCGTTCAAGCTGGCTTCCAATGGCCAGGCAGAACGTGCAGTCCAAGTCATAAAACAAGGCATGCTTCGTATCCAGGGACCCTCTCTTCAGTACCACCTATCGTGCCTCCTGCTGGCCTATAGGTCCCGCCCGCACTTGCTCACGGGAGTCCTCCTCATGAAATGCACGCTCAAAACGTGGCTGTCCCTCATTCACCCAAGCCTGGCAGACATTGTTGAGGGCAAGCGGCAGTCCCAAACCGAGTGCCATGATCTAAACTCAAGCGGGAGGTGTATAGAAATGGATGACCCGGTATTTGTGCTTAACCATGCACTAAGACCCAAGTGGCTTGAGGGCACCGTAATTGGTAAAGAGGGAAATGGGGTCATAGTGGTCAGACTAAACAATGGGCAGATATGCCGCAAACATCTGGACCAGGTAAAGAAAAGGTTCAGCATGGATACTGAAGAACCTGAAATAGACCATGGGATGTCAACCACACCACTGCCAGTGAACAAGCAACAAGGACAGTCAACAGCATGCACAGTCCCTGCAGCCAGCCCGGACAGGCCGGAACCAACTCAGGCGACAGAGACGCATGCCAAGGCTCAACCACCAGAGCCACAACTGCGGCGCTCCACGAGAGAGCGTCGACTGCCTGAAAGACTCAATCTTTGACCCAAAGACATTAATGGGGAGGTGATGTCATGTTTGTAACCTTCACATAACTGTAACCAATATATAACAACACTGTACACTGTATGCAACTGTGAAATACACATCTTGACCACGGGGTGAATTTGTGGGAGACACTCCTTACCTGGTCAGTCAGGTACTTAAAGAGAGGTTCCACGCATGCTCAGCACTCCTTGGTCCGGGGAATAAAGGTGCAGGTCATGAGTGACCTTATCTGCAGTATATGCCTCGTGTGAATATGTTCTAGAGTTGAGAACTCTACACCCTCGATGGCAAGTATATCATTACTTAGCTAAGGAGACCAAAACTTTACACAATACTTCAGGTATGGTCTCACCAGGGTCATTTATAATTGCAGTAAGATGTCTTTACTCTTATATTCAAATCCTCTTGTAATAAAGGCCAACATACCATTTGCTTTCTTAATTGCTTGCTGTACCTGCATGTTAACTTTCAGTGATTTGTGGTACAAGCACACCCAGGTCCCTCTGAACACCAACATTTCCCAATCTCTCACCATTTAAAAAATACTCTGCTTTTATATTTTTCCTACCAAAATGGATAACTTCACATTTCTCCACATTATATTCCATTTGCCATGTTTGTGCCCACTCACTTAGCCCCTTGAAGCCTCTTTGCATCCTCCTCACAACTTACATTCTTACCTAGCTTTGTATCATCAGCAAACTTGGATATATTACATTTGGTTCCCTCGTTGATATAGATTGTGAATAGCTGGGGCCCAAGCACTGATCCTTGCGACACCTCAATAGTTACAACGTGCCAATCCGAAAACGACCTGTATATTCCTACTCTCTGTTTTCTGTCTGTTAACCAATGCTCAATCCATGCTAGTATATTACTCCCAGTCCTATGAGCCCTAATTTTGTTTAATAACCTTTTGTGTGGCACCTTATCGAATGCCTTTTGAAAATCCAAACACACCACATTCACTGGTTTCCCTTATCTATTCTGCTAGTTACAATCTCAAAAATATTTAATCGATTTGTCAAACATGATTTCCTTTCATAAACTCTTATTATTATTTTCTAAGTGCCCTGTTGCCATGTCCTTAATAATAGATTCCTGCATTTTCCCTACTACTGATGTCAGGCTAACTGGTCTGTAGTTCCCCGTTTTCTTTCTTCCCTCTTTTCTTAAATAGAGCGGTTACATTTTGCTACCCTCCAATCCGGGAACCATTCTAGAATCTATAGAATTTTACGAAATAACAACCAATGCATCCACTATCTCTATTGCCAATTCTTTCAAAACCCTAGGATGTAGGCCATCAGGTCCAGGGGATTTAGCGGCTTTCAGTCCCATCAATTGCTCCAGTACTATTTTTTACTAATGGTAATTTCTTTCAGTTCCTCATTCTCACTAGATCCTTGGTTCTCCATTATTTCTGGGAGGTTTTTTGCGTCTTCTTCCGTGAAGACAGGCACAAAATATTTGTTTAATTTCTCTGCCATGTCCTTATGCCCCATTATAATTTTTCCTGTCTCAACCTGTCAGGGACCCACATTTACTTTCACTAATCCTTTCTTTTTTACATACCTGTAGAAACTTTTACAGTCTGTTTTTATGTCTCTGACTAGTTTACTCTCTCATTCTATTTTCCCTTCCTTTATCAATTTCTTGGTCCTCCTTTACTGAATTCTAAAATCCTCCCAATCCTCAGGCTTACTGCTTTTTTTTGGCAACATTGTAAGCCTCTTCCGTTGATCTAGTACTAGATTTAACATGTAGCATTAATTTGTTTTTTAACAGTTGTCCACTTAGTTCTTTGAATAAGTTGAGTCCTTAGTGAGGCTCAGTTATGGACAGACTTAGCTCGCATGTCTGCCTGGAAACTAACAAAAGCTTACCAATAGCTGGATAAAGCTGGCAGCTCAAAAACTGCCCTAAATATAGTCACCCATGGCATGCATTACTGTGCCTTGCTGTCTTCAGCTCATACCAACCCAAAGCTCCTTTTGTTCAGGTTCAATTGCCTCCTAAATCTCTTTCCACCATGCCTTCCACCTTTTTCTCCCACACCAAGTTTAACAAGCTCACAGAATCTTTTGTCTGTAAAGTTGACACCATCTATGTAGTTGCCTGGACACTCCAGTGGAATGCTGAGGGAGTGCTGCACTGTCGGAGGTGCTGTTTTTTGGATGAGACGTTAAACCGAGGTCCCGTCTGCTCTCTCAAGTGGACATGAAAGATTACATGGCACTATTTCGAAGAAGGGCAGGAGGGTTATCGCTGGTGTCCTGGCCAATATTTATCACTCAATCAACATAACAAAAACAGATTATCTGGTCATTATCACATTGATGTTTGTGGGAGCTTGCTGTGTGCAAATTGGCTGTCGCGTTTCTCACGGTAAAACAATGATTACACTCCAAAAGTACTTCATTGGTTCTAAAGAGTGGTTGTGAAAGGCACTATATAAATGCAAGTTTTTGGGCTGAACTTACGGCTTTTTGGATTTCGGGGCGTGAAGCGCGGCGGGGCATAAAAGGTTGCGTCTGAAAATAGTTGCGCCTTCGACTGGAAGTTTCGTCGAAAAAGTCATCTGGAGGAGCGTTGTCGGTAAATCAGGCATTACATGACTGACTTTGTGCACCCGAGTCAAAACTTTTGGTGTTAAAGGAGGCGGCCATTTTGCGCATGTGTTTTATTTTCTTTCCGGTCACAAACGCTCATGCAGGGTGCCACAGCTTCCTGCGTGCATGCGCATATAAACCGCCCACTTCAGCCACTTCTGCTGAAATGGAGGAGCAGGAGGGGTTGCAACATGCCAGGCGTTTAAGTCATGAGGCAAGTGAGGCCTTAGTCCATGCAGTGGAGAGGAGGTGGTCCTCACTCCATCGTGCTGGGAGAGCCAGATCACTCCCTCCTGTGTTTGTGGAGGGAAATAGTGCAGGAGGTGTCTGTTGCAGACACTGTGCCCAGGACTGGCACACGGTGTCGAAAAAAGTTCAACGACCTTACGTGGTTCATCAGGGTGAGTACCATTTGTATCTAAGTTTTCCTCCATGACATCTAACATTAATCTCACACATTATGTGAAGTTTGTCATGCATTTGGTCCCTCTCAACACTCTGTGGGGTGGCTTTCACAATGCATAAGAAAGATGAAGGCTTACTTCGACACCCATTGGCTTTTAATGATCCATGCACAGTAATTCTATCATTTACATCATTCCTCATTATACACTCCAACTGTTGCTATGCCTTTCTGAAAGATCACTTACAGCCCCCATGTTAGATCCCCCTAACCTGCGAACAAATACTGACGAAGCACAAGCAACATCCAAACAGATTGAATGGAAGCCACAATAACATTCACACAATATCACCTTTGTACTCTGGTAGGCATATCTGCCACAACAGCAGAGAAACCATTTCTGAACCCTTTCTATTTTTCTCTTTGCAGTCCAAACATTTCCATAATAGAAGGGAGCAGCTGCGGCCAGGCGCGGGTCTGCCTAAATCCAACCCCTTGACGGATGTTGAGGAAAGGGTCTCAGCCCTCATTGGAGTCCCAGCTTGGGCAGTTGCCGGAGCCCCCTTCGTGTAGTGAGGGTATGTAAATGGATCACACGACTGACTTCCTGGGCTTTGAGGAGTTGGAGGCTCTTGACCTCAGTGGCGTATAGCAACACAGTGTCGGGGTGGAATCTTGTAGGCCAGCTCCCCAGAGGGTGAGTCGGCAAAGTCGGTATGCTCAAAGACAGGCAGACATGGAACTGGACTTGGTGGAAATGTTCAGGGAAACCACAGGAATGCACCATGAGCTTATGGATGCATTGGGACAGATCCCAGCGAGCATTGACAAGCTTACTGTGACTATTGCGGAGGAGCGTCGCAGGTTGTCGGTGCGACTCGGGAGTCAAGCGAGGCCATCATTGCCCACACATGGGGGGTTTGGATTTTAGGCTTTTCTGTTTTCGGGGTGAAAACGGAAACAGGGCGGGAAAGTTATCGGCTGGGAATAGTTTGCGCTTTGGTATGGAAATTTCGGCATCTGGGCGCTGCGTTAGGGGGCACAGTGCTAAGGGCGGCGTTGTATACTTTTCATGGCGCAAGGATGGGAAACTTGTGACTTAATCTGCTGGGCCATGCGCGCTCTGAGAGAGGCCTGGAGCGGGGGGGGAAAAGAAACCATTAAAAAAATCCACAAAAACATTCCCAAAACATTCCCCACGCCATCACAACACAAATCGCTAACAAAGTTTAAAGAACAAACACTCGCACTTACTTTTGGAGTACTTTACCTTACTCTGCGCCACCAGCTGTGCTGCACCGATTTCCCAGGCATTCATTGCAGCGCACTTCTGGGCGGACAGTTCGGGGAAAAGTCAAAACTACTGCCGTGTCACAACCAGAGGCATTGCACACTCGGCACAGCTCTTCCCGGCAGTGCTGCTCTCAGCACCACCTCAAAACTCGACTGGAGGATCGCGACGGGATGCAGGAGACCTCAACACCACCTTTCACGCCGCTCCGGGGTGAAACCTGAGCACAAAGGAGCGGAAAATTCAGCCCAGAGGCTGGTGGCCTCGAGCAGCGACAGTGGAGTTCCAGAGTGTGTGACACATGCCATTGATCACGCCGCAGACTCGGGCACATCACAGGCATAAGCTTTGCTTCAGTTTGGGCAGGTGATGCAGTCCATGTCTGCTTCCATACTCTCTGCGTTCCCCACTGTCCAACGGGGAAGTGATGGTGCTGAAGTAGGCCAGCAAGATGTGGGGACACATCGTGCTCCGATTGTGAAGGCCCAGCCCCGTCAGAGAGTCAGTGACTCCCCGGAAATGGCAGGTGCTGTCATTCCTTAGGATGACAGAATTCCGGATCCCACCACTCACTCGCCAACCATGCACCATACACGGTTGACACCCCAGCCACCTGTGACTGGTCATGCCGATGATGAGGCACCCCAGTTCAAAGCTGGGCCAACAGCTGGTCCAGGACATCCTCAGATGCCATATGCATTGTCTACCCCTCTACCCCCCAACACGGCAGCCCTCTAGCAGCCTTGCTGTATGCCCTGAGGACTCATTGAGGAAGAGCAGCAGTTATGGGAGGGGGTTGAAGGGAAGGTGCGGGGGGGGGAACGTCATGAAAAAAACCATTAAGGCCTGGCACCACTTCAATGTCAGGAATGTCTGTACCATTGTCCACATTGTACATAGTTGTGTGATAACAATCCACTCCTATTCAATGGTGTTGCTGCATGAAGCAGTTTCGTGTTCATTGAGATTCTGATCACTGTAGGATGCAGTTTTGTGTTCATTGACCACGCTAGCTGACCTTGTCAATGGCTTCTTTTACTCAATGACCACTGCTCTGCCTTTCAAAACCATCATCATTGCCCTTCCTCAAAAAATCCACCTTCAAATAATGGAGACCTGAGAAAATTGTGCCCTGCCCCAAATTCCGGCCCACCTGCCTGACACACATCGGTATCTTGCCCTCCCAGGGTCACGAATTTCAGGCCCAGCATATTTTTTAATACTATTATTTGCTTGTTCTGTTGCTGTTGATTAAACTTGTTTGGCCATTAAAGGCCAAATCAAGGTCCAATATAGTGTTATTCTGTCGCTTTTGAAGACAAGGATGATCTCATGGAGTTACGGGATCAGTGGCTGACGTAATCTAAGAAAGGCTGTCTGTTATCCTGGCAAGTTTACTTAGATAAGAACATAAGAATAAAAGAACATAGGAAATAGGAGCAGGAGTGGGTCACTTGGCCCTTCAAGCTAACTCTGCCATTCAATAGGATTATGGCTGATCTTCTACCTTTAGTCCACCTTCCCGCAGAATCCTCATATCCCTTGATTCCTTTGTGGGTCCGAGTTTGGTCAAACCTAAGTTCAGCCCATGTACCATCGACAAGACCACTAAGATCCTGATGGTTCTTTGGGTGGAAGTTTGGTGGAAAAATGGAGAAAAAACCGCCCGGTGAAAAAATTGGCCTTACACTCCGATTCTGGGCGACAACGGGCGGTAGGTCGGATTCTGGGCGGCAAAGCAATCCTCGGCAAAGTAGCGCCGACGATAGAGTCGGGCCCAGGGAGGGGAGAACGGGAAATTTTTTTTTCAACAAATGGAAAAAAAACTTTTGCAAATCCTTCAGAGGACCCTATCCACCAAAATCATTGCAAAAGAAATGAAAAAACATGTGCACTATCCTTTTCTTGCAGGTCTTCATACTTACCGTTCAGGTAAGACCTACCTCCACGCAGCGACCTCTTCTGCTACTCGAGCGGAGGACTGCCCAGACCAATCTGGGGAGTGAGCGGGCGGAAGGACTTTTGTCGGCGTTGCACATCGGCGCACTGCAGCGGATGTTCCCCAGTGGCCTTCTCTTCTCTCCGGTGTGAGGGCCTCACCAAACTCGCTCGGAGGGGAGAGCGCCGAAAAAACAGAGAGACTGCCAAGAAAACTCAGAGGCAGCCTACGGTATGTCCACCAAATTCGGGCTCTTAGTTTCCAAAAATCTATTGACCTCTGTTTTGAATATACTCAATGACTGAGCATCCACAGCTCTCTATGGGAGAGAATTCCAAAGATTCACAACCTTTTGAGTGAAGAAATTTCTTCTCATCTCAGTCCTAAATGGCTGACTCCTTATTCTGAGACTGTGACCTCTAGTTCTAGAATCCCCAGCCAGAGAAAACATCTACCCTGTCGAGCCCTTTAAGAATTTTATATGTTTCAATATGATCACCTCTCATTCTTCTAAACTCTAGGGAATATAGGCCTAGTCTACTTAATTTCTCCTCATAGGACAATCCCCTCATCCCAATAATCAGTCTAGTGATCCTTTGTTGCACTCCCTCTAAGGCGAGTATATCCTTCCTCAGGATTGCTACCAGTGCCATGTGCTAGTCAGAGTAGGAATTGCAGGATAGCTCAGATGAATACATGGCTTGAGGAGAGGTTCAGAAGGGAGGGATTCAAATTCCTGGGACATTAGAACCAGTTCTTGGAGAGGTGGGACCAGTACAAACAGGATGGTCTGCACCTGGGCAGGACCGGAACCAATGTCCTAGGGGGAATGTTTGCTAGCACTGTTGAGGAGGGGTTAAACTAATATGGCAGGGGGATGGGAACCTATGCAGGGAGACAGAGGGAAGAAGAATGTGGGCAGAAGCAAAACATAGAAAGAAGAAAGGTAAAAGTGAAGAGCAGAGAAACCCAAGGCAAAAATCAAAAAGGTTCATATTACAGCAAAACTCTAAAAGGACAACGTGTGTTTAAAAGACAAGCCTGAAAGCTTTGTGCCTCAATGCGAGGAGTATTCATAATAAGGTGGACGAATTACTGCACAGGCAGCAATTAATGAATATGATATAATTGGCATCATGGAGACATGGCTCCAGGGTGACCAAGGCTGGGAACTCAACATTCAGGGGTACTTAACATTCAGGAAGGATAGACAGGAATGAAAAGGAAGTGGGGTAGCGTTGCTGGTTAAAGAGGAAATTAACACAATAGTAAGGAAGGACATTATCTTGGATGATGTGGAATCTGCATGGGTGGAGCTGCGGAATACCAAGGGGCAGAAACCGCTGGTGGAAGTTGTGTACAGGTTGGGGACAGCATCAAACAAGAAATTAGGGAGGCGTGCAATAAAGGTACAGCAGTTATCACGGGTGACTTTAATCTACATATAGATTGGGCTAACCAAACTGGTAGCAATACGGTGGAGGAGGATTTTCTGAAGTGTATTAGGGATTGTGATGTATGTAGTACTCAAATCAATGACTCCACACAGTCTAGTGTTGTAGTAACTGCTTTGACCTTAGTCCTTTATTTTGTGACTCCAGAGTGCCTCTCAGGTGTGGCGGGCAGGTACTTCCAGGTCTCCCACCACAGCGCCCTCTGTGGCGCACCATTGTAACAATACATTTAATGTACCTGGACAATACATAACATCTCACTCCCCACCCAGTTCCAAAAGCCATTGCCGGTAACCTCGGCCTTGTTCATCCTGGTTGAATTGTGAGTGTGAGTCCATGACCCTCCACTTCCCTCTTCTCCCCCATGTAGAGATTATGCTTGCGATCTGGTGCAAGCATATGGTATTTGCAGTCCTTACATGGGTGATATAAGTACACGAGCATAACCTCCAACAGAAAGCAGGTATACATAGACAATGTATTTGTATGGTACATATAGATGCATTGAAGAATCATAACAAAAGGTTGCAGGTACACTGAACAGTTATTTAATCCCAGCTCCACTGGCTGAGGTACGGTGGTGGCATACAGCCCCTTTTTTTGCCCGAGGTAATGGGCTGCACTGAGACAGGGTATCGCAACTAGTGCGTTGCCTCTGTTCTCAGAAAATAGTCGCCTTTGCGGCTCATCTGCCGCTGTTGAACCAGTGCATGAATCACATAAAATCGGAAATCGCATTAGTCATGTTAGTCACAGATCCATTAACCCTTTTACTTGTACCTCGTGGTATTAACTCTTTTCGTAAATCACCCATCATTTTCAACACAGTAATCATTTCAGCATCAAAATATTAACTCCTGTCTTAAATCACGTCATCATACAAATCACATTACTCATTTAGACTCGCTCTTGCCTTACAAAAGTCTCGATGTAAGGCCCTTTTAAGACTCCTGGGTACATTTCCCTTTTAAGACGCCATCTTGTTGTTCCAATGAGGCTTCCACTGGGCGCCACCATTTTAGTTGCACTGCTTGCCTTTCTCTGCAGACTTCTGCTGCCACGAGGCTCGCCACAATCTTGAGCTTGCTGTGTCCCTTTACATCGAAACAACTCCGCCAACAGTTGCAGCCGATTACAGAAAAGGAGGTTCCAAGCTAAAAGGGACGTAGCGTGCCTGAAGAAATGGTCCAGAAAAGGCATAGATTAAACGCTCATTTTGTTGAGGAGGAGCTTCCTGCAATTACTGAACCAATTGAGGATGTGAATGGCTTGACTGCACTGCTGAGCGAGTTTGAGAAGAAAAATATGAATCCCATTTCTGCTCTACATCTGTTTTGCAAGCGCAGAGGATGCCGTCTGCATTTCCAAGAGGTGGAGAATTCAGAGGCTTCTGGCATGATATGTTACTCTCTTCGTGCAGTTGTGGATGGGGTTGAGTTTAAAGAAGGATTAGGTGTCAGCAAAAAAAAACGGCCAAGAACATTTGTGCTGAAGCCGAAACCGCGGGACGCTGGGTGTCCTTGATCACACCTCGCACCTCAGAGATCCGCCTGTACCTGGAGAGCACCTCTTCCAGGGCCTGCTCGTCTGTGTCGAGGTTTAGATCGCCGATGAACAGCTTTCCTCCTCCGGACCCTCTTGCGAGGTTGGTTTCCCTGCTGAACTCTAGCCTACTGCTGCCTACCAGTTCGCTCTCGACTCTCTCTCAGGACCCACCACACTTCGACCGCACCCGGGAGCCACAACACACCGGCCCCCGCACCGCCGCATCCTCCGGAGCCAGCCTCTGCCTGCGGGCCGACGGTGCCTGCTGGAGCAGACCATCGAAGCCCTTCTTTCTCCCCCAGCTCGGTCGGCGCTGCTCTTTGGGAACCCGGGGGACAGCGGTCTGTGGAGGAATGAAGTCTTCCCAGCTCCCACGCACCTTCCCCATCCACTTCCTGCCGAGTAGCGTTGGCCCATCGCCTGCAATGATCCACAAAGGTAAACCGTATGTCTTGCCCCCGTAAGATACCTGCACATCCGCTCTGCCAAGAACAGGTATCAGTTCCTTGGTGTAGGAGTGCAGCTTCGCCGTGACCGGGACCAGCGTGGGTCGTGCAGCTGGGTTGATTCACAGTTTATCAAAAGTTTCCTGACTCATCAGCGACTGACCCGATCCAGTGTCCACTTCCATATTCACTGGGACTCCGTTAATCTTGACTTCCAAAACCACTGGGGCCGAATCGTCGGTATAAGTATACAGTCCAAACGCATCATCTTCTTCCTGCTCCTCGCTGGATGGTGGCTCATCGACCATCTCCTCAGCCACACGGTGAGTCAGGTTTCTTTTGCACATACGCTGAAGGTGGCCTTTCGTGCGGCAGGTATTGCACGTATACTCTGCAAACCTGCACTAGTGAGCCCCATGGCTTCCTCCGCAGCGCCAGCATGGTGCTACTCGATTAGCCCCCCTCGGCGGACTCTGAGTTCCAGGACCCCGAGGTCCGTGCTCTCTGCCCTGGGCAGAGCCACGTTCTGCAGTTTTGTCTGTGACAGGCGCTATCCTGTGGACAGTGCCTGCCGGGTTCGAGACTGTTTTGGGGATCATCTGCTTGGTGCTGCAAATCGAGGTCATAAATGCTCGTCTGATGGTGATGGCTTGCTTCAGGGTGACTGTAGGTTCACTGGATAGCAGCTTGTGAAGGAGACCATCATGGCCAATCCCCATAACAAAAACGTCTTGCAACGCCTCATCAACGTGTGTGCCAAAATCACACGGCGCCGCGAGTCTCCTGATGTCCGCAGCATATTTGGTGACATACTGGCCCTCAGGTCTACAGTGGTGGTAGAATTTGTGCCTGACTGTGAGGATGCTCTCCTTCGGTTTCAGTTGGTCACGAATTAATTCAATTAGCTCCTCATATGACTTGTCCTTGGCGCTCGCGGGTGCCAGCAAATCCCTGACGAGACAGTAAACCTCATCACCACAACTGGACAGCAATATCGCCGTACGCTTCTCTCTCAGTGCGTTCGTGTCCCCCGTCAGGTCGTTTGCTATAAAGTAGTACTCGAGCCTTTCCGTAAAGGCCTCCCAATCATTACCCACTGTAAAATCCTTTAACAAGCCCAGAGTAGCCATGGTTGCGTGAAGCTCGTCCGTGTCCTCGTCGCCAATGTGATGTATGTCGCACTCAAATCACTGACTCTACACAGTCTGGTGTTGTAGTAACTGTTGTGACCTTAGTCCTTTATTGTGTGACTCCAGAGTGCCCCTCAGGTGTGGCAGGCAGCCTTTTATACTCTGTCTTGCAGGTACTTCCAGGTCTCCCACCACAGCGCCCTCTGTGGTGCACCATTGTAACCATACATTTAATGTACCTGGACAATACATAACAGGGATGGTTTTCTAGACCAATATGTTGAGGAACCAACTAGAGGGCTAGCCATCCTAGACTGGGTGATGTGTAATGAGAAAGGACTAATTAGCAATCTTGTTGTGCGAGGCCCCTTGGGGAAGAGGGACCATAATATGGTAGAATTCTTTATTAAGATGGAGCGTGACACAGTTAATTCAGAGACTAGGATCCTGAACTTAAGGAAAGGTAACTTCGATGGTATGAGACGTGAATTAGCTAGAATAGACTGGCAAATGATACTTAAAGGGTTGACGGTGGATAGGCAATGGCAAACATTTAAGGATCACATGGATGAACGTCAACAATTGTACATACCTGTTTGGAGTAAAAATAAAACGGGGAAGGTGGCTCAATCGTGGCTAACAAGGGAAATTAAGGATAGTGTTAAATCCAAGGAAGAGGCATATAAATTGGCCAGAAAAAGTAGCAAACCTGAGGACTGGGAGAAATTTAGAATTCAGCAGAGGAGGACAAAGGTTTAATTAGTAGGGGGACAATAGAGTATGAGAGGGAGCTTGCCGGGAACATAAAAACTGATTGCAAAAGCTTCTATAGATATGTGAAGAGAAAAAGATTAGTGAAGACAAATGTAGGTCCCTTGCAGTCAGATTCAGGTGAATTTATAATGGGGAACAAAGAAATGGCAGACCAATTGAACAAATACTTTGGTTCTGTCTTCACGAAGGAAGACACAAATAACCTTCCGGAAGTACTAGGGGACCGAGGGTCTAGTGAAAAGGAGGAACTGAAGGATATCCTTATTAGGCAGGAAATTATGTTAGGGAAATTGATGGGATTGAAGGCTGATAAATCCCCAGGGCCTGATAGTCTGCATCCCAGAATACTTAAGGAAGTGGCCCTAGAAATCGTGGATGCATTGGTGATCATTTTCCAACAGTCTATCGACTCTGGATCAGTCCCTATGGACTTGAGGGTAGCTAATGTAATACCACTTTTTAAAAAAGGAGGGAGAGAGAAAACAGGTCATTATAGACCGGTTAGCCTAACATCAGTAGCGGGGAAAATGTTGGAATCAATTATTAAAGATGAAATAGCAGCACATTTGGAAAACAGTGACAGGATCGGTCCAAGTCAGCATGGCTTTATGAAAGGGAAATCATGCTTGACAAATCTTCTGGAATTTTTTGAGGATTGTGATATATTTACAGAGCACAGCCTACACAGCTCCTAACATGGCAGGCAGCTCTGTCGGAAGCCTCCGGAACAGCCTGGTTCTGTTTATTATTAACTCTGCAGTTGCAGTACACAATATGTCCACATCCACAGTGTGGAGCTACAAACATTACAAACTTACAGACATTACACTTCTCCCTCCTTAATGAAGAAATTATTATAAGAAACAGCGTACATAACTTTCATTTTTATACATAACACAGGATATAGACTTATTTTTTTCCATATTTACAAATTTAACTTTACCACTTGTTTTCTGTTTCGAATAGGATACCTTCGCTCTTGAACAGAACCTTCCAAACATGGTGTCAATTTCACACTCATTCGAGGCTCATCCTGAGGAACGTCTTCCTCCATGGAATTTCCTTGATTTTCATTTGAACTCACTCTAACTTCAGGCTCTTTCTTTTTCTAACTCGGACTCAGACTTTTATTTTGATTCTCTCCTAGATTTGTTTCCAGTACATTGGATTTAGGATTTGCTACTGGTGTATCAAAACTATCTGATGAGTTAGAAATAATTGAATCATTCCCACCTTCAACTCCTTCCATGTCTGTAGGTAAAATATCATCAATATGAACAAACCTAACCTGTCCATTATCAAACATCTTTACCAAATATGTGCGAGGACCACATATCTTTACCACTCTTCCTGGTAACCACTTTAACCATTTATGGTGATGGTTCTTCACTCTCACCTTCTGGTTTAATTTCACACTTCTCTCTTTTACTCTACCTCTATCATGATTCTCTTTCTGTCTTAATTGTGTCTCTTCTACGGACTGTGCCAAATTTGGTTTTAACAATGAGAATCTGATTTGTGGCTGTCGTTTGAGAAACAACTCTGCTGGTGTTCTACCAGTAGTTGTATGAGGAGTATTTCGATATGTAATCAAAAAATTAGCCAATTTGTGAGCCAATGACAACTGTCATTTCCTTGGATTTGGATCTAACATTTGTTTTATGAGGGCATGTTTTACAATTTGTACAGTGCACTCTGCTGCACCATTCGAAGCAGGATGGTATGGTGGAACCTTGGTATGTTTCACACCATTTTTGCTCATGAATTGTGCAAATTCTTCTGAATGAAATTATGGTTCATTATCCGAAACAATTTCTTCTGGGTGGCAAAATGAAGAAAATAATCTTCGTAAAATGTCCAATGTTTTACTTGTTGTTATTTTCCACATTGGGAACACCTCAACCCACTTCGAATGGCTATCAATCACAATGAACAATTGTTGTCCTTCTAACTCAGCAAAATCAATATGTAGCCTACCTGGGAGGCCATTTCCATGGCTGTAAGTGTACTGATGGTGGTTGCTTGCTTACCGATTGACATGTCGTACGCTGACTCACAATGTACTCTATATCTTTATCAAGACCTGGCCACCATAAATAACTGCGTGCAAAATTCTTGGTCAAGCACATTCCCAGGTGCTGGTCATGGAGGTCTCCTTATAATTTGGACCTGAATTTATTTGGTATAACCACTCTTGCACCCCACATGATACAATCTTTATCGACTGATAATTCATTCCTACGAATGAAGAATGGATGTGTATCTTTGTCTGTTACCTGGTTTGGCCATCCATTTGCAACATAATAATACACCTTTGACATCACTGGGTCACGTTTGGTTGCTCTACCAATCTCTTCAGCTGTGACTGACAGTTCATCAATGTATGAAAAATAAAACACTTCTTCCCTATCGGATGTAACGTGTGATGGGGAAGGCAATCTAGACATTGCATCAGCATTACTGTGATCAGCTGATTGTCTGTATTCAATATCATATGTATATGCTGACAAAATCAAAGCCCATCTCTGCATTTGGGCTGCAGCTAATGTTGGAACTGGGGACTTTGGATGGAGGATTGATGTTAGGGGCTTATGATCGGTAACGATGGTAAACTTACAACCATACAAGTATTTGTGAAACTTCTTGACCCCAAAAATTAATGCCAAAGCTTCCCTTTCAATTAGCGCATAATTACTCTCACTGGCACTGAGAGTGCGTGAAGCAAAAACAATTGGTCTCTCCTCCCCATACTTGATACATGAGAGATTACTGCCCCAACTCCATATGGAGAGGCATCACATGCTAGCTTAATCTCCTTAGATATGTCATAGTGAACTAACGTGGTGCTCTCTACCAATTTGCTTTTACACTCTTTGAATGCTGTATCGCATTCTTTTGACCACTTCCAATGGACCTGTTTTTTCAAAAGTTCATTCAGTGTAGGCAAATTTGGTAGGAACTTCCTATAATAGTTCAAAAGACCCAAGAATGAACAAAGTTCAGTGACATTCCTGGGAGTGGGTGCATTTCTGATTGCATCCAGTTTTTCCATGGTTGGATGTAAACCATCTTTGTCTACTCTGTACCCTAAGTACTCCACTGAGTTTTTAAATAACTCACACTTACGAGCAGACACTCGTATTCTGTGCTTCCCTAGCTGTTTGAGGACTTCATTCAATATGTTGTTATTAATTTGCCTATTCGGTGCTAAAATGAGAATGTCATCCAAATATCATACTACCCCTTCAATACCTTGCAAAATCAGGTTCATCACCCCTTGGAATATGGCAGGGGTGGAAGGCACTCCAAACGGTAGCCTATTAAATTGATATAGGCCTAGATGAGTATTTGTAGTCAAACATGACTTGGACTCCTCATCTAGTTCAAGCTGTAAGTAGGCATTCGTAAGATCCAGTTTTGAGAAGGTCTGACCACCTGTCAGTCTTGTGAACAAATCTTCTGTATTCGGCAATGTATTGGGGACATTACTCTCTGGTTTACGGTTACTTTATAATCACCACACAACCTTACCTTATCATCGGAATTAGGTACAATAACAATGGGTGTAGCCCAATTACATCGATCTATCTTACAAATAATGTTCTCAGTCTCTAGTCTTTTGAGTTCTTGCTCAACTTTCTCCTTGACAGCATATGGTACGGAACGTGGCTTGTAGTAAACCGATCTAGCGTCCTTCTGTACCCTGACACTTCCCTTGAAGCCTTGGATCGGACTGCCCGGTTCGCAGAACACCTTCGGATACTTCTTGATAACCTCATCTGTTGATGAAAATCTCGCTTCCACACAGAAAATCTCACTGCAATCCAGCTTCAGTGAGCTCAACCAATTTCTTCCTAGTAAGACAGGCTTGTCTCCTTTCATTACTATTAGAGGCAAGTTCTGAAATGAATCTTTATATTTCACTGGTACGGTGATACGACCTACCACAGGAATTTTCTCTCCCGAGTAGCCTCGCAGCTCTATCTTGGATTTCTCTAGTAAGAAATCATGCAATTTGTCGAGGTACAGCGACTCTGGTACTACACTCACGGATGCACCGTGTCGATTTCCATTGGTATCTTGAATCCCGCAACAGCTATTTGGATTTTGATACTTGCTCCTAACATGGCAGGCAGCTCTGTCGGAAGCCTCCGGAACAGCCTGGTTCTGTTTATTATTAACTCTGCAGTTGCAGTACACAATACGTTCACATCCACAGTGTGGAGCTACAAACATTACAAGCCTGCAGACATTACAAGGATGTCACTAGTAGAGTGGACAAGGGAGAACCAGTGGATGTGGTGTATTTGGGCTTTCAAAAGGCTTTTGACAAGGTCCCACACAAGAGATTGGTGTGCAAAATCAAAGCACATGGTATTGGGGGTAATGTACTGACGTGGATAGAGAACTGGTTGGCAGACAGGAAGCAGAGAGTCGGGATAAATGGGTCCTTTTCAGAATGACAAGTAGTGACAACTGGGGTGCCGCAGGGCTCAGTGCTGGGACCCCAGCTATTTACAATATACATTAATGATTTGGATGAGGGAATTGTGTGTAATATCTCCAAGTTTGAAGATGACACTAAGCTGGGTGGCGGTGTGACCTGTGAGGAGGACGCTAAAAGGCTGCAGGATGACTTGGACAGGTTAGGTGAGTGGGCAAATGCATGGCTGATGCAGTATAATGTGGATAAATGTGAGATTATCCACTTTGGGGGCAAAAACACGAAGGCAGAATATTATCTGAATGGCGGCAGATTAGGAAAAGGGAAGATGCAACGAGACCTGGGTGTCATGGTACATCAGTCATTGAACGTTGGCATGCAGGTACAGCAGGCGGTGAAGAAGGCAAATGGTATGTTGGCCTTCATAGCTAGGGGATTTGAGTATAGGAGCAGGGAGGTCTTACTGCCTTGGTGAGGCCCCACCTGGAATATTGAGTTGAGTTTTGGTCTCCTAATCTGAGGAAGGACATTCTTGCTATTGAGGGAGTGCAGCGAAGGTTCACCAGACTGATTCCTGGGATTGCTGGACTGACATATGAGGAGAGACTGAATCGACTGGGCCTGTATTCACTGGAGTTTAGAAGGATGAGAGGAGGTCTCACAGAAACACATAAGATTCTGACGGGACTGGACAGGTTAGATGCAGAAAGAATGTTTCCTATGTTGGGGAAGTCCAGAACCAGGGGACACAGTCTAAGGATAAGGGTTAAGCCATTTAGTACTGAGATGAGGAGAAACTTCTTCACTCAGAGAGTTGTTAACCTGTGGAATCTCCTACCACAGAGAGTTGTTGATGCCAGTTCATTGGATATATTCAAGAGGGAGTTAGATATGGCCCTTACGGCTAAAGGGATCAAGGGGTATGGAGAGAAAGCAGGAAAGGGGTACTGAGGTGAAGGATCAGCCATGATCTTATTGAATGGTGGTGCAGGCTCGAAGGGCCAAATGGCCTACTCCTGCACCTATTTTCTATGTTTTTATGTTTCTATATAATTGTAGCAAGACTTCTTTTCTCTTATACTCCAAACCCTTTGTAATTAAGGCTAACATACCAGTTGCTTTTCTAAATGCTTGCTGTACCTGCAAGATCATTGAACTTTGTCCTGCACTGTTAGGAATGTGGTATTGTGGAGGAAGCACTGACACTGTTGATGACCTACTCCCATTTCCCCAGGATGCTCTTCTCAGGGGCCTGATATCCATTTAAGTTGTGACAGGTCTTTTTTAGCAATATACAATTTTCTGTTCCATTTCCACCAATGGACATCCTAATCACAGGTGTTTTCCATGCCTGTCATATTTAAATTAAGCTGACTCCACACATTATCTGTTTGGGAAATCTTGGCTTTGTGCACTGTGAATGAGAGAGAAGGAAGACAATATAAATATTATGGCGTGGGGGTCAATGATCACGCAAGGTTGGAATTTTGTGCACCTTCTTAAGATATTCCACCTTAAGCCACTGGTTGCCATAATTCAATCAACACATTAAACAAATTCATCGATAGAGGTGTAAAACACCCATAATAATTTGCTATCGATCACTCGATCAGTGAAAGGGCCTGTTGAGACTCAGGGTTAGATTTTAATTGCAGATAGCCATTTGGCGCCACTGGACACCCTATTGTATGCTGGTGGGAAGCTCAGTCCATTTCGAGGACATGGCCTCAATTAAAGGATTTGCTGTGAACTGTAAGGGGGTGTGGTCTCTATGAGGGGGTCAGGTTTCCTTCTGACCAACTTGAGCAGTTCGAATCGCTCCCACTTCCTTGGGTTCTGAACTCTGGATTTATTTGGGGGGTGTGACAAAAGTGCAAAGGACACTGGTTTGATGCAAAATAACTTTGTTTTTATTACAGTCAAAGTAATACAGGCTTATTACTCTAGTAAGAAAATACAAGGCCAAACTTACAATCACTCTAATAAAGGACAATACAAGGAAAGGTACAAGGTCAAACTTAAAATCGCTCTAATAAAGAACCATACACTACACATTCAAAGGGGGTCACAGTAAATTATATCGCCCACCTCCCAATACCTAATTCTAGCTAGGTTAGACTCCAGGGCAGTCAGGGACTATGCTTACCAATCCTTTTGACAGTTAATGGTAGATCGCAGTTTCAGGGTTTGCTGGATGCAGTAGTCTCTGCTTGCTGTACCCCGAACGTCGGAGAAGACTTCTTGCTGCGCAATCTTCAGTTGGGTTGAGTCCGCTGATGCAGTAAGGTGCGTTTTGGGGTAAGTACCTGGTTTTCTTCTTTAAAAATAGGTTTCTACAGTCTTTTAGGTAATGTTTTACACATTGGTAGGTCAGGATTAGATTGTAGAGTGGAAACTTTTCAATTCTTCGTTTTTTCCCCGTTGGAGTTTGGTTCGAGTTTAGTCGATCGCGATGGTTTTTCCGTTGATACCACGATGGTGATGTTCTTCCTTCCTTCAGGACTTCGAGGCTGGAGAAGTTAGTTTACAACTGTCGCATTGGTTTCTCTCCTTGTCGTGATGACACAGTGTAGTGTGTCAGTCAAAGTGTCATCTGAGGCAGTAGCAGCCTTGCAACTATCTAGCAATCTAACCTCTGTTGAAAACAGGGGCCAGTTATACGATTTCAGTGTTTCTAATCTTGGCGCCAAATCTGTTCAAAATCCTTTGTCTAATTTTGGCGGGCTGGGTTCTTCTTTGTAATATTTTGGTGGGCTCATTAAAGGTTGATATGTTTTGGGTGAGTTGATGTTCGAAAACTGTTTCCTGAAGGAACTATTAGTTTGGTAATTGCAATGTCCTTTTGTGCCTAGTCTTTCGCATACAGGCTGGATTGAGCCTCTTTGTGATGTATATGCTGAAATGGTTGTCCAGACCCATATTGATGGGTAGTTACCTCTGGGTGATTTTGTGATGTAAATGTTTCTTGTGGGGGAAGGATTTTCGAATACTCATTCTTCCAGACAGGTTAACTTAGTCCTCACACCCAGGTAGCTTCACTTAATTAGACTGCCTCCTGCTAGTTCCTTAGGTCCACCCACAGCCTTGAGTTTGTCTTTTAAAATCCAAAATTCTATTAAAGTTCGTAGTTTCTTTCATAAGCACTTCAGAGTTCCAAACTTTTTGGTAGATAGTCCCAAATTGAAAGTCCTTTCGAATGAGCCCAAACACTGGCGGGGTGGGGGGGGGGGGGGGTGTTCCTTGTGAATTTTGCTCCTGCTTCAGAGCTGTACTTCCCAATTGGATGACATGATGCAGCTCGCCAACTCCAGGCTCATGAAATATCGAGTGGCCCAGAGGTCAACCCAACAAGGAGAAAGTAGATTCAGGGGAGTGGGAGTAGGGTTTGCGATTCTGGTGGGGCAGTGGCTCACGTTATTCTTGTGGAGCCTAGAGGAGCACTCCTGTTCATCCTAGCTCCATAAATTTAGCACTTACCTTCTCGAGCCTCTTCTGCTCTTCGTCCTGCTTTTACTGACATTCCTCAAAGTGACACCTATCTGGTGGCAAATATCCTCCAAACAGAACAGTGCACAAAAATGTAAATGTTTGCTTGATTATTCGGATTGCAAAATTACAGATATATATAGTGAAGAAATTAGTGTTGGGGGCATCAGTGGAGAAATGATTAATGCCACATTCCCCTGTTTATTGTTATAGCAGAGGCTTTAACCCATTTAAAATAAAGGGGTGAGCTTCTGCATTAAATAGTAGACAGAGAAATATAATTCGATTGTATTAGAATCTGCCATTATCACCAACAGTAATTCTAGCTTTATATCAACAACTTCTGAATAAAATAAACAGGCTAAAGCCTTTGTTAAAACAGAAGACATAGGAATGTTATACAAATACATTAAGCATTTGTCCACTATTATCACCAACAGTAATTTTAGGGGAGATTTTGAGGCTTTCTGCCCAAAGAAAATGGGGCGATAGCACCCCGATAATGGTGGGGTCTGACGTACTGCCCCTTTCTCGGTGATGGTGTGGCCAACCACCGCTGCCAAAAATGGACCCCCACCCGGCCTTACCTTTTTCTGGGCCTGGTGACCGGTTGGGCCAACCAATATTGTGGAGGCCTAGAGCTGGTAGGCTGCCCCAGGTCTTAGCTCCCCAGCCGTATATTAATGAGATTTCCCCTCAAAATGGTCCAGGCTTCCTGCCAGCACTGCTGGACGACTAGAATTGCATGAGTGAAAATCTACCCCTTAATGCTTTATATTAGCAATACAAAATACACCATGTCGTTGAACACTAGGAGATGTGTTCACGGAGCTGTAGATGATACAAGTCACTGTGCCAGCTTTGACTAACCAAAGGACACAGCACTGTTGCCAATTTATTCTTGAAGATCAGCATGTTACTGCTGCCAGCAATTGTTTGTGAGAAACTGCTGATTACTGTTGACTTCAGTGGCGCCACATCTCAACTTCTATGTAGTGCATCCAAAAATGTGTTAGCATGGTTGGAAAATTAATCAACCATAAATGTATCGTCTGTCTATCAGAGGGAAAAGAAAAACATTCAGCTAAGAATTTACAATTGTGTTGTGTTAAGACAATGGCTGCTCAGCTTGCTTTTGCAGCATGATTTACTTTTTGCCAGATTGTGCATTTCAGTAAATAAACACAGACTGAATCTGAGTAACTCAATGGCTCTTGACCGCCTTTTGTTTTCTGATGTCATGAGTAACAGAAACAATCAGGCTCACTCCATGAACATTGACATCCTTGGCAAGTCAGAATTTTAAAAAGAAGTTTCACCGTTAGGATGCATTTCTTAAAAAAAGTTACAAAGAATTATTATAAAGAAGTTTAAGAACAGGAACAGGCCATTTAACCCCTAGAGCTTGCTCTGCCATTGAATTTGATCATGGCTGGTCTGTAGCTCAATTCCATTTGCCCGCCTTAGCTCTATATCCCTTGATACACTTACCTAACAAAATTGCTCCTTTTTATAGCCCCCAGAGGGCAGTTTTCGCCTGGGAGAGGGGGCCGCTACCGCTTACCGCCTCCCATGAAATTGCCCAGGAGTTTGCAGAGGCGCTGTCCCGGTTAGTGGCCCAGACTGCTGCGCAACCGCCGGTGACATCATCACCGTGCGCGGTGACCTTTCACCACGCCAACCCCTTAACGCCTCGCGGGGGAAATTGCCCCACGGGCTACGAAGCTGGCGCATGCAGATGTCAACGCAAGCTTCGTGGGTCACTGGAGCCGACCCAAGAGTCGGCCGACAAAAAAAGATGGTGGCCTGGAGCGCTGGCATCTTCCCCTTTAATAAGCCCCCAGGCCACCATCTTTTTTTGTTGGCCGACTCTCGGGTCAGCTCGACGATGGCAGTCCGAGAGGCGGGAGTGCGTGGCGTTGGTGAAGCCTATAAAGGCCCAGCGGCAGCGAGAAGCAGCGGCAGTCCGAGAGGCGGGAGTGCGTGGCGTTGGTGAGGCCTATAAAGGCCCAGCTGGTGCAGCTGCAGCGGGGAGAGAAGGCAAAAAAGAAGTAGAAAGAAATCAAAAGGTGACGTCACAGCAAAGGGGGTAAGTGATTGGCTGGTGATTGGTAAGTAGCTTTTCTTTTTATTTTTTATATCAGTAAGTAAGCTGTTAACATCTAAGGGTTAAGTCATGGCAGGAGAGCTCGGTCACGTGATATGCTCCTCCTGCACCATGTGGGAACTCAGGGACACTTCCGGTGTCCCTGACGACTACATGTGCAGGAAGTGTATCCACCTCCAGCTCCTGATGGACCGTGTTGTGGAATTGGAGCTGAGGGTGGATTCACTCTGGAGCATCCACGATGCTGAGAATGACGTGAGTAGCACGTGTAGCGAGTTGGTCTTACCGCAGGTGAAGGGTCTACAGCCAGCTAGGGAATGGAAGACCAGCAGGAAGAGCAGTGCAAGGAAGGTAGTGCATGGGTCCCCTGCAAAACAGATAAACTGCTTTGAGTACTGTTGAGGGGGATGACTCATCAGGGGAGGGCAGCAGCAGCCAAGTTCATGGCACCGTGGCTGGCTCTGTTGCATAGGAGGGCAGGGAAAAAAGTTGGAGAGCGATAGTGATAGGGGATTCAATTATAAGGGAAATAGATAGGTGTTTCTGCGGCCGCAACCGAGACTCCAGGATGGTATGTTGCCTCCCTGGTGCAAGGGTCAAGGATGTCTCGGAGCGGGTGCAGGACATTCTAAAAAGGGAGGGAGAACAGCCAGTTGTCGTGGTGCACATTGGTACCAATGACAGAGGTAAAAAAAAAGGGGATGAGGTCCTACGAGACGAATTTAAGGAGCTAGGAGCTAAATTAAAAAGTAGGACTTCAAAAGTAGTAATCTCGGGATTGCTACCAGTGCCATGTGCTAGTCAGAGTAGGAATCGCAGGATAGCGCAGATGAATACGTGGCTTGAGCAGTGGTGCAGCAGGGAGGGATTCAAATTCCTGGGGCATTGGAACAGGTTCTGGGGGAGGTAGGACCAGTACAAACCAGACGGTCTGCACCTAGGCAGGACCGGAACCAATGTCCTAGGGGGAGTGCTTGCTAGTGCTGTTGGGGAGGAGTTAAACTAATATGGCAGGAGGATGGGAACCAATGCAGGGAGACAGAGGGAAACAAAAAGGAGACAAAAGCAAAAGACAGAAAGGAGAAAAATAAAAGTGGAGGGCAGAGAAACCCAAGGCAAAAAACAAAAAGGGTCACTGAATATAAAGGGGCTGCAGGAGGGGTCAAAACTAAAAATCATGGTTTAAAAACTAGGATGAAAACACTCTACCTAAATGCACGCAGCATTCGACATAAAGTAAATGAGTTGACGGCACAGATCATTACAAATGTGTATGATTTGGTGGCCATTACAGAAACATGGTTGCAGGGTGGCCAAGACTGGGAATTAAACATACAGGGGTATCTGATGATTCGGAAAGATAGACAAGAAGGGAAAGGAGGTGGGGTAGCTCTGTTAATAAAGGATGATATCAGGGCAGTTGTGGGAGATGATATTGGCTCTAATGAACAAAATGTTGAATCATTGTGGGTGGAGATTAGAGATAGTAAGGGGAAAAAGTCACTGGTGGGCAAAGTTTATAGGCCCCCAAATAATAACTTCACGGTGGGGCGGGCAATAATCAAGGGAATAATGGAGGCATGTGAAAAAGGAACGACAGTAGTCATGGGGGATTTTAACCTACATATCGATTGGTCAACTCAAATCGCACAGGGTAGCCTGGAGGAGGAATTCTTAGAATGCATACTGGATTGTTTCTTAGAACAGTATGTAACAGAACCTACAAGGGAGCAAGCTATCTTAGATCTGGTCCTGTGTAATGAGACAGGAAAAATAAACGATCTCCTTGTAAAAGATCCTCTTGGAATGAGTGATCACAGTATGGTTGAATTTGTAATACAGATTGAGGGTGAGGAAGTTGTGTCAGAAACGAGCGTACTATGCTTAAACAAAGGGGACTACAGTGGGATGAGGGCAGAGTTGGCTAAAGTAGACTGGAAACACAGACTAAACGGTGGCACAATTGAGGAACAGTGGAGGACTTTTAAGGAACTCTTTCATAGTGCGCAACAAAAATATATTCCAGTTAAAAAGAAGGGCGGTAAGAGAAGGGATAACCAGCCGTGGATAACCAAGGAAATAAAGGAGAGTATCAAATCAAAGACCAATGCGTATAAGGTGGCCAAGGTTAGTGGGAAACTAGAGGATTGGGAAAATTTTAAACAACAGCGAAGAATGACTAAGAAAGCAATAAAGAAAGGAAAGATAGATTTTGAAGGTAAACTTGCGCAAAACATAAAAACAGATAGTAAAAGCTTTTACAGATATATAAAACGGAAAAGAGTGACTAAAGTAAATGTTGGTCCCTTAGAAGATGAGAAGGGGGGTTTAATAATGGGAAATGTGGAAATGGCTGAGACCTTAAACAATTATTTTGCTTCGGTCTTCACAGTGGAAGACACAAAAACCATGCCAAAAATTGCTGGTCACGGAAATGTGGGAAGGGAGGACCTTGAGATAATCACTATCACTAGGGGGGTAGTGCTGGACAGGCTAATGGGACTCAAGGTAGACAAATCCCCTGGTCCTGATGAAATGCATCCCAGGGTATTAAAAGAGATGGCGGAAGTTATAGCAGATGCATTCGTTATAATCTACCAAAATTCTCTGGACTCTGGGGAGGTACCAGCAGATTGGAAAGCAGCTAATGTAACACCTCTGTTTAAAAAAGGGGGCAGACAAAAGTCAGGTAACTATAGGCCGGTTAGTTTAACATCTGTAGTGGGGAAAATGCTTGAAACTATCATTAAGGAAGAAATAGCGGGACATCTAGATAGGAATAGTGCACTCAAGCAGACACAGCATGGATTCATGAAGGGGAAATCATGTTTAACTAATTTACTGGAATTCTTTGAGGATATAACGAGCATGGTGGATAGAGGTGTACCGATGGATGTGGTGTATTTAGATTTCCAAAAGGCATTCGATAAGGTGCCACACAAAAGGTTACTGCAGAAGATAGAGGTACACGGAGTCAGAGGAAATGTATTAGCATGGATAGAGAATTGGCTGGCGAACAGAAAGCAGAGAGTTGGGATAAATGGGTCCTTTTCGGGTTGGAAATCAGTGGTTAGTGGTGTGCCACAGGGATCGGTGCTGGGACCACAACTGTTTACAATATACATAGATGACCTGGAAGAGGGGACAGAGTGTAGTGCAACAAAATTTGCAGATGACACAAAGATTAGTGGGAAAGCGGGTTGTGTAGAGGACACAGAGAGGCTGCAAAGAGATTTGGATAGGTTAAGTGAATGGGCGAAGGTTTGGCAGATGGAATACAATGTCGGAAAGTGTGAGGTCATCCACCTTGGGGAAAAAAAACAGTAAAAGGGAATATTATTTGAATGGGGAGAAATTACAACATGCTGAGGTGCAGAGGGACCTGGGGGTCCTTGTGCATGAATCCCAAAAAGTTAGTTTACAGGTGCAGCAGGTAATCAGGAAGGCGAATGGAATGTTGGCCTTCATTGCGAGAGGGATGGAGTACAAAAGCAGGGAGGTCCTGCTGCAACTGTATAGGGTATTGGTAAGGCCGCACCTGGAGTACTGCGTGCAGTTTTGGTCACCTTACTTAAGGAAGGATATATTGGCTTTGGAGGGGGTACAGAGACGATTCACTAGGCTGATTCTGGAGATGAGGGGGTTACCTTATGATGATAGATTGAGTAGACTGGGTCTTTACTCGTTGGAGTTCAGAAGGATGAGGGGTGATCTTATAGAAACATTTAAAATCATGAAAGGGAGCGACAAGATAGAGGCAGAGAGGTTGTTTCCACTGGTCGGGGAGACTAGAACTAGGGGGCACAGCCTCAAAATACGGGGGAGCCAATTTAAAACCGAGTTGAGAAGGAATTTCTTCTCCCAGAGGGTTGTGAATCTGTGGAATTCTCTGCCCAAGGAAGCAGTTGAGGCTAGCTCATTGAATGTATTCAAGTCACAGGTAGATAGATTTTTAACCAATAAGGGAATTAAGGGTTACAGGGAGCGGGCGGGTAAGTGGAGCTGAGTCCACGGCCAGATCAGCCATGATCTTATTGAATGGCGGAGCAGGCTCGAGGGGCTAGATGGCCTACTCCTGTTCCTAATTCTTATGTTCTTATGGCAACCCTAGCGTGGTCCAGGCTGCCATCGTGCAGCCCGGCATTCTGTCTTGGGTGCCGGCTGCTGGCCCGGTCGCACGCAGAGCGGCCCTCCCCTTTAATTTAAAGGGAAGAGCGTTGAAGTGTGTCAACGTTATGCGGAGTGTCCGCGTAGCACTGAACATTTTGTCTCAGTGCTAAAAGTCCTGGCCCCGGAAGGTTACTGCCCCAAATTGCGTGGGGCAATTTCGTCCCCTCAGTCTTTAAAGTTCCAATTGACCCGGCATCCTCAGCCTATTGTGGGAGAGAATTCCTGATTTCTACTAACTATTGTGTGAAAAAGTGCTTCCTGATTTCCCTTTAAATGGCCTGGCTCGAATTTTAAGATGATATCCCCTCGTTCTTGATTCCCCACTAGAGAAAATAGTTTCTCTGCATCTACCCTATCAAATCCTTTTAAAGAATTAAAAAGATTTTAAAGGGACATGTCCTTCAATAACACTAAAGTACTTAGAATATTTTAATGAAATTACATTAATTATATCAATGCATTATCCGGATGTCACTGTGGAGGAAATGATGTCTAGCTCCTCCCAATAAAGAAAGTTTGCCGAACACTCTTTTTATGAAGACAGTTTAACATTTCTGTCTATTTCTGTTGATATGTAAAATACATTTTTTCTTTAATCACTAAATGCTGATGACACAGTCAAAGAACCCATTGGTAACTGTGCCTAATGGTATGAACAAATGGAATGGCACACAGTTGAGATAACACCCAGCTGAAGCACCCATGCTTAATGACTATCGCCACCACAGAAGAGAGTTCAAAGGGGCTTTGTCACCTTTCCTGAGAACTTTCCGAGCCTCGTCAGTTCTTGGGAGCAGATAACAACAAACTGCTCTGAAAAGTCTGCACTGCAGAAATGTGCTGACGGCTACAGTACAAACATTAATGATGAGGCTTTATGCAGAGTGACTCAACCAGGCAACTTGTGTGTATATTTAAGGCTGCGAGTGTTCTCCTCACCTGACATCCACACACACAAACCACTCTCAGGGTTCACTGCAAATCACTCAAGAATTTGACTTCTTTCATTGATCTTCCATGATGTTGAGACCAAATGCAGCATTCCCATTTCTTCCTGACCATGATTATCTAACTCTGCTGTTAACTCTTTCATGTTTTTTTAAATTGATTTATTTTTTCACATGCTCAGTGATGCAGCTAACAGTCTAAATTCTCTTCCTTCGGTGGAGTTTTGATCAGGGGGAGGGAGTACTTAGAGTTTTGACAGGGGTGGGGTACTTCTGCCTGCCCCTCTGTGTCTGCCCCAGCCCTGACCCACTTTCCTGGCTTGGGGCTCATTAGAAATGCAAGACGGGCTCCCGAAAGATTCCCTCCATCAAGAGTGAGGCCATCAATGAGGAGGACAGAATCCTGATGGTGCTGAGCAGGGACATTGCAGAAAGCCCGATGAGGTATTTAACGGGACAGAAGCACCCTGATGATTGGAGTGAGAAGTTCAACTGAATGTCTCGGCTGAGACTGTGGCCTGCAACAAGTAAATCTCTGGGGCCATCTGGAGAAAGTGGAGGCTGCTACAAAGCTCTGCTCTTCATTTGGGTATTTACTGCCGATTCCTGGGGCATACCTCCGCCTTCCACATGGCAGCCCTGGAAAATGACGATAAATGTGATGGAGAGCGGGGAAATCTGGCGGGACTTGAGGCCCTGTAAACCCCTGTTACATAGGGTGGGCGGGGAAGGAGTGGCAGCAACAGTTCTAGTGGGACGGGGGAAGGAAGACATGGTCGGGCAGAGGGAGGCCTCCCTGCCAGAATTTTCTGACATTCTCCCCTGCGATCATGGAAGAGAATTCCCCCCAATGTCTTTCAAACACCATTTCTGAAACTGCCCAAATTTCTTTCACCCATATAACTCGCAGAAAGAGGAAACTTTCATCCTATTAGCCTGGGCTGGATTTGAGCGGATTTCCCCTGGTTGAAAGTGTACTAACCTGCTACAATGTTGAGGCCCCTCATCTTATAAAATGTAAATAGAATATATCATGAAAAATAAGACACTGGTGAGTGATTTACAGGCGTAATCTAATCTTTGGGTTTAGATGACGGTTGTAAACCTCTTGAGCTTTGTTTTTACAGTTTATGCTGTTATCTGAATCCGTTAACTAGCTTCCTGTCTTGAAATGCCTCCAGGTATCCATTATTCTCTACATAATACACAATTAATGATCAGCCAACACTACATACTATTTCTGTATTCTCTTGAGATTTCATTAAATATGATTTTTGCACATAGGAAAGATTCTGACCAAAAGATTTTTCTATATGTTGTCTGTATTGTGTGATTATAGTCCGTATATCTCCTTGCCCCATAAAGAATAGTGTGAACAAAGCTTTTCTCTTGCTCTTTGGATTCTTCTCCCATGGAGAGAGCAGGACATTTTGGGTCACCAGCGGTTTAGTGATCAATGTCAATGCTGCACTGTAAGCATCTCCCATGAGATGTTATTCAAATTGGGTGAGACTGACATCAGGTTTCCATTACTCAGTGATAAAATGTCTCACTTCCACGTGCCATTTAAATCTCACTGCCTGGCCAAGGACTGATGAAATTCATTCCAGTGCAGCAGGCATTTACACTGACTCAAACTAATGACCTCAAGGTTGGGAGGCAAGTGCTGCATTCTCAACTTTTAATAAAGTACCTTTCTTCCGACCTCTGTTGACTCATGCTGCTGCCTTCTCATACCTCACCCAAGGGTGATGAGGAGAATTATTTTTACGCAGTGAGTTGTTGTGATCTGGAATGCACTGCCTGAAAGAGAATTGGATAAATACTTGAAGGGGAAAAAATTGCAGGACTGTGGGGAAAGAGCAGGGAATGGGACTAATTGGTACCTGGCACAGGTACGATGAGCTAAATGGACTCCTTCTATGCTGTATGATTCTATGGCAGATCTTTGTGTATTGGCAGTCTATTCGAGCATGAGAACATTACAGTATTTCCAAACTTCACTCGATGTTCACAGGTATGCACACTTTCCATCGGAGAGCACTAGATAGTAATCAAGATCAGGAGTATTGGATGATTTGTTTTCCCCTTCCTAGCACAGGCGAATTAAGGACAATTGTAACATTTCCACTGCTGCTCTGGCTGAGACCAGTTAAGTCAGCATAGACCTTGCATCAAACCTGGAAGCTTATGATCTATTTGAGTCAGGAACCACACCTGGTGGGGCATTTACCCATGATGCCATGGGGAAGGATGGCTAAAGTAGTTTGGATCCAGTAGATCCAAGGCTGTAATTCCACTGCTTCTTGGACATTATAAAGTATCCTTTTCGAATAATCTGCAGTTACAAGTAATTACCTATCAAATTAGTGAGGTGTTTATTACCTTGTACTGTTTGGTAACATGAATTAAGGTGTTTGTGGTAAATGTACAAAGTTGTTTTTTTAAGAAATCTTCCCAAACAAATACTTACTTCAGCTTTACGAACACAAGCTCAATTTGGCCTGGGTCTTTCAGAGAGAAAAAAATCAACATTGAACATTAACCAAGTGTTATTTTATGGATTTGTAAAAAACTGTGGTTGTCTGTGTGAAAAAGAACTGTTACTGGATCCAGGTTTCTGGCATCCAGCCAAGATCCAATAACCCCAGTCCCCAACTGTTTTGATCTCTTCTCTTGTTCCATCTCAGTCTGTGCCACTCACAAATGTTCTGGTCAGGGGCACAAAAACAGTGACATAAGTGGTAGATGCAGTGTAGCTAATATAGAAAGAGATGCTTGGATAATCTTATCCATTCTGAGTTTATTTTAACTTCTCTTCAGTTTAGTTTGGACTTAACTGCGTCTGAGTGGTGAGAATCTGGGCATACTGTGTTAACATTTGTGGTTCATAAGTGCAAAAAAAAAAAGAAACAGATCAGTTTTTATAACTTCTGTACTTGGACAAACAGTCAGGCTATTGTCTCTCTTTAACCATTTCCAGCAAAGTTCATGCAATGTCATATTTTACTCTGGTGTACCGTTGTAAGCTATATTTATACAACTAATTCAGAATCATACCACATGATCTTCATCGCACTTCATTTTCCTCAACTAATGGTTAGTTGTAATATTGTAGGCCACGAGATTATCAGGGCTACTATGAGGTCACATTTAGTATTATTGATCCAACCATAGGTGCCAATCACTCACGCATTAACAGCTATAAGACCACGAAACCTATAACAGGACAAGGTGATTCCATGACCTGCTACCACCAACATGAAATTGCATTCAGCCATTGATTTTATACCCATTAAAATTAGTGGATAGAAAATCACGGTTGCATGCTTGAGATTTCTCAAGATGTGCCTCTATGAGGGGTGGTCCCACAGACAGTGCTGGATCATTGAATCACCCCTTGATAACATGATGGCTCAGAGGGACATTTGCTTGTTCTGTACAAGAATGTTGCCTATTTCTTCTAATCCAAAGTGAGCTAACTGTATTTTACTAATTAGACCTGAAATTACCCTATTTGGATTCTAGGATTTGGTGTTTACTCCTAATGCTGGATATATCTTTAGGGAAAATTGTTGATTTGATTCCAAATTAAGCAACTGGAACAAGAGGTTTTGGTATGAGGCTAAATTCCATCTGATTTTGATAGGATTACTTTGATAACCTTGGACTAAACCCATTCTGTTGCTCATTGTAGGCTCAGTTAATGTTGCACTTTATTTTTTTAATTGGGCCAGGAACTCAGAGTTGCACATTGACTTCCATGAGGAAAAAGCTGTTTTACCACTACGAGTGCAGCTCAAAGACATATTGGACTTGTTTAAATATCATATCGAAGGTCAGTTATCTGCTCTCTAGTGTAGATCGCAGTATGGGCTGGCCTGTGTTGCCCCTGGGCCCTGAACCCTTGCCTCTCCTGGGCCCCGATTACGACGCTCCTGGGCCCCAATCTCTCATCACTCCTCCCCCCAATCAAAAATGGAGCAGTCAGTAAGAGGACATCAAATAGTCTCTTATTTTGGAGACACCAAAGTAGGAGTACGTGTGCATACTAGGTCCGTGCAGCAGAGCTTGGTCTCCAGTCGTCTTGGTTAACCCTTGCCACTGGATCAAGACCTCCCGCTCTGTCAAGCCCATGTGGTGGCTGGTGTGCAACGGCCACCTCACGTTAAAAGAATCCCGCACAGGTATCTTCCACCCTTCAATATGTAGTACGGGACCTGGAATGTCAGGTCCCTCATTGAAACACCTGTGAACTCATCCCTTTTTGGTGTGGAAGCGGGTCATCCTCGATATGAGGGACTGCCTAATACTATTAATACACTAGTGTAAACCTGGTTGTGGTTTAGGAATATGTTCCTGAGATCATTTGCTGTGCCAACATTAAATACAGTACCAGTCTGATAACCTGTATTTACAATAGATACAAGAGAGCTAATATCTTAACATAATGCAACAAGCAGCACTATTTACCACTGACAAATTTTAATGCTATGGTTTTCCCCACAATTTTCTCCAGTTTTCCCATCCTCCTTCTCTGAAGGTGGTGACTCACATTGTGGGATGGTTCTATGGGTTCTAGCAGCCCTTGAATACCTCACCCAAGTGAGGATTATTTATCTGTGAATGTTGATAGTAGGCTACTCTGTGGGTGGGGCTGGGGGCAGGGGGCGGGGGGGATAATCTACAGATCTGATCCTGCCCTCACATGATGGCTGCATACATGCACATCCAGCAGGGTCAGCAGTAGGAACTTTGGCTGACTAGTCCTTCCCTAGCCCAGAGATTCTGGGCCAGTTTTAGTGTGCCCCTCCCATTCCCAGCTAAGATTGGCTAAATTAGCACAGACTTGGAATCAAGCCTAGGACCTTTTTAGTTTAAAGTGCTTCGTACTACGCTGGGTAGAAGTCATTGGTCATTTGGTCATTTATCTTTATATTACAGAAAGCGTGGTGGGTGGGTAGTTAAAAATGACTCCATGGTTCCCGTAATAAAAAGATAACTTACCCATTGCTTACCTGCTCAGATCCTGACCATTTGCGACGGTAACCTTCAGGGCTTTGCAGGCAGAAGAGGTGGTTGCCCGAAACAGCTGGGAGCCCCATAAATATATTTAAATTGGTGTTCTATTATGCCAATATTGTAATTTTATAATTATGTAATTTAACTGGAGCCTGGGAGAAGCAGATCTGCAGCTGCTGGTTTGAAGACAGAAGAGGCCCTTTTGGGAAGCCTAAAACTTCCTGGATCAGGAGGAGCAGAAGTGCACCGCTGGGAACATGGTTGCTTCCCCCCACTCCCTTCCCAACCTGGGAGTAAAGGGTAGCCATTCACAATGGCAGAAGATGGGTAGTGGTGTTCCACAAGGACCAGTGCTGGGATCACTGCTGTTCACAATTTACATGAACGATTTAGACTTTGGAATCAAAAACGCAATTTCTAAATTTGCGGATGACGCTAAATTGGGGGGATAGTAAATATTCAGGAAGATTGCAACAAATTACAGGAGGACATTAATAAACTTGCAGAATGGGCGTATAATTGGCAAATGAAGTTCAACACAGATAAATAAGAAATAGGAGCAGGAGCAGGCCATGCAGCCCCTCGAGCCTGCTCCGCCATTTAACACAATCATGGCTGATCCAATCATGGATTCAGATCCACTTCCCTGCCCGCTCCCCATAACCCCTTACTCCCTTATCAGTTAAGAAGCTGTATATCTTTGTCTTAAATTTATACAATGTCCCGGCTTCCACAGCTCTCTGAGGCAGCGAATTCCACAGATTTACAACCCTCTGAGCGAAGCAATTCCTCCTCACCTCAGTTTTAAATGGGCAGCCCCTTATTCTAAGATTATACCCCCTAGTTCTAGTCTCCCCTATCAGTGGAAACATCCTCTCTGCATCCACCCTGTCAAGCCCCCTCATAATCTTATACGTTTTGATAAGATCACCTCTCATTCTTCTGAATTCCATAGAATGGAGGCCCAACCTCCTCAACCTTTCTTCATAAGTCAAACCCCTCATCTCCAGAATCAACCTAGTGAACCTTCTCTGAACTGCCTCCAAAGCAAGTATATCCTTTCGTAAATATGGAAACCAAAACTGCACGCAGTATTCCAGGTGTAGCCTCACCAATACCCTGTATAACTGTAGCAAGACTTCCCTGCTTTTATAATACATCCCCTTTGCAATAAAGGCCAAGATTCCATTGGCCTTCCTGATCACTTGCTGTACCTGCATACTAACCTTTTGTGTTTCATGCACAAGTACCCCCAGGTCTCGCTGTACTGCAGCACTTTGCAATTTTTCTCCATTTAACTAATAACTTGCTCTTTGATTTTTTTCTGCCAAAGTGCATGACCTCACACTTTCCAAAAGGCTAAATCTGCAATTTAGCCTTTTGCAGATTTTTTGTGTCCTTCTCACACATTGCTTTTCCTCCCATCTTTGTATCGTCAGTAAATTTGGCGACGTTACACTCCGTCCCTTCTTCCAAGTCGTTAATATAGATTGTAAATAGTTGGGGTCCCAGTATTGATCTCCGTGGCACCCCACTAGTTATTGATTGCCAACCCGAGAATGAACCATTTATCTCGACTCTCTATTTTCTGTTAGTTAGCCAATCCTTTATCCATGCTAATATATCACCCCCAACCCCATGAACTTTTATCTTGTGCAGTAACCTTTTATGTGGTACCTTGTCAAATCCCTTCTGGAAGTCCAAATACACCACATCCATAGGTTCCCCTTTATCCACCCTGTTCGTACATCCTCAAAGAATTCCAGCAAATTTGTCAAACATGACTTCCCCTTCATAAATCCATGCTGACTCTGCCTGACCAAATTATGCTTTTCTAAATGTCCTGCTACTGCTTCTTTAAAAATGGACTCCAACATTTTCCCAACCACAGATGTTAGGCTAACTGGTCTATAGTTTCCTGCTTTTTGTCTGCCTCCTTTTTTAAATAGGGACGTTACATTTGCAGTTTTCCAATCTGCTGGGACCTCCCCAGAATCCAGGGAATTTTGGTAAATTACAACCAATGCAGGGGAAGAGAGAGAGAGAGAGAGAGAAAGAGAAGGGGGGAGAGAGAGGAGGGGAGGGGGAGAGAGGGAGGGGAGAGGGAGGGGAGAAGGAGGGGAGGGGGAGAGAGGGAGGGAAGGGGAGAGAGAGAGAGGGGAGGAGGGGGAGAGAGGGAGAGGGGAGGGGGAGTGGGTCGGGTGTGAGGTATTACATTTTGGTCGGAAGAATAGGGAGGTCACTTATTACTTGGAGGATGAGAGTCTAGGTAGGGTAGAGGAACAATGGGATCTCAAAGTACAAATACACAAATCACTAAAAGTTGTGACACAGGTTATCAAGGCCGTAAAAAAGCAAACCAAGCACTGGGGTTAATTTCTAGAGGTATAGAATTGAAAAGTAAGCAAGTTATGCTAAACCTGTATCGGACCTTGGTTAGAGCGTACAGTTCTGGTCGCCATATTATAAAAAGGATATAGAGGCTTTGGAGAAGGTGTGGAGAAGATTTACAAGGATATTACCAGAAATGCGAGGGTATACATATCGGGAAAGATGAACAGGCTGGGTCGTCTCTTTTCTCTTGAAAAAAGAAGGCTGAGGGGTGATATAATAAAGGTCTTTAAAATTATGAAAGGATTTGATAGAGTGGATACAGAGAGATGTTTCCACTTGTGGGGAAGAGCAGAACTAGAGGCCATCAATAGAAGATAGTCATCAAGAAATCTAATAGGGAATTCAGGAGAAACTTCTTTACCCAAAGAGTGGTGAGAATGCGAAACTTGCAACCACAGGGCGTGGTTGAAGTATAGATGCATTTAAGGGGAGGCTAGACAAGTATATGAGGGAGAAGGGAATAGAGGGTTATGCTGATAGATTTATATGAGGAAAGACAGGAGGAGGGTCAAGTGGAGCATAAACTCTGGCATGGACTAGTTAGGCCGAATGGCCTGTTATGTGCCGTATATCCTATGTAATCCTATGTAAAACCCTCTTGAAACCCCTCCCTGTCACTTACCTGGAGCCGGAGGGCAGTCAAGGACCGTCCAATCCTCACCTCTGCAGCAGTCTGTGACCACTTCATGCCCATTGTGGGCAGGAAGTAGACTGGCAGCGGTTAAAATTGGCGAGGCTCCCTGCTGCTTCTGCTCAGCGAAAAATCAACTCGAGGTTATCCATCAGAAACCCACTCCAAGATAAAATCCACTCCCACGCTTTGCAATGTCTTTCTGCAACATATGACACAGTTAGTAACATAGGATTCTGACAATATAAATCTCTCAGGCTTTACTAACACCATTCATGGTAACACCAGGGGATAGAGTTTCTGCTTTGGGTGCAATCGGGAAATTGTGCCCAAAATGCGCTGGTTAGATTATGCTTCAATTTTCAAAATTAATTTACATAATTACAAATATAAAATCCTCCATGAATCAGTGCAATCAGGCAGCATAATAGAATGTTATAGTTGCTATTTTTCCTTTGCATTAAAACATATTCCTTGATGTATTTAAGGGCCCAAGTTTCGGGCTGCGCCGTGACCTGGATGCTTGTTTTTCGCGCCACAAAGTGCACCTAAAAAAAACTTACAGATTCTCCAGCTCCCTGCAGGTCCTCTGGAGTCGGGCGCAGCGCAGCACGAGCTGTGGGGGACGGAGCTAGGTCCCTGCGCTGAAAACAGTGCCGGGACCTCTGCACATGCACACTACAGTGGGCGCGCATGTGCAGTAGTTCCAGGTGCCCAAACTGTGTGGGAGGGGCCCGAAGCACGCAGCCCCTAGCCCTGGCCGAATGGTCTCACTGGGGCTGCATGCATAAGGCTGCCTCCCACGCCCAGCTCCTGCTTCCTCCCGACCCGACTCCCGCTTCCACCCTCCCCCACCTCCCCCCCGCCCGCCCACGGACCGGACCCGACCCCAACACCGACCTGACTCCTGCTTCCCCCCTCCCCCCGCCCCCGGACCCGACCCAACCCCCTGGACTGGGCCCGACCCGCGCTCCCCCCCCACCCCGACCTGAACCGAACCGACCCGACCCGCACTCCCTTCCTCCCCGAACCAACCCGACCTCCCTCCTCCCCCGACCCGACCCGACCTCCCTCCGCCCCCCCCGACCCGACCCGCGCTCCCAACCCCGGACCCGTACAGTCTCCCTTCCCCTTCTCCCCCATTCTCCTTTCCCCCTTCTCCTTTCCCCCTCTCTCCTCCCCTTCTCCTTTCCCCTTCTCCTTTCCTTTCCCCTCCCTTCTCTTCCCCCTTCTCCTCCTCCCCTTCTCCTTTCCTTTCCCCTCCCTTGTCTTCCCCCTTCTACTCCCCCCTTTCTCCTTCTCCTCCCCCCTTCCCCCTTCTCCTCCCCCTTCCCCTTCTCCTCCCCCCTTTCCCCTTCTTCTCCCCCCTTCCCCTCCCCCCTTCTCCTCCCCCCTTCCCCTTCTCCTCTTCCCCCCTTCCCCTTCTCCCCCTTCACCTTCCCCTTCTCCTTTCCCCCCCTTCTCCTTTCCTTTCCCCTCCCTTCTCTTCCCCTTCTCCTCCCCCCTTCTCTCCCCCCCTTCCCCTTCTCCTCTCCCCCTTTCCCCTTCTCCTCCCCCTTCCCCTTCCCCTTCCCCTCCCCCTCTTCCCCTTCTCCTCCCCTTCCCCTTCTCCTCCCCCTTCCCCTTCTGCTTTCCCCCCTTCTCCTTTCCTCCCCCCTTCTCCTTTCCTTTCCCCCCTCTCATTCCCCTTCTCCCCCTTCTCTTCCCCCTTCCCCTCTTCCCCCCTTCCCCTTCTGCTTTCCCCCCTTCTCCTTTCCTTTCCCCCCCTCTCATTCCCCTTCTTCTCTCCCCCTTTCCCCTTCTCCTCCTCCCTCCCCTTCCCCTTCTCCTCCCCACCTCCCCATCCCCTTCTCCTCCCCCCTTCCCCTTCTCCTCCCCCCTTCCACCCCTTCCCCTTCTCCTCCCCCCTTCCTCTTCTCCTCCCCCCTTCCACCCCTTCCCCTTCTCTCCCCCTCCCCCTTCTCCCCCCATCTCTTCCCCTTCCCTCCCTCCCCCTCTGCCTCGCTCCCTCCCCTCCCCCTGCTCCCCTGCCCCCTTCCCTCCCCTCCCCCTGCCCCCCCCTCCTCCCCCTCCCCTCCATGTCAGAATCACAGACACTGACAGACAGAGAGTGAGAGACACACACAGACAGACAGACAGGGAGATAGAGACACTGACAGAGACACACTGGGGGGGGGGGGGGGGGGGCATCCCAGCACGCTGTTGGAGGGCTCCTGGTGCTGCAGTCGGTAAATAGAAGATGTTTTATTTATTGATTTAAAAAAATATATATTTCTGATTAATTTTTTTTGATTGATTTATTGGTTGATTTATTGATGTTTTTATCATTTATTATTGATGATGGTTCTTTATTTGTAAAACTGAAGTGTTTAATGTTTGTAAACTTCCCTTTAAACGCCCCCCCCCCATTCCCTACGCCTGATTTGTAACCTACGCCTGATTTTCTAAAGTGTAGACAAGGTTTTTTTGAGCGTACAAAAATCTTCACTTACTCCATTCTAAGTTAGTTTGGAGAAAGTTTTCACTGCCGAAACTTTGAAAACAGGCGTAAGTGGCCAGACACGCCCTCTTTTGAAAAAAAAATTCTGTTCCAAAGTGAAACTGTTCTAACTGACTAGAACTGGAGCAAACTAAATGGCGAGAATTCCGATTTCTAAGATACTCCGTTCTACACCAGTTGCTCCAAAAAATCAGGAGCAACTGAGGTCGAAACTTGGGCCCTAAGAGTGGTAACCTGATGCAGTCTTATTGAACAGCCAAAAATGAGTTTATCACAAAAATAAGCTTTTTTAATAAGAGTGTCCAATTTTCCACCTGTGAGTAATCTGATTTAAAAGCACTGAAAATGACTTAATAACAACAACAACTTTTATTTATAAAGTGCCTTTGACGTAGCAAAACATCCCAAGGCGCTTCACAGTAGTGATGTAAGACAAAACAGTTAAATTTGACACCGAGCCACAAAAGAAGAAATTACAGCAGATGACCAATAGCTTGGTTAAAGAGGTAGGTTTTAAGGAGTGTCTTAAAGGAGGAAAGAGAGGTAGGTTTAGGGAAGGAGTTCCAGAGCTTCAGGCCCAAGCACCTGAAGGCACGTCTACTGATGGTTGAGCAGTTATAATCAGGGATGCCCAAGAGGGCAGAATTTGAGAAGCGCAGACATCTCATAGATTTTAAAAAACTATACTTAACTATTTACTAGTTTCATTGGTGTACACTAGTCAGTTTTTTAGTAAATTAAGTATTCTTTGCTATGCCTTCTAGTGCCTGTGTGCCATTAGAAAATGAGCGCAATTTGAAGAACCAGCGCAATCGACGGAATCTCACAATTTTTACTGGGGCCGTGGCCTAATTCGGGCAAATTGATACTTGAACCAGCATATAAGATTGCAGGAAACACAAAAGTAACACACTTATGTTTAAAATTTCATGATCTTTTCCGTTGGTTTGGGTGATGCAAAACTGATGGAAACAAGTGGAATCTTCCTGCCTCCGCCTGCCCATCTCTTCATCATGTCATCAGTTTTGCAAACTATTCTCTGCAAACTTACTCTGCTTAAATTGTCCAAGGGGGCATTTTGTGTAGCTAAATAAATTTTGTAAGATGCAATCAAAATGAGTAATAAATTGCATAGATTAGAGTGAAGGGCCACAATATTCTTTCAAATAATGGTACCAATTTACTACAGGGAAACTGGTATTATTATTATCTTACCATCATTATTAGATAAATGATTTTTTAATGTTTGGATAAAGATGGCCTTAATGAGGTCTGCAGTAATTCTGAGGGGGAACCTTTGGAGTGTTCAGTCGATTAAGAGTAAGCAAACTATATATGACATAAGTAAACACAGTATAATGAACAGCATATGTTTATATACATGAATGAAAGTTTACAAAAAGAATTTCCTGATGCAAGGATAGCTTCAATGTGTATGTGTGTGGTCAGTTCCACACTAGGACACAACCCCAGCCATAGCTCTATGTATATCAAGCACAGCATATATCTGTTGGAAGATAAAATGTGTGTTCAGAATTGCCCGCTTCTGGAATAGTGCAGAATTAAATAACCAGCAACAAAACTGGGGGCGAACTGGTTACCTTGGTGCCGAATAATCTATGGCATACTTCCTAAATTAACTTGTAACTCTGACACATATATTTATTGTATTTTTTTATGTTTTCATTAATTTTGTATTTTTTGAATTCCATTTGTAACATTTAAAAATTAATTTTGAGAAGTTCTTAGCTGTAATTATGATTTGAGTTTTGTTCTTTGTATGTAATAATGACAATAGTTCAGGTGCAGCTTCTATCAGTCCCAAATCTGAAAAAGAGATCTTCCTCATCAACTTTCTACTCTTCTTTCCTGAAGGCACTGACTCCTTACTGGAGTATAGATCTACTGCTACTGGGCACTCTCTGGTACCTCATCCAGGTGGCCATTATTCATAGAAACATAGTAGGAACAGGAGTAAGCCATTCAGCCCCTCGAGCTTGTTCCACCATTCAATTAGATCATGGATAATCTGCATCTTAACTCCATCTCCCCACCTTGTTTCTGCAACCCTTAATACCCTTGCCTAACAAGAAGCTATCAATCTCAGTTTTGAAATTTTGAATTGACCTAGCCACAGATAGTTTCAGAGTTTGTGTGAAGAAGTGCATTCTGACATCACCCCTGAATGATCTACCTCTAATTTTAAGATTATACCCCCTTGTTCTGCACACCCCCACCAGATGAAATAGTTTCTCTCCATCTACACAATCAATTCCTTTGATCATTATAAACACCTCAATTAGATCACCCCTTAATCTTCTATATTCAAGGGACTACAAGCCTATGCATCCTGTCCTCATAATTTAACCTGTCAATGTATGGTCCTTGACAGTATGTGTTGGTGGGCTTTTCGACTGGGCAAGGCATCACTTCAGGGGTTGCTGGATAGTGTTCAGTTTTCCCCTTCTTAACTCCGGGGCACTGAGGATAATTATGACAAAGCCACCACCATCTGGCATGACCTTGTGGAAGCAGAGCCTTCGCCTATCTCTAACAAGGCCATTGATGCAAGGTGGGGTGTGCCAGGGAGCAGGAACTCCAAACACTGAACTTCCTGTGCCCTGAGCCTTCTTTGGGATGGGCACCATCTTGGCATTTACATTTATCTCTAATGTCCTGCAGTTGTTTGGAATATACCATCACTATTGTCAAATTGAATGAACAGTGCTTTTGAAGATAACTCTGAGCACTTGTTCTTCTCTTCAAATCATAGAGACTTAAATACAGTTGCAATGATAACAGAATGCTTGCAAATCTATAAAGATGTACTATTTTCCCACGGACACAATGTAGGTAAATATAAACATTCAGGCATGCTCTACAGTACTCCCCAATTTAGCTGCTCTATTTTAGAAGGATGGCAATATCGAATAAAGAGACTACACCCATTTATTTATAAAATAACCTTTTTGTTTGTTCTAATTGTAGTGTGTTAAGTTACAGAGGTGATCATAGCACTATGTTATGCAACAGACCTTCATGGAAACAAAAGCAGGGCTGAAGAGGTTTGAATAGAAGTATTTTCATCATGTAAGACTCAACATCAGGCCAGTGCTGATGAAAGTGAGTGAGCCTTTGCAGTCATGCAGTAAACTCAAGGTGCCTCAGACTCCTTGCAAAAATTGAGGGCGGTTTTCAACTGCCCCCTGCTCCATTTTCCAGTGTAAACGGGGTGACCAGCAGATGAGAATAGGAAAAGAAATTGCCCATCCATTGGGTGCCTGAGGCCTGCCCAAGGCAACTTTCAAGTGGGCCTCAAAATGAGAAGCCAGTGCTCCGGCCCGAAATAGGCAGCAGCTTAATTGCCAAATCAAATTGGAGTCCAGCGCCAGTTGCAGGTACCCATTTGTAATTTTGAGGTGCCAATGGGTGTAGCATGACCCACATATCGCACATGCCATTGCTGAATCAATTTAGTGATGTGGCAATCAATCAACCCTTTTAAAATGATTATTGTCTTCTGAGAGACCCAGGTGCTGCTGCTCTTCTAAGTCTTGTTCTATCCAAAATACAGCAGCAATGATGGAACTGCTAATAAGCAAAAGCCGACTAAAGGGTTGTAAGGTAACAAAAGTGTGGAAGTAGTGATCTGGGTGCTGAAAAGTCACCTGGAAAACCAGATATCAAAAGATCCTGCGATCCAGTGAGCTGCAGTTGAGAGCTCCTACTTTATACTATTTCAGGAACTCTCAGACACCAATCCCATTAGGTTTTGTTAGTGGGTCCGAGACTGATAGGGGCTTTGGCAATTTTAAGTTAAAATCACATGACGGTGCTTATGACATCATTGGAGTGCGGCCGTGAGATTTTAATTATGTCTCCGCTTGCCTGGGATGGGCATCTGTTTCAAATGCAAAAACTGGTGAGTTAAGCTTGCGGGCAATCCCCAGAAGTGATTTTAACCCCCAGTTCTTGCCAAGCTGGCTGGGTTAAAATTGCACCTTAGAAATCTGAAAAAATAAATCCTCTGGAAATGCACAGCAAGTCGATCAGCATCTGAAAGAGAAAGTAGATTATTGCTTTCTTGGGGCTCTTCAAATATGTTTTGATGAAGGATCCCAGCCAAACAGATTCTGATTATCTGGTTTGCTATCCAATATTTTTTGTATTTATTTTCAGATGGATTAAAAAGCCTTGCACACTTTTAATAAACTTTGTTTGCTTACATTTAAAGTTAAAAAAAATTTCAAAACCCAGGAAGCAATACAGAACTCTTGTGAGGGAAACCTGAGGCAATTCACTCGACTTCAAAATTCTTAAATTATAAAGTTTCTGTATTAGTGCAATATTGTATTCTACTCTTTAGTGCTCCACTGTTGCAAAAAACCAAAGTAACAGCCAAGCTATGAAAAACTGCAAGGGAAACAAACGTGTGGTTATATTTAGCTTACAGCTAGGTGATTAAACTTCATATAATGACTATTTTAAATGACAGAGGTTGTTCTGTCATTAAAAAAAAATCATTGCAAATTATATGATTGAGTTTTGGGTTAATTAATCTTTATCCCACTGAATAAACATGAATACTATTGGGAATGACTATCGTTTGTAATGGTTAAGTTGTCCAGTTTTAAAAACATGTTTTGTGAAAAGAACTAATGAATCATTTGTGGTCAAAGTTACCTTAAAATGCTCCTCTAAAACCCAGTGCTACTTTACCAACCTATAATCAGCTCAGCACCAACGGTCAACTCAAAACCAACTGCCACATGTAGACAGCTACAAAGAAGCAGAGACATGAGGAAAGTGTTAGTTTGCCTGAGGCATTCCCTATCGTTAAACATTTGAAGAGGACAATTTTGAACAAGTGTGCTCTAGCCCTGCATTTATACTGGCTCGGATACCCATCACATTAGGATTGATGTGTTTTTTTTTCCCCCTCCACTTTTAACCCCTCCCATTCTGAACGTGCTAGGGTGTAGTTTTCCAAAATTCCAGCTATGTTGTGGTAACTCAAATGGCCATTCATCATGTGTGTCTGCTGGGACACTGGGCAGTACAGAGCTTTCAGAGAGGTCAAGGGTTAGCATATTAAATGTTAATCAAGCGAAAAAGTATTTTTCAGAAAAAAAGAGTTTAGATAGTTTATTTACATATGAACACACAAAAACGTCAGACTGGAAAAGACCAGTTGGTCCATATAATCTGTCCCAAATAGTTGATAATCAACCCCTAGGTATACAGGGGAAACATTGCGCTATTTACCGCCATCCGTTTGCATCGGAATCGAGGAAACAAATGGCAACTGCTGCTCTAACGCCCACCACTGGTGCAGGCCTCGGCGGCCACAATTTTGGTAAGACCCATGGTGCTACCATTAGCAGCGCTGGCCCTGGAAATGCAAATCTGAAGAGCGTTAGGTTGGCGGCGTGCAATACCAACTTAACGCCATGCTCTGTGAACTTGGACCTGAGCGCTGAGTTTAGCTCTGGGTCCTAAGCTGGCTCTGAAAAGTGAGCATGTAGCAGACCTACAGAGACACTGTCAGCATTTCTTGAAGGAACACACACATCTTTCAGGTAAGTTTGCATTTAAGCTTTTGGACTAGATTTTTAAATATTTTATTGAAGTTATGGCCTGATGCAATACATGTTAAAAGTTTTAAAAGTGTGCAGGGAGTTCTGCTGGACGTTTGCAAGGCCTCCGAAGCCCTCTGAGAAGACAGAAAATGCTGGAAATACTCAGCAGGTTAGGCCGCATCCGTGGAGAGAGAAACAATGTTCACGTCTCAGGGCGAGATGCTGTATGATCTGCTGAGTATTTCCAGAATTTTCTGCTTTTATTTCAGATTGCCAGCATATGCTCGCAGAGGGAAGAGGAAGACGCATAAAAGGAATAAGCAGAAGGAAGGATACAATCCAGACAGTCCCTTTCGGGCTCGGATATCCGGGATCGAATCATCCGCCTGCGGTCCCAGTGACCACAAACCCAATTCCCCTTTCAACATTTATCCCACACCTTATCTTCCCTCTGTTAGTGACCATCACAGCATGCTCTAGGCCACAATGCTGCAATAAATCATCATAGGCAATCCCTCGGAGTTGAGGAAGACTTGCTTCCACTCTAAAATTGAGTTCTCAGGGGACTGAGCGGTCCAATGCGGGAATTACAGTTTCTGTCACAGGTGGAGCAGACAGTGGTTGAAGGAAAGGGTGGGTGGGGAGCCTGGGTTGATGAATGCTCCTTCCGCTGTCTACGCTTGGTTTCTGCATGCTCTCGGCGATGGGACCCAAGGTGCTCAGCGTCCTCCCGGATGCTCTTCCTCCACTTTGAGCGGTCGTGGGCCAAAGATTCCCAGGAGTTGGTGGGGATGTTGCACTTTATCAAGAAGGCTTTGAGGGTGTCCTTGAAACGTTTCCTCTGCCCACTTGGGGCTCGCTTGCCATGTCGAAGCTTCGCGTAGAGTGCTGCTTTGGGAGTCTCGTGTCGGGCATGCGGACGATGTGGCCCACCCAACGGAGCTGATCGAGCGTGGTCAATGTTTCGATGCTGGGGATGTTGGCAAGAACACTGACGTTGGTGTGTCGATCCTGCCAATGGATTTGCAGGATCTTGCGGAGGCAGCGCTGGTGGTACTTCTCCAGCGTTTTGAGGTGTCTGCTGTATATAGTCCACGTCTCTGAGCCATATAGCCATCTGAAATAAAAGCCATCACAAAGCAAACTTTCCAATCCAACTGTAAAAATCTATCCATCCAATATTACATCACGAAATCAACTAATCACCCTTATGCATTCCCTTAGTGACTGTCTTGTGTGTGCTTTTGCCTATTCTACATTGGGCCTCCTGCTGAGACCACCGCCGAGATAACCGGCCTTGCGCAGTGAGTTTAGTGCTGCACTGATATTAATTAGGAATCAGCACCAATATACCAGTGCTGCCAGTGCCATTAATGTTGGTGGCCATTAATTACAGTGGCACCAGCAGGTTTCCAGCGCTCTCAAATTTCTATACCTATATAGTCTCCTGTGAGCGGTGAAAAAACAGATTAATGATATGTGACTCAGTGCAAAAGCCATCAAATTATGAGCAAAATATTTCTTTCTTTCTTTCTTTCTTTCTTTCTTTCTTTCTTTCTTTCTTTCTTTCTTTCTTTCTTTCTTTCTTTCCTTCCTTTCTTTCTACACACATATAAAAATGACATTTGCTAATAGCAGAAAATATATCCATTGATTATTTATCAATTTTAAAATGTGACACTATTCATGCATTGTGTTTGGGTAATGGTGAACCTGAGGTAGTTTAATGATATGAACTAGATAATCGCATCAATCACGTAATTCATGAAGGGACAAGCTCATATAGTACAAGTTCCAATAATGCACAACTTCAGTTGATTTAAGCTATCTTTAAGCTCTTTAAGATTTAAGAATTAAGGTAACATTTCTTTGTCTTTTATAAATTAAGCAAAACAAATATCATATTAGTTATTGAATGGGAGCTGTCTTTTCTCTTACCCACTGTTGTAAATAGCCCTGGTAGCTTTCATAACAATGAATCTAATCTAATTTTCACGATGATGTAATTTGCAAAGATTTGTAAAATAGGATTGTGTGCAGCATGCAATCTAATACTAGTTTTTTTCTCCGGCCCTTTCCCCCAACAGCTCTGATACCAGTGTGCATGTCTCTACTGCTCTCTTCACCCACATTACTGCCCTCTGTGCCCCCAACTTCCTAGCCCCTTTTTCTAATAGCTTTGACCTCTGTACCTCATGTTTCTTGCTCCATCTTTCCTGCCCTTTCTCCGCTAGCTCCGTTATCAGTGGACTGCCTTTCCTGCACCTTCTCCGATAGCTTTTATCTCTGTGCTCACACTCTCCTGCCCTTCTCCAAAAGGTCTGAAGCCTTACCCTTTCTGTCCCCTTTTCCAGCTGTGGCCTACCTCTCCATCAACTCTTGACTTCTATGCCCCTTCTCTTCTGTTCCTTTTTTGGGTAATCTGATGTCTCTCTACTTTTTTGAACCTACTCTTTGGCACAGTGAGTGATCTCTAAATCCCTTTCTCCCTTGTCCCCTTCCCCAGCAGCCTCGATGCCTGTGACTTTTCCAGCAGATTTTGCTCTCTCTTATAGCCATGAGTTCCCCCACCCCCCGCCGACAGCTGAAATCTTTATTGTGACCATGATTCTCTCCCTCCCACACTCTAGCTCAGAACTTTACTGCAACCATTTATCTGCTCGACAACAGTACATTCCAGTCAAAGGGAAACATACTTAGCTTTCCATGCAGACTGCCTGCACAATATTCCCAATAGAACTGTAACATATCAAATTGCTTCTCGTTCAATCCCATTACATAAAATTGTCAAAAAAGCATGATACTTGAATGCATCATTATGTTCCAAGCCTTTATGATATGGAGATGAAATGGAAATTTAAAAAAATATATAGAATAGACATCGTAGAATATTATTGGTATTTCTGAGCATTATTATTATTGGCACCAACAGATTGAAATGAATTAATTTCTCATGGTTTTTGCTATTTCTTGGCTAAAAGTAATGCGAATTAGTCTGTAATATAAGTGTACTACTTAGCCATTAGTCATATTTTAGTGACAGCCATTTCCCAGCTGCATAAAACACACTCGCTGCCCCCAGACTCGGTACTGATTACTCACAGTACCACATCTGGAATTCATCCACACTATAATGAAATGTGAACCGTTTTGAACTATGGCCTGCAGACAGAATTCAATGATACCCCCTCCCAACCCAGTATTATGTTAATGGAGATGGCAAGATAATGAGAATATTAGTGAGCGAGTAAAAGTTTTTCTGCATTTATGTGACTACAGCTGAATCCCGATACCTGCAAGTGTCGCTTATTGGGTTTTAAAAGTCTTATGGTGGTGCACACAATAGTTGATTGGCTCCAATATTTGAAAGGCACACACAGACACATACCAAATAACTTTAGTATCCTTTCAAGATTTAATGCCACAGGGGCATATAGCTGTAATCCATTACTAGGTTAGAAGTCACAAAAGACATAGGAAGATGTTTTAAATGTTTCCTAAAAACTGTGTACTTCAGTGCCTTATAATCTCAGAATTTATAGTTTTGTTTTAATCCATTTCATAATTTGTAAGTGTATTTTCAATAAAATATCTGAGGCGATGTTATTTTCTAGAGTCAGTGATGTGACTCAAATGTGTTCCAAACACTAAATAACTTGCTAGACAATATAAACCACAAAATGCAGACTGAAGTCTAGACTCCAAGGCAGTAGGTAAACTAGGTTAATATTGTGCATTAGACATAGTGTATGAGGAGAATTCAGTGCCAGAAATCTGAAATGTTTGCATTACACAGTCATATAAACCCTTACAGTCATTTTCCATAATAAGCCCTATTATGGAATTGAGTTGTGCAAGTTTCAATAAAGCCAACTTTTTTGTGCTGAATCTCTTCAGGCAGAAAGAGATTTAAAACAGTGAACAATCTAATAAGATTAAGATGATGCAATGGATTGCCATCATGATAACCCTTAGAATGCCAGTGCTTGTGGCAAGTGTACGTATGGCCATTGGATGAGGATAGGATTGGGTTCAAAGGTGATCCTTCCATGGTTGAATAGCATTCTGACATTGCTTACACATAAAGAATAGCTACTTGAAAAGGGTTTCAGAGGCCCCCTGCTACCTGCTATCCTTGGAAACCAGCAAGAGAGAATAGGAGGAGGGGTTAGAAAATAAGGAATTAGAAAAGTCCACAGACACCAGGCCCCAATTTTCCCAAAGAAAAAATAAAGGTGTAGACTGACCTGTACGTGCATCTCGTTGTGGTCCATCAACGCTGAAAAAAACCCACCAAGATTTCTGCAAACCGACGCATCCTGTTGTACCGGCAATACCTGAGTCGATCTCGGGGGGTGGAGATTAGAGTGTGCGCTTAAACTGCACAGCGCATGTGTGTAAAAAAGTAAATTAAAAAAAAAACGACCAACTCATTGCACATGGGCAATGCGCATGTGCAGAGGAAAAAAAAGAAAATGAAAAAAACTGCACATGCGCAGTAATTCGGCCGGGGATAGCAACGGGTCAAGTCGGCTGCATGGAGGATTGTGAGAAGACTGCCTTTGATGTTTTTCAGTTGAAGAAGATTATTTTTCTGATGATTGTGCCTGCAGTTTCGATTTTTAAGGATTACCAGGACTTCAGGAACATCTTAGGAAATTTTGGGCCACTTAGGATGTCGAAGGAAAAGGTCATGAAGAATTATTTATTATTTGAATGCTTACAGTTCTATCATCGAGTGAGTAGCAGTAATGGTAAGTTTTCTTTTATTTATTTTATTTTTGAAGTTATATAAGAAGTTCCATAAAGTTTCTCTCAAATAGGTAAGGAGTCCATTCGGCTGGAGATATGAGCGGGCCAGCGCGTTTTTATTTAACTGCAGGTAAGGGCTTTTAGTGTCTGTGCAGCGATTTTTAAAATATCGCTAATCAGGAAACTTGGCCTTATGTCCCGAAATGGCGCGTATTGTACTTTTCAACATCCACCAGCGCCAAATGGCATCAAATGGCGCCAAACGTTCTGGCGCTGGTAGTCGACGCTGACGCCCCATAATTGGGGAATCTTCAAACTAAACTTCTATGGCAGAAAAATCACTGGGCGCCGAAAAAATGCTGGGCAAAATTCAGCCCCTAGAACCTGAGTTTGAATCGAACAAGACCAAAGGGATAAAAGTTTTTTCTCTTCCCTCTCTCTGTAAACTACAGAGTAAATTGTTGTTCTTCGTGCTCCTAGAGCTTCACATACAGAAGTGTAAATCGGAAAAAACAAGCACATGTTACATAGAAACATATAAAATAGGTGCAGGATTAGGCCATTCGGCCCTTCGAGCCTGCACCACCATTCAATAAAATCATGGCTGATCATTCAGCTCAGTACCCCATTCCTGCTTTCTCTTCATACCCCTTGATCCCTTTAGCTGTAAGGGCAATATCTAACTCCCTCTTGAATATATCCAATGAACTGGCATCAACTCTCTGCGATAGGGAATTCCACAGGTTAACAACTCTCTGAGTGAAGAAGCTTCTCCTCATCTCAGTACTAAATGGCTTTCCCCTTATCCTTAGATTATGTCCCCTGGTTCTGGACTTCCTCAATATCGGGAACATTCTTCCTGCATCTAACCTGTCCAGTCCCGTCAGAATTTTATATGTTTCTATGAGATCCCCCTCATCTTTCTAAACTCCAGTGAATACAGGCCCAGCCGATCCAGTCTCTCCTCATGTGTCAGTCCTGCCATCCCGGGAATCAGTCTGGTGAATCTCCGCTGCACTCCATCAATAGCAAGAACGTCCTTCCTCACATTAAGAGACCAAAACTGAGCACAATATTCCAGGTGAGGCCTCACTAAGGCCCTGTACAACTTCAGTAAGACCTCCCTGCTCCTATACTCAAATCCCCTAGCTATGAAGGCCAACATACCATTTGCCTTCTTCACCGCCTGCTGTACCTGCATGCCAACTTCCAATGACTGATGTACCATGACACCCAGGTCTCATTGCACCTCCCCTTTTCCTAATCTGCCGCCATTCAGATAATAATCTGCATTCGTGTTTTTGCCACCAAAGTGGATAACCTCACATTTATCCACATTATACTGCATCTGCCACGCGTTTGCCCACTCACCTAACCTGTCCAAGTCATCCTGAAGCCTTTTAGCGTCATCCTCATAGCTCACACCGCCACCCAGCTTAGTGTCATCTTCAAACTTGGAGATATTACACACAATTCCCTCATCCAAATCATTAATGTATATTGTAAATAGATGGGGTCCCAGCACTGAGCCCTGCGGCACCCCAGTAGTCACTGCCTGCCATTCTGAAAAGGACCCGTTTATTCCGACTCTCTGCTTCCTGTCTGCCAACCAGTTCTCTATCCACGTCAGTACATTACCCCCAATACCATGTGCTTTAATTTTGCACACCAATCTCTTGTGTGGGACCTTGTCAAAAGCCTTTTGAAAGTCCAAATACACCACATCCACTGGTTCTCCCTTGTCCACTCTACTAGTTACATCCTCAAAAAATTCTAGAAGATTTGTCAAGCAGGATTTCCCTTTCATAAATCCATGCTGACTTGGACCGATCCCGTCTCTCCATGATTTCTGTCCATTCAAAATGGATGGAAAATCGTGAGCCGTGCGCACATCATTTTCCAGAATGCTCTGCGTGGGAATGCTAAAAATAAAAATGTATGCAGTGTAAAATAAGTTTAAGCAGCCTCAGCCTGTTTTCTAGTGGATGTGAGCTTTAAGAATGAAATTGCCCTAATTCAACATTAAGTGACAGTAAATAAGCAATTTAGCTCAGAGGGTCCTAAATTCATTAGCACCCCAAGCTGGACACAATTCTGATAGCATACAACTACAACTGGCCACAATGGAGAGGCCCAAGGACAAAAGTAAATTTATTCTCATGCCTCATCAGAATAAATCAGGCGAGCTGCATGTGCCAATGAGCCACATTGATGTAGCTTCCCTGTCAGGCCTGACAAATTCTGGCCTGTGCTGAGGTCCAGAAGTAAGTCTGGGTGGCAGGGGAACAATCAGTGGGGGAGGGCGAGGACGGGTCCTCCTGTACTCCCGCTCCTTCTCATTCCTTGACTCAGAAATGTCAGTCACAAGCTCCAACTAGAACAAACAAATTTAGACCGAGTCTGAAATGAACGTAGGAGCATCATTTCAATATTGAAATGAAACTAGCACTTGCTACCTAAAGAAGGCCTCGATCAATTTAGCAGAGGCCTGAACTTCTGTGCAGATCGGGCGCATGCTCATAAACCAGACACACAAATGTTAAATTTAGATCCCAAAGAGTCATAACGATAGGTGGTTGGGAACTAGAAATATTCCTCTGATAGAGTACAGAATGTTGATCTGAGATTAATTTACAGCATGGCACGTTGGAGCAGAGTAAGGAAAGCTAAAATTAAGTTTGATCATGATAGCTGACCTGTGTTTTGCCTAATGCTGATATTATACACCAATAGTGAAGAAAAATAAGTTCTATTCCTTAGCACCGACACCTTGATAGACACAAAAAAATTCAATAAAAATAGGAACACAAGCATAAAAAATTATGATTTGTTCACAATATTCTGGTAATTAAAACAAATTCTAATCTTGTATTTTTGATTCTGGTTTTGCACTGCTACTGCAGTGCTCAAAAAAGAGTTAAACATTTAAAAACTCAATTACAGTCCCTTTACCTGTCTACTTATAAACATCTAAAATGATAATTATTACCTGTGTTAAGTAGTCATAAATTATTGTGGGAAAAAAACACATTAGAAGACAATATCCTCAGGTTAAAGTGATGTTGCAACAGAACTGATAAATGGCAAGCCTGAGCGTGTCCTCTCTGCTAGCTTTACAATATTTGCAAAGTTAGCAGACTGGTACATCAATATAACACCAATGTGTCACAAACCTGTTGTGTCACAAACCTGATATCCCTTTATAACATAACTGGCAGTCTTTCAGAAGATTCAGGAGAATCACATCAATGAGATGATTTCACCACTCTCCCAGATACAAGTCTCTCTGGATTTTTCTTAGTTTGAAAAGAATGATTTGTAAGGAAAAAATGCAAAGAATCCTCCTGGAGATTTCTGGAATTGTGGAAAACTGGCTGCAGGTATGGAAAAACATTTTTTTCTGTAATGTTTACAATATGCACATGTGACCATGGTACATTTTCTCTCCTCATCCTCCTTGACCTATCTACAGCCTTTGACACATTTCACCACAGCATCTCCTGCCAACACCTCTCCTCCATTGTCCAGCTCGATGGCGCTCCCCTCACCAGCTTTACTTTTACCTATGTGATTGTACGTAGAGCATCTCTAGCAATGGCTTCAGTTCCCAACCCCACACTTGTTGCCTCTGGAGTTCCCCAAAGATCTATCCTTGTCCCTACTCACTGCATGATATACTACAAGGACAGTGGTAAAAATGATTGCGGCACTGTTGGAGATTGGAGATTGGAGCGATGGTGTGGTGTCCCTGCACCTTACTTCGACCATGCCGTATCCACGCTCTGCCTGGGAGAGTGACCTGGAGGCATAAGCCACAGATTGGAGTCGGCCGTCATCATTACCCTGCTGCAACACACACCCAACCCCGTAGGATGATGCATCGCACGTTAAAACCAGTTTTTTACAGGGGTCATACAAAGTCAACAGTTTGTTAGAACACAGCAGGTTCCTCGCCTTATTGAAAGCCCGTTCTTGACAGTCCCCCCAAAGCCATTCACAACCTTTACGCAGGAGCATGTGTAATGGCTCCAACAATGTGCTTAAGTTCCCGAAATAGTTCAAAAGTCCCAGGAATAATTGCAACTCCGACGTGTTGCCAGGCCTGAGCGCCCAGCGGATTGCCTCCGTTTTTGATTCAGTGGGCCGGATCCGGTCTGCGGCAACCCTCCTGCCCAAAAACTTGACTTCTGGGGCCAAAAACACACACTTGGCCTTTTTCAGCCGCAAGCCTACCCTGTCCAGTCGGCGTAGCACCTCCTCCAGGCTGTGGAGATGTTTCTCGGTGTCTCGACCCGTTATAAGGATGTCGTCTTGGAAAACGATTGTTCCAGGAATGGATTTGAGCAAGCTTTCTATGTTTTTCTGAAAGATGGCTGCCGCCGAACGAATGCCAAACGGACACCTGTTGTAGATAAATAATCCCTCGTGATGGTGGTCTGAAGCTTGGATTCTTCAGCCAGTTCCTGAGTAATGTAGGCCGAAGTGATGTCCAGCTTTGTGAACAGCTTGCTACCTGCCAGCGTGACAAAAAGGTCCTCCGCTCTCGGGAGCAGGTATTGGTCTTGCAGCGACACTCGGTTGATGGTGGCTTTGTAGTCGCCACAAATCCTGACCGAATCATCTGCTTTAAGGACAGGAACGATGGGACTTGCCCAGTCGCTGAATTCAACGGCCGAAATTATGCCCTCTCTTAGTAGCCTGTCTAATTCACTTTCAATTTTCTCACGCATCACATATGGCACCGCTCTGACTTTGTGATGCACTGGTCTGGCGTCCAGAGTGATGCGTATCACGACTTTAGTGCCCTTGAACGTTCCGACACCGGGTTGAAACAGTGACCCGAATTTTTGTAGGACCTGTGAGCATGAACTTCGCTCTACAGATGAAATGGCGTGCACATCCCCCCATTTCCAATTCATTTCAGCAAGTCAATTCCTCCCCAAGAGCGCGGGGCCATTTCCCGGGACAATCCACAGTGGCAGCCGGTTCTGTGATCCATTATGTGTTACCACCAAGTTTGCACTGCCCAGCACTGGGATGATCTCTTTGGTGTACATCCGTAGCTGCGTTCCAGTTTGGGCCTGCTAGCTCTGTGTGGCCATAGTCTCTCAAATTGTTGGGCGCTCATAAGTGACTGGTTAGCTCCCGTATCCAGCTCCATGTGCACCGGGATGTCATTCAATAAAACTTTCATCATCATGGGTGGCATTTTAGTGTATGAGCTGTGGACGTCAGCCACATGAACCCGCTGAACTTCAGCATCCATGGCTTTTCCCCAGGCATCATCCTGCATTGCAGACCCCTCGTCTGGTTCCTCTGTCTCACAGATTAGCCTCGCTACAGCCTTTTTGCACATCCTGGCTAAGTGTCCACTGACGTTACAAATCCTACAGGTATATTGCTGAAACCTGCAGCTTTTCGCAGTATGTCTATCCCCGCACCTCCATCATGAGCTGAGATTGTTGTTAACAAAGGGACTGTTACAATGCATTCCTCTCTGATTGCCCATTTGGTTGTTTCTAAGCACTCTGATGGTGAGTGTTAATGGTCCCATCGCGGGACGCATTGTTCCTCATGATGGCGTGAATTGTCGACCCACTTTCCATTGTCCCTGTTGCGGGCCCACCCTAGAGTCTGTTGCTGCCTGCGCGGTTTCGAAATGCCCTTGCCTGCCTGCGGGGTCCCGAGCCGCGTTCACCATGTTAACTCCCTGGTCCATCATCACGTTGGGACCAGGGCTGCGCGCGTAAATTAGCTTGGTCTCCTCTTCCCATACCATGAAGGTCTGAGCTATCAACGCCGCCCCTTCTAAAGTCAAGTCCTTGGTCATTATGAGCTTCCTGAAAATACCGGCATGATTAATGCCCTCAATGAAGAAATCCCTTAACATCTCCCCCCTGCAGGCGTCTGTGAACTTAGAGACTGGCCAAGCGCAGCAGGTCCGCAACGAAGTCCGAGATGTTTTGTCCCTCCCGACGCCGGTGTGTGTAGAACCGGTGCCGGGCCATGTGTACGCTACTCGCCGGCTTGAGATGCTCACTGATCAGCTGGCTGAGCTCTTCAAAGGACTTGTGCGCTGGCTTTTGGGGTGCGAGCAGGTCTTTCATCATCGCATACGTCTGTGATCAGCAGCTGGTCAGTAGATGTGCCCTCCACTTGTCAGCCGCTGTCGTTCCCAGCCAGTCCTTCGTGACAAAGCTCTGCTGGAGTCTTTCTACGAAGTCGTCCCAGTCCTCACCCACACAGTAACATTCCTCTGTGCTACCGGTGGCCATCCTCATAGTTCGGTGATTCCCGTTTCTCGTCGCCAAATGTGGTGTCCCTGCACCTTACTACAAATTCACATGAGGCATGTATTGCAGACACAGTCACTCTGTGACCTTAACCTTTATTCCCAGGACCAAGGAGTGCTGACCCTGGGTGGGACTTCCCCTTTTATACCTGGAAACCCAGGTGAGGAGCGTGTCCCACAAGTTCACCCCCTGTGGTCAGGGTGTGCATTTCTAGGGTATAAGTACAGTGTACAGGAGTTGCATGAAGGTCACAGTTACATGAAGATTGCTGTTGCATGATGGTTACATACATGACAGATGGTTCATGTGAAGTGCTCTTGGATGCACTGCTTTCTAAGATGTCTGCCAGCTAGAGATACTGGTGGTTAATGCTGCTTATGCTCTTCCTCCTCTTCGTGCTGCTCTTCCTCCTCCCCCTGCTCCTCTTCCTTCTGCACTTCTTGCTGCCCTGGTGTGATAAGGACTGGGCCCTCATTAAGGCAAAGTTATGCAGCATACAGCAGGTGATCACAAGTCTGGATACACAGTGAGAGCTGTATTGCAAACCTCCTACCGAACGGTCCAGGCAGCGGAAGCGTTGCTTGAGCATGTTGACTGTCTGCTTGATGATGATTCTGGTGGCAGCATGGCTCTCATTGTAGGCCACCTCTGCAGCTGAGCCCAACTCCTGACAGGAGTCATGAACCATATTGGAAATGAACATTCTTTGTCTTGTAGTAGCCAGTTTGGGACCGGATGGCCTGGTTGGAATAAAGACGACACAGAAGTCGGATGCAGGATAAATGAATCATGATTACTGCCAGGAAATCGAGCTCAGACCTGCATGATGTGCTGTCAGTGGTTGCAAATAAGCCGCATATTGAGTGACTGGAATTCTTTTTTATTCAAAAAGATGCCAGGATAGGTGATGTGAAACACTTAAGGCAATGTGGGTGCAGTCTATGGTACCTTGCACCCTGGAGTGCCTTCTCATCCTGCTTCGCCCTGTCCATTGGGAAGGAGATGTAACTGTTCTTCCTGGTGTAGAGAGCCTCAGGGGCTCCCTGACACAACGGTGGACTTCAAACTTGTCGCTGATGTCACCAGCTGCAACCTGGAAAGAGCCAGTTGCATAAATGTTAAGGGCCACAGTGACATTGACAGCCATGAACAATGCTGTTGATGCTGTGGTTTGAAGCTCGAGTTGTGACTACAGAAGGTGAAATAGCTTCCTTGTCCCAGCGAAGGTGCCTGGGACATTGTTCCTCAGTGAGGGTGAGGTAAGAGAAATGTGCCCTGAAGACCCGCTATGGGTATGGCCTCCTACATATTGCCCTTCTTTTGTCCCAGCTGTTCCTGCTCTCTTGACTTCTTGGCTGCTCCTTTGTGGTCCTTCAGTCCCAAAAGCAGCCCAACCAGATTACCCAGGCCTGAAGAAAATCAGTTTTGAAAGCAGCTAAAAATAATGCAGCCTCAGCAAAAACTTCTTCTCAGAAACCAAAAATCAGTGTTAGGGAAAAAATAGGCCACAAAAGGCTTTCCCTTAACTCTACCCATAGTCTACCAATGCCTGAGCATGCTTTCTAAAATCCTTTCTTTCTACTTCAGTAATTGTGGGTAGGAAATTCAATACTGCTTAGCTGAGTTGCCAGTCAAGGCTCAGTGGATAGCACTCTCGCCTCTGAGTTAGAGGTTATGGGTTCAAGTCCCACACCAGAAACTTAAGCAGAAAAATTTAGGCTGACACTCGAGGGTGTGCTGCACTGTCGGAGGTGCCGTCTTTCGGATGAGAGGTTAAACTGAGGCCCTGTCTGCTCTCTCAGGTGGATGTAAAAGATCCCATGGACCTATTTCGATGAAGAACAGGGGAGTTATGCCCAGAGTCCTGGCCAATATTGATCCTTCAATCAACATAACAAAAAAAACAGATTATCTGGTCATTATCACATTGCTGTTTGTGGGAGCTTGCTATGTACAATTGGTTGCCACATTTCCTACATTACAACAGAGACTACACTTCAAAAGTATTTCATTGGTTGCAAAGCGCTTTGTGACATCCTGATGTCATTAAAGGCACTAAATAAATGCGCCTTTCTTTATTTCTTTTCGTTGCAAAATGGGCACAGGCACCGCGATGCAAGATATGCCCGCGCCCATTCAAAAAGTGCAGGTAGCACGTCAACTTCATGCTTCCTGCTAATTACCATGATTGTAGCACACAGTCTAGCATGGAACATGCTTCTGACAGGCTGTGCGTTCAGCAGGGGGCCAAAGTTTGCATTGCTGGAGCGAGGCTAGCTTTACTTAAAGTTAGGCCACAGCTAGAGTACTGCATACAGTTCTGGTCACCACATTATAGGAAACATGTGATTTGATTCGAGAGGGTACAGATGAGATTTACAAGGATGTTGCCAGGACTGGAGAAATGTAACTATGAGGAAAGATTGGGCAGGCTGGGGTTGTTTTCTTTGGAACAGAAGTGGTTGAGGGGAGAGTTGATCATGGTGTGTAAAATTATGAGGAGCCTAGATAGAATGGATAGGAAGGACCTATTTCCCTTAGCGGAGAGGTCAATAACGCAATGGCAAAGATTTAAAGTAATTGGTAGCAGGATTAGAGGGGAGTTGTGGAGAAAATCTTTCACCCAGCGGGTGGTCGATGTCTGGGACTCACTGCCGGAAAGGTTGGTAGAGGCAGAAATGCAAATCACATCTTAAAATTACTTAAATGTGCACTTGAAGTGCCATAAACTACAAGGCTAAGGACCAAGAACTGGAAAGTGAGATTAGACTGAATAGCTCTTTTTTAGCCGGCACAGATACAATGGCCAGAATCTTTGGCTAGTTGACAGCTGCAGAAGTGGTATAAAAGCTACCATTTCACAGCTGTTCACTTTCCAATGTCAGAATCTGAAGCCTTCAGGTTTTGGAAGAGACTTTTGAGCTGTACACAGGTTGGAAGGGTTTGCAGTGAACTCTTTATTCACTGTCACCTCCTTGGAGTAGCCTCTCTTACAATTGACAGATTACTTCTGTCATCTCAACCTCGCCTGCCATCTACCAGCAGCATCGGTGCCCTTGAAAAAAATCTCACCTTGGTCCATAGAATCTCACCATAATCAGCCCCAACACCAACATCACCAGGCACACCAGCATCCCCAACAGCAACACCAACCTTCTTCGCAATCACCTGATGCTGCACAGGACATAGGCCATTAGCACCCGACCATTGCTGCCCGGGAGGCCAGTGATGGCCACATTTACTTCACTTGATGCTGTACACCCTGACTGCTACATGATGCGCCAGGTTGGCATCCCCCCACACCAGCTCCTTAAAGCATCCCTGCAATGACCAACCCATTCATTTCACACTCATCACCATTGTGGGGGATACCCTTATATCTCACCATTCACTACAACTCAGTTAACCACTTCCAAAGGTGCCCACAAGTCTGTCCAAGAACGCAAAGTGCTGAAAATAAAGATTTCAATGTTTGACAACACATCAGCATTAACTATACATGAATAGTGGCTAAAGGACAAAGTGATTATCCTTGTGCATTGTTAGTTTGTATGATCGGACAAGGATGAAGGTGAGTGTGAGGGGTGGCTAGTGAGATGGGGAACTGATACTGTAGATAGACAGAGGGATGTGTGGAGGTACAAGGTAAGTTGGTGTGAGTATGAATGTGCAGGAGTAGAATAAGGAAGGCAGAGTGATGTGGATGTGATGAGTGGCACAGCAGGATAAGGTTGAGTGTGGCTTTGCAGTAACGTTTCGTGATCTACTGAGATCATTGAAAGGTTTGCGCCACTGCAGCCTGGTCCTCCTGATGACATTCCTGCTTGTGCCCCCCTGTGCAATGTGCACCCAGGCTGCATTGGTCTCCTGGGGAGGTCCCTTCCGTCCATGGGAAGGGAAGAGAATCTCCCTGCGGTGCTGTGACTCCCTCCATAAGCATCTGGAGAGAGTCATGGGAGAGCGGCGTGCAGCCGTGCACTTCTGAGCAGTGCTTGTCAGTGTTTGCAGCTCATCAAAGGCTGCAGAACAGTGACAGACGAACTGTCAAAACTATTGTAGGCAGAGTCTCTTTAAGGAAATCGGCTGATGATGTGTCATCAAATGATGTCATCAGACTGGCTTCCTCTTAATTGGCCGTGAAGCCCGATCATCGGAAGCTTCTGGAGAGAGAGTGGGCTCGAGTTGGGAGTGGGCTTTCCACATACCAGTAACCCCGGCCGCATTGATTCCGCTGCGTGTGGAGAGTTTGTGGCCAATGGGTCGAATGACATCCTTCTTTGTCATAAATTTCTATGATGCTATGATTCTATAATTCTTAAAAGTAATCTGCCTTCTGCAAATAAAAAAAATTAAAATAGCTTCAGCACTAGGCGGTCTGCATCTCTTAAAGGTGAGCTACCTTCAGCTGGTCAAAATTAAAAAAAATGCTTCAGCACTAACACATATAGCTCAACGTGCCAGAGAAAATGCACCCAAGGTCTTGGACATAGCACTTGAGGCCTTTGTGCAGGGGTTCAACACTGGAAAAGAAGTCCTGTACCCTCAGGGAGCTAGGAGGCCCTACAGAAAGAAGGATGTGGGACAAGATTGCCAAGGCGGTTACTATCATCAGTGTCCCCCCCTGGACCCTGCTCCAATGCCCAAAGAAGCTTCATGACCTCAGTGATTGCATCTTCAAAAGCCATCTTCTACCAACTACACCACTAGCCTTACAGATTGCTCAATGAACGACCACCCCTCTATCACTCACCTACCAACAATCTCTACCAAACACGAGGCACACCTCACATTCCGAGATTCACCTCACCACTTGTAGGAGATGGTGCAGGCCATTCTTGGCAGTGCATGCTTGAGCCCGTGGCCAGTGGCATTATCCTCCTTCTCACATCCCACTTGCCACTCATCCCACAATATCTTCTGATTTACAAGCTGCACATGGTGTAAACTTGCACCTCTTGTTTCCGCACCCCTCTGCTCCCCACAACCCTACCCTTAAGCCTTCCTCATTTTAGACACCCAAGTAATCGTCTGTCCATCCAGTGGTGGACCAAAAAGAGAGAGAGGAAAGTAAAGAAGAAGAAAGACAATGGGCTAGACTTTCCACTTCACATCGCCCATATATCACCCGTATATCACCCAAAACGGCCTTTCATCGCCCATTTTGACAAAAAAGTAGAAATTCAGGCTGGATCATCGGCGAAAAATTATCCCCCTGACTTTCGGCTCACATCGCCGAGCTGATTGCTGGGCTGATCACCCGCACATCGCCCAGTCTAACTTTCGGCACATCGCCGGCTGATCGCTCGCCGAGAACATCGCTGGAGAATAGTTGCTTTTTCCTGGCCTTCCTCACAGAACTCGGCTCTACGGACACCATTTTGAATGTTGGAGGAAGGGAGAAGGCTGCTAAAGGGGGCTTTTAACATCCTTTTACTGATAGATCCACTCACATTTATATTTATACTTAAATGAGAAGAATTGCATTAATGTTTTAACTTAACTTTACTTATGTTATTAAAAGACAATGCACAACAATTGTAACATTCAATGGGTAAACCATTTAGGACTGAGATGAGGAGAAACTTCGTCACTCAGAGAGTGGTTAACCTGTGGAATTCTCTACCGCAGAGAGTTGTTGAGGCCAGTTCGTTCGATATATTCAAAAGGGAGTTAGATATGGCCCTTATGGCTAAAGGGATCAAGGGGTATGGAGAGAAAGCAGGAAAGGGGTACGAGGTTGAATGATCAGCCATGATTTTATTGAATGGAGGTGCAGGCTCGAATGGCCTGCTCCGGCACCTAATTTCTATATTTCTATGTTTCTATATTAAAATGTTATTATTTACAATTTCAATTTTAAATACCAGCCACCCCCCACCCCCCCCCCCCCACCCACCCAGCAACCCCCTCCCCCCCCCAACAGCAACAGTAACAAGAACAACAAGAAAAACATGAACAACAATAACACCCCCCTCCCTACCTGCACCACGTTTCCCTCCAGATCCTGGACCCCCCCTGTGTCCTAGCCTGTTTTGGCCCTCCGGTACTGAGATGATGCGGGCATGCAGTGGGCAACGGCAAGACTTCCTGCCACGGTGGGGGTGATGGTGGCACGATCGGTTGTTGGGGGGGTATTGGAGGGGAAGATGAAGCACGGCTTTGCCCTTTTCTGACCCCCATCCACGCTCTCGGACGATGATGATGATGACATCTCTACAATTTATCCAAATCTCCAACTCTCCAACGGCAAAAAACATTTTATCCAACTTTCCAACGGCAAAAAACACTTTATCCAAATCTCCAACGGCAAAAAACTCAACAAAACTCCAGAAATCTCCTCCCTCCAACTCCAACAACTCTCTCCTTTATCTCTTCTCTCTCTCTCCTCAATGGCCTTCTGCACATGTGTGGTTGACCCCTGACCTCCTGAAACACACAAAATATTGTCAACTCGAAAAAATTTTTTAAATCACATGCGCAGAAGGCCATTGCTAGGGAAGCTTCCACATTGCTGGCCGTTCGTTGGACGAGTGTCACATCGCTGACCTTTTGCATCACCCATTTGACATCGCTGGTCTATCGCCGAGTGGAAAATCGGCATCCAAAAAATGGGCGATGAGCCAGCGATCGGCAAGGCTGGGACATCGAACATCGCTGGAACATTGCCCAGTTTTTGGGCGATAGACAGCAAAGTGGAAAGTCTAGCCCTAGCACTTGATTTCACACTCCCAACCACCAGCCCCTCAAGCTCATCCTGCAAGGCCACCTGCAGTCTCCTTCACTGAAAATCAGCAGCCTTCCACCAGCCATGCTGCAGCCACTGGGGTAGCACTGCATGGCATCACTAGAAGTATATGTCCACAGATCCTTAAAAGTGGCAGGACAGGTCAATAAAGTAATTAAAAAGGCATGCTTTCCTTTATTAGCTGAAGCATAAAATACAAGAGCAGGGAAGTTATGCTGGAACTGTAGACAACACTAGTTAGGCCACAGCTCACGACATTGCAGGAAGGATGTGATTGCACTAGAAAGGGTGCAGAGGAGATTTACGAGAATGTTGCCAGGACTGGAAAACTTTAGTTATGAGGAAAGATTGGATAGGCTGGGGTTGTTTTCCTTGGAACAGAGGAAGCTGTGGGGAAATTTAATTGAAGTGTATAAAATTATGAGGGGCCTAGATAGAGTGGATAGAAAGGACCGATTTCCCTTAGCAGAGGGGTCAATAACCAGGGGGCATAGATTTAAAGTAGTTGGTAGAAGGATTAGAGGGGAGATGAGGAAACATTACTTCACCCAGAGGATGGTGTGAGTCTGGAACTCATTGCCTGAAAGGGTGATAGAGGCAGTAACCCTCATCACATTTAAAAAGTACTTGGATGTGCGCGTAAAGAGCCGTAATCTACAGGTCTACGGACCTAGTGCTGGAAGATGGGATTAGGCTGGATAGCTCTTTTTCGACCGGCACGGACACAATGGGCTGAATGGCTCCCTTCTATGTCATAATTTTTCTATGATTCTATGATAAGCAAAGGCACACACAGACACTAAGGGAATGCACAAGAGTGATTAGTTGATTTTTTGATGCAATATTGGAGACATATATGGATGTGTAACGTTGGATTGGAAAGTTTGCTTTGTGGTGGCTTTTATTTCAGCATTGTAGCCAAGAGGATGCTGTGATGGTCAGTAACAGAGGGAAGGTGTGGGAAATATGTTGAGAGGAAATTGGGCTATGGTCACTGGTACTGCAGACAAATAATTCGATTCCAGATATCCCGGCCAGAAAGAGGCTGTCTGGGTTGCCTCCTTCCTTCCGCTTCCTCCTCTTCTGCCTTCTCCTTCTCCTGCGAGCAGCTTATCTTCTTTGTTGCCTCTGCTCCATCTCCATGTCACGCTGCAGCCAAAGGGGACTGCAACTAGAGCCCCCTGGACTATGAGCAAATAGTCTTCTCAGCGGCCTTTGTTTAACCACCAAAGCCTTGCAAATGTCCAGCAGCACTCCCTGCACACTTTAACAACTTTTTAAAAATGTATTTCACCAAGCCACTACCCCAATAAAATATAAAGAAACCAGTCCAAATGCAATAATCTAAACTTATTTGAAAGTTGTGTGTGTTAGCTATTTGAGAAGCGCTGGCAGCTGTTCCATTGTACTGCTGCACGCATGTTCTTCTGTGGTGGTTTGGAGAGAGCGGTAATAAGAGCAGCGACATCCAAAATCCAGATCGTGTGTCCATGCAGGTATCACACGCTGGATGATGTCGCGATCTGGATCATTTAAATATGTTAAGCGAGCGCAAGCAATGGCAGCGCTGGCAACTTGCCCAAAATGGCAGCCACTGCATTCTGCGCCAGAAGCAATGTGGTCGCCATTTATTCTTCAAAACTGGCATAACAACCAGCGCTAATGGATCCAATTTCCCGGCCTGTGTCTTTTATCAATATTACTACTCCCCTTTCTTTGCTAATCTCCCTGTTCTTTCTAAATATCCAACAGCCTGGAATATTTAGCTCCAATTGTGCTCAGGTTGTAGCCAGATCTCTGTAATGGCTACAACATAATACCCTTTAAACTGAATTTGTGCTTCTAATTAATTTGTTTTATTTCTTATGCTATATGCATTCGTGTATCGAATGCTTATCGGAATAACTGTTCACATCTTGTCCATTTTTCCTGATGGTCTAATGACTTACAGTGTGAGTTTTCCCCTCTCATGTCCCTAATTAGTTGAAATCTTTGCCAACTACCTTATTTGCCTTTTTCACAAGGACACAGGCTCCTCTCTGGTTTAGGTGAAGATCATCCTGTCTGTACAGCCTTTCCTCAGCCCAAACATGGTCCCAGTGTTCCAGGAATCTGAATTTCTCCCTCCTACACTCTCCTTCCAGCCACATATTGTCAGACCTAAAGTTCTGTCCCTGTCTGGTCCAGCGGTGGCTTTTGGGAATAATCCAGATATTACTACTGCTCTTAAATCTGGAACTGTGTAATCCATTTGCAGGCTACCTCGAATCTTCTCCTGTGTCTTTGGAATCCACATGAACCATGACCTCTGGCTGCTTGACCTCCCATTCCAGACATTTTGTATTCTCTCTGTGATGTCTTGAACCCTGGCACCGGGGAAGCAACATACCATTCGGGACTCTGGATCATATCTGCAAATGGAACTGCCGCTTGACTATAGGCTCCCCTACGATTGCCACTTGTCTATTCTTAATGCCTGTACTCATTCCCTAGTTATTAGTAGCCGCTCATGGTTATACTCTTCTCTGTCAACTATTTTACCCACATCACTGGTACCTTAACAGAAACAGGGATTAGCATTCGACATATCCAGCTCCACAGATGGTCCCCTTTCTACCCTCACCTGTTGCTTCCTGCCCTGTCTGCCGATGGTCACACAGTCGCCTTTACCAACTTCTCTACTCTAGGAACCTGTGAGGTGACCACCGTCTGGAACATCTGTACCAGAAAACTTTCTCGCTCCTGAATGTTGCAGCGTTTGTCTAGTTGACTCTCAAACTGCAACTTTCTGCTCAAGGAAGGCAATCTTCGTACACGTCAGACATATGTATTCATCTTGTATGGCACCCTAGTCCAGGCAGCTCCAGTTCATACATGCTGCACACTCTCGGCTCTGATCCTGCCATCCCACTTTTAAGTTATTTTAAGTTATACTTCAATGAATTATTTCTATTTACTCATTCTAATTTATATTTATATAATAGGCTAGATTATGCTGGAGTGAGACATCTCGGGTATGTCCCATTAGTTAGACTTACAATTGCATGTTTAAGTTTTTATAAAAATTGCCCACAAAGTTGCAGGAAGTGCGAGCTGATAATGGCACAGCAAGGGCAACAGGGACCATAGTGAATGACGGGTCAAATAGTGTGGGGAGAATTTTAACTTGCAAGAACGGGTGGGTTAGGGGTGGTTGGGTAATTAAAATAAGCTATTTTTAGATCGTGACCGCAACCTGGCTCCAAGGTGCCCACTTCTGGGTTTAATGGAGGTGCGTTTGGATGCCTTTGTGTAACTTACTCACCGCAGTCGGGGCCTTAATTAGTGCAGGCGGGTGGGTACTTATTGCAGCAATTAACGTCCTCAGGATACATTAATGAGGTCTTTTTGCATTGAATTTTACTAACCTTTAAAATTAATGTCTCCAGGACTTGTTTCCTGGGAACTAGGGAAACACGGCAGTTGTAGGAAGGCGAGAAGGGCTGGATCCAACAGGTAAGTGCCTTTCCAGCACTGCTTATGGGCCAGGAGGAGCAGGAGCGCTGCCCCCGGTCCCTCAAGCATACCTGCTTTCCTCCCCGTGATCGGATTCACCCTACCCCCCCGCGATCTGATCTCCCTCCTGCGATCCGATATCCTCCCACCTCCACGATCTCCCCCAGCCCCCTCCCGTCACGATCTCACCCCAACCTTCCATTCATGATTTCAACCCCTGACCTTCCATCCACGATCTCCCCTGACCTTCCATCCACGATGTCCCCTTGACCTTCCATCCAGGATCCCCCATGACTTTCCATCCATGATCGCCCCCACCCTTCTCGCCGCTCTCCAGCTGCGGGATACTAGCGCAGGCTTTACCACCTGACAGCTAGCCAGTCTTTCAATCTGGCTGGCTACCAGCGGGAAATGGAGAAACATTTTTTTATGAAGTCCTGCCATTAAATTCGGCAGGACCTCCAGGTTGCTCGCATTTTTGGGTTCCTGTCTGTTTCAACCCACCCTCGGCCCCATAAATATCAGGGCCAGTATCTCCTTAACCTATGAGATTTAAAGATTGAAAAATAAACAGAGGAAGGACTGAGAAAGAACAAATCAGGTACAGAAAGAGAAATGAAGAGAGGGGACAGAAAGGTTGGATTAAGAGAGAGAGATAAAAGAGAAAGAAAGGAAAACTAAGAAAACAATGTAAAAATTTTAAATTTGACATTTTTTAAATCTCGTAAAACATTTCACAAGCTGAAAGATTGACGCTCCACACTTATAATTGTTCGCTTTCTGGGCATGGGTGGTTGATTAGCTGTCATTAAAATCATCATAAGAACATAAGAAATAGGAGCAGGAGCAGGAGCAGGCCCTACAGCCCCCTGAGCCTGCTCCGCCATTCAATAAGATCGTGGCTGATCCGATCATGGACTCAGTTCCACTTCCCCGCCCGCTCCCCATAACTCCTTATCATTTAAGAAACTGTCTATTTCTGCCTTAAATTTATTCAATGTCCCAGCTTCCACAGCTCTCTAAGGCAGCAAATTCCACAGATTTACAACCCCCTCTGAGAAGAAATTTCTCCTCATCTCAGTTTTAAATGGGCGGTCGCTTATTCTAAGATCATGCCCTCTAGTTCTAGTCTCCCCCATCAGTGGAAACATCTTCTCTACATCCACCTTGTCAAGCCCCCTCATAATCTTATACATTTCGCTAAGATCACCTCTCATTCTTCTGAATTCCAATGAGTAGAGGCCCAAACTACTCAACCTTTCCTCATAAGACAATCCCCTCATCCCTGGAATCAACCTAATGAACCTTCTCTGAACTGCCTCCAAAGCAAGTATATCCTTTCGTAAATATAGAAACCAAAACTGCATGCAGTATTCCAATTCTGCCCTCACCAATACCCTGTATAACTGTAGCAAGACTTCCCTGCTTTTATACTTCATCCCCTTTGCTATAAAGGCCAAGATACCATTGGCCTTCCTGATCACTTGCTGTAGCTGCATACTATCCTTTTGTGTTTCATGCACAAGTACCCCCAGGTCCCGCTGTACTGCAGCACTTTGCAATCTCTCTCCATTTAAATAATAATTTGCTCTTTGATTTTTTTCTGCCAAAATGCATGACCTCAAACTTTCCAGCATGTTGCTGAAAGGGTACTTAAGCTGATAATTACTAGACTTAACTTTCTGAAATAGCAGCACATTTGGAAAGCAGTGACAGGATCGGTCCAAGCCAGCATGGATTTATGAAAGGGAAATCATGCTTGACAAATCTTCTGGAATTTTTTGAGGATGTAACTAGTAGAGTGGACAAGGGAGAACCAGTGGATGTGGTGTATTTGGACTGTCAAAAGGCTTTTGACAAGGTCCCACACAAGAGATTAGTGTGCAAAATTAAAGCACATGCTATTGGGGGTAATATACTGATGTGGATAGAGAACTGGTTGGCAGACAGGAAGCAGAGAGTCGGGATAAACAGGTCATTTTCAGAATGGCAGGCAGTGACTAGTGGAGTGCCGCAGGGCTCAGTGCTGGGACCCCAGCTCTTTACAATATACATCAATGATTTGGATGGAGGAATTGAGTGTAATATCTCCAAGTTTGCAGATGACACTAAACTGGGTGGCAGTGTGAGCTGTGAGGGGGACGCTAAAAGGCTGCAGGGCGACTTAGACAGGTTAGGTGAGTGGGCAAATGCATGGCAGATGCAGTATAATGTGGATAAATGTGAGGTTATCCACTTTGGGGGCAAAAACGCAAAGACAGAATATTATCTGAATGGTGGCAGATTAGGAAAAGGGGAGATGCAACGAGACCTGGGTGTCATGGTCCATCAGTCATTGAAAGTTGGCATACAGGTACAGCAGGCGGTAAAGAAGGCAAATGCTATGTTGGCCTTCATAGCTAGGGGATTTGAGTATAGGAGCAGGGAGGTCTTACTGCAGTTGTACAGGGCCTTGGTAAGGCCTCACCTGGAACATTGTGTTCAGTTTTGGTCTCCTAATCTGATAGAAGGACGTTCTTGCTATTGAGGGAGTGTAGCGAAGGTTCACCAGACTGATTCTCGGGATGGCTGGGCTGACATATGAGGAGAGACTGGATCAACTGGGCCTTTATTCATTGGAGTTTAGAAGACTGAAAGGGGATCTCATAGAAACATATAAGATTCTGATGGGACGGGACAGGTTAGATGCGGGTAGATTGTTCCCGATGTTGGGGGTAGTCCAGAACCAGGGGACATAGTGTAAGGATAAGGGGTAGGCCATTTAGGACTGAGATGAGGAGAAACTTCTTTACTCAGAGAGTTGTTAACCTGTGGAATTCCCTACTGCAGAGAGTTGTTGATGCCAGTTCATTGGATATATTCAAGTGGGAGTTAGATATGGCCCTTACGGCTAAAGGGATCAAGGGGTATGGAGAGAAAGCAGGAAAAGGGTACTGAGGAAATGATCAGCCATGATCTTATTGAATGGTGGTGCAGGGTCGAAGGGCCGAATGGCCTACTCCTGCACCTATTTTCTATGTTTCTATGGCCCCAAGTTTCCACATGATTTGCTCCTGATTTTTAGGAGCAACTGGTGTAGAAAGGAATATCTTAGAAATCGGAATTCTCATCATTTAGTTTGCTCCAGTTCTAGTCAGTTAGAACAGTTTCACTTTGGAACAGAATTTTTTTTTCAAAAGGGGGTGTGTCCGGCCACTTACGCCTGATTTCAAAGTTTCGTGAGTGAAAACTTACTCCAAACTAACTTAGAATGGAGTAAGTGAAGATTTTGGTACGCTCGAAAAAACCTTGCCTACACTTTAGAAAATCAGGCGTAGGTTACAAATTAGGCGTAGGGAACAAGGTGGGGGGGAGGGGGGGAAGGGAAGTCATTAAATTCTATAATCAATCCTTAGTTATACTTATACAAATATTATACAAATAAATCCAACCTGAATAAAAATTTATAAGCAAAGAAAAGATTAAATAAACCATGTTCCTACCTGTGTGAAATAGCATCAGGTTTCGAGCTGCTGTGCTTCAGGCAGGCCTTTCATGTTGGAGACAGGCAGGTGTGTGGCGTTAGTGTCTCGACGGCAGCGGCAGCAAGCTTCGAGCTGAGCTGCAGTGCTTGAGGCAGGCCTTCATTCTCTTCATGGCTGGCCGCGAAGAAGCAGCACCGGACGGACCCGAGGCCATTCGGCCATGAGATATCAGCGGCGTCAGTGGCTGGCCGGCAGCCGAAGAATCAGCAGCGGACCGACGTGAGGCCATTCGGCCATAGGATAGCAGCGGCGTCAGTGGCTGGCCGGCAGCCGAAGATACAGCAGCAGCCTTCGAGCTGTGAGGGGGACTGAGGCCATTTGGACAGGGAGAGGCAGCCACATCGACAGTTTTATATTTAAATTTGCAGAATGGGTGCTGCATTGTCAACACCACGTATTATGCAATGGTTTGCCATCTTTGACTTGATGGACGTTGATCCATTGCAAAGTTGAATTGACACTCTTATTTCTCCAAACACACAGTCCTTAATTTGCATGCACCAAATGCAGCACCGGTTCTGCAAGTTTAGCAGTGAAAAGCTGAACTCACTGATTTCAGCAGGTGATTTATTCAGCAGTGCTGCTAAAAGCACTCCCTCACACACAGAAATATCAAAAAAAATTAAATTACAAGCCTTTGCAGGGGTCCAAGAAACAAATCTTCACTTTTTCTGCAGTATTTTAAAAATGGCCGAGTGCCAATGTTTGTGTGAGACTGCGCATGCTCCAACGCGCACGCGCAGGGTTGCCGGCACCACGAAGGCTAATTTAAATTGTACCCGCCCCCTGCTACTTAGAAAATCGGCGCGAGTGTTAGGCTCCGCCCCCTGCTGCGAAGAGCGCGCCGCGCCAAGCAGACATCAAGCTCCATATCGGACTTTTTTTTAGGCGCAGTTTTTGGCGCGAAAAACAGGCGCCCAGCTCGGAGGTGTGCCGTTTTCGCCGCGGGACGAAACTTGGGGCCAATGTTTCTATGAGTTTAATGCACAATTAATATTTATGAAACTCACGAGGAGGTTAAGCACGAGATGCCGTTTTCACGGTGTATCTCTTCCTTGTTACTAATTGCTGGCCGATTTGTGCATTAATAACGATATACTTCATTCAGATGCCGTTGTTGTTTTCAGCAAAATCTGACCCAATATATGTTGAAAGTCTCTTTCTGTCCTACTGCCTGAAGTTATTATATGGTAAAAACTGCAAATTACAGTTCAGATGAATAATTATTTAAAACAATACTTAATTCTTTCTTGCCACTACTATGCTTGGCTTGTTCTTTTTTGGTGGATGGAAAGGGTGGGAAAAACAATCAAGTAATGGATTGTGTGGGCTTTTACTATGAAAAAGAAGGTTGCTGAATCACCTGCTAACGCTATGAAGCAGAGTTATTATCCAACGTTTCCCCTACTTCAGACCGCCTGCCACTGAAACCCTCATATGTGCCTTTTTCACTTCCAGACTCAATGGCCTTGTTTTTGCTAAGATTTCTTTCAGCATTTCTTTGGCACTAGAATGGCATTGCACTCACTGAGGCCTGAAAATTGAGGCAGATCCTGTTTACACTGGTTTTTGCTCTGTAATGGCTCTGTTGCCGTTTCCTGTCAGGTCTGGGTCCTTCATACAGTGCATATGTCAATGCTGTAGGTAATTCATTACAGTGGCCCAGAAACTTGCACCGAAACAATGGCGTAAGTACGTAGGAATGCTAATTTTCGGTGCAAAAGAACAAGGACATTTGGGAGTACGTGACTTACGCTTGTTTTTGCACAATTTCCTTGTTCTTTTATGCTAAATTACAAAACCACTGTCACCAAAACCCTCTGCTACTCATTAACATATCTTCCCCCATCCCCCCATGAAATTGTGCAGTCCATACGAATTTCCTGAATTTATATCAGTTCTAAACATGTTGTAAATTTAAGCCTAAATTTTAAGCGCAACAGGACCCAAAATCATATTTCTAGTATTTTATTCCATTTTTTGAGTCAAACAGCGAGATGGTGTTTTGGCTCGGGCAGCAACTTTTTGGTATTGGCATTTAACCGGGCATCTGCCCCCCATCTGAAGCTGCTGTACCATTTACACATAAAAATAGTGAGCACCATTAGCCTCACTGTTATTATGACAGAAAAATCTGGGCCAATATTCATGCACACTGATGAAATAATTGAACAGATGGCCAGTTAATATTGACCGGGTGACTTACCTGCCAATGACCCATCTAGATCCCGCCGTCTTCATATTTAACTTGCAGTTCTCTTTGTGGGGCCAGGAGGAGCAGGAGCAGGGCCCCACAATGAAGATTTAGGCTTCCCCTGCCCTAGACTCCCACCCCCTCCTTACCGAGAGCCACCTGTCCCCGGAACCACGGTTCCCACACTTAACCGACTGTCAATGGACGGTCAAGGGCCGCCAGAATTTCCGAAGGGCGGCAGCTGCTTCCCGCCCACTTCCCACCTGCTGGCATGTTAATGAGGCCTGACATTTAAAATTGCCATGACCTCATTCTGCTACAACTGAAACCAACACTTTCCCACCAGAAACTCGCTGGCAGTTAAAATCCACCCTCCCCTCCCATATCTTTATCTAGATTTCAGCACACATCTTGTCCTGTGCCCTAACTGTCCATAGTCTGCTAAACATGATCCATGATAAATATACGACTTAACCTTCACCGTTTTCTTACTGGACTTATGTTTGAGTCAATAAAGGAACATAGATGGGGTTATCAGCATGTAGAACTTTCATATTGATTTCGCTTTTTATAGTTGGTTTCCTAGGATACACCATCATATTCCAGTAAGATAAAAGTTCATATAAGGGCGGGGAAGCAATACTTCAGTGACTATTTGTATTAGATCTTGTGTGTCCGTCTGCACGTGTGTGCATTAAACTTCGCCCCCATTTTGAGCATGGGCCCTTGATTCGGTCACGCATGCGCAGTGTGAGGAACGAGGAAGCCAGAAGTTGGATGTGGGAGCCAAACTACATGCAGCGTGGAGCTCATCGCAGCTGAAACATTTTCTGCCACTGGAGCCTGGAGCTGGATTTGCTTGGGAGAGATTGGGGTGGGGAGACGAAGAGCGGGTGCGGGAGAGAGAGGGGCGGGGGAGAGTGAGATGGCTGGGACTGGGGAGAGAGAGAGATGCTGGGGCAGCGGGGGTGGGGGGGGGTGGCGGGCAGAGAGAGACATGGGGGGAGAGAGACAGGGTGGGGAGAGAGACACGGGGGGGAGAGAGACACGGTGGGGAGAGAGACACGGTGGGGGAGAGAGACACGGGGGGGAGAGAGACATGGGGGGAGAGAGACAGGGTGGGGAGAGAGACATGGGGGGGAGAGAGACACCGGGGGGAGAGAGACACGGTGGGGAGAGAGACATGGGGGGGAGAGAGACACGGGGGGGAGAGAGACAGGGGGGGAGAGAGACACGGTGGGGAGAGAGACATGGGGGGGAGAGAGACATGGGGGGAGAGAGACAGGGTGGGGAGAGAGACAGGGTGGGGAGAGAGACATGGGGTGGAGAGAGACACCGGGGGGAGAGAGACACGGTGGGGAGAGAGACACGGGGGGGGGAGAGAGACACGGGGGGGAGAGAGACATGGGGGGGAGAGAGAGAGACACACACAAGGTGGGGAGTGAGAGAGACACGGGGGGGAGATAGAGACAGACATGGGGGAGAAGAGAGAGACACGGTGGGGGGAAGTATAAGAGAGAGACACAGGGGGAGGGGAGAGACACATGGGGGCGAGGGGAAAGAGACACACTGTCGGGGGGGGGGGGAGAGAGAGAGAGATGGAGGAGGAGAAAGAGACGGGGGGTGTAGAGTGAGACATGGGGGGGGAGAGAGAGAGACATGGGGGGAAGAGAGAGACGCGGGGGGCTGGGGAGAGAGAGATGCGGGAGAGAGAGAGAGACATGAGGGCAGAGAAACACACACACGGTGGGTTGGGGAGGGGGAGAGAGAGAGACACACACGGAGGGGGGAAGAGGAGAAAGAGAGAGAGTTGCAGGGGGAGGGGGAGAGAGAGAGAGATGGCGGGAGAAAGAGATGGGGGCGGCGAGAGAGAGAGAGCGACATGGAATGGGAAAGAGAGAGAGACATGGGGGCAGAGAGACACACACACAGGGGTGAGGAGGATAGAGATAGAGAGAGGGACAGGGCGGGGGAGGGGCCGGGGGTTGGGTAGGAGAGAGAGAGAGATGGGCAGGTGGGAGAGAGAATGTGGCGGGGGGAGGGGGAGAGAGAGGGGAAGCGGGAGAGGAGATCGGAGTGGAGGAGGGGATTTCATGGAAGACGGATCGCATACAAAAGAACCGCAAGGTTCTGTGCTGGGGCCCCAGCTGTTTACACTGTACATTAATGATTTAGGTGAGGGGATTAAATGTAGTATCTCCAAATTTGCGGATGACACTAAGTTGGGTGGCAGTGTGAGCTGCGAGGAGGATGCTGTGAGGCTGCAGAGCGACTTGGATAGGTTAGGTGAGTGGGCAAATGCATGGCAGATGAAGTATAATGTGGATAAATGTGAGGTTATCCACTTTGGTGGTAAAAACAGAGAGACAGACTATTATCTGAATGGTGACAGATTAGGAAAAGGGGAGGTGCAAAGAGACCTGGGTGTCATGGTACATCAGTCATTGAAGGTTGGCATGCAGGTGCAGCAGGCGGTTAAGAAAGCAAATGGCATGTTGGCCTTCATAGCAAGGGGATTTGAGTACAGGGGCAGGGAGGTGTTGCTACAGTTGTACAGGGCATTGGTGAGGCCACACCTGGAGTATTGTGTACAGTTTTGGTCTCCTAACCTGAGGAAGGACATTCTTGCTATTGAGGGAGTGCAGCGAAGGTTCACCAGACTGATTCCCGGGATGGCGGGACTGACCTATCAAGAAAGACTGGATCAACTGGGCTTGTATTCACTGGAGTTCAGAAGAATGAGAGGGGACCTCATAGAAACATTTAAAATTCTGACGTGGTTAGACAGGTTAGATGCAGGAAGAATGTTCCCAATGTTGGGGAAGTCCAGAACCAGAGGTCACAGTCTAAGGATAAAGGGGTAAGCCATTTAGGACCGAGATGCGGAGGAACATCTTCACCCAGAGAGTGGTGAACCTGTGGAATTCTCTACCACAGAAAGTTGTTGAGGCCAATTCACTAAATATATTCAAAAAGGAGTTAGATGAGGTCCTTACTACTAGGGGGATCAAGGGGTATGGCGAGAAAGCAGGAATGGGGTACTGAAGTTGAATGTTCAGCCATGAACTCATTGAATGGCGGTGCAGGCTAGAAGGGCCGAATGGCCTACTCCTGCACCTATTTTCTATATTTCTATAAGAAATAGGAGCAGGAGTAGGCCATTTGGCCACTCGAGCCTACTCCGCCATTTAATAAGATCATGACTGATCTGATTTTGGGCTCAGCTCCACTTCCCTGCCCGCTTCCCATAACACTTCACTCCCTTATTACACAAAAATCTGTCTATCTCCACCTTAAATATATTCAATGACCCAGCCTCCACAGCTCTCTGGGGCAGAGAATTCGACAGATTTATAACCCTCGGAGAGAAGAAATTCCTCATCTCCGTTTTAAATGGGCGACCCCTTATTCTGAAACTATGCCCCCTAGTTCTAGATTCCCCCATGAGGGGAAACATCTTCTCTGCATCTACCTTGTTGGGCCCCCTCAGTACCTTATATGTTTCAATAAGATCACCTCTCATTCTTCTAAACTCTAATGAGTACAGGCCCAACCTACTCAACCTTTCTTAATAAATCAACCCCTTTATCTCAGGAATCAACCTAGTGAACCTTCTCTGAACTACCTCCAATGCCAGTATATCCCTCCTTAAATAAGTAGACCAAAACTGTACTCTGGGTGTGGTCTCACCAATATCTTGGAGCAGGATTTCCCTACTTTTATACTCCATCCCCTTTGCCTTCCTGATTATTTGCTGTACCTGCATACTAACTTTTTTTGTGTTTCATGCACAAGGACCCCCAGGCTCCTCTGTACTGCAGCATTTTGCAATTTCTCTCCATTTAAATAATAATTTGCTTTTTTATTTTTCCTGCCAAAGTGGATAACCTTATACTTTCCACATTATACTCCATCTGTCAAATGTTTGCCCACTTACTTCTGTCTGTATCCCTTTGCAGATTTTTTTGTGTCCTCCTCACAACTTGCTTTCCCATCCATCTTTGTATCATCAGCAAACTTGGCTACATTACACTCGGTCCCTTCAACCAAGTCATTAATATAGATTGTAAGTAGTTGAAACCCCAGCACCAATGCCTGTGGCACCCCACTAGTTACCGTTTGCCAAACGGAAAATGACCCATTTATCCCAACTCTCTGTTTTCTGTTAGTTAGCCAATCCTCTATCCACGCTAATATATTACCCCCAACCCCGTGAACTTTTATCTTGTGCATTAACCTTTTATGTGGCACCTTGTCAAATGCCTTCTAGAAATCCAAATACACCACATCCACTGGGTCCCCCTTATCCACCCTACTCGTTACATCCTCAAAGAACTCCAGAAAATTTGTCAAACATGATTTTCATTTCATGAAACCACGCTAAGTCTGCTTGACTGTATTATGATTTTCCAAATGTCCTGCTACCTCTTCCTTAATAATGGACTCCAAATCCTTTACACCCACACCCGATTTCTCGGAAAGCTCGGTGCATGTGTGACAAGGGACATCATTGACGTGGATAAAATCTGGAAGTCATGACACTGTCACTATTCATTTCATACCCAATAAACCTGTTAACAACAATAATAATAATAACTTTTATTTATATAGCGCCTTGAACATTACACTTTGCAAATGCACTCAGAACTTGGGCTGAGCGGTTCCAATTACACATTCCAGAGAAACTTCTGGGTGTGGCTTATCCTCCAAGGAGACCAATCAGCAATCAGGTCACGTAACAGTGGAGAACCAATCAGAGCATTTTCTAGTGCAAATAGCTACATCCATATTTAACATTATTCCCACAAGAATGTGCTTCAATAATTAAATCCACTACCCAGCGTCTATGTATAATCTCTCATGAGTATAAAGCAACCTTGAGAGCGATTTTAGGAATGGGGCAAGATCAACTGGAAGGGTCTGAAAGAGACAGACAGATGTAGAGAGAGTGCATGGAGGGGAATCGCATGGCCAATAGAGAATTAATGCTTGCTCCTATGTAGCCCCAGACTCTCTGGTCATCCTGGAGTAATTTACCATACACCTTCATATTAGAAACAGTTTATCGTTCCATTGCTGAGCTGTGTAAAAATTATCCTCAAGTTTGTTATTTTTAATCATGTTAAATAATGCAGTACAAAGTGATTAAAAAACACAGTTCAAATGTAGGACGGCCATATATGTATATTTTTGAACTTTAATTTATATTTTGTTAAAAAATATTAAACAATTCCTTTTAAGTCTGTTTTTTCTGGTTGATAGCCAGTCCAAATGGTTATGCTATCATAACAAATGCATTTCCTGTATTCGAGATTTCTGGTGTACATAAACCTACTTCTGCTGCTGACTCAGTCCAGAGACTGCTTTCTGTCAGACCATTAACCCTATTTGAAGGCAGACTAACCAGATGTGGGCTCCTTGAGCAAATTATTGGTTATTTCTGCACATGTAGTTCTTGCAGTTAAGTGTTTCCAGCTTCCCAGGATTCCACAGGAATAACATCACATTTTTCCTAAACCATTAGTTATCACAATTTTTTTCTTTAATTACTGCACGAGAAATAATCATCACCGGGATAAAGTTAAATAATCCTAAGAAGCCCACAGGAAACTAATATTTAAAGTTTTATAATCCTTAAAGATTTCCAGTGACATTACTGTATTCCAGAAAATGGCAATAATTGATTTACTTCTGTGTAAAAGAATTCAGACAGACTAGATCCAGATTTGATCTCTGATCTGCACTGAGTTATTTGATCTAAGCCAGAACTCTAATCGGGGTACCACAATTGGCCCCAGCATCGATGAGTTAAGTAGAAGGAAAAGTCAGCCAAGTGTCTTGGGCCTAATCACTGTCTAGTGACTCCTGTTGGACATTGATTGAAGACAAGATTGAGCTGGCTTGCACTGTCAAATTGCCTGATGATGCTCATAGTCCAGACTGACACTTGGGTGACGTACCAAAGGATTGTTCACCCCTGTGGAGAATACCCCACCATGAGCTGTGGTCTCAGGAGAAAAAAAGTGGGAGAACTCTTTAAAAAAATTTTTTATTTCTGTTGTGAAGTTTCTTGCTGAATTTGTAATTCTTGCTAGTTGTCCTTTTTTGGGCATACATTATGAAAACATTGTTGAAATTCTCTCAAGGCCACTCTTGATTAATCTTTTGAAGGTTTGTACAATCATATTTTCCAATCTTTTCATCAGCAGTGCTTTGCTGAGATAGTCCATTTGCATGGTGTTCACAAAATAGGTCTTTGTACTAATGATACACTGATTGATTATGTGCTTAATAGTGGATAGTACCCATTCAGACCAAAGTACATATCTGCAAAATTTGCTAAATAATAGCATTAATTATTCAAATAGGGGTAGAGACGCACATATTAGTGTGTAAGACCTACTCATAAATTATTATAAAATGAGGCTTTGTGGAGAATCATATTACAGGAACTTTGAGCTGTTGTTATTGACTTTGAGATAGTGTGAGGGGTCTCCTGGCATGGCGACTGGATTTAATTCTCACTATAAAGCAGTTGTTTTCCCAATGTCACGTAACAGCGACCTGTCATTCCCCTGCCACCCACACCATGGCTTTTTAATGCTAGAGGATGCTTCATCCTAGAATGAGTTTCTGGGCCATATCAACACTCAAGTGAATTTAGCTCAATAATTGTGTATGGAGATCGCTTTTCCATGAACTGAATGGTAACCTGGAGTCCACAATTGCCAGAAATGACCCTATCTTCCCCTCTCCACTTCTCTTAATAGAACTGTCCTGCTCTGTTTCTGGCACAGTATATCACCATTTTGTTTACACTAAATCCTTCTTTGCTTAGTATCCATGAAAAGCATCTTTCTTAGAAGTCCATATTGATTTTTAGTTAGACCTACTGCCAAATTTCATACCATCAATGACTAAACAGGAGTACAGCCAAAAGAGGTTGGTCTGGTGGGTGGTGACATGAGAAACATACTGTTTTCTGGTTGGATTGTAGTTATTGTTAATCTTCTATAGCTATTCTGAAGTGTACGCTCTCCTGCTGTGGTCTTGAGGACACTTTTTGTCCAATTTTCTTCTGAAGCCACTAAGATATGGTTCTACTGGTGCTTGTAGGACTCCCGTACTTTAACTAAGTGCTCAATCTTCATGTGTAAGTTTAGACAGCAAGTGTGCCAGTGTGCCACTTTGGAAGGAATCTCAGAGAAGTTGAATCCTGTGCTCACCTACCATCTATCCAGTTGCATGTCACGCCAGGGTTCATTGGATAGTGATTAGGAACCCTGGTTGATTTCCTACTCCTAGCCTAACATAAGAACATAAGAATTAGGAACAGGAATAGGCCATCTAGCCCCTCGAACCTGCTCCGCCATTCAACAAGATCATGGCTGATCTGGCCGTGGACTCAGCTCCACTTACCCGCCCGCTCCCCGTAACCCTTAATTCCCTTATTGGTTAAAAATCTATCTATCTGTGACTTGAATACATTCAATGAGCTAGCCTCAACTGCTTCCTTGGGCAGAGAATTCCACAGATTCGCAACCCTCTTGAAGAAGAAATTCCTTCTCAACTCGGTTTTAAATTGGCTCCCCCGTATTTTGAGGCTGTGCCCCCTAGTTCTAGTCTCCCCAACCAGTGGAAACAACTTCTCTGCCTCTATCTTATCTATCCCTTTCATTATTTTAAATGTTTCTATAAGATCACCTCTCATCCTTCTGAACTCCAACGAGTAAAGACCCAGTCTACTCAATCTATCATCATAAGGTAACCCCCTCATCTCCGGAATCAGCCTAGTGAATCATCTCTGTACCCCCTCCAAAGCCAGTATATTCTTCCCTAAGTAAGGTGACCAAAACTGCACGCAGTACTCCAGGTGCGGCCTCACCAATACCCTTTACAGTTGCAGCAGTACCTCCCTGCTTTTGTACTCCATCCCTCTCGCAATGAAGGCCAACATTCCATTCACCTTCCTGATTACCTGCTGCACCTGCAAACTAACTTTTTGGGATTCATGCACAAGGACTCCCAAGTCCCTCTGCACCTCAGCATGTTGTAATTTCTCCCCATTCAAATAATATTCCCTTTTACTGTTTTTTTTTCCCAAGGTGGATGACCTCACACTTTCCGACATTGTATTCCATCTGCCAAACCTTAGCCCATTCGCTTAACCTATCCAAATCTCTTTGCAGCCTCTCTGTGTCCTCTACACAACCCGCTTTCCCCCTAATCTTTGTGTCATCTGCAAATTTTGTTACACTACACTCTGTCCCCTCTTCCAGGTCATCTATGTATATTGATGTATTGCATCCAATTGTTCAAAAAATTATTTTTAAAAAATGTATTCCTGGGATGTGGACGACACTGGCAAGGCTAGCATTTATTGCCCATCCCTAATTGCCCTTGAGAAGGTGGTGGTGAGGCACCTTTTTGAACCGCTGCAGTCCTTGTGGTGAAGGTACTCCCACAGTGTTGTTAGGGAGGGAGTTCCAGGATTTTGACCCAGCGACAATGAAGGAACGGCGATATATTTCCAAGTCAGGATGGTGTGTAATCTTTTTCTTATTTTATCATGGAATCTTGCAGGTGATGGTGCTCTCATGCGCCTGCTGCCCTTGTACTTCTTGGTGGTAGAGTTTGCGGGTTGTCACTACCATTTGCAAGCATTGGACGGATTGGATTTTTCTTGCTTTTTTGAGTAGGACATTCCTGGACAGTTTTCCACATTGTTGGATAGATGTCAGTGTTGTAGCTGTACTCAAACAGCTTGGCTAGAGGTGCAGCTAATTCTAGAGCAGAAGTCTTCAGCACAACAGCCGGAATGTTGTCGGGCCTATAGCCATTGGTGTGTGTATCCAGTGCACACAGCCGTTTCTTGATATCACATGTGGAGTGAATCGAATTGACTGAAGACTGGCTTCTGTGATGGTGGAGACCTCAGAAGGAGGCCCATATGGATCATCCACTCGGCACTTTTGGCTGTATATGGTTGCAAACACTTCAGCCTTCTCTTTTGCACTAGTGTGCTGGGCTCTGCTATGATTTAAGATGGGTATATTCATGGACCCTCCTCCTCCTGTCAGTTGGTTATGGTCCACCACCATTCACGACTGGATGTGGCAGAACTGCAGAGCTTTGATCTGATCCATTGATATGGGAGTTGTGTCTTTAACAACAATTATGCAATTTTTATTGGCTTTCATACACTTAATAGTTAAACATAGAAAACAGAACATTCTATTGTATATTTTTGACTAAATTGTTATCAGTAGAATATTTTTCATGTCATTTTATAGCAATCCCAAGAGAATGCTGCTGATGTAAAACTGGTCAATATGGTAGCAGTTAGAAACAATTAATAGAACATGATTTATTAAAATGTCATTGTGATGTTTTGTTTAATAATGGCATTTATTTAATGAAAATAAAAATTCAGTCAGAACATTCATCAAGTGGCAAACATGCAATGAACGACTTGTATTAGAATCATCCCAGTCTTTATACATCTGTCGTGTTTCCAGTAGGCCTTTTACAAAACATGAACCCTGGCATAAGTTCAGCATAACATTGATTTAAAATTCTCTTAATCTCTGAGGGAAGTTAGGCAACATTGCACAAATTCCACCATGAGTTACAGTCAAAAATATTCTTGAAAGATTAAAAATCATTTTAAATGTGTATATTTAATAGTGTAATTTTCCTTGCACTGTGCAAGACAGTGAACAACTCTGTCCACATATCTGTAAATCATTCCTCCCTCTATTCCCACTCCAAGAACAGATTAAACAACTTCAAATGAGTGCGATAATAATGGGTCACCTGAAATGTTAACCTATCTTTCTCTTTTCTCTGTTCTGATGACAGGTTATCGACCTGAACTGTTAACTTTGTTTCTCTCTCCACAGATGCTACCGCACCTGCATTTTCACATTATCTGTTTTCATACTGAATGGGGAATGTATGTGAAACTGGCTTTCTGTGCATTTCATTCTTGCTCACAAAATTACGAACAAAAAAATACTTTGAAATTAAAATAAAATAAAATCACCTGTACTCTGGCTGGATTTCTGTGAAATGAATGAAGGTGGAATAAGCTGATATATCAATTTTGAAAAATAGGACCGAGGAAGTTGATGAAGCTGCCCCATTTTACAGGTGTATAACGGGCGCCAAAGTGTCCGATATGATGGTCGAGCACCACATTCCACACTGCAAGTGTCAAGAGCCCTTGTCTGAAATGCCTATTGGGGTCTGTTGGTTTTGGGGTCACTTAGCTCTGTCTATAGCTTGCTGCTTATGCTGTTTAGCAAGCATGTAGTCCTGCATTGTTGCTTCACCAGGCTGATACCTCATTTTCAGGTTCGCCTGGTGCTGCTCCTGGCATGCTCTTCTATATTCCTCATTGAACCAAGTTTGGTCGTCTGGCTTGATGATGATGGTGGAGTGAAGGATATGCTGGGCCATGAAGTTACAGATTGTGGTGGAATACAATTCTGCTGCTGCTGATGGCCTAAAGCAACTTGTGGATGCCCAGTTTTGAGCAACTAGATCTGTTCTTAACTTACAAATATCTCATTTAGCATGGTGGTGCCCTCAGTGGGAAGACGGGACTTAGACTCCACAAGGACTGTGCGGTGGTCACTCCGACTAATTTTCCCATGGACAGATGCATCTGTGACCAGTAGATTTGTGAGGACATAAGAGCATAAGAAATAGGAGCAGGAGTAGGCCATTTGGCCCCTCGAGCCTGCTCCGTCATTCAATAAGATCATGGCTGATCTGATTTTGGCCTCAACTCCACTTCTCTGCCTGCTTCCCATAACTCCCAGAACTGCAAATCCTGTTAAACCTGAAAACCACCATGTTGCAGAGAAGGACAGATCCACGGAGGATCACGACGAACCAGAGCCTCAGACCGAGGAAGCACAGGTACATGGGGTGCACACATTCACCACAAATTGTCCCCCAATAATGCTGAATCTTGAACTAAATGGACTCCCGGTGTCAATGGAGCTGGACACGGGCGCGAGCCAGTCCATAATGAGCAAAAAGACTTTCGAGAAATTGTGGTGCAGCAAGGCCTCAAGGCCAGTCTTAACTCCATTTCGCATGAAACTAAGAACTTACACAAAGGAACTGATTCCCGTAATCAGCAGTGCTACCATAAAGGTCACTGGGTGGTACCGGGCAATGGTCCTACGCTGCTCGGCAGGAGCTGGCTGGGAAAGATACGCTGGAACTGGGACAATGTCCGAGCGCTATCGCCCGCTGATGACACTTTGTGTGCCCAGGTCTTAAACAAGTTCCCTTCGCTGTTCAAACCAGGTATCGGGAAATTCCAAGGAGCAAAAGTGCAGATCCACCTAATTCCGGGGGCGTGACCCATCCATCACAAGGCTAGAGCAGTACCGTACATGATGAGAGAAAGGGTAGAGATCAAGTTAGACCGGCTGCAACGAGAGGGCATCATTTCACTGATCGATTTCAATGAGTGGGCCAGTCCTATTGTCCCAGTCCTCAAGGGAGATGACACCATCAGAATTTGTAGCAATTACAAAGTAACTATCAATCGTTTCTCCCTGCAGGACCAATACACACTACCAAAGGTTGATGACCTCTTTGCAACGCTGGTGGGAGGAAAGAAGTTCACGAATCTGGATCTGACTTCAGCCTACATGATGCAGGAACTGGAGGAATCATCTAAGAGCCTCACCTGCATCAACATGCACAAAGGTCTTTTCATTTATCACAGATGCCCATTTGGAATTCGATCAGCTGCGGCGATATTCCAGAGAAACATGGAAAACTTACTGAAGTCGGTTCCGCGCACCTTGGTCTTCCAGCACGACATCTTGGTTAAAGGTCAGGACACAGTCGAGCATCTGCAGAACCTGGAGGAGGCTCTTAGTCGACTCAACTGCGTGGGGCTCAGGTTAAAACGCTCGAAGTGCATTTTCCTGGCGCATGAAATAGAGTTCCTGGGGAGGAGGATCGCGGCGGACGGCATCAGGCCCACCGATTCGAAGATGGAGGCAATCGAGAATGTACCGAGGCCACGGAACATAACAGAACTGCGGTAGTTTCTAGGACTCCTGAACTACTTTGGTAACTTCTTACCGGGTCTCAGCACACTGTTAGAAGCACTGCATGTCTTACTGCGTAAAGGGGACTAATTGGCATGGGGCAAAAGCCAAGAAAATGCCTTTGTAAAAGCTATAAAATTGTTATGCTCAAACAAATTGCTTGTGTTGTATGATCCATGTAAGCATTTGGTACTAGCATATGATGCGTCGTCATATGGCGTTGGGTGTGTATTGCAACAAGTTAATGATTTTGGAAAATTGCAACCAGTTGCTTATGCATCCAGGAGTCTGTCTAAGGCTGAGAGAGCCTACAACATGATTTAAAAAGAAGCATTAGCGTGTGTCTATGGGGTAAAGAAAATGCATCAATATCTGTTTGGGCTCAAATTTGAATTGGAAACTGACCATAAGCCACTCATATCCCTGTTTTCTGAGAGTAAGGGGATAAATACGAATGCATCGGCCTGCATCCAGAGATGGGCACTCACATTGTCCGCATACAACTACGCCATCCGCCACAGGCCAGGCACAGAAAACTGCGCCAATGCTCTCAGTAGGCTGCCATTGCCCACCATGGGGGTAGAAATGGCATAGCCCGCAGATCTAGCCGTGGTTATGGAAGCATTTGAGAGTGAGCAATCACCAGTCACTGCCCGGCAGATCAAAACCTGGACGAGCCAGGACGCCTTATTGTCCCTAATCAAAAACTGTGTGCTTCACGGGAGCTGGTCCAGTGTCCCAGTGGAAATGCAGGAAGAAATAAAGCCGTTTCAGTGGCGCAAAGTTGAAATGTCTATACAGGCAGACTGCCTTCTGTGGGGCAATTGAGTAATGGTTCCCAAAAAGGGCAGAGACACCTTCATCAGTGACCTCCACAGTACCCACCCAGGCATTGTAATGATGAAAGCGATAGCCAGATCCCACGTGTGGTTGCCCGGTATTGATGCAGACTTAGAGTCCTGCATGCACAGATGTTAAGCAATGCACCCAAGGAGGTGCCGCTAACTTTATGGTCTTGGCCCTCCAAGCCGTGGTCTAGGGTACATGTCGACTATGCAGACCCTTTTTTGGGTAAAATGTTCCTTGTGGTTGTAGATGCATACTCCAAATGGATTGAATATGATATAATGTCGGCTAGCACGTCCGCTGCCACTACTGAAAGCCTGCGGGCCATGTTTGCCACACACGGCCTACCTGATGTCCTGGTGAGCGACAACGGGCCATGTTTTTCCAGTGCTGAGTTCAAAGAATTCATGACCTGCAACGGGATCAAACATGTCACATCTGCCCCCTTTAAACCAGCGTCCAATGGTCAGGCAGAGAGAGCAGTGCAAACCATCAAGCAGGACTTGAAGAGTGTAATGGAAGGCTCACTGCAGACTCGCCTATCCCGAGTCCTTCTTAGCTACCGCACGAGACCCCATTCGCTCACTGGGATCCCACCTGCTGAACTACTCATGAAAAGAGCACTTAAGACAAGGCTGTCGTTAGTTCACCCTGATCTACATGAACAGGTAGAGAGCAGGCGGTTTCAACAAACTACATACCATGACAGCGCAAATGTGTCACGCGAGATTGAAATCAATGATCCTGTATTGAATTATGGACAAGGTCCCAGTGGCTTCCCGGCACTGTCCTGGCCAAAGAGGGAAGCAGGGTGTTTCGGGTCAAACTTTCAAATGGACTCATTCACCGGAAACGCTTGGACCAAATCAAACTCAGATTCACGGACTATCCTGAGCAACCCACTTTGGACCCTACCTTCTTTGACCCCCCAACATACACACCAGTGGCAACCGCCACTGCGGATGGCCATGAAGCAGAACCCATCATCCACAGCAGCCCAGCAGGACCCACCACACCAGGCAGCCCAGCAAGGCCGGCTGCACAGCAGCCCAGTGAGGGCCAAACAGTTGATTCACCAATACCAGCTTTCACACCCAGACGATCAAGCAGGGCAAGAAGGGCTCCAGATCGACTCACCTTGTAAATAGTTACACTGTTGACTTTGCGGTGGTGGGGGGGGGGGGGGGGTGGGAGTGTTGTTATATATGTAAACTTGTATTTACTCTGTATAGCCACCAGAGGGGTCATCCCCTGGAGTCCCAAGGAATCCCATAATCCCTTGTGAGCAAAGGTATTTAAGGAGGCCTCACAGATTGGAGAGGCACTCTGGAGACCTGCAATAAAAGACGAATGTCACACTTCACTTTGAGCTCAGAGTGTTCAGTCTGACTCTTTCTCCATACATAACACCTCCATGAGGGGAAACATCCTCTCTGCATCTACCCTGTCAAGACCCCTCAGAATCTTGTACGTTTCAATAGGTTCACCTTTCATTCTTCGAAACTCCAAGGACTATAGGCTCAATCTGCTCAACCTTTCTTCATATGACAACCCCGTCATCTCAGGAATCGGCCTTGTGAAACTTCTCTGAACTGCCTCCAATGCAAGTGTATCATTCCTTACCAAAATTGTACACTGTACTCCAGGTATGGTCTTACAGTTGTAGCAGGACTTTCCCACTTTTATACTCCATCCCCTTTGCAATAAAGGCCAGCATTCCATTTGCCTTCCTGATTACTTGCTGTACCTGCATGCTAACTTTTTGCATTTCATGCAAAAGAACCCCCAGATCCCTCTGTACTACAGCATTTTGTAATTGCTCCCCATTTAAATAATAATTTGCTTTTTTATTTTTCCTACCAAAGTGGATAACCTCATATTTTCCCACATTTGTCTGCCAAATTTTTGCCCACTCACTGAGCCTATGTATATCCCTTCGTAGATTCTTTGTGTCATCCTAACAGCTTACTTTCCCACCTATCTTTGTATCATCAGCAAATTTGGCTACATTACACTCGGTCCCTTCATTTAAGTCATTCATAAAAATTTTAAGTAGTTGAGGCCCCAGCACTGATCCCTGTGGCACCCTACTAGTTACAGTCTGCCAACATGAAAATGACCCATTTATTCCAATGCTCTGTTTTCTATTAGTTAGCCAATCCTCTATCCATGCTAATATATTACTCCCAACCCCGTGAGCTCTTATCTTGTGCAGTAACATTTTGTGTGGCACCTTATCAAATACTTTCTGGAAATCCAAATATATGACATCAACTGGTTCTCCTTTATCCACCCTGCTCATTACATCTTCAGCAGATTTGTCAAACATGATTTCCCTTTCATAGAACCATGCTGACTCTGCTTGACAGCATTATGATTTTCTAAATGTCCTGCTACTACTTCCTTAATGATGCATTCCAGCATTTTCCCAATGACAGATTTTAGGCTAACTGGTCTTGCTTTCTGTCTCCCTCCTTTCTTAAATAGTGGTGTTACATTTGCAGTTTTCCAATCTGCTGGGACCTCTCCAGAATTCAGGGAATTTTGGTAGATTACAACCAATGCATCCATTATCTCTGCAGCCACTTCTTTTAAGACCCTAGGATGCAAGCTATCAGGTCCAGGGGACTTGTCCACCTTTAGTCCTATTAGTTTGCCTAGTACTTTATCTCTAGTGATAGTGATTGTTTTAAGTGTCCCCACTGCCCCCCGCCCCCCGCCCCTGCAATAGCTCTTTGATTATCAATTATTGGGATGTTTTTAGTGTCCTCTACCGTGAAGACCAATACAAAATATTTGTTCAAAGTCTCTGCTATTTCCCTGTTTCCCATTATTAATTCTCCAGTCCCATCCTCTAAGGGATCAACGTTTACTTTAGCTACTCGTTTCCTTTTTATATACCTGTAGAAGCTCTTACTGTCTGTTTTTATATTTCTTGCTAGTTTACTCTCATATGCTATCTTCTTTGTCTTTATCATTTTTTTAAGTCATCCTTTGTTGGTTTCTAAAAATTTCCCAATCGTCTGGCCTTCCACTGTCCTTCACAACATTGTATGCCTTTGTTTTCAATTTGATACCATCTTTTACTTCCTTAGTTAGCCAGGGATGGTTCATTCTTTTCTTAGCATCTTTATTCTCACTGGAAAAGATCTTTGCTGAGAGTTATGAAATATCTCCTTAAATGTTTGCCACTGCATTTCTACAGTCTTACCCTGTAATATATTTTCCCAGTCCACTTTAACCAACTCTGCCTTCATACCTTTGTAATTACCTTTATTTAAATTCAGAACACTAGTTTGATACATGGCTTTCTCACCCTCAAACTGAATTTGAAATTCTACCATGTTATGATCACTCTTCCCAAGAGGATCCTTCACTACAAGATCATTAATTAATCCAGACTCATTACACATTACCGGATCTAAAATAGTTTGCTCCCTGGTTGGTTATGCAACATATTTTTCCAAGAAACGATCCCGCATACACTCTATGAACTCTTCCTCACGGTTACCATTGCCAATTTGAATTGTCCAATCAATATGAAGATTAAAATCACCCATGATTATTGCTGTACCTTTCTTACAAGCCTGACGAGATCAAATTGATTATTCCCTCATATTGGTACTCTCACCACCTGTCGCAAGCCCAGTCTGGTAGCTATGGCTTTCAGGACTTGGCCAGTTCAGTCAGTAGTGGTGCTACTGAGCCACTCTTGATGATGGACATTGAAGCCCCCCATCAGAGTACAATCTGTGCTCTTGCCATCTTCAGTACTTCCTCTAAGTGGTGTTCAATATGGAGGAGTACTGATTCATCAGCTGAGAGAGGAAGGTAGGTGTTAATCAGCAAGAAGTTTCTTTGCCCATGTTTGACTTGATATCATGAGTCTTCATGGGGTTCAGAGTCAATGTTGAGGGCTCCCAGGGCCAGTCCCACAGGACTATATATCACTGTGCCCAGAGATGGTAATAGATATTCACTGAATGATATGATTTTGAGTACAACTATGTTAGGCTGTTACTTGATTAATCAGTGGGACAGCTCTCCCAACTTTTGCACTGTTATGTATGAATAAAGAGTCTGACTAGATACTGTGAGCTCAAAGTAAAGTGTGACCGTAATCTTTTATTGCAGGTCTCCAGAATGCCTCTCCAGCTTGTTAGGCCTCCTTAAATACAGGTGCTCCCAAGGGATTGTGGGATCCCTTGGGACTCCAGGGGATGAGCCCTCTGGTGGCTAGAACATAAGAATTAGGAACAGGAGTAGGCCATCTAGCCCCTCGAGCCTGCTCCGCCATTCAACAAGATCATGGCTGATCTGGCCGTGGACTCAGCTCCACTTACCCGCTCGCTCCCCATAACCCTTAATTCCCTTATAGGTTAAAAATCTATCTATCTGTGATTTGAATACATTCAATGAGCTAGCCTCAACTGCTACACAAGATATTTATAGGTTTACATATATAACAACACTCCCCCCCGCCCCCAAAGTCAATAGTGTAACTAATTACAAGCTGAGTCGATCTGGTGCCTTTCTTTCCCTGGTTGATCGTCTCGGTGCAAATGCTGGTTTTGGTGACTGGTTTGTTGGGCCCTCGCTGGGATGCTGCGTAGCTGGCCTTGCTGGGCTGCCTGGTGTAGTGAGTCCTGCTGGGCTGCTGCGGGTGATGGGTTCTGCTTCGTGGTCAAACGCGGTGTCGATTGCCACTGGTGTGTATGTTGCGGGGTCAAAGAAGGTAGGGTCCAAGGTGGGTCCAAGGTAGGATAGTCCGTGAATCGGGTTTGATTTGGTCCAAGTGTTTCCGGTGAATGAGTCCATTTGAAAGTTTGACCCGAAACACCCTACTCCCCTCTTTGGTGATAACAGTGCCGGGAAGCCACTTGGGACCTTGTCCATAATTCAACACAAATACATGATCATTGATTTCAATTTCGCGTGTCACATTTGAGCTATCATGGTATGCACTTTGTTGAAGCCGCCTGCTCTCTACTTGTTCACGTAGATCAGGGTGGACTAACGAGAGCCTTGTCATAAGTGCACTTTTCATGAGCGGTTCAGCGAGTGGAATCCCAGTGAGCGAATGGGGTCTCGTGCAGTAGCTAAGCAGGACTTGGGATAGGCGAGTCTGCAGTGAGCCTTCAGTTATTCTCTTCAAGATGGTTTGCATTGCTCTCTATGCCTGACCATTGGATGCTGGTTTGAACAGGGCAGATGTAACATGTTTGATCCCATTACGGGTCATGAACTCTTTGAACTCGGCATTGGTGAAACATGGCCCGTTGTCGCTCACAAGGACATCAGGCAGGCCGTGTGTGGCAAACATGGCCCGCAGGCTTTCAGTGGTGGCTTGCCGACGTGCTTGCCGACATTATCTCACATTCAATCCATTTGGAGTAGGCGTCTACAACCACTAGGAACATTTTACCCAAAAATGAGCCTGCATAGTCGACATGGACCCTGGACCACAGTTTGGAGGGGCAAGATCATAAACTTGGCGCCTCCCTGGGTGCATTGCTTAACTGCGAGCATGTATTACATTTGTGCACGCAGGACTCTAATTCCGCATCGATACCGGGCCACCACACGTGGGATCTGGCTATCGCTTTCATCATTACGATGCCTGGGTGAGTACTGTGGAGGTCACTGATGAAAGTGTCCCTGCCCTTTTGGGGACCACTACCCGATTACTCCACAGAAGGCAGTCTGCCTGTACAGACATTTCATCTTTGCGCCGCTGGTACGACTTTATCTCTTCCTGCATTTCCACTGGGATACTGGACCAGCTCCCGTGAAGCACACAATTTTTGACTAGGGACAGTAAGGGGTCGTGGCTCATCCAGGTTGTAATCTGTTGGGCTGTGACGGGTGATTACTCACTCTCGAATGCTTCCGTTACCATGACTAAATTTGCGGGCTGTGCCATTTTCACCTCCGTGGTGGGCAATGGCAGCCTACTGAGAGCATCGGCGCAGTTTTCTGTGCCTGGCCTGTGGCGGATGGCGTAGTGGTATACGGACAACGTGAGCGCCCATCTCTGGATGTGGGCCGATGCATTCGTATTTATCCTGTTACTTTCGGAAAAAAGGGATATCAATGGCTTATGGTCAGTTTCCAATTCAAATTTGAGCCCAAACAGATATTGATGCATTTTCTTTACCCCATAAACACACGCTAACGCTTCTTTTTCAATCATGCTGTAGGTTCTCTCAGCCTTAGACAGACGTCTGGATGCATAAGCAACTGGTTGCAATTTCCCAGATTCATTAGCTTGTTGCAATACACACCCGATCCCGTACGGCGACGCGTCACATGCTAGTCCCAAACGCATACATGGATCATACAGCACAAGCAATTTGTTTGAGCATAACTATTTTCTAGCTTTTACAAAGGCATTTTTTTGGCTTTTACCCCATACACATTTGTCTCCTTTACGCAGTAAGCCATGCAGTATGTTCGAACAGTGTGCTGAGACCCGGTAAGAAGTTACCAAAGTAGTTCAGGAGTCCTAGAAACGACTGCAACTCCATCACGTTCTGTGGCCTCGGTGCGTTCTCGATTGCCTCCGTCTTTGAATCGGTGGGCCTGATGCCGTCCGCCGCGATTCTTCTCCCCAGGAACTCCACTTCAGGTGCCAGGAGAACGCACTTCGAGCGTTTTAACCTAAGTCCCACGTGATTGAGTCGACTAAGAACCTCCTCCAGGTTCTGCAGATGCTCGACTGTGTTCCGACTTGGAACCAAGATGTTATCCTGGAAGACCACCGTGCGCGAAACCGACTTCAGTAAGCTTTCCATGTTTCTCTGGAATATCGCCCCAGCTCATCGAATCCCAAATGGGCATCTGTTATAAATGAAGAGAACTTTATGCGTGTTAATACAGGTGAGGCCCTTCGATGATTCCTTCAGTTCCTGCATCATGTAGGCCGAGGTCAAGTCCAGCTTCGTGAACATCATTCCTCCCGCCAGTGTCGTAAAAAGGTCATCTGCCTTTAGTAGTGTGTATTGATCCTGCAGAGAGAACGATTGATAGTTACTTTGTAATCACCACAGATTCTGACGGTGCCACCTCCCTTAAGGACTGGGACAATCGGACTGGCCCACTAGTTGAATTTGATCGGCGAAATGATGCCCTCCCATTGCAGCTGGTCCAGCTCGATCTCCACCACTTTCTCTCATCATGTACGGTACTGCTCCCGCTTTGTGACGGATGGGTCGTGCCCCCAGAATCAAATGGATCTGCACTTTTGTTCCTTGGAACTTCCTGATGCCTGCTTCGAACAGCGAGGGGAACTTGTTTAAGACCTGGACACACGAAGTGTCGTCAATGCACGAGAGTGCTCGGACGTCGTCCTAGTTCCAGCATATCTTTCCCACCCAACTCATGCTGAACTGCGTGGGACCATCATCCGGTACCAACCGGAATGGTAACTTGTGTACCACTCCATCGTAGGAGACCTTTACGGTAGCACTGCCGATTATGGGAATCAATTTCTTTGTGTAAGTTCTCAGTTTAGTGCGAAGGGAGTCAGGACTGGCTTTGAGGCCTTGCTGCACCACAATTTATCGAAAGTCTTTTTGCTCATAATGGACTGGTTCGCGCCCATGTCCAGCTCCATTGATACCGGGAGTCCATTTAATTCAATCTTCAGCATTATCAGGGGATACTTTGTGGTAAATGTGTGCACCCCATATACCTCTGCCTCCTCGATCTGAGGTTCTGGTTTGTCGTGACCCACCGTGGATCTGTCCTCCTCTGCAACATGGTGGTTTGCAGAATTAGCAGGATTTGGAGCTCACCTGCACATACGTTGGAGTATCCCATTGTACCACAGCCCTTCAAACATACCCTTTGAAGTGGCATGAATGGAAATGATGATCACCCCCGCAGCGCCAACAAGGTGTTAATGGCCTTGCATTCATCACCCTTGATGGTGGACTCTGAGACATCTGCGGATGTGCAGCTGCAGGCATGTGGGGCCTGCCCTGTACGTTGCGATTTGAAAACAACATCACTTTGTTCACAGTACTTGTAGCAGCATTCGTATGCTGAGAGATTTGCTTAGTATTGTCACTGGTGACAATGAACGCCTGGGCTATCACTATAGCTTTACTCAAGGTTGGGGTCTCTACAGTCAAAAGTCTGCAGAGTATCACTTCATGGCCAATGCCATGTACGAAGAAGTCCTTGAGCATGTGCTCCAAATGTCCTTCAAATTCGCAATCTCCTGCAAGGCGTCTCAGCTCGGCGATATAGCTCGCCATTTCTTGGCCTTCAGATCTTTTGTCGGTTTATAACCGGTACCTCACCATCAGAACACTTTCTTTCGGGTTCAGATGCTCCCAGACCAGTGTGCACAAATCATCGTACGATTTCTCTGTGGGTTTCACTGGAGCAAGCAGATTTTTCATCAGGCCATTCGTTGGTGCCCCGCAGATGGTGAGGAGAATTGCCCTTCGCCAGTTGTTAGGTATGAATAAAGAGTCTGACTAGATACTGTGAGCTCAAAGTAAAGTGTGACCGTAGTCTTTTATTTCAGGTCTCCAGAGTGCCTCTCCAGCCTGTGAGGCCTCCTTGAGTACAGGTGCTCCCAAGGGATTGTGGGATCCCTTGGGACTCCAGGGGATGAGCCCTCTGGTGGCTACACAAGGTTTACATATATAACAGGCACCAGCCCCCAGATGTTTGTGAGGAGGACTTTGCAGGGCCAGGTGGGCTGGTGTCTGATGTCTTGGTCAAGTATTATTCTTTTTATACTTTTTTGTAGAAGTTTGATACAACTGAGTGGCTTGTTAGGCGATTTCAGAGGGCAGTTCAGAATCAACAACATTGATGTGGGACTGGAGTTACAAATATAGGCCAGACTGGGTAAGGATTTCTTTCCTAAAAGACATTCATAAACCAGTCGGGTTTTTGCGACAATCCAACAACTTCATGGTTACTTTTTAATTCCAGATTTATTTAGCTTTTTTAAACTGAATTCAAATTCACAAACTGCCATGGTGGAATTTGAATTCGTGTCTCTGGAATATTAGTCCAGGCCTCTGGATTACTAGTCCAGTAACATAACCACTAAGCTACCGTATCCCACGGACCCCCTTGCCCAATCACTGTCCTCCCAAATGATTCCCTCCCTCCTCCTGATCGCTGCCTTGATTCCCCTCTCTCAAAGGCCTCCCTCGCTTAGTCGCCTCCGTCTCAATTGCCTCACTCTCCCAGCCACTCTTCTCTTGATCGCCTCTTTCTCTCGATCGTCTCCCTGTCTTGATCAACTCCCTCTCTCGATCACCTCCCTCTCTCGATCACCCCCCCCCGCTCTCGATCGCCACCCTCTCTCGATCACCCCCCCCCGCTCTCGATCGCTACCCTCTCTCGATAGTCTCCCTCTCTCGATCGCCTCCCTCTCTCGATCGCCTCCCTCCCGCTCTCGATCGTCCCCCTCTCTCGATAGCCTCCCTCTCTCGATCGCCTCCCTCTCTCGATCGCCTCCCTCCCGCTCTCGATCGTCCCCCTCTCTCGATAGCCTCCCTCTCTCGATCGCCTCCCTCTCTCGATCGCCTCCCTCCCGCTCTCGATAGTCTCCCTCTCTCGATCGCCTCCCTCTCTCGATCACCCCCCCCCGCTCTCGATCGCCACCCTCTCTCGATCGCCTCCCTCTCTCGATCGCCTCCCTCCCGCTCTCGATAGCCTCCCTCTCTCGATCGCCTCTCTCTCTCGATCGCCTCCCTCTCTCGATCGCCTCCCTCCCGCTCTCGATCGTCCCCCTCTCTCGATAGCCTCCCTCTCTCGATCGCCTCCCTCTCTCGATCGCCTCCCTCCCGCTCTCGATAGTCTCCCTCTCTCGATCGCCTCCCTCTCTCGATCACCCCCCCCCGCTCTCGATCACCTCCCTCTCTCGATCACCCCCCCCCGCTCTCGATCGCCACCCTCTCTCGATCACCCCCCCCCGCTCTCGATCGCCACCCTCTCTCGATAGTCTCCCTCTCTCGATCGCCTCCCTCTCTCGATCGCCTCCCTCCCGCTCTCGATCGTCCCCCTCTCTCGATAGCCTCCCTCTCTCGATCGCCTCCCTCTCTCGATCGCCTCCCTCCCGCTCTCGATAGTCTCCCTCTCTCGATCGCCTCCCTCTCTCGATCACCCCCCCCCGCTCTCGATCGTCCCCCTCTCTCGATAGCCTCCCTCTCTCGATCGCCTCCCTCTCTCGATCGCCTCCCTCTCTCGATCGCCTCCCTCCCGCTCTCGATCGTCCCCCTCTCTCGATAGCCTCCCTCTCTCGATCGCCTACCTCTCTCAATCGCCTACCTCTCTCAATCGCCTCCCTCTCTCGATCGCCTCCCTCTCTCGATCGCCTACCTCTCTCAATCGCCTCCCTCTCTCGATAGCCTCCCTCTCTCGATCGCCTACCTCTCTCGATCGCCTACCTCTCTCAATCGCCTCCCTCTCTCGATAGCCTCCCTCTCTCGATTGCCTACCTCTCTCAATCGCCTCCCTCTCTCGATCGCCTCCCTCTCTCGATCGTCCCCCTCTCTCGATAGCCTCCCTCTCTCGATCGCCTACCTCTCTCAATCGCCTCCCTCTCTCGATAGCCTCCCTCTCTCGATCGCCTACCTCTCTCGATCGCCTCCCTCTCTCGATCGCCTCCATCTCTTGATTGCCTACCTACTCTCCCAGCAGGTGTCTGCAGCTCACCGGTCTGATGTAAATATGACCCGAGGATGGGCCTTGAAACTACTGTTCCATTCACTGCGCCGACATAAAATATGCAAACCTATTTCTCAGCCTATGTTTTTATGTCTGGGGCAAAAGGAGCATTGAGTACACATAATTAAGACCCTCTTTAAGTAGGTCTCACCTACATATGCAATAAGACTCCATTTGTGTCATCATAGGCAGTCCCTCGGAATCGAGGAGGACTTGCTTCCACTCCCAAAGTGAGTTCTTTGGTGGCTGAACAGTCCGATATGAGAGCCACAGACCATGTTACAGGTGGGACAGACATTCGTCGAGGGAAGGGGTCGATGGGGCTGGTTTTCCACTCGCTCCTTCCGCTGCCTGCGTTTGGCCTCTTCATGCTCTTTGGGTTGAGACTCGAAGAGCTCAACGCCCTCCCGGATGTCCCTTCTCCACCTCGGGCGGTCTTTGGCCAGGGTCTCCCAGGTGTCAGTGGTGATGTCGCACTTTACCAGGGATGCTTTGAGGGTGCCCTTGTAACGTTTCCGCTGTCCTCCTTTGGCTCATTTACCATGAAGGAGCTCCGCATAAAGCATTTGCTTAGGGAGTCTCATATCTGGCATACGAACTATGTGGCCTGCCCAGCGAAGCTGATCGAGTGTGGTCAGTGCTTCAATACTGGGGATGTTAGCCTGGTTGAGGACACTGATATTGGTGCGCCTGTCCTCCCAGGGGATTTGCAGGATCTTGGTGATATATCTCCAGCGACTTGAGGTGCCTTCTATACATCGTCCATGCCTCAGATCCATACAGGAGGGCGGGTATTACTACAGCCCTGTAGACCATGAGCTTGGTGGTAGATTTGAGGGCCTGATCTTCAAACACTTTTTTCCTCAGACGGCCGAAGGCTGCACTGGCGCACTGGAGGCAATGTTGAATCTCCGCATCAATGTCTGCCTTTGTTGATAAGAGGCTCCCGAGATATGGGAAATGGTCCACGTTGTCCAGGGCCGCGCCGTGGATCTTGATGATTGGAGGGCAGTGCTGTGCGGCGGTGACAGGCTGGTGGAGGACCTTTGTCTTATGGATGTTAAGCGTAAGGCCCATGCTTTCATATGCCTCAGTGAATACATTTGTGTATAGCTCAGGGGAATAGCACATTTGGCCAGAGGATGTGAAATACTGCTCCAATTACAACATATCCATCCTCCTCTCACTCATTTACAAACCTTTCTGCATTGACACTTGGGCAAGGGTAACAACATCAAAACATATCACTTAATATTGGGTACAAAATGGAAATTCACCTTCAAGACAGCAAAGCCAGAACTTCACACCAGCTCAAACCGCAACATGAATCCAATTTGACATTTGTCCAAAGATTTGACTGTTGCTATTGCTTTATATATTTTTAAAATATGTTAAGGCTATCTATCTTACTTTTATTACGTAGTGTTTTAACATACAACTTGCACAATATACACTTATATAAATCTACGATGTTCAAGTATCTCAATAGATGTGATGCATCTATTGAAATTTCCAATTGAGAGTGTGAACATGCCACTTTAATTGTTTACAAATATGCAAAAGGTGCTAATTAAATTCAGAGCCATTTCTGTTGGAACCGACCACCCCTTTAGAAAATCATTTTTTTAAATCAAATTTCAAGTTGCAAAGTGTTTTTTTACTTACCGATAGGTATTTGCCAAGGTTTCTCCCAGCAAGACCACCGGTAGTAAGCCTGTTCTCAATCTGCCACGAATCCTCGCAATGGCAAACTCAAAATGGCTTGGGATTCCAATGCCAACATGATGGCAGGCAGGTTTAAAGTAACAATCAACCCCACTGTTTGCACAGCTAAACAAGCTCTTCTGTTTGTAACGCAATAGGAATGTCTTGGAGGAAGAGACCAATCACACTGATGACCTCCTGGCACTTCCAGATCCACAGCTGCTGCCATGACCTCACTATTTGCATCCTGTCATCTTACCTGTGCTAGCCCAGCACAGAGAACCCCACTCACGAGGAATTAGTTAGATAATCAGGTTTTTCACCAGGTGAGCCACTGAGCACTAGTGAGTATGAGGACTTGGAAGTGAAAGTGAATGCGAATGCTGTTCCCCTACGATCGAGGAACCTAGGGACCCAGATCTCAGGGACCCAGTTAGCAAAATAACAATGATTTTGGTAGCATTAAGCTCATGTTGATGAAAATCGTTTCCATGCATATGATTCAGATGATGAATAAGTGGGGGGAGTCCACCACCCACATTTGCAACACCTTGTAGGATGTTTCTCACAGCTTGCGGAACACTTGGGAGACTGTGTCAGCGAGGTATAGCTGTAGGATGCCAGGCAGCGCTTCTAAGGACATTCGTGCCTTTCAAAGTGGTAGTTATCAATGCTTCAATAGATATCTTGAAGGTCAGCCTGAATGCCACACATGCATAGTGCTTCCAAGACCCTATTGAATATTATTGTCTGTGATGACACCAAACAGTAGCACATGCCTAATATAAGTGGATTGCAAAGAGTGAGTGCAGATGTCATTAATGGCAGTGAACTCGTTTCATTAACACTCCTTCTAATGCCTACATGAGGGAGCATTTCGGAGGAGTACTAGATTAGGAACTGGTGTAAGGAAGGAAGCTGGCACAAAGGACAGTCATAGTGCTAAGAAATAGTTATAGAAAATAAGAATTCTTGGTCTGTAAACCTGTTGAATGAGTGTCGATACGTATGGAAGAAATAGCTTCCAACCTAGCCTCTTCCATGACTTTATCTTCTTCTTCATGAAATTAAAAATAAAGTTTTACCCATTGAGATATCAAAATGTAGAGTGAAAAGCAGTACTTTGAGCTAAGCTGAGTAACTGTAGCACCCAAAGTATTAAAAAAGATCGTTGTGCAGAGAAAGAACCGCTAACCTTCAGTTGCAGCACATAAATTGGCCTGCCTCAGTGCAGTACCTGCCTCACAGTGGCTCCTCATCATCATAGGCAGTCCCTCAGAATCGAGGATGACTTGCTTCCACACCAGAAATGAGTTCTCAGGTGACTGAAGAGTCTAATGTGGGACCTACAGTCTCTGTCACCGGTGGGGCAGATGGTGGTTGAAGGAACGGGTGGGTGGGGTGCCTGGGTTGCTGCGCGTTCCTTCTGCTGTAAACGCTTGGCTTCAGCTTGCTCTCGGCAAAGAGACTCAGTGTTCAGTGCCTTCCCGGATACTTTTCCTCCATTTTGGGTGGTCTTTGGCCAGGGATTCCCAGGTGTCGGTGGGGATGTTACACTTTTTCAAGGAGGCTTTGAGGGTGTCCTTGAAGCATTTCCTTTGCCCACCTGTGGCTCGCTTGCCATGTCGGAGCTCCGAGTAGAGCGCTTGTTTTGGAAGTCTCAAGTCAGGATTGCGGACGATGTGGCCCGTCCAGTGGAGCTGATCGAGCGTGGTCAATGCTTCGATGCTGGGGATATTGACCTGAGCGAGCACACTGACATTGATGCGCCTATCCTGCCAGTGGATTTGCAGGATCTTGCGGAGGCAGCGTTGGTGGTAATTCTCTAGTGTTTTGACATGCTTGCTGCACATAGTCCATGTCTCTGAGCCATATAGGAGGGCGGGTATCACCACTGCTCTGTAAACCATGAGCTTGGTGCCGGATTTGAGGACCTGGTCTTCAAACACTCTCTTCCTCAAGTGACCGAAGGCTGCACTAGCACACTGAAGGTAGTGTTGGACCTCGTGTTTGATGTCTGCCCTTGTTGACAGTAGGCTCCTAAGGTATGGGAAGTGGTCCACATTATCCAAAGCCTCGGCGTGGATTTTGATAACCGGGCGGTAGTGCTGTGTGGCGAGGGCAGGTTGGTAGAGGACATCTGCCTTACAGATGTTTAGTGTAAGGTCCAGGCTCTCGTATGCCTCGATGAAGGTGTTGACGATGGCTTGGAGTTCGGCCCCCGAGTGTGCACAAACGCAAGCGTCGTCTGTGCACTGTAGTTCGATGACGGAGGATGAGACGATCTCGGATCTAGCCTGGAGGCGGCGGAGGTTGAACAGATTCCCGTTTGTCCTGTAATTTAGCTCCACACCAGCGGGAAACAGCAGTGGAACAGGAGCAGAGCAGGAGGCATAAAGGAGGAGAGCCTCAGGACCCAGCACAGCGTCTGCAGGAGCCAGCCACTGCAGGGGGCAGTGCGAGACTTCCTGGAGACCCACTACTTGGATGAACAAGTGAAGATGATCAAGAAGCTTGCAGATCACATCACCAACCTGAAGAGACTGGGAGCCCCTGAGAATGGCATGGGAGAGTACCTGTTTGACAAGCACACCCTGAGGGAGAGTGACTAAACTGACTGATGGGATCAAGCATTTTGTGTTTAGTACTTGTATTTATATAATAGGAACCCCTGTCTTGTAGGGAATGATGGCTTGAGAGTGTGACAAAGGCAAAGCGAGCGACAAACCAGACATCACAGCATCCCAGGTAGCAGATTCATTGGCGACTCTTGGTGTGAGGTGGAGCCCAGCAGCGGGGTCAGGGCCCAGAAGAGGTCGGAGGACAGCAGGAGGTCGGAGGACAGCGGGAGCCCAGAGGTCGGGGGACAGCAAGAGGTTGGAGGACAGCGAGAGCCAGAGGTCGGAGCACAGTGGGAGCCCAGAGGTTGGGGGACAGCGAGAGGTCGGAGGACAGCAGGAGCCCAGAGGTCGGAGGACAGCGGGAGGTCGGAGAACAGCAGGAGGTCGGAGGACAGCAGGAGGTTGGAGGACAGCGAGAGCCCAGAGGTCAGAGGACAGCGGGAGGTCGGGGGACAGCAAGAGGTCGGAGGACAGCGAGAGCCAGAGGTCGGAGCACAGTGGGAGCCCAGAGGTCGGGGGACAGCAAGAGGTCGGAGGATAGCAGGAGCCCAGAGGTTGGAGGACAGCGGGAGGTCGGAGAACAGCGGGAGGTTGGAGGACAGCAAGAGATTGGAGGACAGCAAGAGCCCAGAGGTCGGAGGACAGCGGGAACCCAGAGGTCGGAGGACAGTGGGAGGTCAGAGAACAGCGGGAGGTCGGAGGACAGCGGGAGGTCGGAGAACAGCGGGAGGTTGGAGGACAGCAAGAGATTGGAGGACAGCAAGAGCCCAGAGGTCGGAGGACAGTGGGAGGTCAGAGAACAGCGGGAGGTCGGAGGACAGCGGGAGGTCGGAGGACAGCGGGAGGTCGGAGGACAGCGAGAACCCAGAGGTCAGAGAACAGTGGGAGGTCAGAGAACAGTGGGAGGTTGGAGGACAGCAGCAGGGTCATGGCCCAGGAGCAGCGCAGCACAGGCCAACAGCGAGTTTGTGCAACCGCCATTGGGTCTTACAAAACCCAGGGATAGAGGCCCTGAGGGAAGGAGGAAGGAGGACAGTAGGAGTATGCATATGTGTATGAATTAGGCCCATATGGCAGAGCCTGGTCTCCGGTTGTCTTGGATCTCCTTGCCACTGGATCAAGACCTTACTCCGCTAAGCCCGTATGGTAGCTGGCGTGCAACGGCCACCCCACGTTAAAAGAACTCACGCGCAGGCATCTTCCACACTTTAAGATGAAGCTCGGGACCTGGATCATCAGGACCCTTATGGACAACCCAAACAGCAACAGACCGGAACATCGCACTGCTATCGTTGCCCGGGAACTCGGGCGCTTCAACATTGACATCGCTGCCCTAAGCGAGACCCAGTGGGCAGGGGAAGGCCAGCTCAAAGAACAAGGTGGTGGCTACAGTAGTTCCTACTGCCCCTGATAGAGTGGTGTTCATTATTTGAGGCAAATTTGGGGTGGGAATTGAGGGCAATGGATGGAAGGGTTAGCTGCACCCTTTGACTCCATTTCAAAATGTGGTAGAGTAGACTTTTGGCAGACCTTAAAGAGAACTGGCAGCTTGGGCGAGGAATGAAGGTGCAGATTTCGTATTTTGTAGTGGATTTAGGTGATAGCCCTTAAAGAACACATTTTACTCAGTTTCCTATCCCAAAACAGGTGGTAATTTAGAGAAGAGGATAGACACAGTGTAAATGGATCCTGTCCCAATTTTCACCTCTATCGGCCCCCACCTACCCTAATAACACCCCCACTCCAACATTAACCCCGAGGAAATTCAGGGCTAAAATGTTTGAATTTATTGTTCCTGTCTGGTTAAATTGCCTACTGACACGCATTGGATAGACTCACAACTGAAGAATGGCCACTTGCGTAAGCGATTGGAGGGTCACTGACCTCATTAGACCAAACCCCCAGCAGGAGTCACACCTTCGGGAGAGGAGGCAAAATAAAGAAGGTTAAAAAATAATATAATGAACCCCACCCGTAAAATAATGAATAAGAGAGAGCTATTTAAAAGAATGATTGTTTTAGTTTAATTTATTATTTCTCTTCCTGTGAGTAAGTGCCTGGCCTCCACTTGGCAACAGTCCACAATGACATGATTGAAATTGTGTGGCGATGCGCAGGCACAGATCTGCATGAGAGAGTGGCCTACAAGCAAGCCTCTAGTTGGGATTATGGCTCTCAGCAAAACATTAGTGAGTAACAGTGTTATAAATAACACACAGTTCATAATACCAGAGTAACAAAGACCTATTGGTGTAAAAACAAAGTTTAGAATGGATTAGTGTTATCTTCTTTCCTCCTCCCTCCCTCTCTGCAATTTGAATACTGTGGAACTGTATAATAAAGCCGGACTGCTGCTGGTGTTTGCACAGCGAGCTGAATAGGCCCCTTAAATGGCAACAGATTGGCTTCAGATTGAATACCCACTGACTGTTAGATGAAATTTTATGACCTGCTACCACAAGGGACAATCCTTAAATAAGCAAAATTTACTAAATTGCTTGGGAGAAAGCTGGAACATTTATCAAGTACAATGCCACTTTTCAAGATTAATTTATTCACAGGTCAAAATTAGACATCTACAGATGGCCAGATGCTGTTTTCTTAAAGAGGGTAATTCTGCTGCATTTACCTTTCACATAACTGTTAGTGTTTTATAAATGCAAAACAAACAAGCGTTAAACATGTGTAGAGGATAGTCATTTAGATACGGGAGTAAATCCTTGAACAAATTAGCTCTGGAGAAATGTTTTTAAAAGGGTGCATAATAACAGGGATTGTAATTATGAAAAGCTGAGTTATATAAATGAGTGTCACAGATTTAAGTCATTGTTTGACTCTGTAAATCAGCCAAGCAGATCATTCTAGTAAGGAAATATGTGTATTTTATTGCTGTACGTGTCTGGGTTCCTCTGTAAAATAGGTCTTGTCCAATAAAACACATTTTGATTAATGAGAAAATGTAGTTTAAGTGCCATCTGTTCAAACTGGGAATAAATCTAGATGTTAAATTAAATGAAACTGACACAACTGAATTAATTTGAACCAAATTAATTCTATGTAATACCAATGAACAGGGAACATTTGCCTTTGAATCATCATTGTATTTCATTCAAAAATATTTTGGTTAAGTCTTTGCCCTTATCAATGTGAGGACGTTATCTTTGTGACCTTTATGTGAGGGATGTTGGTGGTTGTGCATGGAAAATTTTTTGGGCATCTATCCTAACTTCCAAAAGACAGTCTCAGCTACAGAACAGAAAACAACGCTATCATTACAGGAAACCTTTTTTTTATAAGTATAAGCAACAGAGGTAATGTGTACTCAAGAAATACAGAGAAATACAGTAATAGGATGATCTTCTGGGATTCCAGAACAAAATCCCTAAAGTCCAGGGATTGCAGTTGAAAATTTAGATCCCAAAATCTGTTGCCTGCAAGGAACAAATCGTTGATCATAGCAAACTTTCCGGGGTTAGGGAAGGTTCCCTAACTCCCTTGCAAATGGCGGGTGTCCACATCACTAGAGGTGCATCTGGGGTACTCACCATATAAAAGAAGTCAGAAAGTAGTGTAGGTTTCTGGGTGGGAGGTGGAAGGGGTAGGGGATGGTATTGGGCCCCTTCACACCCCAACCCATCTGAAACAACACAGAATTGTGCCAGAAATCCCTTTGAATTTTTTTAATGAGAAAAAGGTTATTTTCTTAGGGTGTCCGGCTCTCCATCAAGGCCTGGATCTCCAGTGTGGCTGTACTTCTGCCCCTGTCGAGCAGATATGTTTGGTCTGACCAGACACACTTCTGCCAACCATATGCCAACTCAATGAAGGAATGATGTTCAGAGTCTCTGCTCCTGCTGTGCCCCCTTCTTTGTCGATTGCCATCTTTGTTGTGGGTGGACGCTACTGAAGAAATTTTGGTGCTACGCTGGGACCTGCATATCTGGGTCTTGACCTAGTTACCAGCTGTCAAGTGTAATGCTGCCAAAATTAAAGCAGGAGCATGCCAAAACAGGGCACTTAGAAAATAGGATTGAGCAGAATCAACATGGATTTATAAAAGGGAGATCATGTTTGACAAATCTGTTAAGGTTTTTGAGGTTGTAACTGGCAGAACAGATAAAGGGATGTGGTGTATTTGAATTTTTAAAAGGCATTCGATAAGGTGCCACACAAGAGGTTATTAAACAAAATTAAGGCTCATGGGATTTGGGGTAATATATACTAGCATGGATTGAGGATTGTTTAATGGACAGAAAACAGAGAGTAGCAATAAATGGATCATTTTCAGATTGGCAGGCTGTAACTAGTGGGGTAACGTAAGGATCTCAGCTCTTCACAATCTATATCAATGATTTGGATGAGGGGACCAAATGTAATGTATCCAAGTTTGCTGATGATACGAAGTTAGATGGGAACGTAAGTTTCGAGGAGGATGCAAAGAGATTTCAAGGGGATATAGACAGGCTAAGTGAGTGGGCAAGAACATGGCAAATGGAATATAATGTGGAGAAATGTGAAGTTATCTATTTTGGTAGGAAAAATAGAAAAGCAAAGTAATTTTTAAATGGAGAGATTGGGAAATGTTAGTGTTCAGAGGGACCTGGGTGTCCTTGTACACGAATCACTGAAAGTTAACATGCAGGTATAGCAAGCAATTAAGAAAGCAATTGGTATGTTGGCCTTTATTACAAGAGGATTTGAGTATAAGAGTAAAGACATCTTCCTGCAATTATATAGGGCCCTGGGAGCCCACACCTGGTGTATTGTGTACAGTTTTGGTCTCCTTACCTAAGGAAGGATATACTTACCATTGAGGGAGTGCAACGAAGGTTTGCCAGACTGATTCCTGGGACGGTGGGGGATTGTCATATGAGGAAAGATTCGTATATTCTCTAGAGTTTAGAAGAATGAGAGGTGATCTCATTGAAACATACAAAGTTCTTACAGGGCTTGACAGGGTAGATGCAAGGAGGATGTTTACTCTGGCTGGGAAGTCTAGAACCAGGGGTCACAGTCTCAGAATAAGGAGTCAGCCATTTAGGACTGAGATGAGGAGAAATTTCTTCACTCAGAGGGTGGTGAATCTTTGGAATTTTCTACCTCAGAGTGCTGTGGAGGCTCAGTCTTTGAGTATATTCAAAATATTCACTTTTGAATTGGAAACAACACCACAACTCGAGTGAAAGAAAGCAGATCTACAGACAACTGAAGACCGAGGTCCAACAAAAAACTCGGGACCTGAAGAACAGATGGTGGGTGGAAACAGCGCAGGAGATCCAGCAACTGGCCGACAATCAAGACGTGTGTGGATTTTTTAGCGCAGTCAAGACCACTTGTGGCCCGAGTACTCAAGGTCCTATTCCACGGAGAGCCAAGAACGGAGAGGTGCTCATCAAGGACAGAGAGGCAGTCAGTGCCCACTGGAAGAAGTACTTTGAGCATCTCCTCAATCAAAACTCTGTCTTTGACGTGAGTGTCCTTGACTCCGTCCCACAGCAGGCTACCCGTCCCCACCTCGGCATAATCACAGCCCGGCATGAGGTTGAAAAGGCGATCTGACAACTGAAAAACAACAAGGCCTCAGGAACAGATGGAATCCCCGCTGAAGTACTAAAGCATGGCTGAGTAGTACTCTTGGCGCGAATACATGAACTCATCTCTCTTATCTGGAAGGAGGAAAGCATGTCAGGGGATGTAAGCGTAACCATATTCAAGAAAGGTGACAAGTCCGACTGCGGTAATTACAGGGAAGATTCCCTGCTCTCTGCCGCAGGAAAATCATCGCGAGAATCCTCCTCAATCGTCTCCTTCCAATGGCTGAAGAGCTCTTCCCAGAGTCAAAATGCAGATTCCGCCCACTAAGAGGCACAACGGACATGATCTTCACCGCACGACAAATCCAAGAAAAATGTAGGGAACAGCATCAACCTCTGTACATGACTTTCTTTGACCTCACAAAAACCTTCAACTCTGTCAACCATGAGGGATTATGGAGTGTCCTTCTAAAATTCAGCTGTCCTCAAAAATTTGTCACGATCCTCCGCCTGCTCCACGATGACATGCAAGCTGTGATTTTTACCAACGGATCCACCACAGACACAATACAGGTGCAGACCAGGGTCAAGCAAGGCTGTGTCATCGCAGCAACACTCTTCTAAATCTTCCTCGCTGTAATGCTTCATCTCACCTTAACAAGCTCCCCGCTGGAGTGGAGTTAATCTACAGGACAAGCGGGAAATTGTTCAACCTCCGTCACCTCCAGTCCAGATCCAAGATTATTTCAACCTCTGTCATTAAATTATAATATGCAGACGATGCTTGCGTTTGTGCACACTCTGAGCCCGAATGCCAAACCATTGTTGACACCTTCACTGAAGCATACGAGAGTCTGGGCCTTACATTAAACATCAGTAAGACAAAGGTTCTCTACCAACTTGCCCCCGCTACATAGTACTGCTCCCCAGTTATCATACCTTGGGAGCCTACTATCGGCAAGGATGAAGTCCAACACCGTCTTCAGTGTGCCAGTGCAGCCTTCGGCCACCTGATGAAAAGAATATTCGAAGATCAGGATCTCAAACCCAGCGCCAAGCTCATGGTCTACAGAGCAGTAATGATACACGCCCTCCTATGTCCAGTAGGCACTTCAAAGCACTGGAGAAGTACCACCAATGCTGCCTCTGCAAAATCCTGCAAATTCATTGGCAGGATTGGTGCACCAATGTCAGCGTTCTCTCTCAGGCCAACATCCCCAGCATCAAGGCATTGACCAAGCACGATCAGCTCTGATGGATGGGCCACATTGTCCGCATGCCCGATATTAGACTCCTGAAACAAGAACTCTACTCCGAGCTACGTCATAGCAGACGAGCTCCAGGTGGGCAGAGAAAATCCTCAAAGCCTCCTTGAAAAAATGTAACATCCCCACCAACTCTTGAGAATCCCCGGCCCAAAACCGTTCAAAGTGGAGGAGAAGCATCCGAGACTTCGAGTCTCGTCGCCAGGAGCACACGGAAGCCAAGTACAAACAGCGGAAGGAGTGTACGACAAATCAAACACCCCTCCACCCATCCCTCCAACCACCATCTGCCCCACCTGTGACAGAGACTGTAGATTCCACATTGGTCTCATCAGTCACCTTAGAACTCATTTTAGTGTGGAAGCAAGTCTTCCTCGACTCCGGGGGACTGCCAAAGGAAAGTATTCAAGACAGAGATCGATAGATTTTTGGATATTAAGGGGATCAAGGGATATGGGGATAGAGCAGGAAAGTAGAATCTTATTGAAAAGCGGAGCAGGCTTGAGGGGCCGAATAGCCTACTCCTGCTCCTATTTCTTATGTTTTTAACAGCCACAAATTTTCAGGCCCAATGTTCTATCCAACTTCAGAAGAGAACCCTCTATTAAAACAATATGAGTGTGCCAATTCCCACATCACCGATTCTGTTTGCCTTTCCGAAGGCCAATTTGAGCTACTTTATTGGCAGCTTTGTGTAGTGGTTCTTGTCCCACTAAGTCCTGGCTTGCTCTTAGTGGTGCGGTAGGAAATGCTCTTCCAAGGGTGGAGTTAAAGCACTTTTTGTGGTGGGGTAAGGAGAGCTTTACATTTTAGCAGAGTAATATGAACCTAGAATTATCTCCTACGTGATTACATGACTTTGCAAACTGATATTACCAAGCAGATTAAAGAATTTCACTCTACTAGGAAAATTGCTTCACTCTACTTTTACAGGCTGGAGAAACTGTGTTTTTTAATGTATTTAAGAGACTGTTTGAACTCTGAGGAGTTGCTGTCTCCCTTAATATGGAGATTGAAATATTTATAAATCAACTGCTCAGGATTTCACCAACAGTTAAATAAATTTATGCAGAAAGTAACTGAGACACACAGACCAGAAAGACCTTGGGTTTAATCGCTGTTACCTCAGTTAGCTGATTGCATTCGTGGTGGGACAGAGATGCTAAAATTGACCTTGCCACACTGGTTTAGGAGGAGAAAAATGACCAGGAAAAGCTACTATATGCTGAGGCCAACTAAATTCCCTTTGATCTTTGTAGCTTTATTTGTTGTTTATTGTATTTGACTTTCATTATAGACAATCTTTTGAGGTCATTGATGTGTTTACAGTAATCCTGTGCACTTTTGTGGTGCTTTAGAAACTTTGTTGACTTTATATGCTGGTATGATCCAAGCCTCCTTGTGCCCTTCTGGGATTAAGTGGGCAGATTTTGTGCCAGAGGAAAAAAAAGTGTCTTTAAATATATTCAATGACAGCTCGCTAGGTTAGAGAATTCTAAAAATTCACAGCCCTCTGAGAGACGAAATTCCTCCTCATCTCCATCTTAAATGGGCGACCACTTATTCTGAAATTTTGTCCCCTATTTCTAGATTCCCCCACGAGGGAAAACATCCTCTCTGATTCTATCCTGTCAAGCCCCCTCAGAATCTTATATGTTTCAATAAGATCACCTCTCATTCTTCTAAACTCCAATGAGTAGAGGCCCAACATGCTCAACCTTTCCTCATAAGACAACCCCTTCAATCTAGTGAACTTTCTCTGAACAGCCTCCAATGCAAGTATATCCCTCCTTAAATAAAGAGACCAAACCTGTACGCAGTACGCTAGGTGTTGTCTCACCAACGCCTTGTACAGTTGTAGCAAGACTACCCTGCATTTATACTCCATCCCCCCTTGCAATAAAGGCCAACATTTCATTTGCCTTCCTAATTACTGTGCTACACCTGCATGCTAACTTTTTGTGTTTCACGTACAACGACATCCAGATCCCAGTGTGCCGCAGTATTCTGTAGTCTCTCTCCATTTAAATAATATTTTACTTTTTTATTCTTCCTACCAAAGTGGATAACCTCACATTTCCCCACATTATACTCCATCTCACTTAACCCATCTATCTCCCTTTGCAGATTCTTTTTGTCCTCCTCACAATTTGCTTTCCCACCTATCGTCAGCAAATTTGGCTACAATACACTCACCAGTGATCTTAATGCCTTTAATCTATCTACTGCTTGAAGTGGGATGTTACAAGTAGCTGTGACTATCAGCACATTTTTCTTTGAGAATTAATCTGTTAAATATTTGACATAAATTTCCGTATAACTCTATCTATTAGCTATAACAATTATACTCAAGTTTATCTCCAAAAACTCGTGCTGGGTTGTATGAAAAACAAAACTGAGAAGAATTTTAGAAATGATATGGAACTGTTAAAAATGACAGCTCTCAAACTGTATTTATTTCCCTGCCTGTACATTTGACAGAGCCCTCCAAACATTAAAGAGCATGTCTGCACAGCTTGAAAATTAGGGCTCTTACTAGAGCACTGGTGATGAAAGAGTTAAGGATAAAATTAGAATGACTGCAAAAATTCATTGTTATTCAAAGTTTATCATGAAAAACATCTACCCCAAGTGAGCACAGTCATGCTTTAACCTCTCCATTTTAATGATACTTCCTGAGAGGGTCCAGTGAATGGGAAGGAGCACTGCTGCTTATGACTTAATTGCTTGATCATTAAAGTATATGGCTAATAAATAGGACTCATGCTGTGATGTGGTTTCTTCAAAAACTATCAAATTTACAGATTACACTGTGTAAACGTTTTCCTAACTCTGGGAACCTGAACCCTTGTCTAGAACTAACAGAAATCCTATAAAAATAATCCTTTTGTGTACATGACCAATGACGGCAAGTCTTTTAACAGGAGTGCCCTAGTGGTGAGCAAAACACTGCTTTTATGCAATTGCTGCTATTGAGCAGTGTTTGATGTATCGGTTCATAATTCAAGTATTCTCCAAGTGCTGGGGAAGGCGGCATTAACTGACATACACAGCATTTAGAAGTGTGTTAATTCCTGTTTTTTTGGAACTTACAGCAGTTAACAGATTGAGTCATGTGTAAGACAGTGAAAGTCACGGGTACCCAGCATACAGCATATTTCCGATTCAAATCTGCCACAAATATCTATTTGGGTTCAGTGGAGTCAGTCCCTCCCTGAAGGGGTCTGGTTGCCCACTTTTTATTTATAGAAGTTGACTCCCACTGCTCTATGTCTGCTAGTAACGAGACCTGGGTGTCATGGTACATCAGTCATTGAAAGTTGGCATGCAGGTGCAGCAGGCGGTGAAGAAGGCAAATGGCATGTTCATTGTGTTCCGAACACAGATGAGACTGCACACAGGGAGGTTAAAGTAACCGTGATCTCAGTCTTTATTAAGACACTCCAGAGTGAGTAACAGGCCTTAGGGGCCGGCTTATATACAGTGCTCTTAAGGGATGCTGGGATCCCTTGGGACTTCAGGGGATGCACTCCCTGGTGGCGGAACATGGGAGTGCATGCTTTACAGATACACAACATCACTGCCCCCCCTTCCCCAAAGTCAAAGTGAAAACTATTTACAAGGTGAGGCGGTCGGGAGCCTTTCTTTCCCTGGTGGACCGCCTCGGTACAAATGTCTGTTCTGGTGTGTTGGTTGTGCCCTCGCTGGGCTGGCATGTTGTTGGCCCTGCAGGGATGCTGGTTGAGCTTGGCCTTGCTGGGCTGTTGGGCATGATGGGTTCGATTTCCTAGTCCGGGGTTGTGTCGTTGATCCTTTGGGTGTGTGTTGTGGGCTCGAGAAAGGTGGTGTCTGCTGAGGGTTGTTCAGGTAGTCAATGAACTGCAGCCTCGTTTGGTCCAAGTGCTTTCTGCAAATTTGTCCATTGTCTAGTTTGACTACAAACACCCTACTCCATTCTTTAGCTATCACCGTGCCCACGATCCACTTGGGACCATGTCCATAGTTTAGCACATACACAGGGTCATTCAGATCAATTTGCCGTGACACAGTGGCGCGACCATCGTTTACATTTTGTTGCTGCCGCCTGCTCTCTACCTGATCATGCAGGTTGGGGTGAACCAGCGAGAGTCTGGTTTTAAGTGTCCTTTTCATGAGTAGCTCAGCCGGGGGCACCCCTGTGAACGAGTGGGGTCCCGTGCGGTAGCTGAGCAGTACTCGGGACAGGCGGGTTTGGAGTGAGCCTTCTGTGACTTGTTTAAGGCTCTGTTTGATGGTTTGTATTGCCCGCTCTGCCTGCCCATTGGAGACTGGTTTAAATGGGGCCGAGGTGATATGTTTGATCCCATTGCGGGTCATGAATTCTTTAAATTCGGCACTGGTGAAACATGTCCCGTTGTCACTGACCAATATGTCAGACTGGCCATGGGTGGCAAACAAGGCCCTTAGGCTTTCAATGGTGGCAGTGGCGGTGCTTCCCAACATTATTTCACATTCAATCCATTTTGAAAAAGCATCCACCACCACCAGGAGCATTTTACCGAGAAACGGGCCGCATAGTCGACATAGATCCTTGACCATGGTCTGGAGGGCCAGGACCACAATCTTAGTGGTGCCTCTCTGGGCGCGTTGCTCAACTGAGCACACATGCTGCATTGCCGTACACAGGACTCTAAATCAGAGTTGATACCGGGCCACCACACGTGGGATCTGGCTATCACTTTCATCATTACTATACCCTGGTGTGTGCTGTGGAGATCCAAGATGAATGTCTCCCTGCCCTTTTTGAGTAGCACTACGCGGTTGCCCCACAACAGGCAGTCTGCCTGAATGGACAGCTCGTCCTTTCGCCGCTGGAACGGCTTGATTAGCTCTTGTATTTCAACGGGGATGCTGGCCCAGCTCCCGTGCAGTGCACAGTTTTTTACTAGGGACAGCAGAGGATCTTGAATGGTCCAAGTCCTAATCTGGCGGGCCATGACAAGTGATTTATCATTTTCAAACGCCTCCATGACCATCAACAAGTTTGCAGGCTGCGCCATCTCCACCCCCGTGGTGGGCAATGGTAGCCGACTGAGAGCATCCGCACAGTTCTCGGTGCCTGGCCTGTGGCGGATGGTATAGTTAGACGCTGATAGCGCGAGTGCCCACCTTTGTATGTGGGCTGAGGCATTAATATTTATCCCCTTGTTTTCAGTGAACAGGGATATGAGGGGCTTGTGATCAGTTTCCAGCTCAAATTTGAGGCCAAACAGGTACTGATGTATTTTCTTTACCCCGAACACACACGCTAATGCCTCTTTCTCAATCATGCTGTAGGCCCACTCGGCCTTAGACAAGCTCCTGGAGGCACAGGCGACAGGTTGCAACTTCCCCGCAACATTAGCTTGTTGTAATACACACCCGACTCCGTACAACGACGCATCACATGCTGGCACAAGTCTTTTATGAAATGCAAGCAGCTTGTTGGAGCATAAAATGATTCTGGCTTTCTCAAAAGCAATTACTTGTTTTTTTTCCCCATACCCAGTTCTCACCTTTACGCAATAACACATGTAGGGGCTCTAAGAGAGTGCTAAACCTCGGTAGGAAGTTACCAAAATAGTTGAGGAGTCCCAGGAACGACCGCAGCTCCGTGACGTTCTGTGGCCTGGGCGCGTTTCTGATAACCTCTGTCTTGGCGTCTGTGGGCCGAATGCCGTCCGCCGCAATCTTTCTCCCCAAAAACTCCACTTCTGTTGCCATGAAGATGCATTTCGACCTCTTCAGCCGCAGCCCTACGCGATCCAGTTGCTGGAGGACCTCCTCCAGGTTTTGTAGGTGCTCGACGGTGTCCCGACCCATGACCAATATGTCGTCCTGAAAAACCACCGTGCGTGGTACCGACTTGAGTAGGCTCTCCACGTTTCTCTGGAAGATCGCTGCAGCCGACCGAATTCCAAACGGGCATCTGTTGTAGATGAACAGTTCCTTGTGCATGTTGATGCAGGTGAGGCCCTTCGAAGACTCCTCCAGCTCCTGCGTTATGTAGGCCGAAGCCAGGTCGACTTTGGTGAACTTCTTGCCTCCTGCCAGCGTCGCAAATAGGTTGTCTGCCTTAGGTAGCGGGTATTGGTCCTGTAGCGAGAAGCGATTAATAGTTACTTTATAATCGCCGCAAATCCTGACCATGCCACCACTTTTGAGTACTGGAACAATCGGGCTGGCCAACACGCTGAATTCAACTGGGGAGATGATGCCCTCGCATTGCAGCCTGTCCAGCTCGATTTCCACTCTCTCCCTCATCATGTGAGGTACTGCTCACACCTTGTGGTGAATGGGTCGTGCCTCTGGGACCAAGTGGATCCGCACCTTCGCCCCGGAAATGTTTCCAATGCCTGGCTCAAAAAGGGAAGGAAATTTGTTAAGAACCTGGGTGCATGAGGCCTCATCGACATGTGATAGCGCTCAGATGTCAGCCCAGTTCCAGCGGATTTTGCCCAGCCAGCTCCTTCCAAGCAGTGTGGGGCCATCGCCCGGGACAATCTAGAGTGGCAGTTCATGCACCGTGCCCTCGTAGGTGACTTTGACCATGGTGCTGCTCAGGACAGTGATGAGCTCTTTGATGTATGTTCTCAGTTTCGTGTGGATGGAGCTCAGGCCTGGTCTGAGTGCCTTGTTGCACCACAGTCTCTCAAACATCTTTTTACTCATGATGGATTGGCTCGCGCCAGTGTCCAGTTCCATGGCTACGGGTAAGCCATTCAATTTTACATTTAGCATTATAGGTGGACATTTCGTCGAAAATGTGTGCACCCCGTGTACTTCAGCATCTACCTCCTCTCTCTCAGGCTTGAAATTGCTTTGATCCACTCTGCCACGTGGTGGTTAGCAGGTTTTGCAGAGCTTGCAGCTCGTCTGCAAGCTTGTTGGAGGTGCCCCATTGTTCCACAGCTCTTGCAAACATACCCTTTGAAGCGGCATGTATAGGCTGAATGGAAGCCTCCACAATGCCAACAAGGTGTGAATTGCCTTGCATTCATCCTTTGTTGCGGACTCGGAGTCATCTGGGTCACCTGAGGCCTGCTGGCTGTTGCAGACTCGTGGTTTCTGCCCTGTACATTTCTGCTCACAAACACAGTTCCAGTTAATTTATGAACATTGCTAGCACTTGTGTGCTGAGAGATTTGTTTGGTGTTATCACTGGTGGACATAAACACACATGCTATCGCAATGGCCTTACTGAGGGTCGGTGTCTCTACAGTCAAAGGTTTTCATAGGATGGTCTTGTGGCCAATGCCCAGTACAAAAAAGTCTCTGAGCATTTGCTCCAGATAGCCATCAAACTCACATTGTCCTGCAAGTCATCTTAGCTCGGCGACGTAGCTCGCCACTTCCTGACCTTCAGATCACTGGCACGTGTAGAACGGATACCTCGCCATCAGCACGCTCTCCCTCGGGTTACGATGCTCCCGAACCAGTGTACACAGCTCCTCATACGACTTATCTGTGGGTTTCACCGGAGCCAGAAGATTCTTCATGAGGCTGTAAGTCGGTGCCCCGCAGACTGTGAGGAGGACCGCTCTCCTTTTTGCAGCGCTTCCTTCTCCGTCCAGCTCGTTGGCTACAAAGTACTAGTCTAGCCGTTCGACATAGACTTCACAGTCCTCACCCTCCGAGAACTTCTCCAGGATGCCCACAGTTTGCTGCATCTTTGTGTTGGATTTGTATTCTCATCACCAGTTATTGTGTTCCTAACATAGATGAGACTGCACACAGGGAGGTTAAAGTAACAGTGACCTCAGTCTTTATTAAGACACTTCAGAGTGAGGAACAGGCCTTAGGGGCCGGCTTATATACAGTGCTCCCAAGGGATGCTGGGATCCGTTGGGACTTCAGGGGATGAACTCCCTGGTGGCGGAACATGGGAGTGCATGCTTTACAGATACACAACAATGTTGGCTTTCACAGCGAGAGGATTTGAGTATATGAGCAGGGAGGTCTTACTGCAGTTGTACAGGGTCTTGGTGAGGCCACACCTTGAATATTGTGTACTGTTTTGGTCTCCTAATCTGAGGAAGGACATTCTTGCTATTGAGGGAGTGCAGCGAAGGTTCACCAGACTGATTCCCGGGATGGCAGGGCTGACATATGAAGAAAGACTGGATCGACTAGGCTTATATTCACTGGAATTTAGAAGAATGAGAGGGGATCTCATAGAAACATATAAAATTCTGCCGGGATTGGACAGGTTAGATGCAGGAATAATGTTCCCAATGTTGGGGAAGTCCAGAACCAGGAGTCACAGTCTAAGGATAAGGGGTAAGCCATGTAGGACCGAGATGAGGAGAAACTTCTTCACTCAGCGAATTGTGAACCTGTGGAATTCTTTACCACAGAAAGTTGTTGAGGCCAGTTCATTAGATATATTCAAAAGGGAGTTAGATGTGGCCCTTATGGCTAAAGGGATCAAGGGGTATGGAGAGAAAGCAGGAATGGGGTACTGAAGTTGCATGATCAGCCATGATCATATTGAATGGTAGTGCAGGCTCGAAGGGCAGAACGGCCTACTCCTGTACCTATTTTCTACGTTTCTATATTTCTAGCAGGACCCAGGAGTGTAATGAGGAAAATCCTATGTGTTCTGGAGCAGATCACTGTATTTTAAGCATGTGTATTCCTTTAATCTCTCTGAAGGTAGGCTGAGTTAACAATAGGTGAGGCATTGTTTTGTTTAGAATGTAAACCTATTTATTCCACATACGGAACACTTGGTATGATGAAGGTTACTTGGTGCAATCGGTTCAACCTCTGTTGACATACCAGTACAAAAATAAAGAACACGTGTACACGAACCACCTTCGGGGGAGGGAATCCTTACTTAACATAGAATGATAGCAGAGCGAATCTATCTGTCATACCAACCGTGCCAAGGTTATTTCTTTCTTGCAGTCTTTGTGCAACCTTCTTTCCTATCGCAGCCTTTCTGCTGCTTTTCTCTTTGCGTTTACAGAAATCAAAAGAGTTTGTCCCCGACTTGGTGTTAGATAAATAATTGGCCATTGTTTGGGATCTGTGCAAAATAATTGCCTAGGCCACATTTAAATCATCTCTCATCTGTTTATGCATGGTCAACCCAGTATGGGCTGCCTAGGGAAATTACTCCCTTTCTGGAAGCATTGTCCAAAAAGACATATTAAAATATGTCATTTTTGTAGAAGAAATGGCTGAAGAATTCTAAACTGTGACAAGAATTTTTTTATACATTTTCCGGATGTGGGCATTGTTAGCAAGGCTGACATTTATTGTCCATCCCTAGTTGCCCTGAGAACGTGGCAGCAGACCTTCTTATTGAATGATCTTAGCAGTTTCATGCACTTGAAAAGCTTGCTAGACCATTTCAGAGGTCAGTTAAAATTCACCCACATTAGTGCGGGACTGGAGTCATATATAGGCCAGACCAGGTAAGGATGGCAGGTTTCAATCCCTAAAGGACATTAGTGAATCGGTTGAGTTTTTATGACAATCCTATAGCTTCATGGTCATTTTTAGTGATACCAGTTTTTGTCAGAAATTCTCCAATTTGCCATGGTATAATTTGCACTTGGACGGTTGGTGAGTCCAAGCATCTGGATTACCAGTCCAGCAATTTAACCACTGCACTACTGAAAAGAAAAAGGAAGACTTGCATTTGTATCATCAGCATCATCGGCAGTCCCTGAAAATCGAGGAAGACTTGCCACTCTAAAGGTGACTGAACAGTCCAATACGGGAATTACAGTCTGTCACAGGTGGGACAGACAGTCATTGAAGGAAAGGATAGTGGGGAGTCTGGTTTGCCACTCGCTCCTTCCGCTGTCTGTGCTTGGTTTCTGCATGCTCTCGGCAATGAGACTTGAGGTGCTCAGCGCCCTCCCGGATGCTCTTCCTCCACTTTGGATGGTCTTGGGTCAGAGATTCCCTGGTGCTGTTGGGGATGTTGCACTTTATCAAGGAAGCTTTGAGGGTGTCTTTGAAATGTTCCCTCTGCCCACCTGCGGCTCGTTTGCCATGTAGGAGTTGTGCTTAGAGCGCTTGCTTTGGGAGTCTCGTGTCGGGCATGCGGACGATGTGGCCCGCCCAACGGAGCTGGTCAAGTGTGGTCAGTTCTTCGATGCTGGGGATGTTGGCCTGATCGAGAACACTGACGTTGGTGCATCTATCCTCCCAGTGGATTTTCAGGATCTTGCGGAGACAGCGTTGGTTGTATTTCTCCAGTGCTTTGAGGTGTCTACTGTATATGGTCCACATCTTTGAGCCATATAGGAGGGCGGGTATCACTACAGTCCTGTAGACCATAAGCTTGGTGCCAGATTTGAGGTACTAGTCTTCAAACACTCTCTTCCTCAGACGACTGAAGACTGCGCTGGCACACTGGAGGCGGTGTTGCACCTTGCCGTCGATGTCTGCCTTTGCTGATAGTAGGCTTCCGTGGTATGAAAAATGGTCCACGTTGTCCAGGGCCGAGCCGTGGATTTTGATGACTGGGGGGGGGGGGGCAGTGCTGTGTGGTGGGGTCAGATTGGTGGAGGACCTTTGTGTTACAGATGTTTAGTGTAAGGCCAATGCTTTCGTATGCCTCGGTGAAGATGTTGACGATGTATTGGACTTCAGCCTCTGAATGTGTGCAGACGCAAGCATCGTCCATGTACTCTAGTTCGATGACAAAGGATGGGACGACCTTGGATCTAGCCTGGAGGTAATATGGCTTGAACAGGTTCCCATTGCTTCTATAGTTTAGCTCCACTCCAGCAGGAAGCTTGTTGAGAGTGAGATGGAGCATTGCAGCGAGGAAGATCGAGAATAACGTTGGTGCGACGACGCAGCCCTGCTTGACCCTGGTCCGGATGTGAATTGGGTCTGTGGTGGATTCATTGGTCAGGATCACAGCTTGCATGTCATCGTGGAGCAGGCGGAGGATGGTGACAAACTTTTGGGTGTAGCCGAAACGGAGGAGGACGCTCCATAGTCCCTCACGGTTGACAGTGTCAAAGGCCTTTGTGAGGTCAAAGAAGGCCATGTACAAGGGTTGGTGCTGTTCGCTGCATTTCTCTTGTAGTTGTCGCGTGGTGAAGATCATGTCCGTTGTACCCCTTAGTGGATGGAATCCGCATTGTGACTCTGGGAGGAGCCCTTCAGCCACAGGGAGAAGACAATTGAGGAGGACTCTAGCGATGACTTCCCCAGTGTCCCACAGTAGAGAGATTCCTCTGTAGTTGTCGCAGTCGGACTTGTCCCCTTTTTAAATGATGGTCACGATTATGGCATCTCTGAGATCTCCAAGCATGCTCTCCTCCTTCCAGATAAGAGAGATGAGGTCATGCATTCGTGCTAATAGTGCTTCTCTGCCATACTTTAGTGCATCAGCGGGGATTCCATCTGCTCCTGATGCCTTATTGTTCTTGAGCTGACGGATCGCCTTTTCTACCTTGTGCAGGGCTGGGGTTTTGTTGAGATGGTGGCGGGTAGCATGCTGCGGGATGGAGTCGAGGACACTCGTGTCAAAGGCAGAGTCTCGGTTAAGGAGATCTTCGAAGAGCTCCTTCCAATGGGTCCTGACTGCCTCGGTGTCCTTAACGAGTGTCTCCCTGTTCTTAGCTAGTGGGGTGTGGCCTTGGGTGCTTGGGCCGTAGGTGGACTTAACTGCGGTGATGAATCCTTGCACGTCATGGCTGTCAGCCAGCTGCTGGATCTCCACCTACCATCTATTCTTTAGGTCACTGGTTTTTTGTTGGACCTCGACCTTCACCTGTCTGTAGAGCTGCTTTGCTGCTCCTGAATTGGGTTGCTGCTTTAGGTTCAGAAATGCCTTGCGTTTGCGATTTATTAGCTCCTGGATCTCCTGTCATTCTCATAAAACCAGTCCTGGTGTTTCCTGGTTGAGTGACCGAGTGTTTCTTCGCGGACGTTGGTTATGGTGGCCTGGAGGGCAGACCAGACACTGTGGGCACTCTGCGTCCCGGGGTCATCAAGGGTCATCAGGTTAGCAGTGAGGCGCTGGCTATATAGGGCTCTCTTAGCTGGGTCTTTGAGTGCCCCGGCATTGATTTTTCTGTGGCATTGCTTCTGTTGCCATCATTGCTTTGGGGCTATATTAATGTTGATGATGGAACGGATTAGGCGGTGGTCCGTCCAGCAGTCGTCGGCTCCCGTCAAGGCGCAGGTGATTCTCACGTCCTTGCGATCCCTCGCTCAGATGATAAAGTAGTTGGGCAAGTGCTAGTGCTTGGAGCAAGGGTGTTGCCACGATGCCTTATACTTGTCCCTCTGGTGAAACAAGGTGTTAGTGATGACAAGTTCATGTTCTAGGCATTTTGCCAGGAGCAGTGTATTGCTGGAGTTGGTTTTCCCTACATGTTCCCTACTCTGCCGATCACGCCTCCCCAGGGGTCTGAGTCCTTACCGACTCTGGCCTTGGAATCATTGAGGAGGGATCAGTTTGTCGTCTGTAGGGACTCGGGACAGGGATTGTTCGAGGCTGGAGTAGAATTCCTCTTTAGCTTCATCTGTTGCATAGAGTGTTGAGGCATCCGCGATGATAACTGTTGCGCACTGGTTCCGGAATAGGGTGAGTCGGAGAGTCATGAGACTTGCATTTATATAACGCATTTCACGATCTCAGGACGTCCAAAAGCAGTTTACTGCCAATTAAGTATTTTTGAAGTGTAATCACGGTTGTAAGGTACGAAACTTGGCAGCCAATTTGTGCACAGCAAGTTCCCACAAACAGCAATGTGATAATGATCAGATAATCTGTTTTAGTGATGTTGATTGAGGGATCTTTTACATCCACCTGAGAGAGCAGATGGGGTCTCAATTTAATGAAAGACAGCACCTCTGACAGTGCAGCAGTTCCTCAGCACTGCACTGGAGTGTCAGCCTGGATTTTTGTGCTCAAGTCTCTGAAGTGGGACTCGAAGCCACAACCGTCTGACTCAGAGGCGAGCATGCTACCCACTGAGCCATGGCTAAGTAATAATGGGTTATTGCTACATGGTTCACAAGAATTGAAGATAGGCAGGTTGATCTCAAGTGTTTGATCGCAGCTTCAGCCCTGAATTCCTGGCACTGCACGATTGCTATTTCATCACCATTTTTGGCACTGATTGTGACACTTTTTCTTACAGTTTTCAAAAGTCGCTATCCAGTCTTCTACAGCAGCAGTGACTCGGAGCTGGGGGCGGGAATTACTCACCAGCCACCACATTAGAAGGTTTCACGAGTAGTGATTTACCATGGTAAAGTACACCGGAATTTATGGGAACAGTTGTGGTATCTCTCAACTATTTTAAGTAGAAACTTTAAATCAAGTGCCCCCTTTGAGCACTAGCACCCACAAACTTCCCAATAACACTTGAACGGAAACTTAGATCAAATTAAAATGTGGTTGCCGGGGGTGATGATGCACTCCAGTCCCTCCGGCACCCACCTCTCGCGGAAGGCTGCGAGCGTACTGGTGAACACCGCGTGTTCTATCTCCAGGGACACGCTGGCTTGAATGTAACTGCGGAAGAGAGGCAGGCAGTCGGTCTGAATGACACCCTCGACCGCCCGCAGCCTAGACCAGTTAATGACCACCTTGGCCAGGCCCAGGAGCAGTCCTACGAGGAGGCCTTCCGACCTGCTCGCTCCCCTCCGCACAGGATGCCCAAAGATCAGGAGTATGGGACTAAAGTGCAACCAGAATTTGAGGAGCAGCACTTTCAAATATTGGAACTGTGGTATCTCTCAGGCCAGGTCTTGCTATCTTCCTGTCACAGTCTCCCTCTGTGCTAATCATGGCTGCCTTTTTCTCTTGCTTCTGTTTGTTTTACCCATACAGTCCCAGATGCTGCTGCTAAGTGTTGCTCTCTCTAATTCAGTGATTACTGTCTACTTTCAGCACTGTTCAGAAACATTGTGCCACTCAAACAGCAAATTGCACAATGTAAAGAACTTTTGCAGGATTTGTCTCAGAATGTTGCATTGCCAAAAAAAGTCACTTGCCCTAGTTAGAGACATTCTCCATTGTTGTCAATCAAGATTGAACATTAGCCTTCAGCTAATCAAGATGCTGTATTTTCAAATGGCCAATCATCCATTATCTTACAACCAACACTACCATAAAAATACAGATTGCCTGGCGAATTTATCTCGTTGCTGTTAGTGGGACCTGTCTGTGTGCAATTTGGCTTCTGTGTTTTATACATGTTGTGATTGCAATTCAAAAGTACTTAATTGGCTGCAAAGTGCTGTGGGACGTCCTGAGGTCAATGCAAGTTCTTTATTTTATTTTAAATGCGCTAACTAAATGAGTGTCTCTAACTCCTCAAAGGCTAGATGACTAAATGAATCACATTGTGTGGTATTGGGCCATTCAAACTAAAAAGGTCCCAAGTTTATTTTCTTCTCCGTGCCAGGGCAGCAGTTGGGTGTATGTGTCTCAGGGGAAAAGGAAGGGGGATTAGCCAGAGTTCCTGCCCCTGGTTAATATTTAGTGACCCCTGCTGCAACGTAATTGTCAGTGGACATCGGGTGAGAACAAGATCGGGCTAAATTGTGATTCTTCCACTGTTGAACAGTCTGTTGGTATTTACTGTTTAGAATCGCATGTAAACAATGGTTAATTGATAAAGGTTTTGGAGCACTGCCTGTGGAATTGTATCCCAGGATGATCCGCTGCGTCCAGGAAAGGCGGGGTGCAAAGAAGATGAGAGTAATGTAATTCACTTGCTGTGGCTGACTGGAGATTTTAGCCTTTGTTTTGACCATAAATGTGTTTAAAAAATGAATTGACATGACACCATTTAGACACAAGCATACGAACCCTGCTTGTACCAGAAGACTAAATAGCTTGGCTGATAGCATCTACCACATCACCGCGGAATACAGTATCTAAACGTAGAAAATGTAAACATTCCGCGTTTGTTTTTATTTATTTTAGGAAACTTGGCTCTACCCGCAGCCCGAGCCACACCTGTACCTGGAGGGGAAGTGGACTGACTTCACTGAAGAATGGCGGAGGTGACTCTTGCTGCCAGATTGACAAGCAGGAACTGAAAGCCTGATTGCCAAAGAATTTGCAGAATAGCCTTTAGGAACTAGCAGCCTGACACACTGGCCTGTTCTGACAATGCTTATTTGGTTTGATTCCCTTCCTACTCTAACCCCCGACCAACACCCTGCCCCCCTCCACCTCCTCCAGACAGGTATTTCCTGAGGGAGGGGCTTGATGGCAGCTGAGGAGGATCAAGTTTCCTCCCCTCCCCGGGTTTTGCTTCCCTGAAATCCACACAGGATAATGAATTAAGCGACTATATAAAAAATCTCCTGTTTCGTGGCCATGTCATACAAAGTGAGGCTGTTGCACAATCAGAGATTCATGCCGGTTGGCGGCTGGCTGCAGAGATTCCTACAAGAGGCAGTCTCTGAAGAATGCAGAAACTCTTTTTGGAGTTCACCTGCAAAACATAAAACATTAAACGGTGCCACCCGACCTGGGTGACACTCCAGACATTTACAAGGCCCTTTTTTTTTTTCCCCCCTTTTTTTTTGTGTATGCAGAATGCCTGCAATACGGGTTAACAGCTGCTGGTCGGATGATGTTACCGGTTTCCCAATGGAAGGGTTCTGAAGGTATTAAGAGTGACAGCTGCTCGTCTCATTAACCTGCTCTTTTCCATGTGGAAAGAAGCAAAACAAACGAAAGAAAAACTCCTTGCTGTTGTATCCTGTAGGGTTATCAGTTTTATGGCTGAATAATCTGGATCAGTGAATTGATAAATAGCTTCTGACACTACATCACTTCACGGTATGCAGAAAACAACGCACCTTTTCTAATATCGAATGAAATATACCCTTTATATCGATTTGCAGTCTTAAATTCAAATTGCAGTTTGAACTTTGCACTGGAACATTTGTGAATGTAATTAGCACCAACAGTTCACACCGTTTACATTCTCAAGCTGCCAGATTTCAGCCCCAACTTCAGACAAAACAACAACTTGACGAGCGATTTAGCTGGCTCGGTTAGTAAATTAATGGCCCGGTTTGGAACTGAGTCATTCCCGATCAGGAAAGTCCCAAGTTGAATCCCTCCATCTGTGCTGAGTTAGTTGACAGCGGGAGGTGGAGGTTGTATGATTGATTTCTTTATCTCAGCTGAGTGAGGGTTCTCGCGTCTGATTGCTAGCTAGTGACTCCAGCCAGAAATGCGCCTATTTGAATGTTGACTGAGTATAGGTTCCAGCACAACTGTGAGGGCACGTATAGCGGAATAGCCTACTTGCGCTCAATGTCTCGACTCAAACGTGAAAAATGGTCACTCTGGTGAGGTGCCAGAGGGTGATTGGCACTATTGGGGCTCAACCCCAGAATGAATCAGCACGGTCAGTAGAGAATGGGATAACATTGGAGGAGAGGAAGGGGGACAAAAAGTTTGGTAAATGACTGATGTAAATACAGGGCCCCATTTTTACAAATACGGTTGCTGCAGAACACAGGTGCGTGGAGTCCGGAGGTTGTGCTCTATGATGGCATCATTATTTGTTTCAATGCTGCCATTATTTAAAATTATACTATTAGAATTCAGGTGCCTGAGAGCTCGAGGCCATGTTTTGTTATGTAATGTAGGCCAGATGGATTTAGGCAGGAAACAACAATCAATTTACACCGTTCTTTGTAGAATTGCCCTTCTTTATCTTGCTAGATTTGTTGTTTTGGCACCGGTTAGCATTTTAAAACTGTAGGACTCCAAAATGTGGGGGTTTAAGATTGTGAAGGATTTTAATAAAGAAAAACTATTTCCGCTGGTCTGTGAATCTCTAACATGAGGGCATAAATTTAAGATCATCACGAAAGGAGAGTTAGGGAGATATCGTTACATGCAGAGAGTTGTTTGGGCATGCAATGCCTTACCAGAAACAATGCTGGAAGTAGAATCTGTAATAGTTTTTAAAAATAAAGTGGATATATATTTCTCAAACGAATTAAAAGAACAGATTTTAGAGTGCTGTTGGGGGCACAATTGGTTGAATGGCCTCTTTCTATACTATAAAATTCTATTATTTTATGCATTTAATTCTAAGACACTTCACAGGCTAAACTTAATTGGGCTAAAATCAGTTGCAAATTAATTTTTGATTGCTGATCTGCACTATTGCAAAGCTTGCTTTCTGTTTATCTTTAGAACTGTTAATCAGCCATGTGGGTGTGACTTGGTCATAAACCTGTTGGCTGATTGGATCCGGGATCTAATCTCACTCATATATAGTTAAGTGACACTTCCACAGGTAAATGAATTATGGCAAACTTTGCACTCTGGGTAGGTGGAGGTCTTTAATCACCATTCTCACTGATGGTTCATTTGCACTGGTTGATTTGTACCAGTTAATGGGGTATCCCAAAATCAACTGAAAGCTGGAAACAAAGAATATATTGAGAGTGAGGAATGTTGGGTGCTGCTGGAGCTGCATCTGCAAGATACTGAGCTGTCACTAATTATGATAATTGTAGGTTGTATCCTAGTCATACCTGTCATGTATGTATGCTTGGAGTTACTAGCCACCAGGTGGCACCACTGTTGGAGGTCATTGGGCTGTATGCAAGTGGGTGCAGCCCAGGTATAAAAGGCAAGCCATCATGTAATGTAATCACTTTGGGCCCTAATAAAGCAGAGCCAGGTTTGTACCTGTGTTAGATTACAGTATTCAGTCTATCGAGTTATTACATACATAACATTTGGTGACGAGGTAACTTAAGAACCTTCGCATGCAAAAATGAGCACAATTGGAATTCTGGAGAGATTCGTGGAGGGAGAGGACTGGGCAGATTTTGAAGCTCGCCTGGACAAGTACTGCATGGCCAACAAAATGGAGGAACACACTGAGGCAGTTAGGCACAGGACGGTCTTCCTCATGGTTTGCGGTCTGAAAATCTATGGACTCATAAAGAATCTTCTCTCACCTGCAAGTCCAACAGACAAGGACTATGAGGAATTGTGTGCTCTGGTACGTGACCATCTCAAACCAGAAGAAGGCAACATGATCTCTCGATATCGATTCTACAAGCACGTTCGTTCTGAGGGCTAGGATGTGTCGGAATTCGTTGCCGAGCTGGACCGTATAAGTTCGAACACACATTGGGAGACATAATGCGGCACTTCTTTGTAATCGGCATCAACCACGAGATCCTGCATAAGCTACTGGAAGCGGAGATGCTGGATTTGAGCAAGGCCATCACAATTGCCCAGGCATGCATGATGACGGATGAAAACTTAAAGCAGATATCATCGAAAAATCGGAACATGGCAAGTACTGTAAACAAGATTGTATCGTCGTTTGGCAGAGCTGCAAATGGCAGGGCCTACTCGACTGCGTATGTGAAACCTGTGGCTGCCCAAAGTCTGCCAACGGAAATTAATCTGATTTCACCGTGTTGGCATTGTGGGGGAAATCATCGGCCTCATCAGTGTCGGTTTAAACAGTACATTTGTAAAGGCTGTTCGAGACTGGGGCATCTCAGCGCATGTGTCCACAACTGAGCAAGCGTGCAGCGACGCACCATGTGGAGGATGATGACCCGGATATGCAATCAGATACCAGAGGAGGAAGTGTATGGACTGTATTCATTCCTAACAAAGAGCCAACCGATAATGATTGATGTGAAACTTAACGGTGTGCCGGTATCAATGGAATTGGACATGGGTATGAGTCATAGAAACATAGAAAGTAGGTGCAGGAGCAGGCCATTTGGCCCTTCGAGCCTGCACCGCCATTCAATATGATCATGGCTGATCATGCAACTTCAGTATTCCACTCCCGCCTTCTCTCCATACCCCCTGATCCCCTTAGCCGTAAGGACCACATCTAATTCTCTTGAATATATCCAATGACTTTCTGTGGTAGAGAATTTCACAGGTTCACCACATTCTGGGTGAAAAAGTTTCTCCTCATCTCGGTCCTATATGGCTTAGCCTTTATCCTTAGACTGTGACGTCTGGTTCTGGACTTCCTCAACATCGGGAACATTCTTCCTGCATCTAACCTGTCCAGTCCCGTCATTATTTTATATGTTTCTATGAGATCCCCTCTCATTCTTCTAAATTCCAGTGAGTATAAGCCTAGCCAATCCAATCTTTCTTCATACTTCAGTCCTGCCATCCAGGGAATTAGTCTGGTGAACCATCGCTGCACTCCCTCAATAGCAAGCATGTCCTTCCTCAGATTAGGAGACCAAAACTGCACATAATACTCAAGATGTGGTCTCACCAAGGCCCTGTACAACTGCAGTAAGACTTCCCTGCTCCGATACTCAAATCCTCTCGCTATGAAGGCCAGTATGCCATTTGTTTTCTTTACTGCCTACTGTACCTGCATGCCTACCTTCAATGACTGATGTATCATGACACCCAGGTCTCGTTGCACCTTCCCTTTTACTAATCTGTCACTATTCAGATAATAATCTGCCTTCCTGTTTTTGTCACCAAAGTGGATAACCTCACATTTATCCAGATTATACTGCATTTGCCCACTCACTTAACCTGTCCAAGTCACCCTGCAGTCTCTTAGCATCCTCCTCATAGCTCACACTGCCACCCAGCTTAGTGTTATTTGCAAACTTGGAGATATTACATTCAATTCCTTCGTCTCAATCATTAATGTATATTATAAACAGCTGGGGTCCCAGCATTAAACCTTGTGGCACCCCACTGGTCACTGCCTGCCATTCTGAAAAGGACTCATTCATTCCCACTCTTTGCTTCCTGTCTTCCAACCAGTTCTCTATCCACGTCAATACATTACCCCCAATACCCTGTGCCTTAATTTTGCACACTAATCTCTTGTGTGGGACCTTGTCAAAAGCCTTTTGAAAGTCCAAATACACCACATCCACTGGTTCTCCCTTATCCACTCCACGAGTTACATCCTCAAAAAACTCTCGGAGATTTGTCAAGCATGATTTCCCTTTCATAAACCCATGCTGACTCGGACCGATCCTGTCACTGCTTTCCAAATGTGCTGCTATTACATCTTTAATAATTGATTCCAGCATTTTCCCCTCCACCGATGTCAGGCTACCGGTCGAGAATTACCTGTTTTCTCTCTCCTTCCATTTTTAATCAATAATGAACTGGAGAACATTCAACAAGCTGTGGGATACTAAGACTGTGAGGCCTAAGCTGAGTCCAGTCAATGTCAAATATACTAAAGAACTCATAACAGTGATTGGCAGTGCAGTAGTCAAGGTGTCGTATGATGGTGCGTGTTGTGTATCTGTAAAACATGCACTGCATGTTCCGCCACCAGGGAGCTCATCCCCTGAAGTCCCAAGGGATCCCAGCATCCCTTGGGAGCACAGTATAGAAGCCAGCCCCTAAGGCCTGTTTCTCACTCTGGAGTGTCTTATAAAGACTGAGGTCACTGTTACTTTAACCTCCCTATGTGCAGCCTCATCTGTGTTAGGAACACAATAACTAGCGACGAGAATACGAATCCAACGCAAAGATGCAGCAAACTGTGGCCATCCTGGAGAAGTTCTCGGAGGGTGAGGACTGGGAAGCCTATGTCGAACGGCTAGACCAGTACTTTGTAGCCAACGAGCTGGACGGAGAAGGAATCGCTGCAAAAAGGAGAGCGATCCTCCTCACAGTCTGCGGGGCACCGACCGACAGCCTCATGAAGAATCTTCTGGCTCCGGTGAAACCCACAGATAAGTTGTATGAGGAGCTGTGTACACTGGTTCGGGACCATCCTAACCCGAGGGAAAGCGTGCTGATGGCGAGGTATCAGTTCTACACGTGCCAGCGATCTGAAGGTCAGGAAGTGGTGAGCTATGTCGCCGAGCTAAGGCGACTTGCAGGACAATGTGAGTTTGATGGCTACCTGGAGCAAATGCTCAGTGACTTTTTTTGTACTGGGCATTGGCCACAAGACCATCCTACGAAAATTTTTGACTGTAATGACACCGACCCTCAGTAAGGCCATTGCGATAGCACAGGCGTTTATGTCCACAAGTGATAACACCAAACAAATCTCTCCGCACACAAGTGCTAGCAATGTTCATAAATTAACTGGAACTGTGTTTGCAAGCAGAAATGTACAGGGCAGAACCCACAAGTCTGCAACTGCCAGCAGGCCTCGAGTGACCCAGATGACTGAGTCCCCAACCAAGGATGAATGCAAGGCAATTCACACCTTGTTGGCGTTGTGGAGGTTTCCATTCAGCCTATTCATGCCGCTTCAAAGGATATGTTTGTAAGAGCTGTGGAACAATGGGGCACCTCCAATGAGCTTGCAAACGAGCTGCAAGCTCTGCAAAACCTGCTAACCACCACGTGGCAGAGGAAGATTGGTCCATGGTGGATGAAAGCAATTTCGAGCCTCAGAGTGGAAGCAGATGCTGAAGTACATGGCATGCACACATTTTCGACAAAATGTCCACCTATAATACTAAACATAAAATTGAAGGCTTACCTGTAGCCATGGAACTGGACACTGGCGCTAGCCAATCCATCATGAGTAAAAAGATGTTTGAGAGACTGTGGTGCAACAAGGCATTCAGACCAGCCCTGAACTCCATCCATACGAAACTGAGAACGTACACCAAAGAACTTATCACTGTCCTCGGCAGCGCCACGGTCAAGGTCACCTATGAGGGCACGGTGCACAAACTGCCACTCTGGATTGTCCCGGGCGATGGCCCCACACTGCTTGGAAGGAGCTGGCTAGGCAAAATCCGCTGAATCTGGGATGACATCCGAGCGCTATCACATGTCGATGAGGCCTCATGTACCCAGGTTCTCAACAAATTTCCTTCCCTTTTTGAGCCAGGCATTGGAAACATTTCCGGGGCGAAGGTGCGGATCCACTTGGTCCCAGAGACACAACCCATTCACCACCAGGCGCGAGCAGTACCTCACATGATGAGGGAGAGAGTAGAAATCGAGCTAAATAGGCTGCAACGCAAGGGCATCATCTTCCCAGTGGAATTCAGCGAGTAGGCCAGCCCGATTGTTCCTGTAATCAAAAGTGATGGCATGGTCAGGATTTGTGGCGATTATAAAGTGAGTATTAATCGTTTCTCACTACAGGACCAATACCCACTACCTAAGGCAGACGACGCATTTGCGACGCTGGCAGGAGGCAAGACGTTCACCAAGCTTGACCTGACTTCGGCCTACATGACGCAGGAGCTGGAGGAGTCTTCGAAGGGCCTCACCTGCATCAACACGCACAAGGGACTGTTCATCTACAACACATGCCCGTTTGGAACTCGGTTGGCTGCAGCGATCTTCCAGAGTAACATGGAGAGCCTACTCAAGTCGGTACTACACACGGTGGTCTTTCAGGACGACATATTGGTCACGGGTCAGGACACCGCCGAGCACCCACAAAACCTGGAGGAGGTCCTCCAGCGACTGGATCGCGTAGGGCTGCGGCTGAAGAGGTCGAAATGTGTCTTCATGGCAACAGAAGTGCAGGCTTTGGGGAGAAAAATCGCGGCGGATGGCATTCGGCCAACAGACGCCAAGACATAGACTATCAGGAATGCGCCCAGGCCACAGAACGTCACGGAGCTGTGGTCGTTCCTGGAACTCCAACTATTTTGGTAACTTCCTACTGTGGTTAAGCACCCTTTTAGAGCCCCTACATGTGTTATTGCACAAAGGTGAGAACTGGGTTTGGGGAAAAATCCAAGTAGTTGCTTTTGAGAAAGCCAGAAACATTTTATGCACCAACAAGCTGCTTGTATTGTATAACTCGTGTAAAAGACTTGTGCTAGCATGTGACATGTCGTCGTATGGAGTCGGGTGTGTATTACAACAAGCTAACGTTGCGGGGAAGTTGCAACCTGTCGCCTATGCTTCTAGGAACTTGTCTAAGGCCGAGAGGGCCTACTGCATGATTGAGAAAGAGGCATTAGCGTGTGTGTTCGGGATAAAGAAAATACATCAGTACCTGTTTGGCCTCAAATTTGAGCTGGAAACCGATCACAAGCCCCTCACATCCCTGTTCGCTGAAAACAAGGGGATAAATACTAATGCCTCAGCCCGCATACAAAGGTGGGCACTCGCGCTATCAGCGTATAACTATACCATCCGCCACAGGCCAGGCACCGAGAACTGTGCGGATGCTCTCAGTCGGCTACCATTGTCCATCACGGGGGTGGAAATTGCGCAGTCTGCAAACTTGTTGTTGGTCATGGAGGCGTTTGAAAATGATAAATCACTTGTCATGGCCCGCCAGATTAGGACTTGGACCAGACAAGATCCTCTGCTGTCCATAGTAAAAAACTGTGCATTGCACGGGAGCTGGGCCAGCATCCCCGTTGAAATACAAGAGCTAATCAAGCCGTTCCAGCGGCGAAAGGACGAGCTGTCCATTCAGGCAGACTGCCTGTTGTGCGGTAACCGCGTAGTGCTACCAAAAAAGGGCAGGGAGACGTTCGTCTCGGATCTCCACAGCACACACCCGGGTATAATAATGATGAAAGCGATAGCCAGATCCCACGTGTGGTGGCCCGGTATCGACTCTGAATTAGAGTCCTGTGTACGGCAATGCACCATATGTGCTCAGTTGAGCAACGTGCCCAGAGAGGCACCACTAAGTTTGTGGTCCTGGCCCTCCAGACCATGGTCGAGGATCCATGTCGACTATGCAGGCCCGTTTCTCGGTAAAATGTTCCTGGTGGTTGTGGATGCTTTTTCAAAATGGATTGAATGTGAAATAATGTTGGGAAGCACAGCCACCGCCACCATTGAAAGCCTGAGGGACATGTTTGCCACCCACGGCCTGCCTGACATACAGGTCAGTGACAATGGGCCATGTTTCACCAGTGCCGATTTAAAGAATTCATGACCCGCAATGGGATCAAACATGTCACCTCGGCCCCATTTAAACCAGCCTCCAATGAGCAGGCAAAGCGGGCAGTACAAATCATCAAACAGAGCCTTAAATGAGTCACAGAAGGCTCACTCCAAACCCGCCTGTCCCGAGTACTGCTCAGCTCCCGCACGAGATCCCACTCGCTCACATGGGCGCCCCCAGCTGAGCTACTCATGAAAAGGATACTTAAAACCAAACTCTCGCTGGTTCACCCCCACCTGCATGATCAGGTAGAGAGCAGGCGGCAGCAACAAAACGTAAACGATGGTCGCGCCACTGTGTCATGGCAAATTGATCTGAATGACCCTGTGTATGTGCTAAGCTATGGACATGGTCTGAAGTGTATCGCGGGCACGGTGATAGCCAAAGAAGGGAGTAGGGTGTTTGTCGTCAAACTAGACAATGGACAAATTTGCAGAAAGCACCTGGACCAAACGAGGCTGCGGTTCACAGACTGCCCTGAACAACCCACAGCAGACACCACCTTTTTCGAGCCCACAACACACATCCAAAGGATCAATGACACCACGCTGGACCAGGAAATCAAACCCATCATGCTCAACAGCCCAGCAAGGCCAAGCTCACCTAGCAGCCCTGCAGGGCCAACAACACGCCAGTCCAGCGAGGGCACAGCCAACACACCAGAACAGACATTTGTACCACTAGGAAAAGAAAGGCTCCAGACCGCCTCACCTTGTAAATAATTTTCACTTTGACTTTGTGAGGGGAGTGATGTGTATCTGTAAAGCATGCACTCCCATGTTCCTCCACCAGGGAGCTCAGCCCCTAAGGCCTGTTCCTCATTCTGGAGTGTCTTATTAAAGACTAGGGTCACTGTTACTTTAACTTCCCTGTGTGCAGCCTCATCTGTGTTAGGAACACAATAGTGCGGTTCATGATTTACCGTTATGGATTGTTCCAGGCAATGGTCCAATGCTGTTCGTCAGGAATTGGCTGGAAAATTTCAAATGGAATTGGAACGATATCAAAGCGTTATCGTCAGAGGGTGATACTCCATGTGCTCAAGTGCTGAGCAAGTTCCCCTCGCTGTTTGAACCAGGCATCGACAATTTCACATGCAGATCCACGTGATCTCGGATGCAAGACCTGTCCATCATAAAGCTCGGGCAGTTCCGTACATGATGAGAGAGAAGGTCGAAATCGAACTGGACAGACTCCAGTGTGAAGGAGTCATATCACCGGTCGAATTTAACGAATGGGCCAGCCCCATTGTTCCTGCGTTGAAGAGTGATGGCACTATCAGGATTTGTGGAGACTACAAGGTTATGATCAACCGAGTTTCGAAACAGGATCAATACCCGTTACTGAAGCTGATGACCTGTTTGCAACACTAGTTGAGGGGAAGTCGTTCACTAAACTGGATCGGACGTCGGCCTACATGACCCAGGAGCTGGTCGAGACATCGAAGAAACTTATGTGCATCAACGCTCATAAAGGACTGTTTATCTACAACGGGTGTCCTTTCGGAATTCGCTCGGCTGCAGCCATATTTCAGAAGAACATGGCGAGTCCACTGAAGTCCGTCCCGAGAACCGTCGTGTTCCAAGATGACATCCTGGTCACAGGTCGTGACACTGCCGAACATCTGAACAACCTGGAAGAGGTTCTACATCGTCTGGACAAAGTGGGACTCAGACTGAAATGTTCGAAGTGTGTCTTGATGGCACCAGAATTCGAATTCCTGGGGAGGAAAATTGCTGCTGACGGTATCAGGCCTACGGACTCGAAAACCAAGGCCATCAAAAATGCACCCAATGGTCTACTCAACGACTTCGGTCATTTCCTACCTAGATTGAGCACTTCATTAGAGCCACTGCACATGCTGCTAAGAAAAGGCAACAACTGGATTTGGGGTGCATCTCAAGATAGAGCTTTTGAGAAAGCTACTAATCTGCTTTGCTCCAACAAGCTGCTGGTACATTATGATCCATGTAAGCGTCTAGTATTGGCCTGTGATGCTTCGTCATATGGAGTTGCTTGTGTGCTCCAACAAGCTAATGAGTCGGGTAAACTACAACCTGTGTGTATGCTTCTAAGAGTTTGTTAAAGGCGGAAAGAGCCTGCAGCATGGTAGAAAATGAAGCATTAGCCTGTGTATATGGGGTTAAAAAGATGCATCAGTACCTGTTTGGTCTTTGGTTCGAACTGGAAACAGATCACAAGCCACTCATTTCATTGTTTTCGGAAAACAAAGGTATAAATACCAATGTATCGCCCCGCATCCAGAGGTGGGCACTGACATTATCTGCCTATGATTGTCATTCGCCATAGACCTGGCACCGAGAATTGTGCCAATGCACTGAGCCATCTGCTGTTGCCCACACTGGAGGTGGAGATGCCACAACCTGCAGACCCACTGTTAGTAATGGATGCTTTTGAAAGTGAAGGAACCCCTGTCACGGCTCAACAAGTTAAGAACTGGACCAGCCAGGACCTGATATTATCGGTTGTGAAACGTTGTGTCCTTTGTGATGATTGGTCTGCCATACCCAAGCAAACGTGTGATGAGACCAAACCTTACAACAGTCGCAAAGACGAACTATCCATTCAGTCAGATTGTTTACTGTGGGGTAATCGTGTTGTTATGCCTGAGGAAGGCAGAGAGACATTTGTTCATGATCTACATAGTACTCATCCCGGTGTTGTCATGATAAAAGCCATTGCCAGGTCTCATGTATGGTGGCCTGGAATTGACTTTCATCTGGAATCATGTATGCATCAGTACAACACTTGCATGCAGCTAAGTAAAGCACCAGCGGAATTGCCGCTGAGTCTGTGGTCGTGGCCATCTAAACCATGGTCCAGGATCCACATCGACTTTGCAGGTCCCTTCCTGGGAAAGATGTTTTTAAGTTGTGATGGTTGCATATTCTAAGTGGATAGAGTGTATAATCATGTCATTCAATACATCCACCGCCACCATTGAGAGCCTTTGTGTCATGTTTGCCACTCATGGTCTGCCCGACATCGTTGTAAGCGACAACGGACCTTGCTTCACTAGTCTGGAGTTTCAAGAGTTCATGAAACTCAATGGTATCAAACATGTGAGGTCAATACCATTCAAACCCGCATCTAATGGTCAAAACCATCAAGCAGAGTATGAAACGTGTAATTCAAGATTCACTGCATACTCGCTTGTCATGCATATTGCTTAGTTACAGGACAAGACCCCACACACTTACTGGGGTTCCCCCTGCTGAACAATTGATGAAGAGAGGTCTCAAGACCGTCTGTTAACGATCCTGTGTATGTACTAAATTATGGTTAAGGTCCAAAATGGATCACCGGTACTGTTATGGCCAAGGAGGGTAACAGAGTGTTTATTGTCAAGCTCAAGAATGGGCAAACATGCAGGAAACATGTTGATCAGATAAAGCTGCGGCACACGGATGAACCGGAACAGTCTGAGGAAGACACAATCAGTGATCACCCAACCTATCCTCAGTCATCAGAGGACTCTGCTGTCATCAATGAATCTGGACTTTCAATCCCGGACATGGTCATTGCCACTCCCATCAGACCAGTCCCCAGTCATAACAGACTCAGAATACTCGCCCAAGGCTGGAGTTAACTGAGATGATCATCTCTGGAGCAGAAAGCCCCGGACCGTCTCAATTTGTAAAAAGACTGTTACTAATATCTTAAAAGGGGATATTGTCATGTATGTATGCTTGGGGTTACTAGCCACCAGGTGACGCCACTGTCGGAGGTCATTGGGCTGTACGCACATGTGTGCGGCCCAGGTATAAAAGGCAAACCATCATGTAATGTAATCACTTTGAATCACTAATAAAGCAGAGCCAGGTTTGTACCTGTTAGTTTACAGTATTCAGTCTATCGAGTTATTACATACATAACAGTACCAAACCTTGCAGGATTATGCAACAGGACAGTACTGCCTCTTTAAAGAGGTACCATCCTCTTGGTAAGATGTTCAGTCTACTTTTGTTTAGAGTGAGGAAACTTGCAGAAGAAGTGTGTGACATCACGTGGAAGTGACATGATGAGATCTGTCAATATGATTTATATAATTACATTATAAAGTTGTAAAGAAATGAATATAAGTTTATCAAGTTGTCCTGTGCTGAGCTAGCTAATTTCAGCTGGGGCAGCATTGGAGATGCCGCAGTTGGTCTTCGTGTCCCGGGTAGACAGAGGCAAACCAGCTGGGGTTCCTTCTGCTGATCGCCATTCAGTGATTTCTGTTGAAAAGTGCGTGAAGATGTTGGGTGAGGGCAGGGCTGAACTTGGCTGTGATGGTTTCCATAGCTGAATAAGCTGATAACAATCATTGTTTTGGCTTATGAGAAACTAGCCGATCTACAGGGCCACACCTGGAGTATTGTGTACAGTTTTGGTCTCCTAACCTGAGGAAGGACATTCTTGCTATTGAGGGAGTGCAGCGAAGGTTCACCAGACTGATTCCCGGGATGATGGGATTGACATATCAAGAAAGACTGGATCAACTGGGCTTGTAGTCACTGGAGTTCAGAAGAATGAGAGGGGATCTCATAGAAACATTTAAAATTTTGACGGGTTTAGACAGGTTAGATGCAGGAAGAATGTTCCCAATGTTGGGGAAGTCCAGAACCAGGGGCCACAGTCTAAGGATAAGGGGTAAGCCATTTAGGACCAAGATGAGGAGAAACTTCTTCACCCAGAGAGTGGTGAACCTGTGGAATTCTCTACCACAGAAAGTTGTTGAGGTCAATTCACTAAATATATTCAAAAAGGAGTTAGATGTAGTCCTTGATCCCCCTAGCAGTAAGGGGTATGGCGAGAAAGCAGGAATGGGGTACTGAAGTTGCATGTTCAGCCATGAGCTCATTGAATGGCGGTGCAGGCTCGAAGGGCCAAATGGCCTCCTACTGCACCTATTTTCTATGTTTCTATGTTTCTCCAGGAGGGATATTTACACCTATGGAACGGTCATAAGTCATAAATGTAAAAAATTGAAAAATAAAGGGAACTGGTCATGTTAAATATGTCTCCAGAACACTGTTTCACAAAGACAGTGCTCCTTTAATTGTTGTAAATGTAATCCATTAATAGATTTTCTATGTGAAGACTGAGCTTTTAGAAACTAATATTGAATTCGCTCCCTGCCACCATTTTTGGTAGCACTGAGTGGATTTTGTTTACAGCATGGAATTTCTGGATTGCAAGCCAGGAGTTACTGAATGTATACAAACTACCCTGAAGAGTATGTCCTTTCTGGCTCCATGCACAAAATTAAATAAATCTTTTATGATATTCATAACTTACAAGACTCTATAAAGAACTCTGAATAGTGATCTGTGGCTTCTTCAATCTTTTAATCTAAGGAAGATACAGAATAAGATTTGCAATTGGAACAACAACTTGCATTTATAATAGCATCTTTAACATTACAGAGAATTACATAGAATCTACAGCACAGGAACATGCTATTTGGCCCAACTGGTCTATGCCAGTATTTATACTCCACATGAGCCTGCTCCCACTCTAATGACCTCATCTCACCCTGACTCCGTATCCCTATGTTCCCTTCTCCTTCATGTGTGCATCAAGCTTCCCCTTAGATACATCAATGCGATCACAGTCCCAATCCAGTGACTTGAGCACAAAAATCTAGGCCAACACGCCAGTGCAGTGCTGACAGAGTCCTACATTGTTGGAGGTGTCGTCTTTCAGATGAGATGTTAAACCGAGGCCCTGTCTACTTGCTCAGGGGGTGTAAAAGATCCCATGGAACTATTTTGAAGAAGAGCAAGGGAATTACCCCAGTGCTTTTTCTTATTCATTCCTGGGATATGGGCATCGCTGGCAAGGCCAGCATTTATTGCCCATTCCTAATTGCCCTTGAGATGGTGGTAGTGAGCTGCCTTCTTGAACCGCTTCAGTTTGTATTGTGAAGGTACTCCCATAGTGCTGTTAGGGAGGGAGGTCCAGGACATTGACCCAGCGACAATGAAGGAACGGCAATATATTTCCAAATCAGAATGGTGTGTGACTTGGAGAGGAACTTGGAGGTGATGGCGTTCTACTGCACCTGCTGCCCTTGTCCTTCTAGGTGGTAGAGGTCACAGGCTTTAGAGGTGTTGCCGAAGAAGACTTGGCGAATTGCTGCAGTGCATCTTGTAGATGGTACACACTGTAGCCACGGTGCACTGGTGGTGGTGGGAGTGAATGTTGAAGGTGGTAGATGGGGTGCCAATCAAATGGGCTGCTTTGTCCTGGGTGGTGTTGTGTTTCTTGAATGTTGTTGAAGCTGCACTCAGCCTGGCAAGTGAGTGTATTCCATCACACTCCTGGCTTTGGGGAGTTAGGAGATGAGATACTCATCACAGAATACCCAGTGGCTGACCTGCTCTTGTAGCCACAGTATTTATGTGGCTGGTCCAGTTAAGTTACTGGTCTATGGTAACCACCAGGATGTTGAAGGTGAGGGCTTCGGCAATGGTAATGCTGTTGAATGTCAAGGGGCAGTGGTAGACTCTCTCTTGTTGGAGATAGCCATAGCTGACACCTAAGTGCCAGGCAATCAGCCCAAGTCTGTATATCATCCAGGTCTTGCTGCATGCGGGCATGGACTGCTTCTTTATCGGAGGAGTTGTGAATGGCACTGTGCAGTCATCAGTGAACATTCCCACTTCTGATCTTTATGATGGAAGGAAGGTTATCGATGAAGTAGCTGAAGATGGTTGGGCCTAGGACACTGCCCTGAGGAACTCCTGCAGCAATGTCCTGGGGCTGTGATGATTGACCTTCAGCCACTTCTATCATCTTCCTTTGTGCTAGGTATGACTCCAGCCAATGGAAGTTTACCCCCTGATTCCCATTGACTTCAGTTTTACTAGGGCTCCTTATCGTCACACTCAGTCAAATGCTGACTTGATGTCAAGGGCAGTCACTCTCACATCACCTCTGGAATTCAGTTCTTTTGTCCATGTTTGGGCCAAGGCTGTAATGAGGTCTGGAGTCGAGAGGTCCAGGCGGAACCCAAACTGGGCATTGATGAACAGGTTATTGGTGAGTAAATGACGCTTGATCGCACTGTCAATGACAGCTTCCATCACTTTGCTGATGATTGTGATGAGACGGTAATTGGCCGGATTGGATTTGCCCTGCTTTTTTGTGTCTTGACTAATATTTATCTCTCAATAAACATTGCTAAAAAAAGATTATCTGGTCATTATCACAATGTTGTTTGTGAAACCTTGCTGTGTGCAAATGGGCTGCTGCATTTCCTATATTACAACAGTCACTACACTTCAAAAGTACTTAATTGGCTGTAAAGCATTTTGGGATGTCTTGAGGTCTATATAAATACAAATCTGTTTTTCTTTTCATTGTCTAGGCTCACACGTGTAAGGTCTCGGAACCCTCCACATGTCTGTGGAATTGTATCCTGCCAAGAGGCAACATCTTCAGAAGCCATGTAGAAAGTCAAAAGAAAAAACACAATCCTCAGACAGTGCTATATCAGCACTGCACCGACAAGAAAATGTGGTTCAGCTGTAGGCCTAATGCTGCTCTGTGCAAAGTGGAGGCTGTGTTACTGCAAGACTATTACTGATATAAATATAGAAATTGCCATAATAAGGAAAACAATATTGACTTCTGCTTGGGATTGGCTTTTTTAATTCTTTCTCGGGATGTGGGCATTGCTGCCATGACCAGCACATATTGCCCTTGAGAAGGTGGTGAGTTGAGTGGCTATGCCATTTCAGAGGGCAGTTAAGAATCAACCACATTGCTGTGTGTTTGGAGTCACATACAGGCCAGACCAAGTATGGACAGCAGATTTCCTACCCTGAAGGATGGGTTTTTACGACAATCCAGTAGTTCCATGGTCACCATTACTCATACTAGCTTTGTATTCCAGATTTATTAATTAACTGAATTTAAATTCCCCAGCTGTCGTGATAGGATTTGAACTCATGTCGCTGGATCATTCATCCAGTAGCTTAACCACTATGCTACTGCACCCCTACATTATGAATTTTTATGAATTGCTAATGTAGCAATTTCAGTATGTAGGAGCCCACTTGTGAAGGCCTTTAAAAGCACAGTGGTGGATTTTTTTTTCGTGTTCACAGAAATCAGAGAGATCTCAATATGTGGCTGTAGTTTTCGGATGTAGTCCCATAACTCTTAAAATCATATACGTGTTACAATTATTTCACATGGTGGAGCTGCACCATTATTAGGTCACTTGGTGTTCCACTAATTTCAGGAGTAAAATGCAACCTTTCTTCAAACACTTCTGCAATTTTCCATTAATGAGGGGCATCTCTTTCCTAACATCCGAATGAAACATCTCTAACATTTAGCTGTCAGGAAGCTAGCACACGCCCATCTGATTAAACATAGATACCTTAGATTTGACAACAGTACTAGTTTCATTCAAAAAGAGTAGGACCATTATTTCTCTATATTTGGCTCTTTCATCACATTGGCTAATTTTTGACCTTCCTAATGCATGTTAAAAACGTCGGAAGAACAGCACTATTGTAGGTAGACAAAGGGGGCCATAGAATAGCTCTGCCCTGTGTAATTACGGTGCATCTTAAAGTCAGATAATACATGAAGTCTGGGAACATCATTCAGCTCTCCAGGGACCTGGAGAATAATAGAGTCACTATATGTGTACATTGATACAAATCTGCTTTGACAGACTGTCTATCTTTCCAATCTGACAGAAACAAGATAGAAAAGGGCTTTCAGTTCTAATGGTTTTTAATAAAATGTGCATTGATCAGGAATGTTGTTGCGAAACAACAATCTTTTATCAAAAGAAGATAAAAGTTTTAAAGTGTCTTAATTAAAAAATAAAGTTTTAACTAATCACTTAAACATCTTCTGATGAAAACTTTTCAGACAATCATCTACTGATCTGTACGAATTATAAATGTGGCTCAAACCTGGTAATTTCAGTAGGACATTAAAGGCAAACAGATAATTCCATCATTACTAATGATAGAAAACCACATTCTATTGAAGAACAGTTGTAAAGGTAGCATGAGTGTAAGCAAATACACATGAGCTGTTTGCAGATGACACTTAGTTAGGAGGGACAGTAAGTACGGCAGACAAGAGCAGGAAGTGCAAAGAGACATAGATGGATTAAGTGAGTGGGCAAAACTATGGCAAATGGAGTTCAATGTGGGCAAGTGCAAGGTTATCCACTTTGGATCTAAGAAAAATAAATCAGAGTATTTTCTAAATGTTGAGAAAATAGAAACTGTGGAGGAGCAAAGAGATTTGGGAGTCCAAATCATTGAAAGCTAGTGGTCAGGTGCAAAACACAATCAAAAAGGCTAATGGAATGTTGGCCTTTATCTCAAGGAAACTGGAATACAAAGGGGAGGAAGTTAAGTCATAGTCAACATCTTCACCGAGGCGTACGAAAGCACGAGCCTTACACTAAACATCCGTAAGACAAAGGTCCTCCACCAACCTGACCCTGTCACACAGCACTGCCCCCTAGTCATCAAGATCCATGGCATAGCCCTGGATAATGTGGATCACTTTCCATACCGCTAGGGCAGACATCGACGACGAGGTTCAACATTGCTTTCAATGTGCCAGCTTCGTCTGTCTGTGGAAGAGAGTGTTGAAGATCAGGCCTCAAATCTGGCACCAAGCTTATGGTCTACAGGGCTGTAGTGATACCCGCCCTTCTGTATGGCTCAGAGACGTGGACCATATACAGTAGACATCTCAAATCGCTGGAGAAATACCACCAACAATGTCTCCGCAGGATCCTGCAAATCCCCTGGGAGGACAGACGCACCAACATATTAGTATCCTCGTTCAAGGCCAACATCCCCAGCATCGAAGCACTGACCACACTCGACCAGCTCCGTTGGGCGGGCCATGTTGTTCGCATGCCTGACACAAGGCTCCCAAAGCAAGCGCTCTACTCAGAACTCCTACACGGCAAGTGAGCTCCAGATGGGCAGAGGAAATGTTTCAAGGACACTCTCAAAGCCTCCTTGATAAAATGCAACATCCCCACCGACAGCTGGGATCCCTGGCCAAAGACCGCCCGAAGTGGAGAAGGAGCGTCCGTGAGGATACTGAGCACCTCGAGTCTCATCACCGAGAGCATGCAGAAAACAAGCACAGGCAGCGGAAGGAGCGTGCGGAAAACCAGACTCCCCACCCACCCTTTCCTTCAACGTCTGTCTGTGACAGAGACTGTAATTGCCATATTGGACTGTTCAGTCACCTGAGTGTCATGTATCTTACATTATTATATATAACTGTATCCTAACATGCTATACATGACTGTAATAAGATATTGTAATAAGATATGACCTGTAACCACCAGCATACCTTACCACCAGGGGTGCACTTGCAAGAGACAGGTATATAAGGACAGGTCTCAGGCAAGTGCAGCATTCCAGAGCTGTGAAATAAAGGTGCAGGTCCAGCGTGACCTTGACTTCACTACATGCCTCATGTGAATCTGTACTGAGGGGACAGGACTTTACAGTGGTGACGAGTTACGGGATTACAGAATCCACAGAATGGCGAACAACGGATCAGATGAAAAGTACAATGCTGGAGACAATTGGGAGGACTTTATAGAAAGGCTACAGCAAAGCTTTGTAACCAAAGACTGGTTAGGAGATGACAAAGTAGACAAGAGAAGAGCCCATCTCTTGACCAGCTGTGGCTCAAAAACATACGCTTTAATGAAGGATCTGCTGGCACCCGAGAAACCAGAAGCAAGTCGTTTGAAGAATTGAGCACACTGGTAAGAAACCACCTGAAGCCAGCGAGCAGCCTACACATGGCCAGACACAGGTTCTACAACTACAGACGCTGTGTGGGCCAGAGCATACCCGACTTCGTGGCGGAACTTCGGAGGTTGGCTAGTTTATGTGAGTTCTCCGATGAACTGAGGAGAGAAATGATGAGAGACTTTTTCATCGAAGGAATAGGCCACGCAGGAATATTCCGAAAGCTCATAGAGACCAAGAACCTGACCTTAGAGGCAGCAGCACTGGTTGCACAGACATTCTTGGTAGGGGAAGAAGAAAGGAGGTTGATTTACAATGCAAGTACGACAACTAACGAAATATTGGAACAAGAAATTCACAGCATTAAACAAGCTGCTAACCCCACACACAGACAAAACCGGAAGAACAGGCTCTCGACAGCAGGCAGTGGCGCCAGAAGCCATCAAGGGCCACAGGAACGGCCGTTCACACCTCATCAACCCACAATGCGAGCAATCAACTACAAACTGAGAGAAGCTCAAGAGAGATCAGCCAGACGCAGCTCATTCTTTGCAAGCAGTCTGTGCTGGAGGTGTGGGGATGGGCACTCGTCAAGGGGATGTTGATTTCAGCAGGCTGTTTGCAGGAACTGTGAATATACAGGGCATTTGGCCCGCATGTGCAAAAATATGGCAGGTTGGCTGGTATACGAATCAGATGGGTTGGAAAGCGGACCAGAAGACGGTGGGGACAGTACCCGGGACACCGATGTACAGCGGGTCAACACGATCAATGGCCGCTGCTCCTACAACAGGATGCCTCCTATAATGATGAAGGTCCTACTTAACGGGATACCTGTCAACATGGAGCTGGATACGGGAGCGAGTCAATCTCTCATGGGCGCTCAACAATTTGAACAACTGTGGCTGCATAAAAGAGACAGACCAAAACTCACAAGGGTCGACACCAAACTAAGGACCTATACCAAAGAAATCGTACCAGTCCTCGGCAGCGCCATGCTCTCTGTCACACACAAAGGGACAGTGAACCGACTTCCCCTGTGTATTGTCCCCAGAGAGAAGCTGGTTGGCAAAACTAAACTGGAAATGGGATGATGTCCATGCCATGTCATTAGAGGAATGGACCTCCTGCTCAACAGGTATAAAGCAATTTGAACATCTCTTTCAGCCAGGTGTTGGCACTTTCAAAGGGGCATAAGTCAAAATCTGCATCACACAGGATGCTAGACCGGTCCATCACAAGGCCAGAGCTGTACCCTATGTGATGAGGGAAAATATTGAGCATGAACTAGACAGGCTTCTGCGGGAAGGCATTATATCACCTGTGGAATTTAGCGACTGGGCAAGTCCCATCGTCCCAGTCGTGAAGCCTGATGGATCCGTACGAATCTGTGGGGACTACAAATCTACCATAAACAGAGTCTCCCTACATGACCACTACCCGCTGCCCAGAGCGGAGGACTTATTTGCCACATTGGCTGGAGGTAAACTTTTCTCAAAACTAGACCTCACATCCGCGTATATGACGCAAGAATTGACCGAGGAATCCAAGCTACTCACCACCATCAACACACATCGAAGCCTTTTCATGTACAATCGATGCCCATTCGGCATCAGGTCGGCAGCTGCCATATTCCAGTGCAACATGGAGAGTCTGCTCAAGTCCATCCCGGGGACGGTTGTATTTCAAGACGACATACTTATCACGGGCAGGGACACCGACTCCCATCTCCGTAATTTGGAGGATGTACTAAAGCGGTTGCATCGGGTAGGCCTACGAGTCAAGAAATCCAAGCCTGTTTCTCGCACCCAAGGTTGAATTTTTGGGCAGAAGGATTGCCACTGATGGAATCCACCCAACAGAGTCCAAAACAGAAGCAATTCGCCTGGCACCCAGGCCCTGGAATGTCTCAGAACTGCACGCCTTTCTCGGGCTACTCAATTACTTTGGGAACTTTATGCAGAACTTAAGCATGCTGCTGGAGCCTCTCCACATGCTACTCAGGAAGGGGTGCGATTGGTTTTGGGGGGATGCCCAGGAACGCGCCTTCAATAAGGCACGCAACCCTCTGTGTTCCAACAGTGTTTTGATTTTCTTTGACCCAGGTAAAAAGCTAGTTCTCGCATGCAATGCGTCAGCGTATGGGGTCGGGTGCGTTTTGCAACATGTCAATAGTGCGGGCAAATTACAACCCATAGCTTATGCCTCCAGGTCACTTTCGCGGGCGGAGCGCGGGTACGGAATGGTAGAGGAGGCGCTCGCGTGCGTGTACGGTGTCAAAAAGATGCACCAATACCTTTTCGGGGCCAAGTTCACGTTAGAAACCAAACACACGCCCCTCACGTCCCTCCTATCCGAGAGCAAGGCAATAAACGCCAACGCCTCGGCGCGAATTCAACGGTGGGCACTCATGCTGGCGTCCTACAACTATACCATAAGGCACAGACCAGACACAGACAACTGTGCCGACGTGCTCAGCAGGCTACCCCTGGCGACCACGGAAGGTTCTGATGAACAGGACTGTGAGATAGTCATGGCATTTAATGCCTTTGAGTCCACAGGTTCGCCCATGACGGCTCGCCAAATCAAGCCTGGACGGCCAGCGACCCCACGTTATCCTCAGTAAAAAGATGTGTCCTAACCGGTGACTTGGCAGAGGTTCGCGATGCCTGCCCCGAGGAATTAAAACCCATTCACAGGCGCATGCATGAGCTATCACTACAAGCAGACTGCCTGATGTGGGGCAGCCGAGTAGTCATGCCTCTGTGAGGCAGAGGCATTTGTCCAGGAGCTCCACCGCGAGCACCCGGGGATCATTCTCATGAAGGCCATAGCCAGATCCCACGGCTGGTGGCCTGGTATTGACGCAGATTTGGAGCTCTTCGTCCGAAGGTGCACCATTTGTGCCCAACTCAGCAATGCCCCCAGGGAGGCTCGCCTGAGCCCCTGGCCCTGGCCTATCAAACCATGGTCGCGGGTGCACGTAGACTATGCGGGCCCATTCATGGGCAAAATGTTCCTCGTAGTTGTAGATGCGTTTCAAAGTGAATCGAATGCACCATTTTAAACTCGAGCACAACCTCCACCACTGTGGAGAGCCTTGCAACCATGTTTGCAATGCACGGAATCCCTGACATATTGGTCAGTGACAATGGTCCATCTTTCACCAGCGCAGAATTCCAAGATTTTATAATTGACCACGGCATAAATCACGTCAAGACGGCACCGTTCAAGCCAGCCTCCAAAGGCCAGGCGGAGAGAGCAGTGTAAATCATTAAACAAGGCATGCTTAAAATCCAAGGTCCCACGCTGCAGGGTCGCCTGTCGTGACTGCTGCTGGCATACAGATCTCGTCCACACTCATTGACTGGGATCCCCCCCGTGCAGCTGTTGATGAAAAGGACTTTAAAAATAAGGCTCTCATTAATCCTCCCAGACATGCACAAAATCGTTGAGGCAAAGCGCCGTAAGCTGACTGAGTACCATGACAGAAATTTGAGGGGGAGATGGAATGAGATAGGGGACAAAGTGTTTGTTCTAAACTATGGCAGGGGTCCCAAATGGCTTGCAGGACAGTAACGGGCAAGAAAGGAAACAGGCTACTGGTAGTACAAATGGACAATGGCAAAACCTGCTGGAGGCATGTAGACCAAGTCAAAAGCAGATTTACCAACAACACTGCGGAACCAGAGGCAGACTACAATGTGGAACTCGCACCACACCTGGTGGACAGACAGAGGGAACAACCTGAAGAAAGGGCAATCCCAACAGACAGCCCAGGCGAGTCAACAACAATCACACCAATCAAAACAGACAGCCCAGGCGAGATACCAGCAACCACACCCAAAGAAAAACAGACACCAAAGCGAACAACTGAACCACAACTCAGACGCTCCACGCGAGAGCGTAGACCACCTGAAAGACTGAACCTATAAAGATAATAAGACCTTGGGGGAGGGTGATGTCATGTATCTTACATTATTATATATAACTGTATCCTAACATGCTATACATGACTGTAATAAGATATGACCTGTAACCACCAGCATACCTTACCACCAGGGGTGCACTTGCAAGAGACAGGTATATAAGGACAGGTCTCAGGCAAGTGCAGCATTCCAGAGCTGTGAAATAAAGGTGCAGGCCCAGAGTGACCTTGACTTCACTACATGCCTCGTGTGAATCTGTACTGAGGGGACAGGACTTAACACTGAGAATTCACTTTTAGAGTGGAAGCAAGTCTTCCTCGATTTTGAGGGACTGCCTATAATGATGATGATGATGGCCTTTATCTCAAGGGGACTGGAATACAAAGGGGAAGAAGTTATGCTTCAGGTGATCAGATCCCATCTGGAATATTGCATTCTGTTTTGGGCACCGCACCTCAGGAAGGATATATTATCCTTGGAGTGCGTGCATCGCAGATTCACGAGAATGATACAGAGGCATAAGCTTGGCTTCTATTCCCTTGAGTATAGAAGATGGGGGGGTGGGGGGTGATCTAATTGAGGCATTTAAGGATTTGATAGGTGCCAATTTCCTCTTGTGGCAGAATCAAGAACAAGTTGGCACAATCTTAAAATGACATCTAGACCATTCAGGAGCGAAATCAGGAAGCAGTTTTTCACACAAAGGGTATTGGAAATCTGGAACTCTCTACCCCAAAAGGCTGTGGATGCCAGGACAATTGGAGCATTCAAGACTGAGATTGACAGATTTGTATTAGGTAAGGGTATCAAGGGATGAGGATCAAAGATGGGTAAATGGAGTTAGGGTAGTAATCAGCCATGATGTAAGTTAAATTGCAGAACAGACTTTAGGACCTGTCTGGCATATTCCTATTCCTATGTACAGAGGGTGAGCAATGGGAGGTTGGTCAGAAGAACATTGGGAAATTGAATCTGCAGCTAACAAAAAAAAAAGGATAAGTGTAGGGGTGGAAGTGGCAATTTTACAGTGAGAAGTAGCTAATCTTTGTGGCGGAGAGGAAATGGGATTGGAAGCTCAGTTTTGGGGTCGAATAGGACATTGAGGTTGTGTACGGTCTGTTATAGGCCTAAGCATGGTTGGGGAGAGTTAAAATAATGGGAAGGGTTGGACCTTGCAGCAGGTGCCAAAGATTGGTGCTGATCTTCACTGAATTCTTTTTAATAAAATTAAATAATTTGGAAGGCAGGCGTCGCTGAGGCGAGAGTCCAGGGTCGGCGAGAGGCGTCGGGAGGTGCGTCGCTGAGGCGAGAGTCCGGGGTCGGCGAGAGGCGTCGGGAGGTGTTTTGGAGAGGAGTGAGTCCGGGGTCGGCGAGAGGCCTACAAAAGGCTGCAAAAGGCGTCAGGAGGTGCGTCGCTGAGGCGTGAGTCCGAGGTCGCCGAGAGGCCTATAAAGGCCGCGAGTTCAGCAGTCGGGAAGTGCGTCGCTGAGGCATGAGTCCGGGGTCGGCGAGAGGCCTATAAAGGCCCAGCTTGTGCAACGACAGGGAGAGGGCAAAAAAGAAGTAGAAAGAAATAGAAAGGTGACGTCACAGCCAAGGGTGTAAGTGATTGGCTGGTGATTGGTGAGTAGCTTTTCTTTTTTCTTTATCAGTAAGTAACTTTTAGCATTGTTGTTGCCAATTTAAGTTCATCTAAGGGTTAAGTCATGGCAGGAGAGCTCGGACACGTGTTATGCTCCTCCTGTACTATGTGGGAAATCAGGGACACCTCCGGTGTCCCTGACAACTACGTGTGCGGGAAGTGTATCCGCCTCCAGCTCCTGACAGACCGCGTTGCGGAATTGGAGCTGAAGGTGGATTCACTCTGGAGCATCCACGATGCTGAGAATGACGTGAATAGCACGTGTAGTGAGTTGGTCTTACCGCAGGTAAAGGATCCAGATTGGGAATGGAAGACCAACAGGAAGAGTAGTGCAAGGAAGGTAGTGCAGGGATCCCCTGCGGTCATCCCCTTGCAAAACAGATACACTGCTTTGCGTACTGTTGAGGGGGATGACTCATTTGAGGGGAGCAGCAGCAGCCAAGTTCGTGGTACCGTGGGTGGCTCTGCTGCACAGGAGGGCAGGAAAAAGAGTGGGAGAGTGATAGTGATAGGGGATTCAATTGTAAGGGGAATAGATAGGCGTTTCTGCGGCCGCAACCGAGACTCCAGGATGATATGTTACCTCCCTGGTGCAAGGGTCAAGGGTGTCTCGGAGCGGGTACAGGACATTCTGAAAAGGGAGGGTGAACAGCCAGTTGTTGTGGTGTACATTGATACCAACGATATAGGTAAAAAACGGGATGAGGTCCTACGAGACGAATTTAAGGAGCTAGGAGCTAAATTAAAAAGTAGGACCTCAAAAGTTGTAATCTTGGGATCGCTACCAGTGCCACATACTAGTCAGAGTAGGAATCGCAGGATAGCTCAGATAAATACGTGGCTTGAGCAGTGGTGCAGCAGGGAGGGATTCAAATTCCTGGGGCATTGGATTCGGTTCTGGGGGAGATTGGACCAGTACAAACCGGACGGTCTGCACCTAGGCAGGACTGGAACCAATGTCCTAGGAGGAGTGTTTGCTAGTGCTGTTGGGGAGGAATTAAACTAATATGGCAGGGGGATGGGAACCAATGCAGGGAGACAGAGGGAAATAAAATGAAGACAGAAGCAAAAGACAGAAAGGAGATGAGTAAAAGTGGAGGGCAGAGAAACCCAAGGCAAAAAACAAAAAGGGCATTTTGCAGCAAAATTCTAAAGGGTCAAAGTGTGTTAAAAAGGCAAGCCTGAAGGCTCTGTGCCTCAATGCGAGGAGTATTCGGAATAAGGTGGACGAATTAACTGTGCAGATAGCAGTTAATGGATACGATGTGGTTGGCATCACAGAGACATGGCTCCAGGGTGACCAAGGCTGGGAACTCAACATCCAAGGGTATTCAACATTTAGGAAGGATAGACAGAAAGGAAAAGAAGACGGGGTGGCGTTGCTGGTTAAAGTGGAAATTAATGCAATTGTAAGGAAAGACATTAGCTTGGATGATGTGGAATCATTATGGGTGGAGCTACGGAACACCAAAGGGCAGAAAACGCTAGTGGGAGTTGTCTACAGACCTCCAAACAGTAGTAGTGATGTTGGGGAGGGCATCAAACAGGAAATTAGGGGTGCATGCAATAAAGGTGCAGCAGTTATTATGGGTAACTTTAATATGGATAGAGATTGGGCTAACCAAACCAGAAACAATATGGTGGAGGAGGATTTCCTGGAGTGCATAAGGGATGGTTTTCCAGACCAATATGTCGAGGAACCAACTAGGGGGGAGGCTATCTTAGACTGGGTGTTGTGTAATGAGAGAGGATTAATTAGCAATCTCGTTGTGCGAGGCCCCTTGGGGAAGAGTGACCATAATATGGTGGAATTCTCCATTAGGATGGAGAATGAAACAGTTAATTCAGAGACCATGGTCCAGAACTTAAAGAAGGGTAACTTTGAAGGTATGAGGCATGAATTGGCTAGGATAGATTGGTGACAGTGGATGGGCAATGGCAGACATTTAGAGACCGCATGGATGAACTACAAAAATTGTACATCCCTGTCTGGCGTAAAAATAAAAAAGGGAAGGTGGCTCAACCGTGGCTATCAAGGGAAATCAGGGATAGTATTAAAGCCAAGGAAGTGGCATACAAATTGGCCAGAAATAGCAGCAAACCCGGGGATGGGGAGAAATTTAGAACTCAGCAGAGGAGGTCAAAGGGTTTGATTAGGGCAGGGAAAATAGAGTACGAGAGGAAGCTTGCAGGGAATATTAAAATGGACTGCAAAAGCTTCTATAGATATGTAAAGAGAAAAAGGTTAGTAAAGACAAACGTAGGTCCCCTGCAGTCAGAATCAGGGGAAGTCATATGGGAGAACAAAGAAATGGCAGACCAATTGAACAAGTACTTTGGTTCGGTATTCACTAAGGAGGATACAAACAACCTTCCGGATATAAAAGGGGTCAGAGGGTCTAGTAAGAAGGAGGAACTGAGGCAAATCCTTATTAGTTGGGAAATTGTGTTGGGGAAATTGATGGGACTGAAGGCCGATAAATCCCCAGGGCCTGATGGTCTGCATCCCAGAGTACTTAAGGAAGTGGCTTTGGAAATAGTGGATGCATTGACAGTCATTTTCCAACATTCCATAGACTCTGGATCAGTTCCTATGGAGTGGACGGTAGCCAATGTAACCCCACTTCTTAAAAAAGGAAGGAGAGAGAAAACGGGGAATTAGCCTGAACATCGGTAGTGGGTAAAATGATGGAATCGGTTATTAAGGATGTCATAGCAGCGCATTTGGAAAGAGGTGACATGATAGGTCCAAGTCAGCATGGATTTGTGAAAGGGAAATCATGCTTGACAAATCTTCTGGAATTTTTTGAGGATGTTTCCAGTAGAGTGGACAAGGGAGAACCAGTTGATGTGGTGTATTTGGACTTTCAGAAGGCTTTCGACAAGGTCCCACACAAGAGATTAATGTGCAAAGTTAAAGCACATGGGATTGGGGGTAGTTCACTGACGTGGATTGAGAACTGGTTGTCAGACAGGAAGCAAAGAGAAGGAGTAAATGGGTACTTTTCAGAATGGCAGGCAGTGACTAGTGGGGTACTGCAAGGTTCTGTGCTGGGGCCCCAGCTGTTTACATTGTACATTAATGATTTAGGCAAGGGGATTAAATGTAGTATCTCCAAATTTGCGGATGACACTAAGTTGGGTGGCAGTGTGAGCTGCGAGGAGGATGCTATGAGGCTGCAGAGTGACTTGGATAGGTTAGGTGAGTGGGCAATGCATATCAGATGAAGTATAATGTGGATAAATGTGAGGTTATCCACTTTGGTGGTAAAAACAGAGAGACAGACTCTTATCTGAATGGTGACAGATTAGGAAAAGGGGAGGTGCAACGAGACCTGGGTGTCATGGTACATCAGTCATTGAAGGTTGGCATGCAAGTACAGCAGGTGGTTAAGAAAGCAAATGGCATGTTGGCCTTCATAGCGAGGGGATTTGAGTACAGGGGCAGGGAGGTGTTACTACAGTTGTACAGGGCCTTGGTGAGGTCACACCTCAAGTATTGTGTACAGTTTTGGTCTCCTAACTTGAGGAAGGACATTCTTGCTATTGAGGGAGTGCAGCGAAGATTCACCAGACTGATTCCCGGGATGGCAGGACTGACATGTCAAGAAAGATGGATCAACTGGGCTTGTATTCACTGGAGTTCAGAAGAATGAGAGGGGATCACATAGAAACGTTTAAAATTCTGACGGGTTTAAACAGGTTAGATGCAGGAAGAATGTTCCCAATGTTGGGGAAGTCCAGAACCAGGGGTCACAGTCTAAGGATAAGGGGTAAGCCATTTAGGACCGAGATGAGGAGAAACTTCTTCACCCAGAGAGTGGTGAACCTGTGGAATTCTCCACCACAGAAAGTTGTTGAGGCCAATTCACTAAATATATTCAAAAAGGAGTTAGATGTAGTCCTTACTACTAGGGGGATCAAGGGATATGGCGAGAAAGCAGGAATGGGGTACTGAAGTTGCATGTTCAGCCATGAACTCATTGAATGGCTGTGCAGGCTCGAAGGGCCGAATGGCCTACTCCTGCACCTATTTTCTATGTTTCTATGTTTCTAAAATTACACACAATAATCTAAATGCAGCCCGACCAATAGCCTTTGTACGGTTAGAATAATGAAATACCTTTACAATGCATGATTAGCCTTGTTGATGTCAGCTTCCTAAATGGTGAATAATCACCACATATCCTTTTGCTTTTTCACCTTTTTAAAAATAGACCCCTTTCATTGTGTATTGGGTGTTTCCTGTTTTAAAGTGCAAAACCTTACACTAATCCACATTATAAACCATCAGCCATTTGTTAGCCCACCTCCTAAATTGGTGAAGTTCATTCAGTGCTATTGACCCTTATTATACCTAGTCATGTAGCTTGCTGTCACTGGGCAAGTTATAATATTACAGGAGGTAATATTATAACATATTCCACATAATTCCATATAATTTTTTAATGGAATGAAAAACCGGGAAATAGGAGTGAAACTTTACTAATCACTGCTTTTAGTCACATTTGACTAGAAATTCGATGCCATCATGCCCATTTTCACATGTATAGTGGGCATCTAAGCATCAAACATGGTGGGTGGGCACATGCGCTCATTACGCGCAGACATGGAATGCCTGGCATATTGGTAAAGGCAGAAAAAGTGGCGTCCAGGGCTCATGACTGTAACAGGCATTGGGCCCTTTGCATATGCAAATAAAAACAGATACCTTTTTGGTGACAGCCTCCAGCAGTCCCTTTAAGCATCTCTGGTTCGGCCGCATCCCTGATAAAGTACAAAATCCCCACCAACACCTGGAAGTCCCTGGCCAAAGTCCGCCCTCAGTGGAGGAAGTGCATCTGAGAGGACGCTGAGCAGTGTGCGGCAAACCACACCCCTTCCCCTCAACGACTATCTGTCCCACCTGTGATAGAGACTGTAATTCCCATACTGGACTGTTCAGTCACCTAAGAACTCATTTTTAGAGTGGAAGAGTCTTCCTCGATTCCGAGGGATTGCCTATGATGATGAGGCCACATGTGGATCACGTTTTCATGAACGCAGCCGACCCAACACCAGCTGTGTTCAGGCAGGCCAATGTTGCAAATGGGGATCCAAACAGGCTGCTTCTTTGCACACACAGCAGCCCGAAATTGAAATCCACTTCATCAGCAAGATGCCTGGTGAGACCCAGCAGGCATCTGCAGCTTGCCGATCTGATACAAATGAGGTCCGAGGCTCAATATTTGGTGTTCCTCGGGCCTACTGATTCTGGCACAGTCTTCCAGCAAGCCAACACAAACTAACTTCTAGGCCAACATTTTCTATTTCTCCTCAACTTCTGTTCTCTATCACTAAGTCAATTTTCTCGAGGGCATTCATATGGACAAGTCCTAGCAGGGCCTGAGAGCTGTAGAATACCTGACGCATCACCATCTTTATTAAAGGCTGAGCACAAGCCAACACGCACACAACAATAAATGAGATTTCAAAGTGCATGTTTATTTTGGAAAAGCCAATTTTAAGTTGTAGCTTGAGTCTGCTGATCACTCCTGGCACCACACAATATCTCTGCAAAAATTCATTTGAATTCTGCAAAAACCTGTTACACACTTGCAAAAATACAGCTGCAATTGTTTATTGTTCTGCTGTTAATAGTTTTCAAACCAAATCTGTACAGGTCAGCAAAAATAGCACCTTCTCTTAATAAGTTGTTTCCTTTTTCATTTCTTTCTGATGCCTCTGCAATTCGCAGTCTTTGATCCTCATGTATTTTTTATGAGAGTTCAGGCAAGAGTATGCTGTGTAAGTCATACTTGTGGGAATCTGGAGATGTGTTCAGTGTAACTGGTACAAAACATTTAGATTGTAGGGTCACTTGTGTTGCTGGTGGAAACTCTCACCTGGTGACAATACATTAGGGTTGGATGTATACCTAGAGATTTCATCACATGACCTCCCGCCTCGAACCTCACCGCCACCACACTCCCTCCATTGGTCCATCATCCGAGTGCACTGCCTTCCATGACAAGTAGAAAATGAACAGACATTTTGTCAAGCAATTGTATTAATGTTGACTGTTAATCAAACAGCCTTTCTCTCCCCATCTCCAATATTTTTGATGATACAAAGTTGATGGGAAAGTAAGTTGTGACGGGGGCACTAAAGGGTTTTCGCCCGGGGCCAGAGCGCCCCCCCCCTGGAATTGCCCCCGTGGCTCCACTGGCAAAATGTAGTTTGCGTCGTGCCCTGCGATTAGCGTACCAGACCAGTGTGGTGCATGCACAGCGATGACATCATCTCGGGATGAGAAGCTGTGGTGGCTGGGGCACCCCGGCCACCTTTAAAGAGGAGGTGGTAGCATCGTAGCCGGCAGCTTTTTTCTGTCGGACGACTTTTCAATCGGCCCGACAACGGGGGCCACTGGTGTGGCTGGGCTGCCAACATGCATATCGGCACCCCTTCTTGGGTGCCGGGCCGCTGGTGGCCCCGTTGGCACCAGTAAAGAGGCTGCAGAGTTCGCAGCGGCCCTCCCCTTTAACAGCTCTGAATTGCGCCCGGTTACCGCACAGTTACCGCCCCACACATCTTTTGGCCTCTAAGAGGCCAATTCTGTGCTGGTGGGGTGTTTCCTGTGCTGGCGCTAAACTTTCATATAATTCAAATTATGCGCCCCAAACCCAGCGCAGAGCAATTTTGGCACCCAGGTCTATATTCCTTAGAATTTCGAAGAATGGGAGGTGATCTTATTGAAACATATAAAATTCCAGAATGATTATTTGCACTCATTTTTCGTGTGTCCTTCTGCGCATGCGCGCATTGAACCACGCCCCCATTTTGTGCGCGTGAATCAAGTGCCTATACACAGTATGACGTACGAGGAAGCCGGAACTACTGCCACTAGAGCTGCTTCGAGCTTTTGGATTATCTTCAGGACTTTTGCCTAGAATATCGCTGTGATTATCTACACAGACATTTTCGCAGCCTTCTTGGGAGAAAAAATATCGGAGATGGGAGAGAGAGAGAGAGAGAGAGACTGGGGGTGGGGGAGAGAGAGAGAGAGAGACTGGGAGAGATAGAGGAAGAGACTGGAGGGGGAGAGAGAGAGAGATGGGGTGGGGGGAGAGAGAGAGAAGGGGTGGGGGAGAGAGAGACTGGGAGAGAGAAAGAGAGAGAGAGAGACTGGAGGGGGAAGAGAGAGAAAGAGACTGAAGGAAAGTGGGAGAGAGATACTAGGGGGAGAGTGAGAGAGACTGGGGGAGAGTGAGAGAATTGGGCAGAGAGAGAGAGAGAGCCTGCTGTGTGTTGGTGGAGGGAGGGGGAGGGGTCAGGAGCTTGGGATAGGGGGATCATGAACTTGGGCTGGGATGGGGGGAGCTTTCTCATGTCTGGAGTCGGCAGTCAGAATGGCTTGAATTACACTTTGCAAAGTCACTGAAGCCTTGGGCTGGGCGGTTCTAAATACACATTCCAGAGAAACAGCTGCGTGTGTCTTATCCTCCATCATCAATCAAGTCATGTGATCACAGGGACCCAATCAGAGCATTTTTCTAGTGCAAATACCTACGTCCATAAAATTCTCACAAGACTTGACAGAGTAGATGCTGGGAGGATGTTTCCCCTGGTTGTGGAGTCTAGAACTAGGGGGTCACAGTCGCAGAATAAGAGTTCAGCCATTTAGGGCTGAGACGAGGAGAAATTTCTTCACTCAAAGGGTTGTGAATCTTTGGAATTCTCTACCTCAAACGGTTGCGGATGATCAGTTGTTGAGTATATTCAAGGCTGAGATCAATAGATTTTTGGATGCAAGAGATATAGGGATAGTGCAGGAAGGTGATCAGCCATGATATTGAATGGCGGAGCAGGCTCAAAGGGCCAAATGGCCTACTCCTATTTCTTATGTTTTAATATTTTTATAATTAATCAATGAAAGTGTTCAAAGAAAATGAAAAAAAATCATGATTGTATTTAATACCACTATGATGTTTCTCACGGGTTGCTTGCAGGAGCGTTCTGGAGATCAATCTTCAATTCCTGGACACTCCAGGATAATCCTGGAGGGTTGGCAACCTTACATCACATATTGGAAGCTCTGGCGTGAACCAATAGCTCTGACATGCATTGTCGACAGGTGAGAGTAACGTTTGAAAAATTACTTTTGTATATTGAAGAAATCCACTTCAGAAAGGTACTGGAAAAGACCAGGTTATTGTGTTCCTAACACAGATGAGGCTGCACACAGGGAGGTTAAAGTAACAGTGACCTCAGTCTTTAATAAGACACTCCAGAGTGAGGAACAGGCCTTCGGGGCCGGCTTATATACAGTGCTCCCAAGGGATGCTGGGATCCCTTGGGACTTCAGGGGATGAGCTCCCTGGTGGCAGAACATAGGAATGCATGCTTTACAGATACACAACATCACTCCCCACCCCAAAGTCAAAGTGAAAACTATTTACAAGGTGGGGCTGTCGGGAGCCTTTCTTTCCCTGGTGGACTGCCTCGGTACAAATGTCTGTTTTGATGTGTTGGCTGTGCCCTCGCTGGACTGGCGTGTTGTTGGCCCTGCAGGGCTGCTAGGTGAGCCTGGCCTTGCTGGGCTGTTGGGCGTGATGGGTTAGATTTCCTGGTCCGGCGTGGTGTTGTTCGTCCTTTGGGTGTGTGTTGTGGGCTCGATAAAAGTTGTTGTCTGCTGTGGGTTGTTCAGGACAGTCTGTGAACCGCAGCCTCATTTGGACCAGGTGCTTTCTGCAAATTTGTCCATTGTCTAGTTTGACTACAAACACCCTAATACCTTCTTTAGCTATCACCGTGCCCACGATCCACTTGGGACCATGTCCATAGTTTAGCACATACACAGGGTCATTCAGATCAATTTCCCGATGGTGTCGCGCCCATCGTTTACATTTTGCTGCTGCCGCCTGCTCGCTACCTGATCATGCAGGTTGGGGTGAACCAGCGCGAGTCTGGTTTTAAGTGTCCTTTTCATGAGTAGCTCAGCCGGGGGCACCCCTGTGAGCGAGTGGGGTCTCGTGCGGTAGCTGAGCAGTACTCGGGACAGGCAGGTTTGGATTGAGCCTTATGTGACTCGTTTAAGGCTCTGTTTGATGGTTTGTATTGCCCGCTCTGCCTGCCCATTGGAGGCTGGTTTAAACGGGGCCGAGGTGACATGTTTGATCCCATTGCGGGTCATGAATTTTTTTAATTTGGCACTGGTGAAACATGGCCCGTTGTCACTGACCAGTATGTCAGGCAGGCCGTGGGTGGCAAACATGGCCCTCAGGCTTTCAATGGTGGTGGTGGCGGTGCTTCCCGACATTATTTCACATTCAATCCATTTTGAAAAAGCATCCACCACCACCAGGAACATTTTACCGAGAAACGGGCCCGCGTAGTCGACATAGATCCTAGATCATGACCTGGAGGGCCAGGACCACAAACTTAGTGGTGCCTCTCTGGGCACGTTGCTCAACTGAGCACATACGCTGCATTGCCGTACACAGGACTCTAAGTCAGAGTCGATCCGGGCCACCACACGTGGGATCTGACTATCGCTTTCATCATTACTATACCCTGGTGTGTGCTGTGGAGATCCGAGATGAACATCTCCCTGCCCTTTTTTGGTAGCACTACGCGGTTACCCCACAACAGGCAGTCTGCCTGAATGGACAATTCGTCCTTTCGCCGCTGGAACGGCTTGATTGGCTCTTGCATTTCAACGGGGATGCTGGCCCAGCTCCCATGCAGTATACAGTTTTTTATTCGGGACAGCAGAGAATCTTGGCTGGTCCATGTGCTAATCTGGCGGGCCGTGACAGGTGATTTATCATTTTCAAACACTTCCATGACCATCAACAAGTCTGTGGGCTGCACTACCATCAACAAGTTTGCAGGCTGCGCCATTTCCACCCCCGTGGTGGGCAATGGTAGCCGACTCAGAGCCTCCGCACAGTTCTCGGTGCCTGGCCTGTGGCGGATGGTATAGTTATACGCTGATAACGCGAGTGCCCACCTTTGTATGCGGGCTGAGGCATGAGTATTTATCCCCTTGTTTTCAGCGAACAGGGATGTGAGGGGCTTGTCATCGGTTTCCAGCTCAAATTTGAGGCCAAACAGGTACTGATGCATTTTCTTTGCCCCGAACACACACGCTAATGCCTCTTTCTCAATCATGCTGTCGGCCCGCTCGGCTTCAGACAAGCTCCTGGAAGCATAAGTGACAGGGTTGCAACTTCCCCGCAACGTTAGCTTGTTGTAATACACACCCGACACCATACGACGACCTGCCACAAGCTAGCACAAGTCTTTTACACGGGTTATACAATACAAGCTGCTTGTTGGAGCATAAAATGTTTCTGGCTTTCTCAAAAGCAATTACTTGTTTTTTTTTCCCCATACCCAGTTCTCACCTTTGCGCAATAACACATGTAGGGGCTCTAAAAGGGTGCTTAACTCTGGTAGGAAGTTACCAAAATAGTTGAGGAGTCCCAGGAACGACCGCAGCTCCGTGACATTCTGTGGCCTGGGCGCATTCCTGATAGTCTATGTCTTGGCGTCAGTGGGCCGAATGCCGTCAACCGCGAACTTTCTCCCCAAAAACTCCACTTCTGTTGCCATGAATACGCGTTTCGACCTCTTCAGCCGCAGCCCTATGCGATCCAGTCGCTGGAGGACCTCCTCCAGGTTTTGTAGGTGTTCGACGGTGTCCCGACCTGTGACCAATATGTCATCCTGAAAGACCACCATGTGTGTACCGATTTGAGTCGGCTCTCCATGTTTCTCTGGAAGATCGCTGCAGCCAACCAAATTCCAAACGGGCATCTGTTGTAGATGAACAGTCCCTTGTGTGTGTTGATAGAGATGAGGCCCTTCGAAGACTTCTCCAGCGCCTGCGTCATGTAGGCCGAAGTCAGGTTGAGCTTGGTGAATGTCTTGGCTCCTGCCAGAGTCGCAAATAGGTCGTCTGCCTTAGGTAGCGGGTATTGGTTCTGTAGCAAGAAACGATTAATAGTTACTTTATAATCGCCGCAAATCCTGACCGTGCCATCACTTTTGAGTACTGGAACAATCGGGCTGGCCCACACGCTGAATTCCACTGGTGAGTTGATGCCCTCGCGTTGCAGCCTGTCCAGCTCAATTTCAACTCTCTCCCTCATCATGTGAGGTACCACTCGCGCCTTGTGGTGAATGGGTCGTGCCTCTGGGACCAAGTGGATCCACACCTTCACCCCGGAAATGTTGCCAATGCCTGGCTCAAAAAGGGAAGGAAATTTGTTAAGAACCTGGGTACATGAGACCTCATCGACATGTGATAGCGCTTGCATGTCATCCCAGTTCCAACGGATTTTGCCCAGCCAGCTCCTTCCAAGCAGTGTGGTGCCATCGCCCGGGACAATCCCGAGTGGCAGTTGATGCACCATGCCCTCGTAGGTGACCTTGACCATGGCACTACTCAGGACAGTGATAAGCTCTTTGGTGTACATTCTCAGTTTCGTGTGGATGGGGCTCAGGGCTGGTCTGAATGCCTTGTTGTACCACAGTCTCTCAAACATCTTTTTACTCATGATGAATTGGCTAGCGCCAGTGTCCAGTTCCATGGCTACGGGTAAACCATTCAATTTTACGTTTAGCATTATAGGTGGACATTTTGTCGAAAATGTGTGCACCCCGTGTACTTGAGCATCTGCCTCCTCTCTCTGAGGCTCGAAATTGCTTTGATCCACCATGGACCGATCTTCCTCTGCTACGTTGTGGTTAGCAGGTTTTGCAGAGCTTGCAGCTCGTTTGCAAGCTCGTTGGAGGTGCCCCATTGTTCCACAGCTCTTGCAAACATACCTTTTGAAGCAGCATGAATAGGCTGAATGGAAGCCTCCACAACGCCAACAAGGTGTGAATTGCCTTGCATTCATCCTTTGTTGTGGACTCTGGGTCACCTGAGGCCTGCTGGCAGTTGCAGACTCGAGGGTTCTGCCCTGTACATTTCTGCTCGCAAACACAGTTCCAGTTAATTTATGAGCATTGCTAGCACTTGTGTGCTGAGAGATTTGTTTGGTGTTATCACTGGTGGACATAAACGCCTGTGCTATCGCAATGGCCTTACTGAGGGTCGTTGTCTCTGCAGTCAAAAGTTTTCGTAGGATGGTCTCGTGGCCAATGCCCAGTACAAAAAAGTCTCTGAGCATTTGCTCCAGGTAGTCATCAAACTCACGTTGTCCTGCAAGTCACCTTAGGTCGGCGACGTAGCTCGCCACTTCCTGAGCTTCAGATCGCTGGCACGTGTAGAACCGATACCTCACCTTCAGCACGCTCTCCCTCGGGTTAAGATGCTCCCGAACCAGTGAACACAGCTCCTCATACGACTTATCTGTGGGTTTCACCGGAGCCAGAAGATTCTTCATGAGGCTGTCGGTCGGTGCCCCGCAGACTGTGAGGAGGACCGCTCTCCTTTTTTCAGCGCTTCCTTCTCCGTCCAATCGTTGGCTACAAAGTACTGGTCTAGCCGTTCGACATAGGCTTCCCAGTCCTCACCCTCCGAGAACTTCTCCAGGATGGCCACAGTTTGCTGCATCTTTGCGTTGGATTCGTATTCTCGTCGCCAGTTATTGTGTTCCTAACACAGATGAGACTGCACACAGGGAGGTTAAAGTAACAGTGACCTCAGTCTTTAATAAGACACTCAAGAGTGAGGAACAGGCCTTAGGGGCCGGCTTATATACAGTGCTCCCAAGGGATGCTGGGATCCCTTGGGACTTCAGGGGATGAGCTCCCTGGTGACGGAACATGGGAGTGCATGCTTTACAGATACACAACACAGGTTAAATTAAATAATTGGCCAATAGAACCAGTAAGTTCATGACATTCATTTCAATGTTGCACTGAATATATCCCAGCAGTTTTCTTTCTTGCATTTTTGTTTCTATCTGTGGTTATTTACAATGACCTGAAATGGATGCTGGATAACAAACTACTACTGTCAATACAGGAAGCAGCCAACCGGGATTTCTGGGCCATCAACTGGTAGGACACTGAGAAGTGTAGGGGAACAAAGGGACCTTGGAGTGCATGTCCACAGATCCCTGAAGGTAGCAGGCCAGGTAGATAAGATGGTTAAGGCATACAGGATACTTTCCTTTATTAGCAGAGGCATAGAATACAAGAGCAAGGAGGTTATGCTTAAACTGTATAAAACACTAGTTAGGCCACAGCTAGCGTACTGCGCACAGTTCTGGCCACCACATTACAGGAAAGATGTGATTGCACTGGAAAGGGTGCAGAGGAGATTTACGAGGATGTTGCCTGGACTGGAGAATTCTAGCTATGAGGACAGGTTGGATCGGCTGGGGTTTGTTTTCTATCGAGCAGAGGAGGCTGAGGGGAGACCTGATTGAGGTGTATAAAATTATGAGGGACCTAGATAGAGTGGATAGGACAGACCTATTTCCCTTGGCAGAGGGGTCAACAACCAGGGGGCATAAATTTAAAGTATTTGGTAGAAGGTTTAGAGGGTATTTGAGGGAAAATGTCTTCACCCAGCAGGTGGTGGTCTGGAACTCACTGCCTGAAAGGGCGGTAGAGGCACAATTCCTCACCACATTTAAAAAGTATTTGGATATACACTTGAGGTGCCATAATCTACAGGGCTACGGACCAAGAGTTGGAAAGTGGGATTAGGCTGGGTAGCTCTTGGTCGGACGGCACGGACACAATGGGCTGAAATGGCCTCCTTCCGTGCTGTAAATTTCTATGATTCTATGATTTCTAGACTTTTCCTCTTGAACAAAAATCTCCCTCCTGATTAGCCTGATTAGCCATTAACTCATGTTCTGCACTTTGAAGCCACAGAATTCCACTATTTGGCATAAACAAAATATCAGAGATCTACTGGTGTAAGTCAGTTCTAAAAGGTTAAAAACCAGTGTTAATCTCACCAAAATGCTATGGTGCTAATAATGGCTCTCAACTTTCTTGGGTCAAACTGTTGCATAATTAGTCACCGATCCAAGTGCAGATTTGGGCAGGTGCAGGATGCACAGTGGTGGTGGAAGCAGAAGTTTGCGTGAAAGTGGAATTTAAAGAGTTGTATGCCCGGAATTTCCTTGAAGCTGCTCCCCTTCCACTGCTGTCAATTGGCTGGAAATGTGGGATATTTACGATGGCAGAACAGGAGCAGCTCCGAGGAAATCCCCGGCCATAGACATTTAAAGTGAAGAATCACAATGGAGTGACAAAAATTTTGAAAGGCTCAAGAAGTATTTTAACCCATTAGATGCTTCAGTCAAGGCTGACGAGGCAGGAAATTAAAAGGTGAGACAGAAATGAAGGGACGGGAAGCCCAATGTATGGGCATGAGTTTGTAAGCAAGTGATGGAGCAGCTCAGCATCTGAACCCCTGTTTGACAACGGCTGAAGTGGAAGTGTTGCTGCATGAGTTTTTCCAAAGAAGATTACCCTCTGTGCTACTCCATGACACTCACAAGTCCACATTACAACATGCTTGGAGGAAGGTGGAGGCAAGCTTGAGGCTGTAAATGACTGGTACTGTCACTGGCTGTGCCAGCCTTATAGTATGTGCAAGCAGCAGATGACACAGCTCTGCCTCGGGCTTTCTGCAGCTCAATTCCCTATAGTCGTTGCCAAAATGTGTAATGCTGCATCCAATCAGACTTTGCTGGCTGCTGATCATCCTGGCATGCCTTTATAAAGCACGACATGGTGAGATTGAGTCACTTTTGAAGAACCATCCAGCATAGCGGTTAATCAGGCCTGAACACAAATCTGTGGCAGCTGGGCCTGTCATCATTACCTCTCCTCAGAATTGAAGCCTGTGCATGCACAAGTTGTCTGTGAAGGTGAAGTCAGTTCACCTTTGTCTGCAGATGAGGATATGTAGCTACTGGTAGGTGGGCATGGAGCCTGACCTGCCTCACATCTGCAAATACTCATTGGGAAATCCACATAGGCCAATAATGGTACTGGGGACAAAAATAAATAAAACTATTGACACAAAGGCTAATGAGAGCCGATATGTCAACAATGGCATACAGACGTTAGATAATGGTTTCTGACTTTACTGTGCAGCTTAGTAGGTGCAATAAAACATATCATTACATTCTGCATTACCGTAGCTTTGGTGGGAGACTACTGGAATGGTTGGAATCCTGGATATATCAGGTCCCGGCTTTGCACCCAAGTTTCCGGAATGGCCTTGTGTGGCAAAGGCTCCCACTGTCCTAAGGCTGTGGTCATAAGGGGCTGGGTTGGGGCTGGGGGAGAAGACACCCTACATTGTGAGGTCCTGTGCTCCTGGTTTATGGTTGGCAGGGGTGTGCCTGATCAGACCAGGTATACATCTTCACCTGCAAGTGGATGTGGCGACCAGTTGGGGATTCACACTGGGATCGACACCACAAAATGTATTTATTTTTATTTTTAAAGTGTCTCTCTTTGTAAGTGAATACTTTGTGAGTGGTACTTACCCACCACTTCCTGGTGGTGATGGGTGGGGGCAGCACTCCAACATTAGATGTTTGGGGCCTCAGTATCCCTAGCAGAGCGAGCACTTGCTGCGGATATACTAAACAGGGAAGCTCTCTTGACTCCTGCAAGTTCACTGGAGTCAGCGGTGGAAATTCTTGACATGCGTGATCCCCATGTACTGTCCAGAATCACGGGTCCATCGATTGTTCAGGGTCCATGTATTTACTTGCAAAAAGACGCTACAATTCTAGTTTGTTCAAAAACCCGCTTTTAATAATTGCCTATTAATTATTTAATCAAGTAGCACTTTTCAATGAAAGTTGCGATTAATATTGTATGGATATTGTGAAGTAGCAATAATTTCTTGAAATTATACTTTACCACCACAATATACCACATAAGATGATATAGCAATATAATAGCACAGATTCTATTCCCGAGACTCAGCACTTGAGGGGTTAGACCTTGACTTTGTGCGATAATGTAAAACGTGTGATAAAAATCGGGAAAGATGTAAAATGTACTGCCAAGTCACTATCACCCTTTTTACACAATCATACAAAGTCAAAATCTACCCCAAGGAGCTAAAGGAATACTGCAAGCTTATTATTTCAAACATGGAACACAGGCTAATGCTTTGTGAATATACGATTGGCAAGGTGCATCACAGGACCGTGTCCCTGACAGCAATGGCTGAACACCACAGAGCGGAGCTTCCCATGATTCACTGCTGTTTCAGGATGCAATCAACAGTAATGGAAAAACATTGCAATGGATAGTCACTATAAACACAGACATAAGACAGCTTGTTGACATAAAGCAAATACCACTCTCATGCAAAAATATTTTTAAATCTATGCTTCTTTTATAGCGAATTGTTAAAATGTAAAAGCAAAAACCACAAACTTTGGATTATATATAGGAGGATACATGTTATTCATTAATCAGTCTTTTACACAATAAAAGCTTGTATTGGCTCCGTGTGATGAGTGACAGTATTGGAAAAGGATGACTTTGGGAATTAGTGAAGTATAAATACTTTAATAAAACCGGCATCCTCTTCAAAAATAAAAGTATCAATTTGCGTGCTTGCAAATCTTGCTTGGACTGGTGCCAAAGGCCTAACAGTCTTCACTGCACATACTGCAGATAAACGTCATGGGCCCTCTGGCAGCAGTGTAATCTTTCATGTCATGTCAAGGTGTATTTTGTTGTTACGAAAGCAAAATACTGCCGATGCTGGAAATCTGAAATAACAACACAAAATGCTGGAAATACTCAGCAAGTCAGGCAGCATCTGGGGTGAGAGAAACAGAGTTAATGTTTCAGGTCGATGACCCTTTGTCAGAACTGGAAAAAGTTCGAGATGTAACAGATTTGTAAGCAAGTGTAGGGGCAGGGAAATGGGGAAGGGGAGGAAAGAATGAAAGGGAAGGTCTGTGATAGGACGCAAGGCAAGAGAGCTTAAAAGACAAAAGAGATGATGATGCAAGGCAAAAGGAGATAGCAATGGAACAAATAAAGAAACAAAAGATGACTCCAGATGAGGTGTAAATGGCAGAATTATCAATAGCTGCCATGTGAGAGAAAGAAAAAATGTGGGCAGAGGTTATAGTCTGAAATTATTGAACTTGATAAGTCCAGAAGGCTGTAAAGTGCCTAATCGAAAGATGAGATGCTGTTCCTCGAACTTATGTTGATCTTTGTTGGAACAGTGTAAGAGACTGTTCCAGTGAAGCTCAACGTAAGTTTGAGCTACAGCATCTCACCTTTCTTATTTGATTTCATGATGGGAAAAAAATAAATAGTCATGAAGGTTAAAGCCCATGGGATACAGGGCAAAGTGGCAAGTTGGATCCAAAATTGGCTTGGAGGTAGGAAGCAAAGGGTAATGGTTGATGGATGTTTTTGTGACTGGAAGGATGTTTCCAGTGAGGTTCCACAGGGCTCAGTACTGGGTCCCTTGCTTTTTGTGGTATATATCAACGATTTAGATTTTAATATAGGAAGTATGATTAAAAAGTTTGCAGACGACAGTAAAATTGGCTGTGTGGTTGATAATGAAGAGGAAAGTCATGGACTGCAGGAGGATATCAATCTACTGATCAGGTGGGCAGAGCGGTGGCAGATGGAATTTAATTCAGAGAAGTGTGAGGTGATGCACTTTGGGAGGGCTAATAAGGAAAGGGTATACACATTAAGCAGTAGCCACTTAATAATGTAGATGAACAAAGGGACTTTGGAGTGCTTGTCCACAGATCCCTGAAAGTAGCAGGCCAGGTGGATAAGGTGTTTAAGAAGGCATATGGAATGCTTGCCTTTATTGGCTGAGGCATAGAATATAAGAGCAGGGAGGTTATGCTTAAATTTTATAATACTTTGGTTAGGCCACAGCTGGAGTACTGCGTGCAGTTCTGGTCGCCGTATTATAGGAAGGACGTGATTGCACTAGAGAGCGTGCAGAGGAGATTTACTAGGATGCTGCCTGGAATGGAGAATCTTAGTTATGAGGACAGATTGGATAGGCTAGGTTTGTTCTCATTGGAACAGAGGAGATTGAGAGGTGACCTCATTGAGATGTACAAAATATTGAGGGGCCTGGACATAATGGATAGTAAGAGTCTATTATGAGGGGGCATAGTTTTAAGGTGGTTGGTGGAAGGTTTAGAGAGGATTTGAGGGGGGGCTTCTTTACGCAGAGGGTTGTGGGGATCTGGAACTCGCTGCCTGGAAGAGTGGTGGATGCAGAAACCTTCACCACTTTTAAGAGATGGTTGGATGGGCACTTAAAGTGCAGTAACCTGCAGGGTTACGGACCTAGAACTGGTAATTAAGATTAGACTGGATGACCTTTTGTTGGACGGCACAGATATAATGGTAAGTACTGCAGGGAATAGAATACAGCCAGGGTGATCTCCAGGACTAGTTTCGATCACCTGGATGGGTCAGAGAGGAATTTTCCCAGATGTTTTCTCCCTAAATTGGCCTGGGTTTTTATCTGGTTTTTGCCTCTCCCAGGAGATCACATGGCTTCGATTGGGGTGGAGTGTAGAATGTTTCAGTATAAGGGGTGTCACAGTTGTGTGGGACGGACTGGTTGGGCTGGGTGTTCTTTGCCTTTCCGTCATTGTTCATAGGTTTATATGTAACCTTTAGGGCTGCTGACCAAGGGCTGTGCGGCTCTTTGTCGGCCGGCGTGGACATGATGGGCCGAAATGGCCTCCTTCTGCGCTGTAAATTTCTATGTTTCTATGTTTCTATTGTTTCTAACACTATTAGTGGCATATACTAGTTAAAAATGTTGATAGACTCAACCGTAGCAACCAGCATTTTGAGTGTACTGCTAAAGTCATCAGATGGAAACGTAATAAAACATTTCTGCTGCATTCATTCTTGTTGGGAAATGAAACACAAAACCGGATAGTTTTAACTGATATGAACTATATCCTTTTGTTATGTCAGTGTTTTATCAGCAGTGAGAGTGAAAGAGTATGCAGGGGGGTTCTTTGTACAATCAATTCACATGTCACCCAGTCATTGCAGATACTACACAGCTCTTCTGAACCGTACAGAAACCATATAATACATGACAGGTAGCAGTCACTAAAGTTGATGAAAACAAGTTGCCTAAAAAGGCAGTGCACAAATTCTGTTCCCCTTCTTTCTGTTGCTTTTTTTCTCCCAATTAAATTAATACTGACATTTTGTAAAGGTGCAAAGCAAATTGCTTTTCACTATCAATTCCCCTGGGAGGGCCACAAAACATATTTTTAGACAACTCATTACATTTCTAATGCTGCATCAGATTGGGAGTGCACTACAACTCAATTGATATAGCAATTGGTGTGAAAGCAGTTGCCAGAATGGAAGGGGTTAGTCAATATTGCTTGTAGGGTTTATATATATCTCTTCTAAGTTTGCTGATGTAATCTGTCTTCACCCTTTGTCGAGTTATGAATAAAAGTTGTGCAACATCGGTAAAAAGTACAATTCACCAAGTACAAAGCAAAAAAGTTACAAACAAATACAGCGAGATACAGGATGTATGAGAAATAAAATACAGAATATAGTCAATACACAGCAATGCCTGGATATTTACTGCCACAGATCTTCTATACGTCCAAACTTGAAGACAATTCCCCTTTGTTTAGTGCAGCCTTGAGGATTCCTAACCTTGCAAAAATTACTTAAGGAACTTTAGTGAAAATTGAGTTTAAAAAGTCAGATTTTGCTTAATATGATCATTAATTTTAACGAGTGCAACATTCCACATCTGCAATCAAATTGTTTGCTTTCTTTTTCAATCAAATTAAAAATTGAGTACAGATATTTAACTCCAGGTCAGAGCTCTGTTAGTGAGTTTAAATTTCAAAGTATCGTCGCATCATTGAAATAAGTGATTTCTGGCCATAGTGGCTGTTGGTGGATACATTACAGTGGAGAAAGCACTTTCTGCTCCATAGAAATCATCTTTCACTTATTCTTTTCTTCCTCTTCCCTGCATGGTACAACTAGGCAGACTGTGTACAACTGTGTAGGGCACACACACTGTCCAGTTGTACTTGAATTTTGCAATCAGGGTTCTACAACGAGTATAGAATCCCAATTTGCATATTTAAGCAGCAGTACACCTGTTTCAGGCTGCTCATCCATTTATAGGCCTGCCTGAATATTGCTGCCGGCCTGTTTTTCAGGTGTAAAACGAGTGGCCTTGAGTTGAATTTTTACCCCTTTTTTATCAGAGCTGGTGCCTATTGTCACTTGTGCATGGCTCTATAATTGCACAGGGATGCCCACACTATGCCTCTACCATCCATAACTGAAGTTGGCTTTGCAAATGCAATTGGTGTTGCCACATAATCAGTGGCAGACTACTGTACTTCCAACATCCAAAATTGTGTGTATGAGGACATGTAAGTTCGCATTGTGTTCCTGATACAATACGATCCTGCTGTACAACCCAAGTTGACCGCCACTAAAGATTAGCTAGTTTCTTACCAACTACCACCAGTGCTATTCCTTCATCACCACTGCTCATCTGTGCTTCCTCCTCAACCTTACTACGATCTTCTCCCACAATGTGTATCTGAGTGTGTGTAGCCTGCTTCAAAAGCAGCTGGTGATGGCTGGTGCACAACTGAGTGCTGCTCTTCCAGCACATTGCAAATTACTGGGTTCTCGTAGCTCTGCGAAGAGAGCAGATGAGATATTTTACGGTGAATTTTTGTCTTCACCACATGCATGTTTATCCGGCAGAGTGGATCGCCTGCCCATTACAGAAGCTGCCCGATTTTCAGTTCACTTAAATCAATGGAATTAAAATCTACTATACCAGATTACCTTCCAAATAGTGAAATTAAATTGTACCTCGATGAATACATAAGCACACTTATCCATTTGGGAACTGTATTTTGACAATCAGCGTGTATGGTCTTATTGATGTAACATATCTTAAAAGCCATATGGGCCCAATAGTGGTGGCCTTACCACCCAATGCCGCCTGTTGCCGTTTTCCTCTCCTCGCCATTTTCTACTTGGGCTGGAGCGGGCGAGAGGGGAGTACCGCTGGGAGCCGCCCGCTGACGTCCTCTGGCGGCCAAATAGCGTAAGTGGCCTCCCGCTTGCCGAGCTGCCAGATTGGTGCGGGCGGGAGTCGACGCCAGCAGGGGGAAGGACCACTGCGTGGAGGCTGTTCTAACCCCGACGGTAGGTACGAAGAAGGGAAAAAAAGGTTAGTGAAAATATTTTAAAACTTTATTTACAGCGACTTACCTGGATGGGGTCCCCTGAAGGTGTTCCAGTGTTTTTTTTGTTTCCTAAGAGCCTTTGCCGCCGAGAGTGTGAGTTCCCGCCCGCTGCCGCCCAGATTAACGGTGTAAGCCATTGTTTGACCGCCGGGCGGTAATGCCACCTCTTTTAGAGGAATCTTCCAGGCAAAGTAATGCCCGGTCTCTCGGCAGCACATCGACAGTCCTTTGGGCGGCACTTGGGTGGGCCTTGGCCTTCACCATTTTTGGCCTGGCAATAGTTCATAAATCTCTGAAATTCCAATGTCTTCCAGACTCTCCCTGCAGAATAATTTGATAATTTTTCCCTCAAATGTTGTGAGTTTTTTCATGTTAAATGGTTCACTGGCTGTTCTTCACTGTGCTATCCAATTATGTGCCAGTTTTGCCTTTAAACATAAGAGAACTATTGGGATTGAGACAGGATCATTAGGTATGTTTCCTATTATGGCATGTATAAAGCAGCCCACTTGATTGGCAACCCATCCACCACCTTAAACATTCACTCCCTCCACCACTGGTGCACCATGGCTACAGTGTGGACCATCTACAAAATGCACTGCAGCAACTTGCCAAAGCTTCTTCGACAGCTCCTCCCAAACCCTCAACCTCTACCACCTAGAAGGACAAGGGCAGCAGGCGCATGGGAACACCATCATCTGCAAGTTCCCCTCCAAGTCATACACCATCCTGACTTGGAAATATATTGCAGTTCCTTCATCATCGCTCGGTCAAAAAAATGGAATTCCTTCCCTAATAGCACTATAAGTGTACCTTCACCACAAGGACTGCAGTGGTTCAAGAAGGTGGCTCACCACCAGCTTCTCAGGGACAATTAGGGATGGGAAATAAATGCTGGTCTTACCAGCGATGGCCACAGCCCATGAACGAATGAAAACATTTTTAATTTTCATCACCATGTTATTTTCAATCCTTGGAGTAGAAATTGGACCTTGTTGTGCCATTTTATGGGCATTGGAAAGATTGCAAAGTGTCGCAGTACAGCGGGACCTGGGGGTACTTGTGCATAAAACACAAAAGAATAGTATTCAGGTACAGCAAGTGATCAGGAAGGCCAATGGTATCGTGGCCTTTATTGCAAAGGGGATGGAGTATAAAAGCAGGGAAATCTTGCTACAGCTATATAAGGTATTGGTGAAGCCACACCTGGAATACTACGTGCAGTTTTGATTTCCATATTTACGAAAGGATATACTTGCTTTGGAGGCAGTTCAGAGAAGGTTCACTAGGTTGATTCCGGAGACGAGGCGGTTGACATATGAGGAAAGGTTGAGTAGGTTGGGCCTCTACTCATTGGAATTAAGAATGAGAGGTGATCATATTGAAACGTATAAGATTATGAGGGGGCTTGACAAGGTGGATGCAGAGAGGATGTTTCCACTGATGGGGGAGATGAGAACTAGATGGCATAATCTTAAAACAGAGATGAGGAGAAATTTCTTCTCTCAGATGGTTGTAAATCTGTGGAATTCGCTGCCTCAGAGAGCTGTGGAAGCTGGGACATTGAATAAATTTAAGACAGAGATAGACAGTTTCTTAAACAATAAGGGGATAAGGGGTTATGGGGAGCGGGCGGGGAAGTGAAGCCGAGTCCATGATCAGATCAGCCATGATCTTATTGAATAGTGGAGCAGGCTTGAGGGGCTGTATGGCTTACTCCTGTTCCTATTTCTTATGTTCTTCTGTTCTAATTTATGGGAAGCAACAGCCAATCAGCACTAGGGGTAAGAGCACTGCCATATTGACATAGGTGGCTCACCTGCCTGCTTTAAACAGGCATTAGGCCCCTTACATATGTAAACATGAGTGGAACAGGCTGTGGACCTGCTCTTCTCAGGTTTCTTCAGTGGTCACTGTGGCCTAAGCAAAAATCACCACCAAAACTATGTTTAAAAAAAAATTCCTGTGCAGCCAGGAGGAACAGGAATGCTCCTCCTGGCTCCACAGCACTCCTGCAGCCACTTCTCACCGTGATCACCCCTCCCTTCTGTTGTGCTTCCACCACCTCTCAGGACTTACTTGAGGGTGAGGAAGGCAGCCTGAAATTGTAAATTTGGCATCGTCTCTGGAGCCACATCAGGTCCCGGCAGTTCTTCCAAATTATTGAACTGAGACTCGAGCCCAAGTTTAGAAGCGCCATCAGTTTCACGCCTGAAAACAAGGCACAACCAATTTTTACTCCCTTACTAAATCTTTGCTAATGCATGTCCATACCAGCGTAGCATTTTTGCATTCATCTTTAACAAATGCTACTTTCCTTTATGTTCTTATAAACTATGATGCGACTTCTCAGTAATGTTCACGCTTTATGCTCTTCTTTAAACCTCAGAAGTTCTTTTCAGATCCTCTAAGTCAGTAACATGGAAATGACTATATGACAAACTATGCTCTAGTTTCCAGCTTTATATGTTTGGATGTGTCCTCCCCTTCTCACCCCATCATCCATTCCCATTGCAATGGTTACCAATGGTCTGAAAACTGGGCTTTGCTTACATCTCATTGTGCCATTCTCCACATATTTTCTGCATTCTACATCTGGATTAACACATACTTTGACATTTATTACACTGGCTAAGTGGTCTTTTAGCTGCTTGAGAAGCATTACACCAACATAATTTCGATTTCAAGAATCACACGTTTCAAAACTGCACATTCCTATGATTTCATTAATGGGTCGAAAAAAAAATCATATAACACAATACCAAGAATATCTTCTACCAGAACCAAATACATTTGCCAACTCTGATATATTGGGCCCAAGTTTTGGCTTGAGTTGCTCCTATTTTTTTGGAGCAACTAGTTTAGTATGGAGTATCTTATAAATTGCAATTCTTGGCATTTAGTTTGCTCCAGTTCTAGTTAGTTAGAATAGTTTCATTTTAGTAGATTTTTTTTTCAAAAGGTGGCGTTACCAGCCACTTACGCCTGTTTTGCAAGTTTAGGCAGCGAAAAGTTATTCCAAACTAACTTAGAATGGAGTAAGTGTCGATTTTTGTATGCTCAGAAAAATCTTGCCTACACTTTAGAAATTAGGCGCAGGTAGCGAGAGATGGGGGGGAAGGGAAGTTAGAGGGAAGTTAAGGGATTTTACAGAGCATTAAACACTTCACTTTTACCAATAAAGAGCCATCATCAATAATAAATGATAAATAAATCATTAAATCAACCAATAAATCAATAAATCAAAAAAATTACAAAATAAAAAAAAAAATCAATCAATAAGTAAAAAATTAAAAGTTTCTACTCACCTACTGCAGCACCGGGAGCCCCCCAACAGCCTGCTGAAGAACTGGTCGGGCCCGCCCGCGCCGAAGAAGTGCTCGGACGGGGCCCGTCACCGACTAAGAGATACTCGGGCATGCCCTGCCGCCGAAGAGGTGCTCAGGTGGGTCCTGCCGTCGAAGAGGTGTTCAGGTGGGGCCCACCACCAAAGAGCTGCTGGTCGGGCGGGCCCTGCCGCCGAGGAGATAAGGGCAGTGGGATGGTGAGGCAGGCAGGCCACTCGGCCCGGGATAGGGGCAGCAAACAGCGCGACATCCCTTCGGCCAGGGATAGGGTTATAGAAACATAGAAAAATAGGTGCAGGAGTAGGCCATTTGGCCCTTCAAGCGTGCACCACCATTCAATGAGATCATGGCTGATGATTCCCTCAGTACCCCTTGCCTGCTTTCTCTCCATACCCCTTGATCCCTTTAGCCGTAAGGGCCATATCTAACTCTCTCTTGCATATATCCAATAAACTGGCATCAACAACTCTCTGCGGTAGGGAATTCCACAGGTTAACAACTCTCTGAGTGAAGAAGTTTCTCCTCATCTCAGTCCTAAATGGCCTACCCCTTATCCTAAGACTATGTCCCCTGGTTCTGGACTTCCCCAACATCGGGAACATTCTTCCTGCATCTAACCTGTCCAGTCCCGTCAGAATCTTATACGTTTCTATGAGATCCCCTCTCATCCTTATAAACTCCAGTGAATAAAGGCCCAGTTGATCCAGTCTCTCCTCATATGATAGTCCGGCCATCCCTGGAATCAGTCTGGTGAACCTTCGCTGCACTCCCTCAATAGCAAGAACGTCCTTCCTCAGATTAGGAGACCAAAACTGAACACAATATTCAAGGTGAGGCCTCACTAAGGCCCTGTACAACTGCAGTAAGACCTCCCTGCTCCTATACTCAAATCCCCTAGCTATGAAGGCCAACATACCATTTGCCTTCTTCACCGCCTGCTGTACCTGCATGTCTACTTTCAGTGACTGATGAACCATGACACCCAGGTCTCGTTGCACCTCCCCTTTTCCTAATCTGCCGCCATTCAGATAATATACTGCCTTCGTGTTTTTGCCCCCGAAGTGGATAACCTCACATTTATCCACATTATACTGCATCTGCCATACATTTGCCCACTCACCTAACCTGTCCAAGTCACCCTGCAGCCTCTTAGCATCCTCCTCACAACTCACAGCTGACACCGCCACCCAGTTTAGTGTCATCCGCAAACTTGGAGTTATTACACTCAATTCCTTCATCTAATTTGGTAATGTATATTGTAAAGAGCTGGGGTCCCAACACTGAGCCTTGCGGCACTCCACTAGTCACTGCCTGCCATTCTGAAAAGGACCCATTTATCACAACTCTCTGCTGCCTGTATGCTAACCAGTTCTCTATCCACGTCAGTACATTACCCCCAATACCATGCGCTTTGATTTTGCACACCAATCTCTTGTGCGGGACCTTGTCAAAAGCCTTTTGAAAGTCCAAATACACCACATCCACTGGTTCTCCCTTGTCCACTCTGCTAGTTACATCCTCAAAAAATTCCAGAAGATTCATCAAGCATAAATTCATAAATCCATGCTGACTTGGTCCGATCCTGTCACTGCTTTCCAAATGCGCTGCTATTTCATCCTTAATGATTGATTCCAACATTTTCCCCACTACTGATGTCAGGCTAACTGGTCTATAATTACCCGTTTTCTCTCTCCCTCCTTTTTTAAAAAGTGGTGTTACATTAGCTACCCTCCAGTCCGTAGGAACTGATCCAGAGTTGATAGACTGTTGGAAAATGATCACCACTGCATCCACTATTTCTAGGGCCACTTCCTGAATTACTCTGGCATGCAGACTATCAGGCCCATCAATTTCTCTAACACAATTTCCCGCCTCATAATGATATCCTTCAGTTCCTCCTTCTCACTAGACCCACTGTTCCCGAGTACATTCGGAAGGTTATTTGTGTCATCCTTCATGAAGACAAAACCAAAGTATTTGTTCAATTGGTCTGCCATTTCTTTGTTCCCCATTATAAATTCACCTGAATCCGACTGCAAGGGACCTACATTTGTCTTCACTATTCCGGGTCGCCCGGATACAGGACACGCTGGGAGGGCCAGGAGCTACTGCGCACGTGCGCAGATTCTACTGCGTACGCGCGCAACTGCCGGCACTCTTTTTGGCGCAGGGCTGTAGCTCCGCCCCCAGCTGCTTGTGTTGCGCTGCGTTGACTGTGAAACAGGCCTGCTGGACTCGGAGAATCGCGAGGTAAATTTAAGGCACTTTTTTTATTCTAAAAAATAGGCGAGCCTCTCGGAGTGCGCCGTTCTGGGAGGACATCCGAAACTTGGGCTCATTGTCCCTAGGATGTCAAACAGTGATTCCAGTAAAGCCATGCTGTAGGATGGGCTTTATATACTGTTTACTAATTACAGAGCTGTCGATGAACACCATTCTAGTTAACATCCTATATGGCTCAGAGATGTGGACTATGTACAGCAGACATCTCAAAGCTCTGGAGAAGTACCACCAACACTGCCTCCGCAAGATCCTGCAAATCCACTGAGAGGATAGATACACCAACATCAGTGTTCTCAACCAGGCCAATATCCCAGCATCGAAACACTGACCATGCTCGACCAGCTCCATTGGGCGGGCCACATCATCCACATGCCCGACACAAGACTCCCGAAGCAAGCGCTCTACTCGGAACACCTACTCGGCAAGCGAGCCACAGGTGGGTAGAGGAAACATTTCAAGGACACCATCAAAGCCTCCTTGATAAAGTGCAACATCCGCACTGGCACCTGGGAATCCCTGGCCCAAGACCGCCCAAAATGGAGGCTGAGCACCTCGAGTCTCGCCGTCGAGAGCATGCAGAAATCAAGCGCAGACAGCGGAAGGAGTGTGTGACAAACCAGGCTCCCCACCCATCCTTTCCTACAACCACTGTTTACTCCACCTGTGACAGAGACTGTAATTCCCGCATTGGATAGTACAGCCGCCTGAGAACTCACTTTTAGAGTGGAAACAAATTTTCCTCGATTCTGAGAGACTGCCAATGACGATGATGAGTTAACATTATTATGTATCTGTGTTATAGTGAGGGTAGGACAGCATTAACAGTACCTAGTCCGAATGTTGCAACTTTCAAAATCCTTCAGTGACAATATTCAGCAAACACTGTTTAAGTTTGAGTGCTTCTTATGTATGCATATTCCACTTATCTGTAGTGAGACACGCTAGGGAGACCAACTAGCAGATAAACTGCTCCAGATCATCTCTGGTATTTACATTTATCTTGGTGTCAGAGGAATCATTGCACAGGAATGTTAGGTGCAGCAAATAAGATTTGTCTCAATGCTGTCTCGTAACAAATGGATAATGATACAGATTTCATGTAGGCTCCAAGCTGGGTATCTTTGACTTTGGGTGATAGTGTAAAATGGGCGATATTACATAAGAAATAGGAGCAGGAGTAGACCATTTGGCCTCTCGATCCTGCTCCGCCATTTAATAAGATCATGGCTGTTCTGATCATGGACTCAACTCCACTTCCCTGCCCGCTCCCCATGACCCCTTATCCCCTGATAACTCAAAAATCTATCTATCTCAGCCTTAAATATATTCAATGATCCAGCCTACACAGCTCTCTGGCACAGAGAATTCCACAGATTTACAACCCTCTGAGAGAAGAAATTCCTCCTCATCTCAGTTTTAAATGGGTGGCTCCTTATTTTGAGACTATATCTCCTAGTTTCAGTTTCCCCTATGAGTGAAAATATCCTCTCTGCATCCATCTTGTCAAGCCCCTTCATTATCTTATATGTTTCGATAAGATCACCTCTCATTCTTCTGAACTCCAATGTGTATAGACCCAACCTACTCAACCTATTTTCACAAGTCAACCCCCTTATCTCCGGAAGCAACCTAGTGAACCTTCTCTGAACAGCCTCCAAAGCAAGTATATCCGACCTTAACTACGGAGACCAAAACTGTATGCAGTACTCCAGGTGTGGCCTCACCAATGCCCTGTACAGTTGTAGCAGGACTTCTCTGCTTTTATACTCTATCCCCCTTGCAATAAAAGCCAACATTCCATTTGCCTTCCTGATTACTTGCTGTACCTGTATACTAACTTTTTGTGTTTCATGCACAAGAACCTCCAGGTCCCTCTACTGCAGCACTTTGCAATTTTTCTCCATTTAAATTATAATCTCCTTTTCCTTTTTTTAGCTGTCTGGTTATATATCTCTCCCAATTTTTATTTCCATTGACTTCTAGGACCATCTTTGTTATTCTCTTATATTGTATTTTTTGCTGGCACTGAGGTTCTGATGAGCCTTTGTGCCAATTGTTCCACTGGTTCTTAATTCCCCGCTAACAGCATTACTGCCAACAATGGGTGTCCTGGTGGAAATTGCACAACAAATTAGCTTGTTGGACGAAGAAGAGGAGGAGACATGCAGGGATGCCAGTCAGATCAGGCTGCACCTGAAGTGTTCTGTGATCTACATACCTGTAGATCGCACCTGTATCATTTTGGCGGAGAATTAGTACATGCAGAGGCTCCTATTCCCAAAGGAAATTGGGACAACAGACCACATAACACAAATAAGATGTGTGAATGCCTGACTAACCATAATGCTGGATTGTTCCTTGGGGTACCCCAATCACAGTACATCATGCTTTACACGGTACTGCATAAAAGGTCACATGTCAGGGTGGTCAACAGCCAGCATCATCTGATTAGACATACCCGACAAGATACTAGCGACCAAATATGCAGGCATTAACATATCTACCTGGCAGCGTCCATGGGAAACTGTCTTTACAGCGCTGTGCTTTCTGCTGCTAGGACACTGTAGCCACCGTACTCCAGGGAATCAATTTTGATTGCCTGTGCTTGGTGTTTACAGGGTGGTAACGGCTTCAAAATAGAGTCGATGGCCTTACCACGCTGTTAACGTCGGTGATGCGGCCGGCTCTATTATGAAAGTGGCCCACCGCCAGGTGTCCAAAGTGCTCATGTGTTTCAGGTGATAGACCCCTCGGAAAATAGGGGTCCTATGAGGTAAATAGGACCCCGATTGTCATTTTAGGTTGGAATTGGTCTGTGGCTGCGCAGCATTTAATTAACAGCATTTCATGTGGGATCTTATCAAATGACTTTTGGAAGACGAGGATTGCAGTACAATTCAAAATAAACTTTCAGTGCTTTTTAAACTTTTTATTTTAAATATTGAAATGTCTCCGATTGTGGGGAATGAACATCCTATTTAATTACCAGAATGGGTGCAGCCTTTTACTATAACATGGTGATGGTGGAGCAACAGTCTGGTGGAATTATTGCTCTTAATTCCGTAATGGAGGGATTTGCTTTTCCTTTGACTCATTTATTATGACTGCCTTGACCTCTGAGTCAAAAACAGAAAAACAACATGAATATCTACAAGTGGCAATCAATGTCTGACCACAATAAATACAGAGCAGAATCCTGACTTCTAATCATTGTAAACCTCATGAGAATGACAAGCTATTGCAACATTTTAGCCACAACAATCGGCTATTTTGTTGGCAATTTAGATGCAGAACAACAGCAGAACGTTCTTGGGGGGCGGGGAGAAATTCGGACCCATTTGGGGTGCTAACTTTTAAAAGTGGGAAAATTAGCACCAGTACTAATGTTATCTAACTTTTTTAAAATTTGGCATTTGTGCTTCACTTCCTTCCTGGAGCGCAAGAGGCAGAAGGCAGGGCAGTACTTGTGCAGTGCTGCACAATGGGCTGTGCAGCGCTACCGTGTTGGAAGGCTCCTTCCCTCCCTAAAGTGAAGGACCATTGCTGCAGGCTCTGCAAACTAAAAATTTACCTTCTCCCTGACTGCAGCCCGATGTACTGCAGCAGAGTGCCGGGCTGATCGAGCACGGGCAAAGAAGATCTGAAAAAAATCAAAGAGAGGTATGAAAATGTTTTCTTATTTACCTCGGCCATGATGCCTTTAAGCATCACCCCTGAAGTGCCCAGCCTCCCGATGATCGCCTCCTACAACTGCCGGTGTTTTCGCCCGGCGCTGCTGCAGGGGGCGGAACCGAAGTTCAGGTCCGGGGCGCTACCAGAGTGATGCGCATAGCGATAACATCACGATCTCCAGGCAAAGGAGACCGGGGCACAACGCCATACCGTCTTCGCAAATCTCCCGCCAAATATGGCAGGAGTCGATCTTCTCGCTGGACCCGGTCGCTAAGTGCTTAGCGTAATGTTGTTACCCCACACAAAGTCAGAGCAGTAGCCCACAACATTTCTCAACTCTTCGGCAGGGTATGGGGCCCTAACATCATTGAGAAGGTGACCTTTTGAAGCACATCTGATGAACTGTTGAAATGGGACAATGATGTGGCTGCTTTTCCTCTCTACACCACCCCCTGCTACCTGGATGCAAGTCAGTGCTCTCCATCTGACCTGAATCCCTTCATATTTGCAGGTTCAGATTCTGCATAGGCCCAACACACTTGGGCATAGACATGCATTTTGGCTGTAGCTTGTTCCTGGTAAGTACAAGGGTGGAAGTCCATATCTTCTGCAGGCTTGAAAGGCCTGCAACAGTGGGAATAACTGCTGACTTTGGTGTTTTTGGCTTTTGTCCAAAACCAGTTGCCCAGAAGATTTCTGGGCATGAAAATTCATGGGGTTCCTGTAAACAAATGGTAATTTACATTTCAGGAACATCCATGGTCTTTCCGACTGCTCCTCTCAGCTTCTCCAATTTCAGAACGGCTAGTTCATTATTGTCCAATAGAAATTGATGACTAGCCGTAAGTGTAGACACAGCGATACCATTTTAGGCAGTTTCACTAATTTTTGTAGAAAATGTCTTACATACCTACACAATACAAGTAAATGTACTTCACATGTGTATATTTACTAATTCTTACCACCATTTCTGGAACTCTCTCCCTAATAGCACTGTAGGAGAACCTTCACCACAAGGACTGCAGCGGTTCAAGAATGCGGCTCACCACCATCTTCTTAAGGGCATTTACGGATGGGCAATAAATGCTGGCCTTGCCAGGGATGCCCACATCCCTGGAACGAATAAAAAAAATATCAGTAACCAAGGGAGTAAAGCATTCACAACAATCAAAAAAACATACACACTCTGCTATTCATCTTACCATTTTACCAACAAACACACAAAAAGGTTAAAGTACATATGCATACTTTGTGCGAATGAGTATTAATATCACGTATTCATTTTTTATTTACTAATCAGAAATACCATTAGCCACATCTGGATTCCCAATTATCCATATGTAGCTAGTGGCTTACATATCGGGAAACACTGGGCTAGGTGGAAGGCCTAATGGTTAATTCTTCTTGATGTGCTTCCATTTAGCGCCCACCCGGAAGACCTTCAGGAAATGAAGTATGAGACCACGTTAGACCCCTCCCACTCATATGCAGGTCTGCGCTTGCTTGAAGCATAACTACTCAAAGGATACTCAAGAAATCCCTGAGAAATGTAAGGGGGCAGAGGTCCAACCCTAACAGGTCTTACAACTTTGACTTTGCATCAGTTCACTGCTAATCGATTGTTACAGAGATGGTAAGTTGAAATGAGTCAAATGCATAGAAGTTGAAGGTGGGCCGTCAATTTCAATGCTATTGGCCATGCATGAGGTGGAATTGCCTGCAGATTAGCTTCCAGCAGAAGGCACAACTCCTTCATTGCCTCTCTGGTGAACCTGCAAAGATCACTTTGGGTAGTCCCTGTTAGGCGTGCTTGGGTCTGCACTCACTGATCAATGGATAAGAGTGGGTGGCTTGGATGCAGGTTAATTTTTCCGAATTCCTTGGATTCATCATCTTCATGAGATTTCAAAAAATTATGAAACAGTGGAATGCTGAAAGATATACCCATTTTGACAACTTGGGTTGCAAATAATTCTTTCGCAAAAGCCAGAATGTGACTAGTCATTAACACCCATTCTACAGGTGCAGACAATTCAAATAGCATGTTTCAGGTGTTGGGGACGGGAAATGGCCAAAGACTTAATTTGATTCTGATGTGACGTTTTGTGTGAGTGCGCTGTCCGTTGTCATTAAATGCAACCCCCCTCCCACCCACCCCAGAAATAAAGCAATGTGCAACTGCAGCAGCAAGCTGGTGAAATGTGGCAAGCCCATCTCCACGTCCTTACACAACCTAATCCCTCCAGTAGGAACAAACTTGCTGGTTGGAAAATCTACCCTTGAATTGTTTAGTATTCCACAGTGTATAAATAACAGATCAACAACAATGTCTAGGCTTAAATGTTAAATACTTTATTGGACCTTAAACCACGAGAACACAAAGTCAGTGCTATTTAGAAAGATTCACTGTTCATCCATCCCTATTATATAAGGCAACCAAGCTCTTTCCAGTTAATATTCAACTCCTTGACTTTCGAAACAGATTCAAAACATGCAGAAAAAAGAAATGGGGAAGATGGCTGGAAAAGCTGGTAGAAGACTGTGATATATTCACAGAGCACAGCACAGACAGCTCCTAACATGGCGGGCAGCTCTGTCGGAAGCCTCCGGAACAGCCTGGTTCTATTTATTATTAACTCTGCAGTTGCAGTACACAATACGTCCACATCCACAGTGTGGAGCTACAAACATTACAAGCTTACAGACATTACAAAGACAAGGGGCTAGAAATTAGATAAGGCCTGCAAATAAGATGGGGCATCACCCAGCGCTATTTGCCCGTACCCATTCTAAGTGGTGCAGGCAGCACGCAAAATTCGTGCTGCGTGCTCATTTACATGAATGCAGCACTGATCTCAGTGCTAAACTCGCTGCTGATTGAATTAATGCTCAATGGTGAGGGGGGCAATATCCGGTGCAGTGTAAAATTTGGCCTAGGTTCTCTCCACTACCTAAAGGGGAAGTGCTGAGTTGTAGACACACCTCATTGTCAGGTGAAAGCAATTCATGGTGCAACACCTGAGAGAAAGGGCAAAACATTTTTTAGATGTGGCACTAGAGGCCTTGGTCCTGAGGGTCCAACAATGATGGAATGTCCTATACCCGCAAGGGGGCAAGAGGCCTTCAAGGTTGAACAGCATAAGGATCTGGGAAGAGCTAGCTCAATCCGTCACTGCGATGAATGGATCCAGTGCTACAAAAAGTTTAATGACCTCACATGGCTGGTCATGGTGAGTGAAGGCTTTAGCAAATGCCATATCCTACCAACTGCACCACAAGCCTCACACACTGCTCCCATTACTCACCTACCAACAATCTCTAGCTGTCACTGCTCATACCTCACAATCATAGCTTCACCTCACCCTCACACACTTATCACTGCTGCAATACTCACACCCGCATCTCAGACCTTGCACACACTGCCAGCCATTCAACCATGGCAGGCACATCACCCAAACACATTACAGTACACTCACTTTCTCTTGCCGGCAAAGGTGGCTCATAACTGCAGGGAGCAACAGCAGATGGGTGGTGGCCAAGCAAGGGTTGACAACCTAACTGACCTGGAGGAAGCAGTGATCTACATAATTGGAGGGGCTGTGACAGAGTCCGTGACAAGCAGAGAAATTGAAAGCATCGTTGATGATGATGTGTATTCATACCTAATCTTTCTTCTCACATTCCACTTCCCCCTCATCCCACAATCTCTTCTTTACAAGCTGCTGATGGTGTATGCAAGGATATCTTGCTTTCCCTCCTTCCCTCACCACAAACTGACCCTTATGCCTTTCTGCTTTCAGATACGCAACATTTGCAACCTGGCCAACCTATCCCTGAACTTGAGGAAGAGCTTGATGGAGGAGAAGATAACACATCAGCATGCATCTGACACTCACAGACTCCAGCTCAGAAAATGGCACTGTGTGCACTTTAGAGGGTAGTATAGAGGTGGGATCTGCACGTGGTGAGGCACTGGGTATGAGTAGGCTGTAGCAAGGCCAGGGGGAAAGGTAACTTAGGTGCCAGCTCCCCAGAGAGTGAGTTCGCGCATGAGCTCTGCTGCACAGGACTCAGATGCTGACCTCGATGGGGCGGCCTTTGGAAGAAGTGTGATGGGCATGCACATGGAAATGCAAGGTGCAATGGCAAGCTGGCCAGAGAGCCTTTTGTCCATGTAAAGGAGCATGGAGGAGTCTGGCTCCAACATTACACAGGGCTTTGTGCAGAGCTTGAAGCCCAAGATTTCCAGGATGGTAATGATGAACAACTCCATGAGAGACTTTGTGGACCCAAAGATGATGCTGGGATGATGGGCGATGTCGCAGCTTCCATTGCAGCACAGGTGAAAGCAACCCAACATCTCAGTGCTGCAGTGGAAGTGCAGACTGATCTCCTGCAGTCTCAGCTTGCTGCCACGCAAGCTCAGACTGATACTGTTGTTGTTGGGTTTAGGAATGTTGAAAGGGGCTTGCTGGGTGTCACAGCCAGTCCAGCAAGCTGTACTCCAACAGATTGCTAGGAACGCTGAGGCGCTGCCCCAGAGGGATTGGCAATGGTTCCCTGGAGCAAGAACCTGCTGTTCTCTCTCAGGATGACAGCATTCCTATTTCCACCATTGCCACTCCCCCAGTGTCCTTGCTACTGCCTGTCAGCCAGCCAGCCCAGACTGCTGCCGCCCATGCCGAGGAGGTACAGTCGACAGCCAGGCCTTTTAGGTCCAGAGCTGTTCGAGGTCATTCTACAAGGCCAGCTGTAGTCTCCTGAAAGACAGCAGCCTTCCACCAGCCATGCTGCAGCTACTGGGGGAGCACTTCGTAGGAGCACTAGAGTAGGCAAAGACACACAAAAGACAGACATTAAGGAAATCCACAAGTGTGATTAGTTAACTCTGTTCTTTTGATTTGAGTTTGATAAATTTATGAATTATGTTTGGAATGTGTGCTTTGTGGTGGCTCTCATTTCAGCTTTGTGCCCAGGAGGATGCTGTGATGTTCTGTGAAAGAGGGGTGGTATGATGGGATATGGTGAGCAAAGGGGATCTGTGGTTTCATTCACTGGAACTGGAGTTGGATGAGGGGCTCATGGACAGCATGTCCAGAACTGAGCTGTGCTGCCTGCCTCCTCCTCCTTTCCTCCTCCTCTTCCTCTCCACCTTCCTCCTCCTGAGGTGGTCCCGGAACCCGTGGTGGCAAGGCCTGTGCGTTCATGGTGCTCAAGTTGTGGAGCATGCAACAGACCTCCTCGAATCAGGACACCCGCTCCAGTGAGTACTAGAGGGCTCCCGAATGGTCAAGGCAGCATAACCGTTGCTTGAGCACACTGGTGGTCTGCTCGATGATGCTCCTCATGGCAGCGTGGCCGTTATTATATGGGTGCTGGCCACGAGTGGTGGGTTGCAGAGGGAACTTATCAGCCAGGTATAGAGTGGATAGTCCTTGTCTCTGAAGAGCCACACTCGGGTTTGATGTGGTGGCTGGAAGATTGCTGGCACACCGGATTGGCACAGGATGAAGGCATCATGACTGCTGCCAGAATACTGGGCATTCAACATCATGATGCGCTGGGCATGGTTGCACAACAACTGTACATTAAGTGAGTGGTAGCCTTTGCGGTTATGGGACATCTCAGGATTGGTATACGATGCCTGCAAAGCCAAGAGTTTGCAATCGATGGCCCCCTGCTCCAAGGGGAAGCCCGCTAACCTGGCAAAGCCACAGACGTGCTCGTCCTGTTTCTCTCTGTTCAGAGAGAAGACAATTAAGTCATTTCTCCTGGACTAGAAAGCCTCTGTGACCTCCCGGATGCAGCGATGGACGGCGAGCTGGAAGATGTTAGCTATGTTGCCAGTTGCAGACTGGTAGGATCTGGTGGTGAACAAATTGAGGGCCACGGTGACCTTGAGGGCCACTGGGAGAACCATCGTCACCCTGCTCTGAGGCTGCAGGGCTGGTTCCCAAAGGTGGCAGAGTTCTGTGACACCGTCCTTGGTGAAATGGAGCCTCTTAATAGTGCTTCTGGCAGGTAGGAGAAGTGCTCTCTGAAGACCCTGGGTGGGTAAGACCTCCGGCTGAGAGCTCTCCTGACCCTCCTCCTCCTCCCGCTACACCTTGTCCTCTTCTCCTCTGCTTTCGTTCTATCTCCCTATCATAGTTGAGCGCGAGGGTGACTGCAAGTAGAGCCCCATGACTGGGAGTAAGTGATGCGAGCAGAACCCTTTAAATCATCAGCAAGGCTTTCTCCTCTTGCAGCAACACTTCCTATGACCTCACCAACTTTAAATAACAGTTGAAAGCTCTAAACAGTTGCACAAACATAGACCGAGCCAGTTGAAATGAAAATGCAATTCATCTGTAAGTTGTTGATGATCCCTTTAAATAGTGCTGGTGGGGGTTCCCATCCTGCTGCAGTATGCTTGATCAGTTGGTTGTGATTAGGGGAGATCATTAAAAGGAGCGGCGTCATCCAAAATGGCAAATCATGCATCAAATCAGCGTTGCACACTCTTTGACATCACGATCTGCCTCACCAAGATATCTGGAGCGAGCTCTGGTAACAGCAGTGCTACCGTCCTCCCCAAAATGACTGCCAAAGGACCCGCGGAAGTGATTCGGCTGCCATTCTTTCATCAAAACTGGCCTTAATGTCCAGCGCTAAACCCCAAAATTTTACGGCCCAAGGAATCCTCAAGAAATTTTGGTCCTTCTTGTCACCATCAGCAACTCCACTGCTCAAAACTTTACACATACACATGCAGTATTGATTTTTAGTTGCAGAACAAACCAGATTCTTGCTGTTGTACTCAGTAGGGTCCAAAATCATGTGGGCAAGTGAACTGACTGAGAATAACCTCTGCTCTCTCCAATATTGGAGAGGTGAACCTTAGCTGCTAGTCCTTGATGTTTAGGAAATGTACTACTCTTGTAATAAAGAGGAGTATATTGATGGTATCCTGCTCTGCAGGATGAGGGGCTGGGGGGTACGAGGGGGAAATTTTACATAAACTATCACAGTAATTGTGGGATTTTTCATTAATTCCTTATTAATGCATGTATGATGGTTCTGTATTTGCTTAAATGTCATAAGAGCAGTGACTTAGTTTGTCTTGGTGGCTCAGTGAGCAACTGCACTGCCTGTTGTGGCACCGAGCCAGACAGACAGAATGGTTCCCGATTCATTCCCAGCTCTGTGCTGAGTAAATTGACCTCAACCAGGTCACATTGGCAGCAGTACTATTGACTCAAGTAATAATCATCCAGGGCTTCTGCTCCTGATCGTTACCAGTTATTGCTCCTACCAGTACCAGACAATGTACTTAGTTACTGAGCCATGCTCAGCCTTAATTATTTAATCAGAAACATTTGCCATCTAAAAACACACAACTTTTGAAGGCAATTTTTGCTGACAAGTACTTGACCTTTTGTTTATTTTTGTACCAAAAGGACAGTGATAAAATTTGCTCAAAATATATCGGGCTAGAACTTCCACCTTTTTTGCCTGCTTATCGCCCACTTATTGCCCATTTAACCGCTGAAATTATTATTGCCTAGCATTACTTTCCTCACGGACTTAACGCCGAGATTCAATAATAACGCCCGGTGACTGTTTTTTGTCGTAAGGAGCATATTTACCCAAACTAGCGGCCATGGAGATCGCCCACCGTCAATTTCACCACCTTCCACACATATCGTCCAGAATATCGGCCACTCAAAAAACTGCCCACAAAAAGTGGAATGAACCGGGATGGACGCCAGCAGTGTGGCTGGCATTTGTTAAGTTCCACTCTTACGTGAGGAGCTGATATCGGAAAGATTTGCCTGAAAGAGCGCTGATGTGAGTGACAATGCTGATACACTGCTGTGTGTGTGTAGCTCAGACATCAATGGTGCCCATAACCTTGGTGCCAGTTAAAGTTTACGTTAATTGATGTTAAGTTGTATTTAACCCTTTCACGGTAAGGAATCACCAGTGTGTAATGGTCCAGCTATCTGAGACAATGTGCAACAAGGTTATGTTCAATAACAAAAGTTTAATACCAACATTGGCCTGAAATCATAAGTAACACAACCAATAACACCCAACCCCCGCCCACATCCCACTTTTTCCACCATTGACATAAATCACATGGTCAACATGTCCAGCAACACAGAATACACAGGCAAAGCAGGAGCGTGGTCCCCAGTCCCCATACAGTGCAATAAATTGCATATACCCAGATGGAGATATAACACAGCCATCACCTGCGCACATGCACCTCACTTTCCTTCCCCCTTCTCTTTCCTCTCCCCACCTCTATCCCTTCCCCTCCTCGCTCCACGGCGCCTGGCCAAGGAGCTCCTCAGGCGGTGCCTCATTGGGGGGAGGAACGAAGGCAAATGCGTTGGTTGGACGGATACGGGAGTGGGGGGGTGTCGAGGGGGTAACATTCTCTGATGCAGAAGCAAGATCTTAGTCCTTGCTTGCATCTGTCATTCGCAGTGGTGGTTCCAAATCTAGAGGTGGAGTGCTGTGCTCTGGGACCACTGGGAGGGCTGTGTCAGCAGTGTTCCTGGCTATCACATCCAGGGACGCCGCCATGCGCGAATGTACTCGGACATGGAGGCCAGGTATCGGGGTATGCCCCCCAAAGCTTCGATGAGCTGGTCACCAATGTCTACAGTCCTCCTGGACAACTGAACCATCTCTTCACTGTCATGTCACGCGCGTGGAACAGACCCGCTGTGTCTACGAGGCCTCCGCGTGGTCGGCGCCGTCCTGGGGACAAATGGGGTGCCCTATGGAGAGGTGTTTGGGGCCGGCACCTCCAGAGAGGAGGCGGATATGACAGGAGGACCAATAGATGGCCTTGGGGTGGAAAGGGTTCTGGAGCATGCCGATGTAGGTTCTTCGAAGTCCGCGCTCTCATCCGTCAAGAACAGACCCAGCGGATTGACGGGCGACAATCGGAGCTCCTCAGTACCAGATGTAGTAGGATCGTCCGCTGACCCCTTCCCCTGCGCCCCCATCTTCTGGCCTCTGTGGCCTTGCCTGGGGCCATGCTGCTGGCTGAGCTGCAAGACATAAATGAGATTGTTAGAGGAGAGGGGGGTGCTAAGGTGACAAGGTGAGTCCAGCGCTACACAGGGCATATGCATGACAAAAGCACCACCGCTCTCAAAATCATCACAGACATCGCATTTCATGACCATCAACACATTGTGGATTGCAATGATTTTCATTTGACCAGCATTATTTCTATGACACTTTTAGAAATCATCTATCATATATGATTGGTCGGATATGAGTTGGTGTGGCATCTGTTGACTTCACATCACGCAATGGTGTAAGCTTTACTCACAAAGAAACATAGAAACATAGAAAATAGGTGCAGGAGTAGGCCATTCGGCCCTTCTAGCCTGCACCGCCATTCAATGAGTTCATGAATGAACATGCAACTTCAGTACCCCATTCCTGCTTTCTCGCCATACCCCTTGATTCCCCTAGTAGTAAGGACTTTATCTAACTCCCTTTTGAATATATTTAGTGAATTGGCCTCAACTACTTTCTGTGGTAGAGAATTCCACAGGTTCACCACTCTCTGGGTGAAGAAGTTTCTCCTCATCTTGGTCCTAATTGGCTTACCCCTTATCCTTAGACTGTGACCCCTGGTTCTGGACTTCCCCAACATTAGGAACATTCTTCCTGCATCCAACCTGACTAAACCCGTCAGAATTTTAAATGTTTCTATGAGATCCCCTCTCATTCTTCTGAACTCCAGTGAATACAAGCCCAGTTGATCCAGTCTTTCTTGATAGGTCAGTCCCACCATCCCGGGAATCAGTCTGGTGAACCTTCGCTGCACTCCCTCAATAGCAAGAATGTCCTTCCTCAAGTTAGGAGACCAAAACTGTACACAATACTCCAGGTGTGGCCTCACCAAGGCCCTGTACAACTGTAGCAACACCTCCCTGCCCCTGTACTCAAATCCCCTCGCTATGAAGGCCAACATGCCATTTGCTTTCTTAACCGCCTGCTGTACCTGCATGCCAACCTTCAATGACTGATGTACCATGACACCCAGGTCTCGTTGCACCTCTCCTTTTCCTAATCTGTCACCATTCAGATAATAGTCTGTCTCTCTGTTTTTACCACCAAAGTGGATAACCTCACATTTATCCACATTATACTTCATCTGCCATGCATTTGCCCACTCACCTAACCTATCCAAGCCACTCTGCAGCCTCATAGCATCCTCCTTGCAGCTCACACTGCCACCCAACTTAGTGTCATCCGCAAATTTGGAGATACTACATTTAATCCCCTCGTCTAAATCATTAATGTACAGTGTAAACAGCTGGGGCCCCAGCACAGAACTCTGTGGTACCCCACTAGTCACTGCCTGCCATTCTGAAAAGTACCCATTTACTCCTACTCTTTGCTTCCTGTCTGACAACCAGTTCTCAATCCATGTCAGCACACTACCCCCAATCGCATGTGCTTTAACTTTGCACATTAATCTCTTGTGTGGGACCTTGTCGAAAGCCTTATGAAAGTCCAAATATACCACATCAACTGGTTCTCCCTTGTCCACTCTACTGGAAACATCCTCAAAAAATTCCAGAAGATTTGTCAAGCATGATTTCCCTTTCACAAATCCATGCTGACTTGGACCTATCATGTCACCTCTTTCCAAATGCGCTGCTATGACATCCTTAATAATTGATTCCATCATTTTACCCACTACTGAGGTCAGGCTGACCGGTCTATAATTCCCTGTTTTCTCTCTCCCTCCTTTTTTAAAAAGTGGGGTTACATTGGCTACCCTCCACTCGATAGGAACTGATCCAGAGTCAATGGAATGTTGGAAAATGACTGTCAATGAATCCACTATTTCCAAGGCCACCTCCTTAAGTACTCTGGGATGCAGTCCATCAGGCCCTGGGGATTTATCGGCCTTCAATCCCATCAATTTCCCCAACACAATTTCCCGTGGCATCACTTCAGGGTCTGCAGATGCGTCTGTGGCTGTCCGGGCATGCTTCCCCACAAGTGCTAGCACTCGCTCCTCTATCTCTGTGATGTCACTGGGGACTGGTGGCGACCCCCCCCCCCACCCATTTGCCTCTGCATGGACCTCATCGTAAATAGCTTCTTCTGTAAAAGGTGACAAGACGGCATGGCATGAGATCATTGCGTGATATCGTTGCTAGATACTGTCACAGACACTGATACAACATATAACCGACAGATGTAATCATGATTATTATGATTATTATTATTCTTTACCTAAAGATGTACAACATGACCGCAGGCTTTGAGTAAAACATTCCCAGTCAAAGTACAAGACCTCACATCTGCTGTTAGTCACTCATGACTGTTACAAATCAAATTATATAAATACATAAGTATATGTAAATCAATATAATACTTACTCTTGTGGATCCCACAAGGTCGTTCTATCGTTTGCAGCATTGGTTGCCCTCACGCACCTCGTTGGTCGCTGACGAGACCACCTCTGCTATCTCGGTCCATATCCTCTGGTAGGCCTTTGGGGTGGGCTTTCTACGCCCTCTCTGTATCAAATCACGCCAGCGTAACTCGACCTCCTGCAGGAGGGAGGCATTTGCCTCGTCCGAGAACCTCCTGGCTCTTTTGCGGCCAATGTGCTCCTCTCCCACCTCACTGCTCTCTCCAGCGTCAGTCCCCACAATGTGCTGTGATGCCTCCTCCTCTCCCTCCATTATAGGGCAAATTCGGTCAAATATGTGGCTGTTACTTTTTGTTTGCCTACTTGCTGTGAAGCTCTAAAGTCTCCCTCCTTCCTCCCAAAGCAGCCACACCACACCTAGCCATGCCTTCAGTCCCTCTGAGCTCCCTCTCTGTCTCCCCTTCTGCGCATGTCTTGGTGACCCTTGACCTCCTGAATTGCATGAATCGAGTGTTGCCATGCCATTGCTAAGGACGGCCACACTTTACGGCAGAAGGTCAAAAAATTTAATGCTACCGCCCATTTGATATCGCTCACGGTAACGCCCATTTTCAAAAATGTAAACTAGCTGTTTTGAGAATGGGCAAGAAGCCGGTGATCTAAAAACCCTTTTTTACTGCACACGCCCATTTTTGGCTGATAAGCTCAAAAGTGGAGGTTCTAGCCCATTGAGTTTTAAAAAAAATTACCTCTGCTGATCACAAAATGCTTGATTCCTGTGTTGGAAAGTGCACTTGTGTGAGTGTCAGGGTGAGGGTGGGTCTAGTTTGACTCTGCTGCCCCTTCCTCCATGGTCCAGTAGCTTGCCAATACCATCACCACCACCACTTGGGCAAAACAGTGAAAGATGGATAAAGATGCATCAGAACATCAGCATTACAGGAAAAGTTATAGATTTTTTTTTAAGTTAATCTTTTCAATGGTTTGATTTGAAAAAATAATTAATTGAAGGTGAAAATGTCTCTTAACGTTGTAGATTCCTGCCTGCTTTACTTCAACAGCAAAATAAGATTGAGCAATTATCTCCAAGAATGTACTCTATTCTTCCTTAGATATGGAGTGTTCTTTATCTTAATCCCATCTCGTACAACTTAAAAAATGTATACACTTGTTGCCAATAATCCTTTAGGTTGTTGGCATCTACATCTCCTGATTTTCAAAACCTATTTCCTTGTTATTGTACAAAGCTTACATACTCAGCCATACATGTTAGTTCAACTTTTCCAAAGAACCAGCAGCAGAAAGGTCAGATAAAATAAGTGGATCTGAATCACTGCAATTGAACAATGTTTAAGAAGAGGGAAATTTGATCCAGCGAAGCTACACTTCCCCTCCTACCCGGCCACAGAATAGAGAAGGGCGGAGGAGGGACACAAGTGAGGTTAACTTTTTATGAGCACCTGCACAGTTATCAAAATAAACATTGAACTCAACTTGAATAGGCCAAATAACCTCTGGGAAAAAGTTTTTAGCATCAATGTGATGAGCATTTGGGACAGATAGACCCTGCTCATGATTGTTTTGTAAAACCTTGCTGCTAACCTCATTGCTGATTCCAATAATACTATTTCTACTCTTTCTTGATTCATGAATCGCTTTCAGTATTTGACCTGTTAGTCGTTATGTGTGTCACATTCCGTTATCTTTGAAGAGTTAGTGGCTGTCCATTGTGTGTCAGGTACTTTGCTGGCATGGAGGAGGGGCACTAGGTAAGGGGGACAACAGGCATAAGAGGGCAACACACAGTTGGAATGGGAGCTGTGTACCCAGAGTACTGCTCAGGAATTATGGGGCAGCTGCTTAATGTGTGCAGCACACAACTTGTGCACAGGTTCACAGTCCCCTTGGGCATGTTGTAGTCCAAATTATTAATAGCTACTTTGGGTGAGAGGGAGAGTAACATTCATGGTTTTAGAGTTGAATGCCTCAAAATCACCTTCTAAATTCCTTTCTGAGGCTGATAAATAGGATTCTCTTTATGTATTCATACATTCATTGGTCCAATGTGTAATTATGCATTCTATACACAAAAGAAGGGATCCTAGTGAGGCTGAAAATTACTGAGAAAACTTAGTGATTTCAGTGGTTGCTAAGCTGATTTTTCACGTCATACGAGCAAGTACATTGGATGTGCTGCAATCAAAAGTCAACAGGTTGGATCTTTTGCTCTGATGAAGGTAGAATGGAGGAAGTTATGGCTTTTAGACAAGCCTGCAGAACATACATTGTTTTCGTTTACATTTTTAAGGCTTTCAATTTAGCAGCAGACATAGCCATCACTGAGAAAGTGGAAGCAATGGGAGTACCCGGCTGAATAACACGAAACCAGATTGAATTTTCCCCTTCCTAACCCAGTGAAAATTGAGGCTAATTTTAGCACACCTACCGTTATGTATGGAGAAGGAGTCAGACTGAACACTGTGAGCTCAAAGTAAAGTGTGACCTTAGTCTTTTATTGCAGGTCTCCAGAGTGCCTCTCCAACCTGTGAGACCTCCTTAAAAACCTGTGCTCCAAGGGATTATGGGATCCCTTGGGACTCCAGGGGATGAGCCCTCTGGTGGCTGTACAGAGTATATACAAGTTTACATATAGAACAACACTCCCCCCCCAAAATCAACAGTGTAACTATTTACAATGTGAGTCGATCTGGGGCCCTTCTTGCCCTGGTTGATCGTCTTGGTGTGAAAGCTGGTATTGGTGAATCAACTGTTGGGCCCTCGCTGGGCTGCTGTGCAGCTGGCCTTGCTGGGCTGTCTGGTGTGGTGGGTCCTGCTGGGCTGCTGTGGATGATGGGTTCTGCTTCATGGCCAACCGCGATGCCGGTTGCCACTGGTGTGTATGTTGGGGGTCAAAGAAGGTAGGGTCCAAAGTGGGTTGCTCAGGATAGTCCGTGAATCTGAGTTTGATTTGGTCCAAGTGTTTCTGGTGAATGAGTCCATTTGAAAGTTTGACCCAAAACACCCTCCTCTCCTCTTTGGCCGCGACAGTGCTGGGAAGCCATTTGGGACTTTATACATAATTCAATACAAATACAGGATCACTGATTTCAATCTCACATGACACATTTGCGCCATCATGGTATGCACTTTGTTGAAGCTGCCTGCTCTCTACCTGTTCATGTAGATCAGGGTGAACAAACGAGAGCCTTGTCTTAAATGCTCTTTTCATGGACAGTTCAGCAGGTGGGATCTCAGTGAGCGAATGCTGTCTCGTGCGGTAGCTAAGCAGGACTCGGGATAGGCGAGTCTGCAGTGAGCCTTCCGTTACCCTCTTCAAGCCCCGCTTGATGGTTTGCACTGCTCTCTCTGCCTGACCATTGGACGCTGGTTTAAACGGGGCAGATGTGACATGTTTGATCCCATTGCGGGTCATGAAGTTTTTGAACTCAGCACTGGTAAAACATTGCTCTTTGTCGCTCACCAAGACATCGGGTAGGCCGTATGGCAAACATGGCCCGCAGGCGTTCAGTAGTGGCAACGGACGTGCTAGTCGACATTATATCACATTCAGTCCATTTGGAGTACGCATCTACAACCACAAGGAACACTTTACCCAAGAAAGGGTCTACATGATCGACATGTACCCTAGACCACCATTTGGAGGGCAAAGACCATAAACTTAGCGGCGCTTCCCTAGGTGCATTGCTTAACTGCGAGCGTGTATTGCATCTGTGCACGCAGGACTCTAAGTTGCATCGATACCGGGCCACCGCACGTGGGATCTGGCTATCGCTTTCATTGTTACGATGCCTGGGTGGGTACTGTGGAGGTCATTGATGAAGGTGTCTCTGCCTTTCTTGGGAACCACTACTCGTTTGCCCCACAGAAGGCAGTCTGCCTTATAGACATTTCAGCTTTGCGCTGCTGGAACGGCTTTATCTCTTCCTGCATTTCCACTGGACACTGGACCAGCTCCCGCGAAGCACACAGTTTTTGACTAGAGATAATAAGGGGTCCTAGCTCGTCCAGGTTTTGATCTGCCGGCAGTGACGGGTGATTGCTCACTCTCAAATGCTTCCATAACCATGGCTAAATCTGCGGGCTGCTCCATTTCCACTCCCGTGGTGGGCAATGGCAGCCCACTGAGAGCATCAGCACAGTTTTCTGCGCCTGGCCTGTGGCGGATGGCGCAGTTGCATGCGGACAATGTGTGCGCCCATCTCTGGATGCGGGCTGATGCGTTAGTATTTATCCCTTTACTCTCGGAAAACAGGGATATAAGTGGCTTATGATCAGTTTCCAATTCGAATTTTAGCCCAAAGAGATATTGATGCATTTTCTTTACCCCATAGATACATGCTAACGCTTCTTTTTCAGTCATGCTGTAGGCTCTTTGAGCCTTAGACAGACTCCTGAATGCATAAGCAACTGGTTGCAATTTCCCAAAATCATTAGCTTGTTGCAATACACACCCGACGCCATATGACGACGCATCACATGCGAGTACCAAATGCTTACATGGATCATACAACACAAGCAATTTGTTTGAGCATAACAATTTTCTAGCATTTACAAAGGCATTTTCTTGGTTTTTGCCTCATGCCCATTCGTCCCCTTTACACAGTAAGACGTGCAGTGGTTCTAACAATGAGCTGAAACCCGGTAAGAAGTTACCAAAGTAGTAGCAGCTCCATCACGTTCTGTGGCCTCGGTGCATTCTCGATTGCCTCCATCTTCGAATCGGTGGGCCTGATGCCATCCGCCGATCCTCCTCCCCAGGAACTCCACTTCAGGCGCCAGCAAAATGCACTTCGAGCGTTTTAACCTGAGCCTCACGCGGTTGAGTCGACTAAGAACCTCCACCAGGTTCTGCAGATACTCGACTGTGTTCCGACCTGTAACCAAGATGTAGTCCTGGAAGGCCACAGTGCGCAGGACCGACTTCAGTAAGCTTTCCATGTTTCTCTGGAATATCACCGCCGCTGATTGAATTCCAAACGGGCATCTGTTATAAATGAAAAGACCTTTGTGCGTGTTGATGCAGGTGAGGCCTGTTATATATGTAAACTTGTATATACCCTGTACAGCCATCAGAGGGCTCATCCCCTGGAGTCCCAAGGGATCCCATAATCCCTTGGGAGCACAGGTACTTAAGGAGGCCTCACAGGTTGGAGAGGCACTCTGGAGACCTGCAATAAAAGACTAAGGTCACACTTTATTTTGAGCCCACAGTATCCAGATAGATTCTTTCTTCGTACATAACAACTGGCAACGAGATACAGATAACGAACCCAACGATGCAGAGAACAGTGGGCATCCTGGAGAAATTCTCGGAGGGAGATGATTGGGAAACCTTTGTGCAGCGACTCGACCAATACTTCGTGGCCAACAAGCTGGAAGGAGAAGCGAACGCTGCCAAACGAAGGGCAATTCTCCTCACCGTCTGTGGGGCACCAATGTATGACCTCATGAAAAAACTGCTTGCTCCAGCGAAACACACAGAAAGATCATACGATGATTTGTGCACACTGGTCCAGGAGCATTTGAACCCGAAGGAAAGTGTTCTGATGGCGAGGTACCGGTTCTACAGCTACAAAAGGTCTGAAGGCCAGGAAGTGGCAATTTATGTCACCGAGCTAAGAAGCTTTGCAGGACATTGCGAATTTGAAAGACATTTGGAGCACATGGTCAGAGACTTTTTCGTACTTGGCATTGACCACGAAATGATACTTTGCAAACTTTTGGCCGTAGAGACCCCAAGGCCATAGCGATAGCCCAGGCATTCAGTGACAATACTAAGCAAATCTCTCAGCACACAAGTGCTGCTACAAGTACTGTGAACAAAGTGATGTTGTTTTCAAATCGCAACGTACAGGGCAGGCCCCATATGCCTGCAGCTGCATGTCCGCAGATGTCTCAGAGTCCACCATCAAGGGTGATGAATGCAAGGCCCATTAACACCTTGTTGGCGCTGCGGGGGTGATCATCGTTTCCATTCATGCCGCTTCAAAGGGTACGTTTGCAAGGGCTGTGGAACAATGGGACACCTCCAACGTATGTGCAGGCGAGCTGCAAATCCTGTTAATCCTGCAAACCACCATGTTGCAGAGGAGGACAGATCAATGGTGGATCACGACGAACCAGAGCCTCAGACCAAGGAGGCAGAGGTATATGGGGTGCAAACATTTACCACAAATTATCCCCCGATAATGCTGAATGTTGAACGAAATGAACTCCAAGTATCAATGGAGTTGGACACGGGCGCAAGCCAGTCCATCATGAGCAAAAAGACTTTCGAAAAATTGTGGTGCAGCAAGGCCTCAAGGCTTGTCTTGACTCCAATTCGCATGAAACTAAGAACTTACACAAAGGAACTGATTCCCGTAATCGTCAGTGCTACTGTAAAGGTCTCCTACGATGGAGTGGTGCACAAGCTACCACTCTGGGTGGTACCGGGCGATGGTCCCATGCTGCTCGGCAGGAGCTGGCTGGGAAAGATACGCTGGAACTGGGAGGACGTCCGAGCGCTCTCACCCGTTGATGACACTTAGTGTGCCCAGGTCTTAAACAAGTTCCCTTCGCTGTTCGAACCAGGCATCGGGAAATTCCAAGGAGCAAAAGTGCAGATCCACCTAATTCCGGGGGCGCGACTCATTCATTACAAGGCGAGAGCAATAACGTACATGATGAGAGAAAGGGTAGAGATTGAACTAGACCGGCTGTAAAGAGAGGGCATCATTTCACTGATCGAATTCAATGAGTCGGCCAGCCCGATCGTTCCAGGGAGATGGTACCATCAGAAGGGAGATGGTACCATCAGAATCTGTGGCGATTACAAAGTAACTAGCAATCGTTTCTCCCTACGGGACAAATACCCACTACCTAAAGCCGACGACCTCTTTGCAACGCTGGCAGGAGGAAAGACATTCACGAGCTGGACTTGACCTCAGCTTACATGATGCAGAAGCTGGAGGAATCATCGAAGGGCCTCACCTGCATCAACACGCACAAAGGTCTTTTAATTTATAATAGATGCCCATTTGGAATTCGATCAGCCGCGGCGATATTCCAGAGACACATGGAAAGCTTACTGAAGTTGGTCTCGCGCACGGTGATCTTCCAGGATGACATCTTGGTGACAGGTCAGGACACAGTTGAGCATCTGCAGAACCTGGAAGAGGTTCTTAGTTGACTCAACTGCGTGGGGCTCAGGTTAAAATGCTCGAAGTGCTTTTTCCTGGCGCCTGAAATGGAGTTCCTGGGGAGGAGGATCGGTGGATGGCATCAGGCCCACCGATTCGAAGACAGAGGCAATCGAGAACGCACCGAGGCCACAGAACGTGACCGAGCTGCGGTCGTTTCTAGGACTCCTGAACTACTTTGGTAACTTCTTACAGGGTCTCAGCACACTGTTAGAACCACTGCATATCTTACTGCGTAAAGGTGACGAATGTGTATGGGGCAAAAGCCAAGAAAATGCCTTTGTAAAAGCTAGAAAACTGTTATGCTCAAACAAATTGCTTGTATTTTATGATCCAAGCGTTTGGTACTCGGATGTGATACATCGTCGTACGGCGTCAGGTGTGTATTGCAACAAGCTAATGATTTGGGGAAATTGTAACTGGTTGCTTATGCATCCAGAAGTCTGTCGAAGGCTGAGAGAGCTGACAGCTTGATTGAAAAAGAAGCTTTAGCGTGTGTCTATAGGGTAAAGAAAATGCATCAATACCTGTTTGGGCTAAAATTTGAATTGGAAACTGACCATAAGCCACTCATATCCCTATTTTCTGAGAGTAAGGGGATAAATACTAATGCATCGGCCCAGATCTAGAGATGGGCGCTCACATTGTCCGTATACAACTACGCCATCATCCACATGCCAGGCACAGAAAACTGCCGATGCTCTCAGTAGGCTCCCATTGCCCACCACGGGGGTGGAAATGGTGCAGCCCGCAGATTTAGTCATGGTTATGGAAGTATTTGAGAGTGAGCAATCATCCGTCACAGTCCAACAGATTAGAACTTGGATGAGCCTTACTGTCCCTAGTTAAAAACTGTGCGTTTCACGGGAGCTGGTCCAGTGTCCAGTGGAAATGCAGGAAGAGATAAAGCCGTACCAGCGGCGCAAAGATGAAATGTCTCTTCAGGCAGACTGCCTTCTGTGGGCAATCGGGTAGTGGTCCCAAGAAGGGCAGAGACATCTTCATCAGTGACCTCCACAGTACCCACCCAGGCATCGTAATGATGAAAGCGATAGCCAGATCCCACGTGTGGTGGCCCAGTATCGATGCGGACTTAAGAGTCCTGCGTGCACAGATATAACACATGCTCGCAGTTAAGCAATGCACCCAGGGAGGCGCCACTAAGTTTATGGTCTTGACTCTCCAAACCGTGGTCTAGGGTCCATGTCGAGTATGCAGGCCCGTTCTTGGGTAAAATGTTACTTGTGTTTGTAGATGCGTACTCCAAATGGATTGAATGTGAGATAATGTCGGCAAGCACGTCCACTGTCACCACTGAAAGCCTGCGGGCCATGTTTGCCACGTAAAGCCTGCCCGATGTCCTTGTGAGCCACAAATGGCCATGTTTTACCATTGCCGAGTTCAAAGAATTCATGACCCGCAACGGGATCAAACATGTCACATCTGCTCCATTTAAACCAGGTTCTAATGGTCAGGCAGAGAGAGCAGTGCAAACCATCAAGCAGAGCTTGAAGAGGATAATGGAAGGCTCACTGCAGACTCGCCTATTTCGAGTCCTGTTTAGCTATTGCATGAGAGCCCACTCGCTCACTGGGATCCCACCTGCTGAATTGCTCATGAAAAGGGCACTGAAGACAAGGCTCTCGTTAGTTCACCCTAATCTACATGAACAGGTAGAGAGCAGGCGGGCTTCAACAAAGTGCATACCATGATACATAGAAACATAGAAAATAGGTGCAGGAGCAGGCCATTCAGCCCTTCTAGCCTGCACCGCCATTCAATGAGTTCATGGCTGAACATGAAACTTCAGTACCCCCTACCTGCTTTCTCGCCATAACCCTTGATCCCCCGAGTAGTAAGGACTTCATCTAACTCCCTTTTGAATATATTTAGTGAATTGGCCTCAACTACTTTCTGTGGTAGAGAATTCCACAGGTTCACCACTCTCTGGGTGAAGAAGTTTCTCCTCATCTCGGTCCTAAATGGCTTACCCCTTATCCTCAGACTGTGACCCCTGGTTCTGGACTTCCCCAACATTGGGAACATTCTTTCTGCATCTAACCTGTCTAAACCCGTCAGAATTTTAAACGTTTCTATGAGGTCCCCTCTCATTCTTCTGAACTCCAGTGAATACAAGCCCAATTGATCCAATCTTTCTTGATAGGTCAGTCCCGCCATCCCGGGAATCAGTCTGGTGAACCTTCGCTGCACTCCCTCAATAGCAAGAATGTCCTTCCTCAAGTTAGGAGACCAAAACTGTACACAATACTCCAGGTGTGGCCTCACCAAGGCCCTGTACAACTGTAGCAACACCTCCCTGCCCCTGTATTCAAATCCCCTCGCTATGAAGGCCAACATGCCATTTGCTTTCTTAACCGCCTGCTGTACCTGCATGCCAACCTTCAATGACTGATGTACCATGACACCCAGGTCTCGTTGCACCTTCCCTTTTCCTAATCTGTCACCATTCAGATAATAGTCTGTCTCTCTGTTTTTACCACCAAAGTGGATAACCTCACATTTATCCACATTATACTTCATCTGCCATGCATTTGCCCACTCACCTAACCTATCCAAGTCACTCTGCAGCCTAATAGCATCCTCCTCGCAGCTCACACTGCCACCCAACTTAGTATCATCCGCAAATTTGGAGATACTGCATTTAATCCCCTCGTCTAAATCATTAATGTACAATGTAAACAGCTGGGGCCCCAGCACAGAACCTTGCGGCACTCCACTAGTCACTGCCTGCCATTCTGAAAAGTACCCGTTTACTCCTACTCTTTGCTTCCTGTCTGACAACCAGTTCTCAATCCACGTCAGCACACTACCCCCAATCCCATGTGCTTTAACTTTGCACATTAATCTCTTGTGTGGGACCTTGTCGAAAGCCTTCTGAAAGTCCAAATATACCACATCAACTGGTTCTCCTTTGTCCACTTTACTGGAAACATCCTCAAAAAATTCCAGAAGATTTGTCAAGCATGATTTCCCTTTCACAAATCCATGCTGACTTGGACCTATCATGTCACCATTTTCCAGATGCACTGCTATGACATCCTTAATAATTGATTCCATCATTTTACCCACTACTGAGGTCAGGCTGACCGGTCTATAATTCCCTGTTTTCTCTCTCCCTCCTTTTTTAAAAAGTGGGGTTACATTGGCTACCCTCCACTCCATAGGAACTGATCCAGAGTCAATGGAATGTTGGAAAATGACTGTCAATGCATCCGCTATTTCCAAGGCCACCTCCTTAAGTACTCTAGGATGCAGGCCATCAGGCCCTGGGGATTTATCTGCCTTCAATCCCATCAATTTCCCCAACACAATTTCCCGACTAATAAAGATTTCCCTCAGTTCCTCTTCCTTACTAGACCCTCTGACCCCTTTTATATCCGGAAGGTTGTTTGTATCCTCCTTAGTGAATACCGAACCAAAGTACTTGTTCAATTGATCCGCCATTTCTTTGTTCCCCGTTATGACTTCCCCTGATTCTGACTGCAGGGGACCTACGTTTGTCTTCACCAACCTTTTTCTCTTTACATACCTATAGAAACTTTTGCAATCCGCCTTAATGTTCCCTGCAAGCTTCTTCTCGTACTCCATTTTCCCTGTCCTAATCAAACCCTTTGTCCTCCTCTGCTGAGTTCTAAATTTCTCCCAGTCCCCAGGTTCGCTGCTATTTCTGGCCAATTTGTATGCCACTTCCTTGGCTTTAATACTATCCCTGATTTCCCTAGATAGCCACGGTTGAGCCACCTTCCCCTTTTTATTTTTACGCCAGACAGGAATGTACAATTGTTGTACTTCATCCATGCGGTCTCTAAATGTCTGCCATTGCCCATCCACAGTCAACCCCCTAAGTATCATTCGCCAATCTATCCTAGCCAATTCTCGCCTCATACCTTCAAAGTTACCCTTCTTTAAGTTCTGGACCATGGTCTCTGAAATTACTGTTTCATTCTCCATCCTAATGCAGAATTCCACCATATTATGGTCACTCTTCCCCAAGGGGCCTCGCACAATGAGATTGCTAATTAATCCTCTCTCATTACACAACACCCAGTCTAAGATGGCCTCCCCCCTAGTTGGTTCCTCAACATATTGGTCTAGAAAACCATCCCTTATGCACTCCAGGAAATCCTCCTCCACCGTATTGCTTCCAGTTTGGCTAGCCCAATCTATGTGCATATTAAAGTCACCCATTATAACTGCTACACCTTTATTGCATGCACCCCTAATTTCCTGTTTGATGCCCTCCCCAACATCCCTATTACTGTTTGGAGGTCTGTACACAACTCCTACTAACGTTTTTTGCCCTTTGGTGTTCTGCAGCTCTACCCATATAGATTCCACATCATCCAAGCTAATGTCTTTCCTAACTATTGCATTAATCTCCTCTTTAACCAGCAATGCTACCCCACCTCCTTTTCCTTTTATTCTATCCTTCCTGAATGTTGAATACCCCTGAATGTTGAGTTCCCAGCCCTGATCATCCTGGAGCCACGTCTCCGTAATCCCAATCACATCATATTTGTTAACATCTATTTGCACAATTAATTCATCCACCTTATTGCGGATACTCCTTGCATTAAGACACAAAGCCTTCAGGCTTGTTTTATTAACACCCTTTGTCCTTTTAGAATTTTGCTGTACAGTGGCCCTTTTTGTTCTTTGCCTTGGGTTTCTCTGCCCTCCACTTTTCCTCATCTCCTTTCTGTCTTTTGCTTTTGGCTCCTTTTTGTTTCCCTCTGTCTCCCTGCATTGGTTCCCATCCCCCTGCCATATTAGTTTAAATCCTCCCCAACAGCACTAGCAAACACTCCCCCGAGGACATTGGTTCCAGTCCTGCCCAGGTGCAAATGTATCACGTGAGATTGAAATCAATGATCCTGTATTTGTATTGAATTATGGACAAGGTCCCAAATGGCTTCCCAGCACTGTTGCGAATAAAGAGGGGAGCAAGGTGTTTTGGGTCAAAATTTCAAATGGACTCATTCACCGGAAACACTTGGACCAAATCAAACTCAGATTCACAGACTATCCTGAGCAACCGACTTTGGACCCTACCTTCTTTAGCCCCTCAACATACACACCAGTGGCAACCGACACCGCGGTCAGCCATGAAGCAGAACCCATCATCCACAGCAGCCCAGCAGGGCTCACCACACCAGACAGCCCAGCAAGGCCAGCTGCACAGCAGCCCAGCGAGGGCCCAACAGACGATTCACCAATACCAGCATTTGCCCCGAGATGATCAACCAGGGCAAGAAGGGCACCAGATCGACTCACATTGTAAATAGTTACACTGTTGACTTTGGGGGAGAGTGTTGTTATATATGTAAACTTGTATATACCCTGTACAGCCACCAGAGGGCTCATCCCCTGGAGTCCCAAGGGATTCCATTATCCCTTGGGAGCAAAGGTACTTAAGGAGATTTCACAGGTTGGAGAGGCACTCTGGAGACCTGCAATAAAAGACTAAGGTCACACTTTACGTTGAGCTCACAGTATCCAGTCAGACTCTCCCTTTATCTATAACAAGGACGCTTCGATGATTCCTTCAGTTCCTGCATCATGTAGGCTGAAGTCAAATCCCACTTTATGAACGTCTTTCCTCCCGCCAGCGTTGCAAAGAGGTCGTCGGCTTTTGGTAATGGGTATTGGTCCTGCAGGGAGAAACGATTGATAGTTACTAGATTCTGATGGTGCCATCTCCCTTGAGGACTGGGACAATAGGACTGGCCCACTCGTTGAACTCAATCAGTGAAATGATGCCCTCTCTTTGCAGCCGGTCTAGCTCGATCTCTACCTTTTCTCTCATCATGTACGGTGCTGCTCTCACCTTGTGATGGATGGGTCAGGCCTCCTGAATTAGGTGGATCTGCACTTTTGCTCCTTGGAATTTCCCAATGCCTGGTTCGAATAGTGAAGGGAACTTGTTTAAGACCTGTGCACACGAAGTGTCGTCAACGGGAGATAGCATTTGGACGTCGTCCCAGTTCCAGCGTATCTTTCCCAGCCAGCTCCTGCCAAGCAGCGTGGGACCATCACCCGGTACCACCCAGAGTGGTGGCTTGTGCACCGCTCCATTGTTGGAGACCTTTACGGTAGCACTGCCAATTACAGGAATCAGTTCCTTTGTGTAAGTTCTTAGTTTCGTGTGAATTGGAGTTAAGACTGGCCTGCATCACAATTTTTCAAAAGTCTTTTTGCCCATGATGGACTGGCTCGGGCCAGTGTCCTGCTCCATTGACACCGGGAGTCCATTTAGTTCAACATTCAGCATTATCGGGGAACAATTTGTGGTGAATGTGTGCACCCCATGTACCTCTTCCTCCTCGATCTGAGGCTCTGGTTCATCATGATCCTCCGTGGATCTGTCCTCCTCTACAACATGGTGGTTTGCAGGATTAAGAGGATTTGCAGCTCGCCTGCACATACGTTGGAGGTGTCCCATTGTTCCACAGCCCTTGCAAACGTACCCTTTGAAGCGGCATGAATGGAAATGATAATCACCTCCACAGCGCCAACAAGGTGTTCATGGTCTTGCATTCATTTCCCTTGATGGTGGACTCTGAGACATCTGCGGATGTGCAGCTGCAGGCATGTGTGACCTGCCCTGTACGTTGCGATTTGAAAACAACATTACTTTGTTCACAGTACTTGTAGCAGTACTTGTGTGCTGAGAGATTTGCGTGGTATTGTCACTGGTGGCAATGAACGCCTGGGCTATCACTATGGCCTTACTCAAGGTTGGAGTCTCTAGAGTCAAAAGTTTGCGAAGTATGGTTTCGTTGCCAATGCCAGGTACGAAAAAGTCTCTGAACATGTGCTCCAAATGTCCTTCAAATTCGCAATGTCCTGCAAGGCGTCTTAGCTCAGCGACATAATTCGCCACTTCCTGGCCTTCAGATCTTTTGTAGATGTAGAACCAATACCTCGCCATCAGAAAGCGTTCCTTCGGGTTCAAATGCTCTCGGACCAGTGTGCACAAATCATCGTACGATTTTTCTGTGGGTTTCGCTGGAGTGAGCAGATTTTTCATGAGCCCATACATTGGTGCTGCACAGACGGTGAGGAGAATCGCCCTTTGTTTGGCAGCGTTCTCTTCTCCATCCAGCTCATTGGCTACAAAGTATTGGTTGAGTCGCTCCACAAAGGTTTCCCAATCATCTCCCTCCGAGAATTTCTCTAGGATGCCCACTGTTCTCTGCATCTTTGGGTTCGCTATCTGTATCTCGTCACCAGTTGTTATGTATGGAAAAAGAGTCAGACTGAACATTGTGAGCTCAAAGTAAAGTGTGACCGTAGTCTTTTATTGCAGGTTTCCAGAGTGCCTCTCCAACCTGTGAGGCCTCCTTAAATACCTATGCTCCCAAAGGGTTATGGGATCCCTTGGGACTCCAGGGGATGAGCCCTCTGGTGGCTGTACAGAATATATGCAAGTTTACATATATAACAACTACCTCCTTCCCAGCTAATATCAGCCCAGTCAGCACAAACCAGGGCCTGAACCTGTGACCTTTTCGGTCTGTATGGCTCAGTTCGGCACTAGAAAGTGCACTTGCCAATAGCTTGCTATTTGGTGGAATTTCAGATAAGTATCTCTGACTAAATAACCATGTGGAACAAGAATTACTCTGGCTGGACAACGGGTCAAATATGGAATTCATCATTACAAACACTGACAGATAGAAACTGCTGTTTGAATTTCCCTTCAATTATTGGATTTACCCAGTTTTCAAGTACTGTCATCACTTCAATGAATTTATAGTTACATGTAAAAGGAAAACTGACAAGTAAATGATAGAGAATCTCGAAAGGAACAACTTCATATAAACAACTGAGGCGGCTTTCTTAGTCAATTAGTGAGGTGACTAGAATGCCTTTTTTGGTTACATTTGATGCTGTCAGTTATTGTAAGCAACTGTTCTTACTAAAGCTTCTCTTACATACTGGAAATACAAACTCATACAGGTTTGCCATTCCCAAACCTGTATAAACACATTAATTGGCACTGAAATCACCAGGCCTTCATATTTATACTGCACACATACAAGTAAAGCTCAAACCAGCTCTGGTAACTCCTTTTATGTGCAATTTTTTGACATATTTTATTCATAATGCTAGTTCATCTCCTGATAAGATTTCTGTTTGTTGTGCAAAATGGGATTGATTTTATGAGGACTCCATTGTGAGTGAAATTGTTCCTTTATCTGTTGAAAATTCTAAGTTTGGCCAATTCTGAGGATACAAGTTTAACTATTCCAAAACAGAGGCTATGTCCCTCTGACAGGACATTCCCATGCACATTTGTGAATCCTGCCCCTGTCCCTTTTCATGGAGAAGAATATTCCTGCTGATCTCACTGAGAATCTCCCGCTCTTCCTCCCAGAAAGTGAACCCGCCTAAACAGCAGAGAAGCACCTTGGGCTAGATGCCTAAGCATTTGTTTGCTCTTTCTCTTTTGCTACCTCCACCTTCAAGAAAGGTGTGCTGTGTTTCCTAGGCACAATGAAGGTCCTTGGAAAAGGTAATTGGTTGTGCCAAAGGATGTGGGATTTTCCAACTTAGGTTTGTGTCATGCAGAATAGGCAAGAAATGAACACACTTACCTTTGCCCTCCTCCTAGTACCAGCAAACTTCTTCCTTGTTTGCAGCCATGTCATCATCATAGGCAGGCCCTCAAAATCGAGGAAGACTTGATTTCACTCTAAAAGTGAGTTCTCATGTGGCTGTACAGTCCAAAGCGGGAATTACAGTCTCTGTAACAGGTGGGGAAGACAATGGTTGAAGGAAAGGGTGGGTGTGGAGCCTGGTTTGTCAAGGAGACAGACAAAAAGCAGGAAACTATAGACCAGTTAGCCTAACATCTGTGATTGGGAAAATGTTTGAGTCCATTATTAAAGAAGCACTCGCAGGACATTTGGAAAAGCATAATTCGGTCAGGCAGAGTCAGCATGGATTTATGAAGGGGATGTCATGTTTGACAAATTTTCTGGAATTCTTTGAGGATGTAATGAACAGAGTGGATAAAGGGGAACCAGTGGATGTGGTGTATTTGGATTTCCAGAAGGCATTTGACAAGGTGCCACATAAAAGGTTACTGCACAAGATAAAAGTTCACGGGATTGGGGGTAATATATTAGCATGGATAGATCATCCATGATCGTATTAAATGGCGGAGCAGGCTCGAGGGGCAGTATGGCCTACTCCTGCTCCTATTTCTTATGTTCTTAAGTTCTTATGTACGCTGATAATTCATTCCTACGAATGAAGAATGGATGAATATCTTTGCCTGTTACATGGGTTGGCCATCCATTTGCAATATAATCATACACCTTTGACAACACTGGGATATGTTTGGTTGCTCTACCAATCTCTTCAGCTGTGACTGGCAGTTCATCAATGTATGAAAAATAGAACATTTCTTTTCTATCGGGTGTAACTTGTGATGGGGAAGGCAATCTAGACATAGCATCAGCATTACTGTGATCAGCTGATCATCTGTATTCAATATCATATGTATATGCTGACAAAATCAAAGCCCATCTCTGCATTCAGGCTGCAGCTAATGTTGGAACTGGGGACTTTGGATGGAGGATTGCTGTTAGGGGCTTATGGTCCATAACGATGGTAAACTTATGACCATATAAGTATTTGTGGAAACTCTTGACCCCAAAAATGAATGCCAAAGCTTCCCTTTCAATTTGCGCATAATTACTCTCACTGGCACTGAGAGTACGTGAAGCAAAAGCAATTGGTCTCTCCTCCCCACTTCGTAATACATGAGAGATTACTGCCCCACTCCATACGGAGAGGCATCACATGCTAGCTTAATCTCCTTAGATATGTCATAGTGAACTAACATGGTGCTCTCTACCAATTTACGTTTACACTCCTTGAATGCTGTATCGCATTCATTTGACCACTTCCAATGGATCTGTTTTTTCAATAGTTCATTCAGTGGATGTAATACTGTAGCCAAATTTGGTATGAACTTTCCATAATAGTGCAAAAGGCCCAAAAATGAATGAAGTTCAGGGACATTCTTGGGAGTGGGTGCATTTCTGATTGCATCCAGCTTTCCCATGGTTGGATGTAAATAATCTTTTTGTCTACTCTGTACCCTAAGTACTCCATTGAGTTTTTAAATAACACACTTACGAACAGACACTCGTACTCTGTGCTTCTCTAGCCATTTGAGGAATTCATTCAATATGTTATTATGAATTTGTCTATTTGGTGCTGAAATTAGTATGTCATCTAAATAACATACTATCCCTTCAATATCTAGGCATTCGTAAGATCCAGTTTTGAGAAGATCTGACCATCTGTCAGTGTTGTGAACAAATCTTCTATATTCAGTAATGTATTGGGGACATTACCCTCTAGAACCTGATTTATGGTTTCTTTATAATCACCACACAATCTTACCTTACCATCGGACTTATGTACAACAACAATGGGTGCAGTCCAATTACATCGATCTATCTTAAAAATAATGTTCTCGGTCTCTAGTCTTTTGAGCTCTTGCTCAACTTTCTCCTTGAGTGCATATGGTACGGAACGTGGCTTGTAGTAAACCGATCTAGTGTCCTTCTGTACTCTGACACTCGCCTTGAAGCCTTGGATCGGACTGCCCGTTTCGCAGAACACCTTCGGATACTTCTTGACAACAGCATCCGTTGATGCAAATCTCGCTTCCACATGGAAAATCTCACTCCAATCCAGCTTCAGTGATCTCAATCAATTTCTTCCTAGTAAGGCAGACTTGTCTCCTTTCACTACTGTTAGAGGCAAGTTCTGACATTGATCCTTATATTTCACCGGTACAGTGATATTACATACCACAGGAATTTTCTCTCCTGAGTAGCCTCGCAGCTCCATCTTGGATTTCTCCAATGGGAAATCACGCAATTTGTCGAGGTATAGCAACTCCGGTACTATATTCACAGATGCACCCGTGTCGAGTTCCATTGGTATCTTGAATCCTGCAACATCTATGTGGATTTTGATACTTTCCGAATGGCTGTCTGTTAACCTCGTGCTCCTGATGACGTGTAACTCTAACATCTCCATGTCCTGTTGTTGTTCTTCCATGCTATGTAGTCTCTGGGGATTTCTACTCATAGCTTTGAACGCTGGACTCATAGCTTTAAAAGCTGGTTTACCCTTCAGTCGGCATGCCTTCGCAAGATGCCCAGTCTTTCTGCAGAAGAAACACTGGGCCTTCACATATGGACAACTTTGAGCAATATGTTGTCCCAGGCACCTATAGCATGACTTCGACACTCTGTTAGAATTTCCAGTTTCTGAGACTTTGGGCCCCCACCGCCTTTTACTTTGAACCTGCAGGCGATTTACCTCGGTTGACTGATGACCGTAATTATTATGTTATTCTTGGGAATATTGTTCGGCCATGCCCATCGACCTCACTGTCTGACAAGCAATCTCAAAAGTCAAGTCATCCGTTATCAATAATTTTCATCTGAGCGCATGATTTTTCATCACACATATAAAACGATCCCACAATGCTCGGATTTGAAAGTTTCCGAAATTACAGTGAATAGATAGCTTTTTTAATGCTATGATGTAATCACTGAGACTTTCATCAGCCTTTTGATTTTGTATACCGAAATGATAGCTTTCAGCAATTTCTAACGGTTTGGGGTTATAGTGCTGCTCCAACTTCGTTAAAATCTATCTAAGCATTGTGTCCTTTGGCTCGGCAGGCACAAACAGATTTATCAGTGTTTCATACAATTCCGGACCAGCTTCCAATAATAAGCTCGCTCTCTTACATTCCAATATCGCCTGATTCTCGACTGCATTCTCTGGAACTTCGATTATGTTATTTGCAGTGAAATACATATCTAACCAATCCACATATGCTTTAAAACGTTCCCGGTCAAGTCTATATTCACCCAAATGTTCCATTACACTTGCGGATGCTGTCATTTTAATTTCTAGCTGTTCACACAGTGTGCTCTATTTTACCTCGGATTTTGTAGCTTTTTCCAAAGACAGAAGGTTCCAAAGTCTCTCTGTCGACTGGCTGAATCCTTCACCAACAAAATTTCAGCTTTAAATCATCCGAAAAATCCCATCTCACCGTCAAATGTTATATATTCACAGAGCACAAGCACACACAGCTTTCTAACATGGCAGACAACTCTCAGAAGTCTCCTGAACCTGCTGCTTCTGTTTAATTATTAACTCTGTAGTTGCAGTACACAATATGTCCACATCCACAGTGTGGAGCTACAAACATTACAAGCTTACAGACATTACACATGTCAAGACTCAATTATTGTGAATTCAGTAGTTAAATCAGTGAGGTATACTGAAGTAGTACTGCACATGTCAGAGGTGCAGTATTTCAGATGAGGCCCCTATATTCATGGATATCTAAGGTGAACAAAAAAATCCCTTTGCACTTTTCAAAGAACATCAGGGAATTAAGTAATCAATAAGGTCAGAGAATGCAGAGTGATGGGGACAAGTAGCAGAATGGATAACTAGCTGGCTTCACTGCTGGGACCAATATTGTTCACAATTTATATTAATGATTTAAACTTTGGAATCAAAAACACAATTTCTAAATTTACGGATGACACCAAACTGGGGGGGGATAGTCAATACTGAGGAGGACTGCAAAAAATTACATGAAGACGTTAATAAACTTTCAGTTTGGCCATATAATTGGCAAATGAATTTCAACACAGATAAATATGAGGTATTACATTTTGGTAAGAAAAATAAGGAGGTCATGTATTCCCAGGGAATTAAGGGGGCGAAATTGCCCCGTGCCCCAATTGGGGGTGTAAGCTTCCGGGGCAGGGACTTTTATCGCCTGGCCTAGAAGTCCCACACCCATTGCGGAATTGGACCTTACGCCCCTCAAGGGAATTGCAGCGCTGTCTCCGGCACTCCGCTTCCTTTGAGGGTTGCTCCCGGGGCAGTAGCATCGTGCTGAGTCCAGTGCTACACAGATTCAATTAAAGGGGCGGGCCACTGTGCACTCTGCATGGCCTTTTGGTGGCCGCCACTGGACCACCAGGGACGTGTGAGACCGGGCCAGCAGCACGGAGTGCCGGGCTGCACGATGGCGGCCCGGTCCATGCTTGGGCCGCCATGATCGGGCTGACCCAAGAGTTAGCTGACCAATAAATATGGCGGGCCGTGGCGCTGCAGGCCTACCCATTAAACAACGTCCCAGGAGCGGATGTGCGCCAGTTTCGCGACCGGAGAAACTGGTGTTGACATCCGCCCATGCCAGCCTTGTGGCCTGTGGGGAAATTTCCCCCATGGGGTATTAAGGGGTCGGTGCAGGGTGCTGAGGGGTCGCCGTGCATGGCGATGATGTCATCGGCGATTGCACGACGGCCCAGGGTGCTATCTGCGGGTTGGGGCGCAGCGCTGCCGGTACAGCGCCTCCCAAACTGCCGGGGCAATTTCCCAGGAGGCGGCAGTGCACCCCTCCCCCGGGCAAAAATGGCCTTTAGCCTTGTAAGCGCCCCCTGGAAGCACTAACAGGGCTATAAAAAGGGGCTATTTTAGCCCCAAGTGTCTAAATGGGGTAGAAAAGCAAAGGGATCTCGGGAGTACAAATACACAAATCACTAAAAGTAGTGACACAGGTTAATAAGGCCATAATAAAGCAAACCAAGCATTAGGATTTATTTCTAGAGTGATAGAGTTGAAAAGTAGAGAAGTTATGCAAAACTTGTTTCAAACCTTGGTTAGACCACACTTGGAGTATTATAAAAAGGATATAAAGGCACTGGCGAGGATGCAAATAGGATTTACAAGGATATAGCAGAAATGTGAGGGTATACCTATCAGGAAAGGATGAACAGGTTGGGCTCTATTCTCTTGAAAAGAGAGTGTTTCCACTTGTGGGGAAGAACAAAACTACTAGTCACCAATATAAGATAGGCACCAAGAAATCAAATACGGAATTCAGAAGAAACTTCTTTACCCAGAGAGTGGTGAGAATGTGGATCTCGCTACCACATGGAATGTTTGAGGCGAATAGTATAGATGCATTTAAGGGGAGGCTAGATAAGCACATGAAGGAGAAGAGAATAGAGGATAGATTTAGATGAGGAAAGACAGGAGGAGGCTCGAGTGGAGCATAAACACTGGCATGGACTGCATGGGCCGAATGGCCTGTTTCTGTGCTGTATATCCTATGTAATACTATCCTATGTCATTCTACTGGTGTCTTGGTCAACATTCTTCCTCAACCAACAACACCCAAAAAAACCCCAGGTTAATTGGTCGTTTATCTGATTTTCTGCTTGCAGGACCTTAGTAAGTAGAAATTTTCTGCCGCATTTGACTGTATAACAGTGACTACACTTCATAAGTAAATCTTTGGATGTGAAGTGGATTCAGACAACTCTACTTCCACGTTTGAGCCCATGGGCTTGAAATTCATACCGCCCGCTTACCGCCGAAAAATACAAGTTTTGTCAAAAAACAGGTACAGACCGCCCGGCGGAAGTTTCATGAATGACATAACGCCGGCGGAATGCACACCACCCGCCGATGTAGACTGCCTACATACTGCCCAAAAGTACAAGTTTCATGACATACCACCGGCATACCACTGTAACTGCATACCGTCCTGGAGAAGGTGCTTTTAAGTAGATCTTAAGTGGGCGGTATGGACACAGAGCTGACAGGTTTGTTTGACACAGGTTATACAGATCTTTATAGTTCTCCACAGTTTGATGAATTTTTAAATGGATTGTTGTATTTTCTAGTGTTAGGCAATAATATAAATGGTCTAATTAAGCCATATTTACTCCTTTATTAATGAACTATAATAAAAATGTTATTAGTCTCTCTCAACCCCCAGTCCCTACCTCCCCACCCCCAGTCTCACTCACACCCCAGTCTCTCTCACCCCTCAGTCTTTCTCACCCCCAGTCTTCCTTCCCCCCCCAGTCTCACTCATCCCCAATCTCTCCGCACCCCCCCCAGTCTCACTCACCCCCCCCCAGTCTCTCTCAACCCGGTCTCACTCACCCCCCAGTCTCTCCACCCCGCAGTCTCACTCAACCCCCCAGTCTCTCCACCCCGCAGTCTCACTCAACCCCCCAGTCTCACTCACCCCCAGTTTCTCCCCCCCCCCAGTCTCACTCACCCCCCTCCCTAGTCGCTCTCACCCTCAGTCTCACTCACCCCCCAGAATCTCCCTCCTGGTCTCTCCCCCCCACAATCGCTCTCTCCCTAGTCTCTCCCCCCGAGTCTTTCTCTCCCCCAGTCCCTCTCCCCTCTGGTCTCTCCCCCCCACCTCCACAGTGATTTCTTCTCCTCCCACAGCGATTTCTCTCCCCCTACAGTGATCTCTCCCCCCACCCCAGTGATCTCTCCCCCCCCCCACAGCGATCCCTCCCGCTCCCACAGCGATCTCTCCCACCCCCACAGTGATCTCTCCCGCCCCCCCACAGCGATCTCTCCCCCCCCACAGCGATCTCTCCCCCTCCACAGCGATCGCTCCCCCTCCCCCCAGTGATCTCTGCCTCCCCCACAGTGATCTCTCCCCATAGCAATTTCTCCCGCCCCCCACAGCGATCTCTCCTCCCCCACAGCGATCTCTCCCCCCGCCACAGCGATCTCTCCCCCCCCCCGCTCCCAGTGATCTCTGCCTCCCCCACAGTGATATCTCCCCCCCATAGCAATTTCTCCCGCCCCCCACAGCGATCTCTCCCCCCCCACAGCGATCTCTCCCCCCCCTCACTGTGATCTCTGCCTCCCCCACAGTGATATCTCCCCCCATAGCAATTTCTCCCGCCCCCCACAGCGATCTCTCCCCCCCACAGCGATCTCTCCCCCCCCTCACAGTGATCTCTGCCTCCCCCACAGTGATATCTCCCCCCATAGCAATTTCTCCCGCCGCCCACAGTGATCTCTCCCTTCCCACAGTGATCTCTCCCCCCCCCACAGCGATCTCTCCCCCCCCCCCCCCCGCTCCCAGTGATCTCTGCCTCCCCCACAGTGATATCTCCCCCCATAGCAATTTCTCCCGCTCCCCACAGCGATCTCTCTCCCCCCCCCACAGCGATCTCTCCCCCCCCTCACAGTGATCTCTGCCTCCCCCACAGTCATATCTCCCCCCATAGCAATTTCTCCCGATCCCCACAGTGATCTCCCCCTTCCCACAGTGATCTTTCCCCCCCACAGGCGATCTCTCTCCCCCCCCCCCCCCCCAACAGTGATCTCCCCGGCTCCCCCCATAGCAAACTCTCCCCCCTGCCTCCCGGACAGCAATCTCAGTCCGGCAGTCTCTGCCTCTCGTTGGTGTTTCTCAGGGGGGCGGAGCTTGACAGCCGCGCTGCGTGCGCATAACTTGGGAGCCGATGATTCCCGAGTCGGAATGCCTCCTCCGTCGGCCGCTGCCACTCCGCTCCCGCTACTATGCCAAGAAATGCGCGATGAATCTCCTGCCCACTCGGCCCCAGCGGCACCGGCCGGTAAAAAATCACGCACCGCCCGGGGAATGCCGAAAAACGGACGGAACTTGGGTTTCACCAAACTTGGGCCCTATGTTTTTTCAAAAAGTGCAACACAAAAAACCCACACTTACTCATTATTGTCTTTGCTCTGGTGTTTTTGATGGTGAAATAGAGAAGAGGAAACATTACAAGCTAAATGCACCGGATGCTCTATCCATGCTGTACAACTCTGTACATCTGGAAAAGCACACAGAATCAAATCTCATGGGAGTCACAAAGATTGTGAAGGTTCTGAGAATTACGTGGAATGTCAAGCTTGTCAATGTTCAGATGGAAATCAGGAATAGCATGTTTCAAAATTAGTAAAAACAGAAAATAAAGAGCCTTACTGATCATTAACTATCTCGATAAAATCAGCTGTTTCATTTTCTTTGCTTTCAGTTTTCTGATTTTAACCAAAAGAAATGTCTTGATAATAAGCAATCAATGCTTTCCCCTTATGACCTATACCAAGTCCCTCAGCCTTCAACACGAAGAATTGAATAGCTGCAGAGATATTTTAAAAATCCATGAAATAAACATTGAAATTGTTGAGAGAACATGCGGTTACTTCATACTCTAACAAGTAGACACGTCTATAAGAGACTGGAGCTAATATGTTTACATGGGCAAACATACAGCACCTGTTTCACATGGCAACTGAACTCCCTCAGTGTTGTTCAGGTCTTCAGTCTTCATAATGGGACAGGCTCTCATTATATTGAGGCCTAAATGAGCCAAGTGCATAGGCCATCGGTGCGATCGTCCTCCACCAGCCTGTCCTCGCCGCACAGCACTACCCCCCCATTCATCAAGATTCACAGTGTGGCCTTCGACAACGTGGACCATTTCCCATACCTCGGGAGCCTCTTACCAACAAAAGCAGACATTGATGAGGAAATTCAACACCGCCTCCAGTGCGCCAGTACAGCCTTCGGCCGGCTGAGGAAAAAAGTGTTCGAAGACCAGGCCCTCAAATCTACCACCAAGCTAATGGTCTACAGTTCTGTAGCAATACCCGCCCTCCTGTATGGCTCAGAGACATGGACCATGTACAGTAGACACCTCAAGTTGCTGGAGATATATCACCAACGATGTCTCCGCAAGATCCTACAAATCCCCTGGGAGGACAGGCACACTAACATCAGCGTCCTCGTCCAGGCTAACATCCCCAGCATTGAAGCACTGACCACACTCGATCAGCTCCGCTGGGCAGGCCACATAGTTCGCATGCCAAACACGAGACTCCCAAAGCAAGTGCTTTATGTGGAGCTCCTTCACGGCAAATGAGCCAAAGGTGGGCAGCGGAAACATTACAAGGACACCCTCAAAGCCTCCCTGATAAAGTGCAACATTCCCACTGACACCTGGGAGTCCCTGGCCAAAGACCGCCCTAAGTGGAGAAAGTGCATCCGGGAGGGCGCTGAGCACTTCGCTGAGAGCGTGCAGAAATCAAACGCAGGCAGTGGAAAGAGTGTGCGGCAAACCAGTCCCACCAACCCCTTTCCTCAATGACTATCTGTCCCACCTGTGACAGAGCCTGTGGCTCTCATATTGGACTGTTCAGCCACCAAAGAACTCACTTCAGAAGTGGAAGCAAGTCTTGCTCGATTCCGAAGGACTGCCTATGATGATGATGTATGGCTCAGAGACATGGACCATGTACAGCAGTCACCTCAAGTTGCTGAGAGATACCACCAATGATGTCTCCGCAAGATCCTACAAATCCCCTGGAGGACAGACACATCAACATCAATGTCCTCAGCCAGGCCAACATCCCCAGCATTGAACCACACTTGATCAGCTCCGCTGTGCAGGCCACATTGTTCTCATGCCTGACACAAGACTCCCAAAGCAAGTGCTCTACCTGGAACTCCTTCACAGCAAACGAGCCAAAGGTTGGCAGTGGAAATGTTAGAAGGACACCCTCAAAGCCTCCCTGATAAAGTGCAACATCCCCACTGATACCTGGGAGTCCCTGGCCAGAGACTGTCCTAATTGGAGGAAGTGCATCCTGGAGGGCGCTGAGCACCTCGAATCTCATCGCCGAGAGCATGCAGGAAACAAGCGCAGGCAGCAGAAAGAGTGTGCGGCAAACCAGTCCCACCCATCCCTTCCCTCAACGACTATCTGCTCCACCTGCGACAGAGTCTGTGGTTCTCGTATTGGACTGTTCAGCCACCAAAGAACTTATGTTAAGAGTGGAAGCAAGTCTTCCTCGATTCCAAGGGACTGCCTCTGATGATGAGTCACTTCCCCAATACATTATCCTATGTCCTATGTCAGCACCTTATATGTCTTCTGTTCCCAGTGCACATGGGAGGTATGGGTGCTAAGCATCATATTATTGGCTCCTAAATTTGGCTCTAATAAAGTAAAAGAGTGACTACTAATTAATAATAGTGGCAATCAATCTTAAATTAATCTAATATATTTCTCAGCAAAATGTGTACAATTTGAGATTGTTTTGGTCACCGGCTGCATCTTATAAAAAGAGAAAGCAAGTTTCATAACATGTGCTTTTATATTTATGATAGTTGAAAGGAACTCTTTATGCAGTTTTAGGGTGTCAGCACAAACAGGGACTGTATAATTGAATTGCCAGGCTGCCAGCAAAACAGTCCTATTTTATGCAGTTCCCATGAACTGAGCCACAAGGAAAACATTCAAGCTCTGAAAGTGGTGCACAGAAGGATCGTGAAGCTAGTCACAAATGTCAGAAGAATTAAGAGGAAAGATTAGAAAAAACTTCAGCCTTGAGAGAAGGCAAATGAGAAAGATACTTATAATGACATACAAGATATTAGGGCCGATTTTTGTCGCCCTGCCGCCTCAGTTTTTGATGTGAATATGGTGGCAGCAGGATGAAAATCACAAAATGTAAATCACTGACTGACTGCCGAAGGGCCATCCATAGTGATTTCTGGCAGGCCACGATTTAGATGGTCAATGGTCCTGCCTGAAATTGGCAGAGGCTTAATTAATATATTCAAATGAGGGTCTGCACCATTCACTTTTGTTAAGACTGCCTAATCTTCCTTCTCCCCTGCCAGCTCACTGTCGTTTTTCCTCAGAAAATTGCCAAGCAGCTATGGATGGGCCTTCGGCAGTAAGTCGTGATTTCTTTCTTTTGATTTTCAGCCTGCTACCGCCCCATTCACATAAGAAAATGAAAGGGTAGGGTGACAAAAATTGCGCCTGCTACCTTAAAGTGTTGGTTATCGGCTAACTTTCCCTTTGGAAGGAGAAAAGATAACATTAAGAGCATGTGATTGGCATAGACACTTGCCTCCTATGAATGCATGCATGCCATGTGAAATGTGCAAGTGCACTATCCATTTTAATCAAATGTCCTTGAGCCTAGCAGCAGCCCTTATGGCAGGCAATGTGAGTTCAGAGTGTAATTTTGAGTATAGAAGGTGTTTGAGTGTTTTCAGAGGTTTCCCTCTGTATTAATAAGTTCCGCTGACACCCAGATGCTTATAGCGAGAAAGAGTATGATAGGTAAGAAGTTGACCTAAGATATACAGGTGGTATAAAATGTGTATTGGCAACAGTACCTTGACTTATGTTGGCCAATCTTGTGAAGTCATTAAACTTCTTCCTGCATGTATGGCATGTTGGTGACTCAAGCAACTGCCATCTGAGCTAAGCAGCCATATGCTTTGAAAATATTCTTTATTACCAACTAACTCATAACACAAAAATCCAGCACAATCTGAGTCTTCAGATGATAAGCAAATCTAAATCTGGTTTGCGCATCACTAAAATACAGAGTAGAGCTTATAATGTTGTTATATTTTTTAATTCTGGTACAAAAGTTCAACTGCAATCATTAGTTAACTCGAATTAAAGTACATCAGGTCTGTTTGACTTTGTTGTTTTATGAGCTGTATTTATTGGGAGGAAAAATGAAAAAAGTTCAGTGTCTGAAGCAAACTTGGAATCTTCTTTTAAATTCCTCTATTCAAATGGACCCAATGTACTGGATGATCCAACCAGAACATAATAGCAGTAAATCATTTTGAAGTAAGCAAAGTATGTATAATGATCATTACAATAGCTTTTCTTGTTCCTCTGCTGCAGTTCCAAATTATAATCAGCTGTGTAAGTGGATAATATCGCAATTTTTATTTCATTTCTTCTAACCGGGAAAATGCTTCCATGACAATTGTTTGCACCTGCTTGGTGGATATTAAGTAGATTAAGTCATCAGAAAACATGTTTCTGTTTCTTGTCTGCCTGTTGTTTTCAGCTGGCCTGTGATTGCCATTTTATTTTTTTACTGAGCTTTCAGCTAATTGCAGCGTGACGGTTAGATCTGTCGTTCAGATAAAGCAACCAGATAAGAAGCCAATTTTTTAAAAACTCCAAAAACAAAACACAAATCTAAATCGCTCACCTGCATGTAGAATGTAGAAAGTGAATTTGTAAGACAGAGGAAACAAGGGTTAGTAAGTAGTAATCAAGGAGGTCTTCCTGTGCTAAATGGTATATACTTCAATGCAAGGAGTATAGCGAATAAGGCGAATGAGCTGAGAGCACAGGTAGACACTTGGGAGTATGACATTATAGCCATTACAGAGACATGGCTGAAAGAGGCTCAGGTTTGGCAGCTCAATATTCCTAGTTACAGATTTTTAGACAGGACAGAGAGGGGTTAAAAAGGGGGGTCGCCGTATTGATTAAAGAAACTATTATATCTGTGAGGAGGGATGATATGTTAGAGGGATCATCAACTGAGGCCATATGGGTCAAACTGAACAATAAAAAGGGGTGATCACACTGCTGGGCATGTATTATAGACCCTCAAACAGTGGGAGGGAGATAGAAGAGCAAAGAGAGGAAATAGCAGAGGCTTTGACCATCATATTCCAGTCCTCTTTGGATTCAGGCATGGTGCCAGAGGACTGGAGGACTGCTAAAGTGGAACCCTTGTTTAAGAAGAGAGAAAGAACACAAGAACACAAGAAATAGGAGCAGGAGTAGGCCATTTGACCTCTTGAGCCTGTTCCACCATTTAATAAGATCATGGCTGTTCTGATCATGGAATCATTTTCACTTCCCTACCTGCTCTCCATAACCCTTTATTCCCTTATTGCTCAAAAATCTGCCTATCTCCGTCTTAAATATATTCACAGACCCAACCTCCCCAGCTCTCTGGGGCAGTGAATTCCACAGATTTACAATCCTCTGAGAGAAGAAATTCCTCCTCATCTCAGTTTTAAATGGGCGGCCCCTTATTCTGAGACTATGCCTCCTAATTTTAGTTTCCCCCATGAGTGGAAATATACTCTCTGCATCTATCTTGTCCAGACATCTCATTATCTTGTATGTTTCGATAAAATCACCTCTCATTCTTCTGAACTCCAATAAGTTTTGATCCAACCTACTCAACCTATCTTCATAAGTCAATCCCCTCATCTTTGGAATCAACCTAGTGAACCTTCTCTGAACAGCCTCCAATGCAAGTAAATACGGAGACCAAAACTGTACGCAGTATTCCAGGTGTACAAGTCCTGTACAGTTGTAGCAGGACTTTTATACACTTTCCCCTTGCAATAAAGGCCAATATTCTATTTGCCTTCCAGATTACTTGCTGTACCTGCATGCTAACGTTTTGTGTCTCATGCACAAAGGACCCCCAGGTCCCTCTGTAGTGAAGCACTTTGCAATTTTTCTCCATTTAAATTATAATCTGCTTTTCTATTTTTTCTGCCAAAGTGGATAACCTCACTTTTTTCTACATTATATTCCATTTGCCAAATTTTTTCCCACTCACTTAGCCTGTCTGTATCCCTTTGCAGATTTGTTGTGTCCTCCTCACAATTTGCTTTCCCACCCATCTTTGAGTCATCAGCAAACTTGGTTATATTACACTCAGTCCCTTCATCCAAGCCATTAATATAGATTGTAAATGGTTAAGGCCCGAGCACCGATCCCTGCGGCACCCCACTAGTTACTGTTTGCTAACTGGAAAATGACCCGTTTATCCCGACTCTCTGTTTTCTGTTAGTTAGCCAATCCTCAATCCATGCTAATATATTACCCCCAACCCAGTGAACTTTTATCTTGTACAGTAACCTTTTATGTGGCACCTTATCAAATGCCTTCTGGAAATCCAAATACACCACATCCACTGGTTTCCCCTTATCCACCCTGCCTGTTACAACCAAGCCTCGGGCCATCTAACATTAATGTCGCTACTCGGCGCCGAGCTTGCGGCCAACACTTCGCCGTAGGCAATTAGGTTTACAGAGCTGTGCCTGGTCTCCAGTTGTCTTGGACCCCCTTGCCACTGGACCAAGACTTTGTTCAGCTAAGACCGTGTGGTTGCCAGTGTGCAGCGGCCACCCCACGTTAAAAGAACTCATGCACAGGCATCTTCCACTTCGTCAGTATGAAGTTCGGGACCTGGAACGTCAGGACCCTCATGGACAATCCCAATAGCAACAGGCCGGATTGCCGCACCGCCATCATTGCCCGGGAACTCAGACATTGACATTGATATCGCTACCCTAAGCGAGACCCGGCGGGCAAGGGAAGGCCAGTTGAAGGAACATGGTGGAGGTTACACCTTCTTCTGGAAAGGGAAACCAGAGGCAGAACGCCACCTTCATGGAGTTGGCTTTGCCATCAAGAATGAGCTGTTCGACCGCCTCAAAGACTTCCCCTGTGGGGTTAACAAATGCCTCATGACTCTTTGTATTCCCCTATCTCGGAACCAATGCGCCACAGTCATCAGTGCATATGCCCCTATACTCGATGCAATGGATGAGGCTAAAGAGGGTTTTTATTCCAACCTTGAGACATCCTTGTCCCGCGTCCCCATGGGCGACAAATTGATCCTCCTGCGTGATTTGGCAGAGAGGGGGCTAGGGAAAGCCAACTCCAGCGGTACCCTACTCCTGACAAAATGTCTAGAACATGAACTCCTCATCACCAATACCCTGTCCGCCAGAGGGACAAATACAAGGCATCGTGGCAACACGCTCGCTCCAAACACTGGCACCTGCTTGACTATGTCATCGTCCGAGCAGGGATCGCAAGGATGTGCGCATCACCCGCGCCATGACAGGAGCTGACGACTGCTGGACGGACCACCGCCTAATCCGATCCATCATCGACATTAACTTTGCCCCAAAGCAGAGGGGACAGCAGAAGCAGTTCTGCAAAAAAGTTAATGCCGGGGCACTTAGAGACCCAGCTAAGAGAGCCCTATACAGCCAGCGCCTCACAGCCAATCTGGCGTCCCTTGATGACCCTGAGATGCTGAACGCCCGTAGCGCTTGGTCTGCCCTCCAGGCCTCTATAACCAGTGCCTGTGAAGAGGCACTTGGTTACTCAACCAGAAAACATCAGGACTGGTTTGATGAAAATGATCAGGAGATCAAAGAACTAATAGATCGCAAGTGCAAAGCACTTCTGAGCCTCAAACAACAACCCAACTCGAGAGCTGCAAAGCAACATTATAGACAGCTCAAGGCTCAGGTCCAACAAAAAACCTGGGACCTAAAGAACAGGTGGTGGATGGAGAAAGCACAGGAGATACAACAACTGGCTGACAGCCACGATATGCGAGGATTCTTCGCTACAGTCAAGGCCACCTACAGTCCAAACTTCCAAGGCCCCACCCCACTCCTGGCCAAGAATGGGGAAACACTCATCAAGGACACTGAGGCTGTCAGGGCCCGATGGAAGGAGCACTTTGAAGATCTCCTCAATCGAGACTCTGCCTTTGACTCGAGTGTTCTTGACTCCATCCCGCAGCATGCGACCCGCCACCAACTCAGTGAAACTCCAACGTTGCACGAGGTAGGCAAAGCCATAAAACAGCTCAAGAATAACAAGGCTACCAGTGCGGATGAAATCCCTGTTGAGGCGCTAAAGTATGGTGGAGTGGCGCTGTTGGCGCGGATACATGACCTAATTTCTCTCATCTGGAGGGAGGAGAGTATGCCGCAAGATCTGAGAGATGCAATGATTGTGACCATTTTTTTAAAAGAGGACAAGTCCGACTGCGGCAACTACAGGGGAATCCCCCTGCTATCAGCCACTGGGAAAGTTGTCGCTTGTGTTCTCCTCAATCGTCTTCTCCCTGTGGCCGAGGAGCTCCTCCTGGAAGCACAATGCGAATTTTGTCCCCTACGGGGCAAAACAGGCATGATCTTTGCAGCGCGACAGTTGCAGGAAAAATGCAGGGAGCAGCGCCAGCCCTTATACATGGCCTTTTTCGATCTTACAAAGGCCTTTGACACTGTCAACCGTGAGGGTCTATGGTGCGTCCTCCTCCGTTTCAGATGCCCCCAAAAGTTTGTCAACATCCTTCGCCTGCTTTACGATGACATGCAGGCTGTGATCCTTACCAACAGATCCATTACAGACCTAGTCCACATCCAGACCGGGGTCAAGCAGGGGCGTCATCGCTCCAACCCTCTTCTCAATCTTCCTCGCTGCCATGCTCCAACTCACAATCAACAAGCTCCCCGCTAGAGTGGAATTAAACTACAGAACCGGTGGGAAACTGTTTAACCTACGCCGCCTCCAGGCCAGGTCCAAGATCACCCCAACCTCTGTCGTTGAGCTGCAGTATGCGGACGATGCCTGCGTCTGCGCACATTCAGAGGCTGAACTCCAGGATATAGTCAATGTATTCACTGAGGCATATGAAAGCATGGGTCTTACGTTTAACATCCGTAAGTCAAAGGTCCTCCACCAGCCTGTCACCGCTGCACAGCACTGCCTTCCGATCATCAAGATCCACAGCGCGGCCCTGGACAACGTGGACCATTTCCCATATCTCGGGAGCCTCTTATCAACAAAGACAGACATCGATGCGGAGATTCAGCATCGCCTCCAGTGCGCCAGTGCAGTCTTCGGCCGTCTGATAAAAGAGTGTTTGAAGACCAGGCCCTCAAATCTGCCACCAAGCTCATGGTCTACAGGGCTGTAGTAAACCAGCCCTCCTGTATGGATCTGAGGCATGGACGATGCATAGAAGGCACCTCAAGTCGCTGGAGTTATATCACCAACAATGTCTCCGCAAGATCCTGCAAATCCCCTGGGAGGACAGGCGCATTAACCTCAGTGTCCCCAGTATTGAAGCACTGAGCACACTCGATCAGCTTCACTGGGCAGGCCACATAGTACGCATGCCAGATACGAGACTCCCTAAGCAAATGCTTTATGCGGAGCTCCTTCATGGTAAACGAGCCCAAAGGAGGACAGCCGAAACGTTATAAAGACACCCTCAAAGCCTCCCTGGTAAAGTGCAACCACTGACACCTGGGTACCCTGGCCGAAGACCGCCCGAGCTGGAGAAAGTACATCCGAGAGGGTGTTGAGCTCTTCGAGTCTCAACGCAAAGAGCATGAAGAGGCCAAGCGCAGGCAGCGGAAGGAGCGCGCAGCAAACCAGCCCCACCGACCCCTTCCCTCGATGAATGTCTGTTCCACCTGTAACAGGGTCTGTGTCTCTCATATCGGACTGTTCAGCCATCAAAGAGCTGACTTTGGGAGTGGAAGCAAGTCGTCCTCGGTTCCGAGGGACTGCCTATGATGATACATCCTCAAAGATCTCCAGCAAATTTGTCAAACATGATTTCCCTTTCCTAAAACCATGCTGACTCTGCTTGATTGAATTATGCTTTTCCAAATGTCCTACCACTGCTTCCTTAATAATGGACTCCAGCATTTTCCCAAAGACTAACCAGTTAGGATAACCAGTCTATAGTTTCCTGCTTTCTGTCTGCCTCCTTTTTTAAACAGGGGCGTTACATTTGCGGTTTAAAGGGATAGGCCGAGAAATTACAGGCCTGTCAGTCTATCCTCAGTGGTGGGAAAATTATTGTAAAAAATCCTGAAGGACAGGATAAATCTAGATTTAGAAAGGCAAGGATTAATCAGGTGCAGTCAGCGGGGATTTGTTAAGGGAAGATCGAGTTTGACTAACCTGATTGAATTTTTCGAGGAGGTAACCAGGGAGGTCGATGAGGTTAGTGTGTACGATATAATGTTTATGGACTTTAGTAAAGCTTTTGATAAGGTCCCACATGGCAGACTAGTCACGAAGTAAAAGCCCATGGGATCCAGGGCAAAGTGCCAAGTTGGATCCAAAATTGGCTTAGAGGTAGGAAGCAAAAGGTAATGGTTGATGGATGTTTTTGTGACTGGAAGGATGTTTCCAGTGGGGTTCTGCAGGGCTCAGTACTGGGTCCCTTGCTTTTTGTGGTATATATCAATGATCTAGATTTGAATATAGGGATATGATTAAAAAGTTTGCAGATGACACTAAAATTGGCTCTGTGGTTAATAATGAAGAGGAAAGTCATGGACTGCAGGAGGATATCAATCTACTGGTCAGGTGGGCAGAACAGTGGCAAATGGAATTTAATTTGGATAAGTGTGAGATAATGCACTTGGGGAGGGCTAATAAGGAAAGGGTATACACATTAAACGGTAGGCCACTTTGATTTGTAGATGAACAAAGGGACCTTGGAGTGCTTGTCCACAGATCCCTGAAAGTAGCAGGCCAGGTGGATAAAATGGTTAAGAGGCATATGGAATGCTTGCCTTTATTGGCCGAGGCATAGAATACAAGAGCAGGGAGGTTATACTTAAATTGTATAATACACTGGTCACAGCTGAAATACTGCGCGCAGTTCTGGCCACCATATTATAGGAAGGACGTGATTGCACTGGAGAGGGTGCAGAGGAAATGCTGCCTGGAATGGAGAATCTTAGCTATGATGACAGATTGGATAGGCTGGGTTTGTTCTCCTTGGAACAGAGGAGGCTGAGGGGAGACCTCATTGAGGTTGTATAAAATGTTGTGGGGCCTGGATATAGTGGATAGTAAGGGCCTATTTCCCTTAGTGGAGGGGTCAATTACGAGGGGGCATAGGTTTAAGGTGGTTGGTGGAAGGTTTAGAGGGGATTTGAGGGGAAGCTTCTTCACGCAGACGGTTGTGGGGGTCTGGAACTCACTGCCTGGTGGGCTGGTGGAGGCAGACACCCTCACCACATTTAAAAGGTGCTTGCATGTGCACTTGAAGTGTTGTAACCTGTAGGGTTACGGACCTAGAGCTGGTAAGAGGGATTAGACTGGATAACCTCTTGTTGGCTGGCGCAGGCACGATGGTAAGTACATCATAGAATGTAATACGACTAGAGTGATCTCCTGGACTAGTTTCGATCACCTGGATGGTTGGAGAGGAATTTTCCCAGATTTTATTCCCCATTTGGCCTGGGTTTTTATTTGTTTTTTTGCCTCTCCCAGGAGATCGCATGGCTCCAGGTAGGGTGGAGTGTAAAATGTTGCGATACACGGGGTATCGCAGTTGTGTGGGGCGGACTGGTTGGGCCGGATGCTCTTTACCTGTGCGCCATTGTTCATTGTTCATAGGTTTATATGTAACCTTCAGGGCTGCTGATCGAGAGCTGTGTGACTCTTTTTCGGCCGGCGTGGACACGATGGGCCGAAATGGCCTCCTTCTGCACCGTAAATTTCTATGTTTCTATGTTTCTATGCATTATTTTTGCTCTTTCGGTTCTCTTGAAATTCCCGATTAAAAAGCAACAAAATATTATTTTGCATGCTATACTGGTACATTTACTCCTACTTGACTTTTACCTTTAGTGTTAACATTTGCTGGTGCTAATTCTTCATCTGCAAAAGCTCTGCATTTTGTGTTACATTTCCACTAAACTGGAATAATCACAATTAGCTCATATAAACACATTCTTGGACTCATATTCTCATGATCAGCTTGATCGATAAGCCTATTTGATCCATGGAGCAATCAAATTATCAGAAATGTGAACTTCCCCAGTGTCTAAAACAAGATTGTACCCAATTGCTTCACAATGTCTTCGGGCTCAATTTTCCCCAAAGTATTTTTTTGGTGTATTTGAAGAGTTACGCCCGAATTTTTGGGGCCTAAGTACGGCAAAAAAAAAATTCTAAGTTTCCCCGTTGGATTTCTTCATTTTGGCGTAGCGTAACCCGACCTTTAGTTTTGGGGGTGGAGCCTTGATCTGCACCAAAAAGATCTGGTTGCCATGGTAACCAGGGACACAATGTAAGCTGAGACTGCAAAGTGAAGCATACAGCCACCTCCCAACACATTAAAAGAATTGAAAAACACATAGCACCAACTTAGTTCCAACCCCACCCAAAGGGCTTGCCATTCTCGGTCCCTATTCTCTCCCTCTCTGTCTCTCTCTTTCTCTCTCTCTCTCTGTGTGAACCGGAGACCGAGAATGTGATCGGACCAACAAGCCCTTCAGACGGGGTTGGAGGTAAGTTGCTGCTATATTTTTCAATTCTTTTAGTGAATCCCGGCATCTGCTGCACCGATTTCCATATCTGCGCTGATTTCCTTAACTCTCCGGAAGGTTTTTCTGGAGAGGCCACATACACTGGCCTAAGCAGAACTGGAGTAACTCTCAGCTGGCCAAACTTCCCTAAATGGCCAAAATTGGCGTAAGTGGCTGGTTACACCCTCTTTGGCTGAAAAAAAACTGACCTAAAAAAATCGTAACTAACTGACTTACACTGGTGCAAACTGATTGGGAAAACTGTAGTTTTTCAACGTAGGTCAAAAAAACGCTGCAAATCACTGGGGAAAATTGAGCCCATAGAAACGAATGGGGGCAATTTTGATTTTGGACAGTAGTATAAAACGGCCATTACCAGATCAGCCGCCCTTTATACATCTCTCCCTATTCTAATGTCCATTGGTTTCAACGAGTGGCTGATTTGATATCGCCCGTTTTACACTATCCTGCCAAGTCAAAATTACCCCCAATATGTGCACTGCAGGCCTGAGGCAATCTTTCTTAAAATGTCACACTAGCAATGAGGGAATTGTTTTTAAAATGGGTAACAGCTCCTATTTAGTGCTTCCAAAGCAAATTAGGCAGTTATTTCCCATTGCAAATGTTCTTCTCTACTCTCCTGAAGACTTCAAGTATCTCCCCCAAATAGCCACTCTTCACATGAGCGGCTAGACAGCAGGGGTAATTTAGAAAGCAGTGACAGGATCAGTCCAAGTCAGCATGGATTTATGAAAGGGAAATCATGCTTGACAAATCTTCTAGAATTTTTTGAGGATGCAACTAGTAGAGTGGACAAGGGAGAACCAGTGGATGCGGTGTATTTGGACTTTCAAAAGGCTTTTGACAAGTTCCCACACAAGAGATTAGTGTGCAAAATTAAAGCCACATGGTATTGGGGGCAATGTATTGACGTGGATAGAGAACTGGTTGGCAGACAGGAAGCAAAGAGTAGGAATAAACGGGTTCTTTTCAGAATGGCACGCAGTGACTAGTGGGGTACCGCAAGGTTCAGTGCTGGGCCCCAGCTATTTAAAATATACATCAATGATTTGAACGAAGGAATTGAATGTAATATCTCCATGTTTGCAGATGATACTAAGCTGGGTGGAAGAGTGAGCTGTGAGAAGGATGCTAAGAGGCTGCAGAGGGATGCATGGCAGATGCAGTGTAATGTAGATAAATGTGAGGTTATCCACTTTGGTGGTAAAAAAAAGGGAGGAGGAATATTAACTGAATGGTGACAGATTAGGAAAAGGAGAGCTGCAACGAGACCTGGGTGTCATGGTGCATCAGTCATTGAAAGTTGGCATGCAGGTACAGCAGGCGGTGAAGAAGGCAAATGGCATGTTGGCCTTCATAGCGAGATGATTTGAGTATAGGAGCAGGGAGGTCTTACTGCAGTTGTACAGGGCCCTGGTGAGGCCACACCTTGAATATTGTATACAGTTTTGGTCTCCTAATCTAGGGAAGGACATTCTTGCTATTGAGGGCATTCTTGCTATTGAGGGAGTGCAGTGAAGGTTCACCAGACTGATTCCCGGGATGGCAGGACTGACATATGAAGAATGATTGGATTAACTAGACTGATATTCATTGGAATTTAGAAGAATGAGAGGGGATCTCATGGAAACATATAAAATTCTGATGGGATTGGATAGGTTAGATGCAGGAAGAATGTTCCCGATATTGGGGAAGTCAGAACCGGGGGTCACAGTCTAAGGATAAGGGGTAAGCCATTTAGGACCGAGATGAGGAGAAATTTCTTCACTCAGAGAATTGTGAACCTGTGGAATTCTCTACCACAGAAAGTTGTTGAGGTCAGTTTGTTAGATATATTCAAAAGGGAGTGAGATGTGGCCTTTACGGCTAAAGGGATCAAGGGGTATGGAGAGAAAGCAGGAATGGGGTACTGAGTTTGAATGATCAGCCATGATCTTATTGAATGGTGGGCAAATTATTAGAATAAATTCTGAAGGACAGCGTAAACCTTCATTTAGAAAGACACAGATTAATCAAGGACAGTCAGCATGGATTTGTTAAAGGAAGGTCGTGTCTGACTAACTTGATTGAATTTTTTGAGGAGGTAACGAGGAGGGTCGATGAGGGCAGTGCATTTGATGTAGTGTATATGGATTTTAGCAAGGCTTTTGACAAGGTCCCAAATGGCAGGCTGATCAAAAAAATAAAAGCCCATGGAATCCAAGGGAGAATAACAAATTGAATTCAAAATTGTCTCAGTGGCAGGAAGCAAAGGGTAAAGGTTGATTGGTGTTTTTGTGACTGGAAGGCTGTTTCCAGTGGGCTTCCACATGGCTCAATGCTCGGTTCCTTGCTATTTGTAGTATATATTAATGATTTAGACTTAAATGTAGGGGGCATGATAAAGAAGTTTGCAGATGATACAAAAATTGTCTGTGTGGTTGACAGTGAGGAGGAAAGCTTTAGACTGCAGGAAGATATTGATGGACTGGTCAGTTGGACAGCAAAGTGGAAAATGGAATTCAATCCAGAGAAGTGTGAGGTAATGCATTTGGGGACCTGAACAAGTCAAGGGAATACACAATAAATGGGAGGATACTGAGAGGTGTGGAGGAACAGAGGGACCTTGGAGTGTATATCCATAGATCTTTAAAGGTAGCAGGACAGGCGATAACATAGTTAAAAAGGCATACGGAATGATTTCCTTTATCAGCTGAGACATATAGCCCCGATATTGGTGGCCTTACCGCCCACTGCCACCGGCTGCCGCCGACTGCCGCCGAGTTTTCGTTCCGGTCTCCCCTCTGTGCTAGTTTCCACTTGGGTTGGAGTGGGCGGGAGGGGAGTACTGCCGGGAACTGTCCGCTGATGGCTGCTGGTGGCCAAGTTGCGTAAGTGGCCTCCCGCCCACCGAGCTGCCAAATTGGTGCAGGTGGGTGTTGGCGGGAATCGGCACCAGAAGGGGGAAGGACTGCTGCATGGAGGCTGTTCTAACCCCGATGGTAAGTATGAAGACCTGCAGAAGAAGGTTAGTGAACATCTTTTAACTTTTTTTTTACAACGACGTACCTGTATGGGTTCCCCGAAGGTATTTCGGTGGCTTTTTTTGGTAATGGTTTTTACCTTTCAGGTCTTCCACTCTCCCTGGGCCCGACTCCATCCTCGGCAGCACTTGGGCGGCAAGAGCTTTTGCCTCCGAGATTGAGAGCTCCAGCCCGCTGCCGCCCAGATTGATACGTTAGCTGGTATTTTGCCGCCGGGCAGTACTGCCACCACTTTTAGTGGAATCTTCCTGGCAAAGTACCGCCCGGTCTTCCAGCGGCCATCAGCAGTCCTTTGGGCGGGCCTTGGCCTTCACCAATTTCGGCCCCATAGAATATAAGAGCAGGGAAGTTATGCTTGCACTGTATATAACACTAGCTGGGCCACAGCTTGAGTACTGCGTGCAGTTCTGGTCACCACATTACAGGAAAGATGTGATTGCACTAGAGAGGGTACAGAGGAGATTTACAAAGATGTTGCCAGGACTGGAAAATTTTAGCTATGAGGAAAGATTGGAAAGTCTGGGGTTCTTTTCTTTGGAACAAAGGAAGCCGAGGGGAGATTTAATTGAGGTGTATAAAATTACAAGGGGCCTAGATAGAGAGGATAGGAAGGATGTATTTTCCTTAGCAAAGGGGTCAACAGCCAAGGGACACAGATTTAAAGTAGTTGGTAGAAGGATTAGAGGCAAGATGAGGAAAATGTTTTTCACTTAGAGGGTGGAGGTCTGGAACTCACTGACTGAAAGGGTGGAAGAGGCAGAAACCCTCAGCACATTTAAAAAGTACTTGGATGTGCACTTAAAGAGCTGTGACCAACAGGGCTACGGACCTAGCGCTGGAAGGTGGGAATAGACTGGGTAGCTCTTTTTCGACCAGCGCAGACACGATGGGCTGAATGGCCTCATTCTGTCTCGTAATTTTTCTGTGATTCTATGATTCTATAACAATCAGGAGTGAAAAGAGAGGATCTGTTTCTCTGCTCCCTGGCCCAGGGAGACAACAGCTAATTACAGCACCTTTACATTAAACCCAGCTTAAGGTCAGCTAGCAAGAACTGAACCTGGTACTTTCCTGGTCGTTAGAAGTTTATTTCACGTCAGGCACTTACCAAAAGAGTCATCGGGGGAATAACTATAGTATTTTTTTAAACATTTATCTTCAACTATGTGTTATTGTTATGCTACCTAATGCAGAAAAAAATGATAAATTACCACTGAAGACAGCTTTAATCTTAATTACAGCTAGCATTAATTGTGTGACTTTGAGCACATTAGTCCAATATTAAAATTGATTTATTAGTAATGTGAACAGGTAACAATTGGATTAGGGCACCTTTATTCTCCTGAAGGCAATTAAACAAGAAGTTAGACCATTAATCTCTGCTGTTAAACCTGCATGAACAAAATGCATTTCTCAAAACCACTATCAGGGCTTCATAATTCTGCCAGACTTTGAGCAAGATACAGTTCTGCAGTTACAAAGTTGTTTTCTGAACGCTCCGGTTGAATTCAGCCTCAGTACCCTCGGTGTATATTTCTAATAGGTGGCGTAGATTTCTGATCCCTGATGAGTAAAGGAAGTACAAAATTACATAAATTCTCACAGGAGAGTCATGAATCAGATAGCTTAAAGCTGTATTTCAGAGCTGAGTTCATGTTACGACAATTGCCAAGAGACTGTGCTTAAAATACGGAAGTTTGCCTCAGATAGAGAAAAGCAGTACCATCTTGGCACTCAGATATGTGATTCTAATTCTTAGAACTGCAGCATTACATTTTAATTACAACTTGCTAGAACTCAAAACGATGGGTAATTACCCTTTGTTTTCTAAAAGAAAAATATTGAATTGCAAATATGACCACCAAAGGGAATAAAAGTTTCATTTTACTCAAAATCTTTGACGCCGAAATGTTATCATAGAGACAGGCTGCACCCTCAGCAGCAGTAGGGAAAAGGGAGAGCCGAGCTCACTTTTATCTTACCTTTGCATGAACTGGGGCAAAATGGCTACTTTTTGCTTTTTGCCATGGAGTGTGATTTAAAATTATTTCCTGATGGATTACCTGCTGGTGACCTTCGGGCAAACTGCGATTAGTTTTACCAAAGACATCTGGGGGCCCCGTCAGCGGCTGAAAATTATGACCTTGGCATTGTTGCCTGAAACCAGACACCGTGGAGCTAAGCTGCAAAATACCAGCATGCAGGCTTTTGTTTAGGATTCTAAGCAAGTTTCAAATTAGGCAGGACTGGAAAAAATGACTCATTTGAAGTTTTTTTTCCTCCTTCTTCTTGAAAGATTAATCCAGCATGCGCTCAGGGAACAACATCTTGCATTAATAACAGAGGGGGAAAAAAATCAATTAATTTTTTAATGAATTGCAAATGTGGTAGATGAGGTTTTGTATTTCATAAAAAGTAAAATTTATTCTTGTGTGAGGAGAGTTCGATTCTGGAAACACTGTTTGTAATTAGCTCCTACCTTACCCCGTAATACTGTAAAATCAAAACATTCTGTCAAAACCAGGTTTTTCTATCTTTCATCAGCAAAGAAAAGGATTAAGCCTAACTAACCCCTGCTGATGTCACAGGTGTCAGCCTGTTCTGCCAATCTGAAACGCTCACATTTTACTTCCAATCTGGATCAAATCATGCAACGATCAAAAAAACTTAAACTCTAGAAAGAAACCTCTTATTCCTTCTTTTCCTTTGTCTGAAACAGCAGCCAGCGGCAGGAGCTGAATTTTAAAATCTGAATGTGGACAACTCAAGTCAATCTGAATTGTCCAATTCTGATTTTGATGTGCTGCTTGAATCTGCTTGTAAACTGATTATTGTTTTTAGCACTCATTACCAGCAGCACGTTAACCTCAGCTTTACTTCATTTTCTTTTGGCATTGAAACCTGAGTCGTGGTTCCAAGGGTTTTATAGCCAGAGCTAGTAATTCCTTGTATGATCAGAAGGAAGCAGACTGGGCATACGTGAATCAAGGGCTCTCGGATGCAGATTTTCCTACAAGCCATTAGACTAGATTTCACATTTCTGTTGCATGATCCAGATTTTTTTTTAAACGTAAGAACATAGGAAATAGGAGCAGGAGTAGGCCATATGGCCTCTCGAGCCTGCTCCGCCATTTAATATGATCATGGCTGATCCGATCATGGACTCAGGTCCACTTCCCTGCCTGCTCCCCATAATCCCTTATTCCCTTATCGGTGAAGAAACTGTCTATTTCTGTCTTAAATTTATTCAATGACCCAGCTTCCACAGCTCTCTGAGGCAGTGAATTCCACAGATTTACAATCCTCTGAGAGAAGAAATTCCTCCACATCTCAGTTTTAAATGGGCGGCCACTTATTTTAGGATTATGACCCCTAGTTCTAGTCTCCCCTATCAGTGGAAACATCCTCTCTGCATCTACCTTGTCAAGCCCTATCATAATTTTATACATTTCGATAAGATCATCTTTCATCTTTCATTCTTCTGAATTCCAATGAGTAGAGACCCAACCTCATAAGTCAACCCCCTCATCTCTGGAATCAACCTAGTTAACCTTTTCTGAACTGCCTCCAAAGCAACTATGTCCTGGGACAAAAACTGTATACAGTATTCTCGGTGAGGCCACACCTGGAGTATTGTGTACAGTTTTGTTCTCCTAACTTGAGGAAGGACATTCTTGCTAATTGAGGGAGCACAGCAAAGGTTCACCAGACTGATTCCCAGGATGGCGGGACTGACATATCAAGAAAGACTGGATCAACTGGGCTTGTATTCACTGGAGTTCAGAAGAATGAGAGGGGATCTCATAGAAATGTTTAAAATTCTGATGGGTTTAGACAGGTTAGATGCAGGAAGAATGTTCCCAATGTTGGGGAAGTCTAGAACCAGGGGCCACAGTCTAAGGATAAGGGGTAAGCCATTTAGGACCGAGATGAGGAGAAACTTCTTCACTCAGAGAGTGGTGAACCTGTGGAATTCTCTACCACAGAAAGTTGTTGAGGCCAATTCACTAAATATATTCAAAAAGCAGTTAGATACAGTCCTTACTACTAGGGGGATCAAAGGGTATGGCGAGAAAGCAGGAATGGAGTACTGAAGTTGCATGTTCAGCCATGAACTCATTGAATGGCGGTGCAGGCTTGAAGGGCTGAATGGCCTACTCCTGCACCTATTTTCTATGTTTCTATGTTTCTATGCACTGTACATTGTGAATCAATCTATTGTAGTCCCTTTTAAACTTTTCAACATCCATCCCGTTTGATTCTAACACTGCACATCTCCATTCCATTTCCATGGGGAACAAATTTATAGATGACATGTAAGTCTATTGCCATATAAAACTCTTTGACTGTGAAATTTGGCCCGTTTGAACATATAAGAACATAAGAACATAAGAATTAGGAACAGGACTAAGCCATCTAGCCCCTCGAGCCTGCTCCGCCATTCAACAAGATCATGGCTGATCTGCCCGTGGACTCAGCTCCACTTACCCGCCCGCTCCCCATAACCCTTAATTCCCTTATTGGTTAAAAATCTATCTATCTGTGACTTGAATACATTCAATGAGCTAGCCTCATCTGCTTCCTTGGGCAGAGAATTCCACAGATTCACAACCCTCTGGGAGAAGAAATTCCTTCTCAACTCGGTTTTAAATTGGCTCCCCCGTATTTTGAGGCTGTGCCCCCTAGTTCTAGTCTCCCCGGCCAGTGGAAACAACCTCCCTGCCTCGATCTTGTCGATCCCTTTCATTATTTTAAATGTTTCTATAAGATCACCCCTCATCCTTCTGAACTCCAACGAGTAAAGACCCAGTCTACTCAATCTATCATCATAAGTTAACCCCCTCATCTCCGGAATCAGCCTAGTGAATCGTCTCTGTACCCACTCCAAAGCTAGTATATCCTTCCTTAAGTAAGGTGACCAAAACTGCACGCAGTACTCCAGGTGCAGCCTCACCAATACCTTGTACAGTTGCAGCAGGACCTCCCTGCTTTTGTACTCCATCCCTCTCGCAATGAAGGCCAACATTCCATTCGCCTTCCTGATTACCTGCTGCACCTGCAAACTAAATTTTTGGGATTCATGCACAAGGACCCCCAGGTCCCTCTGCACCGCAGCATGTTGTAATTTCTCCCCATTCAAATAATATTCCCTTTTACTGTTTTTTTTTCCAAGGTGGATGACCTCACATTTTCCGACATTGTATTCCATCTGCCAAACCTTAGCCCATTCGCTTAACCTATCCAAATCTCTTTGCAGCCTCTCTGTGTCCTCTACACAACCCGCTTTCCCACTAATCTTTGTGGCATCTGCAAATTTTGTTACACTACACTCTGTCCCCTCTTCCAGGTCATCTATGTATATTGTAAACAGTTGTGGTTTCAGCACCGATCCCTGTGGCACACCACTAACCACCGATTTCCAACCCGAAAAGGACCCATTTATCCCGACTCTCTGCTTTCTGTTAGCCAGCCAATTCTCGATCCATGCTAATATGTTTCCTCTGACTCCGTGTACCTTTATCTTCTGCAGTAACCTTTTGTGTGGCACCTTATCGAATGCCTTTTGGAAATCTAAATACACCACATCCATCAGTACACCTCTATCCACCATGCTCGATATATCCTCAAAGAATTCCAGTAAATTAGTTAAACATGATTTCCACTTCATGAATCCATGTTGCGTCTGCTTGATTGCAATATTCCTATCTAGATATCCGGCTATTTCTTCCTTAGTGATAGCTTCAAGCATTTTCCCCACTACAGATGTTAAACTAACCGGACTATTTTTTTAAACAGAGGCGTTACATTAGCTGCTTTCCAATCCGCTGGTACCTCCCCAGAGTCCTGAGAATTTTGGTAGATTATAACGAATGCATTTGCTATAACTTCCGCCATCTCTTTTAATACCCTGGGATGCATTTCATCAGGACCAGGGGACTTGTCTACCTTGAGTCCCATTAGCCTGTCCAGCACTACCCCCCTAGTGATAGTGATTATCTCAAGATCCTCCCTTCCCACATTCCCATGACCAGCAATTTTTGGCATGGTTTTTGTGTCTTCCACTGTGAAGACTGAAGTAAAATAATTGTTTAAGGTCTCAGTCATTTCCACATTTCCCATTATTAAATGCCCCTTCTCATCTTCTAAGGGACCAACATTTACTTTAGTCACTCTTTTCCGTTTTATATATCGGTAAAAGCTTTTACGATCTGTTTTTATGTTTTGCGCAAGTTTACTTTCCGAATCTATCTTTCCTTTCTTTATTGCTTTCTTAGTCATTCTTTGCTGTCGTTTAAAATTTTCCCAATCTTCTAGTTTCCCACTAACCTTGGCCACGTTATACGCATTGGTTTTGAATTTGATACTCTCCTTTATTTCCTTGGTTATCCACGGCTGGTTATCCCTTCTCTTACCGCCCTTCTTTTTCACTGGAATATATTTTTGTTGCGCACTATGAAAGAGCTCCTTAAAAGTCCTCCACTGTTCCTCAATTGTGCCACCGTTTAGTCTGCGTTTCCAGTCTACTTTAGCCAACTCTGCCCTCATCCCACTGTAGTCCCCTTTATTTAAGCATAGTACGCTCGTTTGAGACACTACTTCCTCACCCTCAATCTGTATTACAAATTCAACCATACTGTGGTCACTCATTCCGAGAGGATCTTTTACTAGGAGATCGTTTATTATTCCTGTCTCATTACACAGGACCAGATCTAAGATAACTTGCTCCCTTGTAGGTTCTGTAACATACTGTTCCAAGAAACAATCCCGAATGCATTCTATGAATTCCTCCTCAAGGTTACCCCGTGCAATTTGATTTGACCAATCGATATGTAGGTTAAAATCCTCCATGATTACTGCCGTTCCTTTTTCACGTGCCTCCATTATTCCCTTGATTATTGTCCGCCCCACCATGAAGTTATTATTTGGGGGCCTATAAACTACGCCCACCAGTGACTTTTTCCCCTTACTATCTCTAATCTCCACCCACAATGATTCAACATTTTGTTAATTAGAGCCAATATCGTCTCTCACAACTGCCCTGATATCATCCTTTATTAACAGAGCTACCCCACCTCCTTTCCCTTCTTGTCTATCTTTCCAAATTGTCAGATACCCCTGTATGTTTAATTCCAAGTCTTGGCCACTCTGCAACCACGTTTCTGTAATAGCCACCAAATCATACCCATTTGTAATGATTTGTGCCGTGAACTTATTTGCTTTATTTCGAATGCTGCGTGCGTTTAGGTAGAGTGTTTTAATACTAGTTTTTAAACCATGATTTTTAGTTTTGACCCCTCCTGCAGCCCCTTTATATTCATACATATTGTCCCTTCCTATCACCTTGTGGTTTACACTTACCCCAGTGCTACTCTGCTCTGTTGCCTCCTGTCTTTCGCATTCTTTCTTGGGGTCCTGTTCATCTCAGCCCTCAACCAATCTAAGTCGCTCAGAGCCCTCTCCTGGGTTCCGAATACTCATCGCATTGAGGCACCGAGCTTTCAGGCTTGCCTTTCTATTACACTTTGACCCTTTAGAATTTTGCTGTACAGTGGCCCTTTTTGTTTTTTGCCTTGGCATTCGTTTGCGTCAGCTGTTACAGCCAGTTTGGGTGACAAAATGCCCGCTGCCTTGCTTCCAGCCATTTCCTGTAGGCCCCACGATGCCCACCATTTTGGACAGTTCAGCAGCGCTGTCGCTGCCTCCATAAAATTGAAATGCGGCAGATCGTGACGTCAATGAATGTGCAATGCTGATTTGACACACGAATGCCATTTTCAACATTGCAACTCCATTCAACACCTTCTTCAAACCACGAACAACTGGCCATGCGTTCAGCAGCAGGAAGGAATCCTCCGCCAGTGCTATTTCAAGGAATCAGCAATAACTTGCAGCTGACTTGCTTTTTGATTTCTCATGGCACTGTTTAAATTTGTACAAAGGCTTGAACCTTTCTAAAGATATTTAAAGTTGGTGAAGTGACAAGGAATGTTGCTGCAAGAGGAGAATGCGTCACTTCTCATAGGGTTCTGCCCACACCACTTGCTCCCAATCAGGGGGCTCTACTTGCAGACCTGGTGTGCTCGATTATGACATGGAGCAGAGGCAGCGAAGAAGAGGACGAGATGCTCACAGAGGGAGGAGGAGGGGCAGGAAGGCTCTCAGCAGGTGGCCTTACCCACCTAGGGGCTTCTGAGAGCACTTTTGCTACTTGCACTTAAGTCAGGGGCAGCATATGCGGAGGCTGCACTTCACCAAGGAGGTGGTCACAGAACTCTGCCACCTCCTGCAACCAGACCTGCCGCCTCAGAGCAGGGCATTGATGGCACTGCCAATGGCCCTTGAGGTAACCATGGCCTTCAATGTTTTCATCACCGGAATCTTCCAGTCTGGAGCGGGTGACATAGCTACCATCTCCAAGTTGGCTGAACAGTCTAATATGAGTCCCTGTCACAGGTGGGACAGATAGTCGTTGAGGGAAGGGGCGGGTGGGACAGGTTTGCCACACGGTCTTTCTGCTGCCTGGGCTTGATTTCTGCATGCTCTCGGCGATGAGACTTGCGGTGCTCAGCGCCCTCCCAGATGCACTTACTCCACTTAGGGCGGTCTTTGGCCAGGGACTCCCAGGTGTCAGTGGGGATGTTGCACTTTATCAGGGAGGCTTTGAGGGTGTCCTTGTTGTTATGTATGTAAACATTATAACTGTATAAAACTTGCCACCAGAAGGCGCAACTGTTGGAGGCCCAAGGGTCACCTGCACACCTCGTGCAAGGCATTATAAAAGGTTGTCTGCCATGCTGCTTGGGCACTCTGGAGTTGTATTAAAGAGACTAAGGTCACATCAGTTTTAGCTCACTCAATCTTGTGAAGTTCTTCCATACTTAACAATTGGCGACAAGTAACAGATTACGAACTTTCACGCGGTCATGGCTGCCATTGGTATTTTAGAGAGATTTGTAGAGGGTGATGATTGGGAAGCCTTTGTTGAGTGTCTCAGCCAATACTTTGTGGCCAACGAGCTGGATGGGTTTGATATAGCGATCAAGCGCAGGGCGATTCTCCTCACCGTGTGTGGGTCCACAATATACGGCCTCATCAAGAATCTGCTAGCATCGGAGAAACCAATGGAGAAGACATATACAGAGTTGTGTACGCTGGTTCGGGAACACCTCAAGCCGAAGGAGAGCGTCTTAATGGCCAGGTATCGCTTCTATACGCACCACCGCTCCGAGGGCCAGGACGTGGTGAGTTATGTCGCCGACCTGAGACACCTTGCAGGAACTTGCGAATTTGCTGGATTTTTGGAGGAAATGCTGCGGGACTTTTTTGTGCTTGTAATCGGCCACGAGGTCATTCTTCGCAAGCTGCTGTCTGCCGAATCCCCAGACATGAGTAAGGCCATCACGTTAGCCTTGGCATTCATATTCACGAGCGATAATAGCAGACAGATATCTCCCCAGCATCGAAGCTCACTGGCAAGTACTGTGCATAAAATAATGTCGCTAGCAAACAGAACTGCATATTGCAGGGTCTATATGTCTGTAGCTGCAAGACCTAGGATGACTCAGAGTCTGGCATCGAGTGTGAATGCAAATCCATTAGCACCACGTTGGCACTGCGGGGGTAATCATCGAGCCCATCAATGTCGATTCAAGCACTACGTGTGCAAAAGCTGTGAAACAATGGGGCACCTCCAGCGAAGGTGCAAGAGTGCTGCGACTCACCACGTGGCAGAGTCAGCAGAGGATGATCGATCCGGCGCGGATCATGCAGAACAAACAAGAGAGGCAACTCAACCCAAGGGGGTACACACCTTGACCACCAAGAGCCCTCCTATCATGCTGAAAGTCAAATTGGACGGTATTCCGGTATCAATGGAGTTGGACACGGGGGCGAGTCAGTCAATTATGAGCCAGAAGGCTTCTGAGAAACTGTGGGGCAACAAGGCCCAAAGGCCCAAATTGAGCCCGATTCAGACAAAGCTGCACACCTACACCAAAGAGCTCATACCAGTCATTGGCAGTGCGGCAGTTAAGGTATCATACGATGGAGCTGTGCATGATCTATCACTGTGGATTATACCAGGCGATGACCCAATGCTATTCGGCAGAAGCTGGCTGGGAAAGATTCGATGCAACTAGGACGACATCAAAGCACTATCTTCAGTGGATGATGCCTCGTGTGCCCAAGTGCTGAGCAAGTTTCCGTCGCTATTTGAACCAGGCATCGGCAACTTCACAGGCACCAAGGTGCAGATCCATCTAGTCCCCAATGCAAGTCCTGTTCATCACAAGGCTCGAGCGGTTCCATATATGTTGAGGGAGAAAGTCAAGATCGAACTGGTCAGACTTCAACAAGAGGGAATCATATTGCCAGTCGAGTTCAACGAGTGGGCCAGTCCGATTGTTCCGGTGTTGAAAAGCGATGGCACGGTCAGAATCTGCGGAGACTACAAGGTAACGATCAACAGAGTCTCGTTACAGGACCAGTACCAGTTTCCTTTTAAATCTCATCTCACAGTCAGAACATTTAAAAGGTCTCACATTGGTGTGAACTAGTTGGTGTCTCAGTAGGTGGGTTGAATTCATGAATCCCTTCCCACACTCGGAGCAGTGAATATACAGTACAAACACAGGACAGGAACAGCTATAATGAGATCGATTATAGTAAAACATGTTTCTTAGAGTTTTTAAAAGAAAATTTAGTTTTTTGTTTCCAAAGTCAGGTTCCAAGTAATTTTTATTTAAAAAAAAACCCTTTTGCTGTTCTGCAACTGGGTTTAGAATCTACACAAGGCGGATGACCTGTTCGCAATGTTAGCAGGGGGGAAGTCATTCACCAAGTTGGACCTAACCCGGCCTAAATGACACAGGAGCTGGCTGAATCTTCGAAAAGATTGACGAGCTTCAACACGCACAAAGAACTGTTTATATACTACAGGTGCCCTTGTGGGATTCGCTTGACTGCTGCCATCTTCCAGAGGAACATGGAGAGTCTGCTAAAATCGGTTCCGTGCACCGTTGTGTTTCAAGATCATGACACCACCAAACACCTGCACAACCTGGAAGAGGTTCTAAGTCGACTAGACAGAGTGGGACTCAGGCTGAAATGCTCCAAGTGTCTTTTCCTGGTGCCAGAGGTTGAATTTTTGGGGAGAAAGATTGCGGCAGACGGCATCAGACACAGGGACTCAAAGACGGAGGCCATCAAGAATGCACCCAGACCACAGAATGTGATGGAGCTGCATTCGTTTCTGGGACTCCTCAACTATTTTGGTAACTTTCTACCCGGGTTAAGCACTTTGCTGGAACCATTGCACATGTTGCTACGTAAGGGTGACGACTGGGTTTGGGGTAAATCTCAAGAGACAGCCTTTGAGAAAGCCAAAAACCGACTTTGTTCCAATAAATTACTTGTATTGTATGACCCATGTAAACGTTTAGTGCTAGCTTGTGATGCATCTTTGTACGGGGTCGGCTGTGTGTTACAGCAAACTAATGTATCGGGCAAACTTCAACCGGTTGCTTATGCATCTAGAAATCTGTCTATGGCTGAAAGAGCCTACAGTATGGTCGAAAAAGAGGCGTTAGCATGAGCATACGGGGTTAAGAAAATGCATCAATACCTATTTGGACTCTTGTTCGAGCTTGAAACTGACCACAAACTGCTCATTTCGCTGTTTTCAGAGAGCAAAGGTATAAACACCAATGCTTCGTCCCGCATCCAAAAATGGGCATTCACATTGTCCGCCTATGACTATGTTATCCGCCACAGACCAGGCACGGAGAACTGTGCTGATGCCCTCAATCAGCTATCATTGTCCACTACCAGGGTGGAAATGGTGCAGCCCGCAGAGTTGCTTCTGGTCATGGATGCTTTTGAGAGCAAGGGGTCACCCGTCACAGTTCGCCAGATCAGGACCTGGACCAGCCACAATCCTGTGCTATCACTTGTAAAAAGTTGCGTCCTCAATGGGAGCTGGTTGGCCGTTCCCGGGGAAATGCAAGATGAAATTAAGCCGTTTCACCGATGCAAAGATGAAATGTCCATCCAGTCGGATTGTCTCTTATGGGGTAATCACGTGGTTTTGCCAAAAAAAGGCAGGGAAACGTTTATACGCGACCTACACAATACCCACCCAGGCATAGTCATGATGAAGGCTATAGCCAGGTTGCATGTTTGGTGGCCAGGCATTGACTCGAACTTAGAGTCATGCATACACCAGTGCAACACATGATCACAATTGAGCAATGCACCAAGGGAGGCTCCATTGAGTCTGTGGTCATGGCCTTCCAAATCGTGGTCCAGGATCCATGTAGATTTTGCTGGCCCCTTTTTCGGAAAGATGTTTTTAGTCGTAGTGGATGCTTACTCTTAATGGATTGAATGCGTAATCATGTCATCCAGCAAATCCACTGCCACCATTGAAAGCCTCCGGGCTATGTTCACCACCCATGGCTTGCCCGACGTCCCTGTCAGTGACAATGGACCGTGTTTCACAAGCTCGGAATTCAATGAGTTTATGACCTGCAATGGCATCAAGCATGTCAGGTCTGCCCTGTTTAAGCCCGCATCCAATGGTCAAGTGGAACGGGCAATCCAAACTATCAAGCAAAGCTTGAAATGCGTGACGGAAGACCTGCTTATCTCGGGTTCTGCTCAGCTACTGGAAACAACCCCACTCGCTCACTGAGGTTCCCCCTGCAGAATTGTTAATGAAGAGAGCACTCAAAAACAGGCTCTCCCTAGTCCACCCGGATCTAAACGATCATATGGAAACCTGGCATCACCGGCAAAACATGTACCACGATCGCGCGGCTGTATCGCGTAACATTGATAACGACCCTGTGTTTGTCTTGAATTACGGTCATGGTCCTAAATGGGTCGCTGGCACTGTCTTGGCCAAGGAGGGGAACAGAGTGTATATAGTCAAACTATTGAATGGACAAACAGGCAGAAAGGATTTGAATCAGACCAAACTGCGGTTCATGGACAACCAGGAACAACCTGAAGAGGACATCACTATCATCAATCCACCAACACACACCCAACCAGCAATCGACTTCGCTTCAATCAAGAGGATGAACCCACCATTCCCAAGAGTCCTGTCAGACTAGACGTGCCGCAGTGCAGCAATGGTCCAACCAACTCACCCATGCCAGAGTTTGAACTCAGATGATCAACCAGGAAGCGTAGGACCCCAGATCGTCTCTGTCATGTATTCAACTATCATTGTAACCCATATATAAGCTGACCTAAGTTGTACACCTTAAGAACATTGACTACAAGGGGGTGAACTTGTGGGAGACACTCCTAACCTGGACTTGCAGGTATAAAAGGGGAAGCTCTGCCGACCTTCATCACTTGAGGTCTTGGTAATAATGGTAACTGGTCACAGAGTGACCTTCTCTCAAGTATGGGCCTCGTGTGCATTTATACTGTATAGTACTGATATATCAGTCTGAACTTAGAAATAATTTGTGTAAAATATTTTGGGGGGAGTGATGTTATGTATGTAAACATTGTAACTGTGTAAGACTTGTCTCCAGAGGGCGCAACGTTGGAGGCCCAAGGGTCACCTGCACACCTTGTGCAAAGGAGTATGAAAGGTTGTCTGCCATGCTGCTTGGGCACTCTGGAGTTGTATTAAAGAGATTAAGGTCACATCAGTTTTAGCTCACAGTACTCAGCCTTGTGGAGTTCTTCCATACTTAACACTTGTAACATTTCCGCTGCCCACCTTTGGCTCATTTGCTATGAAGGAGTTCCGATTAGAGCGCTTGCTTTGGGCGTCTTGTGTCAGGCATGCGAACAATGTGGCCTGCCCAGTGGAGCTCATCAAGTGTGGTCAGTGCTTCAATGCTGGGGATGTTGACCTGGTCGAGGATGCTAATGTTGGAGTGTCTATCCTCCCAGGGGATTTGTAGGATCTTGCGGAGACATCGTTGGTACTATTTCTCCAGCAACTTGAGGTGTCTACTGTACATGGTCCATGTCTCTGAGCCATACAGGAGGGCGGGTATTACTACAGCCCTGTAGACCATGAGCTTGGTGGCAGTTTTGAGGGCCTGATCTTCAAACATCCTTTTTCTCAGGCAGCCGAAGGCTGTACTGGCGCACTGGAGGCAGTGTTGAATCTCGTCGTCAATGTCTGCTCTTGTTGATAAGAGGCTCCCGAGGTATGGGAAATGGTCCACATTGTCCAGGTACCGTGCTGTGGATCTTGATGACTAATCATCTTTGTGTAATCCCTTACTGCCTGTCCTTTGTGTTCCTTTTCCTACTCTAGTGTTCCTATGCAGTGCTACCGCAATGGCTGCAGCATGGCTGGTGGAAGGCGGCTGACTTTCTGTGGGGAAGACCGCAGATGGCCTTGCAGGATAACCTCGAACAACTCTGGGTCTAAACTGCACCATGTCGGCAAGAGCGGCAGCGGTTTGGACTGGCCAAATGACAGGCAGCAGCAAAGGCATTAGCGGTGGTGGGAGTAGGAATGCTGTCATCCTGAGAGAGGACAGCAGGTTCTTGCTCCATGGAGCCACAGCCACTCCCCCAGGGCAGTGCCTCAGCAATCCTAGTAATCTACTGAAGAACAGATTGCTGGACAGCTGTGACACCCTGCAGCCCCTTTCCACACTCGTAAATCCAACCACATTGGCAGCAGCCTAATTTTGCGTGGCAGCAAGCTAAGCCTGCATGAGAGCAGTCTGAGTTTCCACTGCAGCCCTGAGACATTGGCTGTGATTTTCCCATATACCACCCGCATGGTGCGGGGGCGGGGCAGGATTTGGTAGACGGCGGGGAAAAAGTTTTAACTCCACAGCGTGTATGTGATGTAATGGGTGGGTTTCCTGCCTGGAAGTCAGCCTGATTGACAGGCTGCCTTTCAGACGGGCGGGGATCGCAGACCAGGACACCACAGCGCCAGGTAGGTGCTGAGTCTAAGTGAAGTGGGGGCGTGGGGGTGTTCCAAGCTGGGAGGGGGGGAGGTCTAAGCCCAAGAAGAGGCAAGCCTGGGGCGGTGTCCCATTCCCCAAGTGTGTCCCAGGGCAGGAAAAAGAACGGAAGAGCTATAGTGGTAGGGGATTCTATTGTAAGGGGAATAGATAGATGTTTCTGCTGCCGCAAGCGAGACTCCAGGATGGTATGTTGCCTCCCTAGTGCAAGGGTCAAGGATGTCTCGGAACGGTTGCAGGACTTTTTGGAGAGGGAGGGTGAACAGCCAGTTGACGAGGTGCATGGAGGTGCCAACGATATAGGTAAAAAATGGTATGAGGTCCTACAAGCTGAATTTAGGAAGCTAGGAGTTAAATTAAAAAGTAGGACCTCAAAGGTAGTAATCTCAGGATTACTACCAGTGCCACGTGCTAGTCAGAGTAAGAATCACAGGATAGCTCAGAAGAATATGTGGCTTGAGGAGTGGTGCAGAAGGGAGGGATTCAAATTCCTGGGACAATAGAACCAGTTCTGGGAAGGTGGGACCAGTACAAATCGGACGGTCTGCACCTGGGCAGGACTGGAACCAATGTCGTAGGGGGAGTGTTTGCTAGTTCTGTTGGGGAGGAGTTAAACTAATATGGCAGGCGGATGGGAACCTATGCAGGGAGACAGAGGGAAGTAGAATGGGGGCAGAAGCAAAAGATAGAAAGAAGAAAAGTAAAAGTGGAGGGCAGAGAAACCCAAGGCAAAAATCAAAATGGGACACATTACAGCAAAATTTTAAAGGGTAAAGTGTGTTAAAAAGACAAGCCTGAAGGTTCTGTGCCTCAATGCGAGGAGTATTCGTAATAAAGTGGACGAATTAACAGCACAGGCAGCAATTAATGAATATGATATAATTGGTATCACGGAGACATGGCTCTGGGTGACCAAGGCTGGGAACTCAACATCCAGGGGTATTCAACATTCAGGAAGGATAGACAGGAAGGAAAAGGAGGTGGGGTAGCGTTGCTGGTTAAAGAGGAAATTAACGCAATAGTAAGGAAGGACATTAGGTTGGATGATGTGGAATCTGTATGGGTGGAGCTGTGGAATACCAAAGGGCAGAAAACGCTAGTGGGAGTTGTGTACAGATCACTAAACAGTAGTAGTGAGGTTGGGGACAGCATCAAACAAGAAATTAAGGATACGTGCAATAAAGGTACAGCAGTTATCATGGGTGACTTTAATCTACATATAGATTGGGCTAACCAAACTGGTAGCAATACGGTGGAGGAGGATTTCCAGGAGTGTATTAGCGATGGATTTCTAGACCAATATGTCGAGGAACCAACTAGAGAGCTGGCCATCCTAGACTGGGTGATGTGTAATGAGAAAGGACTAATTAGCAATCTTGTTGTGTTTGGCCCCTTGGGGAAGAGTGACCATAATATGGTAGAACTCTTTATTAAGATGGACAGTTAATTCAGAGACAAGGGTCCTGAGCTTAAGGAAAGGTAACTTCGATGGTATGAGACGTGAATTGGCTAGAATAGACTGACAAATGATACTTAAAGGGTTGACGGTGGATAGGCAATGGCAAACATTTAAAGATCACATGGATGAACTTTAACAATTGTACATCCCTGTCTAGAGTAAAAATAAAACGGGGAAGGTGGCTCAACCGTGGCTAACAAGGGAAATTAAGGATAGTGTTAAATCCAAGGAAGAGGCATATAAATTGGCCAGAAAAGGCATCAAACTCGAGGACTAAGAGAAATTTAGAATTGAGCAGAGGAGGACAAAGGGTTTAATTAGGAGGGGGGAAATAGAGTATGAGAGGAAGCTTGCTGGGAACATAAAAACTGACTGCAAAAGCTTGTATAGATATGTGAAGAGACAAAGAGTAAAGACAAACGTAGGTCCCTTGCAGTCAGATTGAGGTGAATTTATAATGGGGAACAAAGAAATGGCAGACCAGTTGAACAAATACTTTGGTTCTGTCTTCACGAAGGAATACACAAATAACCTTCCAGAAATACTAGGGGACCGAGGGTCTAGTGAGAAGGAGGAACTGAAGGAAATCCTTATTAGGCGGGAAATTGTGTTAGGGAAATTGATGGGATTGAAGGCCGATAAATCCCTGGGGCCTGATAGTCTGCATCCCAAGTACTTAAGGAAGTGGCCCTAGAAATAGTGGATGCATTGGTGGTTATTTTCCAACAATCTATCAACTCTGGATCAGTTCCTATAGACTGGAGGATAGTAATGTAACATCACTTTTTAAAAAAGGAAGCAGAGAGAAAACGAGTAATTATAGATCGGTTAGCCTGACATCAGTAGTGGGGAAAATGTTGGAATCAATTATTAAAGATGAAATAGCAGCGCATTTGGAAAACAGTGGCAGGATCGGTCCAAGTCAGCATGGATTTATGAAAGGGAAATCATGCTTGACAAATCTTCTAGAATTTTTTGAGGATATAACTAGTAGAGTGGACAAGGGAGAACCAGTGGATGTGGTGTATTTGGACTTTCAAAAGGCTTTTGACAAGGTCCCACACAAGAAAATGTTGTGCAAAATTAAAGCACATGATCTTGGGGGTAATGTACTGATGTTGATAGAGAACTGGTTGGCAGACAGGAAGCAGAGAGTCGGGATAAACAGGTCCTTTTCAGAATGGCAGGCAACAACTAATGGGGTACTGCAGGGCTCAGTGCTGGGACCCCAGCTATTTACAATATACATTAATGATTTAGATGAAGGAATTAAGTGTAATATCTCCAAGTTTGCAGGTGACATTAAGCTGGGTGGCGGTGTGAGCTGTGAGGCGGATGCTAAAAGGCTGCAGGGTGACTTGGACAGGTTAGGTGAGTGGGCAAATGCATGGCAGATGCAGTATAATGTGGATAAATGTGAGGTTATCCACTTTGGTGGCAAAACCACGAAGGCAGAATATTATCTGAATGGCGGCAGATTAGGAAAAGGGGGGGTGCAACGAGACCTGGGTGTCATGGTACATTAGTCATTGAAAGTTGGCATGCAGGTACAGCAGGTGGTGAAGAAGGCAAATGGTATGTTGGCCTTCATAGCTAGGGGATTTGAGTATAGGAGCAAGGAGGTCTTACTGCAGTTGTACAGGGCCTTGATAAGGCCTCACCTGGAATATTGTGTTCAGTTTTGGTCTCCTATTCTGAGGAAGGACGTTCTTGCTATTGAGGGAGTGCAGCGAATGTTCACCAGACTGATTCCAGGGATGGCAGGACTGACATATGAGGAGAGACTGGATCGACTGGGCCTGTATTCACTGGAGTTTAGAAGGATGAGAGGGGATCTCATAGAAACATATAAAATTCTGACGGGACTGGACAAGTTAGATGCAGGAAGAATGTTCCCGATGTTGGGGAAGTCCAGAAGCAGGGGACACAGGATAAGGGGAGAAACTTCTTCAATCAGAGAATTGTTAACCTGTGGAATTCCCTACCACAGAGAGTTGTTGATGCCAGTTCATTGGATATATTCAAGAGGGAGTTAGATTTGGCCCTCACGGCTAAAGGGATCAAGGGATATGGAAAGAAAGCAGGAAAGGAGTATTGAGGTGAATGATCAGCCATGATCTTATTGAATGGTGGTGCAGGCTCGAAGGGCCGAAAGGCCTACTCCTGCACCTATTTTCTATGTTTCTATGTTTCTATGATCTCGGGGTGTCCAATCCACGACCTCGATGTGATCCGATTCCTGACCCTGGGGCTTAATCTCGATTCCCGGAAGGTCCGATCCACGACCCGGGGTGGGGAGGGGGGCTGGGGGTGGGATTGATCTGCGGGGTGGTGGGCGGGGGGGAGTCAGATCCACGACCCCGAATAGAGGGTCCGATCCTCGACCCCGAGGAGGGATAGGCTGCTGCTGGGGGAGCTTGGCGGCTGGAAGGAAGCACTCCTGCTCCCCCTGGGCCACAGGGATTGCTCCCCAAAGCTGTACTTGCCTTATTGCAGCTACTGGGAATCCTGAGCTCTGCGATTCCTGGCTGCTTGCAGTTATACTTGTACAGTAGGTTATAGCAGAGGCTTCAGGTCCCATTATCATAATTAAAATGCCAACCTGCCTCCTGGCAGTGGGTTGGCTACCCGCCCCCAAACCTTTTTGAGTAAATGGTAAATGGCCGGATTGGAGGCAGGTTGGGGTCAGGTTTAAGATTTTTCCAACTCTCACTTGCCCCCATCTTGTTTTTTTCCTGTGAAAATTCCCCCCATTGGGTCGCGTCTGCCTGTGCTGCATTGAAAGTTACAAGATCGCTCATCCCACACAGGACCATGGTTGGGTCCATAAGTTGATTTGTCCATCCTGGAAATCATGGGCTCCAAGCTCCCTGCAAAAATCCGTGCAATGTTGGAGCCGGACTCCTCCATACTTCTTGACACTGACAAGAAGCTCTCTGCTAGGCTTGTCATTGCACCCAACACCCTTCTTCTGAAGGCTGTCCCATCTTGATCATCATCTGAGTCCTGTGCAGCAGTACGCGTGCACGAACCTGCCCTCCGGGGTGCTGGCACCCGAGTTACCCTTTCCCTCTGGCTTGGCTGCAGCCCACTTAGGCCCGGTGACTCACTATGTGCAGATCCTGCCCCTATACTTCCTTCTAAAGTCCATGCAGTACCATTTTTTGAGCTGATGCCTGGGATTGTCTGATCGTGTGATGGTCCCTCTTCTTCTCCTTCACTCTCCTCCTCCACTACCTCTGGGATAAGCAGGGCTGGTGGGACTTTTGGGTATCTGAAACGAGAAAGGCACAATGGGTGGGTTGTGGTGAGGGAAAGGGGATAAAGCAAGATGTGTGTGCTTGCACCATCAGCAGCTTGTAAGTGAGAAGAGATTGTGGGATGAGAGGGAATTGGGATGTGAGAAGAAAGATTAGGTAGGAGCATACTGGTCCCTCCAGCACTGTTTCCTCCAGCTCCATCAGGTTTTGCAGTTGGGTTTCGCCAATGCTCATCTGCTTTTGTTCTCTGCAGTTATGAGCCACCTTTGCCTGCAAGAGAAAGTGAAGTGTGTCAGTGAGTGTGATGCAATGTGTTTGGGTGATTTGTCTGCCATGGTTGAATAGCTGGCAGTGTGTGCATGGTGTGAGATGTGGGTGTGAATCTTGCAGCAGTAATAAGTGTGTAAGAGTGAGGTGAAGCTATGATTGTGAAATATGAGTGGTGATTGCTAGAGGTTGTTGGTGGTCGGTAATGGGAGCGTTATGCATTGAGCAGTGGGTAAGCCATGCAGATGGTAGGATTTAACACTTGAAGACTCCACTTTCCCACCCAATCGCTATCTCCCTTGATTCCCCTAGAGTACAACAATCTATCTATCTCAGTCTTGAATATACTTAACGATTCAGCCTCCACAGCCCTTTGGGGTAGAGAATTCAAAGATACACAACCCTCTGTGTGAAGAAATTCCTCAACTCAGTCCTCATTGGCCGACCCCTTATCCTGAGACTTTGCCTCCTTGTTTTGAAAAATATCTATCTCACAAATAGATTTTATGCTGGTGCCAATTCAGATACATGGCAATATAACTGATGAATAACCTACAACCAATTATACCATTCTACTAAACAACAATTTCCATTTATATCATGCCTTTAACTTAGTAAAACATCCCAAGATACTTCATTGGGGCATAATCAGACAAACATTGACAACAAGCCAAAGAAGGAGATATTAGGATGGGTAACTAAAAGCTTGGTCACCAAGGGGCAGCATGTAGTTAGGAAATAGGATGGGGTCAAGGATAGATCCTTGTGGGACTCTAGAAGTAATGGTGCAGGAGTGGGAAGAGAAGCCATTACGGGAAATTATCTGGCTACGACTAGATTGGTAAGAGTGGTACCAGGCGAGGGCAGTTCCATCCAGCGAGACAACAGAGGAGAGGCATTGGAGCAGAATGGTGTGGTCAACTGTGTAGAAGGCTGCAGACAGGTTAAGGGATGAGGAGGGATTGTGCACCATGGTCACAGTCACACAGTGTTATGTATGCATGCTTGTATTGTTATATGATATCTGTAACACTGAATGTAACTTACACTGTACACACCTTACCTATACACCAGAGGGTGCTGCTGCTGGAGACCTAAGGGTTACCTGCACACTACAAGTAACCCAGTATAAAAGGGAGCTCACCTCTTGGTGACCTCGCTCGAGGAGCTGCAAATAAAGGACTACAGTCTACACAGTTTGAGTACCGTACCCCTGCCTCGTGGAGTCATTAACAAGGTGTCTACATATATAATAACTGGCGACAAGGTCATGAACTACACGCACAGCATGTCGAATCTCAGCAACTTTCAACAATTCACCGATGGGGATGCTTTTATGGAAAGATTGGAACATTTCTTCATAGCCAATGACCTGGATGGGGAGACACCGGCTACACTACCGCACAAGTGCAGGGCCATCCTGCTTAGCAGTTTTGGGCCTAGCATCCATTGTCTCGTCAGGGACATGCTAGCCCCGGAGAAGACAACAACTAAGAGCTATGAGGAACTTGTAACACTAATACAAGAGCAACTAAAAGCAAAAAAAAGCAGCCTTACTGCCAGGCACCGGTTCTACACTTACCGACGACCTGAAGGCCAAGAAATTCCTAAGTATGCTGCACATTTAAGAAGATTGGCTGCACCGTGTGATTTTGGCGACTACCTTAATGAAGCACTAAGGAACATATTTCTTATCGGAATTGGCCACGAGGGCCTCCTCCATAAATTGCTCTCTGCGAACATTACAGTCACCCTGCAGATGGCAATTAAAGTGAACCAGACCTACTTGATTTCGGTCGGCAACTCCAGGTGAGTATTGACCCAGGACTCTAAACCGATGAATGCAGTGCACCGAATGGCTACCTCTAAAGGCAGAAATGCTGCCCCGGGTCCTGCAACCCTGAGTCCGCCACATGGGCAAACCGGCTGGCTCCGTGCTGGCGCTGTGGAGGAAACCACAGGGCCCACCAGTGCCGCTACAAAGACTATACCTGCAAAGGCTGCAAAGAGAAAGGGCACCTTCAGAGAATGTGCAGAAAAAACTTTGCTCACCGCGTCACTGAAGAGTTGATTGATCACCGGGGCTCCGACACAGATGAAAACGAATCTGCTCAACCTCTGGCAGAAGAGTATGGAATTTATACCTGCTCCACCAAAAGTTTTCCGTGTAAGATGGACATTGACGGAGTTCCAGTTTAAATGGAGATCGACACAGGGGCGAGCCAGTCTATGATGAGCCAGACTGATATGTCCTTACTCTACAGTATAAATGCACACGAGGCCCATACTTGAGAGAAGGTCACTCTGTGACCAGTTACCTTTATTATCAAGACCTCAAATGATGAAGGTGGGTGGAGCTTCCCCTTTTATACCTGAAAGTCCAGGTTAGGAGTGTCTCCCACAAGTTCACCCCCTCGTGGCACACAAAGTTCCAGGTCTGCATCTATCCCTGGCCACCAAACATGTGACCTGACAATTGCCTTCATCATGACAATGCCCGGGTGCTCATTGTGAAGTTCTCTGATAAACACCTCTCTGCCCCTCTGGGGCATGACTACTTGGTTTCCCCACAATAGGCAATCGGCCTGAATCGAGAGTTCAACCTTGCGCCTATGAAACGGTTTAAATTCCTCAGGGCATGCCCCGTACATGGCTGCCCAGTCCCCATTCAGGACACATTTCTTAACTAAAGACAGTAGCGGGTCTTTATTTGTCCAGACTTTAATCTGACGGGCTGTCACAGGTGAGCCTTCGCTTTCGAAAGCTTCAACAGCCATGACCATCTCAGCATCATGCTCAGTTGCCCCCTCAGTGATGGCTAGTGGGAGCCTGCTCAGTGCATCAGCACAGTTTTCAGTGCCCGGTCTGTGCCGAATTGTGTAGTCATAGGCAGCTAACATAAGTGCCCACCTCTGTATGCGGGCCGATGCATTCGCATTTATGGCCTTGTTGTCGGCCAAAAGGGACATTAGGGGTTTGTGATCTGTCTCCAGCTCAAATTTCCTGCCAAACAGGTACTGGTGCATTTTTTTTTACTGCATATACATATGCTAGCGCCTCCTTTTCTACCATCCTGTAGACCCTTTCTGCCTGGGACAGGCTTCTGGAGGCATAAGCTACTGGCTGTAACTGACCATTGGCATTCACATGCTGCAACACACACCCGACCCCATAGGACGACGCATTGCATGTTAGAACAAGTTTCTTACACAGGTCATATAACATTAGCAGTTTGTTGGAGCATAACAAATTGCATGCTCTATCAAAAGCCCTTTCCTGGCTGTCCCCCCAGACCCAATTGTGACCTTTGCGTAGGAGCACATGTAGCGGCTCTAACAGCATGCTCAATTTGGGAAGAAAGTTACCAAAATAGTTCAGGAGCCCTAGGAACGAATGCAGCTCCGTCGTGTTACGGGGTCTGGGTGCTCTCTGGATCGCTTCCGTTTTGGACACAGTGGGTCTGATCCCATCTGCTGCGACCCTCCTGCCCAGGAATTCTACCTCTGGAGCTAAGAAGGCGCACTTCGCCTTTTTCAGTCGCAGCCCTACCCGGTCCAGTCTGCGTAGCACCTCTTCCAGGTTGTGGAGATGTTCTTCAGTACCGTGACCCGTGATGAGGATGTCGTCTTGAAAAACCACCGTCCTTAGAATCGACTTGAGGAGGCTTTCCATATTTTGCTGAAAGATCGCGGTGGCCGAACGAATCCCGAACGGACATCTGTTATACTCAAACAACCCCTTGTGTGTCGTGATGGTGGTCAGCTTCTTTGACTCACTTGCCAGCTCCTGGGTCATGTAAGCTGAGGTCAGGTCCAATTTTGAAAAAGTTTGCCACCGGATAGCGTCGCAAAGAGGTCCTCCGCTCTCGGTAGCGGGTACTGGTCTTGGAGTGATACCCGATTGATGGTGGCCTTGTAATCGCCACATATCCTGACCGACCTATCCGCCTTGAGCACCGGCTCGCCCAGTCACTGAATTCGAGATGATGCCTTCCCTCAGCAGGTGGTCCAATTCGCATTCTATCTTTTCCCACATCAAGTACGGAACCACTCTGGCCTTGTGGTGTACTGGCCTGGCATCCAGGTTGATGTGATTCACTATCTTGGCCGGGTTGAAATAATGAGTCAAATTTGTCCAGGACCTGTGAGCATGACACTTGTTCCACAGAAGAAATTGCATTGACATCGCCCCATTTCCAGTTCATGACAGCAAGCCAACTCCTCCCCAGTAGTGCGGAACCATCCCCTGGGACAATCCAGAGTGGCAACCTGTTCTCCGAATCTTTGTGGGTCACGACTACCGTGGCACTGCCTAGCACCGGAATAATCTCCTTTGTATATGTCCGTAGCTGTGCGTCAATCGGCAATAATTTTGGCCTCCTGGCCTTGGACACCCACAACCTTTCGAACTGTTTGATACTCATCAGGGACTGGCTGGCCCCCATGTCGAGCTCCATTGAGGAGCACTTTCATCGTTATCGGTGGCGTCCTGGTATATGAATTGTATATGTGCTCCACATGAACTCGCTGAACTTCAGCTTCCAGTGATTTCCCCCAGTATTCATTTGGCCTTGCAGGGCTTACATCGGGCCTGTCCTCCTCGTACATCAACCTGGCTGCAATCTTCCTGCACATACGCGCCAAGTGACCGCTAACGGTGCAGTTTCTGCAGGTATATTGCTGACACCTGCAAGCTCTGGCTGGGTGTTTGCCTCCACACCTCCAGCATGAGCTGGAGGCCCCATTGTTGGAAACAAAAGGTCCATTACCAGTCGATCGTCTCTGACTGTCTCTGCAACTGTCCTTAAGTGCACCATTAACAGGTGTTGATGGCCCCATTATTGGCCGCATTGTCCATTGCGATGACATGAATCGCCGTTCAGCTAGCCATTGTCTCTGTTGAATTCACCTTTTGGGTTCGACTACATGGCGGGGCATGTCCAATCGCCCTTGTCTGCCTAGAGAACTGTGTATCGCGTTAACAATGTTGACTCCCTGGTCGTTTGCCGCATTTGAACCAAGATTTTTGTCATACATCATTCTGGTCTCTTCCTCCCCTGAGATAAATGTCTAGGCTATCAGAGCTGCCGCTTCCAAGGTCAAGTCTTTGGTTGCAATCAGTTTCCTGAAAACCCCAGCGTAACTGATGCCCTCAATAAAAAAAGTCTCGCAGCATCTCCGCTCTGCATGCATCTGTGAACTTACAGAGGCTCGCCAGTCGCCAGAGATCTGTCACGAAGTCAGGAACGCTTTGCCCTTCTCGCCACTGGTGCGTGTAAAACCGGTGTCTCGCCATGTGCATGCTGCTCACCGTTTTAAGGTGTTCCCCGATCAACTTACTGAGCTTTTCGAACGTCAGCTTATACATGGGTCACAATGATAGTTGAATAAATGACACAGACGACCTTTCAAAAATTTTGGATCAATCCCACCAACCGACTAAAATTGTCTCCTGTCATAATATGGTGGAATTCTACATTAGGATGGAGAATGAAACAGTTAATTCAGAGACCATGGTCCAGAACTTAAAGAAGGGTAACTTTGAAGGTATGAGGCGTGAATTGGCTAGGATAGATTGGCGAATGATACTTAAGGGGTTGACTGTGGATGGGCAATGGCAGACATTTAGAGACCGCATGGATGAACTACAACAATTGTACATCCCTGTCTGGCGTAAAAATAAAAAGGGAAGGTGGCTCAACCGTGGCTATCAAGGGAAATCAGGGATAGTATTAAAGCCAAGGAAGTGGCATACAAATTGGCCAGAAATAGCAGCGAACCCGGGGACTGGGAGAAATTTAGAACTCAGCAGAGGAGGACAAAGGGTTTGATTAGGGCAGGGAAAATAGAGTACGAGAGGAAGCTTGCAGGGAACATTAAGACAGACTGCAAAAGCTTCTCTAGATATGTAAAGAGAAAAAGGTTAGTAAAGACAAACGTAGGTCCCCTGCAGTCAGAATCAGGGAAAGTCATAAGGGGGAACAAAGAAATGGCAGACCAATTGAACAAGTACTTTGGTTCGGTATTCACTAAGGAGGACACAAACAACCTTCCGGATATAAAAGGGGTCAGAGGGTCTAGTAAGAAGGAGGAACTGAGGGAAATCCTTATTAGTTGGGAAATTGTGTTGGGGAAATTGATGGGACTGAAGGCCGATAAATCCCCAGGGCCTGATGGTCTGCATCCCAGAGTACTTAAGGAGGTGGCCTTGGAAATAGCGGATGCATTGACAGTCATTTTCCAACATTCCATCGACTCTGGATCAGTTCCAATGGAGTGGAGGGTAGCCAATGTAACCACATTTTTTAAATAAGGAGGGAGAGAGAAAACAGGGAATTATAGACCGGTCAGCCTGACATCGGTAGTGGGTAAAATGATGGAATCAATTATTAATGATGTCATAGCAGCGCATTTGGAAAGAGGTGACATGATAGGTGCAAGTCATCATGGATTTGTGAAAGGGAAATCATGCTTGACAAATCTTCTGGAATTTTTTGAGGATGTTTCCAGCAGAGTGGACAAGGGAGAACCAGTTGATGTGGTGTATTTCGACTTTCAGAAGGCTTTCGACAATGTCCCACACAAGAGATTAATGTGCAAAGTTACAGCACATGGGATTGGGGGTAGTGTGCTGACGTGAATTGAGAATTGGTTAGCAGACAGGAAGCAAAGAGTAGGAGTAAATGGGTACTTTTCAGAATGGCAGGCAGTGACTTGTGGGGTACCGCAAGGTTCTGTGCTGGGGCCCCAGCTGTTTACATTGTACATTAATGATTTAGACGAGGGGATTAAATGTAGTAGCTCCAAATTTGTGGATGACACTAAGTTGGGTGGCAGTGTGAGCTGCGAGGAGGATGCTATGAGGCTGCAGAGTGACTTGGATAGGTTAGGTGAGTGGGCAAATGCATGGCAGATGAAGTATAATGTGGATAAATGTAGGTTATCAACTTTGGTGGTAAAAACAGAGAGACAGACTATTATTTGAATGGTGACAGATTAGGAAAAGGGGAGATGCAACGAGACCTGGGTGTGATGGTACATCAGTCATTGAAGGTTGGCATGCAGGTACAGCAGGTGGTTAAGAAAGCAAATGGCATGTTGGCCTTCATAGCGAGGGGATTTGAGTACAGGCGCAGGAGATGTTACTGCAGTTGTACAGCACCTTGGTGAGGCCACACCTGGAGTATTGTGTACAGTTTTGGTCTCCTAACTTGAGGAACGACATTCTTGCTATTGAGGGAGTGCAGCGAAGGTTCACCAGACTGATTCCCGGGATGGCGGGACTAACATATCAAGAAAGAGTGGATCAACTGGGCTTGTATTCACTGGAGTTCAGAAGAATAGAAACATAGAAACATAGAAAATAGGTGCAGGAGTAGGCCATTCGGCCCTTCTAGCCTGCACCGCCATTCAATGAGTTCATGGCTGAACATGCAACTTCAGTACTCCATTCCTGCTTTCTCACCATACCCCTTGATTCCCCTAGTAGTAAGGACTTCATCTAACTCCTTTTTGAATATATTTAGTGAATTGGCCTCAACAACTTTCTGTGGTAGAGAATTCCACAGGTTCACCACTCTCTGGGTGAAGAAATTCCTCCTCATCTCAGTCCTAAATGGCTTCCCCCTTATCCTTAGACTGTGTCCCCTGGTTCTGGACTTCCCCAACATTGGGAACATTCTTCCTGCATCTAACCTGTCTAACCCCGTCAGAATTTTAAACGTTTCTATGAGGTCCCCTCTCATTCTTCTGAACTCCAGTGAATACAAGCCCAGTTGATCCAGTCTTTCTTGATAGGTCAGTCCCGCCATCCCGGGAATCAGTCTGGTGAACCTTCGCTGCACTCCCTCAATAGCAAGAATGTCCTTCCTCAGGTTAGGAGACCAAAACTGTACACAATACTCCAGGTGTGGCCTCACCAAGGCCCTGTACAATTGTAGCAACACCTCCCTGCCCTTGTACTCAAATCCCCTCGCTATGAAGGCCAACATGCCATTTGCTTTCTTAACCGCCTGCTGTACCTGCATGCCAACCTTCAATGACTGATGTACCATGACACCCAGGTCTCGTTGCACCTCTCCTTTTCCTAATCTGTCACCATTCAGATAATAGTCTGTCTCTCTGTTTTTACCACCAAAGTGGATAACCTCACATTTATCCACATTATACTTCATCTGCCATGCATTTGCCCACTCACCTAACCTATCCAAGTCGCTCTGCAGCCTCACAGCATCCTCCTTGCAGCTCACACTGCCACCCAACTTAGTGTCATCTGCAAATTTGGAGATACTACATTTAATCCCCTCGTCTAAATCATTAATGTACAGTGTAAACAGCTGGGGCCCCAGCACAGAACCTTGCGGTACCCCACTAGTCACTGCCTGCCATTCTGAAAAGTCCCCATTTACTCCTACTCTTTGCTTCCTGTCTGACAACCAGTTCTCAATCCATGTCAGCACACTACCCCCAATCCCATGTGCTTTAACTTTGCACATTAATCTCTTGTGTGGGACCTTGTCGAAAGCCTTCTGAAAGTCCAAATATACCACACCGACTGGTTCTCCCTTGTCCACTCTACTGGAAACATCCTCAAAAAATTCCAGAAGATTTGTCAAGCGTGATTTCCCTTTCACAAATCCATGCTGACTTGGACCTATCATATTACCTCTTTCCAAATGCACTGCGATGACATCCTTAATAATTGATTCCATCATTTTACCCACTACCGATGTCAGGCTGACCAGTCTGTAATTCCCTGTTTTCTCTCTCCCTCCTTTTTTAAAAAGTGGGGTTACATTGGCTACCCTCCACTCCATAGGAACTGATCCAGAGTCAATGGAATGTTGGAAAATGACTGTCAATGCATCCACTATTTCCAAGGCCACCTCCTTAAGTACTCTGGGATGCAGTCCATCAGGCCCTGGGGATTTATCGGCCTTCAATCCCATCAATTTCCCCAACACAATTTCCCGACTAATAAGGATTTCCCTCAGTTCCTCCTCCTTACTAGACCCTCCGACCCCTTTTATATCCGGAAGGTTGTTTGTGTCCTCCTCAGTGAATACCGAACCAAAGTACTTGTTCAATTGGTCCGCCATTTCTTTGTTCCCCCTTATGACTTCCCCTGATTCTGACTGCAGGGGACCTACGTTTGTCTTTACAAATCTTTTTCTCTTTACATATCTATAGAAACTTTTGCAATCCGTCTTAATGTTCCCTGCAAGCTTCTTCTCGTACTCCATTTTCCCTGCCCTAATCAAACCCTTTGTCCTCCTCTGCTGAGTTCTAAATTTCTCCCAGTCCCCGGGTTCTCTGCTATTTCTGGCCAATTTGTATGCCACTTCCTTGGCTTTAATGCTATCCCTGATTTCCCTTGATAGCCACGGTTGAGCCACCTTCCCTTTTTTATTTTTACGACAGACAGGAATGTACAATTGTTGTAGTTCATCCATGCGGTCTCTAAATGTCTGCCATTGCCCATCCACAGTCAACCCCTTCAGTATCATTCGCCAATCTATCCTAGCCAATTCACGCCTCATACCTTCAAAGTTACCCTTCTTTAAGTTCTGGACCATGGTCTCTGAATTAACTGTTTCATTCTCCATCCTAATGCAGAATTCCACCATATTATGGTCACTCTTCCCCAAGGGGCCTCGCACAACGAGATTGCTAATTAATCCTCTCTCATTACACAACACCCAGTCTAAGATGGCCTCCCCCCTAGTTGGTTCCTCGACATATTGGTCTAAAAAACATCCCTTATGCACTCCAGGAAATCCTCCTCTACCGTATTGCTTCCAGTTTGGTTAACCCAATCTATGTGCATATTAAAGTCACCCATTATAACTGCTGCACCTTTATTGCACGCACCCCTAATTTCATGTTTGATGCCCTCCCCAACATCACTACTACTGTTTGGAGGTCTGTACACAACTCCCACTAACGTTTTTTGTCCTTTGGTATTCTGCAGCTCTACCCATATAGATTCCACATCATCCAAGCTAATGTCCTTCCGAACTATTGCCTTAATTTGCTCCTTAACCAGCAATGCTACCCCACCTCCTTTTCCTTTTATTCTATCTTTCCTGAATGTTGAATACCCCTGGATGTTGAGTTCCCAGCCCTGATCATCCTGGAGCCACGTCTCCGTAATCCCAATCACATCATATTTGTTAACATCTATTTGCACAGTTAATTCATCCACTTTATTGCGGATACTCCTTGCATTAAGACACAAAGCCTTCAGGCTTGTTCTTTTAACACCCTTTGTCCTTTTAGAATTTTGCTGTACAGTGGCCCTTTTTGTTCTTTGCCTTGGGTTTCTCTGCCCTCCACTTTTCCTCATCTCCTTTCTGTCTTTTGCTTTTGCCTCCTTTTTGTTTCCCTCTGTCTCCCTGCATTGGTTCCCATCCCCCTGCCATATCAGTTTAAATCCTCCCCAACAGCACTAGCAAACACTCCCCCTAGGACATTGGTTCCGGTCCTGCCCAGGTGCAGACCGTCCGGTTTGTACTGGTCCCACCTCCCCCAAAACCGGTTCCAATGCCCCAGGAATTTGAATCCCTCCCTGTTGCACCACTGCTCAAGCCACGTATTCATCTGCGCTATCCTGCGATTCCTACTCTGACTATCACGTGGCACTGGTAGCAATCCCGAGATTACTACTTTTGAGGTCCTACTTTTTAATTTAGCTCCTAGCACCTTAAATTCGTTTCGTAGGACCTCATCCCTCTTTTTACCTATGTCGTTGGTACCAATGTGCACCACGACAACTGGCTGTTCTCCCTCCCTTTTTAGAATGTCCTGCACCCGCTCCGAGACATCCTTGACCCTTGCATCAGGGAGGCAACATACCATCCTAGAGTCTCGGTTGCGGCCGCAGAAACACCTATCTATTCCCCTCACCATTGAATCCCCAATCACTATTGCTCTCCCACTCTTTTTCCTGCCCTCCTGTGCAGCAGAGCCAGCCACGGTGCCATGAACTTGGCTGCTGCTGCCCTCCCCTGATGAGTCATCCCCCTCAACAGTACCCAAAGCAGTGTATCTGTTTTGCAGGGGGATGACCACAGGGGACTCCTGCACTACCTTCCTTGCACTGCTCCTCCTGTTGGTCTTCCATTCCCTATCTGGCTGTGGACCCTTTCCCTGTGGTACGACCAACTCGCTACACGTGATAGTCACGTCATTCTCAGCATCGTGGATGCTCCAGAGTGAATCCACCCTCAGCTCCAACTCCGCAACGCGGTCTGTCAGGAGCTGGAGGCGGATACACTTCCCGCACACGTAATCGTCAGAGACACCGGAAGTGTCCCTGAGTTCCCACATGGTACAGGAGGAGCATAACACCCGACCGAGCTCTCCTGCCATGACTTAACCCTTATATACACTTAAATTGGCAACAACAGTGTTAAAAGTTACTCACTGATATAGAAGAGAAAAAAGAAAAACTACTCACCAATCACCAGCCAATCACTTATGAGAGGGGATCTCATAGAAACATTTAAAATTCTGATGGGTTTAGACAGATTCGATGCAGGAAGAATGTTCCCAATGTTGGGGAAATCCAGGACCAGGGGTCACAGTCTAAGGATAAGGGGTAAGCCATTTAGGACCGAGATGAGGAGAAACTTCTTCACCCAGAGAGTGGTGAACCTGTGGAATTCTCTGCCACAGAAAGTTGTTGAGGCCAATTCATTAAATATATTCAAAAAGGAGTTCGATGTAGTCCTTACTACTAAGGGGGATCCAGGGGTATGGCGAGAAAGCAGGAATGGGGTCCTGAAGTTGCATGTTCAGCCATGAACTCATTGAATGGTGGTGCAGGCTCGAAGGGCTGAATGGCCTACTCCTGCACTTATTTTCTGAACATGTTTCTATGTCCAAGCGAAGCTGCTCACCTACACCAAAGATAAAATCCCAATCGTTGGCTGCGTGGATGTCCAGGTCTCCAAGGGCGGGGTGATGAACAAACTCCCCCTGTGGATCATTGCTGGCCTTAGATAAGGCTCTTTCATCCTTATATAGACTTCCAGACGCATATTCAACTGGTTTCAGTTTGCCTGATACATTGGTTTGCTGTAACACACACCCAACGCTGTACGAAGATGCATCACAAGCTAGCACTAAACGTTTACACGGGTCATACCATACAAGTAACTTGTTCGAACATAGCAGGTTTCTGGCCTCTTGAGATTTACATCAAACCCAGTCGTCACCCTTACGTAGCAACATGTGCAATGGTTCCAGCAAAGTGCTCAACCCGGATAGAAATTTCCAAAATAATTGAGGAATCCCAGGAGCAAACGCAGCTCCATCACATTCTGTGGTCTGGGTGCATTCTTGATGGCCTCCGTCTTTGAGTCCGTGGGTCTGATGTTGTCTGCTGCAAACTTTCTCCCCAAAAATTCGATCTCTGGCACTAGGAAAACACACTTGGAGCGTTTCAGCCTGAGTCCCACTCTGTCTAGTCGACTTAGAACCCCTTCCAGGTTGTGCAGATGTTCGGTGGCATCACGACCGGTGATCAGGATGTCGTCTTGAAACACAACGGTGCGTGGAACCGATTTCAGCAGACTCTCCATGTTCCTCTGGAAAATGGCAGCAGCCGAGCGAATCCCAAAAGGGCATCTGTGATATATAAACAGTCCTTTGTGTGTGTTGATGCACGTCAATTTTTTCGAAGATTCAGCCAGCTCCTGTGTCAAGTAAGCAGAGGTTCGATCCAATTTGGTGAACGACTTCCCCTGCTAATGTTATGAACAGGTCATTCACCTTGGGTAGTGGATACTGGTCTTGTAATGAGACTCGGTTGATCATTACCTTGTAGTCTCCACAGATTCTGACCATGCCATTGCTTTTCAACACGGATCAATTGGGCTGGCCCACTCATTGAACTCAACTGGTGATATGATTCCCTCTCATTGAAGTCTGTCCAGTTCGATCTTGACTTTCTCCCTCATCATATATGGAACTGCTCGAGCCTTGTGATGAACAGGCCGTGCATCAGGGACTAGATGGTTTTGCACCTTGGTGCCTGTGAAGTTGCCGATGTCTGGTTCAAATAGCTCAGCACTTGAGCGCACGAGGTGTCATCCACCAAAGATAGTACTTTGATGTCATCCCAGTTCCATCGGATCTTTCCTATCCAGCTTCTGCCGAACAGCGTGGGCCATCGCCTGGTACAATCCACAGTGATAAGTCATGCACAGCTCCATCGTACGATACCTTCACTACCGCACTGCCAATGACTGGTATGAGCTCTTTGGTGTAAGTGCGCAGCTTTGTATAAATCGGGCTCAGTTTGGGCCTTTGTACCTTGTTGCCCCACAGTATCTCAAAAGCCTTCTGGCTCATAATTGACTGACTTTCCCCCGTGTCCAGTTCCATGGAGACGGGAATGCCGTTTAATTTGACTTTTAACATTATTGGAGGGCTTTTGGTGGTGAAGGTGTGTACCCCATACACTTCCTCTTCAGCCTCGGGTTGAGTTGCCTCTCTTACTCGTTCAGCATGATCCGCGCCGGATCGGTCATCTTCTGCCGACTCTGCCACGTAGTGAGTCGCGGCACGTCTGTATATTCGCTGGAGGTGTGCCATTGTTCCACAGTCCTTGCACACGTAGTGCTTGAATCGACATTGATGGGCTCGATGATTACCCCCGCAGTGCCAACATGGTGTTAATGGATTCGCCCACGGCGGACTCTGAGTCATCCTAGCTCTTGCAGCTGCAGACATGTAGGCCCTGCTATGTACAGTTTTACCTGCTAATGGCATTATTTTATGCACAGTACTTGCCGGGAGCTTCGAGGCTAAGAAGATATCAGTTTAGTATTATTGTTCGTGGACATGAAAGCCTGGGCTATCGTGATGGCCTTGTTCAGGTCTGGAGATTCGGCAGACAGCAGCTTGCGAAGAATGACCTCGTGGCTGATTACAAGCACAAAAAAGTCCCGCAGCATTTCCCCCAAATATCCAGCAAAATTGCAAGGTCCCGCAAGGCGTCTTAGGTCAGCGACATAACTCGCCACATACTGGCCCTCGGAGCGATGGTATGTTTGGAAGCGATACCTGGCCATTAAGATGCTCTCCTTCGGCTTGAGGTGTTCCCGAACCAGCGTATACAACTCTGTATATGTCTTTTCCGTTGGTTTTGTCGGTACTAGCAGATGCTTGATGAGGCCATATGTTGTAGACCCACAAACGGTGAGGAGAATCGCCCTGCGCTTGATCGCTTTATCGTCCGCATCCAGCTCGTTGGCCACGAAGTACTGGTCGAGACGCTCAACGAGACCCTCTTCCAATCAGTCAAGAATACCAACGGCAGCCATAACCACGTGAAAGTTTGTGATCTGTTACTCGTCACCAATTGTTATGTTTAAAATAACTCCACAAGACTGAGTACTGTAAGCTTAAACTGATGTGACCTTAGTCTTTTTAATAAAACTCCAGAGTGCCAAAGCAGCATGGCAGACAACCTTTTATACTCACTTGTATGAGGTGTGCAGGTGACCCTTGGGCCTCCAACAGGTGCGCCCTCTGGTGGCAAGTCTTACACAGTTATAATGTTTACATACATAACAGCAGTGGTGTATAGTTAGATGGGGACTTGAGCACATAAATCTAGGCTGACACTCCAGGGGAGTGCTTTTGCATGAGATGTTAAACCAAAGCCCTGTCTGCTCTCTCAGGTGGACATAAAAGATACCATGGCACTATTTCGAAGAAGAGCAGGGGAGTTATCCCCGGTGTTTATTTATTCCTCAATCAACATAACATAAAAAACAGATTATCTTGTCATTATCACATTGCTGTTTGTGGGAGCTTGCTGTGTGAAAATTGGCTGCCACGTTTCCGATATTACAACAGTGACTGCACTCCAAAAGTACTTCATGGTCCTCCACAGTTTTCCCAGCTCACAGCTGCAGAGAAAGAAGCGCTGGAGATCAGTGGCATTTTGGCAGTCCCTGGCCATCAAAGATGGGGATCTCCCAGCTACCTGGTGACACAATTATATATCAGCGGCTCACATGCCATACAGCACTCAGTCATGCTGACCTGATTTCAGGTTATCTCTGGCATCCCGGGCAACACTGTGAGCAACTGGTGTTGCATTGCCCTCATCACCTTCCTCCTCCTTCATCATCTTCCTGTGTCAGCTGTGGCTCAGTGAGTAGCACATTAGCCTCTGAGTCAGAAGGTTGGAGGTTCAAGTCCCACTCCATGGAACTTGAGCACATAAATATAAGCTGAAACTCTAGTGCAGTGTGGAAGGAGTGCTGCACTGTTAGAGATGCCATCTTTTGGATGAGATGTTAAACCGAGGCCCTGTCTGCCCTCTCAGGTGGATGTAAAAGATCTCATGGCACTATTTCGAAGAAGAGCAGGGGAGTTATCCTTGATGTCCTGGCCAATATTTATCCCTCAATCAACATAACAAAAAAACCCAGATTATTTGGTCATTATCATATTGCTGTTTGTGGCAGCTTGCTGTGTGCAAATTGGCTGCCATGTTTCCCATATTACAACAGTGACTATACTCCAAAAGTACTTCATTGGCTGTAAAGTGCTTTGAGAAGTCCAGTGGTCGTGAAAGGTGCTATATAAATCCAAGTCTTTCTTTTTTTCTTTTTTCTCCTCCTCCTCCTCGGAATCGTCCGCAGATGATCTGCGTCGCGTCTTGTCCCTCCTGCAGGTCCAAACCTCACTGCTGCATAATGTTGTGGAGAACACAGCACACCATAATCATTCTGGACACTTTACCTGGTGCATACTGAAGAGCGTCTCCAGATTGATGGCTTGATCGATCGCACATTTGGTGATCATATGGCATTTATTGTAATGCTGTTGGACTCCATTGGTTGAGTTTCTAATGGGTGTCACCGGCCAAATTTGAAGTGGGTATCCCTTGTCTCCTAGAATCTACCCCTTAAGTCTGTTTGCAGGTCTGAAGATGCCAGGGAGGTTGGACTGCTGGAGGACAAAAGCATCATGGTAGCGCCCTGGCTCTTGCGACACTTGCAGAAATATCTTTTTGTAGTTGCACACCAACTGCACATTGATGGAGTGGAGGCCTTTGCAATTCAGGTACATGACAGAGTTGACATCAGCCGCACACAAAACAATGTACGTGCAGTCAATGACATCCTGCACCACAGGGAACCCTACAATCCTTGCAAACTCTTGTCCTCACTCCCCCTGCTTCTCTCTGGCAAGAGGGAATGAAATGAAGTTATCTCTCTTTGGCTGGTGAGCCTCTGTGTCTTCCCCTATGCAGCACTGCACTGCAAGCTGCAAAATGTTGCTAATATCTCCAGCACCTGCCTGGAAGAAGCCAAATGCATAAAAGTTCCTGGCCAAGGACACCTTCACAGTCATTGGCAATGTGGTCTTTTCCCTGGTCTGAGTTTGGAGTTGTGGCTGCAGCAGTTGATAGATTTCAGTGACAGCCTCCTTCGTGAAGTGCAAAAGTCTCAAACATTGGCCGTCACTGAAGATCAGGTAGTAGAATTGCTCCCTGAGCACCCTGGGCAGATATGGTCTCTTGTTTCTCACCCTGCTCTTCCTCAGTCTTCTCGCAGCTTTCCCTGCTCTGCCTGGCCTCTGCTCATTCTCCCAGTCATGCTCGATTTCAAGAAGGAGGCCTACTACTGCACCCATGTTTGGGAGCAACTGGTTTGTGAAAGAATCCTTGGAGTGAGCAAAAAGCACTTCAGCACCCACCACACCACTCCCTGTAGACTTTTGAAACTTGAAAAAACTATGGAAAGCACCCAAAACGTGAATTGGAGCAACAGCCAGAACAAATAAACCAGCAACTAACTTGTAAGTAGTTGATGATCCTTTTAAATAACGCTGGTAGTGGGACTTTCGTGATGCTTAACTCGTGTTTAGCTGTGCAAGGTTAAGAGAGGGCATTAGCTGGATCACGGGGCTTCAAAATGGTAGCGCTGGCGTCAAATCAGCATTGCACTCTGATTGATGTCATGATTTGCCTGCTCTGCATACTTCTGGTGGACATTAAGTGTGCACGTGCTAACCCCTTTACCAGTCAGAAGTGGCGCGCATGCCGCAGATGCCATTTTGGAACCCTAAGGGACCTCGTAGTGCCCCCAAAAAAGCACATCACTAAACGAATTTTGCATCACACCTGTTATTGACACACGGAACTGATTGAGTAGCTGGAATGCGAGGGTGCTCTTTTGTGCAGTTTACCTGATTAAATATCCCAGAAACAAATTGAAGATGGCGATGAACCCTCTGGTAACCATTCTCATTTTCATCTTTGCAGGCAAAGAAGTCCCATAACCACCACGAACAGGTGAGGACAAGTGGCGGGCCGCCTCAGACCCTGCCACTTACTCGAGGGGCGAGTGGCAGGCCTCATCAGCATTTCAGGTCAGGCAACTGCCTTTGGGGGAGCTGACCCCTCGCTTGGATGCTGAGGGTAAGTCCTGCACACTCCCTGGGCTGGGTTGGGGCAATGTGATGCAGTGTCTGTGGACTAGGGTTGGGGCAATGTGATGCAGTGTTTGTGGACTAGGGTTGGGGCAATGTGATGCAGTGTCTGTGGACTAGGGTTAGAGCAATGTCATGCAGTGTCTCTGGACTACATATAATGGAGTAGCGGTGGTCCTTCAAATGAGCCTGTGCTATGCGAACTTCCTCATGTCACCCTGCCCCCTCCCCGCTGTTAACCACTCGTCTGTTGCTTCCTACTTCCAGATGACCAGCCACAGCCGTAGCATCCCTCAGATCAACCCTCCACGTCAGGCCATCGTGTGGAGGAGGAGGAGGAAGAGGAGTTCAGAGATCAGCCGACTCTGGGGCAGATGCTCTCTGCACCTCTTTTTCCATTGGCAAACACCTCGTCTGAGGACGACGATGTGATTTTCTTGGTGTTTACCTCCGAGGCTCCTGGGACGAGTGGCGTGCAGCAATGCAGTTCTGGGGTTGAATCCCGTATGCCAGCTCTCCTGAGGTTGAGTCGGCAAAGTCGGTCTGCTAACAGACAGGCAGACATGGAACTGGACATGGTGGGACTGTCCAGGGAGAGCATCCAGCTCACCCATCAGCAACTTGATGTCTTGGGTAGGATTCCCGTGACCAGAGAGTCTCACTGCGACCATTACAGAGGTAGGGTCGCAGATTGCCGGTGTGAGCCGTGAAACCTGCGAGGCCATCAGTGCCCACACGAGGCTGGTGGCCTCCAGCAGTGACAATAGTGTCCCGGAGAGAGTGGCACAAAGCCTTTCCGAATATGCTGCATCACAGGCATCAGCTCTGCTTCAGCTTGGGCAGGTGATGCAGTCCATAAACCTTTCCGCCATACTCTCTGCAATCCCCAGTGTCACACCCAGACCCACACCACCTGTGATTGGTGATGCCGATGAAGAGGCTCGCCAGTCAGAAGTCGGGCCTTCCACACCATGAGCTGGTGCAGTGTCTCCCCAGGCAGCGTCTCCAATGTCTCTCCCCGCAACACAGCAGCACTCTGGCAACTTTGCTGCACGCCATCGTGGTGCCACTTTGAGTAGGAGCAGCAAGCAAGGGATGGGTATAAGGGTAAGGGGGGGTGGGGGTGGGGGTGGGTGGGGAAGTCAGTCGTAAAAGGCAGTGGCGCAGGGGATGCTACATTATCTTCTGTATTCTGTTATTTATATTGTTGTTGTTGTTGTTCATTAATCACACTGCTGGATGCAGATAATTTATATTATTTTATTAAAGTTTCAAAGTTTCAAAATTAAGTTAACAAAGTTATAAAAGTTTATAATGTTTGATAAATTCTTTTGTTCACCGTAACCATTCCTGTGTAGTGTCTGATTTGCAGAATAAGAGGGGGAATAGTCAACATGGTGGGATAGTGTGGCCAGGCAATGGTAAAACATGCCGTTCACTCTTCAAGTAAATCATTCAATTATGAGCTGCTGACGTAAGGCTTTTGCAGCGGCAAAGTTTCCATAATACCTCCCCTGTGGTTATGGTGGTAATGGTGGTGGCATGGGTTCCTCGCCAGGCTCCTGTTCCTCGTCTTCTTCCTCCTCCCCACCCTCCTCTCCTGAGGTGGTTCTGCAATCCCCATTGGCAAATCCTGTCCCCTCATGATGTCCAAGGAGCATGCAGCACACCACAATGAACTCACAGACCTGCTGAGGGGAGTATTGTAGGCAGCTTCCAGAGTGGTCCAGGCATCAGAAGCGCTGCTTGAGCACTCCAATTGTCTGTTCGATGAAGTTGCATGTGGCTGCATGGCTCCCATTGTAGCAATGCTCTGCTTCTGTCTGAGGGTTCCGGAGGGGGAGAGGGGGGTCATGAGCCAGGTGGCGAGGCCGTAACCTTTGGCCACCAGCATCCAGCTCTGGCCTTGTGGTTGACGCTGGAACATATGAGATACTGCTCTCATGCAAGATGAAAGCATCATGGATGCTCGCTGGATATTGGGCATTGACTGCCATGATGCGCAGTATGGTCGCAGACGATCTGTACGTTCATGGAGTGGAATCCCTTTCGGTTTCGGAAAACCTCTGGATTCTGTAAAGGTGCTCACAGGGCGATGTGCGTATAGTCAATGGCACTCTGAACCTTGGGGAAGCCAGCAAATCGTCCAAAACCTACATTTTGGGTCTCCTTGATGATTTGGAAGTTTATGAAGTTCATTCTCCGTGCGTACAATGCATTAGTCACCTGGCAAATGCAGGAACGTGTAGCGTGCTGCGAGATGGAGCATTTGTCCCCTGCTGATGCCTGAAGCATAGAAGGCAAGTGCCACAGTCACCTTCACCTCGACGGGCAGTGCAGTCCTGTTGCTGTCTGTAGGAGCTGACATATCTCTGTGACCACCTCTTTTCGGAAGCACAGCCTTCTAATGCACTGTGCCTCAGAGAGCTGCAGGTATGAGCGATGTTCCCTGTAAACTCGTCGAGGGTAAGGCCTCCTCCCATTACATCTGCAGCCTCTTCGATTACGTTGAAAATGATCATCAATAAGCCTTCTTCCAGTTCTGGCCGTATGAATATAGCAGCCAGGATTACTGGCTGACATAGCATGGCCCTCATCTTTTAAAATGTCCTTAAATGTCCTTTAAAACAAACTATAAACTCACATAAACTTCACAATGAAAAGTATGCAGTAATGCAGCATTCTTCTCCCAATGCTTTTAATCACTCACAACTCTGACTTTCTCCTCTGTTTCCAAGTTAGTGCCTGTTGCGCCCGGGGTGCGACTGCTTTTTGCTGACAGGTTCTCGGGTGGACGCTAAATCGGGCGATATGCTCGAAAGTTCTGCCCGGGGCACTAGGACAGCGATGCACGATGATTTACATCAACCAAACGGTGAAAACAGCGGGCGGGCACTAAGTTTTAGCGCTGCCGCAAAACCATTACCGTAAATTCCGCCCGGGCGCAAAATATTGGGCACTTAAAAAAAATAATTGTTGCGCTCCACCCAGACACTAAACAGGACGCAAATGAGCTGAAAATCCAGCTCCTAATATTGACTCTGGATTTGTTTTTGGAGGATTTGAGTTTTGCAAAGGTGACTCTGCACCTGAAGATGAATTTATGTATCTAATTATCCATAATATTTTGCATCCAAGCCTATTGAGAAATAATACCAGAAAAGCTACAGATCCATTTTATTTGATTTCTTTCTGTGACTTTGGGAGAAGAAGAGTTCATGGGCCCGAACTTGGTGAACGATAAGGCCCGCCCATTTCTCGGCGGTCCCCGGGCGGAATGTAAATTTTTGCTGCCCGCTGCCGCGGGGGCTAGTTGGGAGCAAGTTTCGCCGTGGTTGTGTCGGCGGCAGCGACAAGCAGCGGGAGTCGGCGGGCAGGAGGAAGCGGGAGTGGGTGTGAGTGGACGGCAGCAGCAGTGTGCGTTAGGTGCAGGCCTCTCGACTCGGCAAACATTGGAGGCCATGCACCGCGCATGCACGGGACTTGTTTTTTTTGTAGTTTCCTCTGGGCAATGACATCGCTTTTGCCACAATTAGGGCTGATGGCACAGCTGTGCATGCTCATAAACGCTGTGCACTCGCTTGCACCTGTCAGTTGGAGAGGGCTCAGTTTTGGAGAGAGAGATACAAATTCATCATCAGCCATCCATCAAAGAAAGTAATAATGAGTGCAAAATAAGCTTCAAGAAGCCTGATGGAGCCAAGTCCAGAGCTCCCTAGTTTAATGATGGCGAGCTCGAGGAGCTTGTATGTGAGGTAATGACCTCACCCAGGATGGTTGTGACAAGCCTCCACTACCACAATATAGATGCATTTGGAGGGAGATTGGTGAGGGCATGTCCTCAATGGGCAACATTGTGTGGGATGGAGACCAGTGTCGGAAACGATGGAACAATGTGGTGGCGTCAGCACAAGTGAGTAAACATTTATTGGATCACTCCTGTGCAAGTCCAAAAGTTCTGTGGCAGTTGTGTCTGTGTGTGTGTGTCTTGCATGAGCAAAACAGATAAAGGCCGCAACGTTTCTTTCTGCAGAAGAAAAGAACATCCAAGGCATCAAGCCTGAGTGTCACGGGAGGGGGCCCAGCAGATGTCATCGAGTTGAGCAGCTAGAGGAGCGTGCTTTGGCATTGGTGGGTGACCACTGCCGTGATACCACAAAGGGTAATGCAGATCCCATGCTACAGATGGTAAGCTTATACTAAACTCTGCTCTGTGTCATGCTCATGTCATGAAAGGTCATGCTATGTTAAGTCAAATGTCTTTTAACGCACAATGTGTCGGCCATTAATGGTGTGCTCATGTAGCAATGGAACTCCTTGAAGTAAGAATGTGAAATGTTACGGCTCACATGTCAGCTTGACCATCCCCACTCCCGAGCTATACACTGAAATGTTGTCCTCTACTTGCAGATGTTGACTTGGATAGCACCGAACAATGCATTCCATCCACCTCTGGCACACAAAGGCCGAGTGTGACACCAACGTCTCCCACCCCGACATTGTCACCAGCCCAACACAACAGCTCCTTCTTCCACCCGCCCCCCCGCCCACAAGATCACCCATATCCACCGCCCCCACCTCCGCCACCCAGAGTCACGAAGATCAGGAGGGAGAGGGGGGAGAAGTGCCAGTCTTCGAACCACTCGAGGTCGAGGAGGTGGAAGAGGAGGACTCCAGCCTCCTGACATGTGTGCCACCTGTCCGGCCAACTTCGACTTCTTAGGATTCGAGTTGGACGAAGCAGGAACAAGTGCTGGGAGGTGCAGAGGCCATGCCGGAAAATCCACCAAGCCGCAAGCACCCAGGATGATGCAACAATCCGACGAGGATGGAGGACGCCTCGTAACAATTCAAGAAATGGTCCAGTTGTCGAGGACGAGCGTGGAACTAGGTCGAGATGTGCATGGCTGGGATAGCTGCTAGCATTGCCACCTTTGCTCAGCAGCAGCCTGCCAGTATGGAGCGGCTCGTTAGTGCGGTAGAGTGCAACACTGATTCTGTTGAGGCGATGAGGCAAGCGATGGCTTCTGGCCATGTCATGCAACTCCCCCTGAGCCCTCACCATCGAGGCCAACAGATCCCGAGGAGCCAGAAATGCCAGTGCCTTCAATCACGCCCCCTACCTTCTCTCCGAGACGAACACGACAGATGCGCTCCTGCACAACGTAATGGAGCAGAGGCTGTGAAGGGCAGGGGTACGGCTTGCCGTGGTGAAGGCAGACCCATGAAGAGGACGAGGGGCCTCACATCGACAGGGGGAAGAGAGGTGGTGGTAGTGGGTAGAGAGTTGGGTGTTGATGGTGGATATGTTCTTTATTCCTCATTAAGTTGTGGCTGTTGTTTCACATGGGTCGTTGTCAATGTCACTTGACAACTGTACATATGTTGGATTTAAATGTTTGCATGTTCTGTCACTTTTGCATGCTGCACTATTCAATACAGTCACATTGTTCACTCATTCTTGGTCAGTGCCTCATTTTTACATTATCTGGGGTGTGTTCTGAGAAAAAGATAAATTTCCTTCAGGTGTACTGCTGTATGAGGAATATCTTGCCCTCCACATATGATGCGACTATTTAATGGGTCCTGTCATCAGGTAATTGCGCTACGACAAGTAAGGGTCACCAATGCAGGAAGGCTGCCATTCAAAGAGAGACAGTTGCACTACTTGCAGGCACACAATAAGGCTTGCACTTCAGTCCACTTTTTCTTAGGTCCACCATCGCAGAGTCCCACCCCTGATATGACATGTTCCTCAGTGACCTTGCAGTCCATTATATATCTTTTTCGGTCTTCTATACTTGAGGTCATGCTGTTCTCACTATCACATGCTGCGACCTGCCAGAGCATTACATGTTCTCATTTTTGCCTATTTATTCTAACAGAAGCTCATACCATCTGTGGACTCACATTTTGTCAATATCTCCGTTCTGCCTGCAATGGTCGAAAAACTCTTGTAGGGCATCTCCATTGAGCCGTTACTATCTTTCAGAACTCATCGCCGCTTCCTCTACCACACCTTACCTCAACGGAGTATTTTTCATTTACATGTCTGAGCTCATTCTGTGCAGGTTAAGGTCGATCATATAACTAATTCTGAGCCTCTGATAATGGTGCAGCATACGGACGATACCCGGGATGTGCAGCACTGCAGCACTCTGAGCGATTCTCCCTGCCGCTCAATTCACAGCCAGCTCAGATCACCTTTTTGCCAGCGGTCCTTCTGGCAGGCGGGAGCATGATCTTAGAGGATCGTGCACGCGGAAAATCCCTGTTTTTGAGCCTCCGGCATGGGCGGGCAGAAGGAAGTTGCGCTGGCGGTACTTCACCGAAGAATCTCCTGCCAGGCGGGACCTGGGTGGCAGATGGGTGGTACCTGAGGAATCTGTGAAAAAAAAATGTTTTCGGGCGGCACTTTGACGGCTGTGGGCGGAACTCTGACCAAGTTCAGGCCCTAAGACATTTTGGTAACTTCGGGGCACCGAGGTAAAGTCTCGGAGGACCTCAGGTAATGCAGTTGTCAGTCGCTCTGAATTACAAGGCCACATCAGGGTGGGTGCTGCTGAAGTGCCCTTGCAGATGCTGGCAACCCACCAGAACTATGCAAATGATACCAGCCCTCCAATTTGGGATGGGTCTGCGTCTTTGGGCACGGACAGCTGGGGGTTCTGCTCCACCAAATTTCCGGCGATGGTGCGGGTCTCCCAGAATTCCAAGTGCATAGCTCATGGTTAAAAATGAACAAATATCCTCTCAATGGATCAGCAGGAAAGGCCATGCAGACCCGGATCGATACCAGACTTGATGCCTGGTCCATGCTAAATGAGCTGATCTCAGCTGCAGTAGTGTCAGGGCACCACAATTGGTTCCATTGCCCCTGGGCTTGGGAAGTGAAAAGATAATCAGCCAGGATTTTTGCTCCTGATTGCAATCCAGCAAACTCTGCTGGAAGTGTGCATGTCTGAATTTTAGATTCTAGAATCAAGCTTGCACATGATGCCCTCTCCCCCTTTGAGGTTCAGCAGCATATCACCACTCACAGTATGTCATACACGAAGAATAGGCAGCTAGGCAAGGTACCGGAGGATGAGTAGTGCATATGAAATCATAGACCAGCAATGACTCAATATCTTCAGGAGAGGGAGAATGGAAGAAAATAAATTTGTTGAAAAATGGTAAAAGAAAAAAAACCGCAACACTTAGTAATCAATGAGAGCAACAATAAAGAGGTGGCGGATTATACAAAAGAAAATATTTAGCTAGACCACAGTCACCAAATTACTTGGCTGAATCAATCTGTTTTCTTCGAAACATAAGAAAATAATATGTTGCTGTGTAATGACAGTGTGGTGCAGACTGTCTTTAACCAAATAGTTGTGGGAACTCCCCCCTCCCTCATCCACCCCACCCCCTACCACCAAGGACTGCAGTGGTATTTTTAAACTCAAACAATAGAACAACATTCACTTGAAGAAGTTTTTTAATTTCAATATTGCTGGAGCAGGGCATCTCACAATGTATGCCGTTAGTTGGGTCTTTTCCTGCACCCATCAGCTCAATATGCTTTTGCGCCATAAATTGTTGGTAGTGTAAGTTGATAATGATAGTGCAAGAGCAATAGGACATCTGGGACCTTAGTGAATGGCAGGACCAACAGTGTATCTCCTTAACCAATGAGACTTAAGGACTGAGAAAGAAACAGAGGTATGACAGAGAAGGAGGGTGATTTAGAGTCAGGTATGGAAAGAGAAATAAAGAAAAAGAAAGAAAGATTGGATTGAGAGAGAAAGAGAAAAGAGACAGTACAGAAAAGTAAGATTTTTTTTTAACGAATTTGAATTTGACATTTTTTAAATCTCTAACAACAATTGATTACATAAGAACATAAGAATTAGGAGCAGGAGTAGACCGTACAGTCCTTCGAGCCTGCGCCGCCATTCAGTAAGATCATGGCTGATCTTCGACCTCAACTTCATATTCCTACCTGATCCCCATATCCCTAGATTCCTCTCGAATAAAAAATCTATCTAACTCAGTCTTGGATATTGTTGTGTATGCAATAACTGTTAGACTGAGTACTGTTTAACTCCAAGAGGTATGCCCTTGACTCTGCTTTATTAAGGCCCAAAATGACTAATATACAAATGGCTGGCCTTTTATACTTGGGCTGCACACACGTGCGTGCAGTCCAATGGCCTCCAACAGTGACGCCATCTAGTGGCTAGTGATTCCAAAAGTACATACATTACACTACCCACCTCTGAGATATTAACACGGTCTTTTACAAATTGAGACGGTCCGTTTTTTACACTCCTGGGTTGACCGTCTCAGTGCAACTCCAACCTTGGGTGAGTGTTCAGAGTCTGTTGTGACTGGTGGCTGGGTGACTGACCTGGTGGGAGTGACAATGGTCATGTCAGGGATTGAAAGTCTATTTTCATTGAACATGTCAGTGATTGAAAGTCTCGATTCACTGATGACCACTGAGTCCTCTGATGACTGGGGATAGGTTGGTTGGTCGTCGATTGTGTCTTCCTCCGACTGTTCCGGTTCATCTGTGTGCCGCAGCTTTGTCTGATCCATGTTTGCCCATTTCTGAGCGTGTCAATAAATACTCTGTGCCCTCCTTGGGCATGACAGTACCAGTGATCCACTTGGGACCCTGACCATAATTCAGAACATACACAGGATCATTTACAGAAATATCGTGTGACACAGCTGCGTGATCGTGATACCCTTGCTGACTTTGTCTTCTATATTCAACATGATTATTCAAGTCAGGGTGTACAAGAGATAACTTGGTCTTAAGACCTCACTTCATCATTAGTTCAGCAGGCGAGACCCTGGTAAGCATGTGTGGTCTTGTCCTGTAACTCAGCAGTATGCATGAAAAGCGGGTCTGCAGTGACCCTTGGGTTACTTGCTTCATACTCTGCTTTATGATTTGGACAGCACGTTCTGCTTGCTTATTGGATGCAGGTTTGAATGGTGCTGACCTTACATGTTTGATACCATTGAGTTTCATGAACTCTTGAAACTCCTGACTGGTGAAGCACGATCCGTTGTTGCTAACAACGATGTCAGGCAGACCATGTGTCGCGAACATGAAACTGAGATTCTCAATGGTAGCTGTGGATGTGCTGGATGACGATTATATACACTATCCACTTCGAATATGCATCCACCACAACTAAAAACATCTTCCCCAGGAAGGGATCTGCAAAGTCTATGTGGATCCTAGACCATGATTTGGACGGCCACGACCACAGACTCAGCGGCGATTCCGCTGGTGCTTTGCTGAGCTGCATGCAAGTATTGCACTGATGCACACATGATTCCAGCTCAGAGTCAATTCCCAGCCACCATACATGAGACCTGGTGATGGCTTTGATCATTACAATGCCGGGATGCGTGCTATGTAGCTCGCGTACAAATTTCTCTCTCCCTTTCTTGGGCATAACAACACGATTGCCCCACAGTATGCAATCCGACTGAATAGGCAGTTCGTCTTTGCAATGAATGTAAGGTTTAGTCTCCTCGCACATTTGCTTGGGTATGGCAGACCAATCACCTTTGAGGATGCAATGCTTCACCACCGATAAAATCAGGTCCTGGCTGGTCCAGGTCTTATCTTGTTGAGCCGTGACAGGGGTTCCTTCACTCTCAAAAGCATCCATAACTAACAATAGGTCCGCCGGTTGTGGCATTTCCACCTCCGGTGTGGGCAACGGCAGACGGCTCAAAGCATCGTCTTAATTCTCGGTGCCTGGTCTATGGCGAATGGCATAATCATAAGCGGATAATGTCAGTGCCCACCTCTGGATGCAGGATGAAGCATTAGTATTGATACCTTTGTTTTCCGAGAACAGTGAAATGAGCAGCTTGTGATCTGTCTCCAGTTCATACCGAAGACCAAACAGGTACTGATGCATCTTTTTAACCCCATACACACAGGCTTGTGCTTCTTTCTCTACCATGCTGTTGGCTCTTTCCGCTTTAGACAAACTTTTTGAAGCATACGCGACTGGTTTGAAGTTTACTCGATTCATTAGCTTGTTGGAGTACGCAAGCAATTCCATATGACAAAACATCACAGGTCAATACTAAATGTTTACATGGGTCATAATGTACTAGCAGCTTGTTAGAGCAAAGCAGATTAGTGGCTTTCTCAAAAGCTCTGTCTTGAGATGCACCCCACACCCAGTTGTTGCCTTTTCTTAGCAGCAAATGCAGTGGTTCTAATAAGGTGCTCAATTTAGGTAGGAAGTTACCGAAGTAATTGAGTAGACACAGAAATGAACGCAGCTCCGTCACATTCTATGGCTTGGGTGCATTCTTGATGGCCTTGGTTTTCGTGTCCGTGGGCCTGATGCCGTCAACAACAATTTTCCTCCCCAGGAATTCGACCTCTGGTGCCATGAAGACGCACTTCAAATGTTTCAGTCTGAGTCCCACTTTGTCCAGACAATGTAGAACCTCTTCCAGGTTGTTCAGATGTTCCTCAGAGTCACAACCTGTGATCAGGATGTCATCTTGGAACATGACGGTTCTGGGAACAGACTTCAGTAGACTCTCCATGTTCCTCTGAAATATTGTAGCCGAGCGAATTCCAAAAAGGCACCTGTGATAAATAAACAGTCCTTTATGCGTGTTAATGCACGTAAGTCTCTTCGACGCCTCGACCAGCTTCTGTGTCATGTAGGCTGATGTCGTCCAGTTTGGTGGTGAATGTACCAATCAAGCGGGCTGCTTTGTCCTGGATGGTGTCGAGCTTCTTGAGTGCTGTTGGAGCTACACTCATCCAGGCAAGTGGAGAATATTCCGTCACACTCCTGACTTGTGCCTTGTAGATGGTGGAATGGCTTTGGGGATACAGGAGGTGAGAAACCTATTGCAGAATACCCAGCCTCTGACCTGTCCGTATTGCCACAGTATTTAGGTGGCTGGTCCAGTTAAGTTTCTGGTCAATGGTGACCACCAGGATGTTGATGGAGGGATATTCGGTGATGGTAATGACGTTGAATGTCAAGGAGCAGTGATTAGACTCTCACTTGTTGGAGATAGTCATTGCCTGGCACTTGTGTGGCGCGAATGTTACTTGCCACTTATCAGCTCAAGCCTGAATGTTGTCTAGGTCTTGTTGCATGTGGGCATGGAATTCTCCATTAATAGAGGAGCTACGAATGACATTGAACACTGTGCAATCATCAGCGAACATACATAAGAACATAAGAAATAGGAGCAGGAGTAGGCCATTTGGACCATCGAGCCTGCTCCGCCATTCAATAAGATCATGGCTGATCTGATCATGGACTCATCTCCACTTCCCTGCCCGCTCCCCCAAACTCTTTGTTCCCTTATCGCTCAAAAATCTGTCTATCTCCGTCTTAAATATATTCAATGACCCAGCCTCTACAGCTCTCTTGGGCAGAGAATTCCATAGATTTACAACCCTCTGAGAGAAGAAATTCCTCCTCAGCTCAGCTTTAAATAGGCGGCCCCTTATTCTGAGACTATGTCCCCTAGTTTTAGTTTCCCCCATGAGTGGAAATATCCTTTCTGCATCCATCTTGTCGAGCCCTCACATTATCTTATATATTTCGATAAGATCACCTCTCATTCTTCTGAACTCCAATGTGTATAGGCCCAACCTACTCAACCTATCTTCATAAGTCAATCCTCTCATCTCCGGAATCAACCCAATGAACCTTCTCTTAACAGCCTCCAATGCAAGTATACCCTTCCTTAAATACGGAGATCAAAACTGCACGCAATACTCTAGGTGTGGCCTCACCAATACCCTGTACATTTGTAGCAGGACTTCTCTGCTTTTATACTCTATCCCCCTTGCAATAAAGACCAACATTCCATTTGCCTTCCTGATTACTTGAACATCCTCACTTCTGACTTTATGATGGAGGGAAGGACATTGATGAAGCAGCTGTAGATGGTTGGGCCTAGGACACTGCCCTGAGGAAGTCCTGCAGTGATGTGCTGGGGCTGGGATGATTGACCTCTAACCACCACAACTATCTTTCTTTGTGCTTGGTATGACTCCAGTCAGTGGAGAGTTTTCCCCTTGATTTCAGTGTTACTAGGGCTCCTCGGTCAAATGCTGACTTGATGTCAAGGGCAGTCACTCTCACCTCACCTCTAGAATTCAGCTCTTTTGCCCATGTTTGGACCAAGGCTGTAATAAGGTCTGGAGCCAATTGGCCCTGGCAGAACCCAAACTGAGCATCGGTGAGCAGGTTATTGGTGAGTAAGTGTCTCTTGATAGCACTGTTGATGACATCTTCCATCACTTTGCTGATGATTGAGAGTTTACCGATGGGGCAGTAATTGGCCGGATTGGATTTATCCTGATTTTTGTGGACAGGACATACCTGGGCAGTTTTCCATATTGTCAGACAGATGCCAGTGTTGTAGTTGTACAGGAACAGCTTGGCTAGAGGCGCGGCTAGTTCTGGAGCACAAGTCTTCAGCACAACAGCCGGGATGTTGTCGGGGCCCATAGTCTTTGCTGTGTCCAGTGTGCTCAGCCTTTTCTTGATATCTTGTGGAGTGAATCAAATTGGCTGAAGATGGGCTGCTGTGATGGTGGGAACCTCAGGAGGAGGCCGATATGGATCATGCTACTCGGCACTTCTTGCTGAAGCTGGTTGAAAACGCTTCAGCCTTGTCTTTTGCACTCACGTGTTGTGCTTTGCCATCATTGAGGATGACGATAATCTTGGCGCCTCCTCATCCTGTTAACGATTTAATGATTCACCACCATTCATGACTGGATGTGGCAGGACTACAGAGCTTTAATCTGATCCGTTGGTTGTGGGATCGCTTAGCCTTAACTATAGTATGCTACTTATGCTAGTTAGCATGCATGTAGTCCTGTGTTACAGCTTCCCTAGTTTGGCCCCCCATTTTTAGGTATGCCTGGTGTTGCTCCTGGCATGCTGTTCTACATTCTTCTTTGAACCAGGGTTGGTCCCCTGGCTTGACGGTAATGGTAGAGTGAGGGATATGCTGGGCCATGGGGTTACAGATTGTGGTGGAATACAATTCTGCTGCTGCTGATGCCCCACAGCACCTCATGGATGTCCAGTTTTGAGCTGCTAGATCTGTTCTGAATCTATCCCATTTAGCACGGTGGTAGTGCCACACAACACGATGGATGGTATCCTCAGTGTGAAGATGGGACTTCATCTCCACAATGACTGTGCGGTGGTCACTGCTACCAATGCTGTCATGGACAGATTGTAAGGGAGTGGTCCCGGGGGTCAGGTTCACCTCTGACCAACTTGAGCGGTTCGAATCGCTCCCACTCCCTTGGGTTCTGGACTCTGGATTTATTTGGGGGATGTGATAAAGTGCAAAGGACAACTGGTTTGGTGCAAAAGAACTTTGACTTTATTGAAGACAAGAAAATACAATGTCAAACTTATAATCACTCTAATAAAGAACAATACATTACACATTCAAAAGGGGTTGCACTAAAAATTACATCTCCCACCTCCCAATACCTAATTATAGCTAGGTTAGACTCCAGGGCAGGCAGGGACTATGCGTACCAATCCTTTCTGGTCAGTTAGCGGTAGTTCACGATTTTGGAGTTTACTGAATTCTGTAGGTTCTGCATGCCGTACCCCGAATGTCGGAGAAGACTTCTTACTGCACAATCTTCAGTTGGGTTGAGTCCGCTGATGCGGTAAGGTGCGTTTTGGATTTATGGGGTAAGTACCCGGTTTTCTTCGTTAGAAATAGGTTCAAAGTCTCTTTAGATAATGTTTTCACCTGTTGGTAGTCAGGCCTTAGATTGTAGAGTGGAAACTTTTCGATTCTTCGGTTTCTTCCTGTTGGAGTTTTGTTTCGAGTTTGGTCAATCACGGTGGTTTTTCGTTGGGACCATGTTGGTTGTGGTCGGTTGCTACCGCAATGGTGATGTTCTTCCTTCTTTCAGGACATCAGGACTTTGAGGCTGGAGAAGTTAGTTTACAACTGTCGCATTGGTTTTTCTCCTTGTCTTGATGGCATACTCGCAGTATAGCACCTGGTGTAGTATGACATACCCTCTGTTGAAACAGGGGGCCAGTTATATGGTTTGAGTTGTTCTAATCTTCACGCCAAATCAGTTCAGAATTCTTTGTTTAAATTTGGCGGGCTTGACTTCTATTTGTAATATTTTGGCGGGCTCGTTAAAAGTTAATATATCTTGGCTAGGTTGCATTTCTAAATCTATTTCCTGATGGAAATATTAGTCTGCTAATCGCAATGTCCTTTTGTGCTTGGTTTTTCGCATACAGGCTGTAGTGGGCTCTTTGTTCTTATTCATGTTGAAGATGACTTTTCTCAGTTTGGTTTGATGGCTGTCTATCTCTGAATTATTATTTTAATGTAAATGTCTCCTGTGGAGAAAGGTTTTCGAATGTCCATTCCTCCAGACAAGTTAACTTAGTCTCAACACCTAGACAGTTCCAATAATCAAGTGGGCTTCCTTAGTTCTTTAGGCCCACCCACAGGCTCGAATTTGTCTTTTAAAATCCAAAATTCGATTAAAGTTCGTAGTTTCTTCCACAAGCACTTTAGGATTTCAAACTTTCTGGTAGATAGTCCCAAATTAAATTTCCTTTCGAATGAGCCCAAACACTTGGGGGGGGGGGGGGGGGCGGGGGGGGTTCTCGTGAATTTTGCACCCTTCAGTCCCCCCTGTTGACACTCCACACTCGAGTGTCAAACAAGGTAAGCAAAATTCCTGCTCCCGAGAGTCAACCTTCCCTGCATTTATACTAGCTTAACATTAATGTTGAAATGCAATGCAATTTGCAGGCGAATACAATCACTATATTTCGGTTACAGCATAGAGGGGGGTACAATGCCCCTCCTTTACTCGGTTTTCACAGTAAAATAATGGTATACAGTCAAACACAACTTTAAGTAAAGTAAAAATAAAAGCACACAGTCAAACACATCCTCAAGTAGCATAAAGGTCCATAGTCAAACACATTTTGAGTTCAGTAAAAATAAAGGTACATAGTCAAACATTTTAAGTAACACTCTTACAACACTCAAGATTTTGTGGTCTACAGCAGGTAAAATCAAACACAAATTAAACATGGTAGTCTGGTGTCACTCCTCCCTGCGCAATTCCCAAGTTCGGCCAAGGAGCGTATAGCACCCTTTGGTGCTTGACCTGACGGCCTCTGCGTTTCACTCAGCAAGTGAGACACCATAAGTAAAGAATAATCGCGAGTTGACAGATAACTAAAGTGTGGGAAGCAATTCGGATCCAAACTGGGACTTCTATATTTCTAAAAAGGTCCCACCAAGGCGGAATGGTGATCTCGAGAATCTTTTTCCCTATCTCAATTGTTTTTTGTTCTAGAGTGCAGAAGCATTTTTGTGAGATAATTACAGCTTTTAGCAGAGCGGTAAGATGTTCGGGTAGAGGGGGAATTGCATAGCCAAAATGTACAACATAATCCTGCAGGTTTGTAATGTTTTCCTTCACAGTGAGGTAGACAGTGGAGGGTTCAGGAATGGGGACAATCCGTTCCTGGGCCACTTGAACTGATGCTTCAGGTTTGAAGCAAAAACTGCTGTCACTTACCGGACACCAGAAGTGTCCATGTAGATAGTGGGGCGCACTGGTGGTGACACAATATGTCCCACCCCCTGTGTATGTTACCTGTGGAGGGACATGGTCTTGTGTCATTACTTCCATGGTGCAGTTAACAGGCTGTGCACCAGCAGCTTTAAACCCTCACTGTGACTTTGAATGGGCACTCAAGTACTGGGGACACAGTATTACGTGCGCACCCTGGCTCCGGCACCCGGAGAGGTCAGTATCCGTTACAGCGTGCTCCCACTTTATGACATACGGTGGGACCGCTGCGAAACAAATGTGTGCACCTCCCTGAATAACTCCAATATTCTCTGCCCGGTATACCGGTGCGGGTCGGGCTGTCCCACCCATGACCGGCATCCTTAATACTATCCCCATGATAGTGTGGTTAGATTTCTCACAGTCCACTGGGACAGGGTAGACTTCAGAGGCTAGGCGGAGCTGGCACGGGCTTAGTGAATTGTTGTATGGGTGGAGGGCTGCAAGGTGCTTGTTCCTGATCCAAGAGGGGACTAAACCTTGTTTTAAATCTTCCCGGTTGTTGCGGCCCTCGCCCAACAATCATGCCCCATACAATCCGCATACCTCGTTCTGTGCAGCCTGGTCCGAGACGTTTCTATCCTCCCGTATGAGTGCATTCACTGTGTGTGCATGTTTTTCCAGATCAGCCACTATTTCTTTTAAATGGACAGTCATTGCCTGGTCTTCGTGTAGTTCTGAACCTACTACTGTGTTCTCTTGTTTCAGGATTTTCCGCAATTGGTTCTTTAAACCGCTTAGCTGTGTTTGCAGTTCTATGTCATCTAGGCTATTTATTACAGAGGATCCTGTATTGTAGGCAGTAAAAACATCATTTATGGTTCCCCTTCTAGTTCTTGTGTAGGCTAGAGTCCCACCCCATCCCTTCCCCTTCATCTTGCCATTGCCTGGCAAAGGCGATCGATATGCCTGCGCGACAAATATTCTCTGATCCCCACATGCAAATGTAAATTCCTTGTTCGGATTCCCACCATTTGTCCCAACACACTTTTGCTCTTCCCGTGTCCCCGTGATGATGCGGCATGAATCATTACCGAGTCTTTCCCTGTCTGATTCCTGGTCCCATGCATCCTTGCTGAGTTTTCTGAGCCACCACCATCTTCCCAAGGGAATGTTTCCTTTGCAAGTCAAACATACACGCTTTCTCTCTGTAACACTGACTCGGGCAGCGATGACCAGTATCCGGGGGCATGGAACTGAGGTAAAACCTTAGGTAAAACCTTCCTGGCTGGAACAACGGGTAGAATTAGATCCCAGCCACTCTGGCCATCTTCCCTCGTGGGCGTAAACGGCGAGTTCTTCCACGCCTGGGGTGCCACCCGCAGCGGTTTCGATTGATGGTCTTTTTCCTGAACACCCGTAAATTAGGGATTCTTCCACGTCTCCCCGGTCGCCGCTGCTCATCCTTATCAGGGCGAGCAGGAACAGGATCCTTTCCATACTGTTCTCTTTCCTGTAGGGGCACATAAACTGATTGTCTAGCCCTGAGAAAGCTCTCTGGCTTGACAAAGGTGACCGAGTTCCAAATTGGGCTCTCTTTCCTTTCAGACATAGTGTAGTCTTTAATCGACTGGCTGTCTTATTCAGTTCCTTGTGGACTGATGTCTGCTGCTAACTTTTATCTCACAGCCGTTTTACTCTTATCTTACCGGTGTTTCCTTAATAGCCATACTGGTAGATTCTTCTTACTCCTGGGTATTACCCGGCCTGTGCCTCTTCTAATAGCTGCACAGGTAGATTCCTTTCCTTAATCCAGTAACTAATACACATATACTTATCATTACACATAATCTTACACCACTCTAAATTCTTCACTAAACATTCTTAAATCCATATTGTACTTTATATGTACATCTGCCACCCATCTCTGGGTGGCCAGGTTAATTCCTGCCTTCTTTCTTTCTTCTTCTCCCGCTGGGTGTCCAGCGAGGTCGGTAATAGGTCGACCTGCACCGCCGGACCTGGAGTGTCCTGACCGGACGTGGGTTCGAGTCCCACACTATCGGGGGAACGTTCTCTCCGGTGCTATAGCACATCGATCCTTTGGGGGTGGCTGCCTGGTTCGTTTCTTCCCCTGGGGGTTCTGCCTGGTTTAGGGCTACGGGCTGGGGATTCTCACTTGGTGGCTGTTCCACCGTTATCTCTTCTGGGGGTCCCTTGTTTCCCGAGGCTACCGGCTGGGTGTCCCTGCTCGCGGGCTGGTCTCTGACCTTAGGTGCCCTTTTGCGGCTGGTCCCTTTCCCGGGGCTGAACCATTTAAATTGGAGCGCTGGTGACCACAGTGTCTTTGGCCGTGGCGTGCGGGGAGTCCTTCTTAAGGCTCTGGCTACTGGAGGTGCGTCCAAGTCCCAAATGATTGGGGGGGACAGCTCCTCCAGTAACACAGTTCACCGCCCCTCTCGGTGTAGTCTGTGGGTCTGCCACGTCCCCTGTGGGAATTCCACAGTCGGGGGCTGTTGGCTGGGGGTCCCTGTCTTTAGTACGGTTTACAGTTTTTGTCTGTCCCTTACGTTTAGCTGCTGCCCCTGGGTTGAAAAGTTTGCACTGATTTATGTGGAATCACTTTGTTTGGCGGGTCAATTTTATGGCATAGACCATGGGGCTTGCCTTGTCGACAATGTGGTACAGTCCCATGTACAGTGCCTCAAAGACCCCTACTCTAGCATAGTTCCTCACCATAATCTGGTCCCCTATCTCCCACTCATGTCGTTTGCGGGGTTCTAGCAGCAGTCAGTTGCTCAGATGCTGTTTTCCCATGTTGTTAGCAGCCTGCCAGTGAATCTGTTTAAGGTGTTCAAACAGATTCCTGCCGAAGCTGTCCCGGTTCGCTTCCCTAAGCTGACCTTCCGTGAGTACCGGGGCTAACACATGGTTGGGGGTTCGCATGGCTCTGCCGGTCATGAGCTCGTACAGGGAGTACCCCGTGCTCTTTGACTGGCTGGTACAGATCCCCATGAGGACCAGTGGTAGGACCTCTACCCACCCTTTGGGTGAGTCCCTTGTCTCTTTGTGCAGCCTTTCTTTGATAGTGCGGTTTAAACGCTCCACAGGCCCGGATGACTGTGGGTTGTGGGTGACATGCCATTTCCCTTTGATGCCGAACACCTTAAGGGTCTCCTGCATTACCTGCCCGATGAAGTGACTCCCTTGGTCGGACTCCATGTATTGTGGTGGTCCCCATCAGGAGAACACTTCTCTGACCAGGATCCTGGCTGTTCCCAGGGCAACGGCTGTTCGGCATGGGAAGGCTTCCACCCATTTGGTAAATACATCCACCAATAATAGGCAGTACTTGTAGCCTCCCTGGGCAGTGGGTAGGGGCCCGAAGTAATCGATTTAAATTGACTGCCAGGGTCCCTCTACCCTCCTGATATGTCCCATAGACACCTTTCTTTTCTGGGGGTCGGGATTGTTGGCCGCGCACACCAGACAGCTAGCACAGAACTCACGGACATCTTCCCTGAGTCCTGGCCACCACCCTGCCTGTTCCACTCATTGCCAAGTGGTCTCAGGTCCGGGGTGCCCTGTTCCTGGACCCTCGTGGGCCAGCTGGAGGAATTCTCTTCAGTGTTGTTGCGGTACTACCCATTGCTCCCCCCGAACAGCATGCCTTCTTTAATGGCAATTGCTGCAGTGCCATACGGGCCGTCTACCCTTTCCCCTTTAGCTAGCATGTTCAGGACAGTTTTGAGGATGGGGTCTTGGGTCTGAACCGTTTTTAGGTTCAGGGGCAAAGCTATCCCTGCCGTCCCTATCCTGCCCTGACTGCTGCAATGGGTCCTGGGTTGTACGGATCCCAGAGCTTGCCCGTGCGGGACCCCTGCTTGGCCAACATGTCAGCCTGCTGGTTTCCCTCGTTACGGGGTTCGGTGGTGAAATGTGCCTTCACCTTATGTATTTCAATATTCCCTTCCTCCCCTACGGCTTTCATGATCTTTTCCAGTAGGGGCTTAATTGCCAGGGGTCTCCCGTCTGCGGATGTGTATCCGCGGCGGGACCAAATAGCCAGGTACTCCGTACACGAATTGCATGTGAACATACTGTCCGAGCAAATCGTGTATGGGGTAGGGAATTCTTCGGGGTGTGTGACTATGTACACCACCGCAGACAGTTCAGCATGCTGGCCGCTCATAGTACTGGGGAGTTTAATTGCCAGGGCAATGCCTGCCTCGGGTTCATAAAGTCCGCAACCTGTGAGTTGTTCACCCGCAGATACTGTGCTTGAACTGTCCACATAGATCTCTCGGCCTGTGGGGTGTAACCCAGCCTGAAAGCCTATGTTAATTTCCCATACCCCTTCTATGGAACACCGGTGGGCTGTCCCTGGATAAATCATGTTGGCTGCGAGTCTTGGCTCGCAGAGACCCTTTACCCTTAGGTCCATTTGAGAGAGGAGCAGGGTCCAGCGAGCAATGCGGGCACTGCTCACTGTCCCGTCCTTGATTCTCCCGTCCAGGAGCATTTGGGTGGGCGTATGGTGGGTAAGGAGTGTGATAGGGGACCCCCTGTGAAGATCAGTGATCTTTTCACAGCCCAGTGAGTGGCCAGGAGGTGCCGCTCACAGTTGGAGTATCCCTTCTCCACATCTGTGAGTATCCTGGAGGAGTAGACCACTGGTCTCAGCCGGCCATGCCGCTCTTGGAGCAATACTGCACTCAGGCTGTCCCCACTGGCTGCTACCTCCAAGAAAAACTCTTTATCCCCATCGATGGCCCCTAGAGCTGGCGCGGTCTGCAGGTCTTTCTTGAGTTGGATAAATGCTGCCTCGCAACCTTTGTCCCATTCCCACTCCACTCCCTTGTGTAGGAGTCGGAGCAGAGGGGCTGCAGTGGCTGCATAATCCTCAATGAAATGTCTGCAGTACCCGGTTAGTCCTAGAAAAGATCTTATTCCTGTTATTGTGTTGGGGGCGGGTAACTTCTGCACTGCTTCCCTTCTAGCTTTGTCTATGGCTCTTTCCCCAGCGCGCACAGCCAGTCCCAGGAATTTGACTTCCTTCAGGCCCGATCCTTGGGGTTTACTTTAAATCCCTCCTCTTTCAGCAGCTCCAGCAGTTAAGCCAACAGTGGGCCATGCTCCTCCCCCTCATCGGTGAACAGGAGCAGGTCATCCACATACTGTACAAGCTGCTGGGGTCTGCTGAAGCTCTTTAAACAGTTGGCCATACACCGATGGAAAATACTGGGGCTGTTGTGGAAGCCCTGAGGGAGACAGTTCCAAGTGTACTGCTGACCTTTAAAGGTAAAAGCAAACTTGTACTGATCTTCTCTTCTTAAAGGTATGGACCAGAACCCGTTGGAAATATCCAGCACCGTGAAGGTGGTCACGGAGGCTGGGATACTCCCAATGAGGTCGGCGGCAGCAGCAACGGTGGGTGCACAGGCGGGGATGTTACGGTTGAGTACTCGATAGTCCACATGGCTCTCCAGGAGTTGTCCGGTTTCTTAACCGGCCACAACGGAGAGTTCACATGGGTAGCTATTGGTCTCAATACCCCCTGTTTAACTAAAGAACCCAAGGCTGTTTCCATGTCTGTCTCCGCCTCCCTGGGGAAGTTGTACTGTTTCTGTGGTCGGGTCATGCGGTCCCCATCTATGCTAACCTCGACCTCATTTATTCTCCCACAGTCGTGTTTGTGAGTGGCAAAAGCTGCAAGGTTTTCCTCACATATTCTTGATATTCTATCAGAGTGTTACTGACCAGTGATTCAAGGTCATAACCCTCCTTTGGCTTCATGGTGCACACTGTTCCTTTTCCCTGTTTTCCTGGGATAACCATCACCTTACTCTCCTGTCCCATACAGACTGACTCCCAAAAACAGTGGTTTCTTAAATCCGCTAGGATCCCATGGCCTAGGATGAAGTCAGCCCCCAGGATCCCTCTCCCTTCCTGTTCCCACTTCATCAGGACACAAGTCCACTTAGTGAGGAGTGTACCTAAGTGAATAGAGAGCAGAATGGAGAATGAGCCAGTCTGTTCAGTGCCTGTGAAACCCACCAAGCTGTAGGGGATCCCGTGAGACAGAGGTGAGGCGGCGGGGTTAGCTACATAGACAAGGGTTCTTGAGGCACCGGTGTCCAGCAGGTAAGTCCCTTTCACCTTTTTCACTTCCATTTGAACGGTCGGTCTCTCCCACGCATCATACTCGAGGGAACACAGGTGGACAGGCTGCACCTGTCCTAGTCATGGTTTTGGTTGGGAGGAGGCAGATGGGATTTCGATACCGGTGGCGGTGGCTACCTTCCCAGGGCTATCTAACATGGTCCGGAGCGGTTAGAAAGGTATCGAATGAGTGGGGAGGGACTGGCTTATCTGTCTCGGCCTTTTGGCCGGAGCTGGAGAACTCTTTCCTGCGCTACTCTTACAAGGATTTCTACAATCCTTTCTCCAATGCCCACGTTTTCCGCACCTGAAGCAGGTACGTTTTGTATTGGAGGTGTTGCCCCCCTCGTGGCGCCATTCCCTCTTAACTTGGCTAGGTCGGATCTCGTGAACCCTTCCCCTTTGTGGGCTAACTCGTCCGGACTTAAGTTTTCTCGGTCTATGTCCCCACTACAGGCGCTTTGGTATACAGGCCACAGTCGGTCTGCGAAAGCCTGTGGGGTTTCCCCTGCGAGCTGCACTATTTTCTCCACTCAATAGAATGGACTCCCGTAATTGCAACCCATGGCTTCTAAAATATCTTTCTGGATGGCAGCAAGTGTTCTCCGTCCCCTTTTGCTCTCAGTAGAGAGGGCCTGGTACAGCTTGCTATCCAGGGATAGGAGAAGCATCTTTGCCATTTCTGCATCGTCGCACCCATGAATATCCCCTGCCTGTTCCACCTCCATAAAAACTGAGGGGTCTCCCTTTGGAGTGAGCTTTCCCAGGTGGCTTATCATAGCCCTAAACTGGTGGGGAGTGTGGGGGACCACAAACTGACTTTCCAGGGGCCCTGGACCCCCGGCAAGGGTGGGCGGGCCAAACTTCTGTTGCCGGACCGGGCACATTGGCCCTGGTTCTGGCTCTCCATGTTCTGGCTCACCTACCCCTCCTCTCTGCTGCCAAGCCAAGCTGAAACTCGGTGCCACAGGTGGTGGTGGTTCACTATCCCTGTCCGCCCCGCAAATGATTTGCCCCTCCTGCTGCTATATTGGTGTAGTCACCGGTGCCACAGGTGGTGGCTGGCGGTTTCCTCCTTCTCTTCCAGGTTTACATGGGGCGTACCCGGGCTTATTAGGCATACCATGCCTTTTGCCTTGGACAGAGCAAGGTTTAGACTTTTAATTTGTTGCTGGCAGGGACTGTGGTCTCCCGATTCAAACCCACTAGTGCTAGCTACTTTATATGCTGCCTGCACATCTTTTAATCTTTCCTGGAGCTCTTTTACTTGTCGGGTGAGGCGAGTGCTTTCCTCCCTCAGTGACTTTTCATTATTTTTGGCCTCGGTAACCTGACATTGAAAATAGTCCTGACTGTTTTTAAACCTTTCCATTATCTGGGTCCTTTCCTGTTTTAGCTTATGGAGTTCTCCCCATAAACCTTTCCTGATAGTTCTCTGCGCATTCCCATAACTCTGCCTGTAGTGTCTCATTGGTTTTATCTAGGAGTTGGACCTACCGCTGTAGACAGACCAACCAAGTTGCCTTCTCTACTGCTTCTTTGTGATCTTTGCTTGCTGTCCACTGGGCTGCAGCGTCAGCTGGACGCTCAGCGCGCAACAGACAAAGCACCCATTCCTTAGTGACATTCACCTTCTTATACACATAGGAGGAACTCCTCTCTTCCATTTTGGTTCTTTGCCCCAAACCAGCACTCTCCACATCACACCCCTTGTACCAGAGTCTTGCCGCGGTCATCATTTTGTAAGGGATGGTCCCGGGGGTCAGGTTCACCTCTGACCAACTTGAGCGGTTCGAATCACTCCCACTCCCTTGGGTTCTAGACTCTGTAGTTATTTGGGGGATGTGATAAAGTGCAAAGGACAACTGGTTTGGTGCAAAAGAACTTTGACTTTATTGAAGACAAGAAAATACAATGCCAAATTTATAATCACTCTAATAAAGAACAATACATTACACATTCAAAGGGGGTTACAGTAAAAATTACACCTCCCACCTCCCAATACCTAATTCTAGTTAGGTTCGACTCCAGGGCAGGCAGGGACTATGCTTACCAATCCTTTCTGGTCAGTTAGTGGTAGTTTGCGATTTCAGGGTTCGCTGAATTCTGTAGGTCCTGCTTGTCGCACCCCGAACATCGGAGAAGACTTCTTACTGCGCAATCTTCAGTTGGGTTGAGTCCGCTGATGCGGTAATGTGCGTTTTGGATCTATGGGGTAAGTACCCGGTTTTCTTCATCAGAAATAGGTTCAAAGTCTCTTTAGATAATGTTTTCACCTGTTGATAGTCAGGCCTTAGATTGTAGAGTGGAAACTTTTCGATTATTTGGTTTCTTCCTGTTGGAGTTTTGTTTCGAGTTTGGTCGATCGCGGTGGTTTTTCGTTGGGACCACGTTGGCTGTGGTCGGTTGTTGCCGCGATGGTGATGTTCTTCCTTCTTTCAGGACTTCAGGACTTTGAGGCTGGAGAAGTTAGTTTACAACTGTCGCATTGGTTTCTCTCCTTGTCTTGATGGCATACTTGCAGTATAGCACCTGGTGTAGTATTGCATACCCTCTGTTGAAACAGGGGGCCAGTTATACGGTTTGAGTTGTTCTAATCCTCATGCCAAATCAGTACAGAATTCTTTGTTGAAATTTGGCGGGCTTGACTTAGAAACATAGAAACGTAGAAAATAGGTGCAGGAGTAGGCCATTCAGCCCTTCGAGCCTGCACCGCCATTCAATGAGTTCATGGCTGAACATGCAACTTCAGTACCCCATTCCTGCTTTTTCGCCATACCCCTTGATCCCCCTAGTAGTAAGGACTACATCTAACTCCTTTTTAAATATATTTAGTGAATTGGCCTCAACAACTTTCTGTGGTAGAGAATTCCACAGGTTCACCACTCTCTGGGTGAAGAAGTTTCTCCTCATCTCAGTCCTAAATGGCTTACCCATTATCCTTAGACTGTGACCCCTGGTTCTGGACTACCCCAACATTGGGAACATTCTTCCTGCATCTAACCTGTCTAAACCCATCAGAATTTTAAACGTTTCTATAAGATCCCCTCTCATTCTTCTGAACTCCAGTGAATACAAGCCTAATTGATCCAGTCTTTCTTGATATGTCAGTCCCGCCATCTCAGGAATCAGTCTGGTGAACCTTCGCTGCACTCCCTCAATAGCAAGAATGTCCTTCCTCAAGTTAGGAGACCAAAACTGTACACAATACTCCAGGTGTGGCCTCTCTTTATAATATTTTGGCGGGCTCGTTTAAAGTTAATATGTCTTGGGTGGGTTGCATTTCTAAATCTATTTCCTGATGGAAATATTAGCTTGCTAATCGCAATGTCCTTTTGTGCTTGGTTTTTCACATACAGGCTGTAGTGGGCCCTTTGTTCTTATTCATGTTGAAGATGGCTTTTCTCAGTTTGGTTTGATGCCTGTCCATCTCTGAATTATTGTTGTAATGTAAATGTCTCCTGTGGAGAAGGGTTTTCAAATGTCCATTCCTCCAGACAAGTTAACTTAGTCTCAACACCTAAACAGTTCCAATAATCAAGTGGGCTTCCTTAGTTCTTTAGGCCCCGTCCACAGGCTCGAATTTGTCTTTTAAAATCCAAAATTCGATTAAAGTTCGTAGTTTCTTCCATAAGCACTTTAGGGTTTCATCTTCCCAGTTGATAGTCCCAAATTAAATTTCCTTTCGAATGAGCCCAAACACTGGGGGGGTTCTCGTGAATTTTGCACCCTTCAAGATGCATCTGCGACTGGTAGATTGGTGGGGACAAGGTCAGGTAGGTTTTTCCCCTTGTGTTGGTTCTCTCACCACCTGCTGAAGGCCTAGTTTGGTAGCTATGTCCTTCAGGACTCGGCCAGCTCGGTCAGTAGTGGTGCTACCATGCCAGTCTTGATAATAGACATTGAAGTCCCCCACCCAGAACTGCCAAAAAATTATTATTTCTTGATGATCATCCCATGATAAAAATCCACCATTCCCAGAGGGCTGGTCGCCATTGCCTTCTTTTCACTGGATCAGGAGAAGCCGTTCAACAGGGTGGATCATGAAGAGCTCTTCTGGACTCTGCACGAATTCAGGTTCGAGATGTATTTTGTCACCAGTATCTGACTTTTGTATACCACCACTGAGTGTCTGATTAAGGTTAACGGGTCTCTGACAGCGTCCCTCTTTTGGGGGGGAGGAATGCGGCAGGGATGCCCCATGTCCGGCCAGCTACATGCCATCTGCGTGGAGCTTTTTCTGCGCCTCTTGCAGAAGAGGTTGCTGGTACTGGCTCTGCAAGGGCATGGAGATTGTCCTTTCGACTTACACCGACAATGTACTCCTCATGGTCATGGATCCTGTTGACTGGTGGAGGATGCACGAGTGCCAGAAGGTCTACTATGCTGCGTCCTCTGCGAGGATCACCTGGGAGAAATATTCCGGACTCCCCTGTCAGAAGAGCTCAGGCCTTTTGCCTGAAGTACCACTCATCTCCTCTACCTGAGTGGTGTCCTACAGAGGTCGAGCATTGGTCATAAATCAGCTGCTGGCATTATGCTGTGGTACCGATTGGTCACTTTGATCCTTCCCCCTGAGTTTGTCACCAAGATACAGCAGAAGCTTTAGAAGAATGAGAGGTGATCTCAGTGAAACATACAAAATTCTTACAGGAATTGACAGGGTAGATGCAGGGAGGATGTTACCCTTGGCTGGGGAGTCTAGAACCAGAGGTCATAGTCTCAGAATAAGGGGTCGCCCATTTAGGACTGAGATGCGAGAAATTTCTTCACTCAGTGGGTGGTAAATCTTTGGAATTCTCTACCCAGAGGGCTACGGATGCTGAGTGAGTATATTTAAGACAGCGATTGATTAGATTTTTAGATATTAAGGGAATCAAGGGATATGGGGATAGTGCAGGAACGTGGAGTTGAGGTCGAAGATCAGCCATGGTCTCATTGAATGGCAGAGCAGGCACGAGGGGCTGAATGGCCTACTCCTGCTCCTATTTCTTATATTATGTTCTAAGCTTGTTGACTTCTTCTGGAAAAAAAGGAAGCATTGGGTCTCTGCCACAGTTCTCAGTCTCCTGCATAGGGAGGGTGGTGTGTGTGCGTACCCAGGCTGCAACTTCAGACCCTGCAGAGTTCCCTGTATGTTGAGGATACTCCCAGATGGTTTGTGCTGGTGCCGTATTTCTTCTGCCTGCTGCACGGCTTCAATTACGACACACAGCTCCTGTTAATAAAACAGGAGGGCAGCCGGGCCTCCTTGCCTGACTTTCAGAACATAAGAACATAAGAATTAGGAATAGGCCATCTAGCCCCTCGAGCCTGCTCCGCCATTCAACAAGATCATGGCTGATCTGGCCGTGGGCTCAGCTCCACTTACCCGCCCGCTCCCCGTAACCCTTAATTCCCTTTTTGGTTAAAAATCGATCTATCTGTGATTTGAATACATTCAATGAGCTAGCCTCAACTGCTTCCTTGGGCAGAGAATTCCACAGATTCACAACCCTCTGGGAGAAGAAATTCCTTCTGAACTCGGTTTTAAATTGGCTCCCCTGTATTTTGAGGCTGTGCCCCCTAGTTCTAGTCTCCCCGACCAGTGGAAACAACGTCTCTGCCTCTATCTTGTCTATCCCTTTCATTATTTTAAATGTTTCTATAAGATCACCCCTTATCCTTCTGAACTCCGAGTAAAGACCCAGTCTACTCAATCTGTCATCATAAGGTAGCCCCCTCATCTCCGGAATCAGCCTAGTGAATCGTCTCTGTACCCCCTCCAAAGCCAGTATATCCTTCCTTAAGTAAGGTGACCAAAACTGCACGCTGTACTCCAGGTGCGGCATCACCAATACCCTGTACAGCAGGACCTCCCAGCTTTTGTACTCCATCCCTCTCGCAATGAAGGCCAACATTCCATTCGCCTTCCTGATTACCTGCTGCACCTGCAAACTAACTTTTTGGGATTCATGCACAAGGACCCCCAGGTCCCTCTGCACCGCAGCATGTTGTAATTTTTCCCATTCAAAAAATATTCCCTTTTACTGTTTTTTTTCCCAAGGTGGAGGGCCTCACATTTTCCGACATTGTATTCCATCTGCCAAACTTTAGCCTATTCGCTTAACCTATCTAAATCTCTTTGCAGCCTCTCTGTGTCCTCTACACAACCCGCTTTCCCACTAATCTTTGTGTCATCTGCAAATTTTGTTACACTACACTCTGTCCCCTCTTCCAGGTCATCTATGTATATTGTAAACAGTTGTGGTCCCAGCACCGATCCCTGTGGCACACCACTAACCACCGATTTCCAACCCAAAAGGACCCATTTATCCCGAATCTCTGCTTTCTGTTAGCCAGCCAATTCTCGATCCATGCTAATATATTTCCTCTGACTCCGTGTACCGTTATCTTCTGCAGTAACCTTTTGTGTGGCCCCTTATCGAATGCCTTTTGGAAATCTGAATACACCACATCCATCGGTACACCTCTATCGACCATGATCGTTATATCCTCAAAGAATTCCAGTAAATTAGTTAAACATGATTTCCCCTTCATGAATCCATGTTGCGTCTGCTTGATTGCACTATTCCTATCTAGATGTCCCGCTATTTCTTCCTTAATGATAGCTTCAAGCATTTTCCCCACTACAGATGTTAAACTAACCGGCCTATAGTTACCTGCCTTTTGTCTGCCCCTTTTTTAAACAGAGGTGTTACATTAGCTGCTTTCCAATTCGCTAGTACCTCTCCAGAGACAAGAGAATTTTGGTAGATTATAACGAATGCATCTGCTATAACTTCCGCCATCTCTTTTAATACCCTGGGATGCATTTCATCAGGACCAGGGGACTTGTCTACCTTGAGTCCCATTAGCCTGTCCAGCACTACCCCGCTAGTGATATTGATTATCTCAAGGTCCTCCCCTCCCACATTCCCGTGACCAGCAATTTTTAGCATGGTTTTTGTGTCTTCCACTGTGAAGACTGAAGCAAAATAATTGTTTAAGGTCTCAGCCATTTCCACATTTCCCATTATTAAATCCCCCTTCTCATCTTCTAAGGGACCAACATTTATTTTAGTCACTCTTTTCCGTTTTATATATAGGTAAAAGCTTTTACGATCTGTTTTTATGTTTTGCGCAAGTTTACTTTCGTAATCTATCTTTCCCTTCTTTATTGCTTTCTTAGTCATTCTTTGCTGTCATTTAAAATTTTCCCAATCTTCTTGTTTCCCACTAACCTTGGCCACCTTATACACATTGGTTTTTAATTTGTTACTCTCCTTTATTTCCTTGGTTATCCACAGCTGGTTATCCCTTCTCTTACTGCCCTTCTTTTTCACTGGAATATATTTTTGTTGAGCACTATGAAAGAGCTCCTTAAAAGTCCTCCACTGTTCCTCAATTGTGCCACCGTTTAGTCTGTGTTCCCAGTCTACTTTAGCCAACTCTGCCCTCATCCCACTGTAGTCCCCTTTGTTTAAGCATAGTACGCTCGTTTGAGACACTACTTCCTCACCCTCAATCTGTATTACAAATTCAACCATACTGTGATCACTCATTCCGAGAGGATCTTTTACTAGGAGATCGTTTATTATTCCTGTCTCATTACACAGGACCAGATCTAAGATAGCTTACTCCCTTGTAGGTTCTGTAACACACTGTTCTACGAAACAATCCCGTATGCATTCTTTGAATTCCTCCTCAAGGCTACCCCGTGCGATTTGATTTGACCAATCGATATGTAAGTTAAAATCCCCCATGATTACTGCCATTCCTTTTTCACATGCCTCCATTATTCGCTTGATTATTGTCCGCCCCACCGTGAAGTTATTATTTGGGGGTCTATAAACTACGCCCACCAGTGACTTTTTCCCCTTACTATCTCTAATCTCCACCCACAATGATTCAACATTTTGTTCATTAGAGCCAATATCGTCTTTCACAACTGCCCTGATATCATCCTTTATTAACAGAGCTACCCCACCTCCTTTCCCTTCTTGTCTATCTTTCCAAATTGTCAGATACCCCTGTATGTTTAATTCCCAGTCTTGGCCATCCTGCAACCACGTTTCTGTAATGGCCACCAAATCATATCCATTTGTAATGATTTGTGCCATCAACTCATTCACTTTATTTCGAATGCTGCGTGCGTTTAGGTAGAGTGTTTTAATACTAGTTTTTAAACCATGATTTTTAGTTTTGACCCCTCCTGCAGCCCCTTAATATTCATACATATTGTCCCTTCCTATCACCTTGTGGTTTACACTTACCCCAGTGCTACTCTGCTCAGGAACTAATCAGGATCTGGAACACTGTGGCCTCCAGCCGAAGTTCTCCCCTGTCAGGAGAGGCAGCGAGCCTCCAGGAGTCGCTGCTCAAGAATTCGGACCTCTCGATTGCAGTTTCAGGTGGCTTGTGGAGGGAAGGGCCCTGGCTGGCAAGGTGACCAGATTCAGGGACATACTGGATGGCGGAGGAGTGGGCTGGATGTCGCCAGAGGATCTGGCACAGCACATGTCCTGACACGACATCCGGTCTGCAACCAAAGCCATCGAGGTGTTAAAAGAGGCATTTAGCCCTGACTCCACTAAGTGTGTCGAGGAGACTTAGGCGTATGGAGCGATCCTGTTCGAGCTGACCTCAGTTCGAATGGAATTTCTCATCAGCGCCAGGCCCTGAAACCTCCCTTGGGTGCCGACACCTCACAGCTTGAGCAATTTCTTTGAGATCCCTTCTGTGCCTTTCCACTCTGTGCAGAGAGGCATCTCTTGCACACTCTCCACTTTGTCTTCCTCGTCTGCCGTCCGGACATGCCATCTTTCCATCCGGAGGCAGCAGAGGTCCCCAATGGAGGGCTCTCTATGTGGGAGTCCTTCCCTTTTCTATTGGGGACTAGGCCTGGGGGGTGTTGCAGGGAGCATAAATTTTTAAGTAGGTTCATGGACTCCCAAGCCGCCTGCATTTTCTGCAGCATGGAGATCTCCATGTTCCATGTTTACGTTGAGTGTGAGAGGTTGCAGCCCCTCTTCCAATTTTTGAAGGGCTGCTCCTCAATTTTTGGTTGCACTTCAGTCCCACACTCCTGATTCTTGGGCACCCGGTGAGGAGGGGAGTGGGCAGATCGGAGGATTTCCTCATCGCACTGCTTCTGGGCCCGGCCAAGATGGCCATTAGCAGGTCCAGGCAGCAGACGGTCGAAGGGGCCATTCAGCCCGACTATCTGTCTCTCTTCTGTGACTATGTTTGTGCCTGGGTGTCCCTGGAGATGGAGAATGTGGTGGCCACCAGTACGCTTGAGGCCTTCCACGACCGGTGGGCACCAGGGGGATTGGAGTGTTTCATTCCCCCCGGAAACACAGTTTTGATTTGATTTGTTAAGTTTCATTTAAATTTGGTTTAATTTGCTGTTTATTGGATGTGCCCCGTTAAAAGGGAGCACTTGTTTCCTTTCTTATTGGTGAAGGCCCCAGCCATCAGTTATCGAATTCAACATCAAAGGTGTAAGTGACTGAAGACTAGTCTCTTATATTCCATTCTTCACCAGCTGGCTATCCGACTTTTACAATATTCTCATTTAAAATCATGTTTCACTCTTTAAAAAAAAAGATAAGATTGTGATAAATCGAATACTCTGTGACGGAGGAGTGTATTTTCCACTTCTGGTACCATTTAATATCTAACTGAAGAAATGTCCCTCATGAGCAGTCAGGCTGGCCCACTTGCGGAAATGTTTGTCAGATTACTGTCCTCCCCCATCTAATATCCTGTACAATACACAGTAACAGTTTGTTATTTTCCCTACAGTGCTGTATATAATTCCTTCACCAGTAGAGTAGTTGTATGCAACTTTTGTACGCAGCAAATTCTGAATCAATGAAGCATTATATAAATCCCAGCTGAAAACAGAATTTTCGTCATTTGATATGATATCAGAAGATGTAACTGCTGTCATGGACACAGGATTTCCCAGCAGTCAACTTAAAATAATTTCTTGATAAACCTGCAGTAATGGCCACTTTGTGATTGCTAGACTTCTTCGGGATAATTTTACGGGTGTGCACAACTGATGAAGAATCTCGCCTGTGGCTTGCTTACATCAGGAAATCGTGGACCATGGAAACATAGAAACATAGAAATTAGGTGTAGGAGCAGGCTATTCGGCCCTCGAGCCTGCACCGCCATTCAACCTCAGTACCCCTTTCCTGCTTTCTCTCCATACCCCTTGATCCCTTTGGCTGTAAGGGCCATATCTAACTTTCTTTTGAATATATCTAACGAACTGGCCTCAACAAATCTCTGCGGTAGAGAATTCCACAGGTTAACCACTCTCTGAGTGAAGAAGTTTCTCCTCATCTCGGTCCTAAATGGCTTACCCCTTATTCTTAGACTGTGACCCCTGGTTCTGGAACTCGCCAGCAACGGGAACATTCTTCCTGCCTCTAACCTGTCCAATCTCGTCAGAATTTTATATGTTTCTATGAGATCCCCTCTCATTCTTCTAAACTCCAGTGGATACAAGCCCAGTTGTCAGTCCTGCCATCCCAGGAATCAATCTAGGGAACCTTTGCTGTACTCCCTCAATAGCAAGAACGTCCTTCCTCAGATTAGGAGATCAAAGCTGAACACAATATTCGAGGTGTGGCCTCACCAAGGCTCTGTACAACTGCAGAAAGATCTCCCTGCTCCTATCCTCAAATCCTCGAGCTATGAAGGCCAACATGCCATTTGCCTCCTTCACCGCCTGCTGTACCTGCACGCCAAACTTAATGACTGATGTACCATGACACCCAGGTCCCATTGCACCTCCCCTTTTCCTAATCTGTCACCATTCAGATAATATTCTGTCTTTGCGTTTTTGCCACCAAAGTGGATAACCTCACATTTATCCACATTATACTGCATCTGCCATGCATTTGGCCAGTCACTAACCTGTCCAAGTCACCCTGCCTCTTAGCATCCTCCTAACAGCTCACACCGCCAGCCAGCTTAGTGTCATCTGCAAACTTGGAAATATTACATTCAATTCCTTCATCTAAGTCATTGATGTATATTGTAAATAGCTGGGGCCCCAGCACTGAATCCTGCGGCATCCCACTGGTCACTGCCTGCTCTTCTGAAAAGGACCCATTTACTCCGACTCTCTGCTTCCTGTCTGCCAACCGGTTCTCTATCCACATCAATACATTACCCCCAATACCATGCGCTTTAATTTTGCACACTAATCTCTTGTGTTAGACCTTGTCAAAAGCCTTTTGAAAGTCCAAATACACCACATCCACTGGTTCTCCCTTGTCCACTCTACTAGTTACATCCTCAAAAAATTCCAGAAGATTTGTCAAGCATGATTTCCCTTTCATAAATCCATGCTGACTTGGACCGATCCTGTCACTGCTTTCCAAATGCGCTGCTATTTTATCTTTAATAATTGATTCCAACATTTTCCCCACCACCGATGTCAGGCTAACCGGTCTATAATTCCCTATTTTCTCTCTCCCTTCTTTTTTAAAAAGTGGTGTTACATTAGCTACCCTCCAGTCCATAGGAACTGATCCAGAGTCAATAGAATGTTGGAAATGATCACCAATGCATCCAGTATTTCTAGGGCCACTTCCTTAAGTACTCTAGAATGCAGCCTATCAGGCCCTGGGGATTTATCGACCTTCAATCCCATCAATTTCCCTAACACAATTTCCTAACTAATAGGATTTCCTTCAGTTCCTCCTTTTCGCTAGACCCTCGAACCCCTAGTATTTCCGAAAGGTTATTTGTGTCTTCCTTCATGAAGACAGACCCAAAGTATTTGTTCAATTGGTCTGTCATTTCTTTGTTCCCCATTATAAATTCACCTGATTCTGATTGCAAAGGACCCACGTTGGTCTTCACTAATCTTTTTCTCTTCACATATCTATAGAAGCTTTTGCAGTCAGTTTTTATGTTCCTTGCAAGCTTCCTCTCATACTCTATTTTCCCCCTCGTAATTAGACTCTTTGTCCTCCTCTGCTGAATTCTAAATTTCTCCAAGTCCTCAGGTTTGCTGCTTTTTCTAACCAATTTATATGCCTCTTCCTTGGATTTAACACTAATCCTAATTTCCCTTGTTAGGCACGGTTGAGCTACCTTTCCCATTTTATTTTTACTCCAGACAGGGATATACAATTGTTGAAGTTCATCCATGTAATCTATAAATGTCTGCCATTGCCTATCCGCTGTCAACCCTTTCAGTATCATTTGCCAATCTATTCTAGCCAATTCACGTCTCATACCATCGAAGTTACCTTTCCTTCAGTTCAGGACCCAATCTCTGAATTAACACTGTCACTCTCCATCTTAATAAAGAATTCTACCATATTATGGTCACTCTTCCCCAGGGGGCCTTGCACAACAAAATTGCTAATTAATCCTCTCTCATTACACAACACCCAGTCTAAGATGGCCTCCCCCCTAGTTGGTTCCTCGACATATTGGTCTAGAAAGCCATCCCTAATACACTCCAGGAAATCCTCCTCTACCGCATTGCTACCAGTTTGGTTAGCCCAATCTATATGCAGCTTAAAGTCGCCCATGATAACTGCTGTACCTTTATTGCACGCATCCCTAATTTCTTGTTTGATGCCATCCCCAAACTCACTACTAATGTTTGGTGATCTGTACACAACTCCTACAAGCGTTTTCTGCCCTATGGTATTCTGCAGCTCTACCCACGGCCTACAGCCAACGGTTTCATGATGCATGCAAACTGCATCAAGTGTGATGCATGTGGAGCACCCTGACATTCAGAGCCCAATTGTAAACCCTGACCAAGCCAGGCAGGAATGAGGCAGGTGGGCGTAGAGAGATTAAATTGCTGGTTAGGGCATCACCCACTGCAATGATGTCATTTGCAATCTTAACTGCCGATCGCAAACATGGCACCCAGTGCTGGAGCTACCAGTGAAAGTTGACGGCAAGCGGGATCGTGGCCAGAAGAGGTTATCAACAGTAAGTTTTTAAAATCATTTTTAGGATTCCTTGTGGGACAGTAGCAACAGGCTTGCTTCTTGATGCCCCGTGGGTCTCTCCTTTCCCAGACCTCCCTCCCCCTCCCCACATTAGGGAAGGCGGGGCAGAGATACATCAGGGAAGTGGAGGGGGCGGGGGGTTCAGAGACATATCAGGGAAGGGGCAGGGGCGGAGTCACATTGGGGGGGGTACGGAGACACATCGGGAGGGGGGTGATGGAGACACATCGGGGAAGTGGGGGAGCGGGGGGTTCGGAGACACATCGGGGAAGGGGGAGGGGCGGAGTTACATTGCGGGAGGGGGCGGAGACACATCAGAAGAGGGTGTGGAGACACATCGGGGAAGGGGGGGCGCAGAGACACATCGGGGAAGGGGGGGGTCAGAGACACATCGGAAGAACCAGAGACACGTTGAGGGGAAAGGATTGGAAAGGCAAAAGGGAAGATTGTAGACGTGGGATGGGGGGCTTAGATCGGAGGCATCGGCGGAGTGGTAGGGGGCAGTAGATCGGAAGGATCGGTCAGTGGGAAATCGTGGCCCGGGTGAAATTTAAAATATAGATTAAATGAGGCCGCTGCCTCATTATAATATTTAAATGACCAACTCACCTCCTGGGAAACTGGAAGTGGGTAGGTTTGAGACAGGTTGGGGTCGGGTTTGAAATTTTTATCATTTTTATATCCCACCCGCAATGTTCCCCCTAATTTTATTTGGGTGCGTGGCCCCTTTAAAGGGATGCATGGACCACTCAAAGTTTCGCGCTTGGGCAAAATTTCACCTTTGAAAACCGGACCTGGGCTGCGCGGGACTGGCAGACAGCTGCATGGCCACACAGCTTAGAGGGACATTGCCCACCCGACTCACACCCACTGTTTTTGGGGGTTAAAATTCCCACCTTCGATTCCACCAGTAAGTAATAGTAAATCACTGAAATTGCACCAATAACTAATAACTGATAACACTCAGATTTCCCTCATAACTAACAGTATTGCAACAACTCAGTGCTACTCTATATGTTAATGGTAACGTCCAATATCCTACCACTAACTAGTATTCATTCTATAACCTAATGTTTGAATAAGTAATTTTTGACAAATTAGGGAATGTTTGTCCAGTAGCACTATTAGGAATTGGATTATGACTGTCTAAACTCATTTCACGTAGGACTATTACAGTCAGCAGATAAAGGAAACTTTCATCTGGTTTGAATTTGAGCCCAGGTCCCAGATGTGAAAGGCCCACGTCTGACTCACTGCTCCACCCTTCCCTTCTGGAACACCCATTTTTGAGCACATTGCCCAGGGTACTTACCCTGAGCATGAATGGCAGGAGCCAAAAAATCCTGGATATTGGTCCGAGGATCTTATTCCCATATGAATGGCACTGCGGGAGTTACTCCTAGCACTAAATTGCTTTCTTAATTTTATGTTAGTGCATGTTTCAGTATAGAAACATAGAAACATAGAAAATAGGTGCAGGAATAGGCTATTCGGCCCTTCGAGCCTGCACTACCATTCAATAAGATCATAGCTGATCATTCACCTCAGTACCCCTTTCCTGCTTTCACAGTGAAATAAATTAAAAAACTGCAAAATGCATGGTTGAGGGTGACAATTATGATTGTGGACATGCTGGCATTCTAAGCATTAATGATTCAATTAAAACTTATACAAAATTGGAATACATTTATGTCGAAATCGATTCTGTTTTTTTAATGATCTTTAAATCTAACTCCAAAGAAGGAAAATAAATTAAAAGTACTATAATAAATAATTGAATATTCTTTTTAAAAATACTCCATTGGCAATACAGGTTCTCTGAAACATGGCACAATTGGAAAGTACAGGAAATGAACAATACATTAATCATCAAAATACTTACACTATATATACATTTATTGAAGTCTATTGTTTTTAGTAAATACTTTTAAGGAATTAATTTGCTGTCTCATTTTTCTTACTTTATTGAACTGCTGTTGTTTTCAGGCAGTACAATAATTTTTTAGCACCTGCATGGCTTCTTGTGGTTTATAAAACTCTTTTATGACTCTAGGCTATGGCTGTGGTCTCGTTGTGTATACATTTTGCTTTTACTAGACATTTGCAAAAACATATTAACTTTTTTTTTTCATCTTTGCCCAAAGTGAGTCTGTTTTATGTGCACTCTTGTGCTCAGAAAGCCGTACAGATGTAAAATATCACTGGCTGTTACACACAAGTTAAAGATCAGGAATGCAAACTGATCTGCACATTCAGCCTATTCAAGAGGAAGCTTCACTCAGACTCCACTAGAATTTGTGCTGGAGAGTGAGTTCAAAATGATACTGAGTTTATAAAAGCTGACATTTTTGATATATTGAACCAGACTTTTTGTCCATTAGTAACCCGTCAGAGCACTCAGCTGCACAAAAGACATCCTTTCTGTTTCTACACATGTTCTATTTACAAAGTGTTTTTAGTATTTATTTCTGGAAAATACTTGCTATCATCTGGATAGAATGTTGTGAAGTTAGAGCTATGCAGTGCAATTTCCTCTGCATGTGCTCCGCTCAAGCAGTGGGAGGATATCTTCGTTATTTTTCTGGAGTCAGGAATGAGATGCAATTATGGGGCCTAACTATTTGGCTGATAACATCTCATTGCTGCAGCCAATATAGTGGGTAGCTTGTACTAACTGACAGCTGCTGAGAGTGTGCCCCAGTTTCTGGAGAGTTTCAAATGCCCTTCTTTATTTCGTTTATTTGAAAAGAAGCCATTGTGTTGTTGGGTGATTCAAATGTTTCTCCGACAGCCAAAGTTAGTAAAACTGTGCTGGATTTGGAGCACATAGTTTATGTTTATTCAAATCAGCCTTATTGTGTTTGTGAGCACAAGTATGTGTAAAATGTCAGGGATCTGCCAATGTTTCGCCTTACTTGGATCTATTTTAACAATGCTTCCCAATTTAAAACCACAAAATGTCCGAAACGTTTTTTGCAGTAATTCTTTTAAACACTATCTTTAAAATGTATTTTTTGGGGGGCCAGTATGTCAGTTGATTGTATACTAAATTTAAATTGGCAAAAGTCCAGAGAGCAGAACCAATTAGCCTTACTATTCTAACTGTGATTGCTAACAAAACATTAATGGCCCGGAATTTGCGGTCGGGATGATGGTGAACTGACCGCACATTCTAGGTCATTATCACATTTAGTAGCTGTGCAATTCGAATGTTAAATGCTTAAACAGAGACATACACCAGTGTTATGTCTTCCTTCTTCCACACATATACATGGCCAGCAATTAGCATGGATACTGCTTTGCAGCTCTTTGGTACCTCCAGTGGGTTCTTTGACCTTAGGTGGTACTTCAATAGGTGCCACTCTTTGGGTAGTCACATGTTGGCTACATTTTCACATGCTGTGGTTTTGGAAATGGGAAGCACCATTTTAAGGGGTAGGATCAGCACTGGGAGTCGGAGCTCAGGAGTGGAAGCAAGATCTCAACCTCAAAAGTGGGCCCTTAAGCTCAGATACAAGGCCTCAGGAGCAGAAGTATTACCGGAGTTTTCTCAAGAGGGGCAGCAGTATTGAGAGAGGAGCAGCAAAATGGTGACTGCTGCCAGCAATCAGCCCTCTGAGCACAAAATGTTTTTTGATATTTTCAAAACAGTAATTTACTGTTGTTACGAAGCCGAGCAAAAAGATTTTACTTCTGATTTCTAAACCTCTCCATCCATATGCAATAGAATTTATAGTGCAGTTTCAAGTTTAATAACCTAAAGTATTTTTAAAATATTGGTGTTGGGCTGAAGTTTCTCCTTTATGAAGACTGAGGTCAAGGATGAACCGTGGCATAGGGTTAACAATGTAGATGCTGAGCTGATGTCATTTCTTCTTTAGGGTGTGCCACAAAATCTAAAACACATTTTGGATTTAGTTGCTCTCCTAAAGGTCATTAATTTGTTTCATATTTTTAATATCAATATGAGGGAGCAGAGGCGAGCAAAATGCTCCTAGGATATTTTTCTTGTGTAGTCAACAACTATTTTGGAAGTTGGAAGTGTAATAGTTCTTCCATCTGGGGCATTAACACATTTTGCCAGTTGCTGCAATAAATGACTTGGCTCTGCTGTGAGCATAAATTTTATAAACATACAATTGAGTGAACAAAAGCCTAACTCAACATGGCAGAGAAATCGTGGCTGGAGAAGAAACATGAGGATAACCATTACTCATTCTTACCGGATTTTTTTTTATGGCGTGTGATGGAAAGTCTATGTGCTTTCTCTGTCTTCAATGTCATTTCAGCTCTAATCATGAGCACCTTTTCCAAAAGGTTCTGAATTTTTTCTTTAAAAGTAAAAACTTTTGGGCGTGGGCAGCTTGGTTCTGTATCCTGACACCTACATGAGCAGACATCTGACAGCGATAGCTGGATAGGTCATATGAACTGTCAATAGGAGATAGGACAGTGTCAGGAAAGTAGATTTCAGCCATACTACCTATGTTATGGATCCGAGTGCTCACTGATCAGCAGAAGGGCAGACCTGATATATTAGTTAGAACCTGCAGATCCTGAGAGATGGTGTTTCAAAGTTCTCATTCTCCCCAAATGGTCCCCCTAAGCCTAAAGGCCAGTGGTTAAAACATCGACATTGAATGTATTGGCTGGTTTGGAGGCACCTCTATTGGGAGAACAGATGTAGATGTTTGTGATGCCACCACTTGCTCCAGGCAATGCTGCATTGTATCGATTCCTTCTCGGGTATTACTAGACTCCATTATGACACCTGTCATCTGTTTTGGGTCCTCCAAGGTGGTGCCACCATGTGAGTAAGATCCCAGAGATCTGAGTCTGCAGGCTTTGGAGCCAGGGGCTGATTTCTACAGAGCCTCCGCTCTCCACAGTCCGATTCAATTTTCACCTCTGACAAAATCCACACCCTCATTTCTTGTGTCTCATGTAGTGAACAAACCTCATCAGAACTATCTGCATCTCCGTGAGTGGGTTTCCCTGGGCTGGTGAATGAGAAAAAAAGGCTGAATGATCGTATGACCAGCCACGTAGAGGTGGAAGGCAACTCACCTCTTCCTTCCTCCTCCTCAATGGCATTTTACTTCAGATTATCTAGAGGAAAAGAAAACAAAGAGATGTTATGTTATGTTGCTATCATGACATTTCCTCTAGCTTTTGAAGATGCCCAATCATGCTCAGGGGGTGAATGGAGAAGTTTACTGCCTCAGTGGAGAAAAATGCCCTTTAGTGGGTTCAACTGTCCCTTGGGCATTCATGCAAGGAGAGATTGCTACAATCTTAGCAGGGGACATTAAGATCAAATAAGAGTGAGACCCGTAATTTTTTAACATCAGTAATTGAAGTAAAATGTGAATAAGAACTAAAAAGTTAGTCTTATGTATAGTCTTACTGTGTTTGTGTTCCCAAACCATTACACAGACAAACTTCAGTTAGTCCAGACAAACCTACAGCTGCCACTGACACTCCAACATTTCCCCAAGCTTCTTCTGCACAGCTCCCATGATTTTCTTGTCTTTTTCTTCTTCATGATGGGTCAGAGATCTATTGTCGGGGCCTGAGATTACTAGATGTTATGGCCCATCATGAGTGTAGCAGTGAAGGCTGAGCTTAGACTTCTGTTTGGCACATAAGGTTATAGCAAGGGCAGAAAGGACAGGTGCTGTGAGTTAGCGAGGTTTGCTCATGCATGGCACACTTTGTGAATAAGTTAATTTCGATGTAGCAGGTGAGGCAGTATGGGAGAAAGGACCAGTGGTTCAGAGAACAGCTCCAGAACACGGTTAGGTGATGAATGAAGGAGTCTCATAATTGAGTGCAAGTAAGAATCAGAGAGAGCAGGTGACTTATCTTGGCTGCTCTGGTGAGGTCATTAAACATCTTCCTGCACTGCAAAGGAATTCTAGGATTCACTGAGGTGGCATTCACTGCCACAGTCTCCTCCCTCCCTAAAGTGCATTCCACATGCTTAGCACGTCTCCTGCCCTCGATCTCAAAACAATTTGTCCTCCTGCTATGTATCTTCATTAATAAGACACCCACGTCAGACTCCCTGAAGTTTGCTGCTCTTCTCTTGGCCCTTGCTGCCATCTTTCTTTTACAAGTTTCCTCATTAAGCAGCAGCAGGTTTCATATCCTGCCACTGCACCAAGTCCCCATCACCCCACAACTATTTTCTCCACCCACCACGCTCCCCACCTCTGCCAATCAGTGTCTAACTAAAGTCTCATCAAACTTTTCTGCTGTTTCTCCACCACTTCCACCCTGTAACCTCAGTATATCTGAGGCATTCCAGGCTGAATTTGCACAGTGTGCTCTCCTCTCCCTGTGTAGATAATCTGGCCCCACAATTTATGGCAGGCTCAGTGCCGACATGATGTGGTGGTTGGAACTCCCACCATGCCTCACTTCCAGCGGCACAGTGGCACATCAGAATTTCAGTACATTTTTGTTAATTTACAAAAAGAAGCTGAGACGGTGTCCCTACCTTTGTATCAAGTTGCATGGAGCATTGTCCATGCAAAAACCTTTACTCTGTGGATGATTTTGTGAAGATGTTATTGTAGCTTTCCTATGCTCAGATAACAATTAACTGAGATAGCTAATTCAGATCTCACCACGCAGTAAGATGCTAGATGTTGATTCACCACTACACTCAAGACACTCAGAGTGACATATGTCTTTCACTGAAGGAATGTTTGATGCTGAGGACAAGCCTCAGCTGGCAATGGTTGTATGTAGGATGTCTGAATGTTAAGGAAGAACTGCTTGACATTGTGATACTGAAAGAGCATGGATAGCGAGGAATTTCTGATGCTTGCTACTCTGAAGATCAAGCTACCATTACCAAATTTTACTGCCGTCACTATGGAATGGGCACCGGTAATGTTACGATCAGGAAGTCCATTTTGAGGACCTTGTGAATGGACATTGCATAACATCATTCATCAGGGGCAACTGATGTCAAAGCATCTGAATTTGACACATGTCATGAAAATTGTTTTGGAAATTATGAACTACATTGAAAGCCATGCACTGAATCGCAAGCAATTCAAAAATTCGATTGAGGCACCCAATGCCAAAAATCTCCCTGCAGCCTTTGTGCTTCACTGTGCAGGAAAAGTGATCGCTTGTAGTTTTGAATTTCACAATCCTGAAAGTATTTGTGCAACAAAATATCAAAGAATGCCCCAAATTGATAGACCGTTGGTTGGTATGATGTGGCGTTCTTCTGGTATCCTAGCCAACATTTATCCTTTAATTAACATCACCAAAACTGATTAACTGATCAGTTATCTCATTGTTTTTGGTGGGACCTTGCTGTGTTCAAATTGGCTGCTACATTTTCCTGCATCATCATCATATGCAGTCCCTCAGAATCGAGGAAGGCTTGCTTCCACTTCTGAAATTAGTTCTTTGGTGGCTGAACAGTCCAATACGAGAACCACAGACTTTGTCACAGGTAGGACAGATAGTCGTTGAGGTAAGGGATGGGTGGGACTGGTTTGTCGCACACTCTTTCCACTGCCTGCGCTTGATTTCTGCATGCTCTCGCCGTTGAGACTCGAGGTGCTCAGCGTCCTCCCGGATGCACTTCCTCCACTTAAGGCGGTCTTTGGCCAGGGATTCCCAGGTGTCAGTGGGGATGCCGCACTTTAGCAGGGAGGCTTTGAGGGTGTCCTTGTAACATTTCCGCTGCCCACCTTTGGCTCATTTGCCGTGAAGGAGTTCCGAGTAGAGCGTTTGCTTTGGGAATCTCGTGGCCTGCCCAGCGGAGCTGATCAAGTGTGGTCAGTGCTTCAATGCTGTGGATGTTGGCCTGGTCGAGGACGCTAATGTTGGTGCGTCTGTCCTCCCAGGGGATTTGGAGGATATTGCGGAGACATCGTTGGTGATATTTCTCCAGCGACTTGAGGTGTCTACTGTCCATGTTTCTAAGCTATACAGGAGGGCGGGTGTTACTACAGCCCTGTAGACCATGAGCTTGGCAGCAGTTTTGAGGGCCTGGTCTTCAAACGCTCTTTTCCTCAGGCGTCCGAAGGCTGCACTGGCGCACTGGAGGCGGTGTTGGATCTCGTCGTCGATGCCTGCTCTTGTTGATAGGAGGCTCCCGAGATATGGGAAGTGGTCCACGTTGTCCAGGGCCGTGCTGTGGATCTTGATGACTGGGGGGTAGTGCTGTGCGGCGAGGGCAGGCTGGTGGAGGACCTTTGTCTTATGGATGTTTAGCATAAGGCCCATAAGTTCGTACGCCTCAGTAAAAACGTCGACTATGTCTTGGAGTTTAGCCTCTGTATGTGCGCAGACGCAGGCATCGTCTGTGTACTGTAGCTCAACGACAGAGGTCCGGGTGGTCTTGGACCTGGCGCAGAGACGGCGAAGGTTGAACAGGTTCCCATTGGTTCTGTAGTTTAGTTCCATTCCAGCGGGGAACTTGTTGACTGTGAGGTGGAGCATGATGGCGAGAAAGATTGAGAAGAGGGTTGGGGTGATGACGCAGCCCTGTTTCCTGCATAATGACTGAGACTACACTTCAAAGTAATTAATTGGCTGTGAAGTGCTTTAGGATAGCCTGATAATGCAAAAGGCATTATATCAATGCAAGTTCTTTCTTGACCAGTTGCATAGAGATGATTCTGATACAGTTCATAAGAATATAAGAACATAAAAACTAGGAGCAGAAGTAGGCCATTTGGCCCCTCGGGTCTGCTCCGCCATTTTATAAGATCATGGCTGATCTGATCATGGACTCAGCTCCACTTCCCTGTCTGCTCCCCATAACCCATTATTACCTTATTGCTCAAAAATCTGCCTATCTCTTCCTTAAATACATTCAATGACGCAGCCTCCACTGCTTTCTGGGGCAGAGAATTCCACAGATTTACAACCCTCTGAGAGAAGAAATTCCTCCTCATCTCAGTTTTAAATGGGCAGCCCCTTATTCTAAGACTATGTCCCCTAATTTTAGTTGCCCCCATCAGTGGAAATATCCTCTCTGCATCCACCTTGTCAAGCCCCCTCATTATCTTATATGTTTCGATAAGATCACCTCTCATTCTCCTGAACTCAAAAGACAAATAGCCAGTACGGAGATCGAGCCCATGACTTTGGCGTTATTATCACCACGCTCTAATCTACTGAGCTAACCAGCCTTCATGCTGTTTGCTCCTATCATTGACTCATCATCATTGACTAAGGTTCATGCAAATGATAATATGACAGAAGACCCAGAGAGTGACGAGCATTTCACAACCCTTCTCCTGAGTCTTCAAGATTTTTTGTTCAACAATTTAAAGATTTGTAATTGAAAAGACCTCAGAATAAAGAAAGAATAGAAAGAATTGTATTTACATAGCGCCTTTCACGACCTCAGGACATCCCAAAATGCTTTACACCCAATTAAGTACTTTTGAAGTGTAGTCACTGTTGTAATGTAGGAAAGACAATTGGCCGTAAAATTTGGCCCATTTGTGCCGGCCGATAAGATAGGTTTGGTTGAAAATATGGCGACCACCTCGCCTCCACCCACTTCCGGTGCGGTATGCGGCTGTCATTTTGGACAGGTCAGCAGCACAGCCGTTCGTGCGTCGCACCAGATATGGAAATGAGTCCGATCATGACGTCAATTGGCGTGGAACGCCTGAATTGACACACGATCTGTTATTTTGCACATTGCCATTCCTTTTAATGCCCACTCCAAAGTACGTACAGCAGAACGTGCGTGCAGCTGGAGGACGGATCCCCTACCAGCACGTCTTAAAGAGCCACACCCAACTTTCAGGTAAGCTTAGATTTGTGCTTTGTACTGGTTTTTTTACATTTTATTGGGGTAATAACTTGGTGTAAACATTTAAAACGTTGTTAAAGTGTACAGGGAGTGCTGCTGGACATTTGCAAGGCTTTGACTCTTAAAGGAAGGCCTCTGAGAACACCATTTGCTCCCAGTCATGGGGGCTCCAGTTGCAGTCCTCGTTGGGCTGCAACATCACATTGAGATCGAGCAGAGACAAACTGCTCATAGAGGGAGGAGGAGGAAGAGGAAGAAGCAGAAGAGGACGAAGCAGAAGTGCAGGAAGCAGAAGGAAAGAGGCAACCCAGACAGCCCCTTTCTGGCCAGGATATCTGGGATTGAATCTTCTGCCGGCGGTACCACTGAACACAACCTCAATTCCCCTTTCAAATTTGTCCAACAACTTACCTTCCCTCTGTTACTGACCATCACAGCATCATCTTGGCCAAAATGCTGAAATAAAAGCCACCACAAAGCAAACTTTCCAATCCAACTTTATCCATATATGCATCCAATATTACATCAAAAAATCAATTAACAACAGGCCGTTGTGCCTCCCCTTAGTGACTGCCTTGCATCTGTCTGCCTATCATTGTGCTGTCACGCAGCGCTACCCCAGTGGCTGCAGCATGGCTGGTGGAAGGCTGCTGACTTTCAGCAGGGGAGACTGCAGATGGCCTTGCAGGACGACCTCGAGGAGCTGGTGGTTGGGAGTTGAAATCGAGTGATGGTGTATCTTCTACTTCTTCACTCTCCTCTTCCTCTTTTTGGTCAACTACTGGCTGGAGAGGCTGGATTTCTTGGCTGTCTGAAATGAGGAAAGCACAAGGGTAAGGCTGTGGTGAGGGGAGTGGGTGGGTAAAGCAAGTGGTGCATGCATACACCATGTGCAGCTTGAACATCAGAAAATATTGTGGGATAAGGGGGAAGTGGGATATGAGATGGAGGATAACGGCTGAGGATACCGGCATCTTGTATTCTTTCAGCCCCGCTGCTGGCCAAGGGCTCAGCCATGCCCCTGCCAAGATTGGTCAGCACCGTCTCCTCCAAGGTGCTGAGGTGAAGTTAGGAATGTGAGGTGTGCATCATGTTTGGTAGAGATTGTTGGTAGGTGAATTAAGGGTGGTGCGTCACACATTGAGCAATGTGTGAGGCTAGTGGTGCAGTTGGTAGGAGACGGCTTTTGAAGATTCATTCACTGACCTTGACCACTCGGCTGAGGTCATGAAACTTCTTTGGACACTGAAGCCAGGTCCTGGGGATAGCACTGCTGACAGTGACTGCCTCAATGATCTGGTCCCACATCCTTCTTTCTGGAAAGCCTTTTGGCCCCCTGTGGGTAGAGGACCTCTCTGCCAGTGTTCACCCCCTGCATAAAGCTTGAATGCTGCACCTGAGACCCTGAGTGCCTTTACATTGGCCTGTTGAGCCATTTATGTTAGTACTGAAGCATTTTTACCATTTTTGATCAGCAGAAAGCAGCTCACCTTTAAGTAAAGCTAGCCTCGCTCGATCCTCGGGAACTTCGGACCCCGGCTGAGCGCAGAGCCTGTCTGCTGTGCATTCAGCACTAAGCTGTGCGCTTCGATCATTATTTGACATGCTATCTGTGCTTCTTGAATGGGCACGGGTATATCAGACACCGTGGTGCTCGCTCACGTTTTTCAGCGGTATGGCATTTCACCCCCAATTTGCACACAGCAAAGTCTCACAAACAGCAATGAGATAGTGACCAGATAATCTGTTTTCCGTAATGTTGGTTGAGGGATATTTATTGGCCAGGGCACCAGAGCGAATCCCTCTGCTTTTCTTCACAGTGCTATGGGATCTTTTCTGTCCCCTCAGAGGACAGACAGGGCTTCTGTTTAACGTCTCATCTGAAAGACACCTCCGACACTGCAGCACTCCCTCAGTACTGCACTGGAGTGTCAGCCTAGATTATGGGCTCAAGTCTCTGAACCCACAGCCTTCTGAACCCACAACCTAATGACTCAGAGGCGCGAGTACTAACGGCTGAGCTATGGCTGACACCGATTAGATTCCTGGTCAACCTATTCAATGCTGAGGAAGATTGCTCAAAGTCCCTATTGTTTCCAGAAATTTTCTCCAGCTACATTTTGAGAAGATCGAAGCCACTGTCTTCGGTCCCGCCACAAACTCCGTTCCCGAGCCACCGACTCCATCCCTTTCCCTGGCAACTGTCTGAGGCTGAACCACACTGGTTGCAACCCATCTTCCAACCTATGTAAAATGGAGCTCATCTAATAATCTGCTGCCTGTATCCTCACTCGCACCAAGACCCGTTCACCTGTCACCCTTGTTCTCGCTGTCCTACATTGGCTCCTGGTTCGGCAACGCCTCAATTTTAAAATTCTCATCCTTGTTTTCAAATCCCTCCATGGCCTCGTCCCTTCCTGTCTCTGTAATCTCCTCCAGCCCTAAAAACTTTTGAGATCTCTGCGTTCCTCCAATTCTGGCTGCTTGCGCATCCCCGATTTTAATTGCTCCACCATTGGTGGCCGTGCCTTCAACTGCTTTGGCCCGAGGCTCTGGAATTCCCACCCTACCTCTCCCACCTCCTTTAAGATGATCCTTAAACCCAGCTCTTTGACCAATCTGTCATGACATCTCCTTATGTAGTGCAGTGTCAAACTTTGTTTGATATCGCTCCTGTGAAGCACCTTGGGACCAATGCTCCTCCTGCGGGAGGTCCCACGCAGGCCGCTCACAACTTGTTGCTGCTGGAAGAGATAACCACACATGTGCAGCCGTGCAGCAAATTTAAAGAGACCACGTGCAAAAAAAATTAGAGTGAACATTGCTTGGGGCTTTTTACTACTTTAAAGACACCAGCTAAATGCAAGTTGTTGTTGGTTACTGAAGAAACAGCTTCACGACTAAATATCTGAGCAGCATGAAGATAACAGATTGAAGCCATGTGAGAAGTATCCAAATATCAACACTACTGCCATTTCATCTATATATCCTTTTTCCGGCTCTTCAGTGTGTAAAATAAAAGTACAAAGTACAGATTTCATCTGATGGACAAAATTGATACATTCATCCAAAACTGAGTACAAATCAGATTTCCAGGAAGTAATGAGAAACAAGGCTGACTGTACCTTGTGCAATGCAGGTGTATTTTTGTAGTTACATTAAGAATAGTATTGATCAAACTAGTGTTACGATTAGTAGTAGTGTTTCAATATTTAATAACAGAAGTTATTGAATTTTCTTTCTTAGTAATTCATAAATCTTATCACTACTTACTGGGATTATTGCAATTTTTGGAAGCTAAGGGCCCAAGTTTCGGCTCGAGTTGCTCCTATTTTTTTGTAGCAACTAGTTTAGTATGGAATATCTTAGAAATCGCAATTCTCGACATTTAGTTTGCTCCAGTTCTAGTTAGTTAGAATAGTTTTGTTTTAGTACAGTTTCTTTTTTCAAAAGGGGACATTACCAGCTACTTCCGCCTGTTTTGCAAGTTTAGGCAGCAAAATGTTATTCCAAATTAACTTAGAATGGAGTAAGTGTCGATTTTTGTATGCTCAGAAAAACCTTGCCTACATTTTATAAATCAGGCGCAGATAGCAAGAGATAGGGGGGGGAAGGGAAGTTAGAGGGAAGTTAGAGGCTTTTACAGAGCATTAAACACTTCACTTTTACCAATAAAGAGCCATCATCAATAATAAATGATAAATAAATCAATAAATCAACCAATAAATCAATCAATCAAAAAAAATTAAATATTAAAAAACAAAAAATAAAAGAAATAATAAAAACTCAATCAATAAATAAAAAATTGAAAGTTTCTACTCACCTACTGCAGCACCGGGAGCCCTCCAACAGCCTGCCAAAGAGCTGGTCGGACGGGCTCCGTCACCGAAGAGCTGCTCGGACGGGCCCCGCCGCTGAAGAGGTGCTAGTCTGGCGGGCACCGCCACTGAAGTGGTGCTAGTCTGGCGGGGCCCGCTGCTGAAGTGGTGCTAGTCTGGCGGGCACCGCCACTGAAGAGGTGCTAGTCTGGCGGGCACCGCCACTGAAGCGGTGCTAGTCTGGCGGGCACCGCCACTGAAGAGGTGCTAGTCTGGCGGGCACCGCCACTGAAGAGGTGCTAGTCTGGCGGGGCCCGCTGCTGAAGTGGTGCTAGTCTGGCGGGGCCCGCTGCTGAAGTGGTGCTAGTCTGGCGGGGCCCGCTGCTGAAGTGGTGCTAGTCTGGCGGGCACCGCCACTGAAGAGGTGCTAGTCTGGTGGGGCCCGCTGCTGAAGTGGTGCTAGTCTGGCGGGGCCCGCTGCTGAAGTGGTGCTGGTTTGGCGGGCCCCGCCGCTAAAGAGGTGCTTGTGCTGGGCCTGCACCGAAGAGGTGTGCTCGGGCGGGCCCCGCTGCCGAAGAGATGCTGCTCGGGCGGGGCCTATCACCGGGGAGGAGTTTGGGCGGGCCCCGCCAACGGGGAGGAGTTTGGGCGGGCCCCGCCAACGGGGAGGTATTTGGCCGGGCCCCACCACCCAAAGAGGTGCTGGTCGGGCGGGCCCCGCCGCCGAGGAGGTAAGGGCCGGCAGGCCATTCGGCCCGGGATAGGGGCGACGTCCCTTCAGCCAGGGGTAGGGTCGCCCGGAGACAGGACGCACTGGGAGGGCCAGGAGTTACTGCGCACGCGCGCAGCTGCCAGCATTCTTTTTGGTGCAGGGCTTTAGCTCCGCCGCCAGCTGCTTATATTGCGCTGCGTTGACTGTGAAACAGGCCTGCTGGACTCGGAGAGTCGCGAGGTAAGTTTTAGGCGCTTTTTAAATTCTAAATAATAGGCGGGCCTCTTGGAGTGCGCCGTTCTGGGAGGACATCCGAAACTTGGGCCCTATGAAACTACAATTAAAAAAATGATGGAGGAAATTTTGTTCTCATAGCTCTGTTCAATAAAACAGTAAGCCAAATGGAATACCTGAAAATTATCAATTGTAATATATACCTATAAATATTTTACTTTAAGATACTTTTACCACAGTGAAATGCTATGGATTGTAGTTGCAACGTTGTCATTTTGTTTTTCAATATAAATGTTTCAGTGATTTCTGTGGAACCAATGGCAGGGACAAATGACTTTTGGGATCATTCTCCTGGGACCAGAGCTGTAAAATGGCCTGAAAACTTTGCCATATACAATTGTATTCCAGCTGTTCAATTCTGAAAGATTGTCCTTCAGTGGTCCAGAACATCAAGCTGCCCTGGTCAGATCTTTCCATGACACTGAAGATAAAGATCTGTTGTACAGCTGACGAGTGAGCTACTGCAAGATGTCATCTGGAGATCTGGCATGACCTATATAATATGGCTGCAAATGTCCTCAGGGCCTGGGATGCTGTGGCGAGGGGAAGAGGCTCAACAGGATGGAAACGCAGCTGGTACCAAAAATACTGGTTCTCTGCTCGGAAGAAAAGCAATAAGGAGTTTCCTTTTGGGCCTGAGATGGACAGAAGTTCTGCCTGCCCCATAAAAGTCTCACGGTGTGACAAGGAGGTAGTGCCAGCAGGAGGACGTCCCTCAGCAGAATTCCCGTGACTTCAGCCTGCTTTGCACCCAACGATCAGAATGCCAGAAATAAATCAGCATCCGTCCTTGGAGAGGTGCCAGTGGGGCTCACCGAGGATTCCAAGCTGTTGGCAGACCTTGGAAGATCCCACCATAACGCCATCCCTCTTCTTGGCCACTAGCTCAGGCTGAACCAGATCGTTAAAACTTTGGCATCCTATTTGACCCTGAGTTAAGCTTTCAATCTCATATTCTCTCCATCACCAAGGCTACCTTCTTCCAGCTTCATAACATCACCTGTCCCTGTCCCATCTCAGTGCATCTTCTGCTGAAACCCTCACCCATGCCTTTGTTACCTCTAGACTCAGCTATTCCAATGTTCTCCAGGCCTGCCTCCCACCTTGCACCGTTTGTAAACTTAAATTGATCCAAACCTCTGCTGCCCATATCTTAACTTGAAGCAAGTCCCATTCACCCATTGTCCGTGTGCTCGGTCTTTGTTTTCAAATCCCTCCATTACTTTGCCCCTCCCCTGTCTCTGTAACCTCCTCCAGCCCTACAACCCTCCAAGATCGCTGCGCTCCTCCAATTCTGGCCTCTTGAGCATCCTCGATTTTATTTGCTCGACCATTGGCGGCTGTCCCTTCAGCTGCCTGGGCTCTAAGTTCTGGATTGCCTCCTAAATCTCTCTGCCTCTTTATCTCGCAATCTTCCTTTAAGACGTTCATAAAACCTATCTCTTTGACCAAGCTTTTGGTCGTCTGTTCTAATATCTCCTTATGTGACTGCAAAATTCTGTTTGATAATGCTCCTGTGAGGTGTGTTGGGAAGTTTTACTATGTTTGCATAGTACGTTGTGCTGTTGTTGTTGATACTCTCATGGAGCAGTGGGATTCCCGCTTTGCTGCACTAATGGTGGTGGCAGTTTCGAGGATACACTTGGGGGCATTAAATTTGGGCACTGCAGAACTGAGCCTACGTCTTTGGACAAAGTTAAGTGGAAAGATTATGACTCCAAATATGAGAAACTCTATGTATGTGCACATCTTTGTAGTTTGTTTTGGAGTCTCTTAAATACGGCGATAGGGTTCTACACATGCTGGTTGACTAGAAAAGCACAAACTGATTCCACTGCTCCCTGCAGTGTATCATTTGTATGTTCTGTGAAGCTCTCTAATTATGTCATAACATCTGGTATCCCACTGTTTAGAAAGTAAACATTGTTGTTTCTACAGTAAAATTCATGGGTAATTACTGGTAACTCGGCATTTACAACTCAATAAATAAGCTATTTCAATATATTAAGTAAAATATAGTAAGCCTGTCAATCTGGCTGGCTGGTAGGCAGGTACCCTGTTCAGAAAATGTTAAAGACATCCTGTAGGTAATTTCAGCGGGACATCTGGGAAACCCATGCTTCTGGGTTTCCGTCCCGTAAACCATCCCTCACCCCAAGCCCGGCCCCGATCCCTTCACAACCTGAGTAAATATCGGGGCCAATGACCCGAAATTTGCATATGGGTTGTTAGCGATGTTCCATCGTAATTTTGGCAGGTGATCCGAATAAACACCGCGTCTCCCCCACCCCCGCCCCCATCAACAATAAAAGGCTTAAGGATTAGGCATTGTAATTGGTTGACAAATTCCAGTTTCTCCAGAATTTGACATCCAAGGCAGATAAGAATGTGTCTGCAAATAGAAACAGATGAATGTAAGTATTCTTCATTCTGTGGAACTCTCCCAGTTGATGTTGTAGAATCATAGAAATTTACAGCTCGGAAAGAGGCCATTTTGGCCCATCGTGTCCGGGCTGGCCAACCAAGAGCTATCCAGCCTAAACCCACTTTCCAGCTCTTGGTCCGTAGCCCTGTAGTTTACTGCACTTTAAGTGCACATCCAAGTATCTTTTAAATGTGGTGAGGGTTTCAATCTCTACCACGCTTTCAGGCAGTAAGTTCCAGACCCCCACCACCTTCTGGGTGAAGAAATTTCCCCTCATATCTCCTCTAACCCTCCCCCCAATTACTTTAAATCTATGCCCCCTGGTTGTTGACCCCTCTACCAAGGGAAACAAGTCCTTCCTATCCACTGTATCCAGGCCCCTCATAATTTTATACACCTCAATCAGGTCTCCCCTTTGCCTCCTCTGTTCCAAAGAAAACAGACCCAGCATTTCCAATCTTTCCTCATGGCCAAAATTCTCCAGTCCAGGCGACATTCTTGTAAATCTGCTCTGCATCCTTTCCAGTGCAATCACATCTTTCCTGTAATGTGGTGACCAGAACTGCACACAGTACTCCAGCTGCGGCCTAACCAGTGTTTTATACAGTTCAAGCATAACCTCCTTGCTCTTGTATTCCAGGCCTCGATTTAAAAGGCAAGTATTCCATATGCCTTCTTAACCACCTTATCATTTGCCACTGTTCTGCGCATCTGACCAGTACATTGATATCTTCCTGCAGTTCGCAGCTTTCTTCTTCATTATCAACCACACAGCCGATTTTAGTGTCATCTGCAAAATTCTTAATCATACCCCCAACATTTAAGTCCAAGTCATTGATATATACCACAAAAAGCAAGGGACGCAGCACTGGGAATTATGTTCCTTGTGTGCAAAAGTGTAAACACAGAGTCAACCATTAATTGTTGAATCAAGTTTCGAGACTGTTTATGTAGAACTTAATCTAAATTCGACCATTATGGGGTAGATTATGTATGGTCCATGGAAAGAGTGTTCTTTATAGATTTGATGGATTTTCTCATTCCTTGTTTTCATATGCAAATTAACAGTTTATTTTTCTTTGTTCTTAAAATGTGGGCGACACTGGCAAGGACCGGCATTTATTGCCCATTGCTCGTTGCCCATGGAAGATGGTAGTGAGTCTTCTGTTTGTACTTCTGTAACCAATGTAGTGAAGATGATCCCACAATGATGTTAAGTAAGGAATTCCAGGATTTTGACTCCATGTTGATGAATGGTATGTGATTTGGAGGGGAACTTGGAGGCGATGGTATTCACGTAATATTTCTGCTCTTCTCTTTCCTGATGGAAGATGTCATGGAGATGGGAGTCTGCAGTCAAATTAAAATGACTCCATTGGGGTTTGTATACATGTGAGTGAGAGCTCCCACAATGGTCTACTGGGTTACATAGAAACATAGAAACATAGAAAATAGGTGCAGAAGTAGGCCATTCGGCCCTTCAAGCCTGCACCACCATTCAATATGATCATGGCTGATCATGCAACTTCAGTACCCCATTCCTGCTTTCTCGCCATACCCCTTGATCCCTTTAACCATAAGGGCCACATCTAACTCCCTTTTGAATATATCTAACGAACTGGCCTCAACAAATTTCTGTGGTAGAGAATTCCACAGGTTCACAATTCTCTGAGTGAAGAAGTTTCTCCTCATCTCGGTCCTAAATGGCTTACCCTTTATCCTTAGACTGTGATCCCTGGTTCTGGACTTCCCCAACATCGCGAACATTATTCCTGCATCTGACCTGTCTAATTCCGGCAGAATTTTATATGTTTCTATGAGATTGCCTCTCATTCTTCTAAATTCCAGTGAATATAAGCCTAGTCGATCCAGTCTTTCCTCATATGTCAGTCCCGCCATCCCGGGAATCAGTCTGGTGAACCTTCGCTGCACTCCCTCAATAGCAAGCATGTCCTTCCTCAGATTAGGAGAGCAAAACTGCACACAATACTACAGATGTGGTCTCACCAAGGCCCTGTATAACCGCAGTAAGACCTCCCTGCTCCTATACTCAAATCCCCGCGCTATGAAGGCCAGCATGCCATTTGCTTTCTTTACTGCCTGCTGTACCTGCATGCCTACCTTCAATGACTAATGTACCATGACACCCAAGTCTCGTTGCATCTCCCCTTTTACTAATCTGTCACCATTCAGATAATAATCTGCCTTCCTGTTTTTGCCACCAAAGTGGATAACCTCACATTTATCGACATTATTCTGCATAGAAACATATACATAGAAACATAGAAAATAGGTGCAGGAGTAGGCCATTCGGCCCTTCTAGCCTGCACCGCCATTCAATGAGTTCATGGCTGAACATGCAACTTCAGTACCCCATTCCTGCTTTCTCGCCATACCCCTTGATCCCCCTAGTCGTAAGGACTACATCTAACTCCTTTTTGAATATATTTAGTGAATTGGCCTCAACAACTTTCTGTGGTAGAGAATTCCACAGGATCACCACTCTCTGGGTGAAGAAGTTTCTCCTCATATCGGTCCTAAATGGCTTACCCCTTATCCTTCGACTGTGACCCCTGGTTCTGGACTTCCCCAACATTGGGAACATTCTTCCTGCATCTAATCTGTCTAAACCCATCAGAATTTTAAACGTTTCTATGAGGTCCCCTCTCATTCTTCTGAACTCCAGTGAATACAAGCCCAGTTGATCCAGTCTTTCTTGATAGGTCAGTCCCACCATCCCGGGAATCAGTCTGGTGAACCTTCGCTGCACTCCCTCAATAGCAAGCATGTCCTTCCTCAGATTAGGAGAGCAAAACTGCACACAATACTACAGATGTGGTCTCACCAAGGCCCTGTATAACCGCAGTAAGACCTCCCTGCTCCTATACTCAAATCCCCGCGCTATGAAGGCCAGCATGCCATTTGCTTTCTTTACTGCCTGCTGTACCTGCATGCCTACCTTCAATGACTAATGTACCATGACACCCAAGTCTCGTTGCATCTCCCCTTTTACTAATCTGTCACCATTCAGATAATAATCTGCCTTCCTGTTTTTGCCACCAAAGTGGATAACCTCACATTTATCGACATTATTCTGCATAGAAACATATACATAGAAACATAGAAAATAGGTGCAGGAGTAGGCCATTCGGCCCTTCTAGCCTGCACCGCCATTCAATGAGTTCATGGCTGAACATGCAACTTCAGTACCCCATTCCTGCTTTCTCGCCATACCCCTTGATCCCCCGAGTCGTAAGGACTACATCTAACTCCTTTTTGAATATATTTAGTGAATTGGCCTCAACAACTTTCTGTGGTAGAGAATTCCACAGGTTCACCACTCTCTGGGTGAAGAAGTTTCTCCTCATCTTGGTCCTAAATGGCTTACCCCTTATCCTTCGACTGTGACCCCTGGTTCTGGACTTCCCCAACATTGGGAACATTCTTCCTGCATCTAATCTGTCTAAACCCATCAGAATTTTAAACGTTTCTATGAGGTCCCCTCTCATTCTTCTGAACTCCAGTGAATACAAGCCCAGTTGATCCAGTCTTTCTTGATAGGTCAGTCCCACCATCCCGGGAATCAGTCTGGTGAACCTTCGCTGCACTCCCTCAATAGCAAGAATGTCCTTCCTCAGGTTAGGAGACCAAAACTGCACACAATACTCCAGGTATGGCCTCACCAAGGCCCTGTACAACTGTAGCAACACCTCCCTGCCCCTGTACTCAAATCCCCTCGCTATGAAGGCCAACATGCCATTTGCTTTCTTAACCGCCTGCTGTACCTGCATGCCAACCTTCAATGACTGATGTACCATGACATCCAGGTCTCGTTGCACCTCCCCTTTTCCTAATCTGTCACCATTCAGATAATAGTCTGTCTCTCTGTTTTTACCACCAAAGTGGATAACCTCACATTTATCCACATTATACTTCATCTGCCATGCATTTGTCCACTCACCTAACCTATCCAAGTCGCTCTGCAGCCTCATAGCATCCTCCTCGCAGCTCACACTACCACCCAACTTAGTGTCATCCGTAAATTTGGAGATACTACATTTAATCCCCTCGTCTAAATCATTAATGTACAGTGTAAACAGCTGGGGCTCCAGCACAGAACCTTGCGGTACCCCACTAGTCACCGCCTGCCATTCTGAAAAGTACCCATTTACTCCTACTCTTTGCTTCCTGTCTGACAACCAGTTCTCAATTCATGTCAGCACACTACCCCCAATCCCATGTGCTTTAACTTTGCACATTAATCTCTTGTGTGGGACCTTGTCGAAAGCCTTCTGAAAGTCCAAATATACCACATCAACTGGTTCTCCTTTGTCCACTCTACTGGAAACATCCTCAAAAAATTCCAGAAGATTTGTCAAGCATGATTTCCCTTTCACAAATCCATGTTGACTTGGACCTATCATGTCACCTCTTTCCAAATGCGCTGCTATGACATCCTTAATAATTGATTCCATCATCTTACCCACTACCGATGTCAGGCTGACCGGTCTATAATTCCCTGTTTTCTCTCTCCCTCTTTTTTTAAAAAGTGGGGTTACATTGGCTACCCTCCACTCAATAGGAACTGTTCCAGAGTCAATGGAATGTTGGAAAATGACTGTCAATGCATCCGCTATTTCCAAGGCCACCTCCTTAAGTACTCTGGGATGCAGCCCATCAGGCCCTGGGGATTTATCGGCCTTCAATCCCATCAATTTCCCCAACACAATTTCCCGACTAATAAGGATTTCCCTCAGTTCCTCCTCCTTACTAGACCCTCTGACCCCTTTTATATCCGGAAGGTTGTTTGTGTCCTCCTTTGTGAATATCGAACCAAAGTACTTGTTCAATTGGTCTGCCATTTCTTTGTTCCCTGTTATGACTTCCCCTGATTCTGACTGCAGGGGACCTACGTTTGTCTTTACTAACGTTTTTCTCTTTACATATCTGAAGAAACTTTTGCAATCCGTCTTAATGTTCCCTGCAAGCTTCTTCTCGTACTCCATTTTCCCTGCCCTAATCAAACCCTTTGTCCTCCTCTGCTGAGTTCTAAATTTCTCCCAGTCCCCGGGTTCGCTGCTATTTCTGGCCAATTTGTATGCCACTTCCTTGGCTTTAATACTATCCCTGATTTCTCTTGATAGCCACGGTTGAGCCACCTTCCCTTTTTTATTTTTACGCCAGACAGGAATGTATAATTGTTGTAGTTCATCCATGCGGTCTCTAAATATCTGTCATTGCTCATCCACAGTCAACCCCTTAAGTATCATTCGCCAATCTATTCTAGCCAATTGACTCCTCATACCTTCAAAGTTACCCTTCTTTAAGTTCTGGACCATGGTCTCTGAATTAACTGTTTCATTCTCCATCCTAATGCAGAATTCCACCATATTATGGTCACTCTTCCCCAAGGGGCCTCGCACAACGAGATTGCATCTGCCATACATTTGCCCACTCACCTGACCTGTCCAAATCACCCTGCAGCCTCTTAGCATCCTCCTCACAGCTCACACTGCCACCCAGCTTAGTATCATCTGAAAACTTAGAGATATTACATTCAATTCCTTCGTCTAAATCATTAATGTATATTGTAAATAGCTGGGGTCCCAGCACTGAAGCTTGCGGTACCCCACTAGTCACTGCTTGCCATTCTGAAAAGGACCCGTTTATTCCTACTCTTTACTTCCTGTCTGCCAACCAGTTCTCTATCCACATCAATACATTACTCCCAATACCATGTGCTTTAATTTTGCACACCAATCTCTTGTGTGGACCTTGTCAAAAATCTTTTGAATGTCCAAATACACCACATCCACTGGTTCTCCCTTGTTCATTCTACTAGTTACATCCTCAAAAAATTCGAGAAGATTTATCAAGTATTATTTCCCTTTAATAAATCCATGCTGACTTGGACCGATCCTGTCACTGCTTTCCAAATGCGCTGCTATTACATCTTTAATAAATTGATTCCAACATTGTCCCCACTACTGATGTCAGGCTAACCGGTCTATAAATCCCTATTTTCTCTCTCCCACCTTTTTTAAAAAGTGGGGTTACATTAGCTACCCTCCAATTCATAGGAGCTGATCCAGAGTCTATAGAATGTGGTAAAATGACCACCAATGTATGCACTATTTCGAGGGCCACTTCCTTAAGTACTCTGGGATGTAGCCTATCAGATCCTGGGGATTTATCGGCCTTCAATCCCATCAATTTCTCTAACACAATTTCCTGACTAATAAGGATTTCCTTCAGTTCCTCCTTCTCACCGGACCCTCGGTCCCCTCGTATTTTCGGGGGGGGTTATTCGTGTCTTCCTTCGTGCAGACAGAATCAAAATATTTGTTCAATTGGTCTGCCATTTCTTTGTTCCCCAATACAAATTCACCTAATTCTGACTGCAAGGGACCTACATTTGTCTTCACTAATCTTTTTCTCTTCACATATCTATAGAAGCTTTTGCAGTCAATTTTTTTGTTCCCTGCAAGCTTACTCTCATACTCTATCTTCCCCTCCTAATTAAGCCCTTTGTCCTCCTCTGCTGAGCAGCGTCAGAGGTGCGTGGAGAGGCGTGAGTCTGGGGTGGGCGAGAGGCCTATAAAAGGCCCAATGCGGCGGCAGTCGGGAGCAGCGTCAGAGGTGCATGGAGAGGCGTGAGTCCGGGGTCACCGAGAGGCCTATAAAAGGCCCAACGCGGCGGCAGTCGGGAGCAGCGTCAGAGGTGCGTGGAGAGGCGTGAGTCCGGGGTCGGCGAGAGGCCTATAAAAGGCCCAAAGCGGCGGCAGTCGGGAGCAGCGTCAGAGGTGCGTGGAGAGGCGTGAGTCCGGGGTCGGCGAGAGGCCTATAAAGGCCCAGCTTGTGCAGCTACAGGGAGAAGACAAAAAAAGAAGTAGAAAGAAACAGAAAGGTGACGTCACAGCCAAGGGGGTAAGTGATTGGCTTGTGATTGGTGAGTAGTTTTTCTTTTTTCTCTTCTATAACAGTGAGTAAAATTTAGCATTTTTGTTGCCAATTTAAGTGTATCTAAGGGTTAAGTCATGGCAGAAGAGCTCGGTCACGTGATATACTCCTCCTGTACCATGTGGGAACTCAGGGACACTTCCCATGTGGGAACTCAGGGACACTATAATACAGATTGAGGGTGAGGAAGTAGTGTCTCAAATGAGCGTACTATGCTTAAACAAAGGGGACTACAGTGGGATGAGGGCAGAGTTGGCTAAAGTAGACTGGAACACAGACTAAACGGTGACACAATTGAGGAACAGTGGAGGACTTTTAAGGAGCTCTTTCATAGTGCTCAACAAAAATATATCCCAGTGAAAAAGAAGGGCAGTAAGAGAAAGGATAACCAGCCGTGGATAACCAAGGAAATAAAGGAAAGTATCAAATTAAAAACCAATGCGTATAAGGTGGCCAAGGTTATTGGGAAACTAGAAGATTGGGAACATTTTAAACGACAGCAAAGAATGACTAAGAAAGCAATAAAGAAAGAAAAGATAGATTCGGAAATTAAACTTGCGCAAAACATAAAAACAGATAGTAAAAGCTTTTACCAATATATAAAATGGAAAAGAGTGACTAAAGTAAATGTTTGTCCCTTAGAAGATGAGAAGGGGGATTTAATAATGGGAAATGTGGAAATGGCTGAGACCTTAAACAATTATTTTGCTTCGGTCTTCACAGTGGAAGACACAAAAACCATGCCAAAAATTGCTGGTCACGGGAATGTGGGAAGGGAGAACCTTGAGACAATCACTATCACTCGGGGGTTAGTGCTGGACAGGCTAATGGGACTCAAGGTAGACAAGTCCCCTGGTCCTGATGAAATGCATCCCAGGGTATTAAAAGAGATGGCGGAAGTTATAGCAGATGCATTCGTTATAATCTACCAAAATTCTCTGGACTCTGGGGAGGTACCAGCGGATTGGAAAGCAGCTAATGTAACGCCTCTGTTTAAAAAAGGGGGCAGACAAAAGACAGGTAACTATAGGCCGGTTAGTTTAACATCTGTAGTGGGGAAAATGCTTGAAGCTATTATTAAGGAAGAAATAGCGGGACATCTAGATAGAAATAGTGCAATCAAGCAGACGCAACATGGATTCATGAAGGGGAAATCATGTTTAACTAATTTACTGGAATTCTTTGAGGATATAACGAGCATGGTGGATAGAGGTGTACCGATGGATGTGGTGTATTTAGATTTCCAAAAGGCATTCGATAAGGTGCCACACAAAAGGTTACTGCAGAAGAAAAAGGTATGCGGAGTCAGAGGAAATGTATTAGCATGGATAGAGAATTGGCTGGCTAACAGAAAGCAGAGAGTCGGGATAAATGGGTCCTTTTCGGGTTGGAAATCGGTGTTTAGTGGTGTGCCACAGGGATCGGTGCTGGGACCACAACTGTTTACAATATACATAGATGACCTGGAAGAGGGGACAGAGTGTAGTGTCACAAAATTTGCAGATGACACAAAGATTAGTGGGAAAGCGGGTTGTGTAGAGGACACAGAGAGGCTGCAAAGAGAGTTAGAAAGGTTAAGCGAATGGGCTAAGGTTTGGCAGATGGAATACAATGTCGGAAAATGTGAGGTCATCCAGCTTGGAAAAAAAACAGTAAAAGGAAATATTATTTGAATGGGGAGAAATTACAACATGCTGCGGTGCAGAGGGACCTAGGGGTCCTTGTGCATGAATCCCAAAAAGTTAGTTTGCAGGTGCAGCAGGTAATCAGGAAGGCGAATGGAATGTTGGCCTTCATTGCGAGAGGGATGGAGTACAAAAGCAGGGAGGTCCTGCTACAACTGTACAGGGTATTGGTGAGGCCGCACCTGGAGTACTGCGTGCAGTTTTGGTCACCTTACTTAAGGAAGGATATACTAGCTTTGGAGTGGGTACAGAGACGCTTCACTAGGCTGATTCCGGAGATGAGGGGGTTACCTTATAATGATAGATTGAGTAGACTGGGTCTTTACTCGTTGGAATTGAGATGGATGAGGGGGATCTTATAGAAACATTTAAAATAATGAAAGGGATAGACAAGATAGAGGCAGAGAGGTTGTTTCCACTGGTCGGGGAGACTAGAACTAGCGGGCACAGCCTCAAAATATGGGGGAGCCAATTTAAAACCGAGTTGAGAAGGAATTTCTTCTCCCAGAGGGTTGTGAATCTGTGGAATTCTCTGCCCAAGGAAGCAGTTGAGGCTAGCTCATTGAATGTATTCAAATCACAGATAGATAGATTTTTAACCAATAATGGAATTAAGGGTTACGGGGAACAGGCGGGTAAGTGGAACTGAGTCCACGGCCAGATCAGCCATGATCTTGTTGAATGGCAGAGCAGGCTCGAGGGGCTAGATGGCCTACTCCTGTTCCTAATTCTTATGTTCTTATGTTCTGCTGAATTCTAAATTTCTCCCAGTCCTCAGGTTTGCTGCTTTGTCTGGCCAATTTTTATGCCTCTTCCTTGGATTTAACACTATCCCTAATTTCCCTTGTTAGTCATGGTTGAGCCACCTTCCCTGTTTTAGACAGGGATGTAGAATTGTTGAAGTTCATCCATGTGATCTTTAAATATTTGCCTGTGCCTATCCACCGTCAACCCTTTAAGTATTATTCGCCAGTCTATTCTAGCCAATTCATGTCTCATCCCCATCGAAGTTACCTTTCTTTAAGTTCAGGACCTTAGTCTCTGAATTAACTGTGTCACTCTCCACCTTAATGAAGAATTCTATCATATTATGGTAACTCTTCCCCAAGCTCCTCGCACAACAAGATTGCTAATTAATCATTACACAACACCGAGTCTCGGAGATCCAGCTCTCTAGTTGGTTCCTCGACATATTGGTCTGGAAAACCATCCCTTATACACTCCAGGAAATCGTCCTCCATCATATTGCTACCAGTTTGGTTAGCCCAATCAATATGTAGGTTAAAGTCACCCATGATAACTGCTGTACCTTTATTGCACGCCTCCCTAATTTCCTGTTTGATGCCATCCCCAACCTCACTACTACTGTTTGGTGGACTGCACACAACTCCCACTAGCGTTTTCTGCCCTTTGGTATTCTGCAGCTCTACCCATACAGATTCCACATCATCCAAGCTAATGACCTTCTTTACTATTGCGTTAATCTCCTCTTTAACCAGCAATGCTACCCCACCTCCTTTTCCTTTCTGTCTATCCTTCCTGAATATTGAGTTCCCAGCCTTGGTCACCCTGGAGCCATGTCTCTGTAATCCCAATTACTTCATATCCATTAACAGCTATCTGCGCAGTTAATTCATCCACCTTATTACGAATGCTCCTTGAATTGAGACACAGAGCCTTCAGGCTTGTTTTTTAACACTCTTTGTCCTTTTAGAATTACATTGTAATGGGGTCCTTTTTGATTTTTGCCTTTGATTTCTCTGCCCTCCACTTTTCCTTATCTCCTTTCTACCTTTTACTTCTGCCCCCATTTTACTTCTCTCTGTCTCCCTGCATAGATTCCCATCCCCCTGCCATATTAGTTTAAACCCTTCCCAACAGCAGAGCAAACACTCCCCCTGGGACATCGATTCCGGTCCTGCCCAGGCGCAGACCGTCCGGTTTGTACTGGTCCCACCTCCCCATAACCGGTTCCAATGTCCCAGGAATTTGAATCCCTCCCTCTTACACCATTCCTCAACCCACGTATTCATCTGAGCTATCCTGTGATTCCTACTCTGACTAGCACGTGGCACTGGTAGAAATCCTGAGATTACTACATTTGAGGTCCTACTTTTTAATTTAACTCCTAGCTCCCTAAATTCAGCTTGTAGAACCTCATCCCGTTTTTTACCTATATCATTGGTACCTATATGTACTACGACAACTGGCTGTTCACCCTCCTCCTCCAGAATGCCCTGCAGCTGCTCCGAGACATCATTGAACTTTGCACCAGGGAGGCAACATACCATCCTGGAGTCTCAATTGCGACTGCAGAAACGCCTATCTTTTCCCCTAACAATAGAATCCCCTACCATTATAGCTCTCCCACTCTTTTTTCTGCCCTCCTGTGCAGCAGAGCCACCCATGGTGCTATGAACTTGGCTGCTGCTGCCTTCCCCTGATGAGCCATCTCCCCCAACGGTATCCAAAATGCTATATCCGTTTTGGAGGGAGATGCCCACAGGTGACCCCTGCGCTACCTTCCTACTCCTGCTCTGCCTGATGGTCAGCCATTCCCTATCTTGCTTTGTAACCTTTACCTGTGATGTGACCAACTCACTAAATGTGCTATTCACGACGTCCTCAGCATCGCAGATGCTCCAGAGTGAATCCATGCGCAGTTCCAGACACTGGAAGTGACCCTGATTTCCTACATAGCACAGGAGGAGCATGACATGGGTCTGGGCTCTACTGCCATGACTTAACCCTTAAATTAACTTAATTTGGCAACAATGCCAAAGGTTACCTACTGATAAGAAAAGAAAAAGGAAAAGAAAAAGATAAAATACTCACCAATCCACCAGCCAATCACTTATCCGCTTGACTGTGACGTCACACATCGATTTCTTTTCACTTCTTTGTTTTACTTTCGGCCTCGATCTCCCGCTCCTGTTGCTGTGGCTCCTCCCGAACTCCGAACCCTTTTTATGGGCCTCTCGATCTCCCGCTGCTGTGACTGCTCCCGAATTCCATGCCCTTTTTCAGGCCATCTCGATCTCCCGCTCCCGCTGCTGTAAATACACAGCCTGGTGTAGTACTGAGATATACAAACCAAAAGGTTCCAGGTTAAATTCCCAGTTTGTGCTGAGATCTCACCTCAGCTGGGATAGCCACTTGGGCATTACATCTGGCCTTAGTGCCCCTGGGCTAGAGAGATAAACATCAGTTTCCTGCTTCTAATTGCTTTCAATTCACCCCTGCTATTATAAATTGCATGTGTATATATGGGTGTCAGGTTTCAACAGTATCTGCCTCTGCTGTGATGCCCTCCAAGGTCAAATAGCTTGACAGCACCTAGTGTCTAGGCTCATATGCAAATTGTTATGGCTTGAATAAAGAATCTGACCAGATACTGTAAGCTCAAAGTAATGTGTGACCGTCGTCCTTTATTACAGGTCTCCAGAGTGCCTCTCCAGCCTGTGAGGCCTCCTTATGTACAGGTGCTCCCAAGGGATTGTGGGATCCTTTGGGACTCCATGGGATGAGCCCTCTGGTGGATAAACAAGGTATTTATAGGTTTACATATAGAACACAAATAATGGTCATTTAAAGTAATTCATTGTCCAGGAAACACTTTGAAATGTCCTGAGAGATGTGATAAGGTATAAATGCTGATTCATTTTCTCGGGCAATTTGAAGGACCCAAAACTACAAGAATGGGTGGGTTCAGCTCACCTGTCAGGTTAAAATGAGGGCAGGGCCTCAAAGTCGCAGGGCCTCCTTGTGTCCGGAATGGGTGGCTGATCAGCATACTCCGCCAGTTGGTCGCACAAAAGTAAAAATAGACTCCATTGAGACAAAAGCTATAGTGCTGATTCTAACTTTGTGAATGAGTCAGGGCCGAGGGAAACCCCAAAGTCAATTGCCCAAAGAAAAAATGATCCCCAAATTCTTCTTATTATCTCAGTTTTTTATTATTGTTATTCTCACAGTCCTTATAGACCCTTTTCTTCAATTTCAATTGGGGTCTCGCCTCTTCATTTATCCATGGCATCTTAAAACTACTAGTAGTTTTCATGTTTTAATGTACCTTTTTAATCTCTTTTTAAACCCACTGTTGCTCTACGAGTCTGTGTGCCAATTTATGCTTTCACCTCACTTCATCTAGCTTGCTCCCCTTCTTTCTAAAATCTTCCCTAATCTAATCTGCTGTTGTGCTTTTTGTACTAACTTTTTCAACTTTTACTGACTGTGTCAGTTGTGGCTCAGTGGGTAGAATTCTTGCCTCTGAGTCAGAAGGTTGTGGGTCCATAGTCTCACTCCAGAGACTTGAGCACAAAAATCTAGGCTGACACTGAGGGAGTGCTGCACTATTGGAGGTGTCATCTTTTGGATGAGACGTTAAACCAAGGCCCTCTCTTTCAGGTGGATGTAGATGATCAAAGGAGTTATCCAATATTTATCCTTCAATCAACATCACTACAGTAGATTATATGGAAGTTTTGCTACAGTTATACAGGGTATTGGTGAGGCCACACCTGGAATACTGCGTGCAGTTTTCGTTTCCATATTTACGAAAGGATATACTTGCTTTGGAGGCAGTTCAGAGAAGGTTCACTAGGTTGATTCCGGAGATGAGGGGGGTTGACTTATGAGGAAATGTTGAGTAGGTTGGGCCTCTACTCATTGGAATTCAGAAGATTGAGTGATCTTATCGAAACATATAAGATTAAAGGGGGCTTGACAAGGTGGATGCAGAGAGAATGTTTCCACTGATGGGGGAGACTAGAACAAGAGGGCATAATTTTAGAATAAGGGGCCGCCCTCTTAAAACTGAGATGAGGAGAAATGTTTTTTCTCAGAGGGTTGTAAATCTGTGGAATTCGCTGTGGAAGCTAGGACATTTAATAAATTTAAGACAGAGATAGACAGTTTCTTAACCGATCAGGGAATAAGGGGTTACGGGCAGGAAAGTAGACCTGAGTCCATGATCGGATCAGCCAAGATCATATTAAATGGCGGAGCTGGCTCGAGGGCCCTATGGTCTACTCCTGCTCCTATTTCTCATGTTCTCATGTTCTTATGTTCTTCTGGTCATTATCATATTGCTGTTTGTGGGAACTGGCTGCCATGTTTCTTGCATTACAACAGTGACTATATTTCAAAAAGTACTTCATTGGCTGTAAAGTAATGTTGGACATCCTAAGGTTGTGAAAGGTGCTACATAAATTCAAGTCTGTCTGTCTATATATCTTGTCTATATATCTTTATCTATCTATCTATCTATCTATCTATCTATCTATCTATCTATCTATCTATCTATCTATCTATCTATCTATCTATCTATCTATCTATCTATCCGATCTATTTCATTACTCTTAACAGACCTAAGCAATACCTCCACCCTTGTAAACATAAGAACATAAGAAATAAAAGCAGGAGTAGGCCATACGGCCACTTGAGCTTGCTCCATCATTCAATAAGATCATGGCTGATCTGATCTTGGCCTCAACACTTTCCTGCCTGTTCCCCATAAACTTTGACTCCCCTATAGTTCAAGAATCTGTCTAACTCAGTCTTGAATATATTCAATGACTCAGCCTCCACAGCTCTCTGGGGTAGAGAATTCCAAAGATTCATTCCTCTTTATCTCCATATTAAATGGGCAACCCCTTATTCTGAAATGATGCCCCCTAGTTCTAGATTCCCCTACGAGGGGAAATATCCTCTCAGCATTCTACCCTGTCAAATCCCCTCAGAATCTTATATGTTTCAATAAGATCACCTCTCATTCTTCTAAACTCCAATGAGGACAGGCCCAACCTGTTCAAACTTTCCTCATACGACAACCCCTTCATCCCAGGAATCAACCTAGTGAACATTCTCTGAACTGCCTCCAACGCAAGTATATCCCTCCGTAAATAAGGAGACCAAGGGCTGGATTTTCGACTTTTTAGATTTTGGGCCATTAATCGCAGCGGAGTGTAAAAGTTTGCGCCTGAAAATAGTTTGACCTTCAACTGGAAGTTTCAGCAAAAAAGTCATCTGGAGGAGCGTTGCCATTAAGTCAGGTGTTGCACGACTGATTTTGTGCTTCCAAGCCGAAATTTAGGAGGCGGCCATTTTGCTCAAGCGCAGTGAATTTTTATTTATTTTCCGGTCGCAAATACTAATGTAGGGCGCGGCAGCGTTCATAAACCGCCCAACTTCAGCCACTTCTGCTGAGATGGAGGAGCAGGAGGGAAGGCAGTGTGCCAGGCGCTTCAGTCATGAGGCGAGTGAGGCGTTAGTCCACACAATGGAGAGGAGGTGGTCCTCACTCCATCTTGCTTGGGAAGCCAGACCACTCCCTTCTGTGTTTATGTGAATATGGAGGGAGATAGCGCAGGAGGTGTCTGCTGCAGACACTGTGGCCAGGACTGGCACACTGTCGAAAAAAGTTCAATGAGCGTCATCAGGGTAAGTACCAATTGCATCTATGTTTGCCTCCATGACGTCTAACATTAATCTCACACATTATGTGAAGTTTGGTCCCTCTCAACACTCTGTGATGTGGCTTTCACAATGCATAAGAAAGATGAAGGCTTACTTCGGCACCCATTGGCTTTTAATGATCCATGCACAGTAACTCTATCATTTACATCATTCCTCGTAATACACTCCAACTGCTGCTTTGCCTTTCTGAAAGATCACTTACAGCCCCATGTTAGATTTCTCTAACTTGCGAACAAATACTGATGAAGCATAAGCAACATCCAAGCAGATTGAACGGAAGCAACCATAACATTCACACAGTATTACCTATTGGTAGGCATATCTGCCACAATAACAGACAAACCATTTCTGAATGCTTCCTTTTTTCTCTCTTTGCAGTCCAAACATTTCCATAATGGGAGGGAGCAGCTGCGGACAGGCGGGGTTCTGCCTAAACTAATCCCCTTGACGGATGTCGAGGAAAGGGTCTCGGCCTTCATCGGAGTCCCAGCTCGGGCAGTTGCCGGGGGCAATGCTGAACCTCCTTCAGGTAGTGAGGGTATGTAAATGGATCGTGCGACTCAAGACACTACATTGAGAGCTATTATGGAGGTGCTGCGACCCTTCAAAGCACATGTGCAATGCCACCTTCCTCATATCAGCCTGCCCCCTCCCCTGCTGCTAATCACTCCTCTGTTGTTTTCTATTTCCAGATGCCCACCAGAGGTGCAGCATCCCTCGAGGGAGACCTCCACGTCAGGCCAATGTGGAGATGACGAGGGAGGGGAGGAGATTGCACTGGTGGAGCATCACGGCTCACCAGTTGCCCCATCGGGACTAAGTTCAATCTGTGGACGACGCTGACTTCCCAGGGTTTGAGGAGTCGGAGGCTCCTGGTCCCAGTGGCATACAGCAATGCAGTGCCGGGGTGGAATCTCGCAGGCCAGCTCTCCGGAGAGTGAGTTGGCAATGTCGGTCTGCTCACAGGCAGCAGACATTGAACTGGACCTGGTGGAAATGTCCAGGTAAAGCGCAGCGATGAACTTTGACCTTACTGATGCATTGGGACGGATCCCAGCGAGCATTGACCAGCTCACTGTTGCGGAGGCAGTGTTGCAGATTGTCCGTGTGACCCGGGAGTCCAGCGAGGCCATCATTGCCCACACACAGAGGCTGGTGGCCTTGAGCAGCGACAGTGGAGTTCCAGAGTGTGTGGCGCGTGCCATTGATGACGCCGCAGACACGGGCACATCACAGGCACAAGCTTTGCTTCAGGTGATGCAGGTCATGCCTGCAGCCACACTCTCTGCATTCCCCACTGTCCAACAGAAAGTGATGATGCCAAAGCAGGCCAGCAAGTTGTGGGGAGGCATCGTGCTCCGGTTACTAAGACCCAGCCCCGTCGGAGAGTCAATGGCTCCCAGGAAATGGCAGGCGCTGTCATTCCCCAGGATGACAGAATTCTGGATCCCATCACTCACTCGCCAACCATGCACCACCTGTGACTGGTCATGCCAATGATAACAATGCACACCTGCTCAATGGTGTTGAAATAGGAGGTGGGTGGGGGGCACACATCCACCTCCATGGCACGAACCTGGTATTGCAGTACTTCCAGGAACGGTGCTTTGGCTCGAGGCCTTTTGGCTAAGAGCATTGGTGCAGCGTGATCCTTGAATGGGCCCAAGGTGACCTTTGGCGTTTGTGATCTGACAAGTTGATCTGACAAAGAATTGGAAAGATTGGCAACGAATAAAACATCAAGCAGTCTTGTGTTAATTTACATTTTGTTCACTGCAGGGAACAGTTTTGTGTTCATTTACCTATCGATCACTACAGAAAGCAGTTTTGTGTTCATTTACATGGTCTTTAAGCATTGTTTGGTTTGGGGTTTTTGGGGGGGGCGGTAATTGTAAATGTTGCATTTCGATAAAAATGTTTGTTTGACCTTTGCCATTGGTGTCTTGTGTCTCATTTGCAGAATCAAGTGTAGAATAGTTGCATAGAGTAACGAGTCAACGCTGCAATCCCACACTCCCTGTTCAATGATTTGCTGCCAACGTGAGGCTCTTGCTGCCTCCCCTATGGTTGTGGTGGATGCACAATGGATTCTTCATCAGGCTCCTCTTCCTCATCCTCCTCCTCCTCCTCTTGAGGTGATCCTGCAATCCTCGCTGACAATGCCTGCCCCCCGCCATCATGACTGAGTTGTGCAGCATGCAGCACACGACAACGAACTTGGAGACCTGTTGTGGGGAGTATTGAAGGCTACCTCCAGAGAGGTCCAGGCATCGGAAGCGCTGCTTCAGCACGCTAATTGTCTGTTTGATGATGTTGCGGGTGGCTGCATGGTTGTCATTATAACAGTGCCAGATGGGGGGGTTATGAGCCAGGTGGCCAGGCTGTATCCTTTGTCCCCGATCAGCCAGCTCTGATCTTGTCTTTGCCGCTGAAACATTCATGAGACATTGCTTTCATGCATAAGAACATAAGAACATAAGAAATAGGAGCAGGAGTAGGCCATATGGCCCCTTGAGCCTGCTCTGCCATTTAATATTGTCATGTATTCAACTGTCATTGTAACCCATGTATAAGCTGATCTAAGTTGTATACCTTGAGAACACTGACCACAGGGAGCGAACTTGTGGGAGACACTCCTAACCTGAATTTTCCGGTATAAAAGGGGAAGCTCCACCCACCGTCTGCCTCTTGAGGTCTTGGTAATAAAAGTAACTGGTCACAGAGTGATCTTTTCTCAAGTATGGGCCTCGTGTGCATTTATACTGTAGTAAGGACATATTATTGGCGACGAGAAACTGGGATTTAAACCACGCGAGCATGGCCACTAGCAGCACAGAAGAGAGGTACTGTGTTGGTGATGATTGGGATGACTTTATTGAGAGACGACAGCAAAGTTTTGTCACTAAGGAATGGTTGGGACAGGATTCGGCCGACAAACGCAGGGCTCATCTCCTGACGGTTTGTGGATCCAGAATGTACTCCCTGATGAAGGACCTTCTAGCGCCAGAGAAGCCGGCGGACAAGACGTTCGAAGAGCTCAGTAAGTTGATCGGGGAACACCTTAAACCGGCGAGCAGCATGCACATGGCGAGACACCGGTTTTACACGCACCGGTGGCGAGAAGGGCAAAGTGTTCCAGACTTCATGGCAGATCTCAGGCGACTGGCGAGCCAATGTAAGTTCCCAGATGCATGCAGAGCGGAGATGCTACGAGACTATTTTATTGAGGGCATCGGGCACCCTGGGGTTTTCAGGAAACTGATTGAGACCATAGACTTGACCTTGGATGCGGCGGCTGTGATAGCCCAGACATTTATCTCAGGGGAGGAAGAGACCAGAATGATTTATGGCAAAAATCTTGGCTCAATTGCAGCAAACGACCAGGGAGTCAACATTGTTAACACAGCACACAGTTCTCCAGGCAGACAAGGGCAATCGGACATGCCTCAGCATGCAGTCAAACCCAAAAGGGGGAATTCAACAGAGACAATGGCTAGCTGAACGACAATTCATGCCATCGCAATGGACAATGCGGCCAGTAATGGGGCCATCAACACCTGTTAATGGTGCGCTTAAGGACAGTTACAGAGACAGTCAGAGACGATCGACTGGTAATGGACCTTTTGTGTCCAACAACGGGGCCTCCAGCTCATGCTGGAGGTGTGGAGGCAAACACACAGCCAGAGCTTGTAGGTATCAGCAATATACTTGCAGAAACTGCAACGTCAGCGGTCACTTGGCGCGTATGTGCAGGAAGCCTGCAGCCTGGTTGATGTACGAGGAGGACGGGTCCGATGTAAGCCCTACGAGGCCAAATGAATACTGGGGGAAATAGCTGGAAGCTGAAGTTCAGCGAGTTCATGTGGAGCACATATACAGTTCATATACCAGGACGCCACCGATAATGATGAAAGTACTCCTCAATGGCATCCCAGTATTCATGGAGCTAGACACGGGGGCCAGCCAATCCCTGATGAGTATCAAACAGTTCGAAAGGTTGTGGGTGTCCATGGCCAGGAGGCCAAAATTATTGCCGATTGACGCACAGCTACGGACATATACAAAGGAGATCATTCCGGTGCTAGGCAGCGTCACGGTAGTCGTGACCCACAAAGATTTGGAGAACAAGATGCCACTCTGGATTGTCCTGGGGGACGATCCCGCACTTCTGGGGAGGAGTTGGCTTGCTGTCATGAACTGGAAATTGGGCGATGTCAATGCAATTTCTTCTGCGGAGCGAGTATCATGCTCACAGGTTCTGGACAAATTTGACTCATTATTTCAACCCGGCATCTGCACTTTCATGGGGACCAAGGTAGTGATTCACATAAACCCGGACACCAGGTCAGTACACCACAAGGCCAGTGCGGTGCCGTACGTGATGCGGGCAAAGATAGAATGCGAATTGGACTGCCTGCTGAGGGAAGGCATCATCTTGCCAGTCGAATTCAGTGACTGGGCGAGCCCGATCGTGCCGGTGCTCAAGGCGGATAGGTCGGTCACAATATGTGCCGATTACAAGGCCACCATCAATCGGGTGTCACTCCAAGACCAGTACCCGCTACCGAAGTGGAGGACCTCTTTGCGACACTATCCGGTGGCAAACTTTTTTCAAAATTGGACCTGACCTCAGCTTACATGACCCAGGAGCTGGCAAGTGAGTCGAAGAAACTGACCACCATCACGACACACAAGGGGTTGTTTGAGTATAACAGATGTCCATTCGGGATTCGTTCGGCCACCGCGATCTTTCAGCGAAATATGGAAAGCCTCGTCAAGTCGATTCCAAGGACAGTGATTTTTCAAGACGACATCCTCATCACGGGTCGCGATACTGAAGAACACCTCCACAATCTGGAGGAGGTGCTACGCAGACTGGTCCGGGTAGGGCTGTGACTGAAAAAGGCGAAGTGCGTCTTCTTAGCTCCAGAGGTAGAATTCCTGGGGAGGAGGGTAGCAGCAGACAGGATCAGACCAACTGTGTCCAAAACGGAAGCGATCCAGAGAGCACCCAGACCCCGTAACACGACGGAGCTGCGTTCGTTCCTGGGGCTCCTGAACTATTTTGGCAACTTTCTTCCCAAATTGAGCACGCTGTTAGAGCCGTTACACGTGCTCCTACACAAAGGTCGCGATTGGGTCTGGGGGGACAGCCAGGATAGGGCTTTTGATAGAGCATGCAATTTGTTATGCTCCAACAAACTGTTAACGTTATATGACCCATGTAAGAAACTAGTTTTAACGTATGATGCGTCGTCCTAGGGGGTCGGGTGTGTGTTACAGCATGTGAATGCTAATGGTCAGTTACAGCCGGTAGCTTATGCCTCCAGAAGTCTGTCCCGGGCAGAGAGGGGCAACTGGATGGTAGAAAAGGAGGCGCTCGCATGTGTATATGCAGTAAAAAAAATGCACCAGTACCTGTTTGGCAGGAAATTTGAGCTGGAGACAGATCACAAACCCCTAATGTCCATTTTGACCGACAACAAGGCCATAAATGCATTGGCCCGCATACAGAGGTGGGCACTTACGTTAGCCGCCTATGACTACACAATTCAGCACAGACCGGGCACTGAAAACTGTGCCGATGCACTCAGCAGGCTACCACTAGCCACCACTGAGGGGGCAGCTGAACATGATGCTGAGATGGTCATGGCTGTTGAAGCTTTCGAAAGCGAAGGCTCACCTGTGACAGCCCGTCAAGTTAAAGTCTGAACAAATAAAGACCCGCTACTGTCTTTCGTCAAGAAATGTGTCCTGAATGGGGACTGGGCAGCCACGTACGGGGCATGCCCTGAGGAGTTTAAACCGTTTCATAGGCGCAAGGATGAACTCTCGATTCAGGCTGATTGCCTACTGTGGGGAAACCGAGTAGTCATGCTCCAGAAGGGCAGAGAGGTGTTCATCAGAGAACTTCACAATGAGCACCCAGGCATTGTCACGATGAAGGCAATTGCCAGGTCATACGTTTGGTGGCCAGGGATAGATGCAGACCTGGAACTTTGTGTTCGCAGGTGCAACACGTGTGGTCAGCTGGGCAACGCGCCCAGGGAAGCCCCCCTTAGCTCCTGGTCCTGGCCAGCCAAGCCATGGTCACGCATCCATGTGGACTACGCAGGTCCTTTCATGGGAAAAATGTTTTTGGTTGTAGTAAATGCCTACTTCAAATGGATTGAGTGTGCCATTTTAAATTCAAGCACAACCTCTGCCATGGTAGAAAGTCTACGGGCAATGTTCGCCGCCCACGGTCTACCGGATGTCTTGGTCAGCGACAATGGCCCGTGCTTCACAAGCACTGAATTCCAGGACTTCATGGCAGGCAATGGAATCAACCATGTCAGAACATCACCGTTCAAGTCGGCCTCAAACGGCCAGGCGGAACGAGCAGTGCAGATAATCAAACAGGGGATGCTCAGAATCCAAGGGGGCTCCCTTCAAAGCCGCTTATCATGCCTCCTGTTGGCCAATAGATCCCGACCACACTCGCTCACAGGGGTTCCACCCGCAGAGCTGCGAATGAAAAGGACGCTCAAAACCAGGTTATCCCTTATACACCCTACTATGAAAGAAATTGTTGAGAGCAGGCATCAGTCACAATGTGACTACCATGACAGGAATGCGAGGGCGCGATGTATTGATGTCAATGACCCTGTTTTTATCCTTAATTACACTGCAGGGCCCAAATGGCTTGCAGGCACTGTGATTGCCAAAGAGGGGAATAGGGTTTTGGTAGTTAAACTTACCAATGGACAAATCTGCCACGAACACGTGGATCAAACTAAAAGGAGGTTCAGCAACCTCATCGAAGAAGCAGAGGAAGAACACGACGTAGAGTTTAATCCACCACAGGTGACCGAACACCGGAACCAAGTGGAGGAGAGCCCAGTCACTGTGGGCAGTCCGGACAGGCCTGAGGCACCACAAACAGCAGACACTCAGGCCAGCGCCCAACAACCAGAGCCCCAACTCAGGCGCTCTACAAGGGAGCGTAAACCACCAGAGAGATTTAACTTGTGATCCCAATAAGACTTTGGGGGGGAGGTGATGTCATGTATTCAACTGTCATTGTAACCCATATATAAGCTGACCTAAGTTGTATACCTTGAGAACACTGACCACAGGGGGCGAACTTGTGGGAGACACTCCTAACCTGAACTTTCTGGTATAAAAAGGGAAGCTCCACCCACCGTCTGCCTCTTGAGGTCTTGGTAATAACAGAGTGATCTTCTCTCAAGTATGGGTCTCGTGTGCATTTATACTGCAGAGTAAGGACATATTAAATACGATCATGGCTGATCCAATCATGGACTCATGTCCACTTCCCTGCCCGTTCCCCATAACCCCTTATTCGCTTATCGTTTAAGAAACTGTCTATTTCTGTCTTAAATTTATTCAATGTCGCAGCTTCCACAGCTCTCTGAGGCAGTGAATTCCACAGATTTACAACCCTCTGAGAGAAGCAATTTCTCCTCATCTTAGTTTTAAATGAGTGGCCCATTATTCTAAGATTATGCTCACTCGTGCTTGTCTCCCCTATCAGTGGAAACATCTTCTCTGCATCCATCTTGTCAAGCCCCCTCATAATCTTATCTGTTTCAATAAGGTCACCTCTCATTCTTTTGAATTCAAATGAGTAGCGGCCCAAACTACTCAACCTTTCCTCATAAGTCAACCCCCTCAACCTAGTGAACCTTCTCTGAACTGCCTCCAAAGCAAGTATATCCTTTCGTAAATATGGAAACCAAAACTGTATGCAGTATTCCAGGTGTGGCCTCACCGATACTCTGTACAACTGTAGCAAGACTTTCCCACAAGATCAAAGCATCCTGTGTGCTCCCTGGATAGTGGGCATTGACTGTGAGGATGCGTTGAGTGTGGTTGCAGACTAGCTGTACATTTAGGGAGTGGTATCTCTTTCAGTTTCTGAAGACCACTGGATTATTTGATTGTGCTTGCAAGGCGACGTGTGTGCAGTCAATGGCACCTTGAACCTTGGGGAAGCCTGCAAACCGTCCAAACCCAGGAGCCCTCTCATTCTAGCTGTCCCTGATCATTGGGAACCTTATGAAGTCCATTCTGCGTGCGTACAGTGCCCTTGTAACCTGGCGAATGCAACAATGTGTGGCATGTTGCGAGATGCAGCATGTGTCCCCTGCTGCTGCCTGGAAGGAGCTGGAGGCATAGAAGGCCATTGCCACAGTCACCTTCACCTCGACGGGCAGTGCAGTCCTGTTGGCGCTGGTAGGCTGTAGGTCTGCCTGTCGGAGCTGGCATATCTCTGTCAGCACTTCATTTCGGAAGCGCAGCCTTCTAATGCACTGCGCATCAGAGATGTGGAGGTATGAACGATGTTCCCTATAAACCCGTGGAGGCGGGGGGTAAGGCCTCCTCCCCAAACATCTGCAACCGATTCCATGGCCCAACATGGTCAAGAACCCTTCTTCCAGCTTGAAGATGCCTGTGAATAGCAATCAGCATAATACGCTGGCAAACTAGTATTGCCCCCATTGAAATCTCTCATTGACCTTATAAACAAAGTGTGACTGCACATAAAAGTGTCACTTTAAACTCTGGCCTCACGCAGCATTCTACGCTCACCTGTAGCAGTCACTGACAACTGCGATATAAGATCCTCCAACCTCCCTTTAAATATGCCGGCAATAGTGCCTGCTGCACGCTGGGACCACCTGGTTTTTTCAGTCGTTTCCTGGGGCGGTCGTTAAATGAGGCGTTAGGGCCAAAAGTTCCATCCGAGGCACTAGCGCAGCCTTGCATGATGATTTACGTCATAATCACGGTCAAAATGGAGGGTGGGACGGTAAGGTTTTGTGCCGCCACAAAACCATTGGCGAAACTTCCGGCCAGGCGCTGGGGAAGTCTTCGCAAAATCTATCAAGGGGAAGTCTTTGCAAAGTCAACATGTTAGTTAAAGAGCTGACCACTGAAAAAACCTATTAGCTTATTAGTTGGTTAGTTTATTTTATTTCCGAGACCCATGTTCTCACCCTTTAATTATAGTGGGGCTCAGTAACAATTTTCTATGGATGTCTCCAGCAGGAACATAATGGGGCACAGTAATCCACAATTGAGTAACGCAGGGCAAGACTAGTTGTTCGGACCGTTTTGGGGTCACCTCCCCATTTTGTGTCGACCAGTGTCTGTAATTTACTTTCTTGATATGCTCTCTGAATGTTAGCATTCAGTTTACTTTGACCCCAAGGTACACCAGACATTCACAATCCTCAAGGATTTTACCAACCCACGTTATCTGGACTTTCTGCTTATCCCGATGGCTTTTCAAATGGAAGACGCACACTTGTGTATTGCAAGGGTTGGTATTTCGGTACCATATGCAATAGATTTGGTTTATTTGTTCCAGGATATGGGCATCGCTGGCAAGGCCAGCATTTATTGCCCATCCCTAATTGAACTTGAGAAGGTGGTGGTGAGCTGCCTTCTTGAACTGCTCAACTGGTTACTGCACAAGATAAAAGTTCACGGGGTTGGGGGTAATATATTAGCTTGGAAAGAGGATTGGCTAACTAACAGAAAACAGAGAGTTGTGATAAATAGTGTTGTGTATCTGTAAAGCATGCACTCCCATGTTCCGCCACATGGGAGTGCATGCTTCAGGGGATGCGCATCCCCTGAAGTCCCAAGGGATCCCAGCATCCCTTGCGAGCACTGTATATAAGCTGGTCCCTGAGGCCTGTTCCTCACTCTGGAGTGTCTTAATAAAGACTGAGGTCACTGTTGCTTTAACCTCCCTGTGTGCAGCCTCATCTGTGTTAGGAACACAATAACTGGCGACGAGTATACGAATCCAACGCAAAGATGCTACAAACTGTGGGCATCCTGGAGAAGTTCTCGGAGGGTGAGGACTGGGAAGCCTATGTCGAATGGCTAGACCAGTACTTTGTAGCCAACGAGCTGGACGGAGAAGGAAGCGCTGCAAAAAGGAGAGTGGTCCACCTCACTGTCTGCGGGGCACTGACCTACAGCCTCATGAAGAATCTGGCTCCGGTGAAATCCACAGATAAGTTGTATGAGGAGCTGTGTACACTGGTTCGCATCTTAACCCGAAGGAGAGCGTGCTGATGGCGAAGTATCGGTTCTACACGTGCCAGCGATCTGAAGGTCAGGAAGTGGCGAGCTATGTCGTCGAGCTAAGGCGGCTTGCAGGACAATGTGAGTTTGATGGCTACTTGGAGCAGATGCTCAGAGACATTTTTGTACTGGGCATTGGCAACGATACCATCCTACGAAAACGTTTGACTGTAGAGACACCGACCCTCAGTAAGGCCATTGCGATAGCACAGGTGTTTATGTCCACCAGTGATAACACCAAACAAATCTCTCAGCACACAAGTGCTAGTAATGTTCATAAATTAAGTGGAACTGTGTTTGCAAGCAGAAATGTACAGGGCAGAACCCATGAGTCTGCAACTGCCTGCAGGCCTCAGATGACCCAGATGACTCAGAGTCCGCAACAAAGGATGAATGCAAGGCAATTCACACTCTGTTGGCGTCGTGGAGGCTTCCATTCAGCCTATTCATGCCGCTTCAAAGGGTATGTTTGCAAGAGCTGTGGAACAATGGGGTGCCTCCAACAAGCTTGCAAACGAGCTGCAAGCTCTGCAAAACCTGCTAACCACCACGTGGCAGAGGAAGATCGATCCATGATGGATTAAAGCAATTTCGAGCCTCAGATAGAGGAGGCAGATGCTGAAGTACACGGGGTGCACACATTTTCGATGAAATGTCCACCTATAATGCTAAATGTAAAATTGATTGCCTTACCCGTAGCCATGGAACTGGACATTGGCGCTAGCCAATCCATCATGAGTAAAAAGATGTTTGAGAGACTGTGGTGCAACAAGGCACTCATACCAGCCCTGAGCCCCATCCATACGAAACTGAGAACGTACACCAAAGAGCTCATCACTGTCCTGGGCAGCGCCATGGTCAAGGTCACCTACATGGTGGTTTTTCAGGACGACATATTGGTCACGGGTCGGGACACCGTCGAGCACCTACAAAACCTGCAGGAGTCCTCCAGTGACTGGATCGCGTAGGGCTGTGGCTGAAGAGGTCGAAATGTGTCTTCATGGCAACAGAAGTGGAGTTTTTGGGGAGAAAGATCGCAGCGGATGGCATTCGGCCCACAGACGCCAAGACAGAGGCTATCAGGAACGCGCCCAGGCCACAGAATGTCACGGAACTGCAGTCGTTCCTGGGACTCCTCAACTATTTTGGTAACTTCCTATCGGGGTTAAGCACCCTCTTGAGAGCCCCGGCATGTATTATTGCGTAAAGGTGAGAACTGGGTATGGGGATAAAACCAAGTAATTGCTTTTGAGAAAGCCAGAAACATTTTATGCTCCAACAAGCAGCTTGTATTGTATAACCCGTGTAAAAGACTTGTGCTAGCATGTGATGTGTCGTTGTACGGAGTCGGGTGTGTATTACAACAAGCTAACATTGCGGGGAAGTTGCAACCTGTCACTTGTTCCTCCAGGAGCTTGTCTAAGGCCGAGAGGGCCTACTGCATGATTGAGAAAGAGGCATTAGCGTATGTGTTCGGGGTAAAGAAAATACATCAGTACCTGTTTGGCCTCAAATTTGAGCTGGAAACCGATCACAAGCACCTCATATCCCTTTTCGCTGAAAACAAGGGGATAAATACTAATGCCTCAGCCCGCATACAAAGGTGGGCACTCGCGCTATCAGCATATAACTATACCATCCGCCACAGGCCAGGCACTGAGAACTGTGCGGATGTTCTCAGTCGGTTACCATTGCCCACCATGGGGGTAGAAATGGCGCAGCCTGCAAACTTGTTGATGGTGGCGCAGTCTGCAGATTTGTTGATGGTCATGGAAGCATTTGAAAATGATAAATCACCTGTCACGGCCCGCCAGATTATAACTTGGACCAGCCGAGATCATCTGCTGTCCCTAGTAAAAAAACTGTGTACTGCATGGGAGCTGGGCCAGCATCCCCGTTGAAATGCAAGAGCTAATCAAGCCGTTCCAGTGGTGAAAGGACGAGCTGTCCATTCAGGCAGACTGCCTGTTGTGGGGTAATCACGTAGTGCTACCCAAAAAGGGCAGGGAGACATTCATCTCGGATCTCCACAGCACACACCTGGGTATAGTAATGATGAAAGCGATCCCATGTGTGGTGGCCCGGTATCGACTCTGACTTAAAGTCCTGTGTACGGCAATGCAGCGTGTGTGCTCAGTTGACCAACGCAGCCAGAGAGGCACCACTAGGTTTGTGGTCCTGGCCCTCCAGACCATGGTCAAGGATCCATGTCAACGTCGGTGGCAGTGCAAGGAAGGTAGTGCAGGGGTCCCCTACGGTCATCGCCCTGCAAAACAGATACACCGTTTTGAGTACTGTTGAGGGGGATGACTCATCAGGGGCGGGCAGCAGCAGCCAAGTTCATGGCACCGTGGCTGGCTCTGCTGCACAGGAGGGCAGGAAAAAGAGTGGGAGAGCGATAGTGACAGGGGATTCAATTGTAAGGGGAATAAACAGGCGTTTCTGCGGCCGCAACCGAGACTCCAGGATGGTATGTTGCCTCCCTGGTGCAAGGGTCAAGGATGTCTTGGAGCGGGTGCAGGACATTCTAAAAAGGGAGGGAGAACAGCCAGTTGTTGTGGTACCAACGACATAGGTAAAAAAAGGGATGAGGTCCTACGAGACGAATTTAAGGAGCTAGGAGCTAAATTAAAAAGTATGACCTCAAAAGTAGTAATCTCGGGATTGCTACCAGTGTCACGTGCTAGTCAGAGTAGGAATCACAGGATAGCGCAGATGAATACGTGGCTTGAGCAGTGGTGCAGCAGGGAGGGATGCAAATTCCTGGGGCATTGGAACCGGTTCTGGGGAAGGTGGGACCAGTACAAACCGGACGGTCTGCACCTGGGCAGGACTGGAACCAATGTCCTAGGGGGAGTGTTGCTCGTGCTGTTGGGGAGGAGTTAAACTAATATGGCAAGGGGATGGGAACCAATGCAGGGAGTCAGAGGGAAACAAAAAGGAGACAAAAGCAAAAGACAGAAAGGAGATGAGTAAAAGTGGAGGGCAGAGAAACCCAAGGCAAAAAACAAAAAGGGCCACTGAATATAAAGGGGCTGCAGGAGGGGTCAAAACTAAAAATCATGGTTTAAAAACTAGAATTAAAACACTCTACCTAAATGCACGCAGCATTCGAAATAAAGTAAATGAGTTGACGGCACAAATCATTACAAATGGGTATGATTTGGTGGCCATTACAGAAACATGGTTGCAGGGTGGCCAAGACTGGGAATTAAACATACAGGGGTATCTGACGATTCGGAAAGATAGACAAGAAGGGAAAGGAGGTGGGGTAGCTCTGTTAATAAAGATGATATCAGGGCAGTTGTGGGAGACGATATTGGCTCTAATGAACAAAATGTTGAATCATTGTGAATGGAGATTAGAGATAGTAAGGGGAAAAAGTCACTGGTGGGCGTAGTTTATAGGCCCCCAAATAATAACTTCACAGTGGGGTGGGCAATAATCAAGGGAATAATGGAGGCATGTGACAAAGGAACGGCAGTAGTCATGGGGGATTTTAACTTACATATCAATTGGTCAACTCAAATCGCATGGGGTAGCCTGGAGGAGGAATTCATAGAATGCACACGGGATTGTTTCTTAGAACAGTATGTTACAGAACCTACAAGGGAGCAAGCTATCTTAGATCTGGTCCTATGTAATGAGACAGGAAAAATAAACGATCTCCTTGTAAAAGATCCTCTCGGAATGAGTGATCACAGTATGGTTGATTTTGTAATACAGATTGAGGGTGAGGAAGTTGTGTCAGAAACGAGCATACTATACTTAAAGAAAGGGAACTACAGTGGGATGAGGGCAGAGTTGGCTAAAGTAGACTGGAAACACAGACTAAACGGTGGCACAATTGAGGAACAGTGGACTTTTAAGGAGCTCTTTCATAGTGCTCAACAAAAATATATTCCAGTGAAAAAGAAGGGTGGTAAGAGAAGGGATAACCAGCCGTGGATAACCAAGAAATTAAAAGACAGTATCAAATCAAATATCAATGCGTATAAGGTGGCCAAGGTTAGTGCGAAACTAGAAGATTGGGAAAATTTTAAACAACAGCAAAGAATGACTAATAAAGCAATAAAGAAAGGAAAGATAGATTACGAAGGTAAACTTGCGCAAAACATAAAAACAATAGCAAAAGCTTTTACAGATATATAAAACGGAAAAGAGTGACTAAAGTAAATGTTGGTCCCTTAGAAGATGAGAAGGGGGATTTAATAATGGGAAATGTGGAAATGGCTGAGACTTTAAACAATTATTTTGCTTCGGTCTTCACAGTGGAAGACACAAAAACCATGCCTAAAATTGCTGGTCATAGGAATGTGGGAAGAGAGGACCTTGAGACAATCATATCACTAGGGGGGTAGTGCTGGACAGGCTAATGGGACTCAAGGTAGACAAGTCCCCTGGTCCTGATGAAATGCATCCCAGGGTATTAAAAGAGATGGCGGAAGTTATAGCAGATGCATTCGTTATAATCTACCAAAATTCTCTGGACTCTGGGGAGGTACCAGCGGATTGGAAAGCAGCTAATGTAACCCCTCTGTTTAAAAAAGGGGGCAGACAAAAGGGAGGTAACTATAGGCCAATTGGTTTAACATCTGTAGTGGGGAAAATGCTTGAAACTATCATTAAGGAAGAAATAGCGGGACATCTAGATAGGAATAGTGCAATCAAGCAGACGCAACATGGATTCATGAAGGGGAAATCATGTTTAACTAATTTACTGGAATTCTTTGAGGATATAACGAGCATGGTGGATAGAGGTGTACCGATGGATGTGGTGTATTTAGATTTCCAAAAGGCATTCGATAAGGTGCCACACAAAAAGTTACTGCAGAAGATAGAGGTATGCGAAGTCAGAGGAAATGTATTAGCATGGATCGAGAATTGGCTAACTAACAGAAAGCAGAGAGTCGGTATAAATGGGTCCTATTCGGTTGGAAATCGGTGGTTAGTGGTGTGCCACAGGGATCGGTGCTGGGACCACAACTGTTTACAATATACATAGATGACCTGGAAGAGGGGACAGAGTGTAGTGTAACAAAATTTGCAGATGCCACAAAGATTAGTGGGAAAGCGGGTTGTGTAGAGGACACAGAGAGGCTGCAAAGAGATTTAGATAGGTTAAGCGAATGGGCTAAGGTTTGGCAGATGGAATACAATGTCGGAAAGTGTGAGGTCATCCACCTTGGGGAAAAAAACAGTAAAAGGGAATATTATTTGAATGGGGAGAAATTACAACATGCTGCGGTGCAGAGGGACCTGGGGGTCCTTGTGCATGAATCCCAAAAAGTTAGTTTGCAGGTGCAGCAGGTAATCAGGAAGGCGAATGGAATGTTGGCCTTCATTGCGAGAGGGATGGAGTACAAAAGCAGGGAGGTCCTGCTGCAACTGTATAGGGTATTGGTAAGGCCGCACCTGGAGTACTGCATGCAGTTTTGGTCACCTTACTTAAGGAAGGATATACTGGCTTTGGAGGGGGTACAGAGATGATTCACGAGGCTGATTCCGGAGATGAGGGGGTTACCTTATGATGATAGATTGAGTAGACTGGGTCTTTACTCGTTGGAGTTCAGAAGGATGAGGGGTGATCTTATAGAAACATTTAAAATAATGAAAGGGATAGACAAGATAGAGGCAGAGAGGTTGTTTCCACTGGTCGGGGAGACTAGAACTAGGGGGCACAGCCTCAAAATACGGGGGAGCCAATTTAAAACCGAGTTGAGAAGGAATTTCTTCTCCCAGAGGTTTGTGAATCTGTGGAATTCTCTGCCCAAGGAAGCAGTTGAGGCGAGCTCATTGAATGTATTCAAGTCACAGATAGATAGATTTTTAACCAATAAGGGAATTAAGGGTTACGGGGAGCGGGCGGGTAAGTGGAGCTGAGTCCACGGCCAGATCAGCCATGATCTTATTGAATGGCGGAGCAGGCTCGAGGGGCTAGATGGCCTACTCCTGTTCCTAATTCTTATGTTCTTATGTTCTTATGTAACTATGCGGGCCCGTTTCTCGGTAAAATGTTCCTGATGGTGGTGGATGCTTTTTCAAAATGGATTGAATGTGAAATAATGTCGGGAAGCACCGCCACCGCCATCATTGAAAGCCTGAGGGCCATGTCTGCCTGACATACTGGTCAGTGACAACGGGCCATATTTCACCAGTGCCGAATTTAAAGAATTCATGACCTGCAATGGGATCAAACATGTCACCTTGGCCCCGTTTAAACCAGCCTCCAATGGGCAGGCAGAGCGGGCAGTACAAACAATCAATCAGAGCCTTAAACGAGTCACAGAAGGCTCACTCCAAACCCGCCTGTCCCGAGTACTGCTCAGATACCACATGAGACCCCACTCACTCACAGGGGTGCCCCCGGCTGAGCTACTCATGAAAAGGACACTTAAAACCAGACTCTCGCTGGTTCACCCCAACCTGCATGATCAGGTCGAGAGCAGGTGGCAGCAACAAAATGTAAACGATGGTCGCGCCACTGTTTCATGGGAAATTGATCTGAATTACCCTGTGTATGTGCTAAACTATGGACATGGTCCCAAATGGATCGCGGGCACAGTGATAGCTAAAGAAGGGAGTAGGATGTTTGTCGTCAAACTAGACAATGGACAAATTTGCAGAAAGCACCTGGACCAAACAGGGCTGCGGTTCACAGACTGCCCTGAACAACCCACAGCAGACACCACCTTTTTCGAGCCCACAACACACACCCAAAGGATCAACGACACCACCCCGGACCAGGAAATCGAACCCAACAGCCCAGCAAGGCCAGGCTCACCCAGCAGCCAATGCAGGGCTAACAACACGCCAGCCCAGCGAGGGCACAGCCAACATACCAGAACAGACATTTGTACCGAGGCGGTCCACCAGAGAAAGAAAGGCTCCTGATCGCCTCACCTTGTAAATAGTTTTCACTTTGACTTTGGGGGGGGAGTGATGTTGTGTATCTGTAAAGCATTCACTCCCATGTTCCGCCACCAGGGAGCGCATCCCCTGAAGTCCCAAGGGATCCCAGCATCCCTTGGGAGCACTGTATATAAGCCAGCCCCTAAGGCCTGTTCCTCACTCTGGAGTGTCTTAATAAAGACTGAGGTCACAGTTACTTTAACCTTCCTGTGTGCAGTCTCATCTATGTTACGGAACACAATAAATAGTTCATTCTCGGGTTGGCAATCAATAACTAGTGGGGTGCCACAGGGATCAGTGTTGGGACTCCAACTATTTATAATCTATATTAACGTCTTGGAGGAAGGGACCGAGTGTAATATAGCCAAGTTTGCTGACGATACAAAGATGGGAGGAAAAGCAGTGTGTGAGGAGAACTCAAAAAAATCTGCAAAAGGACATAGACAGGCTAAGTGAGTGGACAAAAATTTGGCAGATGGAATACAATGTTGGAAAGTGTGAGTTCATGCACTTTGGCAGAAAAAAATCAAAGAGCAAGTTATTATTTAAATGGAGAAAGATTGCAAAGTGCCGCAGTACAGCGGGACCTGGGGGTACTTATGCATGAAACACAAAAGGTTAGTATGCAGGTACAGCAAGTGATCAGGAAGGCCAATGGAATTTTGGCCTTTATTGAAAAAAGGCTGGAGTATAAAAGCAGGGAAATCGTGCAACAGTTGTATAGGGTATTGGTGAGGCCACACCTGGAATACTGTGTGCAGTTTTGGTTTCCATATTTACGAAATGTTATACTTGCTTTGGAGACAGTTCAGAGAAGGTTCACTAGGTTGATTCCGGAGATGAGGGGGTTGACTTATGAGGAAAGGTTGAGTAGATTAGGCCTCTACTCATTGGAATTCAGAAGAATGAGAGGTGATCTTATCAAAACGTATAAGATTATGAGGCGGCTTGACAAGGTGGATGCAGAGAGGATGTTTTCACTGATAGGGGACTAAAGGGCATAATCTTAGAATAAGGGGCTGCCCATTTAAAACTGAGATGAGGAAAAATTTCTTCTCTCAGAGGGTTGTGGATCTGTGGAATTCGATGCCTCGGAGAGCTGTGGAAGCTGGGATATTGAATAAATTTAAGACAGAAATAGGCAGTTTGTTAAACGATAAGGGAATAACGGGTTATGGAGAGCGGGCGGGGAAGTGGACCTGAATCCATGATCGGATCAGTCATGGTCATATTAAATGGCAGGTCAGGCTCGAGGGGCCGTATGGCCTACTCCTGCTCCTATTTCTTATGTTCTTATGTTCTTATGCTGCAGTCGGAGTGATGAAGGTTCTCCCACAGTGCTGTTAGGGAGGGAGTTCCAGCGACGATGAAGGAACAGCGACATACTTCCAAGTCAGGAAGGTGTGTGACTTGTTGGAGATAGTCATTGCCTGGCACTTGTGTGGCACAAATATTACTTGCTACTTACCAGCCCAAGCCTGAGTGTCATCCTGGTCTTGCTGCATGCGGACATGGACTGCTTCGTTATCTGAGGAGTTGCGAATGGCACTGAGACTGCAGCGATGCTGAAGGAATAGTGATATACTTCCAAGTCAGGAAGGTGTGTGACTTGGAGGGGAACTTGGAGGTGGTGGTATTCCCATTCGTCTACTGCCCTTATCCTTCTAGGTGGTAGAGGTCGCGGGTTTGGGAGCTGCTGCCGAAGAAACCTTGGTGAATTGCTACAGTGCATCTTGTAGATGGTATACACTGCAGCCACGGTATGCCGGTGATGGAGGGATTGAATGTTTAATGTGGTGGATTCGATGCCAATCAAGCAGGCTGCTTGTACTGGATGGTATCGTGCTTCTTGAATGATGTTGGAGCTGCACTCATCCGGGCAAGTGGAGATTAGTCCATCACAATCCTGACTTGTGCTTTGTAGATGGTGTAAAGGCTTTGGGGAGTCAGGAGGTGAGACATTGGTTGCAGAATACCCAGTCTCTGACCTGCTCTTGTAGCTACAGTATTTATGTGGCTGGTCCAGTTACGTTTCTGGTCAATGGTGGCCCCAGGATTTTGATGGTGGGGGATTCGGCAATGGTAATGCCGTTGAAAGTCAAGGGTCGGTGGTTAGATTCTCATTTGTTGGAGATAGTCATTGCCTGGCACTTGTGTGGCGCAAATGTTACTTGCCACTTACCAGCCCAAGCCTGAATGTCATCTTGCTCTTGCTACATGCGAGCATGGACTGCTCCATTATCTGAGGAGTTACGAATGGAACTGAACACTGTGCAGTCATCAGCAAACATCCCCACTTCCGACTTTATGATGGAGGGAAGGTCATTGATGAAGCAGCTGACGATAGTTGGGACTAGGACTCTGCCCTAAGGAACTCCTGCAGCAGTATCCTGGGGCTGTGATGATTGACCTCCAACAACCACAGCCATGTTCCTTTGTGCTAGTTATAACTCCAGCCAGTGGAGAGTTCTCCCTGATTCCCATTGACTTCAGTTTTACTCAAGCTCCTTGATACCACACTCAGTCAAATGCTGCTTTGATGTCAAGGGCAGTCATTCTCACCCCGTCTCTTCAGCTTTTTTGTCCATGATTGGATCAAGGCTGTCATGTGATCTGGAGCCGATTGGTCCTGGCGGAATCCAAACTGAAAACCGTGAGCAGGTTATTGGTGAGTAAGTGCCACTTAATAGCACTATCGATGACACCTTCCATCACTTTGCTGATGACTGAGTGTAGTCTGATTGGGCGGTAATTGGCCGGATTGGATTTGCCCTGCTTTTTGTAGACAGGACATATCTGGGCAGTTTTCCACATTGTCGGATAGATGCCAGCGTAGTAGCTGTACTGGAACAGCTTAGCTACAGGCACGACTAGTTCTGGAGCACAAGTCTTCAGCACAATAATCGGGATGTTGTCGCAGCCCATAGCCTTTGCTATATCCATTGCGCTCAGTCAATCAAATTGGCTGAAGACTTGCTTCTGTGATAGTGGAGACCTCAGGAGGAGGCTGGTATGGATCATCCACTCAGCACTTCTGGCTGAAGATGGTTACAATCGCTTCAGCCTTGACTTTTGTACTCAAGTGCTGGGCTCTGCCATCATTGAGGATGGGAATATTCATGCAGACTCCTCCTCCCATTAGTTGTTTAATGCTCCACCACCATTCGACTGAATGTGGCAGGACTGCAGAGCTTTGATCAGATCAGTTGATTGTTTAATCATTTTAGCATGCTGCTATAGCATGCTGCTTCTGCTTTTTAGCATGCATGTAGTCCTGTGTTGCAGCTTCCCCGGTTGGCATCTCATTTTTAGGTACGCCTGGTGCTGCTCCTGGCATGCTCTTCCACATTCCTCATTGAACCAGGGGTTGGTCCCCTAGCTTAATGGTAACTGTAGAGTGAGGGATATGCCGGGCTTTGAGGTTACATATTGTAGTAGAATACAATTCTGCTGCTGCTGATAGCCCACAGTGCCTCATGGATGCCCAGTTTTGAGATGCTAGATCTGTTCTGAATCTATCCCATTTAGCACGGTGGTAGTGCTACACAACACGATGGATGGTATCTTCAGTGTGAAGATGGGACTTTGTCTCCACAATGACTGTGCGGCGGTCACTGCTATCAATATTATCATGGACAGATGCATCTGCGACAGGTAGATTGTTTAGAAGGAGGGCAAGTAGGTTTTTCCCTTGTGTTGGTTCTCTCACCTGTCGTGGACAGTCTGGCAGCTATGTCCTTCAGGACTCGGCCAGCTCGGTCAGTAGTGGTGCTACTGAGCCACTCTTGATGTTGGACTTTGAAGTCCGCCATCCAGAGTACATTCTGTGCCCTAGCTACTCACAGTGCTTCTTTCAAATGTGTTTAGCATGGAGGAGTACTGATTCATCAGCTGAGGGAGGATTGGAGGTAGTAATCAGCAGAAGATTTCTTTACCAATGCTTCACCTGAAGCCATGGGACTTCATGGGTTCCGGAGTCACTGTGTCGCCACCCCTGGTGGAATGGTGATGGAGTTTGGGACATTGGCTGAAAGATATGATTCAGTGAGTATGACTATGCCAGGTTGTTGCTTGACCAATCTGTGGGACAAGCTCTCCCACTTTTGGCACAAGTCCCCAGATGTTGGCGAGGAGGACTTTACAGGGTCTACTGGGCTGGGAGGGCCATTGTCACTGCCGTCTGGTTTTATTCTTCTTATTGTTTCTTGTAGCAGTTTGTTACAACTGAGTGGCTAATTTGGCCATTTCAGAGGGCCAGTTAAGAGTCAACCACACTGCTGTGGGACTGGAGCCACATACCACAAATAGGCCAAGCCATGTAATGAAGGCAGATTTCCTTCCCTGAAGGGCATTAGTGAACCAGATGTTTGTTTATGACAAATCTATAGTTTCATGGTTACCATTACTGATAATAGCTTTTTATTCCATTAACTGAATTTAAATTCCACAGTTGCCATGGTGGGATTTGAATTCATGTCTCTGGATCATTAATCCAGGACCTCTGGTTTACTAGTCCTGTAACGTAACCACTAGGCTGCCATTCCAGTATTATACAAACACACTGAGTGAACCAGTTGGGGTGCACTGAATATCCTCAACCCTTTCTGATTGGGTGCTGATGCAGAGATCATATTCATGGATTAATTTTTGCTGTTGGAGAATTCTGGTTGATTATTTGCATTGACATTAAACAGCAGGGTGCTGTATAAATGAAAATTCTTTCTTTCTTTATATATCATTCGCAGTGCATGCAGACGTCAGTGCCATGCTCTCCTCTGTTTATGCTCAATGGTGTAGCCACTCTTCAAAACCATGCATCTGTCATAAAGGGCATTTTGCCAACATAATTTATGTCATCAAATTCTTATTTGCAAACAAAAAAGTGTGCTGAACACTTTTTCCTGAAGACAGTGTCACTTTAAAATTTGAGAATTTAATGTCAGGACTCATGAAATATGACGTTAACATTCCAAAGCAAGCAACACATTCCAGAACATGTTTAAGAGTGAATCCATGGAATAAACAGAACATCACACTATTAATGGGGTGTTACAGACATTCTTTCACTTGTGTAAAAGAACACCATTATGTGATTGATGGCTGTTTCACATTTGCCAAAAAGCTACTAAGCAGGTCTAGAAAAACGACTGGCAGAGCGAGAAAAGGAACTTGAAACAAAACAAAAAAGGAATAAAAAAAAATGAAAAGCAACTGTAAAGAGATTAAAATAAAGCCGGAAGAAAGACAGAATTGTGGAAATGCTATAAAAGGGTCAGAAATAATTAAATTAATCGTTAGGACAACTCACACTTTGGCAAGGTGTCTAAAGGTACAACTTTGCCTATATATAAGGCCTTATTTCATTTTTAAATAGGGATTTGGATGGCTTTAGGTCAGACAGAATGGTGCCTTCCAGGTTTCCGCAGCAGGTAGATGCAGCAACAGGTCAATGCTCCCCCTCCAACCTGTTTTTTACCTCATATCATTGGATCAATATCATGTGCGGCGATCTTTATGTGTTTATGGCGACTTGAACAAGGTAACAGAGGGCTAACATAAAAGCAAAATACTGCGGATGCTGGAAATCTGAAATAAAAACAGAAAATGTTGGAAATACTCAGCAGGTTTCGATGGAGAGAGAAACGATGTTGTGATGAACAGACATGAACTGAAACGTTAACTTTGTTTCTCTTTCTACAGATGCTACCTGACCTGCTGAGTATTTCCAGCATTCTCTGTTTTTATACCAGAGAGCTATCATTGCCCATGGATCCATAACCCAGTATTATTCTGCACCTTCAGGACAATGGGGGCAGAAAATCATTGTCCGATACATATCCAGACATCAGTCACCCACAGCCTCCTCTCAGTTTCAGGGCTGCATATGCATATGCCTTACTTTGCTTTAAATTGGATGTTGGACTCGTTTTTGGTCAGACAGATTTGTGTCTTCCAGTTGTCAAGATATCAGGTCGGTGAAAACAAAGGTGTTGTTCCTCCTTCTTCTGGTTTCCTATCTGCTATCAATGATTCAAACCACATGTACTGACCTTTGGCTGTGTATCTGTGACTGATTGGAAAGATTGTGTTTGAGTGATCTGTGGATATGAATGTGAAGAATTTTCTGCCTTATTCTCTTATCCTAGTGAGAGGATGGACCTATGGTCATTGGATAGCAATCAAAAGTAGTAACCCTAAGGCCCCACCTGAGTTCAGGTAACTCAGTACAAAGATCCAACACAAAACCTTCCTGAGCAGCATGGCTCAATGTCACACAACAACTGTGAATTTACATTCTGAGCCACTAGGGTGATGGAGTGGGTGTAGCTCCAAGGACATTTTCTCAAAAGTAACACGGCTAGAATATGTTGAGCATGAAATGGATGCAATTGCAAAAGGAACATAATCTGACCAAAGTTTTAGGAGTAAATGTCAGGGAAAACACATGAAAGAAACAGGAAATTTTATAAAACTAATAATAAAATCAAAAATAATTCCAAGAATAGAAGCAGAAATAAAACAAAGAAATATGGATCAATGAATTCCTAAGGGATTGAAACGAAATATAAAAGCAGAAGGATTTAGAAAAATAAAATTTTAAAAACTGAAAAAGTAAAGGCTCCCGATTAAATACATTTCAACTAAAAAATTAAATAATTATTGTGTATAGTATCTGGGTAGCACTGGAATCTGTTTATTTCACTTGTGATCTATTTGGCTTTTAACTTCTGTACTGACATTGACAAACATTTAGATTTTATTAAATAAATTAACAGTAAGTCAATCTTTTATTAACCTGTTAATGCCTTTGCATATGCTTTGCTCTCAGAGGAATGAAGCCTGGGAATGCACATGTGGACTGTTAGGGGTTTGCATGAGAAACAGACCACGCCCCTTGGGAGGTTTGCAGTACATCAAATGCTTCTGTTCAAAGCTTTTTTGTAGGTAGGCCAAAACTTAGATAGGCCTGACGACGTGAAGCCAATTTTCAGGACATATTCCACTTGAGGGTGGCCTTAATGACTTGTTGCATGGACCTTTTATTTTTATTTTTTTAATACCTGGTTGTTCTTTGAGGCTACGGGATGTAAATTTGTTGGCAGACAGATCTTCCAGACTGATGATAGGAGCTGTAAATTTCAAAATGATGCAGACAAGACTTCAGGATGTATAAATGAAAAAGAGCTAGTTATGTGGCAGCCTGTGGGGAAAGAAAGACTTCAGCAACTTTGACTGTAGGCGATAGTATGTGGTAAATCATGTAACATTTTCCAGCTTTTCTAGTGCAGGCCAAAAAGTACAGTTGCTGGACTGTTATTATAATCTATCCATCATGTTCAGTTTCCTCCAGTGCTCTTACAATTTGGGATAATATGTTTCAGATTTCTGTAGCATTACTCCATGCAATTGGGATGAACTCCAAAATGCCCCAGGTGTATGATTGGAACGTAATACCTCAACCACTGGCGCCAGGTTTAGGATATACCTGTGAAGTAGCAAACTGAGATGATTGGCACATTCCTTTCAAGTGACCAACATGTTTGATAGAATCAAAGGTGCTGTAGACACAGTTCCCAAAGCTGAGGGTTATCTGCTTTTACCTCCAAGGAAAACACACAGGTCAATGTCCCAACCCACTTCCTGACAGAACCAGCATTGTTCTGGCTAGTTGTTACCTTTTATTATCAGACCAATTCTTGTTTTTTGTAAAGACTGTGTTGGCTCAATGTTACCAAGGTGTTACCAAGGTATAATATGCTTGCTATGCCCTGAGTATGAAAGGGTATCGCAAATGTTTTAGCGTTAGGCTACAAGCTTCAACTAAGAAGCACAAGATGAAAATAATCCCTGGATGAATGATGTAAGAACATAAGAACATAAGAATTAGGAACAGGAATAGGCCATCTAGCCCCTCGAGCCTGCTCCGCCATTCAACAAGATCATGGCTGATCTGGCCGTGGACTCAGCTCCCCTTACCCGCCCGCTCCCCGTAACCCTTAATTCCCTTATTGGTTAAAAATCTATCTATCTGTGACTTGAATACATTCAATGAGCTAGCCTCAACTGCTTCCTTGGGAAGAGAATTCCACAGATTCACAAACCTCTGGGAGAAGAAATTCCTTCTCAACTCGGTTTAAATTGGCTCCCCCGTATTTTGAGGCTGTGCCCCCTAGTTCTAGTCTCCCCAACCAGTGGAAACAACCTCTCTGCCTCTATCTTGTCTATCCCTTTCATTATTTTAAATGTTTCTATAAGATCCCCCCTCATCCTTTTGAACTCCAACGAGTAAAGACCCAGTCTACTCAATCTATCATCATAAGGTAACCCCCTCATCTCCGGAATCAGCCAAGTGAATCGTCTCTGTACCCCCTCCAAAGCTAGTATATCCTTCCTTAAGTAAGGTGACCAAAACTGCACGCAGTACTCCAGGTGCGGACTCACCAATATCCTATACAGTTGCAGAAGGACCTCCCTGCTTTTGTACTCCATCCCTCTCGCCATGAAGGCCAACATTCCATTCGCCTTCCTGATTACCTGCTGCACCTGCAAACTAACTTTTTGGGATTCATGCACAAGGACTCCCAGGTCCCTCTGCACCTCAGCATGTTGTAATTTCTCCCCATTCAAATAATATTCCCTTTTACTGTTTTTTTTGCCAAGGTGGATGACCTCACACTTTCCGACATTGTATTCCATCTGCCAAACCTTAGCCCATTTCGCTTAACCTTAATGTGTCAGTATTTATCTAAATAATGTAGGAAGGTTACTAGACGTCCCAACTTCTCTGTGCAGACCATGATGTACATATGTGTACTTTGTGATACTCTAACATACTCACTGCAAATATTCAGAGGCTGTGTTTTCTCCAGCTCGGGGCTAGAAAAGAAATCAATGGGGGAGGGTAGGAATGATCTTACCAGCTTCATTACCATTTAACATTTAACATTTTTTTTTTGAAGTTTGGTTTTATGATATTTCAGCTTTTAACTTAACCCAATCTGTATGTCCCAATCTTTACTTCGCTATCTGTAAACATTTTTAAAAGTGAATGACAAAAGCTGCTTTTTATTTCCTTGTTTGCTGTCTGTGAGAATTCTTCACTGTGATTGGCTGCTTAGCCAGCTTGATGACATCACTGCTGTTAGACAATGGAGATCCTCTACAGTCAGCGCTACAATCAAATTAACATCGAGAAAGCTAAAGTTTTCGCCACAGAGATCGTGAGATCTTTGTAGGCAGCTTTCTTCAAGGTCAGGGGCAATCGCTGTCGATCCACCACAGATATCAAATTCTGGGTCTATAATGCTCACAAGAATACAGAGAATAAGGAGATGAATTAGCTGGAGAAAACACAGCCTCTGATTTTTTGCAGATTATTTGTATATGAATTAAAAAATTTAGCAGCATTAGTTTGAGAGGGAGTTAAACAAATATTTTGGAGAAAGATGAAAATTCTGTATGACCTCTTAGTAAATTGAAATAATTCGTGACTTTATCATAAATAAATACGTCATATATTCTTATGCAGACAAGGTAAGCAGAAATGTAGTTTTTTTGGTTGATTCCGCCAGAACCGCCCATCTGCCATCCACTTTCTGCCCGGCGGGAGATTGGTGGGGAAGGTTTCCGCCAACATGAGGTTGTGCTGCCCGCCCATGCCGGGTGCTCCAAATGGCCCATATTGGTCAGTTATGCTGGCCTCCGGTCGACCTGCTGCCCCCCCCAGAAGGACCGCTCGGGAAAAGTAGGATTGACCCGGACGGCACTCGGGCGGCAGGGAGAATGCGTGGGAGGGAGTGCTGGAGGCCATCAGATTACGGCAGTCAGGCAGATGTTGGATCATCATGAGTGGGACTGCTGGAAAAAAGTTAGGTGCATGTTGCATTACCTTACTGCTGATGGTGATGTTTAATTGGGCTGTCATAAAAGTGAGTGAAATGTGTCTAAGCTGATGGAAGCTTTTTTGTTGGACCTTGCTGAAAGTCCTTCATTGAGAAGCCCAATGCAAAGGGAAAATTATTATGAATAAGTGAAAAGTCTTCAGCATGTTACATTTTGTACATCCAAGCTGATTCATTAATTGTGTGACACAATATACTGCAATGTAACTGATGACCATTTCATCTCAGGGGTGGCACTCCTCCATGTTTGACCTCAGAAAAAGAGGATTGAAGTGCAAGCCTTAAGGTCTGCCTTGTCCTGTAGGTAAACTGCGAGTAATTAAATGGCAGGCTTCCTGCATTGGTGACTTTTCCTTGTCGTCTTGCGATGGCCTGATGACAGGACTCATATACAGTGCAGTTAGATGTGGATGGGAAGATATTCCTGATAAAGCAGATGACCTGAGGGACAGATGTGTGTTTCTCATAACGCACCACACATGACGTAAAAATGACTCACTGACCAAGAGAGGGTCAGCAATGTGAGTGTATTTACAAGTGTACAACAACAAAGGTTACATAAGATTATTAAATGTCAAAAAATTTACAGGAGCAATACCACTGCTCTTCCTCCCCCCGCCTACACAACAACATGGCGCTCCCCTGCCCCTCACTGCCTCTGGTTGAGAAGGTTGTGCAGGAGGGCAGCGGGATGTCTGCAGACATGTGTGTCTTGGTGAAAAGGTAGGGCGTAGACCCAAAGGTGCCAGGATCCCCTGCTCCTCTGGATCTGTCTGCCTTGAGGGTGTGGGGTTGGGGGCTTGCATTATGCATGCAGAAGCCATCTCTTGCCTCATGGCCTCAACGCTTTCCGTTGTGTGCTCCCACACGGTAATGAGCCGGTCCATCTTCTGATCATACTGCTGGGTGAAGGTGGCGATGCTGCCAACTATCCCAGCCATGATATGCAGCATATTGCGACCTATCTCCACATTGGTGCATGATAGTTGCACCATCTCATTCAGTGCAGAGAGCCATGCTGCATCTGCAGGTGGTTGCTCACTCCTGGTGGATGCTGGCACCTTGCTTGCCTTCGAGCCAAGGCCTCTGCGTTTGGTTGAGCTTATGTCTATGGAGTCTGTTGGAAAGCTTAGAAAACTGGAGCCCGACGCCAAAGTTCTGTGGACACTTGGCTGACATGGCAGGAGGCTGCTGTCGGCCGCTTTCGGCTCCCCCAGGTCAAGGGGTAGAAAGACGGGCCCTTGTCCCTCCTCTCTCTCCTGTTCTTCCTGGCCCTGGGTGGCAGAGGTGGGAATGGTGGAATTGGGTGATATGGGGAGGGCAGCGGGGGGGGGGGGGGGGGGGGGCGGTGGGGGGTGGGGAGGTGGGGTTGGAGGAGGGATCCGTTGTCTTCGGGTGTAGAGAACGTCGGGGTGGGAGACGTTGGGGTCTGACGGCTTCTGTGAAGGCCAGAGGTCGATGGTCTCCCTATATCCGTCCTGTCCGAGTCATTATCTGTAAGTCGAGGGCAACATTTCAGTCTGTGGGGGCAGGGGGGTGGGGGTTAGGGGGCGGTGGTGTTGGTCAAGCTGAGATGTGAGCCGTTCCATCTCACATTATGGCAGCAAGGAGTTCCATCTGTACATGTCCTCACCAATAATGTGCGACAAAGTGCGTGTTCAACCACGAGTGCCTTAACATTAACACGTACTTTCATGCCATGAGCGTCGCTAACACCAGAGATTAGTACAGCCTTACCGTGTGATAGCACCAGATCTGCATCGATGTGTGTGGTTGCATGGCGGTGGTCACCCACCAATGCCAACGCACGCTCCTCCAGCCTGGTCAATTCGACCACCTCTTCTAGACTCCCTCCAGTCGAACACAGGCTTGCCTCGTTGGTTGATTTTTTTTCTGCACAAAGAAATGTTGCAGCCTTTAGCCCCTTTGCTGATGCCCCCCGCACACACATTCCCATACACACACACACATCTGGCCTTGGACAGGAGGGGGCGAATAAATTTATACTCACTCTAGCTGCCACCAGCAAATCGTTCCAATGTTTGTGGCATTAGTCCCCATCCCGCTCAACGTTGCCCATTGCAGTCACCATCTCACCGATCTCCATCCAAAGATGTCGGTATTGGGCTGGTGGAGGCTTGCCATGACCATCCCGTGTGAGGTTGTTGTACCTGTGCTTCACCTCCGTCATTAGCTCGTCCAATTCCTGTTCATTGAACCACGGAGCTCTGGGCCTGGTTTTGCCAGTCTTCATTGAAGATTTCTGGCCACTCATCCTCAATGATGAGAGGAATGGCTGCTGAAGAGTTTATTGGTTTAAATTTCTCACACTGCCCCCTCTGCAACTCAGACTGCCCCCTCTCCAATGCCACCTCTCTGCTCTCCAGGCTCCAACTCTCTCCTCTCCCCTTTCACACTCATAGTGGTCTGCTTTTATGCACATGCGCAGTTCACCAATCAGTCTCCAATGGCCAAAAAATAACGTCATATCGGCAGAAGAAAACTACAATAAAAAAAATACGCGAAGCTTCGCGTATGCGCAGTGGAGGCCCTTCGAAGATCCTCGAGTGGAGAGGCCTCCAACTACTGCACAATAGTGACGCCGGTCGGACACTCCCACTCCCGCCCGCTCCCGTCCACTGATTGCCGCTGACTGCCGCTCCTGCTGCCGCCCACACAACAGAGCCAAAAGTGGCTCCCTACAAGACCTGACGGCAGCGGGCGGTAAAAACATAGCTTCCGCCCGGGGACCGCCGAGAAATGGGCAGCAACCAAATTCGCCCCCATATCATTCCCAAAACTTTCCACCTCTGGTGGGTTTTCCTTGCCTCATATCTGGGTCTGTTGTAGGCTAATTGATAGAGATTGATTGTCATGATTAGTTAACAACTCCATTATTGTATCATGCGATTACCAGGATAGTGGAAGATGAACTAGATGAATCTTGGTCTCTTTTCATCTAGTATTCCTATGCTTCTAAATCTTGATATAACATGTTTCCTTTGCCAAGCAGCCAGTTTGTTGGCAGTCCCTTCTTCCCCTCCCCAAGGCAAAATATTTTCCTGCTATGGTTTTCAGGAATTTCCATTATTTTCAGTGGGAATTTGCCAGCTAATTTTGGCATAAATAATGGGAAAATGGTTGAGTGTACAGGCAGTTCAGTAACAGGTCTGTAAAAAATATTGAAGCTATCAGGCCGGAGCTATTTCCCATTTGAGTTTTACACTTACATGGTATCAATTCCTGAATAAGAACAATAAAAAATCACATCTTATATTCCACCATGTTCACTAAATGAAAAATGAATAATGTTTTATCAATATATTACTTCAATATAGTCTTTGATCATAATATAATACAGTTAAAGATACTAATTGACAAGGACATAAGCATTAGTAATGGATTGGAGAAAAGCTGATTTTGAGGGGTTGAGAATAGAACTTGGGAAAATAAAATGGACAACACTATTAGCAAACAATGATGTAGAATAGCAATGGGAAACATTTCGAACTGTGTTTAACAGAGTCCAGAAAAAATATATTCCACAAAAAAACAAGAACAAAAAACACAAATGAGACACCAAGGATGAATAAAGTCATAAGGGAAAAATTGAGATAAAAACAGAAAATGCCGGAAATACTCAGCAGGCCAGGCCAGGAGAAGAAAAAATTGAGGGTAAGAAAAGAAGTGTACACTAAGTACATGGAGAGCAGGGGTTGGCATAACAAGGGAGAATATGAAGAGATTAGTTGAGAAGTCAAAAAAACAGTTAGGAAGGCAAAGAAGAACTATGAAATTAAATTATCAAGGAACATAAAATGAAATAATAAAATATTCTACATAAATAAAAAAAGGAAAGCTGGAATGGGAATAGGTTCACTAAGGCACAGTCAGGATAACATCATAAATAGTGATAGCGAAATGGCAGAAATATCAAATCATTATTTTGCTTCAGTATTTACTAGGGAGATGACATGACATTGGAAGATGAAATTAAAAATGATATAACCAGATTTAAAATAAAAAGAGGAAAAATTTTAAATAAACTAATCAAGCTCAAAGGGGAGAAAGTCCTGGTCTGGATGGATTGCATCCGGGCATTTTAAAAGAATCCATGTCCAGTGAATTATAGACCAGTCAGCTTAACATTGGTGGTAGGAAAGATAAAGGAATCCCTACTAAATGAGAAAATAGAAAAAACATTTAGGGCTAGAACCTCCACTTTTGAGCTTATCACCCAAGGAGGGAGAGAGAAAACAGGGAATTATAGACCGGTCAGCCTGACCTCAGTAGTGGGTAAAATGATGGAATCAATTATTAAGGATGTCATAGCAGTGCATCTGGAAAATGGTGACATGATAGGTCCAAGTCAGCATGGATTTGTGAAAGGGAAATCATGCTTGACAAATCTTCTGGAATTTTTTGAGGATGTTTCCAGTAAAGTGGACAAAGGAGAACCAGTTGATGTGGTATATTTGGACTTTCAGAAGGCTTTCGACAAGGTCCCACACAAGAGATTAATGTGCAAAGTTAAAGCACATGGGATTGGGGGTAGTGTGCTGACGTGGATTGAGAACTGGTTGTCAGACAGGAAGCAAAGAGTAGGAGTAAACGGGTACTTTTCAGAATGGCAGGCAGTGACTAGTGGGGTGCCGCAAGGTTCTGTGCTGGGGCCCCAGCTGTTTACATTGTACATTAATGATTTAGACAAGGGGATTAAATGCAGTATCTCCAAATTTGCGGATGACACTAAGTTGGGTGGCAGTGTGAGCTGCGAGGAGGATGCTATTAGGCTGCAGAGTGACTTGGATAGGTTAGGTGAGTGGGCAAATGCATGGCAGATGAAGTATAATGTGGATAAATGTGAGGTTATCCACTTTGGTGGTAAAAACAGAGAGACAGACTATTATCTGAATGGTGACAGATTAGGAAAAGGGGAGGTGCAACGAGACCTGGGTGTCATGGTACATCAGTCATTGAAGGTTAGCATGCAGGTACAGCAGGCGGTTAAGAAAGCAAATGGCATGTTGGCCTTCATAGCGAGGGGATTTGAATACAGGGGCAGGGAGGTGTTGCTACAGTTGTACAGGGCCTTGGTGAGGCCACACCTGGAATATTGTGTACAGTTTTGGTCTCCTAACTTGAGGAAGGACATTCTTGCTATTGAGGGAGTGCAGCGAAGATTCACCAGACTGATTCCCGGGATGGCGGGACTGACCTATCAAGAAAGACTGGATCAACTGGGCTTGTATTCACTGGAGTTCAGAAGAATGAGAGGGGACCTCATAGAAACGTTTAAAATTCTGACGGGTTTAGACAGGTTAGATGCAGGAAGAATGTTCCCAATGTTGGGGAAGTCCAGAACCAGGGGTCACAGTCTGAGGATAAGGGGTAAGCCATTTAGGACCGAGATGAGGAGAAACTTCTTCACCCAGAGAGTGGTGAACCTGTGGAATTCTCTACCACAGAAAGTAGTTGAGGCCAATTCACTAAATATATTCAAAAGGGAGTTAGATGAAGTCCTTACTACTCGGGGGATCAAGGGTTATGGCGAGAAAGCAGGAAGGGGGTACTGAAGTTTCATGTTCAGCCATGAACTCATTGAATGGCGGTGCAGGCTAGAAGGGCTGAATGGCCTGCTCCTGCACCTATTTTCTATGTTTCTATGTTTCTAAATGGGCGTTATTTCTGGCGTGGGTGGTAAAAAAGGGTTTTCAGATCGCCGGCTTCTCGCCCATTCTCAAAACACCTAGTTTACATTTTTGAAAATGGGCGTTACCGTGAGCGATATCAAATGGGCAGTAGCGTTAAATTTTTTTGACCTTCTGCCGTAAAGTTTGGCTGTCCTTAGCAATGGCATGGCAACGCTCGATTCCCGCGATTCTGGAGGTCAAGGGTCACCATGACATGCGCAGAAGAGGCGACAGAGAGAGAGGGAGCTCTGAGTGACTGAAGGCGTGGCTGGGTGTGGTGTGGCTGCTTTGGGAGAAAGGAGGGAGACTTTAGAACTTCACAGCAAGTAGGCAAACAAAAGGTAGCTGTTACCAGCCAAATATTTGACCGAATTTGCCCTATAATGGAGGGAGAGGAGGAGGCATCATAGCACGCTGTGGGGACTGACGCTGGAGAGAGCAGTGAGGTGGGAAAGGAGCACATTGGAGGCCGCAAAAGAGCCAGGAGGTTTTCAGATGAGGCAAATGCCTCCCTCCTGCAGGAGATCGAGTTGCGCTGGGGTGATTTGACACAGGGAGGGAGTGGGAAGTCCACCCTAAAGACCTACCAGAGGATATGGACCGAGATAGCAGAGGTGGTCTCGTCATCGACCAACGAGGTGCATGAGGGCGACCAATGCTGCAAACGATGGAACGACTTTGTGGGATTCACAAGAGTAAGTATTAAATTGATTTACATGTACTTACGTTTTTATATAATTTGATTTGTAACAGTCATGAGTGACTATCAACAGATGTGAGGTCTTGCACTTTTACTGGGAATGTTTTACTCAAACCCTGCAGTCACAGTGTACGTCTTTAGGTAAAGAATGATAATAATCATTCTAATCATGATTACATCTGTCAGTTATGTGTTGTATCAGTTTCTGTGACAGTACCTAGCAATGATATCACGCATTGATCTCATGCCATGTCATCCTGTCACCTTTTACAGAAGAAGCTATCGACGATGAGGTCCATGCAGAGGCGAATGGGTCGGGCGTCACCAGTCCCCAGCGACATCACAGTGATGGAGGAGTGAGTGCTTGCATTCGTGGGGAAGCACCCCCCGGACAGCCATGGATGCATCTGCAGACCCTGAAGTGACGCCACGTGAGTAAAGCTTACACCATTGCGTGATGTAAAGTCAATAGATGCCACACCAACTCATATCCGACCAATCATATATGATAGATGATTTCTAAAAGTGTCATAGAAATAATGCTGGCCTAATGAACATCATTGCAATGCACAATGTGTTGATTGTTATGCAATGTGATGTCTGCGATGATTTTGAGAGCGTTGGTGATTTTGTCGTGCATATGCTGTGTGTAGTGCTGGACTCACCTTCTCACCCTAGCACCCCCTTCTCCTCTAAAAACCTCATTTGTGTCTTGCAGCTCAGTCTGCAGCACTGCCCCAGGCAAGGCACAGAGGCCAGAAGGTGGGAGTGCGTGGCAGGAGTCGACGGATGATCCTACTACATCTGGTACTCAGGAGCTCCGATTGTCACCCGTCAATCCACTGGGTCTGTTCTCGCCTGAGCTTTCACACAAGCACCAAGACTTAGCTTAGCTAGTGGTGAGAAGGGCCCTACCCGTCAGATCCTTCATGCACAGCCGGGGTTTCAGAGACACGGCACTCTGCCCCTGAGTCGGCTATGGTGCGGACGAGACTGTTATCCATCTCTTTCGGGATTGCCCCTTTGCAAGGCAGATCTGGAAGGAGATGCAGTGGTTGCTGTTGAGGTTCATCCCAAGCAGCTCCGTAACACTGTGTTCTGCGGACTGTTCCCAGGGACACACACCGAGACAGACATCATCTGCTGCTGGAGAGCCATTAACACGGTGAAAGACGCACTTTCGTCTTCCCGAAATTTGCTGGTCTTCCAGAGCAAGGAGATGTCCACGGCTGAGTGTTACAGATTAGCGTAATCCAAGGTCCAGGAGTACATGCTGAGAGATGCACTAAAGATTGGTGCAGTCGCCGCAAAGGCACGATGGGGAAGAGCCACAGTTTAAGGCCCTTCTGCCATGGTAAACCCAGGGGATGGAATCAGATCCCCCTCGGGCTGTACTTGTTAATCTGCTTGTATACATAGAGCACCATGTACTGAAAAACACCTGTGTTGTGCTATGTATAATGAAAGTCTCTGCACTGTTTAGTAACTTGTAAAGAAATGTAAATGTATCCCCATCCGTTCCGTGTACTGCATTCATCTGCATAGTGCTACATGTAACGTGATTCGTGATCGGTATTGAAATGTATCCTGGAATGTAATGTAAACCTGTTTTTATCTGTTCCATGTAATACCCTTATTTTCACAGTACTACATGTAACGTGATTTATGGATTGTACTAAACTGTACCTTGAACTGAAATGCACCCTAGTGCATTGTATGCAACTGCTATCAGCATCCAAATGAATTGTATGCAATGTACTGATCTATTTTCTATTGTGTTGTGAAAATTTTATATGAATAAAGTATATTTTTGAAATTAAAAAAAAATTTCTTAAAAAGGGTCTGTTCTCGATGGATGAGAGCGCGGACTTCGAAGAACCTGCAATCGCCACGCTCCAGAACCCATTCCACCCCAAGGCCATCTAGTGGTCCTCTGGTCATTCCCGCCTCCACTCTGGAGGTGCCGGCCCAAAGCACCCCATTTGTTCCCAGGACGGCGCCGACTCCACGGAGTCTCGTGGACGTGGCAGATCAGTTCCACGAGCGCGACATGACAGTGGAGAGATGGTACAGTTGTCCAGGAAGACTGTAGACATTGGTGACCAGCTCATCGAAGCTTTGGGGGGCATATCCCAACACCTGGCCACCATTACCGAGTACATTCCACGCATGGCGGAGTCCCTGGATGCGATAGCCAGGAACACTGCTGCCACAGCCCTCTCAGTGGTCCCAGAGCACGGCACACCATCCCTAGGTTCTGCATTACCACTTCAAAGGGACAGATGAGAGGCAGGACCAAGATCCTGCATCTGCATCAGAGAATGTTGCCCCCTTGGCATTCCCCGCTCCCGTACCCATGCAACCAACGCATCTGCCTTCATCTCCCCCAATGTGGCACCGTCTGAGGAGCTCCTCGGCCACACGGCTTGGAACCAGGAGGGGACGAGGTAGAGTTGGTGAGAAGAAGGAGAGGGGGGGGAAGGAAAGCAAGCTGCATGTGCACAGGTGATGGCTGTGTTATATCTCTATCTGGGTACATGCAATTTGTTGCAATGTATGGGGGCTGTGGACCACGCCCCTGCTTTGCCTTTGTATTTTGTGTTGCTGGACATGTTGAACATTTGATTGATGTCAATGGTCGAAAAAGTGGGGTGTGGACAGGGGTTGGGTTTTATTGGCTGTGATACTTATGATTTCAGACCAATGTTGGTATTAAACTTTTGTTATTGTACATAACCTTGTTGCGCATTGTCTCAGATAGCTGGACCGTTACACACTGGTGATTCCTTACCATGAAAGGGTTAAATACAACTTAACATCAATCAATGTAAACTTTAACTGGCACCAAGGTGATGGGCACCATTGATGTCTGAGCTGCACACACACAGCAGTGTGTCAGCGTTGTCACTCACATCAGCGCTTTTTCAGTCAAATCTTTCCGATATCAGCTCCTCACGTAAGAGTGAGATTTAACAAATGCCAGAGACACCGCTGGTGTTCATTCTGGTTAGTTCCACTTTTTGTGGCCGATGTTTTGAGCGGGCGATACTGTGGGCGATATGTGTGCGAGGTAGTGAAATTGAAGATGGGTGATCTCCATGGTCGCTAGTTTGGATAAATATGTTCTTTGCGACAAAAAATGGTCGCCGGGTGTTAATATTGAATCTCAGCGTTAATTCCGTTTGGAAAGTAACGCTGGGTGATATTATGGGCGTTGAATTCACCCATTCTGCTGATTCCGCCCAAAAAAAGTGGCCGGGCGGTGATATTTTTTCTCGCCGTTAAGCCCATTGGGAAAATAACACTCGGCGATAAGTCTCCTAAAAAAGCCCATCAGTTTCCATTTTGTGCCAGAATGGGCGATATCTGGCCATTATACATAATTTCAGCGGTAAAATGGGCGTTAAGTGGGTGTTAAGCAGGCAAACAAATTGGAGGTTCTAGCCCTTAGAAAGTAAAAATATAACAATGAATAGTCACCATGGATTTCAAAATGAAATGTCTTGCTTGACCAATCTCATTGAATTATTTGAAGAGGTAACAGAGAGTAGGTAATGTAGCAGAAGTAATATATCTAGATTTCCAAAAGGCCTTGGATAAGGTGCCGCATAATAGAGTAATGAATCAGGTCAGAGCATGTGGAGTCAAGTAGCAGAATGGATAACTAGCTGGCTGCAAGATAGAAACAGAGAGTATGGGTAAATGGTAGCTATTCAGAGTGGCAGAAGGTGGGAAGTGGTGTTCCACAAGGATCAGTGCTGGGACCACCGTTGTTCACAATTTATACTAACAATTCTGGGCTGGATTTTCAGTTTTCTGCCGCCCCTGTTAGCACCCCCGAGGGGCAGCAGTTGCGGCGGTAAGCACTTCTGGGCAGGCAGCCAGCTTCCAGGGCCCTGCCGGGACTTTCGGTGCCGGTTTTGATGGGGCGCGGAGCGTTACCTCCCAGAAGAGGCGAGATGGTGTGAAACGCCCCTGGTTACAACACCGGCTCGATTTCAGGCTGCTGCTCAATCTGTAGCACTCTGTAGAGTGCCCTGCTGGGAACGCCTGTGAAAGCGGGCAGTCTGAGCTGTAGCGGCTGCAATGAGGTAAGTACTATCGACCTCGAGTAAGTGTGATTGTTTTTTTTTGTGATTTATGTTGTGGTGGCGTGAGTTATTTATTGGGAATGTTTTTGGTGAGTTTTTTTCTGGGTTTATTTTTTCCCCCCAGGCATCTCTTACAGCGCTCCGAGGCCGGCTGTTTAATTCAGGATTTTCAGTTGTTAAGCCGGCCTAGTGCCCTAAGAGAGGTGTGTAACACCTCCCTTAGCGCTCCGCCCCACACTCGGCCCAGCTGATGAATTTTGCTGACTGAGGTGCAAACTGTTCATGGGTGCAAACTTTAATGCCCAGCCGCCATTACCACCCCAAAAATCCAGCCCTCAGACTTTGGAATCAAAAACATAATTTCTAAATTTGCAGACTACGCCAAATTGGGGGGATAGTCACTACTGAGGAGGACTGCAACAAATTACAAGAAGACATTAATAAACTTGTAGAATGGGCATATAATTGGCAAATGAATTTCAACACAGATAAATGTGAGGTATTACATTTTAGTGAGAAAAGTAAGGAAGTCAAATATTACTTGGAAAATAAATGGGGTAGAAGAGAAAAGGATCTGGGAGTACAAATACACAAATCACTAATAGTAGTGACACAAGTTAATGATGCCATGAAAAAAGAAAAATAATCACCAGGATTTATTTCTAGAGTGATAGAAAAGTAGAGAAGTTATGCTAAACTTGTATCGCATTTTGGTTAGACCACACTTGGGGGCCGAAATTGCCCCCCGTCAAAAATGTGGCGCACCTACCGTGTTGCGACTGTTTTCATCAGATGTGGTGGCCTCTTGCGCTAAATTCCACTCTTTGGCTTTTTTTTTGAGCGGCCCGGAAGTCGGTCATAATGGGGGCAGAAGTGCGACAGAGAGTGGAAGTTCGGTAAGTACAGGGGTACATCACCATATCTCTCCCCTTCACTTAAAGGGGAGAAACGCTGCGAGCTCTGCGATTCTTTAAGTTAGGTCCACTGGGCCACCAGGGAGGGTTTTGGCCGGCCAGTGGCCTGGCACCCAAGAGGGGGTGCTTGATTGCCTGTTGGCAGCCCGGCCGAACCCGGGGGCATAATTGTCGGCCCGACCTGGCACATTGCCTCATGAGGCAATGAAATAATGGAATCAATGAGAAAAGAAGAAAAACATTTGTTAAAAAAAGTGATGCTTGCTAGATGGAGAGAGACTATCTGCCCTAAATAAATTCTGAATAGTTGGTTCTGCTCATAGTTTTTGCTTACACTGCATCAGGTAATATTCCAGCACACCTATAGGCTCCACTGTAGCCCACCTGGGTTTGATATGAGAATGGCATCGTCAGCATTTAATCCCTGACTGCACAGCCACATTTTACCATCTGCCTGCTGGCATGTTGTCATATTTTACATGGTTAGCAAAACTGAGAAGAGAACCAATGAACATATCTCAGCTGTATGGGGAGAATAATGGATGGGTTGTGACTAAACTGCACCAGAAACTGATTAAGTAGGAGGGCAGAATATTTGAGACTGTAAATATTAAATTTCTGTTCTATAAAAAAATGGTTTGATTTTTGTACCAACTAAGTTAAATCTTTACAGACACTTAATATTTGAAATGTCACATAGAAACTGTAAATCTATAAGATACAGGTATTTATGCAGTTAACTGACAAATTTTCAGTAACAGTGAAATACTTGTGGATAGTAAATTATGATAGAACTAATTTCGTAATCTAAGATTATGTCAAGAGTTCATAAAAGAGTGACCATATGATTCTAAGCTCTTGGGCATTGCGAAAAGAAGTAAAAGATCAGAAAAGTAAACTTAGATTTGTTGGAGAAAAGAAATGTGAGGGGAGACATGATACAGGTCTTTATAAAAATAAAGAGTATAGATTAGGGAAGTAAACAACAAGCTTAATTTGGACAGTGAGTATAGGATTACAAGGTTAGAGAGTGGAAAAGCATATCCCCACAGGATAGTGGACATTTAGAACAAATTCAACAGAGAAGATTATTAATTAACACTATTTAAAAAAAGAGCTGGACCAATATCAGTTGGGAAATGGTATTGAATGTACAGCTGGTCCACTACCATATTATATAGGTTCCCAGCAATCATCCACAATGTTTACATTTTGGCACAGTAGTCCATGCCAGAATCACTCCAAAAGTAATTCATTGCTGTGAAGTGCTTTGGGACATCCTGAGCATTTGAAAGGCATGTATAAATACAATTTATTTCTTTCTCTGCCACATGCTCCATAAGTTTGCTAGAGAAAAAGGCCTAACCATCGAGGAGGATATCAATACAGAATCAAGGCAAGAGCAAGAGGCAAACAGACCAAGAGGATGTAGCTCCTGCAACATTTGTGCAGCCCAGAAGGCTGGTGCATCAGGTGTTCATTCTAGATACATTTAGCTATGTGCCTGAGCTTCTCCATTAAGGAATTCTCTTATCACATTGTACACATGAAAGGGGCACAAAACACCTGCAACGCCAGCCTCTGCACTTGCTGAACTTCAATGACCATCTTTAGTTGTATTGCTACCCTACTCTATACAATCACAAGCAAAGACTTAGGACAAAGTTCAAATATAGTGCAACCAATTTACTTTGTGTCATGTGCAAGTGATGTAACTATGCCTCCCCCCCGCCGCACCCCCCACCCCCCCCCGTGTTTCCTCTTCTCATGCTGGTGGAATTTATGTGCTGTCTAATTTCTAGCCTGTGAGATCATAGCTAAAAACAACAATATTGGGATGTTAATGGACAGGCAGTAATTTGTCTGAAAGTTTTTAGCAACCCACAGTTAACCCCCAAATAGCACACAACCTGCAATTCCTAGGCTTTAGTGTCCATTAAAGTAGGAGATCAACAAGTAGTGCTAGTGGGGAGACCCATGATAGACTATTTAAACATTAGAGTTTCCGCTTTGGGTACAATCAGGAAATTGCACACAAAATGCACTCAAAACTGCGCTGGTTAGGTCACAGTTCAAGTTTCCAACAAAATTCATTTGCATAATCGCAAACGTAAAATATTCCATGAACCAATGAAATTGGGCAGCATAATAGAATGTAATTGTTTCTTTTTCTTTCCATTAAAAAGTATTCCTTGACATATTTAAGAGAGATAACCTGGTGCAGTTTTATTAATACAGCTGAAAATGGGTTTATCATTTTTAATAAGGGTGTTCAGTCCTCCACCTGTGAGTAACCTGATTTAAGATCACTGAAGATGATTAAAAAAAACTAAACTGAACCAGTTTCATTGGTGTACACTGGTCAGTTTTTGAGTATATTAAATATTTTTAATATGAAAACACTTTTAAAATGTGCCTACTAGTGCTTGTGCACCTAAGAAAATAGAGCCATCTCTAACCAGCACAATTGCTGGAATCTCACAATTTCGACCTGGGGGTGTGGCCAGTTTTATGTGTGGGGCCTGATCCGGCGGATTAAATCTTAAACCAATGTAAAAGATCATGGAAAACACAAATATAAGTGGCTTTGGGTGCAACTCACTTAAGTTTAAAATTCCCAGATCCTTTGCACTGGTTCAGCCGAGTCCGTCCAGATTGCGCTGATAATACTAACGGAAACAAATGATAACTCTAGCCCAATCTCTGGCTGGAGTGGACTTAATGCAAGTCAGCTTTCTTATGCTTTGTATTCAACATTTGAAGCTCAAAAATAGTGTACATTGCAGTCGTTTATTCAGTTCTCTGCCAATCCAGTATGGCAGGTGTCCCAGCAATGAAAGATATCTTGAATACTGGTCACTCAAATGCGTGTGATATATTAGCTTGCAAATAAATTGGGGGTAAGTTTCAACTTTATGCGGGCAAAAAACTGCCGATAGTGGTACAGCTACTAATTATACACCCATTCCATTGACTTTAATTACCTGATTGTATACTATTGTTTTGGGTGTATGGCCCTTGCAGAAACTCATCACCACATTTAAAGATATCCTGACCAAGCTATCTGCAGAGTTTCTGTTTGTTTGATATGGAGTGCACACTCTCTCCTGAGAGACATATTGGCGTGAATTTTAACCACCAAAAATGGCTGGGTTTGGGTCGGGTGGGATGTAAAAATGTTAAAAATCTGAAACCCGATCTAACCCACCCATTTTCAGTTTTAACAGAGACTAGACAGGGCTGGGCAACCAAACCCACTTGCAGGAGGTGGGTTGGTCATTATAATGCGGCTGAATGCCTCAAAATTAACTTCCATTTTAAATTTAACCCTGGCTGGCCACGTTTCCCGGGCCTCGGGAAACCCGGCAACTAAAGTGAGGCGAGGACTATTGGATCCAAGAGGTAAATACCTTTACACTTACCTGCTGGGCCCAGTTTATTTGCTTCACCTACTCCCTGTGAATGGACGTCCCCTGACCAGTCCATTCTTCACACTGACCCTTCCGATCCCCCCCGATCCTTCTGATCGCCCCCTGACCTTTCCGATCTTCCTCCGACCCTTCCGATCTCCCCCAACCCTTCGGTTGTCCCCCTCTCCCCCGACCCTCGCAATCTCCCCCGCCCTTTCCGATCTCCCCCGTCCCTTCCAATCTCCCCCGCCCCTTACGATCTCCCCCGTCCCTTATGATCTCCCCTGTCCCTTCCAATCTCCTCTGCCCCTTCTGAACTCGCCCGCCCCTTACGATCTCCCCCGTCCCTTCCGAACTCCCCCGTCCATTCCGATCTCCCCCGCCCCTTCCGATCTCCCCCGTCCATTCCGATCTCCCCCGCCCCTTCCGATCTCCCCCGTCCCTTCCAATCTCCCCCGCCCCTTCCGATCTCCCCCGTCCCTTCCAATCTCCCCCGCCCCTTCCGATCTCCCCCGTCCCTTCCAATCTCCCCCGTCCCTTCCGATCTCCCCCGTCCCTTCCAATCTCCCCCGCCCCTTCCGATCTCCCCCGTCCCTTCCAATCTCCCCCGCCCCTTCCGAACTCCCCCACTCCTTCCAATCTCCCCCGACCCTTCCAATCTCCCCCGAACCTTCCAATCACCCCCCACTGACCCTTCCAATCTCCCCCGACCCTTCTAATCTCCCCTGACCCTTCCAATCTCCCCCGCCGCCCCTTCTAATTTCCCCTGACCCTTCCAATCTCCCCCGACCCTTCCAATCTCCCCCGACCCTTCCAATCTCCCCTGACCCTTCCAATCTCCCCCCACCCCGACCCTTCCAATCTCCCCCGACCCTTCCAATCACCTCCCCCTGACCCTTCCAATCTCCCCCGACCCTTCTAATCTCCCCTGACCCTTCCAATCTCCCCCGACCCTTCCAATCTCCCCCGACCCTTCCAATCTCCCCTGACCCTTCCAATCTCCCCCCACCCCGACCCTTCCAATCTCCCCCGACCCTTCCAATCACCTCCCCCTGACCCTTCCAATCTCCCCCGACCCTTCCAATCTCCCCCGACCCTTCCAATCAACCCCGACCCTTCCAATCACCCCCGACCCGTCCAATCACCCCCCCCCCCCACACCCTCCAATCTCCCCCGACCCTTCCAATCTCCCCCCCCGCCCCTTCCAATTTCCCCGGCCCTTCCAATCACCCCCCCACCGACCCTTCCAATCTCCCCCGACCCTTCCAATCACCCCCCCGCCCCTTCCAATCTCCCCCGACCCTTCCAATCACCCCCCCCGACCCTTCCAATCTCCCCCGACCCTTCCAATCTCCCCCCCCACCCCTTCTAATCTCCCCCGACCCTTCCAATCACCCCCTGACCCTTCCAATCTCCCCCGACCCTTCCAATCTCCCCCCCCCCCGCTCCTTCCAATCTCCCCCGACCCTTCCAATCACCCCCCCAACCCTTCCAATCTCCCCCGACCCTTCCAATCTCCCCCTCCCGACCCTTCCAATCTCCCCCCTCCCTCCCTTCCAATCTCCCCCGACCCTTTCAATCACCCCCCCACCCCCTCCAATCTCCCCCGACCCTTCCTATCTCCCCCCCACCCCCTCCAATCTCCCCCGACCCTTTCAATCACCCCCCCACCCCCTCCAATCTCCCCCGACCCTTTCAATCACCCCCCCACCCCCTCCAATCTCCCCCGACCCTTCCTATCTCTCCCCCGCGACCCTTCCAATCTCCCCCGACCCTTCCAATCTCCCCCGACCCATCCAATCTCCCCCCCAGCCAATTCCAATCTCCCCTGACCCTTCCAATCATCCCCCCCGCCCCTTCCAATCTCCCCTGACCCTTCCAATCACCCCCCTCTGCGACCCTTCCAATCTCCCCGACTCTTCCAATTCCCCCCTGACACTTCCAATCTTCCCTGACCTTTCCGATCTCCCCACCAACCCTTCTGATCTCCACCTGACCTTTCCCATCGTCCCCCCGATCTCACCCCAGACTCTTCCAATCTCCCCTGACCCTTTCGATCTCCCCCCTTCCGCGACCCTTCCAATCTCCCCCGACCCTTCCAATTCCCCCCTGACACTTCCAATCTCCCCTAACCTTTCCGATCTCCCCACCAACCCTTCTGATCTCCGCCTGACCTTTCCCATCGTCCCACCAAATCTCACCCCAGACTCTTCCAATCTCTCCTGACCCTTTCGATCTCCCCCCCCGACCTTTCCAATCTTCCCCCTGACCCTTCCAATCTCCCTCTCCAACTCTTCTGATTTTCCATCTGGCGTCCGATCACCTCTCTGCTCCAAATCTTCATCCCAACTCCCCCCCACTCCCCCTCCCCCCCACTCTGGCCTTTCTGATTCCTTTCTCCTGCCTCTCCACTCCCCAACTGTGCCTGGTGCAGAGGCCTAACTGCCAGACAGCCTCTCAATCTATGGCCGGGAAACAGAGACAATAAATGGTAATCAGGTTCTACCGTTAATTTTTGCATGACCTGAGGGAAACCCTTTCTTCTGGGTTTCGCGGCCACAAAATTGTCCCCTCATTCCCTTCCCACCTCTGAGATTAGATCAGTGCCATCCTTCTTACCTAATTCAAAAGAGCTTAGATGCAGATTGCCAAATCCAAAGTTCAGGAATGTCCCAAAAGTGTAAGGGTACTGCTAGAGTTTAACCTGTTAAAACGGTGCAAATTGACAGTACAGAGCATTGGTAAGCCACCTGCTGTTTGTCCATCTAGCACCGTCCCACCTGTTAGGGAATTGGTTTGCAAAATTATCTTGATCTGACGAGAGAATAAGCCCACTGGTTAATCATTAACAGTGCCTTGGTGACTGCAGATGTGCCTAGTTATGGTATTGTATTACTGAGTTTGCCACAGCAGGTGGGCTTGCTTTCGAACTTTCATTGTCAGGCATGTCATCTTGGAGCCACCCCCAAGAGAGCCAGCTTACTTCCCCCCACTAAGGAGGATACTCACGTGATGGTCACCACCTTGCTGAGTACAGCATGGACATACACCATACACCGTTAAACCATGATTTCACCAGTTGGGAGCAGTTGCTTGCCTCTCTACAACCCAACCCTTAAGCCATAGATATATTGGTGTGAATTTCCATACCTGCTCTTAGATAATGCCTTCCAGAAGCTGTTGTCCCAAGTCTCAGAGTTTTCTCATCAGCAATACAATGGACAATTGACTTCAGTGTGGTGGAAAGACCTACACAGGGCAGCTTGCATTCTGCCAACCGTTTTAATGTTCTAGGCATCCATGACTTGTGGTGCCATATATCAGGCATACTCATCACTGGCTCCTTAATCCAAGTCATTATGTGGAGTGTTTTGGCAAAGAGTTGTGTCCATCGTGACACTGATTTCCACTCCCCGCACCCTCTAGCAAAAGGCCAGAGCCCTTCCTGCATCCACTTCCTCTTACTCAAAGCCACCTCACAGCTTGATCTTGAATCTTAAACATGGGTTGGAGGAAGCTCTTTTCTCTAGGGGTTTGAACACTGTTTGGACACATTTAGCTTGCAGTGGAGGATGCTGAGATCAGCAGCTGTGGACGTGAAAGTAAAATACATGGGAAAGAGGAGAATCATGCACAAATCAGAGCATCACTAATTCGCAATAGGTTCCAATGGAGAATACCTTGGATTTTAACACTTGCACATCCAAAAGTGTCATTCCACTCCACTCAATGGGCTTAGTAGTTAAATTTACTTTGCACAGGATTCTGTAGCGCTACAATTCCACATGGATTCCACTGATCTCTTGCCATTAGTGGCATTAGCAGACATTTTCAGCCATTCACGCTGTTTCCATGGCAGTTCCAACAGTCTTTCACCAGTGCTCCAGTGGGAGACTGGTAGAACCCCTACAGAATTTCAGGGCCTGTTTATTTATTTTCAGGGTGTGCGCCTTCATTGTAGGTTTGTGACTCTGTTTCTATCTGAATTCCACCCCTGCCTCAGCTTATTTGCAGCTGAAACTCTCATCCATGCCTTTGTTATCTATAGACTTGACTATTCCAAAGTACTACTGGCTGGCCTCCCATGTTCTACTCTACATAAATTTGATGTCATCCAAAACCAGTGTCCTAACTCGCACCAAGTTCTGTTCACCCATCACCCCTGTGCTCGCTGACCTACACTGGCTCCCAGTTAAGCAATGCCTCGATTTCAAAGTTCTCATCCTTGTTATCAAATCCCTCCATGGCCTTGCCCCTTCTTATTTCTGTAATCTCCTCCAGCCCCACAACCCCACAAGATATCTGCGCTCCTCTAATTCTGCCCTCTTGAGCATTCTTGATTATAATCGTTCAAACATTGGTGGCCGTGCCTTTAGCTGCCTGGGCTCTAAACTCTGGAATTTCCTCCCTAAATCTCTCCACCTCTCTGCCTCTCTTTCCTCCTTTAAGAAGCTCATTTAAACTACCTTGTTGATCAAGTTTTTGGTCATCTGCCCTAATTTCTCCTTATGTGGCTCGGTGTTAAATCTGTTGTCTTATATCACTCCTGTGAAGCGGCATGGGACGTTTTACTACATTAAAGGCACTATAAAAATACAAGTTGCTGTTTTGTTGCTATTATGTATGTAACTATGTAATACTTGCCACCAGAGGGCAAAACTGTTGGAGTCCTAATGGTCACCTGCACACACGTGCAGGGCCAGTATAAAAGGTTGGCTGCCATGTTGTATAGGCACTCTGGAGTTGCAGTAAAACAGACTAAAGTCACACTAAGTTTAGCTCACAGTATTCAGCCTCATGGATTTCTTCTATACATAACAATTGGCGACGAATAACAGAATACGAATCTTCATGCAACCATGGCTGCCATTGGAATATTAGAGAGATTCGTAGAGGATGATGATTGGGAAGCCTTCACCGAGCATCTCAACCAGTACTTCGTGGCCAATGAACTGGAAGGAGACACTAACGCGGTCAAATGCAGGGCGGTTCTCCTCACCATCTGTGCGCCTAAAATATTTGGCCTCATCAAGAATCTGCTCGCACCGACAAAACCAACGGAGAAGGAATATACAGAGTTGTGCACGCTGGTTCGGGACCATCTCAAGCCGAAGGAGAGTATCCTCATGGCCAGGTATCGTTTTTACACGCACCATCACTCCGGGGGCCAGGACGTGGCGGATTATGTCGCCGACCTGAGACGCCTCACGGGACCTTGTGATTTTGGAGCTGCGTTGGGGTAAATGCTGCAGGACTTTTTTGTGCTTGGCTTCAGCCACGAGGTCATTCTTCGAAAGCTGCTGGCTGCCGAAACCCTAGACCTGAGCAGGGCCATCGCGATTGCCCAGGCATGCATAGCCACGGACAATAACACCAAACAGATATATTCTCAACATTGAAGCTCACCGGCAAGTAGCATAAAATGACATCGTTAGCAGGCCAAACTGCATATGGCAGAGCCTATACGTCTGCGGCTGCAAGACCTGTGATGACTCAGTGTCCGCCATCAGCGGTGAATGTGAATCCATTAGCACCGTGTTGGCGCTGCGGGGGTAATCATTGGGCCCATTAATGTCGATTTAAGCACTACGTGTGCAAAGGCTGCGCAACAATTGGGCACCTCCAGCGAATGTGTAAACGTGCTGCGACACACCACATGGCAGAGGATGATCGATCCGGTGCAGATCACGCAGCTCAAGCAACTCAACCTGAGGAAGAAGTGTATGGGGTATATACCTTCACCACCAAGAGCCATCCTATAATGCTGAAAGTCAAATTAAATGGAGTTCCAGTATCCATGGAGTTGGACACGAATGCGAATCAGTCAATAATGAGCCAGAAGACTTTCGAGAAACTGTGGGGCAATAAAGCACAAAGGCCCAAACTGAGCCCGATTAAAGCAAAGCTGCATACCTAACCAAAGAGCTCATACCAGTCATTGGAAGTGCGGCAGTGAAGGTATCGTATGATGGAGCTGTACATGACCTATCATTGTGGATTGTTCTAGGCAATGGCCCAACGTTGTTTGGCAGAAGCTGGCTAGAAAAGATTAGATGGAATTGGAGCCACATCAAAGCACTATCTTCAGTGGGTGACGCCTCGTGTGCTCAAGTGCTGAGCAAGTTTCCCTTGCTATTCGAACCAGGCATTGGCAACTTCACAGGCGCCAAGGTACAGATCCATCTAGGCCCCGATGCACGGCACGTCCATCATAAGGCTCGGGCGGTTTCGTACATGATGAGGGAGAAAGTCGAGTTCGAACTGGACAGACTTCAATGCGAAGGAATCATATTGCCAGTCGAGTTCAAAGAGTGGTCCAGTCCAATTGTTCCGGTGTTGAAAAGCGATAGTGCTTTCAGAATCTGCGGAGACTACAAGGTAACGATTAACCGAATCTCACTATAGGACCAGTACCCACTGCCCAAGGCAGATGACCTGTTCGCAACATTAATGGGGGGGAAGTCATTCACCAAGTTGGACCTACCCTCTGCCTACATGACACAGGAGCTGGCTGAATCTGTGAAAAGACTGACATGCATCAACACACAAAGGACTGTTTATATACCACAAGTGCCCTTTCGGGATTCGCTTGGCTGCAGCCATTTTCCAGAGAAACATGGAGAGTTTGCTGAAATCTGTTCCGCACACCTTTGTTTCAAGATGACATCCTGATCACTAGTCGTGACACCATTGAACACCTACACAACCTGGAAGAGGTTCTAAGTCGCCTAGACAGAGTGGGACACAGGCTGAAACGCTCCAAGTGTGTTTTCCTGGCACCAGAAGTCGAAGTTTTCGGGAGAAAGATTGCAGCAGATGGCATCAAGCCCACGGACTCAAAGACAGAGGCCATCAAGAATGCACCCAGACCACAGAATGTGATGGAGCTGCGTTCGTTCCTGGGACTCCTCAACTATTTTAGCACGTTGTTAGAGCCTTTGCACATGTTGCTACGTAAGGGTGACGACTGGGTTTGGAGTAAATCTGAAGACACAGACTTTGAGAAGGCCAGGAACCTGCTATGTTCAAATAAGTTACTTGTACACTATGACCCATGTAAACGTTTAGTGCTAGCTAGTGACACCTCATTGTACAGGGTCGGCTGTGTGTTACAGCAAGCCAATGTATTGGGCAACCTCCAACCGGTTGCATATGCATCTAGAAGTCTGGCTAAGGCTGAGAGAGCCTACATTATTGTCGAGAAAGAGGCGTTAGTATGTGTATATGGGGTTAAGAAAATGCTCCAATACCTAGTTGGACTTCGGTTTGAGCTTGAAACTGACCACAAGCCTCTCATTTCGCTGTTTTCAGACAGCAAAGGTATAAACACCAATGCTTCGTCCCGCATCCAAAGATGGCACTAACATTGTCCGCTTATGACTATGTTATCCGCCACAGACCAGGCACTGAAAACTGTGCCGATGCTCTCAACCAGCTACCATTACCCACCACCGGGGTTGAAATGGCGCAGCCCACAGACTTGCTACTGGTCATGGATGCTTTTGAGAGCGAGGGGTCACCTGTCACGGCTTGCCAGATCAGGACCTGGACCAGCCAGGATCCTGTGCTATCATTAGTAAAGAGTTGCATCCTAAATGGGAACTGGTTGGCCATTCCTAGGGAAATGCAAGATGAAATTAAGCCATTTCACTGACGCAAAGCTGAAATGTCCATCCAGTCGGATTGTCTCTTATGGTGTAATCGTGTTGTTTTGCCAAAAAAAGGCAGGGAAACGTTTATACGCGACCGACACAGTACCCACCCAGGCATTGTCATGATGAAAGCAATTGCCAGGTCGCATGTTTGGTGGCCTGGCATTGACTCGGACTTGGAGTCATGGATGCATCAGTGCAACACTTGTGCACAATTGAGCAATACACCAAGAGAGGCTCCACTGAGTCTTTGGTCATGGCCCTCCAAACCGTGGTCCAGGATCCACATAGATTTTGCCGGCCCCTTTCTAGGAAAGATGTTTTTAGTAGTAGTGGACGCTTACTCCAAATGGATTGAATGCATAATCATGTCATCCAGCACGTCCACAGCCACCATTGAAAGCCTCCGGGCCATGATCACCACCCATGGCTTGCCCGACATCCTTGTCAGCGATTTCACCAGCTCGGAATTCAATGAGTTTATGACCCGCAATGGCATCAAGCAAGTGAGGTCTGCTCCATTTAAGCCTGCGTCTAATGATCAAGCGGAGCGGGCAGTCCAAACAATCAAGCAGAGCATGAAATGTGTGCTGGACGGTTCCCTGCAGACCCACTTGTCTCGCATTCTGCTCAGTTACCGGACGTGACCCCACTCGCTCACCGGGGTTCCCCCGGCAGAATTGTTAATGAAGAGAGCCCTCAAAACCAGGCTCTCCCTAGTCCATCCGGATCTCAATGATCACGTGGAAACCCAGCGACACCGGCAGAATCTGTACCACGATCGCGCGACTGTTTCATGTGACATTGATGTTAATGACCCTGTGATTGTCTTGAATTACGGTCATGGTCCCAAGTGGGTTGTTGGCACTGTTTTGGCCAAGGAAGGGAATAGGGTGTTTATAATCAAACTGTTAAATGGCCAAATGTGCAGAAAGCATTTAGATCAGACCAAATTGCGATTTACTGACAACCAGGAACGACTTGAAGAGGACATCACCATCGACAATCCACCAACACACACCCAACCAGCAATCGACCTCGCTGCCAATCGCGAGGATGAGCCCACCGTTCCTGACAGTCTGGTCAGACCAGCCGCGGTGCAGTGCAGCAATGGTCCGGCCAACTTACACACACCAGGGTTTGAACTTAGACGATCAATCAGGGAGCGAAGGGCACCAGATCGCCTCAACTTGTAAATAACTTGCACCGAAGACTTTGCGGGGGAGTGATATTATGTATGTAACTATGTAATACTTGCCATCAGAGGGCGTGACTGTTGGAGATCTAATAGTCTCCTGCACACACGTGCAGGGCCAGTATAAAAGGTTGGCTGCCATGTTGTTTAGACACTCTGGAGTTGTAATAAAGAAGACTAAGGTCGCACTAAGTTTAGCTCAGAGTACTCAGTCTCGTGGAGTTCTTCTATACATAACAGTTGCTGTTCAATTTTCCAATCTTGTTCATTTCTGGATGTTAAGTAGCAAATGAGGAAAGTATTTTTTTGACCCTTCCCTATCAGGAACTGAGCAGAAACTACCCAAAATCATTTCACACCTTTATAACCCAGCAGACAAAAGAGACTTTGCCCCATTTGTGTCATATAGATTTGGACACAGGTTTCATAAGTAAAAGGACAGCATGCTCACATACTGTGCTGATTAGTCTTTCTTCCCACAGTCCTTAAAAATAATGTATTCTTTAATTTTTCCAAATTTTTCTCACCTTTTTTCTCATTGCAGGCTTCCCTACGCAGCTAAGTCAGTGGGAATTTCCACATTTAGAATTTAGCTGTTTCCCATACATAGGCCAGAATTTTCTGGGGGTGAAGCGGGCGAGATCGGTGATGGGTTGGGTGGGAAAGTGCTTTTTTTGACAGCGGGTCGGGACCGCATTGTCAACCCTCTGCCACGGCCTTTCCCAATGTTGGATATGTCAGCACTGAGCAGAACTGACAGGCAGTGGAGGCGACCAAATTAACCTCATTAACATCTAACTGACAGATCATTAATAGGCTTTTTTAACTTACCTTTTGACTTTAAGTTCATGGCCATGGGAGCCACTGTTCCGGGGACAATGGCAGTCAATCTGAGGTGGGAGTTTAGTGGCCATTGCTCCAGCTGATTACTTGATAGCTTCAAATATACAGTAAAAAGCTCTCACCTGACAGATCTTCACTTTCCTCAGCTTCAAGCTGTTTCTCAGATTCTGCACTCTCCATCCAGTATCACCTCATTTGAAGAACTCTCTCATCATTGACAGAATGCTTCTGTCATCTCTACTTCACCTGCCATCTATTTCATCAACATGGATGCCCTTTATACTCTCTCAGCTTGGTCCTCAGAATCTGACCATGATCAGCACCAACACCAGCAGCACCAGGCACGCCAGCAGCACCAATAACAACACCAACCTTCTCCGCAACCACCTCATGCTGCCCAGGACACGGTATCATAGAAACATAGAAAATAGATGCAGGAGTAGGCCATTCGGCCCTTCGAGCCTGTACCACCATTCAATATGATCATGGCTAATCATGCATTTCAGTACCCCATTCCTGGTTTCTCTCCATATCTTTTGATCCCTTTAGCCGTGAGAGCCACATCTAACTCCCTTTTGAATATATCTAATGAACTGGCCTCAACAACTTTCTGTGGTAGAGAATTCCACATGCCCACAACTCTCTGAGTGAAGAGGTTTTTCCTCATCTTGGTCCTAAATGGCTTATCCCGTATCCTTAGACTGTGATCCCTGGTTCTGGATTTCCTCAACATCGGGAACATTCTTCCTGCATCTAACCTGTCCAATCTTGTCAGAATTTTCTATGTTTCTATGATATCCCCTCTCATTCTTCTAAATTCCATTGAATACAAACCTAGTCGATCCAGTCTTTCTTCATATGTCAGTCCTGTTATCCCGGGAATCAGTCTGGTGAACCTTCGCTGCACTCCCTCAATAGCAAGAATGTCCTTCCTCAGATTAGGAGACCAAAACTGTACACTATATTCAAGGTGTGGCCTTACCAAGGCCCTGTACAACTGCAGTAAGACCTCCATGCTCCTATACTCGAATCCTCTCGCTATGAAGGCCAACATGCCATTTGCCTTTTTCACCGCCTGCTGCATCTGTATGCCAACCTTCAATAACTGATGTACCATGATACCCAGGTCTCGTTGCTCCTCCCCCTTTACCAATCTGTCACCATTCAGATAATAATCAGCTCTCCTGTTTTTACCACCAAAGTGGATAACCTCACATTTATCCATATTATACCGCATCTGCCATGTATTTGCCCACTCATCTAACCTGTCCAAGTCACCCTGCAGCCTCTTAGCATCCTCCTCACAGCTCACACTGCCACCCAGCTTAGTTTCATCTGAAAACTTGGAGATATTACATTCAATTCCTTCATCTAAATCATTAATGTATATTGTAAATAGCTGGGGTCCCAGCATTGAACCTTGCGGTACCCCACTGGTCACTGCCTGCCATTCTGAAAAGGACCCGTTTACTCCTACTCTCTGCTTCCTGTCTGCCAACCAGTTCTCTATCCATGTCAGTACATTACCCCCAATACCCTGTGCTTTAATTTTGTCAGAGACAAAGGGGGAGGGTGGGAGGGGTGGAGCAGCGGCAAACATTGACCTGGGTTAGATGAAGTCCTTACTACTAGGGGGATCAAGGGGTATGGCGAGAAAGCAGGAATGGAGTACTGAACTTGCATGTTCAGCCATGAACTCATTGAATGGTGGTGCCGGCTAGAAGGGCCGAATGGCCTACTCCTGCACCTATTTTCTATGTTTCTATGTTTCTAATCGCTTATGTGGGACCTTTTGAAAGTCTAAATACACCACATCCACTGGCTCCCCCTTGTCCACTCTACTAGTTACATCCTCAAAAAATTCTAGAAGATTTGTCAAGCATGATTTCCCTTTCATAAATCCATGCACCCGACCGCTTTGCATTACATCAGGGATGATGTCATCATGGCCAGGTTTACTTCACTTGACGCTGTACTCCCTGGCTGCCATATGATGTGCCAGGTTAACACCACCCCACACCAACACCATAAAGCAAACCTACAATGCCCAAGCAATTCCTTTCATACTCATTACCATTGCAGGGGAAACTGTTATGTCTCATCATTCATTAAGCCATTTCCAAAGATTAACGCAAATCTGTCCAAGAACGGAAAGTGTTGAAAATAAAAATTTCAATGTTTGATTCCACATTAACAGAAACTTTACAGGAACTTTGGATAAAACACCCAGGTGGCTATCCTTGTATGTTGTTAGTTGGTATGATTGAACTTAGATGAGAGTGAGTATGAGGGGTGGCTAGTGAGATGGGGATGTGATAATGTAGATAGAGAGAGAGGGATGGGTGGAGGTGCAAGATAAGTTGGTGTGAGTAAGGATGTGCAAGGTTAGGGTAGGTAAGGCAGAGTGATGGAGATATGATGAGTGGCACACAGGATGAGGTTGACTGTGGCTCTGTACTAACGTTTTGTGATCTAATGAGATCACTGGAAGGTTTGTGGCACTGCACCCTGGTCCTCCTGTCGACATCCCTGCTTGTGATCTCCTCTGCAATGTGCAACCAGGTTGTGTTGATGTCATGGGGAGGTCTTTTGTGCCTATTGGAAGGGAAGAGGACTTCCTTGCATGCTCTGACTCACTCCATAAGTCATGAGAGGGAAATTAAGGATAGTGTTAAATCCAAGGAAGAGGCATATCAATTGGCCAGAAAAAGCAGCAAACCTGAAGACTGGAAGAATTTTATAATACAGCAGAGGAGGACAAAGGGTTTAAGTAGGAGGGGGAAAATAGAGTATGAGAGGAAGCTTGCTGGGAACATAAAAACTGACTGCAAAAGCTTCGATAGATATGTGAAGAGAAAAAGATTAGTGAAGACTAATGTAGGTCCCTTGCATTCAGAATCAGGTGAATTCATAATGGGGAACAAAGAAATGGCGGACCAGTTAAACAAATACTTTGGTTCTGTTTTCACGAAGGAAGACACAAATAACCTTTCGGAAATACTAGGGGACTGAGGGTCTAGTGAGAAGGAGGAACTGAAGGATATCCTTATAAAGCGGGAAATTGTGTTCGGGAAATTGATGGGATTGAAGCCCGATAAATCCCCGTGGCCTGATAGTCTGCATCCCAGAGTACTTAAGGAAATAGCCATAGAAATAGTGGGTGCATTGGTGATCATTTTCCAACAGTCTATCAAATCTGGATCAGTTCCTAAGGACTGGAGGGTAGCTAATGTAACACCACTGTTTAAAAAAGGAGGTAGAGAGAAAATGGGTAATTATAGACCGGTTAGCCTGACATCAGTAGTGGGGAAAATGTTGGAATCAATGATTAAAGTTGAAATAGCAGCGCATTTGGAAAGCAGTGACAGGATCGGTCCAAGTCAGCATGGATTTATGAAAGGAAAATCATGCTTGACAAATCTTCTGGAATTTTTTGAGAATGTAACTGGTAGAGTGAACAAGGGAGAACCAGTGGATGTAGAAACATAGACATAGAAACATAGAAAATAGGTGCAGAAGTAGGCCATTCGGCCCTTCGAGCCTGCACCACCATTCAATAAGATCATGGCTGATCATTCCATCAGTACCCCTTTCCTGCTTTCTCTCCATACCCCTTGATCCCCTTAGCCGTAAGGGCCATATCTAACTCCCTCTTGAATATATCAAATGAACTGGCATCAACAATTCGAGGCGGGAGGGAATTCTACAGGTTAACAACTCTCTGAGTGAAGAAGTTTTTCCTCATCTCAGTCCTAAATGGCCTACCCCTTATCCTAAGACTGTGTCCCCTGGCTCTGGACTTCCCCAACATCGGGAACATTCTACCCGCATTTAATCTGTCCCGTCCTGTCACAATCTTATATGTTTCTATGAGATCCCCTCTCATCCTTCTAAACTCCAGTGAATAAAGGCCCAGTTGATCCAGTCTCTCCTCATATGTCAGTCCAGCCATCCCGGGAATCAGTCTGGTGAACCTTCGTTGCACTCCCTCAATAGCAAGAACGTCCTTCCTCAGATTAGGAGACCAAAACTGAACACAATATTCCAGGTGAGGCCTCACCAAGGCCCTGTACAACTGCAGTAAGACCTCCCTGCTCCTATACTCAAATCCCCCAGCTATGAAGGCCAACATACCATTTGCCTTCTTCACCGCCTGCTGTACCTATATGCCAACTTTCAATGACTGATGAACCATGACACCCAGGTCTCGCTGCACCTCCCCTTTTCCTAATCTGCCACCATTCAGATAATATTCTGCCTTCGTGTCTTTGCCCCCAAAGTGGATAAACTCACATTTATCCACATTATACTGCCTCTGCCATGCATTTTCCCACTTACCTAATCTGTCCAAGTCACCCTGCAGCCTCTTAGCGTCCCCCTCACAGCTCACACTGCCACCCAGTTTAGTGTCATCTGCAAACTTGGAAATATTACACTCAATTCCTTCATCTAAATCACTGATGTATATTGTAAAGAGCTAGGGTCCCAGCACTGAGCCCTGCGGCACTCCACTAGTCACTGCCTGCCATTCTGAAAAGGACTCATTTATCCCGACACTCTGCTTCCTGTCTGCCAACCAGTTCTCGATGCACATCAGTATATTACCCCCAATAGCATGTGCTTTGATTTTGCACACCAATCTCTTGTGTGGGACCTTGTCAAAAGCCTTTTGAAAGTCCAAATACACCACATCCACTGGTTCTCCCTTGTCCACTCTACTAGTTACATCCTCAAAAAATTCTAGAAGATTCGTCAAGCATGATTTCCCTTTCATAAATCCATGCTGACTTGGACCAATCCTGTCACTGCTTTCCAAATGTGCTGCTATTTCATCCTTAATAATTGATTCCAACATTTTCCCCACTACTGATATCAAGATGACCGGTCTATAATTACCCGCTTTCTCTCTACCTCCCTTTTTAAAAAGTGGTGTTACATTAGCTACCCTCCAGTCCATAGGAACTGATCCAGAGTTGGAAACTGTTGGAAAATGATCAAAAAAGCATCCACTATTTCTAGGGCCACTTCCTTAAGTACTCTGGGATGCAGACTATCAGGCCCCGGGGATTTATCAACCTTCAATCCCATCAATTTTCCTAACACAATTTCCCGCCTAATAAGGATATCCTTCTGTTCCTCCTTATCACTAGACCCTCGATCTCCTAGTACTTCTGAAAGATTATTTGCATCTTTTTTCGTGAAGACAGAACCAAAGTATTTGTTCAAGTAATCTGTCATTTCTTTATTCCCCATTATAAATTCACCTGAATCCGACGGCAAGGGACCTACATTTGTCTTCACTAATCTTTTCCTCTTCATATATCTGTAGAAGTTTTTGCAGTCAGTTTGTATGTTCCCGGCAAGCTTCTTCCCGTACTCTATTTCCTCCCTCTTAATTAAACCCTTTGTCCTCCTCTGCTGAATTCTAAATTTCTCCCAGTCCTCAGGATTGCTGCCTTTTCTGGCCAATTTATATGCCTCTTCCTTGGATTTAACACTATCCTTAATTTCCCTTGTTACTCACAATTGAGCCACCTTCCCCATTTTGTTTTTACTCCAGACAGGGATGTATAATTGCTGAAGTTGATCCATGTGATCTTTAAATATTTGCCATTGCCTATCCACCGTCAACCCTTTAAGTATCATTTGCCAGTCTATTCTAGTCAATTCATGCCTTAAACCATCGAAGTTACCTTTCCTTAAGTTCAGGACCCTAGTTTCTGAATTAACTGTGTCACTCTCCATCTTAATAAAGAATTCGACCATGTTATGTTCACTCTTCCCCAAGGGGCCTCGCACAACAAGATTGCCAATTAGTCCTTTCGCATTACACATCATCCAGTCTAGGAGGGCCAGCTCCCTAGTAGGTTCCTCAACATATTGGTCTGGAAAACCATCCCTAATACATTGCAGGAAATCCTCCTCCACCGCATTGCTACCAGTTTGGTTAGCCCAATCAATATGTAGATTGAAGTCACCCATGATAACTGCTGTACCTTTATTGCATGCATCCCTAATTTCTTGTTTGATGCTGTCCCCAACCTCACTACGACTGTTTGGTGGTCTGTACACAACTCCCACTAGCGTTTTCTGCCCTTTGGTATTCCGTAGCTCCAACCATACTGATTCCACATCATCCAAGCTAATGTCCTTTCTTACTATTGCATTCATTTCCTCGTTAACCAGCAATGCCACTCCGCCTCCTTTTCCTTTCTGTCTATCCTTCCTAAATGTTGAATACCCCTGGATGTTGAGTTCCCATGTCTCCGTGATGCCAATTACATCATACCCGTTAACTGCTATCTGCACAGTTAATTCATCTACCTTATTCCCAAATACTCCTCGCATTGAGGCACAGAGCCTTTAGGCTTGTCTTTCTAACACACTTTGCCCCTTTAGAATTTTGCTGCAATGTGGCTCTTTTTGCTTTTTGCCTGAGGTTTCTCTGCCCTCCACTTTTACTTTTCTTCCTTCTATCTTTTGCTTCTGCCCCATTCTACTTCCCTCTGTCTCCCTGCATAGGTTCCCATCCCCTTGCCATATTAATTTAACTCCTCCTCAACAGCACTAGCAAACACTCCCTCGAGGGCATTGGTTCTGGTTCTGCCCAGGTGCAGACATTTCGGTTTGTACTGGTCCCACCTCCCCCAGAACCAGTTCTAATATCCCAGGAATTTGAATCCCTCCCTTCTGCACCACTCCTCAAGCCACGTATTCATCTGAGCTATCCAGCGATTCCTACTCTGACTAGCATGTGGCACTGGTAGCAATCCTGAGATTACTACTTTTGAGTTCCTACTTTTTAGTTGAGCTCCTAGCTCCCTAAATTCATCTTGCAGGACCTCATCCCGTTTTTTACCTATATCGTTGGTACCTATATGTACCACGACAACTGGCTGTTCACCCTCCCTTTTCAGGATGCCCTGCACCCGCTCCGAGACATCCTTGACCCTTGCACCAGGGAGGCAACATGCCATCCTGGAGTCTCGGTTGCGGCCGCAGAAATGCCTATCTATTCCCCTTACAATTGAATCCCCTATCACTATAGCTCTCCCACTCTTTTTGCTGCCCTTCTGTGCAGCAGAGCCACCCACGGTGCCATCAACTTGGCTGTTGCTGCCCTCCACTGATGAGTCATCCCACCAATAGTACCCAAAGCGGTGTATCTGTTTTGCAGGGGGATGACTGCAGGGGACCCCTGCACTACCTTCCTTGCACTGCTTTTCCTGTTGGTCACCCATTCGCTATCTGGCTGTGTACCCTTTACCTGCGGTGAGACCAACTCGCTAAACGTGCTATTCATGACAATCTCAGCATCGTGGATGCTCCAGAGTAAATCCACCTGCAGCTCCAGTGCCACAATGTGGTCCGTCAGGAGCTGCAGGTGGATGCACTTCCCACACACGTAGTCATCAGCGACACCGGAAGCATCCCTGACTTCCCACATAGTACAGGAGGAGCATAACACATGTCCGAGCACTCCTGCCATGACTTAACTCTTAGATAAACTTAATTTGGCAACAACAATGCTAAATGTTACTTACTGATAAAGAAAAGAAAAAGAAAAAAGAAAAACTACTTTCCAATCACCAGCCAATCACTTCCCCCTTGGCTGTGATGTCACCTTTCGATTTCTTTCAACTTCTTTTTTGACTTCTCTCCCAGCTGCAGCTGCACCGACTGGCCTATTGTAGGCCGCTCGCCTCCCGAACTCCCGCCTCTCGACGCTCCCCGGACTGCTCGCTGACGGGCCTCTTGTAGGCCACTCGCCTCCCGAACTCCTGCCTCTCGACGCTGTGGTGTATTTCGACATTCAAAAGGCTTTTGACAAGGTCCCACACAAGAGATGGTGTGCAAAATCAAAGCGTATGGTATTGGGGTTAATGTACTGACATGGATAGAGAACTGGTTGGCAGACAGGAAGCAGAGAGTCGGGATAATCGGGTCCTTTTCAGAATGGCAGGCAGTGACTAGTGAGGTGCTGGGACCCCAGCTATTTACAATATACATTAATGATTGAGATGAAGGAATGGAGTGTAATATTTCCAAGTTTGCAGATGACACTAAACTGGGTGGCAGTGTGAGCTGTGAGGAGGATGCTAAAAGGCTGCAGGGTGACTTGGACAGGTTAGGTGAGTGGGCAAATGCATGGCAGATGCAGTATAATGTGGATAAATGTGAAGTTATCCACTTTGGGGGCAAAAACACGAAGGCAGAATATTATCTGAATGGTGGCAGATTAGGAAAGGGGGAGGTGCAACGAGACCTGGGTGTCATGGTTCATCAGTCATTGAAGGTTGGCATGCAGGTACAGCAGGCGGTGAAGAAGGCAAATGGTATGTTGGTCTTCATAGCTAGGGGATTTGAGTATAAGAGCAGGGAGGCCTTACTGCAGTTGTACAGGGCCTTGGTGAGAACATAAGAACAGAAGAATTAGGAACAGGAGTAGGCCATCTAGCCCCTCGAGCCTGCTCTGTCATTCAACAAGATCATGGCTGATCTGGCCGTGGACTCAGCTCCACTTACCCTCCCGCTCCCCGTAACCCTTAATTCACTTATTGGTTAAAAATCTATCTATCTGTGAATACATTCAATGAGCTAGACTCAACTGCTTCCCTGGGCAGAGAATTCCACAGATTCACAACCTTCTGGGAGAAGAAATTCCTTCTCAACTCGGTTTTAAATTGGCTCCCCCATATTTTGAGGCTGTGCCCCTTAGTTCTAGTCTCCCCGACCAGTGGAAACAACCTCTCTGCCTCTATCTTGTCTATCCCTTTCATTATTTTAAATGTTTCTATAAGATCACCCCTCATCCTTCTGAACTCCAACGAGTAAAGACCCAGTCTACTCAATCTATCATCATAAGATAACGCCCTCATCTCCAGAATCAGCCTAGTGAATCGTCTCTGTACTCCTCCAAAGCTAATATATCCTTCCTTAAGAAAGATGACCAAAACTGCACGCAGTACTCCAGGTGTGGTCTCAACAATACCCTATAAAGTTGCAGAAGGACCTCCCTGCTTTTGTACTCCATCCCTCTCGCAATGAAGGCCAACATTCCATTCGCCTTCCTGATTACCTGCTGCACCTGCAAACTAACTTTTTGGGATTCATGCACAAGGACCCCCAGGTCCCTCTGCACCTCAGCATGTTGTAATTTCTCCCCATTCAAATAATACTCCCTTTTACTGTTTTTTTCCCCAAGGTGGATGACCTCACACTTTTCGACATTGTATTCCATCTGCCAAACCTTAGCCCATTCGCTTAACCTATCTAAATCTCTTTTCAGCCTCTCTGTGTCCTCTACACAACCCGCTTTTCCACTAATCTTTGTGTCATCTGCAAATTTTGTTACACTATACTCTGTCCCCTCTTCCAGGTCATCTATGTATATTGTAAACAGTTGTGGTCTCAGCACCAATCCCTGTGGCACACCACTAACCACCGATTTCCAACCCGAAAAGGACCCATTTATCCCGACCCTCTGCTTTCTCTTAGCTAGCCAATTCTCTATCCTTGCTAATACATTTCCTCTGACTCCGCGTACATTTAACTTCTGCAGTAACCTTTTGTGTGGCACCTTATCGAATGCCTTTTGGAAATCTAAATACACCACATCCATTGGTACACCTCTATCCACCATGCTCATTATATCCTCAAAGAATTCCAGTAAATTAGTTAAACATGATTTCCCCTTCATGAATCCATGCTGCGTCTGCTTGAATGCACTATTCCTATCTAGATGTCTCGCTATTTCTTCCTTAATGATAGCTTCAAGCATTTTCCCCACTACAGATGTTAAACTAACCAGCCTATGGTTACCTGCCTTTTGGCTGCCCCCTTTTTTAAACAGAGGCGTTACATTAGCTGCTTTCCAATCCACTGGTACCTCCCCAGAGTCCAGAGAATTTTGGTAGATTATAACGAATGCATCTGCTATAACTTCCGCCATCTCTTTTAATACCCTGGGATGCATTTCATCAGGACCAGGGGACCTGTCTACCTTGAGTCCCATTAGCCTGTCCAGCACCACCCCGCTAGTGATAGTGATTATCTCAAGGTCCTTCCTTCCCACATTCCCATGACGAGCAATTTTAGGCATGGTTTTTGTGTCTTCCACTGTGAAGACCGAAGTAAAATAATTGTTTAAGGTCTCAGCCATTTCCACATTTCCCATTATTAAATCCCCCTTCTCATCTTCTAAGGGACCAACATTTACTTTAGTCACTCTTTTCCGTTTTATATATCGGTAAAAACTTTTACTATCTGTTTTTATGTTTTGCGCAAGTTTACTTTCGTAATCTATCTTTCCTTTCTTTATTGCTTTCTTAGTCATTCTTTGCTGTCGTTTAAAATTTTCCCAATCTTCTAGTTTCCCACTAACCTTGGCCACCTTAAACGCATTGGTTTTGAATTTGATACTCTCCTTTATTTCCTTGGTTGTCCACGGCTGGTTATCCCTTCTCTTACCGCCCTTCTTTTTCACTGGAATATATTTTTGTTGCGCACTATGAAAGAGCTCCTTAAAAGTCCTCCACTGTTCCTCAATTGTGCCACCATTTAGTCTGTGTTTCCAGTCTACTTTAGCCAATTCTGCCCTCATCCCACTGTAGTCCCCTTTGTTTAAGCATAGTATGCACATTTGAGACACTACTTCCTCACCCTCAATCTGTATTGCAAAATCAACCATACTGTGATCACTCATTTCGAGAGGATCTTTTACTGGGAGATCGTTTATTATTCCTGTCTCATTACACACAACCAGATCTAAGATAACTTGCTCCCTTGTAGGTTCTGTAACATACTGTTCTAAGAAACAATCCCGTATGCATTCTATGAATTCCTTCTAAAGGCTACCTCGTGCGATTTAATTTGACCAATCGATATGTAGGTTAAAATCCCCCATGATTACTGCCGTTCCTTTTTCACATGCCTCCATTATTCCCTTGATTATTGTCCGCTCCACCGTGAAGTTATTATTTGGGGGCCTATAAACTACGCCCCACCAGTGACTTTTTCCCCTTACTATATCTAATCTCCACCCACAATGATTCAACATTTTGTTCATTGGAGCCAATATCGTCTCTCACAACTGCCCTGATATCATCCTTTATTAACAGAGCTACCCCACCTCCTTTCCCTTCTTGTCTATCTTTCCGAATTGTCAGAAACCCCTGTATGTTTAATTCCCAGTCTTGACCACTCTGCAACCACGTTTCTGTAATGGCCACCAAATCATACCCATTTAGAATGATTTGTGCCGTCAACTCATTTACTTTATTTCGAATGCTGCATGTGTTTAGGTAGAGTGTTTTAATACTAGTTTTTAAACCATGGTTTTTAGTTTTGATACCTCCTACAGACCTTTTATATTCATACATATTGTCCCTTCCTATCACATTGTGGTTTACACTTACCTTGGGTTTTTTGCCTTGGGTTTCTCTGCCCTCCACTTTTACTCATCTCCTTTCTGTCTTTTGCTTTTGTCTCCATTTTGTTTCCCTCTGTCTCCCTGCATTGGTTCCCATCCCCCTGCCATGTTGGTTTAACTCCTCCCCAACAACACGAGCAAACACTCGCCCTAGGACATTGGTTCTGGTCCTACCCAGGTGCAGACCGTCCGGTTTATACTGGTCCCACCTCCCCCAGATCCGGATCCAATGCCCCAGGAATTTGAATCCCTCCGTGTTGCACCACTGCTCAAGCCACGTATTCATCTGAGCTATCCAGCGATTCCTACTCTGACTAGCACGTGGCACTGGTAGCAATCCTGAGATTACTACTGTTGAGGTCCTACATTTTAATTTAGCTCCTAGCTCCTTAAATTCGTTTCGTAGGACCTCATCCCTTTTTTTACCTATATCGTTGGTACCGATGTGCACCACGACAACTGGCTGTTCACCCTCCCTTTTCAGAATGTCCTGCACCCGCTCCAAGACATCCTTGACCCTTGCACCAGGGAGGCAACATTCCATCCTGGAGTCTCGGTTGCGGCCGCAGAAACGCCTATCTATTCCCCTTAAAATTGAATCCCCTGTCACTATCGCTCTCCCACTCTTTTTCCTGCCCTCCTGTGCAGCAGAGCCACACACGGTGCCATGAACTTGGCTGCTGCTGCCCTCCTCTGATGAGTCATCCCCCTCAACAGTACTCAAAGCGGTGTATCTGTTTTGCAGAGGGATGACCGTAGGGGACCCCTGCACTACCTTCCTTGTACTGCTCTTCCTGCTGGTCTTCCATTCCCTAACAGGCTGTGGACCCTTCACCTGCGGTAAGACCAACTCGCTACATGTGCTACTCATGTCATTCTCAGCATCGTGGATGCTCCAGAGTAAATCCACCCTCAGCTCCAATTCCGCAACGCGGACCGTCAGGAGCTGAAGACAGATACACTTCCCACACACGTAGTCGTCAGGGACACCGGAGGCGTCCCTGATTTCCCACATAGTACATGAGGAGCATAACACTTGTCCGATCTCGTCTGCCATGACTTAACCCTTAGATTAACTTAAATTGGCAACAATAGTGCTAACAGTTACTCACTGATATAGAAGAGTAAAAAGAAAAACTACTTACCAGTCACCAGCCAATCACTTACCCCCTTGGCTGTGATGTCACCTTTCTATTTATTTCTACTTCTTTTTTGCCTTCTCCCTGTAGGTGCACCGGCTGGGTCTTTTGTAGGCCTCTCTGACTCACGGACTACCGACTCAGCGACGCACCTCCCGACCTCGCGGCCTTTTGTTGGCCTCTCTGACTCACGGACTCCCGACTCAGCGACGCACCTCCCGACCTCGCGGCCTTTTGTAGGCCTCTCTGACTCCAGGCCTCACCTGGAATATTGTGCTCAGTTTTGGTCTCCTAATCTGAAGAAGGACGTTCTTGCTATTGAGGGAGTGCAGCAAAGGTTCACCAGACTGATTCCCAGGATGGCTGGACTGACATATGAGGAGAGACTGGATCCACTGGGCCTTTATTCATTAGAAGGATGCGAGGGGATCTCATAGAAACATATAAGATTGTGACGGGACTGGACAGGTTAGATGCGGGAAGAATGTTCCCGATGTTGGGGAAGTCCAGAACCATGGGACACAGTCTTAGGATAAGGGGCAGGCCATTTAGGACTGAGATGAGGCGAAACTTCTTCACTCAGAGAGTTGTTAACCTGTGGAATTCCCTGCCGCAGAGAGTTGTTGATGCCAGTTCATTGGATATATTCAAGAGGGAGTTAGATATGGCCCTTATGGCTAAAGGGATCATGGGGTATGGAGAGAAAACAGGAAATGGGTACTGAGGGAATGATCAGCCATGATCTTATTGAATGGCGGTGCTAGCTCGAAGGGCCGAATGGCCTACTCCTGCACCTATTTTCTATGTTTCTATGTTTCTATGGTACAGCCCTGCCCTCTGTTCCGTGCTTGTCAGTGTTTGCAGCACTTCAATGCTGTAGAACACTGACAACACAAATGTCACAATAAAGTTGGTCAGGGTCCCTTTAAGAAAACCGGCTGCTGACGCGTTATGAATGATGTCACTAAACCCGCTTCCTATTATTGGACCGGGAAACTTGCTGGCTGGCCTTAACAAGCCCCAGCTAGGGAAAATAATTTTAGACAGCAGGATGGAGGTGGCATGAGGTCAGGACTCACCACCGATATCGCCTGCCATGGACCCACTGAGGTGAGCTAAATCCTGGCCATACTGTCTATCTCTCAGTAACTTAACCAGTGGCCGCAAATGGCTTTTTATGATAGTCCGTCATCACCCTTTGTACATATGCTTGTACTTCTAGATGTGAATGGCCATCAAAGCAAAAAAAAAAATATTGGAGAACTTGCAAATACTAGATATAGTGCCATTTATTTTAATTTATAGATGTTTCAAAGGAGCTACAGATGCTTTCTAATGATAGACTGTCTTTTCAAGTTAAAATTAAGACTTCATATTAAGAAATCTCTGAAGGCATGCTGCAATTATTAACTCTCCACCCCATTTAGTATACCACCTCTTTGTAAGCCATACTAATAATTTTCTTGTCAGTCTCTCCTTCCTCTTTTGTATTTTCTCAAAAGTTGTGTATTTCCTCAGTGACATTTACAGGATCCAGAGAAGCTCGCGGAGAAACAAGTACTGCACATGCTGTTTATATAAAGATTTAATAAAAATTGAACATTAAAATAAAAAATCCTTTCAATGTTGGCAACAGTTAAGTTAAGTGTTGGCTCATAGGTAAAGGAGGTCATAACCAACTCATGACATGACTGTGGGGAGAACAGACTGTACATTACATGGCTGTGTAGTCACCAAACAACATGCAAAATGTATATTTTGCAACCATAAGGAATGCTACTCCATTTGAAATAAAACTTCAAGCACTTGAAGCTAGCCATACTCTCCACTCCCAATGGATTTACAGAAACAACTTGACAAGGAGCAATCAGCATTCAGTCATCTGGCCGAGTATTTTCAAAATTACTACTCAATAAGCAGGGATATCAATTTGAGTTGATCTGAACCAGAACCTAAGTTGAATCATTTCCTGAATAAGAAATGCATTTCTTTGTTGCTAAGCAAAAATGCTACAACACTTACTGATCTGTTTTTCATAAAATTTGAAAACTATAACATAAACTTGGTAATGAAGTAGCTGCTGGACATCTAATCCCATTACACAGTTGAGCTGTACCATTATGAATAATGATGCATTTCTGAAAAACTTCAAAACTGATAACATGAGCAATAGAACATGCGTGCTACTTAATTAATCATTTCTGCTCAGCCTGGAGCTATTAAAGTTCACTAAATCAAGAGAGTCTTTGATTTTCAATTTACAATCTATATGTTTTCTGGCACATGTACATGAATTTTGAAAGATGTTGGGAGTACATCCGAGAATAGACGATGTTCGTAAAATTACATTTCCTGCAATTGTGGCTGTTGGTTATATTAATATAGATTTTTCCTCCTTTGACATACTGGTTCTTGAAAACTGGATAAATGGATGCCTGTCTTCCTCGTTGACCCTCACCTTCATCGATGAAACATATTTACCAGATGTTCCCCAGTGATGGATTATGGTTGTCCATTGGAAGTCACAAGTCAGGTTTTGTAAACTTACTGTAGTTTTTATCAAGTGCTCAACAAAATGAAAATGATTGAACAGGCTGTTTCCAAACCAAAAGGATTAATAGGAGGACGGGCTGTACCAGAACTTTCCTTTTCTTCCGATCATCACTATCACCCACACAAATGGAAACTCTGGTTTGAGTGTCATCAAGAGAAAGGGATGAAGATCTCATATAAAAGAACAAAGGTTAAATTAGGACCTCGTTCACTTCCAGTATAAATTTCTCCATAGCATAGAAATAATCTTGAAATATTAATTCAAAGTGACCACTGCATTTCTAAGTGGCCCAGAGCTACAGAGGAAGAAAATCGAAATCTAAGGCACCAACACCGAGGGGGTGAAATTGCCCATTTTTAAAGCCCTATTAATGCCTCTGGGGGGCATAAATGGGGCGCAATGAGGTTGTCGCCCAGAGGAAGGGGCCGATAGTGCCTCCGGAGGTTTGGGGAGGCATTGTGTCGTTAGCACCGCGGCCCGTGATTAGCCATGACATCATCGCGTGTATGCCGACCCCTCACGGCCCCGCACTGACCCCTTTGTGCTCTGCAGGGGAAATTGCCCTGCAGAGCGGCAAGGATGGTGCTGGCGATGTCACCACCAGCTTCGCGGGTCGCGGGACGGACATCCGCCACTGGGGTGCCCCTTAAAGGGGAGGCCGTTTGCGCCATGGGCTGCCATATTTTTCTGTCAACCAACTCTTCTATCGGTGCGACAATGGTGGCCCTCGCCTCGACCAGGCGACCATCCTGCAGCCCGTCACTCCGTTTTGGGTGCCAAGCCTGGTCGCACACTGCCCTAGTGGCCTAGTGGAGGCCATCAGAGGCGTTGCAGCATGAGCAGTGGCTGTCCCCTTTAAGTGAAGGGATGTGGTGTTGAAGTGGGTCAGCGCCCCAGTAGCGCCCTGGTTACCGCATCCAAAGTAAGTGGAGCGCGCGAGATTAAGGGGCGGTAAGGGCTATTCCGCGCCGGGCACAGAAAGTCCCGGCCACAGATGGTTACCGCCCCCAATCAGGATGCAGGGCAATTTTGCCCCCACAGATAGTACTAAATCACTAAAACACCCTGGGGGTGAAATTCCTCTGCACCCAAATTGGGGGCGGTAACCATCTGTGGCCGGGATCTTCTGAGCCCGGTGCAGAGCTCCTGCCCCCATCGCGGAATTGCCATTACCGCCCCTCAAAGAAAGTGGAGCGCAATCTCGCACACACCACTTCCTTCGGGGGCATTAACCAGGGTGCTACTGGGGCGCTAAAGGGGAGGGCCACTGCGCACTCTGCAAGGCCTCTGTTGGCCTCAACTAAGCTTCCAGGGCAGAGTGCGACCGGGCCTGCAGCCCAGAACCCAAAACGGTGTGCTGGGCTGCACAATGGCAGCCCGGACCACGCTAGGGCCACCAGCGCAGAGCCGACCCAACAGTCGGTCGGCAAAAGAAGGTGGCCTCGCGGCGCTGGTGCCTTCCCCTTTGAGGAGCGCCCCGATAGCGCATGTCAGTCAGGTGTTAACCTACGCTCGCCCCAACCTCGCGGCCCCTTGGGCAATTCCACCCGCGGGGCGTTAAGGGGTCGCCATGCTTGGTGATAATGTCATTGCTGGTTAAACGGCGACCTGGGGCACTAACCGCGGGGCACGCCACTGTTTTAGCAGCGTTTCCACAAACTCCCAGGCAATTTCCCGAGAGACGGTAGCGCCCCCCTCCCCCGGTTGAAAAGTCTCCTCCGCCCCATTAGAGCCCCCCTGCCCACTCTCACACAAATACCACTGCTGCAAGCCTCAAACCCACATCTCACACCTTGCATCAATGTCTGCTATTCATAAGAACATAAGAAAAATGAACATATGGCCCCTCGAGCCTGCTCCACCATTCAATAAGATCATGGCTGATCTGATCATAGACTCAGCTCCACTTCACCGCACATTCCCCATAACCCCTTATCCCCTTATCGTTTAAGAAACTGTCTATTTCTGTCTTAAATTTATTTAATGTCCCAGCTTCCACACCTCTCTGAGGCAGCAAGTTCCACAGATTTACAACCCTCTGAGAGAAGAAATTTCTCCTCATCTCTGTTTTAAATGACCTTATTCTAAGATCATGCCCTCTAGTTCTAGTCTCCCGCATCAGTGGAAACACCCTCTCTGCATCCACCTTGTCAAGCCCCCTCATAATCTTATACGTTTCGATAAGATCACCTCTCATTCTTCTGAACTCCAATGACTAGAGGCCCAACCTACTCAACCTTTCCTCATAAGTCAACCCCTCATCCCCAGAATCAACCTAGTGAACCTTCCCTGAACTGCCTCCAAAGCAAGTATATCCTTTCGTAAATATGGAAACCAAAACTGCACGCAGTATTCCAGATGTAGCCTCACCAATATCTTATATAGCTGTAGTAAGACTCCCTGCTTTTATACTATACATCCCCTTTGCAATAAAGGCCAAGATACCATTGGCCTTCCTGATCACTTGCTGTACCTGCATGCTATCCTTTTGCGTCTCATGCACAAGTACCCCCAGGTCCCGCTGTACTGCGGCACTTTGCAATCTTTCTCCATTTAAATAATAACTTGCTCTTTGATTTTTTTCTGCCAAAGTGCATTCCCTCACACTTTCCAACATTATACTCCATCTGCCAAATTTTTTGCCCACTCACTATCTGTCTATGTCCTTTTGCAAATTGTTTGTGTCCTCCTCACACATTGCATTTCCTCCCATCTTTGTATCGTCAGCAAACTTGGTTACGTTACACTCAGTCCCTTCTTCCAAGTCGTTAATGTAGATTGTAAATAGTTGGGGTCCCAGCACTGATCCCTGCAGCACCCCACTAGTTACTGGTTGCCAACCAGAGAATGAACCATTTATCCGGACTCTATGTTTTCTGTTAGTTAGCCAATCCTCTATCCATGCTAATATATTACCCCCAATCCCGTGAACTTTTATCTTGTGCAGTTACCTTTTATGTGGCACCTTGTCAATTGCCTTCTGGAAGTCCAAATATACCACATCCACTGGTTCCCCTTTATCCACCCTGCTCAAAGAATTCCAGCAAATTTGTCAAACATGACTTCCCCTTCATAAATCCATGCTGACTCTGCCTGACCGAATTTTGCTTTTCCAAATGTCCTGTTACTGCTTCTTTAATAATGGACTCCAACATTTTCCCAACCATAGATATTAGGCTAACTGGTCTATAGTTTCCTGCTTTTTGTCTGCCTCCTTTTTTAAATAGGGGCGTTACATTTGATATTTTCCAATCTGCTGGGACCTCCCCAGAATCCAGGGAATTTTGGTAAATTACAACTAATGCATCCACAATCCCTGCCGCTACTTCTCTTAATAGGATGCAAGCCATCAGGTCCAGGGATTTATCTGCCTTTAGTCCCATATTCACATCACTCAAACACATTGCACCACACTCACTGACACACTTACCTTTCTCGTGCAGACCAAAGTGGCTCACAGGTGGGGGTGAAGACATCTGCAGAACTTTAGTGCACTGGAGAAGGCCGTGCTGGAGTTAAGTAGAGGGGCCGTCTCTGAGGCCGTGGCGAGCGGTGAGGTTGAAAGCATTGCTGACATCTAATAAGAACATAAGAAATAGAAGCAGGAGTAGGTCACCTAGCCCCTCAAGCCTGCTCCGCCATTCAATAAGATCATGGCTAATCTGATCATGGACTCAGCTCCACTTCCCTGCCCACTCTCCATAACCCTTTATTCCCTTATCGCACAAAAATCTGTCTATCTCATCCTTAAATATATTCAATGACCCAGCCTTCACAGCTCTCTAGGGCAGAGAATTCCATAGATTTACAACCCTCTAAGAAAATAAATTTCTCCTCATCTCAGTTTTAAATGGACGGCCCCTTATTCTAAAACTATGCTCCCTAGTTTTAGTTTCCCCTATGAGTGGAAATATCCTCTCTGCATCCACCTTGTCGAGCCCCCTCATTATCTTATATGTTTCGATAAGATCACCCCACATTCTTCTGAACTACAATGGGTAGAGGCCCAACCTACTCAACCTACTCAACCCATCCAACTTCCTCCTCATGGCACAATCTCTTCTCAGTTACAAGCTGTTGATAATGTATCATGCACAGCTTTCTTTCCACCCACCCCTCATCTCACCACAACCTGACCTTCATGCCTTTCTCCTTTCAGATATCCAAGAAATGCCAGCAGCACGAACAGTCACTGACGAAGTAGAGGAAGAGAGTGATGGAGGAGAGGCAGCATCACTCAAAACGACACTGCCAGGCACCAGCTCAGAAAATTTCACTGCACAAACCTTAGAGGGTAGTATCGAGGTGCGATCTGCACATTGTTACTGGACATGAGTGGGCTGCAGCCTGGCTGGGGGAAAGGGTAGCTCGGGTGCCAGCTCCCCAGAGAGTGAGTTCTCACTTGGGTTCCGCTGCACACGACTCAGAATTTTTTCTTTCGTTCAAGGAATGTGGGCATCGCTGGCAAGGCCAGCATTTATTGCACATCCCTAATTGACCTTGAGAAGATGGTGGTGAGCAGCCTTCTTGAACCGCTGAAGACCGTGTGGTGAAGGTACTCCCGCAGTGCTGTTGGGGAGGTTGTTCCAGGATTTTGACCCAGTGACGATGAAGGATCGGCAATATATTTCCAAGTCAGGATGGTGTATGACTTGGAGGGGAACGTGGAGGTAATGATGTTCCCATGTGCCTGCTGCCTTTGTCCTTCTAGGTGGTAGAGGTCGTGGGTTTGGGAGATGCTGCCGAAGAAGCCTTGGCAAGTTGCTATAGTGCATCTTGTAGATGGTACAGACTGCAGCCACGGTACTTTGGTGATGGAGGGAGTGAATGTTTATGGTGGTGGAAGGGGTGCCAATCAAGTGGGCTGCTTCGTCCTGGATCATGTCGAACTTCTTGAGTGTTGTTGGAGCTGCACACATCCAGGCAAGTGGAAAGTATTCCATCACACTCCTGACTTGTGCCTTGTAGATGATGGAAAGTCTTTGGGGACTCAGGAGGTGAGACACTCGCCGCAGAATACCCAGCCTCTGACCTGCTCTTCTGGTTACAGTTTTTACATGGCTGGCCCAGTTAAGTTTCTGGTCAATGGTGATCCCAGGATATTGATGGTGGGAGATTCGGTGATGGTAATGCCGTTGAAAGTCAAGGGGCAGTAGTTCGACTCTCACTTGTTGGAGATAGTCATTGCTTGGCACTTATGTGGCACGAATGTTACTTGCCACTTATCAGCCCAAGCCTGAATGTCATCCAGGTCTTGCTACATGCGGGCATAGACTGCTTCATTATCTGAGGAATTGCGAATGGCACTGAACACTGCAATCATCAGCGAACATCCCCACTTCTGACCTTATGATGGAAGGAAGATCATTGATGAAGCAGCTGAAGATGATTGGGCCCAGGATACTGCCCTGAGGAACTTCTGCAGTGATGTCCTGGGGCTGTGATGATTGACCTCCAACCACCACAACCATCTTCCTTTGTGCTTGGTATGACTCCAGCCAATGGAGAGTTTTCCCCTGATTCCCATTGACTTCAGTTTTACTGGGGCTCCTTGGTGCCACACTCGGTCAAATGCTGACTTGATGTCAAGGGCAGTCACTCTCACCTCACCTCCGGAATTGAGCTCTTTTGTCCATGTTTGGACCAAGGTGGAACCCAAACTGGGCATCGGTGAGCAGGTTATTGGTGAGTAAGTGCCGTTTGATAGCACTGTTGGTGACACCTTCCATCATTTTGCTGATGATTGAGAGTAGACTGGGGCAGTAATTGGCCGAATTGGATTTGTCCTGCTTTTTGTGGACAGGACATACCTGGGCAGTTTTCCACATTGTCGGACAGGTGCCAGTGTTAGCTGTACTGGAACAGCTTGGCTAGAACCGCGGCTAGCTCTGGAGCACAAATCTTCAGCACAACAGCCGGGATGTTGTCGGGGCCCATAGCCTTTGTGGTATCCAATTCGCTAGGCCATTTCTTGATATCACTGGAAGTGAATCGAATTGACTGTAGACTGTCTTCTGTGATGGTGGGGACCTCAGGAGGAGGCCGATATGGATCATCCATTTGGCATTTCTGGCTGAAGATGATTGTAAACACTTCAGCCTTGTCTTTTGCACTCACGTGTTGGGCTCCGCCATCATTGAGGATGGGGATATTCATGGAACTTCCTCCTCCCGTTAGTTGTGTAATGGTTCACCACCATTCACGACAGGATGTGGCAGGACTGCAGAGCTTTGATTTGATCCATTGGTTGTGGGATTGCTTAAGCTCTGTCTGTAGCATGCTGCTTCTGCATTTTAGCATGCATGTAGTCCTGTGTTGCAGCTTCCCCAGGTTGGCACCTCAGTTTTAGGTCCACCTGGTGCTGCTCCTGGCATGCTCTGCTACACTTCTCGTTGAACCAGGGTTGGTCCCCTGGCTTGGTGGTAATGGTAGCGTGAGGGATATGCCGGGCCATGAGGTTACAAATTGTGGTGGAATATAATTGTGCTGCTGCTGTTGGCCCACAGCACCTCCTGGATGTCCATTTTTGAGCTGCTAGATCTGTTCTGAATCTATCCCATTTAGCACAGGCCCAGTCTGGCAGTTATGTCCTTCAATACTTGGCCAACTTGGTTAGTAATGGTGCTGCCTAGCCACTCTTGGTGATGGACATTGAAATCCCCCACCCAGAGTACATTCTGTGCCCTTGCTACTCTCAGTCCTTCTTCCAAATGGTGTTTAACATGGAGGAATACTGCTTCATCAGATGAGGGAGGGCGGTAGGTAGTAATCAGCAGGAGGTTTCCTTGCCCATGCTTGGCCTGAAGGCATTGGGTCCGGAGTCAATGTTGAGGATCCCCAGGGCCACTCCCTGCTGACTGTATACCACTGAGCCACCAGCTCGGGTGGGTCTGTCCTGCCGATGGGACAAGACATACCCAGGGATGGTGATGGAGAAGTCTGGGACATTGGCTGAAAGGTATGATTCTATGAGAATGACTATGTCAGGCTGTTGCTTGACCAATCTGTGAGACAGCTCTCCCAATTTTGACACGTGCCCAGATGTTGGTGAGAAGGACTTTACAGGGTCTACTGGGCTGGGTGGGCAGTGGCCAGTACAGAGGTCGAAGCCGGGTGGTCCATCCATTTAATTCTTATTATTGATATTTGTAGCAGTTGTGTACATCTGGGTGGCTTGCTCGGCCATTTGAGAGGGCAGTTAAGAGTCAACCACATTGCTGTAGTCTGGAGTCAGATATAGGCCAGACTGGGTAAGGATGGCAGATTTCCTTCCCTAATTATACTAGATTTTTATTCTAGATTTATTTAATTAACTGAATTTAAATTCCCCAGCTGCCATGCTGGGATTTGATCTCATATCTCTGGATCATTATTCCAGGTCTCTGGATTACTAGTCCAATGACATTACCATGATGCTAATGTCATTGGACTTTGATGGGATGGCTTTCAGAAGAAGGGTGATGGGCATGAACACAGAAATTCTTGTTGCAATGGCAGCCCTACCAGAGAGCCTCTCGTCAATGTCAAGGAGTATGACGGAGTCCAGCTCCAAAATTACACGGGGCTTTGTGCGGAGTTTGGTGCCCATGATTTCCAGGATGGAAGTGATGGGCCACTCCATTAGAACATTTGTGGATCAACGTTCTCCTTAAATGCTCCAGGGATCCCGCGCTGCAGGCTTGCCGGCTTTTCAATGCAAAAACTGCGCATGCGCGTTGCCAAAAATAATTACAGAGAATATTGTTGTGAACACAATCATGATACTGGGTGTGATGGGCGATATCACAGAGTCAATTGCAGCACAAGTGGAAGTGACCCATTTGAGTGCTGCGCTGGAAACTCAGACTGCTCTCATGCAGGCTCAGTTTGGTGCCACGCAAGATCAGACTGATGCCATCTTGGCTGGGTTTACGTGTGTGGAAAGGGGCTTGCAGTGTCTCACAGCAGTCCAGCAATCTGTCCTCCCAACAGATTACTAGGATTTCTGAGGCACTGCCGCAGGAGAGTGGCAGTGGCTCCGTGGAGCACGAACCTGCTGTCCTCTCTCAGGATGACAGCATTCGTACTCTCACCACTGCCACTCTGCCAGTGCCCTTGTTGTTGCCTGCCAGCCTAGGACAGTCCACAGCCAGGCCTTCTAGGCCCAGAGCTGCTCGAGGTCATCCTGCAAGGCCATCTGCAGTGTCCCCCATTGAAAGTCAGCAGCCTTCCACCAGCCATGCTGCAGACACTGGGGTAGCACTGTGTAGGAGCACTTCTTTTTAGGCAGTCCCCCAGAGTCGAGGATGACTTGCTTCCACACTAATATGAGTTCTCAGGTGTCTCTGTCACAGGTGGGGCAGATGGTGGTTGGAGGAACAGGTGGTGGGGTGCTAGGGTTATCATGCGCTCCTTCCGCTGTTTGCATTTAGCTTCCGTGTGCTCCCGGCGAAGAAACTTGAGGTGTTCGGCACCTTCCCGGATGCTTCTCCTCCATTTTGAGCAGTCTTGAGCCAGGGATTCCCAGGTGTCGCTGGGGATGTTGCACGTTATAAGGCCCTTACTGCATGATGGTCTGCTCAATGAGGTTTCTTGTGGCAGAATGGATTTCATTATATGAGTGCATTTCAGGATTGATATGCAGCACCTGCAAAGCCACGTGGGTGCAGTCGATGGTGCCCAGCAACATGGGGAAGCCCGGTATCCTGGCAAAACCACATGCACGCTCTCTCTGTTGACAATGAACTTCCTTCTCCAGGAATACAGAGCCTCTGTGACCTCCCAGATGCAGCAATGGATGGCGAACTGGGAGATGTTAGCTATGTCTCCTGCTCCAGACTGGAAGGATCAGGTGGCAAAAAAACTGAGGGTCATGATGACCTTGAGGGCCACTGGCAGCACCATCATTGCCCTGCTCTGAGGCTGCAGGTCTGGTTCCAAGGGGATGCAGAGTTCTGTGACCCCCGTCTTTGGTGAAGCGGAGCCTCTGAATGCACTGCTCTTGGCTTAAGTGCAGGTAGGAAAAGTGCTCTCAGTAAGGCCTCCTGCTGGGTGCTCACCTCCCACTCCTCCTTCCTCTTTTTTGCTGCCTCTTCTCCATCTCCCTGTCATGCTCCAGCCCAGGGGAACTGCAAGTAGAGCCCTGATGAATGGGAGCAAGTGGTGTGAGCAGACCCCTTGAAATCAGAATCAAGGCCTTCTGCACTTGCAGCACCACTCCCTGTCACCTCACCAACTTTAAATAACTGTAGAAAGCTCCAAACACTTGCACAAACTTACACAGTGCCAGCAAAAATCAAAAAGCAAATTATCCGCAAGTTGTTAATGATCCCTTTAACTACTGCAGGTAGGGTCCCTCTTGCAGCTGAACCCATTCAGCTGTGTGTGTTTTGGAAAGGGCATACAGTCGAACAACAACGTCCAAAATAGCAGGTCGATCATCAAATCAGCGTTGATCACTGATCAACGTCACACACTGCCTCGTTAGCATTCTTCTGGCAAACGCAGGCAACGGCCGTGCTGCCCACCTGCCCAAAATGGCGGCGGCCGCAGAGGGCGCCGGAAGCAGGCAGAGATGAGGCAGCTGTCAATTTTTGCCGACACCGGCCTTAACAGCCTAAGGTGACGAGTTTCACAGCTTCTGTGTTCAGAGGACAGACTGGGATGAAATCATCAGAGGTTCCATTAACGAGCAATTGCTCTTTGTTGATCTTGCAGACCCCTTGGTAATTTGTCCTTTTTTTGTCCCAGTTTCAAAAACAATGGAAAACTGCAATCACCATTCACTATGAAGTTAGTGAAAAATGATTCCTATTCTGTGGAGCAGGTACTGTGCAGGAGGAGTCCTGTAAATTAATGTAATTTAAAAAAAAAGGAAGATGATTTTGATTTAGGGGAAGGAACTCTGCTGTGAAGTAGATAGCACTGATGGTCCTTAACTGTTGTGATGCTTTCTGCTTTACTTCTGATCTCTCACAATATTAAGGGCCCAAGTTTCGGGCCGCGTCTAAAACGGCGCAGCCCGGACCTGGACGACCGTTTTTCGCGCCACAAAGTGCGCCTAAAAAAATCTCACCTATTCTCCAGCTCCCTGCAGGTTCTCTGGAGCTGGGCGCGGCGCAGCATGAGCTGTGGGGGGTGGAGCCAGGTCCTTGCGCTGAAAACAGTGCCGGGACCTCTGCACATGCGCGCTACAGTGGGCGCGCATGTGCAGTAGCTCCAGGCGCCCAAAACTGTGGGAGGGGTCCGAAGCACACAACCCCTAGCCCTGGCCAAATGGCCTCACTGGGGCTGTGTGGATAAGGCTCCTCCCACCCGACCGGACCCGACCCGACCCCCGCTCCCCCCCCCCCCCCCCGGCGACTCGACCTCCGCGCCCCCGCCCCCCCCCCGGACCTCTGCAACTCTCTCTTCCCCCCCTGCGACTCTCCCACCCCGACCTCCGCGACTCCCTTCCCGGACCTCCGTGACTCTTCTCCCCCACCCCGGACCTCCGCGACTCTCCCGCCCCCCCCGGACCTCCGCGACCCCCCCCGAGACCGACACCACCTACCGGTAAATCCAGCCCGAAGTCTTAGGCCCGGCCGTTCAGCCTCCTTCTCTCCCTTCCTCCCTCCCTCCTTCTCTCCCTCCCTCTCTCCTTCCCTCCCTCTCTCCTTCCCTCCCTCCCTCTCTCCTTCCCTCCCTCTATCCTTCCCGCCCTCCCTCCCTCTCTCCCTCCTTCCCTCTCTCCTTCCCTCCCTCCTGCCCTCCCTCCTCTCGCCTTCCCTCGCTCCCTCCTCCCCTCCCTCCTCTCTCCTTCCCTCCCTCCCTCCTCCCTCCCTCCCTCCTCTCCTCTCTCCCTCCTTCCCTCCCTCCTCTCTCCTTCCCTCCCTCCCTCTCTCCCTCCTTCCCTCTCTCCTTCCCTCCCTCCTTCCCTCCCTCCTCTCTCCTTCCCTCGTTCCCTCCTCTCTCCTTCCCTCTCTCCTCCCTCCTTCCCTCCCTTCCTCCTCTCTCCTTCCCTCCCTCCCTTCTCTCTCCTTCCCTCCCTCCCTCCTCTCTCCATCCCTCCCTCCATCCTCTCTCCCTTCTCCCCCTCTTCTCCCCCTCTCCCCCCTTCTCCTCCCCTCCTTCTCCTCACCCCTCCTCTCCTCCTCCCCCCACCCCCTCCTCCTCCCCCCCACCCCTCCTCCTCCTCCTCCCCCCCACCCCCCTCCCCTCCCCTATCTCTACCCCTCCCCTATCTCTACCCCTCCCCCCCACCCTCCCCCCCACTCCCCCCCATACCCCCCCTCCCCCCCATCTCCCCCCCACTTCCGTCCCCACTTCTCCCCCCCCACTTCTTCCCCCACAAAGCCCACCCCCACCCCCCACCTCCCCCCCTTCTCCCCCTCCCCCCCATCCCCCTTCTCCTCCTCCCCCCCTCACCCCCCTTCTGCCCCTCCCCTCGCTGTCAGAAACACAGACACTGACAGACAGAGAGTGAGAGACACACACACAGACAGACAGAGAGATAGAGACACTGACAGAGACACACTGGGGGGGGCCGTCCCAGCACGCTGTTGGAGGGCTCCCGGTGCTACAGTCGGTAAGTAGAAAATGTTTTATTTATTGATTTTTTAAATTTTTTTTATTTTTTATAAATTTTTTTTGATTGATTTATTGGTTGATTTATTGATGTATTTATCATTTATTATTGATGATGGCTCTTTATTTGTAAAACTGAAGTGTTTAATGTTTGTAAACTTCCCTTTAAACCCCCCCCTCCCCCTTCCCTACACCTAATTTGTAATCTACGCCTGATTTTCTAAAGTGTAGACAAGGTTTTTTCGAACGTACAAAAATCTTCACTTACTCCATTCTAAGTTAGTTTGGAGTAAGTTTTCACTGCCTAAACTTTGAAAACAGGCGTGAGTGGCCGGACACGCCCCCTTTTGAAAAAAAAATTCTGTTCCAAAATGAAACTGTTCTAACTGACTAGAACTCGAGCAAACTAAATGCCGAGAATTCAAATTTCTAAGATACTCCGTTCTACACCAGTTGCTCCAAAAAAACAGGAGCAACTCAGGCCGAAACTTGGCCCCTAAGATTGGTAACTTCTCCCAACCATTTCACTCAATGATATCATCAGCACTCACTGTTAGAATTACTGCAGTACACAACTGTTACATTCTCCAACCCTTCACCCCAACTCTGATTAAGTGAACAAGTGGCACATGGTTTAGTTTTGCTATCTGAATTAAAAACTCCTGTTTAGTGACATTATAGGATACATTTTATGAATGTTCTTTCACAGCAAAGAATGTTGGCTGCTGGAAGTACATATCAGGAATTAAGATGCAAAGGTTAGCAGGCCCTGTAAAGTCTGCTGACCTCCATTCCCAGATACCCAAATACGCATTCAGCAAGCAGGAGATGCTTCTTTCCCCAGTGGACCTCTGGAACAGGTTGCTGTCTCATGCGGTGGATGCTGATTTGTTGATTTCCTTCAAGCGAGAGCTGAACCTGTTTCTGCCTGGGCAGAGATCACCGCTTACAGAAGGTAGGTACTGCAGGGAATTCAGGACCCGAGTGATTTCCTGGACTCGTTTCGATTGTCTGGTTAGGTCGGAGAGGAATTTCTCAGATTTATTTTCCCCAAATTGGCCTGAATTTTATATTTTGCTTTTTGACTCTCCCAGGAGATGACATGGTTTTGAGTTTGGTGGTGAGTGTATATTTTGTGATACACAGGCTCAATGGTCCAGAGGGTCTTTACCTGTCCATCAATGTTCATATGTTTGTATGTTCACAAACAAAGCTGCACATCAGCAGTTGACCTGGAAAATCAAACCATACATGTAGTTTTAAATTGTATACCAAATTAATTAATTACATGCAGCACTTTTAGGAAGTTTTGACATTATCGGGGAAAAATTCCATTGTGCCCCATCTGGGGGTGGTAACGTCCGCAAGGCGGGATTTTTTTGCGGTCGGCACAGAAGTTTATTATAGAACAACAAATTAAAAAGCAACTTTAACATAGTAAAACATCTCAAAGTGCTTCACAGGAGCGTTATCAGACAATATTTGACACTAAGCCACAAGAGATGTTACCACAGGTGTCCAAAAGCTTGGTCAAAGAGGTGACTCACAGAAAGCTCAGATTCTAAGGAAACTTGGGACATATGAAACAGCAAAGTTCCAATATGCACCAATATGATCCTGAGATTCATTTCAGAATAACCTGCACAATGTGTGAACATACTGCATCAAGAGTTTTGAAGTGCTATACATTACTGGATACTAGAGATGTTAATGTGGGTTGTGGTGCACTGTATAACTTGTTTAATTAAAATGTAAGAAAATTATTTCAATGAAAGCAGCACATCCAATTTTGAAGATTGAATGCTAAATTCTGATCCACAATACAACGACATAAGAATTAGGGCAAGAAAGAACCAATAGGCCCACAAGGCTTATTTAACACATTGATACCAATAATCTACAGGAAAATTCATTGCACGTGGTATCAATGCTGCGTGATACTCAAATCATCACCTCAAATTACTCCCACCAGTACCACCAGTGATAAAGCTGCAGCCATAGTACTGTACTCTTGTATGGCTCACCATGCTCCCTCCAGATATAAACCAAGTTCAGACAGGCAAATACATTTTTATAATGTTGGTTGTATTTGCACAGTTTGAAAATTCCACACACATTGTTATACTTTACTGAAATCAGTCACAATGCTGAGATGAAAACTTTACAAAATTCTATTAATGTACATCTTTTAATGGTATAATTATGTGGTCGACAGTCCAACCTACATGAACATACACAACCAAACATACATGACATTCAGCAACTGCTTTCCAAATTTAAACACAGATTGGATATAACTACCGACATGTCATCCTGAACCCTTTGTGAAATGCTACTTTTGATGAACTATTCCTCAAAACCATAAAAAGAAAAAAAGTTGCTAAATCACATTGAGTTTAAGTTTGAATCCCAATTAATTCATAAATAATGTAGATCAGGAAAGTTTGGACGTCAAATTGATATATTCACAAAAATCTCAGCAAATTATGTTCCACAGTGCTGACAATCTCAGGATACATTATTTCCCGTTTTATAGTAATACTTTAATACATCGATATCTGTATTAAAAATATGCACGCACTTCCTGTTTACAAAACCCTATTTCATGTTCACGCTTTTGTGTAAAGTTTTTTCCAATATAAATTCCTATGTCCACATTTATATTGGAAACTGCCGATATAAACTGGTCACTTTGTAATTACTCCCCGTCAGTAGTGGTACTGAAGTGCTTCAGTTTTATGTCCCCAGCTCCTCAGTTTGCAATGCAGATAGACTGCTATGAGCTGATCAATTCTACTTCTTTGCTCCCAAATTGCCATCAGTTTTGCTGTTTAACTATAAATATCAAATCAAAGTATATAAAAATAAGGTCAAAATGTATGACATTCAAATAGGTACTGAATTACATATTCATACCTTGATTAATTATACCCCATTCTCCAACCCTGGGTTTTTAATCTGGCTTTTGCCTCTCCCAGGAGATCACATGGCTCCGGTTGGGGTGGAGTGTAGAATGTTTCAGTATAAGGGGTGTCGCAGTTGTGTGAGGTGGACTGGTTGGGCTGGGTGCTCTTTGTCTTTCCGTCATTGTTCATAAGTTTATACGTAACCTTTAGGGCTGCTGACCAAGGGTCATGCGGCTTTGTCGGCCGGCACGGACACAATGGGCCGAAATGGCCTCCTTCTGCGCTGTAAATTTCTATGTTTCTATGTTTCTAAGTCCCATCCCGCGCTGAAAAATTGGGGATACCGCCCACGAAAGGAAGTGGAGCACAAAATAACGCATTCCACTACCACTCTGGGGCGCTAACAGGGCAGAGGCAGCGAGAGAGGGACGCAGAGCTACGCACTGAGCCGCGTAGTATTGCCGCATAGGAGGGGCTCTCGCTTTCATCAAAGGGAAGGGCCCAGGCTGCCAACTCTGCGGGGTTCTACCTGGACCACCGGGGAGCAGGGTGCCTTGCCACCAGATCGGCACTTAGGCAGAGTGCCAGGCTGACAGATCGTGGCACAGACACCACGTTCAAAGCACCAATGGGGCGCTCAGGAAAATGCATACATTTTTTTCCAGCACCTCCCCTTTAAGCGAGCCTCCTGTTGCCCAGTTCATGTCCCCTAAAGTTGTCGCTGGCATCGCTCGACGCAGCTTCAGGAGATGATACCCAATTTAAGGTCCGGGGCGAAAACAGGGCACTGCGCACGGTGATGACATTGTCATCGCCGGCGCAATGGAGCGGGGTGCTACTGGTTACCGCTGCCACTAAACTCCCGCAGAATTTAGCGGGAGTTGTTAGCGGCGCCACGCCCAGTCAAAAAGTCCTTTGCGCCCTGTTAGCGCTCCCGGGGGCACTAACAGGAAACAAAAACAACCTGAATTTGTAACCCTATAAGTGCAAGTATTATTGCTTGAAACAATTTTAACAAATAGTTTATCAACTGCATGGTTTAAAGAATTTGTAATGTTTGATGATTGCATGCTTGCTGTTTCATAACAAAAAATAAAATTTACAGATGCAGTGAGTTGATTATATATTAGCAGTTTCCTCGTCCTTTTATTTTTGGCCTAAAGTGTCATATGTACCAGCTTTTGACATGTTAAAAACTAAAACCATTATCTTTGTGCACTTTGTTCAATTGCCAACAGCCATCTGATTCCCAGTGGAGAGATTGAGTTTCCCAGCATCCATCATTCAAAAATACCAGGATGTTATCTGATTGTTCAATGGCTAACATTTGGTGCACTGTTTTCTGCAAGTATCCAAATGATTTCCCTAAAGGTACATTTCAGAGGACTACTTTAAACAGCTGTCCTTTTGTACACTGGTTTTACCTCCTCCATTACTGCTGTAGTCATTCTTAATGTTGTAAGCACATTCATGTGTGAACATGTACTGTATCAACTTACTGATTATGCAGGCCTGCTATCATTTTCAACTCAACTTGAAAAATAAGGATGGTTGCCATAAAATGACACATACCTATTAGAATGTCAAAACTGAACAATGCCCTCTTTGTGTGGTGAGATCTTATTACAGTATAGACAATTATATTTAAATGTATCTTGTTCATCATCCAGACCAAATGTACCATAATAATATGATCAGAAAATAGACAGAGAATACATGCCAAAATCCTTTTAAATAAGTCTTAATCCAACAAGCATCTGATTGGGGTCTGATTAACTCAAAAATGATGAAAAAGCAACCATGTTATAATGTAGAAACCCAATGATGGATTTGTGCATGGGTCAGGCACCTGGCTGACCAAAACAAATCTATTTTCTGGCTAAATATTGTATCCAATGGGTCCTTGACAATTTTTTTTCCTTTATTGTTTTTATGAAGATGTTTCTCCTTCCTCACCTAAAGGCATTGACTCATGCTGGGATATTGTTTCCATGGGCTGCAGTCACCCCCTAGTACATCACCCAAGAAGCCATCCAATTTTTTCCTCCAATTTTTTCCCTTTCTCTGAAAGGCATTAACTTTTTGGGGGTATGGTTCCATGGCACTAGCAGCCTTCTGGTCCTCATTCAAGTGGCCAATCTTCATGTATGAGCTGAAAAAGTTACTATTGACAGGGCATTCGACACAGGAGAGAATGAAATGTCAATGTAGCTCAGTTGGCAGCACTCTTGTCTCTGAGTCGGAAGATTGTGGATTTGAGCTCCATTTCAGGAATTAAGCACAACATCTAACAGCCCATTGTAGTACTGAGGGAGTGTTGCATTGTCAAAGGTGCTGTCTTTGGATGAGACCTTAAACTAAAGTTCTGTCTGCTTGTTCCAGTGGTTCAGTAGATCCTGTGGCACTGTTTGAAAAAGAGCAGGGAAGTTTCCTGGCCAGCATTCTTGTCTCTACTAACTACCAAAAATATGGATTGGTCGGCCATATTATTTGTGGAATATTTGTGTACAAAATGGCTGCCCAGACAATGCACTGATTCACTTCAAAGTTGTGAAACACTTTACGATAGTTCTGAGAGATGTGATAAGATACTATATGAAACAAGTTATTTTTCCTATCACAGTTGAACCTGATCCTGTTGTCAGGAGCAGGAACCGAGGTTGATTGTTCCTTTTCCAAGCCCAGGGACATTGAGGATAATTGTAATACCACTACTAATCCCATACGTAAATGGAGCTTCCACCAAACTTGCACGAAAGTATACAGCAGTGGAGCGAGAGAAGCCCTGAGGAAATTCCCATCAAAGGATTTTTTAGCTGCATTTATACCAGTCGCAGGCAAGATTTTTGTGTGAAAATCTTGAAATGAGTCACCATATCTCATTCTATTTTTGGCCATTTTTTGTCCACTAAGGTGAGCTGAGTTGTTAGTCTGGGGTTGAAGTAATGCTGTGCCACCTCCAATATAACAACAGTATAGTACAGCATTCCAGAAACAAATCACACATCATAACGTGATTTGGAAATCAACCTATCTATTAGGCAATATGAGTGCAAATCTCCACCCTAGGCCAGTAGAAACATGCCGGTAGATTTAATTGTGTGAACCAAGTCTCACACAGTGGTTGCTCCAGTTTCCTCTGAAAATCAGTGCATTCCTGCATTTTTGCAGCCATATACACGTTACATCAATTGTGTCTACGTGCTTCTGTATAAGTAATTGTGCCCCAAGTATCAAAGGAAGCTGGACCACCATTGACTCTTGACTGGTATAAGCATCCCTGTGTGAATCAGAGGCCACATTGTTTAATGCACTGCCCTCACACTACAGTCCTGAATATAAAAGGGAATTGCATCACACTATCCAAATGACATTAGGCATAGAGACTTAGGGTAAGGTTTGATGTACAAAAATATTTTCATCCGAAGACTTCCAAAAAGCTTTTATTTTTAAAGCAATTTATAAAGTTAACTTTGGACCAATTTATTTTATCTGCAAAAAAAGTATTAATTGAAGATAAAATCCAGCTATCACAAATTATTACTGCAAATGATTGGAGCAATGTAGTTTTGCACATGCAACTCTGTCATAAAGTACAGCATGGACTGGAGTGTAAAACCCTGTCTGCTCTGTGGACAGTTGCCACTAACGGAACTGAAGCTTAAACAAATGGAAATATCACTCTTGAAAGGATTGGTGTCCAGTAGTGGAATTACAGACTTCAATCCTACCACCAGTAAAATGGCAATTAAAAAAATAATCATACCTCAGCTCCTCTGGTGTATCAGTGGATAAAAGCACTGCATTCTATGCCACTGAGCAACATAAGCCCAGAAAGACCCACATTCAAAACGTTAGCTGATCTGGTGGTATGGCATTATAATTGGCCCCAATACCTTTGCGAGGTGAAGTAACAGACAGGATTCCCACTTCTGATCATTATCCAGTGACTACTGCCGAAAAGTGACTGTGTGTGATAATTGGATGAGACGACGATTTCAAAAATATACATATTTAAAAATTACTTTTAAACAGAGTGGTATAATGCCAGATCTGGAATTTTAAATGTGGGAAGAGTGAGTAGATTGCAGCTGTGCATTTCCACCCAGCTCTCATTTCCAAGGCAACACATTGGACAGCAACATAACCAACAGATTTAATAACCAATCTCACTGCAGCTGACCTGGAAAATGAGTGATCCAGCTGGTTTAAGATTGCAACAGACAAACTTTTCCAAATTGAAATTTTATTTTTAAAATACGCTTCAGAGTGTTGTGAGCTTGTTACACTTGTGTTCAAAATAAAGTGGTGATAGAAACATTTACTAAATAACAGTAGAGCTTCTCTAAATGTTCTCTATTTCCCTTTGATGCGTTTTTCCTCATCTGTATCCAACGCCTGCACTCTCACCCTCCTCTCAACACCCGCAAGGTCCTCTTGTCCTTACATTTCACCCCATAGTCTCTGCATCTGTCAGATCAACTTCCCAACTTCCACCATTTCCGCACTTAATATGTGATTCCAGTACCAAGCATATCTTCCCTTATTTTAGAGGGGCCATTACCTCCTCAACATCCTATTTCACTGTTTCATCACCTCACTTCTGGCTGTCTTTCATATTGTGGATACCAAATGCAGATTTGGTGACCACTTTGCAAAACAGTTCCACACTGTCTGTGTAATACTAACCTTTCTTCCTTCGATTTCCTGCATTGTTCCAATCAAGCTCAGCGCAAATATTAAGAACAGTATTTCACCTTCCACCTGGACACTCTGAAACCCATTGACCTGAACATTCGCTTTAGCAACTTTGGGCCTGCTTTTCCTGTCAAAGTTTTATCCATTTCAGACCTTTGATTGTGGAGAAGTTTTACTAATCTTTCATCTTTTTACTGCCTTTTTATAGCCTAACTGATATGACCTTTGTATATTATCCAGTATTTTTCATTTGTCAGCTTGGCTAAATTGGTAGCGCTCCCAACATTTGGTCAGAAAGTTGTGGACTAATGCCCTCTTAGCCTTTTACAAATGACATATTCTTATATCAGAGCAGCAAGGGGAGTTCGAGCTGGTCAGCATTACAGCTTCTCCAGAAGGATTCTGCGAGTGAAACATAAATCCTAGAATGGAGAGTGGTGCAGATGTTGAAGATGAACAATCAAACAAAGCTTCAGGTTGGGTGCCAGACTCCATCAGGAGCTTTCGATACAAAAAGTAAAAGGAAACTGGTATTAAAATAATAACAACTTGTATTTATATAGCACCTTTAATGCAGTGAAATGCCCAAGGCACTTCACAGGAGTATTGTGAGATTTAAAAAAAAATTTAAATGGATACCGAGCCACAGGATAAAAAATTAGGGCAAGAAAGAAGTATGTTTTAAGGAGCATCTTGAAGGAGGAAAGAGAGGTAGAGAGGCAGAAAGGTTTAGGCTGGGAGTTCCAGAGCTTGGGGCTTAGGCAACAGAAGGCACGGCCACCAATGATTGAGCGATTATGATCAGGGATGCTCAAGAAGGCAGAATTAGAGGAGCGCAGACATCTCAGGGGGGTTGTGGGGCTGGAGGAGATTACAGAGATAGAGAGGGGTTTGAAAATAAGTATGAGAATTTTCAAATCGAGGTGTTGCTTAACCGGAAGCCAATGTAGGTCAGCTAGCACAAGGATGATGGTTGAGCGGGACTTGGTTCAAGTTAGGACATGGGCAGCCATGTTTAGGATCACCTCTAGTTTACATAGGGTAGAATGTGGGAGGCCAGCCAGGGGTGTGTTGGAATAGTCAAGACTAGAGGTAACAAAGGCATGGATGAGGGTTTCAGCAGCAAATGAGCTGAGGCAAGGGTGAAGACGGGTGATGTTACGGAGGTAGAAATAGGCGGTCTTAGTTACGCTGCAGATATGTGGTCGAAAGCTCATTTTATGATCAAATATGACACCAGGGTTGCGAGCAGTCTGGTTCAGTCTCAGACAGAAGTTGGGGAGAGGGATAGAATCAATGGCTAGGGAATTGAGTTTGTAGCGGGGACCGAAAACAATGGCTTCGGTCTTCCCAATATTCAATTGAAGAAAATTTTCGCTCATCCAGAACTGGATGTTGGACAAGCAGTCTGATAACTTAGAGACCATGGAGGGTTCGAGAGAAGTGGTAGTGAGGTAGAGCTGGGTGTGATCAGGGTACATGTGGAAACTGATGCTGTGTTTTTGGATGACGTCACCAAGGGGCAACATGTAGATGAGAAATAGGAGGGGGGACACCAGAGGTAACGATGCAGGGACAGGAAGAGAAGCCATTGCAGGTGATTCTCTGGCTACGATTAGATAGATAAGAATGGAACCAGGCGAGTGCAGTCATGCCCAACTGGACGACGGTGGGCAGGCGTTGGAGATGGATAGAGTGGTCAATCATGTCAAAGGCTGCAGATAAGCCAAGAAGAATGAGGATTTGTCTTTGTCACAGTCACAAAGGATGTCATTTGTGACTTTGATGAAAGCCGTTTCGGTACTGTGGCAAGTGCAGAAACCGGATTGGAGGGATTCAGACATGGAATTGCAGAAAAGATGGGCACAGATTTGGGAGGCGACAACACGTTCAAGGACTTCTACAACAAATTGTAACAACAACTTATACATATAGCACCTTTAACATAGTAAAACATCCTAATTATGAAGGAATATTGGTCCATTAAAAACTTTTCGCATTATATATGTCCATAACAGGATAATTTATATACAGGGTATATGTACATATATGCACACACACACACAGTTTCAGTTTTAGAAAATTTCTGCTCATCAAGGGGCAACATGTAGATAGTAAATAGGAGAGGGTCAAGGATAAATCCTTGGGGGACACCAGAGGTAACAATGTCATATTTGACCCTGAAATGAGCTTCCTGCCACATATCCACGGTATAACTAAAACCGCCTATTTCCACCTCCATAACATCGCCCATCTCCACCCCTGTCTCAGCTCATCTGCTGCTGAAACCCTCATCCATGCCTTTGTTACCTCTATACTTGACTACTCCAATGCACTCCTGGCTGGCCTCCCACATTCTACCCTACGTAAACTTGAGGTCATCCAAAACTTGGCAGCCTGTGTCCTAACTTGCACCAAGTCCCACTCACATATCACCCCTGTACTCGCCGACCTACATTGGCTCCCAGTTAAGCAATGCATCAATTTCAAAATTCTCATCCTGGTTTTCAAAGCCCTCCATGGTCTCGCCCCTCCCTAGCCTCGCCCCTCCCTATCTCTGTAATCTCCTTCAGCCTCACAACCCCCCGAGATGTTTACGCTCCTCAAATTCTGCTCTCTTGAGCATCCCTGATTATAACTGCTCAACCATTGGTGGCCGTGCCGTCAGCTGCCTAGGCCCCAAGCTTTGGAACTCTCTCCCTAAACCTCTCTGCCGCTTCACCTCTCTTTCCTCCTTTAAGATGCTCCCTAAAACCTACCTCATTTTTGGTCATCTGCCATAATTTCTTATGTGGCTCGGTGTCAAATTAATTTGTTTTGTTTTAAAATACTCCTGTGAAGCGCCTTGGGACATTTTACTATGTTAAAGGCGCTATATAAATACAAGTTGTTGTTGTTGTTTCAGCATAATTGGTGAGTTTCAGCTTCAACTCATTTACATATCGGCAAACGCAAAATCTGCCATGAACCACCGCAATTGGGTAGCATTTGAAAACATAATTTTAAAAAAACATTTGCTTTAAGAATATTCCTTGATATATTTAAGAGTGGTATCTTGGTAAATTTTGATTAATATAGCTGGAAATGGGTTTATCTCAAAAAATAAGCATTTTAAATCACTTTGTCAATCCACAACCTGTGAGTAACCTGATTTTAAATTACTGAAAATAACTTTAAAAAAATATACAAAACTATTTACTTGTTAGATTGGTGTACAGTAGTAAATGCCTTTGTAATTTAAAAAAAATATTTAATTCAGAATCTTTCAAAACGGATCTATTAGTGTCCTTGCACCCAAAAGTTCCAGCTTAATTTTTGGAGCCTCCTCGAAGGCCCGCAAACAAGTACAGTTAGCAGAAACTCCCAATGGTCATAATTTCACTCTGGGGGCGTGGCCAGGTTTTTTGGTCAGGATTTTTTAAACTTCAGGGACTTGAGCACAAAATCAAGGCTGACACTCCAGTGCAATACTAAGGGGTGCTGCTTTTCAGATGAGATGTTAAATCACGGCCCTGACTGCACTCTCAGGTGGATGTAAAAGATCCCATAGCACTATCTCAAGAAGAGCAGTGGCTTTCTGGTCAATATTTATATTCCAACGTCCAACACCTAAAAAAACCCAGATTATCTGCTGTTTGTGGGACCTTGCTTTGTGCAAATTGGCTGCCACTTTTCCTACATTACAACAGTGTCTACACTTCAAAAAAGTAAATAAATGCGCTTTCAGAGACCCTGAGGTTGTGAAAAGCACTATATAAATGCAAGTCTTTTTTTATCCTGCTGATCAGAGGGGACACAGGGCCTAGTGGGATGGTGATGGCTGGTGTTCACCTGTCTGAATTTGCCATCTATCAGGACAGCAGCATATGCCATGCTTCTGGCCTTCCCCCTCAGAGTAACATGCCAGTGCCCAGGAACAAGCTCCAGAGATGCAGCCAGCATCTCTCGCTGGGAAGATAGCACATCTTGGCAACAGGTGCACTTTACAATTGCCATTCTAACTTACCCCAGTGCTTTGCTAATGGAAAAGCAGGAAACTCAGAGCTGCAGTGCTACTGGTCCTCATTATCATTTATGTAAACTAGGTCACTGAAAGGTGGATTGTGGAAAGGGCCATAAAGCATGAAGGAACTCAAGTGTTTGATTTAGGGGCAGAAATGGCTTTTGACCCATTTGGATCTGAACTGAAGTTTCTTGCCTCAGTTATACATTGAAATTATGCTTTAAAATGGCATGGAAATTTAACCCTACAAATGTTTGCAAATTTACTTTGTCCCAAATATCTTATTAGTTTAACAATATAAGAAATAGGAGCAGGAGTAGGCCATACGGCTCTTCGAGCCTGCTCTGCCATTCAACAAGCTCATGGCTGATCATTGACCTCAACGCCATTTCACACAGGGAACACAGCAGCCTTCCCAGACCCATGAGGCAGCCACAGGGGAGACACTGAGACGTTGCAGTGGGCTAGACACGCATAAGAGGGGTTATAAGGAAATACACAAAAATGAAAAATGAAGTTATCGTGTTAGTTTTTTGCACTGTTTTTTGTTGTGTTAGTTTTTTGCACTGATTTTGATGATGTAATAAATCTTTATTTTTTACACCTATATCTCGGCAGGTCTACAATTTGATGTTGGCCAATTATGTATGAAGTCACTCATTGGGAAAGCGATGGAAAATATAAGCTGAAGGATCATGTGGGGATGAAATTATCTAAATTGAGCAGCAATGAGATGGGTCTGCACTTCCCTTACAGGGTTGGGATGGCTGGCGACACGCATTCTGGTCCTCCACCTCCTCCTCCTGCACCTCCTCCTCCTGCTGCTGCACCTCCTCTTGAGGTGGTACTGCTGGCTCGATCTCCAGCAGCGGTCCACTCATGCCAGCCAGGTTATGTGGGAGCTTCTGGACGTTTTGGTCCAGGGCGACTACATCTGTGGTAAGTGTCGATTAACTTTGACTCCGAGTTGAGGAGCTGGAGTCCAAGCTGCAGACATTGCGAGACATCAGGGAGGGAAAAAGTTACCTGGACCTTTTACTCCAGGAGGCAGCCACACCCTCTACATTAAATACTTTAGAATTGACATGTGGTCAGTGACAGGAGGGTGTGACTATGAATGAAGCAGATACGGGGATCCAGGAGGTAGTATTGCAGGAGCCTCAGTCCCTGCACTTGTCCAATAGATCTGAGGGTCTTGCAACCCAGTGTGCAGACTGCAGGGCGGATGAGCAGACTGACCAAGGCACCGTGGTGCAGAAAGCCATTCAAATAGGGGGAGTAAAGAGGCAGGTGGCTGTAGTAGGGGACAGTATAGTTAGGGGTATAGATAAGGTTCTCTGCAGCCGAGAGCATGCGTCCCGAAGGCTGTGTTGCCTACCCGGTGCCAGGGTAAAGGACATCTCTTCCGGGCTGGAGAAGAACTTGGAGTGGGAGGGGGAGGATCCAGTTGTCGTGGTACACGTAGGTACCAATGACATAGGTAGGACTAAGAAAGAGGTTCTGCTGAGAGAGTTTGAACAGCTAGGGACTAAATTGAAAAGCAGAACCACAAACTTAATAATCTCTGCATTATTACCTGAGCCGCGAGCAAATTGGCATAGGGTCAATAGAATCAGGAAGATGAATGTGTGGCTCAGAGGTTGGTGTGGGAGAAGTGGGTTTCAATTCGTGGGGCACTGGCACCAAAACTTGGGAAAGAGAGAGCTGTTCAATGGGGATGGACTACACCTGGACTATGCTAGGACCAGAGTTCTAGCGAACCGAATAACTGAGGAGGTAGACAGGGCTTTAAACTAAATAATGCGGGGGGGGGGGGGGGGAGGGGGGAGGAGGGTCCCAGTGGAGAGAAATCTAGAATGCTAAAGAGAAAAGAAAAGGAAGCTGTTACGCTCATAATAAAGGATGAAGTTGAGTACTGTATGCAATGAGTAAGTGTGGCGTTAGCTCCTTTAATTAAACTCCAGAGTTTACAGCGTGGGAGGCCTGCTTACATAGAGTGCCTCCAACAGGTAGGCCCTCTGGTGGTGGTGTGATACAGGTTGCCAAGGGTTACATACATAACAGAAGCAACGCAGGAAAGTGATTGTGGTAAGGATAACTAGATTATGTTAGGAAGGGACAGAGCATACAAATAAAAGAGTGCATTAACAAATAGGGTCCAGGTAGGAAAAAATAGCATTAAGTCAAATAGGGCTATAGTACAAAATAATGTTAAGCTGTCTAATAATGTTAAAAAGACAAATTTAAAAGTATTGTATCTGAATGCACGAAGCAGCTGTAATAAGGTAGATAAATTAACAGCGCAAATAGATGTAAACGGATACGATATAGTTGCAATTACGGAGACATGGTTGCAGGGTGACCAGGGTTGGGAACTGAATATCCAAGGATATTTGATATTTAGGAAGGGCAGGCATAAAGGAAGAGGGGATGGTGTGGCGTTGTTTGTAAAGGATGAAATCAGAGCAATAGTGAGAAAGGATATTGGTTCAGAAAATCAAGATGTAGAATCAGTCTGGGTGGTGCGAAGGAGCACCAAGGGGCAGAAAATATTGGTGGGAGTTGTCTATAGGCCTCCAAACAGTAGTGGTAATGTAGAGGATGGCATCAAACAGGAAATTAGAGATGCATGTAGCAAGGGTACTACAGTAATCGTAGGTGACTTTAATCTACATATAGACTGGCCAAACCGAATTAGCAATAATACTGTGGAAGATGAATTTCTGGAGTGTGTACAAGGTGGTTTTTTAGTCCAGTATGTTGAGGAGCCTACTAGGGAAAAGGCTATCCTAGATTGGGTATTGTGTAATGAGAAGGGGTTAATTAACAGTCTTATTGTGCAGCGTCCTTTAGGGAAGAGTGACCACAACATGATTGAATTCTTTATTAAGATGGAAAGTGAAGTAGTCCAATCCAAAACTAGGATCCTAAATCTAAACAAAGGAAACTACGAGGGTATGAGGAATGAATTGGCGATGATAGATTGTGAAGATTCATTAAAAGACATGACGGTGGATAGGCAATGGCTAACATTTAACGAACGAATGCATGAATTGCAACAGTTACACATCCCTTTCTGGCATAAAAACACAAAAGGAAAAGTGGCCCAACCATGGCTAACAAAATAAATTAAGGATAGTATTAGATCCAAAGAGGAGTTATACCAAATTGCCAGAAAAAAACAGCAAGCCTGAGGATTGGGAGCAGTTTAGAATTCAGCAAAAAAGGACCAAGAGATTGAGTAAGAGGGGAAAAATAGAGTATGAGAGTAAACTTGCAAGGAACATAAAAACTGACTGCAAAAGTACGTAAAAAGAAAACGATTAGTGAAGACAAATGTAGGTCCTTTACAGGCAGAAATGGGAGAATTTGAAATGAGGAACAAAGAAATGTAAGAAGAATTAAATAAATACTTCGGTTCTGTCTTCACGGAAGAGGACACAAATAACGTCCCAGAAATGCTAGGGAATCAAGGGTCTAGTAAGCAAGAGGAATTAAAGGAAATGATTATTAGTAAGAAAATAGTGTTGGAGAAACTAATGGGACTGAAAGCCGATAAATCCCCAAGGCCTGATGATCTGTATCCCAGAGTACTAAAAGAGGTAGCCATGGAAATAGTAGATGCATTAGTTGTCATCTTCCAAATTTATGTAGATAATGGAACAGTTCCTGCAGATTGGAGGGTGGCAAATGTACATAAGAACATAAGAACATAAGAATTAGGAACAAGATTAGGCCATCTAGCCCCTTGAGCCTGCTCCGCCATTCAACAAGATCATGGCTGATCTGGCCATGGACTCAGCTCCACTTACCCGCCCGCTCCCCGTAACCCTTAATTCCCTTATTGGTTAAGAATCTATCTATCTGTGACTTGAATACATTCAATGAGCTAGCCTCAACTGCTTCCTTGGGCAGAGAATTCCACAGATTCACAACCCTCTGGGTGAAGAAATTCCTTCTCAACTCGGTTTTAAATTGGCTCCCCCGTATTTTGAGGCTGTGCCCCTTAGTTCTAGTCTCCGTGACCAGTGGAAACAACCTCTCTGCCTCTATCTTGTCTATCCCTTTCATTATTTTAAATGTTTTTATAAGATCACCCCTCATCCTTCTGAACTCCAACGAGTACAGACCCAGTCTACTCAATCTATCATCATAAGGTAACCTCCTCATCTCTAGTATCAGCCTAGTGAATCGTCTCTGCACCCTCTCCAAAGTTAGTATATCCTTCCTTAAGTAAGGTGACCAAAACTGCACGCAGTACTCCAGGTGCGGCCTCACCAATACCCTGTACAGTTGCAGCAGGACCTCCCTGCTTTTGTACTCCATCCCTCTCGCAATGAATTCCATTCGCCTTCCTGATTACCTGCTGCACCTGCAAACTAACTTTTTGGGATTCATGCACAAGGACCCCCAGGTCCCTCTGCACCACAGCATGTTGTAATTTCTCCCATTCAAATAATATTCCCTTTTACTGTTTTTTTTTCCAAGGTAGATGACCTCACATTTTCCGACAGTGTATTCCATCTGCCAAACCTTAACCCATTCGCATAACCTATCTAAATCTCTTTGCAGCCTCTCTGTGTCCTCTACACAACCTGCTTTCCCACGAATCTTTGTGTCATCTGCAAATTTTGTTACACTACACTCTGTCCCCTCTTCCAGGTCATCTATGTATATTGTAAACAGTTGTGGTCCCAGCACCGATCCTTGTGGCACACCACTAATCACCAATTTCCAACCCGAAAAGGACTCATTTATCCCGACTCTCTGCTTTCTGTTAGCCAGCCAATTCTCAATCCATGCTAATACATTTCCTCTGACTCCGCGTACCTCTATCTTCTGCAGTAACCTTTTGTGTGGCACCTTATTGAATGCCTTTTGGAAATCTAAATACACCACATCCATCGGTACACCTCTATCCACCATGCTCCTTATATCCTCAAAGAATTCCAGTAAATTAGTTAAACATGATTTCCCCTTCATGAATCCATGTTGCGTCTGCTTGATTGCACTATTCCTATCTAGATTTCCCACTATTTCTTCCTTAATGATAGCTTCAAGTATTTTCCCCACTACAGATGTTAAACTAACCGGCCTATAGTTACCTGCCTTTTGTCTGCCCCCTTTTTTAAACAGAGGTATTACATTAGCTGCTTTCCAATCCACTAGTACCTAACCAGAGTCCAGAGAATTTTGGTAGATTATAACGAATGCATCTGCTATAACTTCTGCCATCTCTTTTAATACCCTGGGATGCATTTCATCAGGACCAGGGGACTTGTCTACCTTGAGTCCCATTAGCCTGTCCAGCACTATCCCGCTAGTTACAGTGATTATCTCAAGGTCCTCCCTTCCCACATTCCCGTGATCAGCAATTTTTGCCATGGATTTTGTGTCTTCCACTGTGAAGACAGAAGCAAAATAATTGTTTAAGGTCTCAGCCATTTCCACATTTCCCATTATTAAATCCCGCTTCTCATCTTCTGAGGGACCAACATTTACTTTATATATTCCGTTTTATATATCGGTAAAAGCTTTTACTATCTGTTTCTATGTTTTGCGCAAGTTTACTTTCGTAATCTATCTTTCCTTTCTTTATTGCTTTCTTAGTCATTCTTTGCTGTCGTTTAAAATTTTTCCAATTTTCTAGTTTCCCACTAATCTTGGCCACCTTATACTCATTGGTTTTTAATTTGAGACTCTCCTTTATTTCCTTGGTTATCCACGGCTGGTTATCCCTTCTCTTCTTTTTCACTGGAATATATTTTTGTTGAGCACTATGAAAGGACTCCTTAAAAGTCCTCCACTGTTCCTCAATTGTGTCACCGTTTAGTCTGTGTTCCCAATCTACTTTAGCCAACTTTGCCCTCATCCCACTGTAATCCCCTTTGTTTAACCATAGTACGCTCGTTTGAGACACTACTTCCTCACCCTCAATCTGTATTACAAATTCAACCATACTGCGATCACTCATTCCGAGAGGGTCTTTTACTTGGAGATCGTTTATTATTCCTGTCTCATTACATAGGACCAGATCTAAGATGGCTTGCGCCCTTGTAGGTTCTATAACATACTGTTCTAAGAAACAATCCCGTATGCATTCTATGAATTCCTCCTCAAGGCTACCTCGTGCGATTTGATTTGACCAATCGATATGTAGGTTAAAATCCCCCATGATTACTGCCGTTCCTTTTTCACATGCCTCCATTATTCCCTTGATTATTGTTCGCTCCACCTTGAAGTTATTATTTGGGGCCTATAAACTACGCCCACCAGTGACTTTTTCCCCTTACTATCTCTAATCTCCACCCACAATGATTCAACATTTTGTTCATTAGAGCCAATATCGTCTCTCACAACTGCCCTGATATCATCCTTTATTAACAGAGCTACACCACCTCCTAGAAACATAGAAACATAGAAACATAGAAAATAGGTGCAGGAGTAGGCCATTCGGCCCTTCGAGCCTGCACCGCCATTCAATGAGTTCATGGCTGAACATGCAACTTCAGTACCCCATTCCTGCTTTCTCACCATACCCCTTGATCCCCCTAGTAGTAAGGACTTCATCTAACTCCCTTTTGAATATATTTAGTGAATTGGCCTCAACAACTTTCTGTGGTAGAGAATTCCACAGGTTCACCACTCTCTGGGTGAAGAAGTTTCTCCTCATCTCGGTCCTAAATGGCTTACCCCTTATCCTTAGACTGTGACCCCTGGTTCTGGACTTCCCCAACATTGGGAACATTCTTCCTGCATCTAACCTGTCTAAATCCGTCAGAATTTTAAACGTTTCTATGAGGTCCCTCTCATTCTTCTGAACTCCAGTGAATACAAGCCCAGTTGATCCAGTCTTTCTTGATAGGTCAGTCCCACCATCCCGGGAATCAGTCTGGTGAACCTTCGCTGCACTCCCTCAATAGCAAGAATGTCCTTCCTCAAGTTAGGAGACCAAAACTGTACACAATACTCCAGGTGTGGCCTCACCAAGGCCCTGTACAACTGTAGCAACACCTCCCTGCCCCTGTACTCAAATCCCCTCGCTATGAAGGCCAACATGCCATTTGCTTTCTTAACCGCCTGCCATACCTGCATGCCAACCTTCAATGACTGATGTACCATGACACCCAGGTCTCGTTGCACCTCCCCTTTTCCTAATCTGTCACCATTCAGATAATAGTCTGTCTCTCTGTTTTTACCACCAAAGTGGATAACCTCACATTTATCCACATTATACTTCATCTGCCATGCATTTGCCCACTCACCTAACCTATCCAAGTCACTCTGCAGCCTCATAGCATCCTCCTCGCAGCTCACACTGCCACCCAACTTAGTGTCATCCGCAAATTTGGACATACTACATTTAATCTCCTCGTCTAAATCATTAATGTACAGTGTAAACAGCTGGGGCCCCAGCCCTGAACCTTGCGGTACCCCTTTAGTCACTGCCTGCCATTCTGAAAAGTACCCATTTACTCCTACTCTTTGCTTCCTGTCTGACAACCAGTTTTCAATCCACGTCAGCACACTACCCCCAATCCCATGTGCTTTAACTTTGCACATTAATCTCTTGTGTGGGACATTGTCGAAAGCCTTCTGAAAGTCCAAATGTACCACATCAACTGGTTCTCCCTTGTCCACTCTACTGGAAACATCCTCAAAAAATTCCAGAAGATTTGTCAAGCATGATTTCCCTTTCACAAATCCATGCTGACTTGGACCTATCATGTCACCTCTTTCCAAATGCGCTGCTATGACATCCTTAATAATTGATTCCATCATTTTACCCACTACCAATGTCAGGCTATAATTCCCTGTTTTCTCTCTCCCTCCTTTTTTAAAAAGTGGGGTTACATTGGCTACCCTCCACTCCATAGGAACTGACCCAGAGTCAATGGAATGTTGGAAAATGACTGTCAATGCATCTGCTATTTCCAAGGCCACCTCCTTAAGTACTCTGGGATGCAGTCCATCAGGCCCTGGGGATTTATCGGCCTTCAATCCCATCAATTTCCCCAACACAATTTCCCGACTAATAAGGATTTCCCTCAGTTCCTCCTCCTTACTAGACCCTCTGACCCCTTTTATATCCGGAAGGTTGTTTGTGTCCTCCTTAGTGAATACCAAACCAAAGTACTTGTTCAATTGCCATTTCTTTGTTCCTCGTTATGACTTCCCCTGATTCTGACTGCAGGGGACCTACGTTTGTCTTTACAAACCTTTTTCTCTTTACATATCTATAGAAACTTTTGCAATCCGTCTTAATGTTCCCTGCAAGCTTCTTCTCGTACTCCATTTTCCCTGCCCTAATCAAACCCTTTGTCCTCCTCTGCTGAGTTCGAAATTTCTCCCAGTCCCCGGGTTCGCTGCTATTTCTGGCCAATTTGTATGCCACTTCCTTGGCTTTAATACTATCCCTGATTTCCCTTGATAGCCACAGTTGAGCCACCTTCCCTTTTTTATTTTTACGCCAGACAGGAATGTACAATTGTTGTAGTTCATCCATGCGGTCTCTAAATGTCTGCCATTGCCCATCCACAGTCAACCCCTTAAGTATCATTCGCCAATCTATCCTAGCCAATTCACGCCTCATACCTTCAAAGTTAGCCTTCTTTAAGTTCTGGACCATGGTCTCTGAATTAACTATTTCATTCTCCATCCTAATGCAGAATTCCACCATATTATGGTCACTCTTCCCCAAGGGGCCTCGCACAACGAGATTGCTAATTAATCCTCTCTCGTTACACAACACCCAGTCTAAGATGGCCTCCCCCCTAGTTGGATCTTCGACATATTGGTCTCGAAAACCATCCCTTATGCACTCCAGGAAATCCTCCTCCACCGTATTGCTTCCAGTTTGGCTCGCCCAATCTATGTGCATATTAAAGTCACCCATTATAACTGCTGCACCTTTATTGCATGCACCCCTAATTTTCTGTTTGATGCCCTCCCCAACATCATGACTACTGTTTGGAGGTCTGTACACAACTCCCACTAACGTTTTTTGCCCTTTGGTGTTCTGTAGCTCTACCCATATAGATTCCACATCATCCAAGCTAATGTCCTTCCTAACTATTGCATTAATCTCCTCTTTAACCAGCAATGCTACCCCACCTCCTTTTCCTTTTATTCTATCCTTCCTGAATGTTGAATACCCCTGGATGTTGAGTACCCAGCCCTGATCATCCTGGAGCCACGTCTCCATAATCCCAATCACATCATATTTGTTAACATCTATTTGCACAGTTAATTCATCCATCTTATTACGGATACTCCTTGCATTAAGTCACAAAGCCTTCAGGCTTGTTTTTTTAACACCCTTTGTCCTTTTAGAATTTTGCTGTACAGTGGCCCTTTTTGTTCTTTTTCTTGGGTATCTCTGCCTTCCACTTTTCCTCATCTCCTTTCTGTCTTTTGCTTTTGTCTCCTTTTTGTTTCCCTCTGTCTCCCTGCATTGGTTCCCATCCCCCTGCCATATTAGTTTAACTCCTCCCCAACAGCACTAGCAAACACTCCCCCTAGGACATTGGTTCCGGTCCTGCCAAGGTGCAGACCGTCCGGTTTGTACTGGTCCCACCTCCCCCAGAACCGGTTCCAATGCCCCAGGAATTTGAATCCCTCCCTGCTGCACCACTGCTCAAGCCACGTATTCATCTGCGCTATCCTGTGATTCCTACTCTGACTAGCACGTGGCACTGGTAGCAATCCCGAGATTACTACTTTTGAGGTCCTACGTTTTAATTTAGCTCCTAGCTCCTTAAATTCTTTTCGTAGGACCTCATCCCTTTTTTTACCTATGTCATTGGTACCAATGTGCACCACGGCAACTGGCTGTTCTCCCTCCCTTTTTAGAATGTCCTGCACCCGCTCCGAGACATCCTTGACCCTTGCACCAGGGAGGTAACATACCATCCTGGAGTCTCGATTGCGGCTGCAGAAACGCCTATCTATTCCCCTCACAATTGAATCTCCTATCACTATCGCTCTCCCACTCTTTTTCCTACCTTCCTGTGCAACAGAGCCAGCCACGGTGCCATGAACTTGGCTGCTGCTGCCCTCCACTGATGAGTCATCCCCCTTAACAGTACTCAAAGCAGTGAATCTGTTTTGCAGTGGGATGACCACAGGGGACCCCTGCACTACCTTCCTTGCGCTACTCTTCCTGCTGATCTTCCATTCCCTAGCTGGCTGTGAACCCTTCTCGTGCGGTAAGACCAAATCGCTACACGTGCTACTCACGTCGTTCTCAGCATCGTGGATGCTCCAGAGTGAATCCACCCTCAGCTCCAATTCCGCAACGCGGTCCGTCAGGAGCTGGAGGCGGATCCACTTCCCGCAGATGTAGTCGTCAGGGACACCGGAAGCGTCCCTGAGTTCCCACATGGTACAGGAGGAGCATATCACGTGACCGAGCTCCCCTACCATGACGTAATCCTTAGATACCCTTAAATAGGCAACAACAATATTAAAAGTTACTAACTGTTATAGAAGAGAAAAAAGAAAAACTACTCACCAATCCGGCCAATCACGTACCCCCTTGGCTGTGACATCACCTTTCTGTTTCTTTCTACTTCTTTTTTGCCTTCTCCCTGTAGCTGAACCGGTCCGCCTCTCGCTGACCCTGTAAGGGGTTTCTCAGTGAGTGTTGTTGTGCCTTGGGTGTCTCTCTCTGGGCTTCTGTCCTCACAGCTTATGCCTGGCCTGTGAGGTACCCTGAGTGCTGCAAGAGCACCCCTGGTGAGATTGTGTCCACAGCTTTTGAAGGGGGTTTTGAGACTCGTGCGTCCCCACAGCTTATGCCGAGCCTGTGAGGCACCTGTGAGTGTCAAACACTCCTAACCCCTTCTTCCCTAGCCTGTGACACACAGTTGAGCATTTTCGAGGCACTCCTAACTTCCCTTACAATGTTCTGACATAAGACTCATGATCAGGAGATGTAATACAATAGAACTGAGACAAGGTGATTCCAAGAGGAACTTAGGCTTCTAATTTATTTGACAAGGTGTATCTCAACAAACAGCAATACACCAACAAAACAATCCCCCTAAATCCCACTAAACGGACACAACGAAAATCTTTACACAAGTTTAGCAGTACAATGCCCAACCTCCCACTTTTCCTGGCCTAACTGAGTTGTGAGTTCTGGGGACCAGAGGTTATACTCACTACTGTGCCTTCTGCAGTCTAGTGGTTTGTTTCTTCTATCTTCGGTGTCTTCGGACACTGGTTTTCCTTTAGTGTCGAGAGTCTTGCTGGTTATTGGATGACGAGGGCAGGGAACCATCCACACTACGTCAGAAACCCCTTTTTATAGCCAGATTATCCAATCCGCCTCTCCTGCTGAAATCGATTCTTCCCATTGGTGGGCTTTGTGATTTTGAAAAATGCAGCAGTTTTAGATTATTGCGGGTTTTTTCCACTGATATTAACCTACTCAAGGTTTGAATGGGTGTTGATTGCGTTGGCCTCCTGTAGCCATTGTGTAGGCCCTTGGGTTATTTTGGGTTCCCTGGTTTCTAAAGGTCTGCATAATTTTCCTTCAATTCAGTTTTTCTAACCTACTCAAGGTTTGAGTAGGTGTTAGTTGGGTTGGCCTCCTGTTGCCATTGTGTAGGTCCTTGGTTTGTTTTGCGTTCCCTAGTTTTCTGAAGATCTGCATAATTTCCTTCCATAGTGTAAACATGGGGAAGACAATAGTCCGATAATGGCTGTGAGTCAGTCCCACAGTTTGAGCAAGTGCTCTCCCATTGGCTTGAAAGCCCCATGATTCGGGCTGACTCTATCTCACCATTGGCCCTCCGGTGTCCTCCCCCGTCCAATCACTGCTCTGCCAAGGTCAAACTGTATCGGTTTCAATTCACAGCACAGACTGATCCCACAGCCCTTTTCCTTCTGGGTAAAATGAGGGGGTTTTCGTCCTCCCCTACAACCCCCGACTCGCGCTGCTCCGAGCTCCCGCCTCCTCGACTGACTGCTCGAACTGCTCGACTCCCGCTGGCCTTTATAGGCCTCTCGCCGACCCCGGACTCGTGCTGCTCAGAGCTCCCGCCTCCTCGACTGACTGCTCGAACTGCTCGACTCCCGCTGGCCTTTATAGGCCTCTCGCCGACCCCGGACTCGCGCTGCTCAGAGCTCCTTTCCCTTCTTGTCTATTTTTCCGAATTGTCAGATAGCACTGTATGTTTAATTCCCAGTCTTGGTCACCCTGCAACCACGTTTCTGTAATGGCCACCAAATCATATCCATTTGTAATGATTTGTGCCGTCAACTCATTTACTTTATTTCGAATGCTGCGTGCGTTTAGGTAGAGTGTTTTAATACTAGTTTTTGAACCATGATTTTTAGTTTTGACCCCTCCTGCAGCCCCTTTATATTCATACATATTGTCCCTTCCTATCACATTGTGGTTTACACTTACCCCAGTGCTACTCTGCTCTGTTGCCTCTTGCCTTTTGCATTCTTTCTTGGGGTCCTGTTCATCTGAGCTCTCACCCACTCTAACTAGCTCAGAGCCCTGTCCTGGGTTCCGAATACTTCTCGTATTGAGGCACCGAGCTTTCAGGCTTGTCTTTTTATTACACTTTGACCCTTAAGAATTTTGCTGTACATTGGCCCTTTTTATTTTTTGCCTTGGGTTTCTCTGCCCTCCACTTTTACTCATCTCCTTTCTGTCTTTTGCTTCTGTCTCCATTTTGTTTCCCTCTGTCTCCCTGCATTGGTTCCCATCCCCCTGCCATATTAGTTTAACCCCTCTCCAACAGCACTAGCAAATACTCCCCCTAGGACATTGGTTCCGGTCCTGCCCAGGTGCAGACCGTCCGCTTTGTACTGGTCCCACCTCCCCCAGAACCGGTTCCAATGCCCCAGGAATTTGAATCCCTCCCTGCTGCACCACTGCTCAAGCCACGTATTCATCTGCGCTATCCTGCGATTCCTATTCTGTCTAGCACGTGGCACTGGTAGCAATCCCGAGATTACTACTTTTGAGGTCCTACATTTTAATTTAGCTCCTAGCTCCTTAAATTCGTCTCGTGGGACCTCATCCCTTTTTTTACCTATATCGTTGGTACCAATGTACACCACGACAACTGGCTGTTCACCCTCCCTTTTCAGAATGTCCTGCACCCGTTCCAAGACATCCTTGACCCTTGCACCAGAGAGGCAACATACCATCCTGGAGTCTCGATTGCGGCCGCAGAAACGCCTATCTATTCCCCTTACAATTGAATCCCCTATCACTATTGCTCTCCCACTCTTTTTCCTGCCCTCCTGTGCAGCAGAGCCAGCCATGGTGCCTTGAACTTGGCTGCTGCTGCCCTCCCCTGATGAGTCATCCCCCTCAACAGTACTCAAAGCGGTGTATCTGTTTTGCAGGGGGATGACCACAGGGGACCCCTGCACTACCTTCCTTGCACTGCTCTTCCTGCTGGTCTTCCATTCCCTATCTGGCTGTGGACCTTTCACATGCGGTAAGACCAACTCGCTACACATGCTTCTTACTCATTCTCAGCATCATGGATCCGTCAGAGTGAATCCACCCTCAGCTCCAATTCCCCAACGCCGTCCGGAGCTGGAGGTGGATACACTTCTCGCACACGTAGTCGTCAGGGACACCGGAAGTGTCCCTGAGTTCCCACATGGTACAGGAGGAGCATATCACGCGACCGAGCTCTCCTGCCATGACTTAACCCTTAGATACACTTAATTTGGTGACAACACTGTTAACAGGTTACTTACTGATATAAAAAGAAAAGGAAAAGCTATCACCAATCACCAGCCAATCACTTACCCCTTTGGCTGTGACGTCACCTTTTGATTTCTTGTAATCCCACTATTTAAAAAAGGAGGGAGAGAGAAAATGGGGAACTACGGACCGGTTAGTCTAACATCAGTAGTAGGGAAAATGCTAGAGTCTATTATAAAGGATGTGATAAAGGCACACTTAGATAATATCAACGGGATTAAACAAAGTCAACATGGATTTATGAAAGCAAAATCATGTTTGACAAACCTGCTGGAGTTTTTTGAGGATGTAACTGATAGAATAGATAAGGGAGAACCAGTGGATGTAGTGTATTTGGATTTTCAGAAGGCCTTTGATTAAGTCCTGCATAAGACGTTAGTGTGCAAAATTAAAGCACATGGGATTGGGGGTAATGTATTGGCATGGATTGAAAATTGGTTAACTGACAGCAAACAGAGTAGGAATAAACGGGTCTTTTTCGGGGTGACGGGCAGTGACTAGTGGGGTACCACAGGGATCAGTGCTTGGGCCCCAGCTATTCACAATATATATAAATGATTTGGATGAGGGAGCCAAATGTAATATTTCCAAGTTTGCTGACGACACAAAACTAGGTGGGATTGTGAGCTGTGAGGAGGATGCAAAGACGCTCCAAGGTGATTTAGATAGGTTGAGTGAGTGGGTAAACACATGGCAGATGCAGTATAACGTGGATAAATGTGAAGTTATCCACTTTGGTAGGAAAAACATAAGGACAAAGTATTATTTAAATGGTGGTGGCTTGGGAAGTGTCAATGTACAGAGGGACTTGGGTATCCTTGTACACCAGTCATTGAAAGCAAACATGCAGGTGCAGCAAGCAGTTAGGAAGGCAAATGGTATATGTTGGTCTTCATTGCAAGAGGATTTGAATACATGAGCAAGGATGTCTTACTACTGTTATACAGGGCCTTGGTGAGACTGCACCTGGAGTATTGTGTGCAGTTTTGATCTCCTTAACGAAGAAAGGATACCCTTGCCATAGAGGGAGTGCAGCGAAGGTTCACGAGACTGATTCCTGGGATGTCGTCTGAGGAGAGATTGGCTCAGCTAGGTCTGTATTGACTAGAGTTTAGAAGAATGAGAGGTGATCTCATTGAAAGTGTAAAATTCTGACTGGGTTGGATAGATTGGATGTGGAGAGGATGTTTCCCCTGGCTGGGAAGTCTAGAACAAGGGGTCACAGTGTCAGGATACGGGGTAGAATTTTAAGACCGAGATGAGGAGACAATTTTTCACTCAGAGGCTGATGAACCTGTGGAATTCTCTACCACAGAAGGCTGTGGAGGCCAAGTCACTGAATATATTTAAGAGTGAGATAGATATGTTTACTAAGTCCTGATGCAATGAATGCCTTAAAATTAACAGAAAAGTTACAGCTTCAGAATCATAGGGGACGAGGTCCAGTTATGGTAACCGTTGTTGAAGGAGAAACTTGTCCCAAAATGATCTCAAACTGACATAAATGATCTACTATTGCCCTTAGGCACATCTTGGTAGCCATCTGCAGCCAGCAGTCACCAGTGGCTCAATTAGAGGACCTGAGAGGTAGGACTTTGGAACATAAGCCAACAACTTGTCCTTGATATCACAGAGTCATGATCCTGTATATTTGGATGTAATACTTGAAGTGAACATTCCATTATGACTGATTTAGAACAGAAGGCAGGAGAAACTTCTTCACACAGAGAGTTGCGAGGCTGCAGGATTCACTTCCAGGATTAGTGATTGAGATCGAAACTAGGTCAACATTGAATATCAGATTGAATAAATGGATGAAGGAAAAAGGGTTGAAGGGATATGGAACCAGTGTAAATGCAATTAGAACTATTTGCTCATGTGGAGGGTAAATGCTGACACAGACTAGTTGGGCCGAACAGCCTGTTTCCATATTGTGCCCTCCTATTTCTCATCTACATGTTGCCCCTTGGCGACATCATCCAAAAACACAGCATCAGTTTCCACATGAACACTGATCACATCCAGCTCGACCTCACTACCACTTCTCTCGAACCCTTCATGGTCTCTAAATTTCAGACTGCTTGTCCGACATCCAGTTCTGAATGAGCGGAAATTTACTTCAATTGAATATTGGGAAGACCAAAGCCATTGTTTTCGCTCCCCGCTACAAACTCAGATCCCTAGCCATTGACTCTATCCCTCTCCCCAACTTCTGTCTGAGACTGAATCAGACTATTCGCATTCTTAGTGTCATATTTGAACCTGAAATGAGCTTTCGAACACATATCTGCAGCATAGCTAAGACCGCCTATTTCCACCTCCGTAACATTGCCCGTCACCACCTTGCCTCAGCTCATCCACTGCTGAAACCCTTGTAGTCTCCACAAATCCTGACAATACCATCATTCTTCAACACAAGAACAATAGGGCTGGCCTATTCGTTAAATTCGACCGGTGGTATGACCCCTTTACGCTGGAATCTGTCCAGTTCGATTTCAACTTCTCCCTCATCATATACGGAACCACCCGAGCTTTATGATGGACGGGTCTTGCATCCGAGTCCACGTGGATCTGCACCTTGGCTCCTGTGAAATTGCTGATGCCTGGTTCAAACAGCAAGGGGGGAACTTGCTCAGCACTTGAGTACATGGAGTATCATCCTTCGACGACAACGCTTTGATATCGTTCCAATTCCATTTGATTTTTTCTAGCCAATTCCCACCAAACAGCGTTGGACCATTGCCTGGAACAATCCATAAAGGTAAATCATGAACCACACCATCATACGACACCTTGACTACTGCACTGCCAATCACCGTTATGAGTTTTTTAGTGTATGTACGCAACTTGGCATTGACTAGACTCAGCTTAGGCCTCACAGCCTTAGTATCCCACAGCTTGTCGAATGTCCTCTGACTCATTATTGATTGACTCGCACCCGTGTCCAATTTCATCGGCACTAGCACACCGTTAAGTTTCACATTAATTATTATCGGTTGGCTCTTTGTTAGGAATGAATACAGTCCATACACTTCCTCCTCTGGTATCTCAGATTGCATATCAGGATCCGCGCTATACTGATCATCATCCTCCATGTGGTGGGTCGCAGCACGCTTGCTCAGTTGCAGACTCATGTGCTGGAGATGCCCCAGTCTCGAACAGCCTTTATAAATGTACTGTTTAAACCAACACTGATGAGGCCGATGATTGTCCCCACAACGCCAACACGGTGAAATCGGATTCATGCCCGTTTGTGGACTTTGAGCAGCCACAGGTTTCGCATACGCAGTCGAGTAGGCCCTGCCATATGCAGCTCTGCCAAACGACGATACAATCTTGTTTACCGCAATTGCCGAGTTCCGATTTTTCGATATCTGCTTTAAGTCTTTGTCTGTCGTCATGCATGCCTGGGCAATCATCATGGCCTTGCTCAAATCCAGCGTCTCCACCGCCAGTAGCTTACGCAGGATCACCTCTTGGTTGATGCCAATTACAAAAAGTCCCGCAGCATGTCTCCCAATGCGTTTTTGAACTTACACGGTCCAGCTAGACATCTTAGGTCGGCAACGAATTCTGACACATCCTGGCCCTCAGAACGAAGGTGCTTGCAGAATCGATATTGTGAGATGATGATGCCTTCTTCTGGTTTGAGATGGTCATGTACCAGAGCACACAATTCCTCATAGTCCTTGTCCATTGGACTTGCAGGTGAGAGAAGATTCTTTATGAGTCCATAGATTTTCGGACCACAAACCGTGAGGAAGAGCGCGCTAACTGCTTCAGTGGGTTCCTCCATTTTGTTGGCCATGCAGTACTGGTCCAGGCGACCTACAAAATCTTCCCAGTCCTCTCCCTCCACAAATCTCTCCAGAATTCCAACTGTGCTCATTTTTGCATGCGAAGGTTCTTAAGTTACTTCGTCGCCAAATGTTATGTATGTAATAACTCAATAGACTGAATATTTCAAACTGACTATCGGGCCCAAAGTGATTACATTACATGATGGCTTGCCTTTTCTATCTGACCCGCACACACGTGCGTACAGCCCAATGACCTCCAACAGTGGCGCCATCTGGTGATTAGTAACCCCAAGCATACATACATGACTGTTACCTCTAGTTTTGACTTTTCCAATGCACTCCTGGCTGGCCTCCCACATTCTACCCTATGTAAACTAGATCCAAAACTTGGTTGCCTGTGTCCTAACTTGCACCAAGTCCCGTTCACCCCTCACCACTGTGCTCGCTGACCTACATTGGCTCCCGGTTAAACAATGCCTCGATTTCATAATTCCCACCCTTATTTTCAAATCCCTCCATGGCCTCACCCCTCCCTATCTCTCTAATCTACTCCAGCTCCTCAACCCCCTGAGATGTCTGCGCTCCTCTAATTCTGCCCTCTTGAGAATCCCTGTTTATAATTGCTCAATCATTGGTAGCCGTACCTTCTGTTCTATATGCCTGAAGCTCTGGAATTCCCTTCCTAAACCTCTCTGCTTCCCTACCTCTCTTTACTCCTTCAAGATGCTCCTTAAACCTATTTCTTTGACCAAGCTTTTGGTCACCTGCCCTAATTTCTCGGTGTCAAATTTTTTGTCTCATAACAGTCCTGTGAAGCGCCTTGGAATGTTTCACTATGTTAAAGGCGCAATATAAATTCAAGTTGTTGCTGTTGTTGTTGCTCTAATAATGATTTCAGATTGCGCACAAGAGTCTCTTAAAATGGATGAACAAAGGGCTGGTTTGTGTACAACAAATTCAGTGTGTTTCAATTTATATATCTTCAGTATGAGTGTATCTTCAGTATGAGTTTATTCAGTATGGCCCACCCCGGCCTGCGAGAGAACATTGCGGAGGAGCGGCGAGAGATCGTGGCGGAGGTGTGGCGAATGAGGGTTTGGGGCCCAGAAGGGCCAAGGGCCCAGGGGCAGCACAGGCCAGCCCACACTGCGATACGTGTGCGCACTAGGTCCGTGCAGCAGAGCAGGTCTCCAGTCGTCCTGGTTAACCCTTGCCACTGGATAAATGCCTAGCTCTGTCAAGCCCATGTGGTGGCTGATGTGTAATGGTCACGTTAAAAAAATCCACGCACAGACATCTTCCACCCCCTCAATTGGAGTTCAGGATTGGAACATTGTGTCCTTCATTGAAACATCTGTGAACTCTCGTGGAAGCAAGTCATCCTCGTTCGAAGGACCGCCTATGATGATCCCTCAAGAATAGATTAAAAATCTTCCTTCATTCCAATCAAACACAAGCTTTTGAAGACCTCTCTTATTGTTTCAAACTCTCACTTTTAACCCTTTAGTTGTCAAAATCAACATTTCCATTAGTTCCTTCATGTGGAGTTTTCCAGATAATCTGTACAATACATCATATATTTATACAATTAACAATAGTGAACAGATGCTATAAATACAAATGATAAATATTCCGGGTGCAAGGAACACTTTACAAGACTGTGCAAAACAAATCTTCACAAGTGAACAAACTAGTTGAAAGGACCAATGATTCGCAGTTGATCAAAGGTCTGACTTTAAGTAAACAAAATAAATAATTCAAGCTTTGCTAGCCCTTTGCGAATGAACGTAGTAGCAGTTAGAGCATGTTGTTGCTTAGTCATAATGGATGAACTGGGAATGTGCAGTGTGATTGTTAACTCTTTGTTAATAAACCAACTAGTTCTTAATAGCAATGTGTTGCTATAAATTCTTAAGCAAAGAACCCATGAAGCAAATGCATTACAGTCATGTCACTGGAATGTCCAATGCAGTTCTCCATGTTAGCTACATTCCCTGCAGTGCAGCTGGCCATTGATCCAATAGATTCTGGAAGTCAGAGATTAGGATAATTTCTAAAACGATTATATCATCTTTCCCAGCCTCTCTTTCATTGTGTGCCATGCCAGCCATGACATTGTGCATATTGTGGTGGTTTTCCAAACCTGTCGCTTTAAAAATTGGTCCTCAAAGTCTTGAATTTCGGATGCTTTGAATCTCTCCTTGGCCTCAATGAAATAGTTGAAGTATTGCATTCACCATGCTCAGTGAGTGCTCTTGTACTGTTGATTAAGCAGTGAAGGTCCAAAAAGAAAAAGAAAGACTTGCATTTATATAGCGGCATTTACGACCTCAGGACGTCCCAAAGCGCTTTACAGCCAATGAAGTGCTTTTGAAGTCATTGTTGTAATATAGGAATCCAGGTATCTAGTATCTAGTCCTGGCTCTGTGAATGGCTACTGGTAGAGTATGTGGTGCAGTGGTGCTCTGTATCCCATATGGTCCAGGGTCCAGCTTCTATGGAGAGAAATCAGGTAGGTGACAAATAGTCAAGACTCATTACTGATGTAAAGTAGATAATGTTATTCATAAAGCAAGCAATCAGAGGTGACAGCATGTTTTCTGATTCTCATTGCAGATTACACTTCCTGTTGGATAAAATACAGTGAACAACATGACATAGATTCATTGGCAGATACTCCCGAATGGCCTCAATCACTCTCTAGACCAAACTGTTCCACAACAGCTTGTTGCTCTTCACAACCCATGATCTTAGGTACTGAATACCATTTTGTGTTTTAGTTTTTTCCTGACCTACCGCCTTCTGCTCTGGAGAGTGGTATTAACCAGGCTGCTAATGTCTTACCAAGCTTGTTTTCAACTGTGTGGATTGGATGATTACTGAACTGAAATTTTCTGTCCTTTTGGCTAGTATCTCTTGCACAACAAAGAGTGCTTTATTGTAGTTGCAGAAGCATTTTGTGATGGCTTCTAAAACATACTTCTGAAATTCCCAATCGACATACTTTGATTGGTAGCCAGTTCATCTGTGGTAGGGACCAAAAAGCTGATTACTTGCTTGTTAAAGTTCTTTACGATGATCATTTTAATTCATTTCTGATCAGTTTACTAAACATTGTGAATAACTGATATCATGAGGCTGGTTGCAGCAGACTGAAGAATTTCTGTGTCCACTGATAATTTGCCTTGCATGGCTGATTACAGTGACAGGCCATTCGGGAGTATCTGCCAAAAAATCCGTGTCATGTTGTTCACTGTATTTTATCTGATAGGAGGTGTAATCTGCAATGAGAATCAGAAAACATGTCACCATCTATGATTACTTACTTTATGAATAATGTGATCTACTTTACAGCGGTAAAGTAGATCATGTTATTCATAACTGTGAGCATACCGGTGGACACCGCGTACTCCGTCTCCAGGGACACCCTGGCGCGAACGTAAACATGGAAGAGAGGCAGGCAGTTAGGCCCCTTGACCGCCCGCTGCCTCGACTTGTTAATGGCCACCTTGGCCATGCCCAGGAGCAGTCCTACAAGGAGCCCCTTCAACCTGCCCACACCTCTCCGCACAGAGTGCCCAAAGATCAGGAGCGTGGGACTGAAATGCAGCCAAAAATCAAGGAGCAGCCCCTTCAAGTAATGGAAGAGGGGCTGCAACCTCACACACTGAACATAAATGTGGAACACAGATTACTCCAGACCACAGAAATTGCAGGCAGCCTGGGTGTCCATGAATCGACTTAAAAACTTATTGCACGGGACTGCCCCATGCAGCACCCTCCAGGCCAAATCCCCAATAAATAAAGGGAGGATTCCCATGTAGAGAACGTTCTATTGGGGATTCCCACCTCCTCCTTACGGCAAGATGGTGCGCCATGGCGTTTCCGGATGGCCGACGAGGATGGCAAAATGGAGGGTGTGCAAGAGCAGCCCATACAGGAATCCCCCCCGCGCAGAACTGAAAGGCACAGAGGGGATTTCCTGGAGGCATCTCAAGTTGTGAGGCGCCAGCTCCCAAGCAAGGTTTCGGGGCTTGGTGCCAATGAGGAATTCCGTCCGAACTTGAGCTTCCTCGACACACCTAGTGGAGTCAGGGCCCAGTGCCATTTTTAGTAACTCGGTGGCATTGGCTGTGAGCCGGATGTCAGCCCAGGACAGGTGCCATGCCAGCTGTTCTGGCAACATCCAACCCGCTCCTCCGCCATCCAGTAGGTTCCTGACCCTGGTCATCTTGCCAAACAGAGCCCTCTCGTCCACCTGCCACCTAAAACCGCGGTCGTGGAGGTACGGATTCTTGATCAGCGGCTCCCAAAGGACAGCCACCATTCCAGATGGGGGAGAACTGCGTTTGCAGGTGACCTTGTTCCAGATCCTGATGAGTTCCTGGTAAAAGACAAGCAGGCCCTGCATGGCAGCCTGGATGCCTCCCAGGTTTATAAACAGGAGCTGCATGTCATAATTGAGGCCGCACTGCCGGCGGAAGAAATACGTTGCCAACGCATACCATCAGGGAGGGTGCTCGACGAACAGGTATCTCTGCAGGGTCTGAAGACAGAAAGTCACAACTCAATAGCTGGGATCCAGGACAAAGTGGCAAGTTGGATCCAAAATTGGCTCAGAGGCAGGAAGCAAAGGGTAATGGTTGACTGGAAGGATGTTTCTAGTGGGGTTCCGCAGGGCTCAGCACTAGGTCCCTTGCAATGTTCTAGACTTGAATATAGGGAGTATGATTAAGAAGTTTGCAGATGATACTAAAATCGGCTGTATGGTTGATAATGAAGAAGAAAGCTATAGACTGCAGGAAGATATCAATCAACTGGTCAGGTGGGCAGAACAGTGGCAAATGGAATTTAATCTGGAGAAGTGTGAGGTAATGCATTTGGGGAGGGCTAACAAGGAAAGATACACATTAAATGGTTGGACATTGAGAAGTGTAGAGGAACAAAGGGACTTGGGAGTGCGTGTCCACAGATCCCTGAAGGTAGTAGGCCAGGTAGATAAGGTGGTTAAGAAAGCATACGGAATGTTTGCCTTTATTAGCCGAGGCATAGATTATAAGAGCAGTGGGGTTATGCTTGAACTGTAAAAAACACTGGTTAGGCCACAGCTGGAGTACTGCATGCAGTTCTGGTCACCGCATTGCAGGAAGGACATGATTGCACTGGAGAGGGTACAGAGGAGATTTACGAGGATGTTGCTGGGAGTGGAGAATCTTAGCTATGAGGACAGATTGGAGATGCTGTGTTTGTTTTCTTTGGAACAGAGGAGGCTGAGGGGAGACCACATTGAGGTGTATAAAATTATGAGGGGCCTAGATATAATGGATAGAAAGGGCCTATTTCCCTTAGCAGAGGGGTCAACAACAAGGGGGCATAAATTTAAAATAATTAGTAAAAGGTTTAGAGGGGATTTGAGGGGAAATTTCTTCATGCAGAGGGTTGTGGGGGCTGGAACTCACTGCCATGACCTGCAGCGTTACAGACCTAGAGCTGGAAAGTGGGATTAGGCTGGATAGCCTCTTGTTGGCCGGCGCAGACATGATGGACCAAAATGGCCTCCTTCCATGCTGTAAATTTCTGTGATTCAATGATTCGATGAACAGATTTACAAACCTATGAGCATACTCACACATCACACTGCTTCCCGTTTTTTTAGAAGCAAGGTATTTATACAATATTTCAAAAGATTACTTATCATGATTACAATTTTACAAAATCGACTGCTGAGCCTGAGTATTTTGTTGTAAGCTTTTAACTTCCTCCTGCTCCAACCTCCATTTCTTTGCACTTGGCTGGCTATGCTCATTTTCTATATTCTTATTCGGCTCCGGAGGCCATCTTGGGGAATTTCTGTTTTCAGGGCGTGTAGCCACGATTCCTGACATCTATTTTCCTGTGTCCTCTTGAGTTTCTTTGGAACTTTTACATCTGTCCTAGTGTTAGATTTCTTCCTAAGGTCTTGATATTCCCAGTTATCAATATCCTATCTAATTGGTTTGCATTTTCTCATTGACCTTCTCAACTGAACCCCAACTCCACCTCCCCCCCCCAGAAGATAGTCTCTGCGAGATTGTCCCATACCCACAGAATCACCTTCAATCAGCCACATCTGAGTTAGTGGGGATATGGATGTTGTGACCGCTGTGTCTGTTGAAATACTTGGACCTGCCAATTCACTCTGATCATCGTCCAAATCAGGCTCATAATCATCTACTCATGGTACCGAAGGTGCATCACGCACTAGCATCATTTGATCCACATGAAGCTTCCTGATGTATTCATCAATTTTGACCAAGTACTGCTTGGTGCCACATGCCCGAATAATTGTACCAATGTCCCATTTGCATGGACTTGCCCTTTTTGATGGACTGAGAACTCTGACCTGATCACCTTTTTGAAAGCACCACTCTTTGACTCTTTGGTACCGGAATGATAATGACCTTTCTGCACCAATTGTGCCTTCTCTACCTTATCAGACCAGTTTGGTTGCAATAAACTGAGACGCGTCCACAGCCTATGCTTCATCAATCATTCAGCAGGTGTGTCTTCTTAGGCAGTCCCTCGAAGTCGAGGAAGACTTGCTTCCACACTAAAAATGAGTTCTCAGGTGACTGATGAGTCCAATGCGGGACCAACAGTCTCTATCACAGGTGGGGCAGACAGTGGTTGAAGGGACAGGTGGGTGGGGTGTTTGGGTTGTCATGCGCTCCTTTCGCTGTTTACGCTTGGCTTCAGCTTGCTCCCGGCGAAGAGACTCGAGGTGTCCGGCACCTTCCCGTATGCTTCTCCTCCACTTTGAGCAGTATTGGGCCAGGGATTCCCAGGTGTCGGTGGGGATGTTGCACTTTTTCAAGGAAGCTTTGAGGGTTTCCTTGAAGCGTATCCTCTGCCCACCTGGGGTTCGTTGCGGTATCGGAGCTTCGAGTAGAGCACTTGTTTTGGGAGTCTCGTGTCAGGCATGCGGACGATGTGGCCCGTCCAACGGAGCTAATCGAGCGTGGTCAATGCTTCGATGTTGGGGATGTTGGCCTGAGTGAGAACACTGACATTGGTGAGCCTATCCTGCCAACTGATTTGCAGGATCTTGCAGAGGCAGCGTTGGTGGTACTTCTCCAGTGCTTTGAGGTGCCTGCTGTCATAGTCTATATCTCTGATGCATATAGGTGTTGTGCATGCAATAACTGTTAGACTGAGTACTGTTTAACTCCAAGAGGTATGACCTTGGCTTTGCTTTATTAAGGCCCAAAGTGACTAATATACAAAATGGCTGGCCTTTTATACTTGGGCTGCACACACGTGCGTGCAGCCCAATGGCCTCCAACAGTGACACCATCTAGTGGCTAGTGATCCCAAAAGTGCATACATGAGATAGTAACACGGTATTTTACAAATTGAGACGGTCCGGTGTTTTATGCTCCCGGGTTGACTGTCTCAGTTCAACTCCAGCCTTGGGTGAGTGTTCAGAGTCTGTTGTGACTGGTGACTTCGTGGCTGACCTGGTGGGAGTGGCAATGGCCATGTCAGGGATTGAAAGTCCATTTTCATTGAACATGTCAGTGATTGAAAATCCTGATTCACTGATGACCACTGAGTCCTCTGATGACTGGAGGTAGGTTGGTCATCGATTGTCTCTTCCTCCGACTGCTCCGGCTCGTCTGCGTGCTGCATCTTTGTCTGATCCATATGCTACATGGAAACATAGAAACATAGAAAATAGGTGCAGGAGTAGGCCATTCGTCCCTTCAAGCCTGCACCGCCATTCAATAAGATCATGGCTGATCATTCCCTCAGTACCCCTTTCCTGCTTTCTCTCTATACCCCTTGATCCCCTTAGCCCTAAGGGCCATATCTAACTCCCTCTTGAATATATCCAATGAACTGGCATCAACAATTCTCTGCAGCAGGGAATTCCACAGGTTAACAACTCTCTGAGTGAAGAAGTTTCTCCTCATCTCAGTTCTAAATGGCCTACCCCTTATCCTAAGACTATGTCCCCTGGTTCTGGACTTCCCCAACATCGGGAACATTCTTCTCGTATCTAACCTGTCCAGTCCCGTCAGAATCTTATACGTTTCTATGAGCTCCCCTCTCATCCTTCTAAACACCAGTGAATAAAGGCCCAGTTGATCCAGTCTCTCCTCATATGACAATCCAGCCATCCGTGGAATCAGTTTGGTGAACCTTCGCTGCACTCCCTCAATAGCAAGAATGTCCTTCCTCAGATTCCTGCCTGTTTGCCCATTTTTGAGCTTCACAATAAATACTCTGTTGCCCTCCTTGCCATGACAGTACCAGCGATCCACTTGGGACCCTGACCATAATTCAGAACTTATACAGGATCATTTACAGAAATATCGTGTGACACAGCTGCGCGATCGTGATACCCTTGCTGACTTTGTCTTCTATATTCAACATGATTATTCAAGTCAGGGTGTACAAGAGATAGCTTGGTCTTAAGACCTCTCTTCATCATTAGTTCAGCAGGTGAGACCCCGGTAAGGGTGTGTGGTCTTGTCTTGTAACTTAGCAGTATGCATGACAGACGAGTCTGCAGTGACCCTTGGGTTACTCGCTTCATACACTGCTTTATGATTTGGACAGCATGTTCTGTTTGCCCATTGGATGCAGGTTTGAACGGTGCTGACCTTACATGTTTGATACCATTGAGTTTCATGAACTCTTGAAACTCCTGACTGGTGAAGCAGGATCCATTGTCGCTCACAACGATGTCAGGCAGACTATGTGTTGTGAACATGACACTGAGATTATCAATGGTAGCTGTGGATGTGCTGGATGACGTGATTATACATTCTCTCCACTTCGAAAATGCATCCACTACAACTAAAAACATCTTCCTCAGGAAGGGACCTGCAAAATTTATGTGGATCCTGGATCATGGTTTGGACGGCCACGGCCACAGACTCAGCGACGATTCCGCTGGTGCTTTGCTGAACTACATGCAAATGTTGCACTGATGCACACATGATTCCAGTTCTGAGTCAATTCCCAGCCACCATACATGAGACCTGGCAATGGCTTTGATCATTACAATGCCGGGATGTGTGCTATGTAGCTCACGTACAAATTTCTCTCTCCCTTTCTTGGGCATAACAACACGATTGCCCCACAATATACAATCCAACTGAATGGACAGTTCGTCTTTGCGACGAATGTAATGTTTGGTCTCCTCGCACATTTGCTTGGGTATGGCAGACCAATCACCTTTGAGGATGCAACTCTTCACCACCGATAAAATCGGGTCCTGGCTGGTCCAGGTCTTAACTTGTTGAGCTGTGACAGGGGATCCGTCACTCTCAAAAGCATGCAGAACTAACAATAGGTCTGCCAGTTATGGCGTTCCACCTCCGGTGTGGGCAACGGCAGATGGCTCAATGCATCGGCACAATTCTCGGTGCCAGGTCTATGACGAATGACATAATCATAAGCGGATAATGTCAGCGGCCACCTCTTGATGTGGGTTGAAGCATTGGTATTGATACCTTTGTTTTCAGAGAACAGTGAAATGAGCGGCTTGTGATCTGTCTCCAGTTCAAACCGAAGACCAAACAGGTACTGCTGCATTTTTCTAACCTTATACAAACAGGCTAGTGCTTCTTTCTCTACCATGCTGTGGGCTCTTTCCGCTTTAGACAAACTTTTTGAAGCATACGTGACTGGTTAAAGTTTACCCGACTCATTAGCTTGTTGGAGTACGCAACCAATTCCATATGACGAAGCATCACAGGCCAATACTAAACATTTACGTGGGTCATAATGTACCAGCAGCTTGTTAGAGCAAAGCAGATTAGTGGCTTTCTCAAAAGCTCTGTCTTGAGACGCACCCCACAACACCAGTTGTCGCCTTTTCTTAGCAGCATATGCAGTGGTTCTAATAAGGTGCTCAATTTAGGTAGGAAGTTACCGAAGTAGTTGAGTAGACCCAGGAACGAACACAGCTCCGTCACATTCTGCGGCTTGGGTGCATTCTTGATGGCCTCGGTTTCAGCATCCGTGGGCCTGATGCTGCAACTGCAATTTTCCTCCCCAGGAATTCGATCTCTGGTGCCATGAAGATGCACTTCGAGCGTTTCAGTCTGAGTCCCACTTTGTCCAGACAATGTAGAACCTCTTCCAGGTTGTTCAGATGTTCCTTGGAGTCACGACCTGTGATCAGGATGTCATCTTAGAACATGACGGTTCTGGGAACGGACTTCAGTAGACTCTCGATGTTCCTCTGAAATATTGCTGCAGCCGAGCGAATTCCAAAAGGGCACCTGTGATAACTAAACAGTCCTTTATGCGTGTTAATGCATGTAAGTCTCTTCGACATCTCGACCAGCTCCTGTGTTATGTAGGCTGACGTCAAGTCCAGTTTGGTGAATGACTCCCCCCCAGCTAGCATTGCAAACAAGTCATCCGCCTTCGGTAATGGGTACTGATCCTGTTTCGAAACCCTGTTGATCGTAGCCTTGTAGTCTCCACAGATTCTGACTGTGCCATCACTTTTCAGCACAGGAACAATGGGGCTGCCCCATTCATTAAATTCAACCGGTGATCCCTTTATGCTGGAGTCTGTCCAGTTCGATTTCAACCTTCTCCCTCATCATATACAGAACTGCCTGAGCTTTATGATGGACGGGTCTTGCATCCGAGTCCACATGGATCTGCACCTTGGCTCCCATGAAGTTGCCGATGCCTGGTTCAAACAGCGAGGGGAACTTGCTCAGTACTTAGGCACATGTATCTTTCTCCGACGACAACGTCTTGATGTCGTTCCAATCATATCTGATTTTTTTCAAGCCAGCTCCTGCCGAGCAGCATTGGGTCATTGCCTGGGACAATCCGTAGCGGTAACTCGTGAACCGCACCGTCATACAACACTTTAATTGTGGCACTGCCAATCACCGTTATGAGTTCTTTGGTGTACGTGCGCAACTTGGCATTGACTGGACTCAGCCTGGGCCTCACAGCCTTAGTATCCCATAGCTTGTCGAATGCCCTCTGGCTCATTATCGATTGACTCGCCCCCGTGTCCAGTTCCATCGCTACCGGCGCCCCATTAAATTTCACGTTGATCATTATTGGTTTGCTCTTAGTTAGGAACGAGTACAGTCCATACACTTCCTCCTCTGGTATCTCGGATTGCGTATCCGGATCCACGCTAATCTGACCATCATCCTCCACGTGGTGTGTTGCAGCACGCTTGCTCATCTGCGGACACTTGCGCTGGAGATGCCCCACTCTCAGACAGCCTTTGCAACTATCTTGCTTAAATCGGCACTGCTGGTGCCGGTGATGCACCCACAACGCCAACACGGAGAAATCAGATGCATTCCCGCTGGCAGACTTTGGGCAGCCACAGGTTTCGTGTACGCAGTCAGGTAGGCCCTGCCATGTGCCGCTCTGCTGAACGCTGAATCAATCATATTTACAGTACTTGCCGAGTTTCGATTTTTCAGTCATTTCTGCTTTGGACTTCTATCCATCGTCATGCATGACTGAGCGATCATGATGGCCCTGTTCAAGTCCAACGTCTCCACCACCAGTAGTTTACGCAGGATCACCTCGTGGTTGATGCCGATTACAGAGAAGTCCTGCAGCATGTCTGCCAACACAGCCCGAACTTACACGGTCCCGCTAGATGTCTCAGGTCAGCAACGAATTCTGCCGTATTCTGGTCCTCTGAGCGAACGCGTGTGTAAAATCTGCATCTCGAGATGATGATGCCTTCGTCTGGTTAAGGTGGTCCTCTACCAGTGTACACAATTCTTCGTACGTCTTCTCTGTTGGACTCACAGGCAGGAGTAGATTCTTTATCAGACCATAAATTTTTGGACCGCAAACTGTAAGGAACACCACCCGGCGCCGATCTGCGTCGCTGACCTCCTTTGTTGGCCATGAAGAACTGGCTCAAACGGCTCATAAAGTCTGTCCAATCTTCTCCTTCCTTGAATCGCTCCAACATCCAATTGTGCTCATTTTTGCATGCAAAAGTTCTTGTTGCCTCATCGCCAAATGTTGTGTATGTAATAACTGTTAGACTGAGTACTGTGTAACTCCAAGAGGTATGACCTTGGCTCTGCTTTATTAAGGCCCAAAGTGACTAATATACAAAATGGCTGGCCTTTTATACTTGGGCTGCACACACGTGCGTGCAGCCCAATGGCCTCCAACAGTGACACCATCTAGTGGCTAATGATCCCAAAAGTACATACATGACAATATGAGAGCAGGTATCACGACTGCTCTATAGACCATGAGCTTGGTGCCAGGTTTGACCGAAGGCTGCACTGGCACACTGAAGACGATGTTGGACTTCGCCATTGACGTCTGTCCTGGTTGAAAGTAGGCTCCCGAGGTATGGAAAATGGTCCACGTTGTCCAAGGCCTCGTCGTGGATTTTGATAACCAGATGGGGAGTGTCGTGTGGCAGGGGCAGGTTGGTAGAGGACCTTTGTCTTATGGATGTTTAGTGTAAGGCCCATGCTCTTGTACACTTTGTTGAAGGTGTTGATGATGGCTTGGAGTTTGGCCTCCGAGTGTGCGCAGACGTAAGCGTCGTCTGCGTACTGTAATTCAATGACAGAGGATGGGACGACCTTGGATCTACACTGGAGGTGACGGAGGTTGAACAGATTACCGTTTGTCCTGTAATTTAGCTGCACTCCAGCGGGGAGCTTGCTGAGGGTGAGATGGAACATTTCAGCAAGGAAGATCGAGAAGAGCGTTGGTGCGATGACATAGCCCTGCTTGACCCCGGTCCGAACATGGAATGGTCTGTGGTGGATCCGTTGGTCAGGATCACGGCTTACATGTCAGAGTGAAGCTGGCGGAGGACAGCGACAAACTTTTGAGGGCAGCCAAATTTGAGGAGGACGGTCTATAATCCCTCATGGTTAACAGTGTCGAAGGTCTTTGTGAGGTCAAAGAAGGCCTTGTACAAGGGTTGGTGCGGTTCCCTGCATTTCTCTTGGATTAGGCACACGGAAGAAGATCATATCCATTGTGCCCCCTAGTGGGCAGAATCCGTATTGCGACTCTGGGTGGAGCTCTTCAGCCACAGCTGCTAGTTCTGCGAGCTGGCTGGAGCCTCCCACGGCCTCATTGTGCACAATTGTCTGGGTTTTTGGATTGAAGGCAGCAGCTCGCCATTGCCAAAGGCGTTTCGCCAGACCGCTGAGCCATCTGTGAACCAGGCATGGCTACGTTCTTCAGGTGTTAACTGTTCAAAAGACACGCCCCAGGAGATCGGTGACTCTTTGATTAAACTGACAGACGACTTCGTAAGTTCACTCTCAGCTGTTTGTGGGTATTCAGCCACATGCTCATGTAGTCAGGTGATTCCTTCTTTTCCTTTACTTGCTCTGTCTGCGATATACCATTTCCAGCGCACTATGGAACTTTGCTGCGCTCGCCCGACCTTGTGTGTCTCACTTTCTGAGAGAACCCAGGATAATATGGGTAGGCCTGGTCTTAAACTGACTATGTCGTCCCCTGTCTGTTCTTCTGTTTCTGTTAGGGCCCAATAACATGCTAATAATTGTTGCTCAAATGGAGTGTAACGAATAGCAGCATCTGTCAATTTTCTAGGCTAGAACCCTAACGGTATATGAGTGCCATGTTGAACCTGCCACAAACTCCATACTGCAGTATCATTGGTAACGGATACCTGTAGCTCAAAAGGCTGTCCAGGCACTCGTGGGGCTAGGGGTAAAGCTTGAGCTACGGCTTCTTTGGCTGCATCAAAAGCCACCTGTTGTTCCTTTCCCCACTCGAAGTGGGCCTTTTTTCATGTTACAGCATACAGCGGTTTTAATAACATCGTGAGGTGAGGTATGTGTCTCCTCCAGTAACCCAGTAGTCCCACAAACCGTTGTGTCTCGGTTTTATTCGTGGGGGTGGCCATTTCTTGAATTTTATTCTTCACAGGCTCGGGTATGATGCGCTCACCCCGAGACCATTGGATCCCCAGAAACTGGACAGTCTGGCTAGGGGCCTGCACCTTCTTCGGATTTATCTCCTAGCCCCTGTCTCGCATGTGTTGGACTAAAGTAGCTAGGGCTTCTGACACCACTGCCTCGGTGGGACCCCTTATTAGTACATCATCGATGTAGTGTGCCAGTGAGACATTAGGAGCCAACGTGCACATGTCCAGGTCCCCAGGCCACCAATCCGTGGCATAGGGTAGGACTATGTAGGTAATCTTGAGGTAGGTGCTTAAACGTGTATTGCCTCCCTTCCCAAGTGAATGCAAACTGGTCCTGGGATTCTTCCGCTATTGGAATGGAGATAAAGGCATTGACCAGGTCGATTACCGCATACCACTCCGCACCTTCTTCAGATAGCCGCTCTGTTACAGTTACTACATCTGGGACAGCGGTTGCCAGGGGAGGGGCAAATTTGTTCAGTTGTCGGTAGTCCACCGTCATCCTCCAACTTTTGTCGGGTTTCTGCACAGGCCAAACAGGGCTATTGTAGGGGGACACCGCATGTCTAATGATACCCGCCTTCAAGAGCCCTTGTATGGTTTCCCCTATTTCTTTGTGTCCCCCAGGTATTCGGTACTGTTTCATAGTCACGATACGCGATGGCCGTGGTATTACCACTAGTTCCCACTTTGCTTCCCCTGCAATCACAATGATCGCCCGTATCCCAAGTGAGAATCGCCCGAACGAGGTGTTGTGTGTGATTCCCTTTAAAAGGTCCATCCCAATAATATATTCCTTTACTACCGATATTAAGACCGTTACCCAGCGCGGAGGCCCATTTCCTAATGCCATTCTGATAGTTGTTCAAACAGTGGGCGTTTCTGCCCCTCCGAACCCATTAATCATCCTTTGGGTCCCTGTGTGTTTCCTAGGATTTCCATGGATAATAGTAACTTCTGCCCCTGTGTCTAGTAAAGCAACATCTCTTTGTATATTCCCCCCCCCCCGCCAATGTATCGTAATCGGAATGTGTGGCCTCAGATCCCCGGGAGCTTGGGTTGATGTGGTTCTAACGGGGAGTACTCCTGGATCCCGGCCACACCCTTAGTTGAGGGGATTACTAGCCTTCCACAGCTCTTCTATGTTGGGGTATAGACTAGTGGGAGGTGGTTCCTTCGCCTCCGCAGACTTATCGCTATCCGACTTAGTCTCCCTTACCTCCCTCCTTTCACCCTTCCCTGTTCCCGGGACGCAGTGTTGCTTCCACATAGAATCCTGTTGGGGTTCCATCAATTTTTTCCTTGGGGACCCCTGCCTTCAGTAAAGCCGCGAACATGTCCCTCCATGTAATTCTTTTTTTTGTCTTTCCTGATCCTGTACCTTTCCCAGAGGTCGAACCTTGTCGCTGGTCCCGATCCCCCTCTACATTAGCTGTTTCGACTCTAACACACTATCTTCAACATCCTCTAACTGTCCTAACAATAGACAAGCGTGCCCCACCCGCTGCCCTTGGGCTGGTCCCAATAACGCGAGTAGCGCACCCCTCATCATAGGAGGGCCACTCTTCATCAGCCTGCTCCGCATTCCTGCCATAAAGAGCTCCTGATCTGGCCCCCCATATGGTTGGTGATATAATCCTCCCTGTGTTGCCATGTTGCGCAACTGTATCGCACCCTCCGCCATAGTATTCCAAGGTTTTACCTCCCCTCCCCAATCAACTGCAGAGGGATATTTTTGCCGGACCCCTATAGTAACCATGTCCTATAGCGAACCTGTGCCGTGGACATTCCATAGTACTGCTGTAATATGGTGGTCCGTAGTCATAGTCCCCATTTTTGTTAACTCTTCGGGGTTAAATATTACGCCTGATGCTCCCTGGTCCCAAATCCGGGTTAGCCATTCTGACAATGATTCCCCGAGTTTTTGGCGAAATCGAGATCCTATTTCTTGTAACTCACCAGTGGTGAAGTCACGCACCCCTCTAGTGGTAACCGGCTGTTCCCCATCTTGCTGTTTCGTCTTATTTGTCATAAGGGGTCTAGCTTCTGTGTTCGGAGCGTATGGGGGAGGGTCTTTAGTTTCCTCCCGTTCCCCCCCATCTCCATCTGTCCACTCATACTCTGAGTCAGAGGAGTACCAGATGTCTCCGTCCCAATGAGCCGGATCCCAAGTAGGTCCAGCTACCAATGCACATACCTTTGACCGATCGATCTGTAATTTCCGTCGTCGAGCTTTCTTTTTATTTTGTACTGTCGCCAGAAGCATATTAAAGTTTCTGATTGTTCATTGACTTTATCCGCCTGTTCTTGTGCAGTGCGGACCGCTTCAGTCAGAGTCGAGTTTTGACTTTCCAAATCCTTAACAGCTGTTTTTAACTGTAGGTTTCCTGCCTCACTTTCCTTAAGTTGTTTATACATCGCCCTTAATGCTGTCAACAAAATCCATCCCATTTGTGGGGGACTACTTTTCTCCTGTGGGGTACGGTTCTATCTTTGCTCTGTTCCAATAACTGCATATCCCAATGTTGCGGGTGTCCAAACCGGGCTAGCACATTGGCAAGAGAGCCAAAACCCTCATCCCTCATGCTCCACCCTGGTATTCTATACTTCTCTCCTGCAGAAGAAGACTGCTTCTTGTCTTTTCTCTTAAACATTTTACCAGATCCTGCCGACTACGCCAAAATGTTTTGGATCGATAATAATAGACCCAGATTTGGGATCTGGATGAATGTTAAATAAGAGACACGACAAATGAAGTAAAGATAAAACACCGTTTACTGAGAAAAAAGAAACATAATACAGTTTACGAAGAAAAGAGAAGTATGATAAGATGCAACAAAGCTCACAGCCTTCAGCCTATCGGGAACTCCACAACGACGGCTGGTCAGGATCCTTGGGGGTCCCAGCACCACTCACGAATCACGGTCCAAGGTGAAGTTCAAAGAGCTACTGGACAGTTCCGTTCCTTTATACTATTGAACAAACATGGGTGCATATTGCTTATGGCCAACTCCTAATCTGTAAGGCCCCAGCTGTTCTTCCACAAAGCATGAGACCTTGGTCCGCCGATCATCCCATAAACAAGATGGTGTGCGCATCAAGGTCTCTCTCTCTCTCTCTCTCTGCATCAACAACATTCCACGAGGCATGAAGCAGAAAACACACTGTAAATGTCGGAATATCATAATTAACCCTATGTGATTAACCCTATACAATACATCATGCCATCTAGTTCTAGTCTCCCACATCAGCGGAAACATCCTCTCTGCATCCACCTTGTCAAGCCCCCTCATAATCTTATACGTTTCGATAAAGTCACCTCTCATTATTCTGAATTCCAATGAGTAGAGGCCCAACCTACTCAACCTTTCCTCATAAGTCAACCCCCTCATCTCCGGAGTCAACCTCTTGAACCTTCTCTGAACTGCCTCCAAAGCAAGTTTATCCTTTCGTAAATATGGAAACCAAAATTGCACGAAGTATTCTAGGTGTGGCCTCACCAATAACCTGTAAGTTCACAGACGCCTGCAGTGGGGAGATGCTAAGGGACTTCTTTATCGAGGATATCGGTCATACGGGAATTTTTCGCAAGTTAATTGAGACCAAGGACTTGACCTTGGAAGCGACAGCGTTGTTAGCTCAAACTTTCATGGCGGGGAAGAAACGAAAATGATTTACGTGCGCAATTCTGCCTCTAACGCGCCAATGGATCAGGGAGTCAACATCATCAATGCTACTCAGAGCCCCGCAGGCAGACAGGAGCAGTCCGACATTTACCAGGCAGCAATAGACCCCAGAGCAGGACCTCAACAGAGACAATGGCAGGCTGAACGGACATTCACGCCATCACAGTGGACAATGCGGCCCGGGATGGGGCCATTGACACCCACTAATAGGGTACTTAAGAGCAGTCAAAGGTACAGTCAGCGCAGAATTCCTGGCCATAGTCCTTTTGTCCCCAACAATGGAAACTTTAACTCATGCTGGAGGTGTGGGGGAAAACACTCAGCCAGATCTTGCAGATTCCAACAGTTTGTCTGCAGAATCTGCAATCTCAGTGGCCATTTAGCTCGAATGTGCCGAAAACCTGCAACCAGACTAATATGTGAGGCAGATGGACCAGAAGAGGGTTCTGTGAGGCAGGATGACTTTTGGGGCAAATCAATGGACGCTGAGGTTCAGCGGGTCCATGCGGCGAATATTCACAGTTCATACACCAAAACGCCACCAATGATGATAGGGTTTTGTTGAACGGTATCCCAGTACGCATGGAGCTGGACACTGGGGCCAGCCAGTCACTCATGGGCGTTCAGCAATTTGAGAAGCTATGGCCACTCAAAGCCAGTAGACCCAAATTAGAACGTATTGAAACACAATTACGGACTTACACCAAAGAAATCATTCCGGTGCTAGTCAGTGCAATGATGGCTGTCACACACAATGGGTTAGTGAACTGGCTGCCACTCTGGATTGTTCCGGGCAATGGTCCCGCACTGTTGGGGATGAGCTGGTTAGCCGAGATGAACTGGAAATGGGAGAATGTTCACGCAATGTCCTCGGTGGAGCGAAGTTCGTGCTCACAAGTCCTACAACAATTCCAGTCACTATTCCAACCGGGCGTCAGGATTTTCAAAGGCACTAAAGTAGTGATACACATCACCCCGGATGCCAGGCCAGTGCACCACAAAGCCAGAGCGGTGCCGTATGTGATGCGGGAAAAAATCGAGAGCGAATTGGACCAGCTGTTGCGAGAGGGCATCATCTCGCCTGTTGAATTCAGCGACTGGGCGAGCCCCATCGTTCCCATTCTAAAAGCAGATGGCTCTATCAAGATCTGCGGTGACTACAAGGCCACCATCAACCAGGTGTCCCTACAAGATGCTGGCAGACAGCAAGCTGTTCACCAAGTTGGACCTCACTTCAGCCTATATGATCCAGGAACTGGCCGACGAATCCAAACTACTGATCACCATCACCACGCACAAGGGACTGTTTGTGTATAACAGGTGCCCATTTGGCATTCGATTAGCAACCGCGATTTTTCAACGTAACATGGAAAGCCTGCTTAAATCCATTCCGGGAACGATTGTATTCGAGGACGACATCCTCATCACGGGTTGAGACACCGAGGAACACCTCCACAACCTAGAGGAGATGCTACGTCGACTGGACCGGGTAGGCCTGCGACTCAAGAAGTCTAAATGCATGTTCTTAGCTCCTGAGGTTGAGTTTCTGTGCAGGAGGGTTGCTGCAGATGGGATTCGGCCTACCGAATCCAAAACAGAGGCGATTCGACGAGCACCCAGGCGAGCAACACATTGGAGCTGCGTTCATTCCTGGGACTGTTGAACTATTTCGGGAACTTTCTGCCGAACTTGAGCATGTTGTTGGAGCCGCTACATGTGCTCCTGCGTAAGGGTTGCAATTGGTTTTGGGGGGACTGTCAGGAACGGGCTTTTGATCGGGCGCAAAACCTACTTTGGTCAAACAAGTTATTGACCCTGTACGATCCCTGTGAAAACTTGGTTCTTACATGCGATGCATCGTCCTATGGGGTTGGGTGCGTGTAGCAGCAGGGTAATGCTGAGGGTCAGCTACAACCTGTTGCTTATGCCTCCAGGTCACTCTCTCAAGCAGAACGGGGCTATGGGATGGTCGAGAAGGAAGCACTTGCATGTGTCTATGGTGTAAAAAAAATGCATCAGTACCTCTTCGGTAGGAAGTTTGAATTAGAGACGGACCACAAGCCACTCACATTCCTGTTGTCAGACAGCAAGGCTCTCAATGCCAATGCATCAGCTCGCATACAGCGGTGGGCTCTCACGCTAGCTGCTTATGACTACTCCATACGGCACCGGCCCAGCACTGAAAACTGCGCTGACGCGCTCAGCAGGCTCCCACTGGCCACCACCGAGGGGGCAGCTGAGCAAAGCGCTGAGATGGTCATGGCTGTCGATGCCTTTGACAGTGCAGGCTCCCCCATCACAGCCCGCCAGATCAAAATCTGGACAAACAGAGATCCCTTCCTATCCTTGATTAAGAAATGTGTCCTGACTGGGGATTGGGCGCTCGCACACGGAGCATACACTGAGGAGATCAGACCGTTCCACAGGCGGATGGATGAGCTCTCCATTCAAGCTGACTGCCTACTATGGGGCAGCCGGGTAGTCATGCCCCAGAAGGGCAGGGAGGCATTCATCAGGGAACTCCGCAGCGAGCACCCAGGCATTGTGATGATGAAGGCCATTGCCCGGTCACATGCTTGGTGGCCTGGAATCGATTCGGACCTGGAACACTGTGTTCGCAGTTGCACGACCTGTGCCCAGCTGGGTAATGCCCCCAGGGAGGCCCCGTTCAGCCCGTGGCCCTGGCCCACTAAGCCATGGTCACGCATTCATGTTGACTACGCAGGCCCGTTCATGGGGAAGATGTTCCTCATTGTAGTAGATGCGTACTCGAAATGGATCGAGTGCATCATCCTGAATTCATGCACGTCATCCACCACCGTGGAAAGCCTACGTGCGATCTTTGCAACCCATGGCTTGCCGGACATCCTGGTTAGTGATAATGGCCCATGTTTCACGAGCTATGAATTCCGGGAGTTTATGTTGGGCAATGGCATCAACCACGTCAGGACTGCGCCGTTCAAGCCGGCCTCCAATGGCCAGGTGGAACGGGCAGTCCAAATCATTAGGCAAGGTATGCTCAGGATTCAAGGACCCTCCCTACAGTGCCACCTATCACGCCTCCTGCTGGCCTATAGATCCCACCCGCACTCGCTCACGGGGGTCCCGCCCGCAGAGCTACTCATGAAACGGACACTCAAAACTCGGTTGTCCCTCATCCACCCAGTCCTGACTGACATAGTTGAGGGCAAGCGCAAGTCACAAAACAAGTACCATGACCGTAATTCAAGGGGGAGATGTATAGAAATAAATGATCCTGTATTCGTCCTCAATCACGCCATGGGGCCCAAATGGCTTGAGGGTACTGTAATTGACAAAGAGGGGAATAGGGTCATCGTGGTAAAACTTAACAATGGCCAGATATGCCGTAAGCATCTGGATCAAGTAAAAAAAAAAGGTTCAGCATGGACACGGAGGAACCTGAAGAAGACCATGAGATGGAGCTCACACTACCGCCAGCGAACGTGCAACAAGAGCAATCGGAAGAATGCACAGTCCCTGTGGTCAGCCTGGACAGGCCGGAATCACCACAGGTGACAGACACTCCCGTCAGTGTCCAACAACCAGAGTCCCAACTGCGGCGCTCCACGAGGGAGCGTAGACCACCTGAAAGACTAAACCTATGATCCCAGTAAGACTTTGGGGGGGGGGGGAGGTGATGTCATGTTTGTAACTACAATGTAACACCACTGTATTACTGTATACACTCAACTTAGATGCACACCTTGACCACAGGGGGTGAACTTGTGGGAGACACTCCTTACCTGATCACACAGGTATATAAAGGGAGGTCGCACGCAGGGTCATCCTGTAATAAAGAATTAAGGTCACAGAGTGGCCTTGTCCCTGGAATGTGCCTCGTGTGATTTTATGCTGTAGAGTAAGGACTTTACAATCCTCATCTTCAAGTTCTCTATGACCTTGTCCATTTCTACCTTCTGATACCTCAGCCTGATAGCCCTCCCAGATCCTTTGGGTATCTGAGTCTGTCCTTTGCACACATTCCCCTATATTCACCTTACATTTGTCAGCAAAACCTCAGCTCTTGTCTCTGGAACATGATCCCTAGAGCCCTACATCTCTCCATTTCTCTCTTTTAAAATTGAAAACCCATCTTCTCGACCAATCTTTTGGGCAGTAACTCTAATCTCCTCCTCTGGCTCGGTGCCCATTCCTCTACCTATTTCCATTTGTTTAGTGTTTTGGGACTTTATATTAAGATCGCTATTGATATACAGTAACTTGTTGTTGGTATCAACAACACATTAGATGTTAATGACTGTGCGAATGTAGCAATATATATATTGCTCATTAAATTAATTACAGTAATTATAGTTATTTTGTGTCACATTTTAGATATCTTCTTTTCATGCTTTTACTTGGAAAGAGCTTTTGTAATAACAAGCACAAAAGATGTTTTTTATGGAGGTACGTTTCTGGCCCAAATGGACAGATGTGGTTTGCCAAACTCACCTTGACACTGGGATAATTCCGGAAGTCTGGCGCAATTCCAAAATCATTGCCATCCTAAAGCCAGAAAAACAGCCAACGATCCTAAAAGCTACCGGCCCATTGCCCTTCTGTCTATAGCCTATAAGGTGGTCGAACGGCTTGTCCTTAACCAGATAAAGCCGGCTTTAGAAGCCTCCCTCCCAAACAGCAGACGGGCTTTAGAGAGCGAAGAAGCTGCTCTGACCAGGTCCGTGCACTCCCTATCAACATTGAGGCAGTGTTCCAGAAGCAACTGAAGACTGGAGCTGCCTTCATAGACTTGGCATCGGCATACAACACTGTCTGGTGCGATGGTCTGCTACTGAAGCTTTCAGTATCATCCAATGCCACAAGATTCCCAGACTTATCAACACCCTAACGAGCAACTGTTAGTTCTACGTCAATCTTGGTGACAACACCAGCCGAACACGGACACTCAATAGCGATCTGCCACATGGGTCGGTGCTTTCACAGGACTTTTTCAACATCTACACGGGGGGAGATGCCCTACACCAAATCCCAGAAGATCGCCTCTGCCACTGGCATAGCATTGCTAACACAAACATCAATGCTAGAGGAAGCAAGTAGGAGGCTAACAAGTGACCTGGCCCGACTGCAACGCTACGCTCCAATCCAGAGAAAACAGTTGTGTTGGCGTTCTATGTGAACACCACCGCCAGGAAAGAACTCAGCATTTCATTCTGCGGAAGGAGACTTTACCCATGAACCCCACCCAAAATACCTGGGCGTCACCCTGGACAGGACTCTCTCCTATCAGCCTCATCTCACCAACACCAGCTAAACAGTAAAAACCGGGGTGAACCTGGTCTGGAAACTCGCTGGAACCTCATGGAGGAGCACAGCCAGAACACTTCGCACTGCAACAGTGGCCCTAGTCTACTCTGCTGCAGAATACTGCTCTGTATCATGGTCCTAAAGCTGCTACACAAAGATCATGGACATGAAGCTAAACGCCGTGTCAGGGATGCTCAAGTCCACTCCACCTGAGTGGCTTCCGGTGCTGGGCCACATTGCCCCGACTGGCATTCGCCGCGACACCACTGTGCTCCGTGAGATGGAAAATATCATGAGCAACATCGACCTTCCCATTCACAAAGTTGAAAAACTTACCACAAAAGTGCTTAAAATTACACTGGTCATTCTGGGAAACAGAAACCAATATTCATGCTGCTGGTATCAAACCACTATCCAGATGGATAGAATCGTGGGATGCATGCAACATAAAAACCAACACCTCATCACTGACCCAGGCTGGCTTCCTGGCTTCGACCTCCCTCGAAGACATTGGACAGCACTCAACAGAATCTGCACAGGACACGGACGATGTGGCCACCTGCTCCACCAGTGGAAGATGAGGGACGACCCGAAGTGCAACTGCGGCCATGAGTCTCAGACCACACACACATCACATCAACCTGCCCACTAAGATCTGTTGTAGGAGGCACCTCATTCCTCCACTCAGCAACTCAGGAGATCATCGAATGGTAGCCAAACTAGACATCTCATTATAAGTTTTTTCCATCATACAAAATTAGTAGTATACTGTAACTTTGGGTTTGTCGCCACTTCATATCGTGCAGTTGCTGATGTGTTTTGCTAGAAATTTGCTTTTCCTCCCCTTTCACATGGATCATGAGTGTAACTAATTGTGGCGCCAAATACTTTATTTTTGATTCAAAGTGAGATTGTAAGCTTAACACTCCTTCGGTTTGTGATCCAAAAAATCTTATTTTCTGTTGTAAATTGCAGCTTTTTAAAAACATTTTAATTTATTTCTAGCAGTGGGATAAACTGATGTAACTACTCTAATTGGGGCTTTGAGAAAGGGTTGGATATGTACATATTAGTATGTTGTATATACACATAAATATGACAGTTGGCATTGCAAATTGAGAACTCGTCCTTTTAGTGGAAATATAATAGTAACTGATTAATTATCCCGCAACCTGCCAGGACCATGAATACAAACTATTTGTAATTTTAAAATGCAACAAAGGATGCTGGAAATGTGAACCAAAACCAGAAACTGCTGGAAGCACACAGGTCAGCCAGCATGTCTGGAGGAAACTGATAGAGGATTGCACCCGAAACGTTAACTTGTCTGTTCTCCCCATAAACTGCATTCCCGTTTCCAGGATTTACTGTCTGCTGTTGTATTCGGCTCAAGTGAGCTGTTGTTTCAATACCAATCACGCATACACGTATCACTAACCCTCTCAACACTAAACATATTTTCAACTCTTGTGTCAAAAGACAGATGTTGTAATAATTGTGTGCATTTTAAAACTCGGATCATTCTGTATAAAACCATATAACCTCTTAAATCGCTATATTCTTAAAACCCTTGGCTGAAGTACTGTTACAGTCCTCGAGTGGTTAAACAGTAGAGTCCTTGAGAATAGATTCAGTAAATTACCTGCCTTACATACACTATTGATCTCCTTTCACCCAGAGGTGCGTGAGCCTGCATTGTTAAAAAAGACCAATTATTTCGGAGTCATGTCGGTGTCAGAACATAGTTTCCTGTTTTCATGCTATTTTCAAAATGTTAAGTACTTTTAAATACAGTTTATGTTGTATAACTTCTGAATGCCATATGACGACCCCATCAGCCAAATCACCACAGGAAGTACATTCTAAACTATTTAGCAAGAGAAGGACCTGTTAGTAAATGCATGGTATCAAATTACATTCATCCGTTTCTGTTTCTTTCACATATTTAATCAACTGTGGTGTTTAAATAAAGAAACATAGTGTAATTATTTTGACAAAAGCAAAAAGCTATTCAAAATTAAATTCACAATTCGGTGGCTTGTTGTCTTTTCTTAACGAAGTACATCAACTCCAGTCATTCATTATGCAAACATATATTACAGTATATTGACATGTATGCTTGTACATACAGGTGTTTTACTATGATTACTATGAATTGTCATTTAATATGGTATCATAGAATAATTATGTTCCTACGGTCTTTAATTTGTGATTTGCTTTGCAAATGTTAATGTTTATTATTAAATATAAAGAATATGTGAAAAAGGCGCACCAATTACAACCAATTATCTAAACCAAAAGCTGCAATTCTGGTTATCAATGGGTATAATTATTACAGGTGCTGGTAGTTTGTTTAGCGTCTTCAAAAGCGTTTCATTGTCAGGAACCATATTTTGCTACTGCATTCATTTTAAAAACAAAATCTCGTGCCCCATGTGTGCATTTTACAATACATTTTATTTTACTTTCAATTTATTTCCGGTATTTTTCATATTTTATGCATTGGTAGATGTCATTTCTCATCTGGAGAAAATAACCGATTACCTAGTCTCGTTCTGACAAAAACACATAGGTCGAACGTAAACACGTTGCACAACTTCTTAAGCATGTTTTGTTTTTCGTTTCCTTTCTTGCCGAAACAACACAAGGTATAAACTATAAACAAGGCCACACAAGTTGTACCAAATTTGTGAATTAAAAACCTTTGCAGGGCTCGAGTGACGTCAGTTTCCATGGCAGTTAACCTACCTGAGGCTCGGGGACCAATGACAGAGAAAGTTTGAGTGTCAATCAGAAAGAGAATAAGAATGAATAAACAATGATCTGAGAATTGGACATACAGTGAGAGGTGGTGGCTATTTATGAATGAGATAGAAAAAGAGTGAAAGGGAAGAATGAGAAAGGCGAAGTGAAGTGATGAGAAAAGGAATAATAACCCCAATTCTTAAGCAAATCATGAGCAAAACAAAGAATGAATATAGTTAACTCAAGGTGCTCACAAAACTGGTTTTAATCCAAATTATGTTCCATTTCCTAAATAGGCAACATGAGAAAAAATACTTCAAACCAAAACCCAAAGCCTCGAACCTTGCTTGAAGGGTGAGCAGCCGCATAACTTGTGTTTTTTAAAAAGCCAAGAAGCAAATTTCAGATTTTGGGGGACCTTTTTGTGCAACAATCAACATACTTTTGAAGTTGTGTCTTTGTTTAGTTTGATGGGATTAAATGCAGCCGGAAGTCCGGCAAGATAACGGGCCGCGGGAGGGGCTGAGGCAGCTCACACAGCGAGAGGCCCCGCCGTCCATCCGCCGCAGCTCGGTACCCCCGGGCCGCACCGCGCCGCCGAGAGCGAGGGACTCAGGCTCCCAGCCCCGCACTCGGGCCCGGACCAGGCGGGAATTTAAGAAAGAATGCAGACACTTTGGGAAGCTCCGACCTCCGGGGATCTGGTTGGCTTGATACACCGTCAGTCACATTCTTCCACTGGCAAGTGTTTTACTGTGCAGGAGAGGGAGCTCTAAGCCAATCACATCCGGCGGTATAAACCCAATGGGTGGGAGAGGGAGTTGTGAGCCAATCATATCCGGATATACAAACCCAGTGGGAAGGAGGGGGAGCTGTAAGCCAATCATATCCGGAGATACAAATCCAATGGGTGGGTGGGAGAGCTGTGAACCAATCATATCCGTCAGTACAAATCCACTGGGCGGGAAAGGGAGCTGTGAGCCAATCACATCTGGAGGTGCAAACCCAGCGGGCGGGAACTATGAGCCATTCACATCCGGCGGTACAAATCCAGTGGGCGGGAGAGGGAGCTGTGAGCCAATCATATCTGGTAGTACAAACCCACTGGGCGGGAGAGGGAGCAGTTAGCCAATCACGTCTGGCGGTACAAACCCAGTGGGGAGGGGAGAAAGGGAGTTGAGAGCCAATCACATCAGGCGGTACAAACTCAGTGGGTGGAAAAGGGAGTTGTGAGCCAATCACATCTGACGGTACAAACCCAGTGGGCGGGGAAACGAGCCCGAATGACCAGGATGTGGAGGGCTGCGCTGCTGTTTGTTTGCAGTTTGTTGAATACATAATGAGGCGCTGCCGAGCTAATTAGAGCACGTTGGAGTTTTTTTGTGTGTGGGGAGGAGGGAAGTCTTCGCTGTAAAAAGAACCGTAGCCAAACTCTCGGAAGCATTGCATGCAGTGTGTTGACGGAAAAGCGGGCGAGACGCACGCAGCCTTCCAAGCTCTGCAGAAAATAGTGAGAAAGAAACTCTTGGCTGCAGTGGCAGAGGACTTTTGAATGGATGCATGACACAAGCCATCCCTTATGCAAAGATTTAGCAAACTCCAAAACTTTCAGACACCAAGACGATGGCAAGTCTCGCTGGCTTGATCCGAATCGGGGGCCACCTTCTCGTCTCCTTACTGTTCCTTTTGAGCATTTCTGGCGTGCTGGCCCGGCGGATCTGCTGGCAAGCCATCGTGCAGTGCCAGGTCGAGCCCGATTGTAACTTTGCGTATGAGCAGTATACCGAGGCTTGCAGGTCCGTTTTAAACCTGGAGACCAGGCGCTGTCCCAGCCACTGCCTCTCGGCTCTCATCCATCTCAACCACACGCAGAACGGGCCCATGCTAGAGAACTGTGATTGTGTCCAGGACGAGCTGTGCAAAAGCACAAAACGTGCCATCGAGCCCTGCTTGCCGAGGACCCGCAACCGGGACGGGGTAATGGGCTGCACCGAAGCCCGCCTGCAGTGCGAAACCGAACCACAGTGCAACAACGCCATGCGCCGCTACCTCCAGAACTGCGGCAAACTTTTCAACGGCATCAAATGCACGGACCAGTGCCGGGAGGTGATAGAGAGCATGCTGGTCATCCCCAAAGCCTTGCTCCTCAAGGAGTGTGTCTGTGACGGAGCCGATCGACCCATCTGCGAGGCCATCAAGGACAACATGGCCAGACTCTGCTTCTTTGGACCCGAGCATAGCTCTGGCAGCAGCGGCTCGGACATGGAGCCGGATGACTATTGGGACTATGAAGAAGATCCAAGAGGCAACGTTATCAGTTATGATGATGATAATAGAGACACATACAGGTACGCTTCAAGCGCCAGAGGCTCCTCCAGCGTCCCAGTGCCTAATGTTTTGACTTTGATGGCATCCATTTTACTACTACTCCTACTAGTCGCCCGGTTATAAATGAACAATGCAACTTTTATCCTTCTTCAAAAAAAAGAAGCTCTGCACTGCCATCTTCAATATAAAAAAGACAATTTAATAGACTTTTATATAAATTTAATTCTGGTAAGATTTGTTTGTATTTTCGGTTGTATCAGAGATGTGAAATTAATCTCTGGTGCAACTAGTATAAATCTTATATGACTGGAGTGTTTTAACCAGTCGTGTGTTTGTGTATAAAGTTACAAATGTATACATTTGGGGAATAATTTATTGAAATATAGACTTAACCACATGGCTCTGGTTTTGCATCGAGCTGTGAAAGAATGCAGTGATACTTTTACCAGCGAAGGTACAGGATTTCAATACTTATTCTAAAGGGAAATTGATTTATAATAAATGCTCGGCGATCCCAATTGAACAATCTAAGATGCAACATATAGATTTGAAAAGGTTATCTTTAAATATGTATTTTTGGAAAGCGAGAGATATAAAATAAATTGGCTTTGATAGAAATTGTTCTTTTAAAATACTTTGTAAGGCTGCCATTAACATTGTATTTTCATAGAAGCCATAAAGAGTCATCTAGTTTAAAAACAACTTTGCGAGACTTTGTGTGTGCTTGTGTATTCAAAAAGTTCAGTGAAAGTGAAAACTCAGGCGGTTCACTGTTAATATTACTAAGCCTGTTTCGCGATGTTTGATCATGTATCCTCGAGTGTGTAAGATACTAACCTTCCCAAACTTCCAGGGCCATCACGTTTGCTGTTTTCACAGCTGACAGCCGGGTCGAACTTTGACTTTCCATTAATTGGGTTTCCGCTGGCCATCGTATTTTTTTTAGCAAAATACTCCAGAAAGCTCTAAATTACTAATCATTGGAGAAGTCATATTTATTTTTAATATAGTGGTGCAAGAGGATGCGCATCACAGCTGTTGTTCGCTGGCCAAGCGACAATGACTGACATGCTCATTGTACACTGAATATACAAAAAGGTTTCGAAAAATCATTCTTAATATTCTCGTTATTATGTTTCGGCGATACATCTTTTGACAGAAGCAAGTTGCCATGAAAAGCAGCGTTTTTTTTTGCATATTTCCCGATGAGATGCTTAATGTCGAGTATCCTTTATTGTAATGCCTAACTGTTCGGAGAATTGTTAGGATTTACATTTTACCACAACCTAAATAGCCAATTGCGTGTATTGTGGAATGCAGCCAGTCCAGTTGTTTGACCCGAAAACAGCTTAGAAGTTTGTACTTTTATTATACTTCTACGACAGCGAGAGAAAAAGGTCAAAGATGTGAAATGAAATCAATACAAAAAAGCAAAATAAGTGGGAGAACCCATACATATATTGTAATGTCTTCTACTTTGAGTCGCTTACTGAGGGCATTCAGCCTGGGCTCCTGGCAGGGCTCCTGATCCTCACTCAAACGCCCTTAGATAAATAATTACACTCTTAAGCACCCGTCGAGTGCTGGTATACTTGACCTTGTAAATAGAAGTGTTTGCAGTAGGAATAAACTCCGTCGTTTGAAATCTTTAAACATTTAACACAAAGCAGGCTCAGTCCTCTGGGGGATTGCCCGTGCCTTCTCAAGTAAGTCGCGCCACATCAGGCTCGCAGAAAAAGTTTATTTATCTTTTCTCTTGCTGTTTATTTTATTCTTCAATGTTGCGGTTGGAAGCCCAGTCAAAAGTTTAACTGCGCCCACAAATAAACTTACTTTGGTTGACGGATTTGTTTAACGACCGCAACCCTATTATGCGGATTTTGCATAAAGAGAAACCTGTAGCTTACATTGTAACCGCTGTAAGAAGCTGTTTGCACACCTCTTCACTTGTGGATATAAAGTGGATATAGTCTTCCCGGAAGCAACTTTCCTCAGTTCTCCTATAAACAGAAGTGAATTTATTTTTAATCGTTTGTAAATACTCACGTTATGAATAGGTTTAAATTGATAACTTTTATTCGCGTGTAAACGGTGTAATTGTAAATATAGATTTTGACAGTCTTCCACTGTGCAATTCTCAATACGGGTGAAGATACGGTTATAAATTAGAACCGTAGATTACTATTGTTAACTATCTGTGGTTTTGACAAACGTATTGGTCTTGTAAATATTTTATGTTTTAAAAGATGACCTGTTGACCCGAAGTGAAATCGTTGTTTGCTAGCTACTGGCCAGACGCTTTTGGTTTCTGCTGTGTACATAGTTGGACTAATGGCTGTTTACGTTAGTTTAAGTAGATTTAACATTCCCTATTTCCATTGAAACGACATTTTGTTGTACGAGACACACCGAAGTTTCCCCAGCAAGGAGTGAAGACATTAGCACTGCAAAGCCTGGGGTCTAGCAGCTGGAGTGATAATTAACCGAGAGGATAAATGGGGACTGGTTTACAAGCGGCTGTCAATAGCATCTGCCTAAAATAAATCACCAGCCAAACAGCACGGCAAACAACGGAGTTATCGCTGTATAACACTGCTTCACCCTGAGAGTGGCAACAGGCAGAGCAAGTGTGAAGCAGGAGCAGACAAGCACGGTGGAAGAACGATTATCTTCATGGTATCCGATTTTGTCAGTCTTTATTCAAAACCATAGTATAGTTAACTATTCCACGTTGTTTCACTTGACTGCAATAAGTAGTTCGTTTCATATTCGGAATTATTTTATTGTTTAATATATTTTAAGATGGAGTCTGTTGTTGTACGCATTCCCGTAATATTTCACAGGGGCACTTTCTTTAAATAAGAAACAGAAATGTTGTCGAACTTTTATTTTCGAAGTACAACCCTTTAACTTACAAAGAGAAGACACATTTCTCTATACTGCCAGATTCGCTAGTCTATCATTGTACCGACTTTGGTACCAAGCAATTTCCGTTACTTTTAGTACATTTTGAGATTGTTCGGTCAGGGATCTGTTTAAATGATACCGGTTGCAAAAAAAAACAGGCTGACGTATCGATTAATTGAACGAGTGTTGCCTGGAGCTGTGGTAAAATGATCGACAGTGGTGGACACCGGCACACAGAACAGAATGAATTCCGAGGTACAGAGAAAGTGCAGGAACTTTTTCCTGTCTCTTTCTCGCTCTCTGTGACAAAATGTTTAAGGGACTCCTGAACAATACAGGAGAACAAGGAACAGTTCATTTAACTGACAGTGACCATACAGTATATGGAGAGAGGGTATCTTGGTCCACTGATCAGCCTGGCAGACAACAGACCTTTTGTATACAAGACACAATAGAGAAAAAACATAGTACTTGGTGTTTATGAAACCATCATAACAACATTGACTGTCCAATCAGCTAACTCGCAATGGCCATTCTCCCACGAGTAACCAGGGCTCCAAATAAATTATTTCAACAATGTTTATTACTGGACCACAAGAGCCCTTCAGCTGCATTAATCGGGGAAGTCGAGTGGCACTTTTGTTATGTAAATGTTAAGCACATAATAGTTCAGTCAAACAATGAGGAGGCACTTCATTCTAGCATACTACACGTCTAGGAAACTGCAGGGAATTATGTGGGAAATATCTACACACTGGCAACCCCCAGCCTCTGGTGCATCATAAATGTATGGGCTTCAGATATTGTTATTGTGGAAGGAATGCTTTCAGCCACCAAATGTTTAGGTGACCCTTTACAAAACCAATACAGTGACACTGCCTGGGGATTATCCGCACAGTGGCAGGCCGCGGTCCCTGTTATATCATAAACGTGTAGGAATTAGATCTGCTTATTGTGGAAATGTTTTATTTAGAGACAAAAGGTGCGGGTGTGAGAGAAAAATGACTAAAGGACGAAGTGCAAGTATAATGCACTTGACAGGACACTGCAAGAAATGACGTGGGAAACATCGGCACCTTGACAGGCTTTGCTCTCCACTCTTGACAGATTTATGGGGAACTCATATTTTAGTTGTGAAAGGAAATTTTGTACCACAAAAGGAGATGCGATATTAAGAAGTTATGAGAACTTTCTCAATATCTGTATAGTGACAGACACCAGCCATCACTTCAAAAATAGATGGAGATTCGATAATATCATTGTGGAAAATACATTCACAGACAAAAGTTAAAATATGCAATACATATATTGTAAAGGTAATGCATTAACACGTCTGGGACACTGAGGAAAATTATGCAGGAAATATTTGCGCTGTGTTAGCTCATGGGCATGACTAAAGCATCAATCTATAGCGGTAAGATCTGTTGTTGTACGTTAGATAAAGAAATAATGAAATAGATCTCAAAGCCCATACCGTGACAGGCATTGTGTGTGTAAAGGGGGGGGGGGGAGTGGGGCGGGGGGCGAGGTTATAGCTTATCTAAATTGTGTGAACTTCCATTCACCGTTATGTCTAATGAGAATATCGTTATATGAGAATATATTGAGACAAACACCTAGAAATGCAGAGTTCCATTGCAAAAGTCAAATCTTGAAAGTGAATTATCTTCCACAAAATGTGCTAGAACAACTCTCAAAGATAACATCATGGGTGTCAAACAAAAAGGAATGAATGATTAAATGAATTATATGAATAGTCCTGCTCTACATCAGACTAGCTAGCTACATCTCCTATTTTGTGGCCATGTTGTCCTTACAGCTAAACAATTTCAGTCAATGTCAAAATGAAGTGCATAAAAATAAGAAGCAATTTAGTTTCTAGCTCTAGGAAATTATTGGGAATTGGATGGGAAGTAGAACTAGTTACTCAGATGTTAACCCACGGGCATTTATGAGTGTAATATACTAAGAATAAATGAACTAAAAGATAAATGTCATAACCCTGTTCCAAAGAAATGCAGAACTGAATATTTAAACAAAATGTCATGAAATGCTATACGATTTCCAGGAACACTCCTTGACATAGGCTGGTCGCACAGCCTTTTCCAATCAGCTCACATTGATTTTAAAATTCTCTTTACCTGCACTTAAACCGTACCATTGTCAAAGACATGTAGCTTTCATGTGCATTAGTGTTGCAATGATCTGACTCTCGAGTAAAACAGAGTGAAACTCCCTGGAGGAAGGAGTCAAACTCTGGAGTTGCAGAGTAAATGCACTCTCAGAGTACAATTCACAGCTGGCAACATCAGGTCGCCCCTGGCTGGGAATCGTACTCTGGGCACCAGGGTAGAGCTCTGTGTGTGCACTCTCCCCACTAGTAAATATTGAATGTGTTGAGAGCACGGGTGGGATCCTCCAAATGTTTAAACCATCAAACAAATCTCTACTTCAACTTATAAAGTGCTCAATTGATCCAGCAGACTGCCTGAGTACTCTTTAAATCTGATTGGCAAGACACTGGAGTTGTAAACCCAAGATATGGGACAGTCTCCTGAGCAGGTCTCACATTACTGTACTCTGGATTCGGATGGGAAAATTACCCTGCATTAATACTGCCACTTCTGCACTGCTGCAAAACTGAAAATGTTAGTATAACTGCACTCTCTTATGGTCTATGCCTCATAGGCTGTAAATTGAACAAATACAAAATTAAAATTTTAAACAATGTACTTTTCCACCTATTTCACTGGATATAGCCTTTTCCAAGATGTTTATAATGTTTCTTTAAACCAACTTTAGTTTCCATTGTATGGATCTAGAAACTGATTAAAAACTTGCAGACTGGGCAGTTAAGTGGCAAATTAACTGTAACACAGATAGTATGAGATGATGCACTTTGGTGGGAAAAACAGAAACAGAAAATAAGAAACTGCATGAGGTAGAAGAGCAAAGTGATCTAGGGATACAGGTGAACAAATCATTAAAAGCAGCATCTCAGGTCAGCAAAACAATTAAAAATGTTAACAGCGCTGGGATTTATTTCTGGGGGTAATAGAATTCAAAAGTAGTGAAGTTATGTTTGTGTATAGGGCCCTAGTCAGGCTACACTTAGAGTACGCATATAGATACAGACATACGAACAATGACAGACAGGTAAAGACCATCAGGTCCATCGAGCCTGTCCCATACAAATGCGATACATTGTGTATCACAACATATACACTCCACCCCACCCAAAACCATGTGATCTCCTGGGAGAGGCAAAAAAAACAGATAAAAAACTCAGGCCAATTTTGGAAAATAAATCTGGGAAATTCCTCTCTGATCCATCTAGCTGATCAAAACTAGTCTAGGAGATCACACTGGCCATTAAATTCCCTGCAGTACCTAACTTCTGTCAGATGTGATCTCCGCTGCAGCCAGAAACAAATCCAACTTTCGCTTGAAGAAATTCAGCGAGTTTGCATCCACCACATGTAGCTTATTCCAGAGGTCTACTATTCTCTGAGAAAAGAACCACCTCCTGTCAAAAGCTTCTCTATTTCTAACACAGTTACATCATTTATGAAAAATTACAGATGAAAGATAACGATTTGAAAGATATTTTTCACAGAATCTAAACAGCATGCAAGACGCATTGTATATTTAACTTGTGTTTATGAAGAGGGAAGATGATTTCATAACAGTTGCTGCAGTGGTACTCTTTTAAACACAGATTCTCTTTTATTTCAATTCAACTTCTCTTTTATTTTCTCTGTGAATGTGACAACAGAGTTCAGATTAATGGCTGCAAGAACTGCACAAGTTGGTCTGTATTTCTAGTACCTGCATGCAAACACATTCTGATTACATGGAAGTAAATATGATGTTGGGCGAGGGTGGGGGGGGGGTGGGGTGGCGGGGGGGGGTAGCTGGGATGATACTTGGTGAATATACTCACCTGCTCAGGAATTAAAGAATGTAATACAAAACCTTAATAAGACCAACCCAACTCAGATAGGCACTTAAGAGTAAAATAATATTTATTTAGTAAGGTGCAGAAATAACAATTATATTAGACTTATGTATTTGATCAACTGTACAGGTATGAATTTTGGGTTCAAGGTACTTTATTGGAACAGCGTAGAGTTAGTTTTTCTCTGTATGTATACTTGAGGTAACACACCGTGATACTGACACTGAGTGCGAAAAGTGGATAAGCAGGAAAAAAACACAATTTTTAAACATAAACAAACAACTACTGGTTCTATTAACTTCATACAATTAATTTTTAAGATATATAATAATTAAGAGGTTAAATTTGACACAGATGCTGATCAAGAGGAGATATCTCCAGGTAAGTGTGCCATGGACTATAAAATGATATATGTGTAATCTGAGCAGATATATAGACCTCACAGAATGCATTGATTGACACTATGCAATTAGGATCTTTGAATGTGTACAGACAAGAGTTATTGGGGGTTTAGAAAATGTTAATATTTGATAAAATTACTTCTACATCATAATGTATATAGTTTGTATCATAATGAAATTCCTGGCCTCATTCCCAAATTTGCAGATATATCAAACCTTTGCCCTTCAGAAATTCATACTAATGAACAGATATGTCTTAAATGATACTAAAAGGGTGAGGTCCTTCCATTTGCAAAGCATATTAACTGAATAAAATGGGTGTCAATGCTGAATAGTTTTATGGACACACCCTAATGTATAGTAACAGTTCTCTCCTGAAATTTCTCATTTGTATACACCACTAGAGAAAAGTTCTGAAAGTTGTCAATGTAATTCTTGCTTAGCTTGTTAGAAAATTGTGAAAAGCTGACTGTGTTCCAGGAGCCAAATCCTGTAACCTTTGAATTCCCAGAAATTGTGGGTTCACCTTGCACAATTTGAGTCTAACATTGGAGCAGTGGAAGAGTTAGTACAGTTCACAAAGTGGACAGAACAGCTGCACAAGTATGGAAAGAGGTTTTCCTTTTATGCAGTCAACGGCACTTTTGGAGGATTCATTATTACATTGGTCAATGATTAGGACAAACAGAAATTATCCAGAGGACATATAGGAACACCAACAAGACCCAGCCATACTCCACTGTTTGTACAGGAGAGAGATCAAGCTAGTGGTCTTAAATAACATTAGTGCCCAAGGGAACCCATATGCAGCATGGAATTCGTGAATAAGGTCTGGCATCTGATAGGTCTAGACTTGCAGTCCTAATTAACATCTACATTGCACTACCATTTTCAGAAGATTTCATCAAGGTTTTCAGCTTCTATGCTACAGTGTCTTTCCATAGGAGAAATCTATGTCCTCAGCTAGTTTGTTGTGCACTGCTGCAAAAAAATGTGACAGATGCCCTGGTTTACATGCAAAGACCTATAAACATTATTGCATCAAACAGTAACAGAAGATGCAGATGCATATTTCATAATTATGACTTCCCGAGGACACAAAGCTTAATAGACTGTACACTATTTGCCAATTGATGACCTTCATATCGTTCCATACTGTACATTAACAGTAAGGGCTGTTATTCTACAGCATGCAAATAATATACAACCACCATATGAATATCATGCATTTTTAGGGAGAGCTCACAATTCATACATTCTCAACCAATCATGCCCCAATTTTTTGAAGGGGACAGATGTTTGAAAGGGTTGCTTCTGGGAGATCATGGTTCTGCACTTTTTCCATATCCTCTCCAAAACCAAGACTGCCCTCTTCCACCTCCACAACATCACCCGTTGCCACCCACGCCTTAGCTCATCTGTTGCTGAAACCCTCATCCATGTGTTTGTTACCTCTAAACTTGACTATTCCAATGCTCTCCTGGCTGGCATCTCACTTTATACCATCCGTAAACTTGAGCTCATCCAAAACACTCCCACACATGTCCAAACTAACACCGTCCCATTCACCCATCACCCCTGTACTCGCTGATCTACATTGGCTCCCGATCAACAATGCCTTGATTTTAAAACTCTCTTCCTTGTTTTTAAATCCTTGCATTGCCTCGCTCTTCCCTATCTCTGTAACCTCCTCCAGCCCTACAACCTTCTGAGATCTCTGTGCTTCTCCAATTCTGGTCTCTTGTGCATCCCTGATTTTCACCGCTCCACCATTGGTGTTTAGCTGTCTGGGCCCTAAGCTCTGGAATCCCCCCCCCCCCCTCCGCCCCCCCCTCTAAACCTATCTGCCTCTCTTTCCTTCTTTAAGACATTCCTTAAAACATATCGCTTTGACCAAGCTTTTGGTCACTTGTCCCAACATCTTTTTACATGGTTCAGTGTTAATTTTGTTTGATCACACTCCTGTGAAGAGTCTTGGGATGTTTTACTATGTTAAAGGTGTTATATAAATGCAATTTGTTGTTGTTGTTGGAGTACAACCATAACTCATGCCATCCGTAAGCCATCTCTGTAGACTAGTAGAGCATAACTACAAGCACTCCAAATGTCTCCTCAGTGCTCAAAGGATGCTTTAGATGTTTGAACTGCTTAGCGAAGGCCTTGCAATATATCTCAAAAGGGGGTTATTGTTATGTGTGGCATGCGCAACCTAGCTAGGAACAGGGGCTGTATGGAATACTAAGGAATTGACATGGGACCAGGAGGACTATGAAGCACAGAATATGACAATTTCTTTCAACATTGAGCATTGTGCTTAACTTTCACAACATTCAACAAAACAGATGTCCTCACTCACCCATACTCTGGTGATCTCTCCTCAAGCTTCAGTGTGTGTATCTCTGCATGTTTTGAGTGTTGGTGCTGGGGCAATGTATTGCGATGTGAGTTCTGATTGTGAGGGAATACTTTTCTGATCTGCTGCATGGTCTTCTTCATGTAAGGGATAGGTTTCTTAATGAGAAGGGTTAGCTTCTTCCACATGTTATTGGAGTGTTGTGAGAAGAGAAGATACAATATTATTATACCATGTGTTGTGACAATATTGGTGCATCACTGCCTGTTGCTTAATCACTGTTTCTCAACATGTGATTACAACTGTTCTTGTCAATTCTTATGCCATGAGCTACAAACCAGCCTTCCACCAGCTATTCCATTCCCTATATTTTCTATGACAACCTAGTCAATGGTGCAGCTGCCTCTTCATAGACACTAAGAGTTCTTTTTAGCAGGGCATTACCTTTATCTTCTGTTGAAGGTGAGTTTCTCATACAAGGATAATAACTATGCATTGCTTATGAGTGCATTGCACAGTGACAGTTTTAGTCTTTTGCACAGTTCCTGGTCCATCACATATGGTCAATTCCATTTTCAGCCTGCTAGCTGCACCTATACAATATTATTCCTTGAATTTTAATGTCAGTTCTTATAGCACCAAAAGCTATTTTGCCTTTAATCTATATGATCTGAACATTTTATCACTTTCACATCGCCATAGTCTAATAATTTATTTTGAATAATAGTTGTGAAGATAAAACACTGTACAAAAATATTTTAAATATCAAAAAGGACATTCAAATATTTCATATCTATTAATCCGCAGTGCTTCCTCCACAGAATTGATAGCTATTAGTCTTCCTGATTAGAAATCTATTTTTCATAGAATCATATAGCACTGAAGGATTTTGCCCATCCTAATGTGCCAGCTCTTAGATAGGGCTATCCAATCATTCCCACTCGCCTGTCCTATCTCCATAATCCTGCATTTTTTTCCTTTTCAAGTATATATCCAATTCCCATTTGAAAGTTGCTATCGGATCTACATCCACCACCCTTTCAGGCAGCGCATTCCAGACCATAACAACTCCCTGTGTAAAAAGAAAATTCTCCTCATCTTCCCCCGTTCTTTTTCCAATTATATTAAATGTCTCTTTAGGTTACTGATCCACCCAGCAGTGGAAACAGTTTCTCTTTATTTACTCTATCAAAATGCAGTGGGATGTTTGCTGATGATTGCACAGTGTTCAGTGCCATTCGCAACTCCTCAGATAATGAAGCAGTCCATGTCAGCATGCAGCAAGACCTGGATGACATTCAGGCTTGGGCTGATAAGTGATAAGTAACATTTGTGCCACACAGTATCAGGAAATGACAATCTCCAACAAGTGGGAGTCTAATCACTGCCCCTTGACATTCAATGGCATTACCATCGCCAAATCTCAGGCCATCAACATCCTGGGGGGTCATCATTGACAAGAAACTTAACTGGACCAGCCACATAAATACAGTGGCTACAAGAGCAGGTCAGAGGTTGGGTAATCTGTGGTGAGTGACTCATCTCCTGACTCCCCAAAGCTTTTCCACCATCGACAAGGCACAAGTCAGATGTGTAATGGAATATTTTCCACTTGCCTGGATGAGTGCAGCTCCAACAATACTCAAGAAGCTTGACACCATCCAGGACAAAGCAGCCCACTTCATTGGCACCTCATCCATCACCTTAAACATCTACTCCCTCCAATATCAGCGTACCGTGGCTGCAGTGTGTACCATCTACAAGCTGCACGGCAGCAGCTCGCCAAGGCTTCTTTGACAGCACCTCACAAACCCATGACCTCTACCACCTAGAAGGACAAGGGCAGCAGGCGCAAGGGAACACCATGACCTCCAAGTTCCCCTCCAAGTCACACAACATCCTGACTTGGAAATATATCACTGTACCTTCATCATCACTGAATCAAAATCTTGGAACTCCCTCCCTAACAGCACTATGCGTGTACCATTAGCAGACAGACTGCAGCGGTTCAAGAAGGTGGCTCACCACCATTTTCTCAAGGACGATTGGTGATGGGCAATAAATCACAGGAACAAATAAATAAAAATCCCTCATAATTTTGAACACCTCTATTCAATCTCCCCTTAACCTTATCTGCTCTCAGGAGAACAATCTCTCCGCTTAACAGAAGTCCCTCATCTCTGGTAGCATTCTGGTAAATCTCCCTCTATAACGCTCCAAGGCTTTCTTCCTAAAGTGTCACACTCAGAATTTGACAAAATGCTCCAGCTGAGGCCTAACTAGTGATTTCTGAAAGCTTAGCATTATTTCCTTGCTTTTGTACTCTTATACCACTGTTTATAAAGCCATGGATCTCATATGTTGTATTAACAGCTTAATCAACTTGTTCTACCATCCTCAAAAATTTGTATATTTGAACCCTCAGATCTCTCTGTTACTGCACTAATTGTACCATTTAGTTCATGTTGCCTCTACTCAGTCTTCCTTCCAAATTGCATCACTTCACACTGTCAGACTAGCGTGTTGGTAGCACACTTGCCTCTGAGTCAGAAGGTTGTGGGTTCAAGTCCCATGCCAGGAACTTGAGCACATAAATCTAAGCTGACACTCCAGTGCAATGTTGAGGGAGTCATCATCATAGGCAGTCCCTCGGAATTGAGCAAGACTTGTTTCCACACTTAAAATGAGTTCTTAGTTGGCTGAACAGTCCAATATGAGAGCCACAGAACCTGTCACAGGTGGGACAGATAGTTGCTGAGGGTAAGGGAGGGTAACAGATTTGCCACATGCTCTTTCCGCTGCCTGCACTTGATTTCTGCATGCTCTCGGCGATGAGACTCGAGGTGCTCAGCGCCTTCCCAGATGCACTTCCTCCACTTAGGGCGCTCTTTGGCCAGGAACTCCCAGGTGTCGGTGGGGATGTTGCCTTTTATCATGGAGGCTTTGAAGGTGTCCTTGTAATGTTTCCCCTGCCCACCTTTGGCTCATTTGCCATGAAGGAGTTCCAAGTAGAGCGCTTGCTTTGGGAGTCTCGTGTCTGGCATGCGGACAATGTGGCCTGCCTAGCAGAACTGAACAAGTGTGGTCAGTGCTTCAATGCTGGGGATGTTGGCCTGGTCGAGGACGCTAATGTTGGTGTGTCTGTCCTCCCAGGGAATTTGTAGGATCTTGTGGAGACATCGTTGGTGGTATTTCTCCAGTGCCTTGAGATGTCTACTGTATATGGTCCATGTCTCTGAGCCATATAGGAGGGCAGATATTACTACAGTCCTGTAGACCATGAGCTTCATGGTAGATTTGAGCGCCTGGTCTTTGAACATTCTTTTCCTCAGGCGACCAAAGGCTGCACTAGCGCATTGGAGGCGGTGTTGAATTTTGTCATCAATGTCTGCTCTTGTTGATAAGAGACTCCCGAGGTATGGGAAATGGTCCACGTTGTCCAGGGCCGCGCCGTGGATCTTGATGACTGGGGGGCAGTGCTGTGCGGCGAGGACAGGTTGGTGGAGGACCTTTGTCTTACGGATGTTTAGCATAAGGCCCATGCTTTCATATGCCTCAGTAAATACGTCGACTAAGTCCTGGAGTTCAGCCTCTCTATGTGCGCAGACGCAGGTGTTGTCCACATACTGTAGCTCGACAACAGAGGTTGGGGTGGTCTTGGACCTGGCCTGGAGACGGCGAAGGTTAAACAGCTTCCCACTGGTTCTGTAGTTTAGTTCCACTCCAACGGGGAACTTGTTGCCTGTGAGGTGGAGCATGGCAGCGAGGAAGATTGAGAAGAGGGTTGGAGAAGAGTGCTGCACTGATGGAGATGCCGTCTTTCAGATGAGATGTTAAACTTAGGCCCTGTCTGCTCTCTCAGGTGGATGTAAAAGATCCCATGGCACTATTTCAAAGAAGAGCAGGGGAGTTATCCCCGGTGTCCTGGCCAATATTTACCCCTCAATCGACATAACAACTACAGATTATCTGGTCATTATCACATTGCTGTTTATGGGAGCTGTGCACAAATTGGCTGCCACGTTTCCCACAGTACAACAGTGACTACACTCTAAAAGTACTTCATTGGCTGTAAAGCGCTTCGAGATGACTGGCTGGTTGTGAAAGGCGCTATTTAAATGTAAGTCATTCGTTTTCTTTCTTTATTAGATTTCATCTGTCATGTGTCTACACATTTCACAGTCTTCTCTCTCTGTAAAGTATCTGGGAATCCTTGCAATCAATAAGTTGAAACATAGGAACATAAGAAATAGGAGCAGGAGAACACCATTCGGCCCCTCAAACATGTTCCGCCATTCAATAAAATCACGGCTGATCTTCTACCTCAACTCCACGTTCCTGCACTATCCCCATATACCTTGATTCCCTTAATATCCAAAAATCTAGCGATCTCTGTCTTGAATATACTCAATGACTGAGCTGCCACAGCCCTCAGGGATAGAGAATTCCAAAGATTCATCACCCTCTGATTGAAGAAATTTCTTCTCATCTCAGTCCTGAATGGTCCACCTCTTATTCTGAGACTGTGACCCCTGGTTCTAGACTCCCCAGCCAGGGGAAACATCCACCCAGCATTTACCTTGTCAAGCCCTACAAGAATTTTGTATGTGTCAATGAGATCACCTCTCATTTTTCTATGCTCTAAAGAATATAGGTTTAGTCTACTCAATCTCTCCTCATAGGACAATCCCCCCATCCCAGGAGTCAGTCTATTGAACCTTTGTTGCACTCCCTCCATGGAAAGTATATCCTTCGTTAGATAAGGAAACCAAAACTGTACACAATATTCCAGGTATGGTCTCAACAGGGGCCTATATAATTGCAGTAACACATCTTGGGGTCGATATTTGCCTCCACCCTGTTTCAATGGTTTTTACCGCCACAGTGATTGAGGTCACCTCTTGAGCGAAATTCCGCTCTTTGTTGTTTTTTTTTGGATCTGGAAGTCGATCTTAATGGGGACAGTGACTACACTAGAGGAGCGGATACACGGCAGCGACAACACCTGAGGGGCAGAAGTTGGGGGTGGTGCAGAGTGGCCACCACGATGACATCATCACGGTGCCACGTCACCACAGCTCTCCCCTTCACTTAAAGGGGACAGCCTTCGCGATTTCAAATCTTCGGCCCACTGGGCCACCAGGGAGGGTTTCGGCCGGGCAAGCAGCCTGACACCCAAGAGGGGGTGCCTGTTGGCAGCCCAGCCGAACCCGGGGGCATAATTGTCGGACCGTCATGGCTGTCAGCCGACAAAAAAAAACATGACGGCAGCGGCAGTAGGTCCTCCCCTTTAAGGGGAGCCTCACCGCCATTGCAGAAGGCCGCAGCCTCACTGGGCGACCAGGAAAAAGCAGGTTTTCACACCGCCAGGCAGGCCGAAGATCTTCACAGTGGAATTTCGCCGTCGGGGGGAGGGGAGGTTTAGATCGGCGGTGTGCACTATGATGATTCACTTAATATGAATCGGCAGCAGCGAAGCGGTAGGAGGTGATCGGGCACCGCTGGGTTAACACGGGAGCAGAATTTTAATAATGGCGGCCATTACACGAAAAGTTGGTGGCCATTGCACTCCGCAGCGTGGCTGCGGATTTCCAATGTTAATAGGCCTTAATGAAAGAAGCAATTTCGGCCCCCTTTACTCTTATACTCAAATCCTCTTGTAATAAAGGCCAGCATACCATTTGCTTTCTTAATTGCTTGCTGTACCTGCATGTTAATTTTCAATGATTTCTGAACAAGGACACCCAGATCCCTCTGCACAACAACATTTCCCAATCTCTCACCATTTAAAAAATACTCTGATTTCTATTTTTACTATCAAAGTGGATAACTTCACATTTCTCCACATTATATTCCATTTGCCATGTTCTTGCCCACTCACTTAGTCTGCCTATATCCCCTTGAAGCCTCTTTGCATCCTCCTCACAACTTAAATTCCCACTTAGCTTTTTATCATCAGCAAACTTGGATATATTACATTTGGTCCCCTCATCCAAATCATTGATATTGATTGTAAATAACTGAGGCCCCAGCACTGATCCTTGCGGTACCCCACTAGTTACTGCCCACTAACTTGAAACTGACCCATTTATTCCTACTCTGTTTTCTGTCTGTTAACCAATGCTTAATCCATGCTAATATATAACCCCCAATCCCATGAGCCCTAATTTTGTTTAATATGCTCTAGTTTGGCAGTTGGTATCGGAATAGCCACATTCATACCAAAAAAACAATGTTTTTATCCAAAAACAAAATACTGCGGAAATTGGAAACCTGAAATAAAACAGAAAATGCTGGAAACACTCAGCTAGTCAAGCAGCATCTATGGAGAGAAAAACAGAGTTCAGGTCGATGACTTTTCACTAATGCTGCCTGATCTGTTGGGTGTTTCCAGCATTTTCTATTTGCATTTGTAATACTATTCAACCATGGTGTTCATTTTGGACAGTTATGGGGGCAATAACATATTATTCTTAAGGTTGGCCTACATTGAATGTATATAATTAGCTTATCTATGCATGGAGATCCATCGTCCAAAACTGACGTAGAGTACCAATTCCTATATAGAGTTTACAAATAACTCTACTAAAGATGTTCTCTGGACTAACGTTGTTGGTTAACCACCTTAAACCGCCAAGAATGATTCTTTCGGGTGAAAACGTGTGTGCTTTAAGAGTAAAACCAAATAAAGTCAATATAACTAAGGATGAAGTGACAGCCACTTGTGCCGCCTCCCCCGCAATCTGCTGTGGCCCATTCTCCATTCTACCGGCACAATTAAATACAATAATGGACTGTAATGGTTTCTGGCAAAATATACAAAATAGCTAAACGGCAAGCCAAAGCTCAAACTCCACCGCCAAAGTATCTGAGCCCATCTTACGTGCTGCGTTATACATGGTGAACACAAATGCCTATTTGAATAAGTGACCCTGTCACCTCTTTCAGTAACACACAGAGCTAAAGACTGCTCCTTTAAGAAATCAAGGCTCACTTTGTACGCTGTTGTGTGGGTGATACCCTGAGTCTTGTACGGGACAGGATTCTATTCTAAATTGGAATCTCAATGCGCGCCCCCAATCTGACTTTCCCTGAAATGTTTTCAATTAACGTTTGGCAACGGCAAGAGAGAACCAAACGTTTCCCAGGCTGAAATATGGAAAACCGGCAGGGAAGATCTCAGCAGGAGTGGAATTTCATTAGAAAGCGCATAATAATTCAACGACTTCTGCCCAGCCTTTAAGCCCTTCTATTGATTAAGGGACTGAAGCGATTCTCTGGGATTTGCAATGACTAATGATTTGATGAGATCTTTACAAAGTTTGTTTTGGCCGAGACATTGAATGATTAAGTGCTTGCTACTGACAATATTCGAACTTTTGGCATTTCAGCGGCTATGACTGTTATTACAAAGATCAGTTACCCTTGGTACTGCTAGTACTAGATCCCCAAATTTCCTTTCTTGCTGTCTTGAACAGACACGAATTTATATTTTATATGTCAATTATTTATTGTTGCTTAATCTCCCCCATTTCTCTCTCTCCGCTCTCTCTATTTAAGCACCTTGGGACTTTTTACCACCTTAAAGGCGCTATATAAATGCAAGTAATTAACGAACGCACGAGATAAATGTATGCACATTGGAACAAATACATAGCTAAATGTTGTTCATTTTCTAAAAATACTATGACTAAATGAATCTCTTGAGATTAGAGCACAAATACCAAATCGCTGAAAAGAATCTACAGTGCTCATTTTGAAAGATTAGGCCACAACAGACACCGCCCCTCCTCCCCCGACTGGCGAACTGAATTCATGAACAAGGTGTTCTTGTTCTCAGATAACGTTCAGTTGCCATTTCCCCCGGGAACCGTCCACGTTCCTGGAATGGTCAAGACAACATAAGCACAGGCCCATTGGGTGACTGTGGGGGTATTTGGAAGTTTGGGGCACTGTATGCTGTTTTCAAACACAGAGCTGAGAGGAAGTGTCGTCCCTGTTTTTCAGTGAAGATTTCTCTGCATGTTACATTTTAAAATAATTGGAAATAAACGTAGATGGGAATCTGAAATGCCATAATTTCTTTAAAGAAAACTAACACAACACAAACGTTTGCCCCATTGGCACGAAACTTTCCTCCTCTAAATGCTTAAATCCAGATTTTTTTTTAAGTCAAAGCTGCCACTTTGATTTCATCACATCAAAAACTTGTTGAGATCAAACCTTTGAAATGAGAAAAGGTTTTTAATCCAGTTAGAACGGCTGGTGTCCGGCTCCCCGTGTCCTGGGAGCATTCCACTTTCTGGAGCAAGCGAGAGAGAGGGGATTATAGATTGACTAAAGAAACGCTTCATTTCAAACTTTAAAACTGTTTGGAACCCGATAGTAACAGCGGGTGATTCACTGTACCGGACATGTATTCACTATACAGCATATCAAACAAATGTATGTGTATATGAATGCACGTTCGTTTGGGTATTTGTCAATTGACAGACAAACGCAGAGGTGGAATAACATTAATATCTCAGATTGCTCACAGGAGTTTCCTTGAAGTCTTATATATTTCCGTAGACTTTTCACTCGCTCAGGTCTGAGTTATTGTTCATTGTGTTTTCTATCATTTATTTCCGTCACTGTTTTACAACCATTTTGACAGCTGAGTAAACTGTCTCGTTACATTTACTCGCAGTCATAATAATCTGAAATTGCATAGCGCTCTATACTGAGCTGTATACAGATAATCAAAGATGGTAGTTTGGATGGTTAATTGCCATGTCATTTCAATAATCTCATTTTGAACAGTCACTGTTTCATAATCCCCTTTCATGGCATTACAATCCTCTTTTCTAAAATTCTCAACACATGCACAAGTCTGCAGCTACCATTTCCATTTCTTGTTGCAATGAATGTGCTCCACATGCACACAAAAGTGGCACATAATGCAGTCATCGGCTCGCGGTATAGTTTTCAGTATGTTGATTCTTTCCCATTCTTTACTGAAAACAGATTAACAAACGCGCTCATGTTTCTAACAGCACTGATAAACATTTTAATTTTGTGACCCGGGAGGTTAGAGGTCTCCAGTGCATCAAGTTATTGAGCACATTTCGGTCCCCAACACTTCTTAAATTGGTCATTTTGCTGCTCTGTGACCTGTGAAATGGGTTCAGGGGGCGAGCAGACAGGTATTATGTGCTATAAATTCCGGGCCAGGCTTTCTCTTATTGAGTTTCTTTCCCAAATATGTTGATCCAGTTGTTCTCCTGGGAGGAGAAGACGTCAAGGTTGAAGGAGGAGAGAGATTTATCTGGGAGTCCTTGTCCTTGTATCTCTATGTTTGTTTATCTTTAAGTGATGATAAATGATGGTCATTTGACAGCATGAAGCACTAATGAATTTTCTCCAGTAATAGCGAGGTTTCAGAGCAAACTTTGTTTTGAAATGGCCTGCTCGAGTTTGCACAGCGTTAGGGAGGATGTGTTTCTGAGCTGTTCAAACAGGGACAGCTAACAACTGGCAGAGTGGATGAAACCTGGAAGAACATATTTACGCCAAGCACGCTGAAAACGTAAACAAACCCGAAAAAGCCGAAGGCCTTTTCAAGTGCCACCGGATTTGCATTCGAACAAATTTACATGTTCAGAGTCACAGGCTGTAAACATGAGAGTGTAGAAAATAGCTTCTTACATTGCGGAAGAAGAAGGAAAATGACAACAGTTCTGTAATGATCTAACATCGTCCCGCAGAAATCGAGGCGTTCTGTCAATTACTTCGGGCATCTTTGATTAATAAAACACTGTTTCATCCATAGACAAAACAGTGATTTCAGAGCCTTACTATTTTGACATTTCTGTGGTCTGACATTTTCCATTGTGGAGCGTTGTTTAGGTTTATTGAACTGAAGCAATCAGATGACTGAGCAGGGATTGCAATCATCCAGGACACACAAAAACAACTTTCAAAAACTCGGATCTTTTTTCTTGGTCAAGTTCCTCTGCTGGAATTTGTCCCCCCCCCCTAAATCGAGCGGCTGGGCAGTTAATGATACAAAGATGTTCGGCACACACACAAATGTACTCATAGATACACACACCTCGGCCTAACAGAATGACCCGGGTGCTGGTTTTCATAACACGAGCAATACATTGAAAAGACTGGTCTCCAAAAAAAATAGAGGGGGAGAACTTGTAATGAATAAGGAGACTTTAAGTAGGGGGAGTGCTTTGAGGCAGAAATCATGACCAGCAGGCAAGTCTGAAAAACCAGCTGGATAAGAAGAGCCAGAATCAGGGCGATTGTTCTCTGGAGTGTATAGTGGCTTGAAGATGGAGTGAAGTGTTTTAATAAAGAGGCTGGGTCTATAGGAGAGAGTCTATGGGGTGAGACCTCTGTGTGAGAGCAGAACAAAGAGCACATTTCTCTCGGATTCCCCCATCATCTCCATTGCTGACAGTGAGTAAGCACTCAGAGCAATGACTCCACTCCTGGATGCGCACTTCTCAGCGCTTTGCCAATAAAAACTTGCTGACACGGGGCATAACTTAATTTTCACGGTGCCGGGACAGCTGTATCGTGTAATCTGCCGTGGCATACCATTAAAACTTCAATGCCTTTAGTGACCCAGAAGCGAAACTAGACCATGGAGAGCTTTTGAAAGGGACTCAAATCTCCACGATTTATGAGCCGGCATCAAAAAATAATAATACAGACTCAAGCAACATTCTTCTAGTTCACTTTTTCCGATCTGATGGTTATAATTTTGGTTGAACGCGGATGCAAATACACGAGATCTAGAGTGATCAACCTACGCGAGTGATCTCTTGTTTTTTAATAGTCTCTCATGCACTCAATGGGTTGAGGCGAGACTCTATTAAAGTGACCCCCCAGGGCCATGGGCCAAATTGCACCCAGTTGTTTCTCGAAGGTATTCATCATTCACACATTCATTTCCTTCTTTATGTGTCTTCTTTCATCATTTACGCCGCTCCGGGGTCCTCGGGTCCGGAGAACAATCAGCGTACAGTCTCCAAGAAAAGAAAGAAAAACGGGGTCATAAATATGTTAAATTGGTGCGCAGTTTAAGTGGCTTTGTAAACTACATAAATAGACCCTTGGAGTAATTAATGAATAAGAAACAGAGCAAGGCAAGGAGTGCAAAGAAGGGGGGAAAAGTAGTTCTCTCTTTTGTAAGAAACGTTTAGCATCTCGAAGTGAGTGCAACATGGAACTATTGAAATTAGACAATCACCGCGGGCTGGAAAATAGTAAACTTTTAAACACAATCCGAAAAGTTTTCAAAGTGGTGCAGTGATCACCAGGGTTACGAAAATACTGGTGGGGCGACGTGCGGGTGGGGTATTGGAGTTTCAATAGTGAACAGTAAAATGGCAATACCGTTATTTTGAAGATTTAACTTCATAATATATGGGATAACTGCCTCTTGAAGTTGTGTATGATTACTTCACGCGAACAGCTCCTAAAACCTCCCCCAAGGCATACCCGCCCCAGATAAATTCTAATAGTGTTGGGGAAAATAACACATTCTGAGACTGATATGTATATTTCTTGTCAGTGCACTACAGAAGTGGTCTAACGCCGACTCCTCTATTTTAGACTTGTGTCATTTATTGACAATAGTTTATGACAGTATTAACAAATAATACAATAAAAACAAGTAACCTTTTTAATGTCATCTTCCTGTGTTATAAGCACAGTAGCCCAATAAAGACATTAGTAGTGATTATAACTCAGCACTAAAACCAGGCCTGACCCTGCACAGGCACGCCATAAATCAAGTGTAAAAGTCATGGTGTTAAGTTTGCAAAGGGTCACTGGTTGAGATTAGGGTCAGAAAGAGGGGAAAAGAGGATAGGAGAACGAATGACAGGAGAGAAGAGAGCAGGTGAAAGAGAAATGAGAAAATGTGAACTGCCTAACCTGGATGTTTTAAACAAACCTTTAATATTGAATAACTTAGAATGTGGTCAGAATTGTCAATGGCACAGAGGCAGATTATTTGCTAGTCTGAGTGTGTGTATATGTATTTGTGTGTGTGTGTGTGTGTGTTTTGTGGTTCACATTGATTTTTTATTGATTGAGTTTATCACAAATGGTTTGTATGCAATTACATTCTTTTCAGTTGCTTTCCTGTGCCAAAATGACTCTGTATTTGAAAGTCATATTTCATAAATTGCACTTCAGATTAAAAGGAAAGAGCAAAATATTCTGTTTCCTGAGTGCTTAAAAGATCAAATGGTTTGAACATAGAAAACATGAGCAAACGTAATCACCCAATATCTTGATTTTGGATTGAGGGGAAAACATTTGAAAAAAAATAGGCAAAGGAAAAAATGGCAAGAAAGTGTTATTATTCCCTAGTGTTATCATTAGGCTAGGCATTACTGTGTCTCGTTTACACCTCAGTACACAGGCATAACTGCACATAACAACAGTGACCAATCAGAATATTGCTTCAAGTTCAAGGAAAAGGTATAAAAATGAGTAATAAGGTGCTATAAAAGGGCTCCTCTAATAATTAGACCTGAGGAATTTAAAAATATTTGAGAGAAGTGAAAAGAGCACAAGGCAGAAAAGGAAACATCTACAGATTTAACCATGCAGGTCATAATGAAAGGAACTCCAAAAGATAATCTTGGGGGCAGAACCTTAATGGCCACAATTCAAGCTTAGCAAGCTCAAACATATCCAGGAACCACTGGCAAGTAAACGTGGAAGTAAATTACAAACTAAATGAATACAACTACTCTGAAGGTAAATTCACCACTCAAGTTTTGTTAATATTCATTTTCGGGATGTGGGCATTGTTGGCAAACAATGTTCATGCTAAGGTGTTGCGTGTATGGCCTTGCAATAATCTAAAAAGGGATGAGTTCACAGGTGTTTCAATGAAGGACCTAATATTCCAGGTCGCGAACTACATGTTGAAGGGTGGAAGATGCCTGTGCATTTTTTTAACTTGTGCTGACCGTTGCACACCAGCCACTACATGGGCTTGACAGAGCTAGGTCTTGATCCAGTGGCAAGGATTAACCAAGACGATTGGAGACCAGCTCTGCTGCATGGACGCCTCTCCTGGGCCCAGAACACGTCGCTCCATGATCACTCGGCACTCCTGCGCCCCAGCCTCACCGCTCCTGCTGTACCTGCCCATGCTCCAATCAGCAAGCTGTGTACTACAGTGCATTAGATATAAATTCTGAACAAATTAAAAATATGAAGGCGAGGACACAGAACTAACATTGTAGTTCCGAATAATGCATTGTAACTACCGTGCATCCGCAGGAATTTAAAGGGACCGTGCATTAAAAGAAACAAGTTGCGCAGAACAAAGCGTAGCTTACAGGGAACACTTGTGGCCCATCCCTAATTGCCCTTGAGAAGGCGATGGTGAGCCTTCTTCTTGAACCACTGCAGTCCATGTTATGAAAGTATTCACACAATGCTTTTGGGTAGGGATTTCCAGGATTATGACCCAGCAACGATGAAGGAACGGCAATATATCTCCAAGTCGGAGGATGTTATTAGAGGGAGACTTAGAGATGATGGTGTTCTCTTGCACCTACTAGATGGTGGAGGTCATGGGTTTGGGAAGTGCTGTCAAAGAAGCCATGGTGAGTTGCTCAGCAGGAGATACAACGCACTGTAACTAAAGTGTACTAGTGGTGGAGGGAGTTGATGTTTAAGGTGCTGGATCTTTAAGGTAGTGTTGTACTGATCCATAAGGACCAGGTTTCCAGGTTTGTTCAGAGGTGGAGACAGTACAGTTGTTAGCAGTGTCCCCTGGATAAGCGGGGGTGGGGGAGGCGGGGGGGGGGGGGGGAAATCTACCATGTTCCTTCTCCTGATCACTATCCAGTGAGTCTTGCTGGAAGTGTATATGTGTAGATGTCAGGAGAGGACAAGTTTACATTTGCATCCTACCCATTGCACTATGGATGAATAGCATGCCAATGCTCACTGTCTACTCTTACACCTAAAGGATAGCTCCTTGGATGAGAGACTAGGGGTTGCTGGCACCGAAGAAAACATGCACCACAAGAGTTACTTTCTTCAAAAGAAAGGGGGATTAAATCAGAAAAACGTCAATAGTGTTTTTGAAGAAAGCAAAGGATGCTTCTCCCAATAGTTTTTCCTTTGCTGCCTCAACAAGGCTGCAGGGTTAACATTTGCACTGAACAACTGTACCTCCTCCACCCTGGAAGCTTCCTGTTCTATATGGATCCATATAATACTACCTGTAAGGTTTAGGAACTGACCTTAACGATCTCTTTAAGATCAGCTGTAGCTCAGTTGGTATCACCCTCACCTCTGAGTCAGATGGTTGTGGGTACAAGTCCCAAACCAGACGCTTGAGCACAAAAATCTAGTCTGACACTTCGGTGCAGTACTGAGAGAATGCTGCACTGTTGGAGATGTCGTCTTTCAGAAGAGATTTTAAAGCAAGGCCACGTCTGCTCTCGCACGTAGATGTAAAAGGTCCCATGGCACTATTTCAAATAAGTGCAGGTATCCTGGCTGGTATCCTGGCCAACATTTATCTATCAATCGACATCATAAAAACAGATTATCTGTTCATTATCACATTGCCGTTTGTGGGAGCTTGCTGTGAGCAAATTGACTGCTGCCGTTGAGAAGGTGATGGTGATTGAGAGATAAATCATTACAACATTGATTACACTTCAAAAAGTACTTCATTGGCTGTAAAGTGCTTTGGGACGTTCGGTGGTCGTGGAAGGTGCTATATAAATCCAAATCTTTCTTGGTGCAACAGTTTCTGAAGCTTCAGATGAGAGGCCTGACTAGCTGTATTATTAATCATATATTAAAAATGATGGAGTAAATGTTCGTCCCACTGCTTGGGTAATAATTTAGTCGAGTAGTTCACCCGCCCATTTTAGAAACCCTCCCCAATTGGCATTCACTAATTCCCTTCAAATGCACACTCAGCAGAATTCAGGCTACACCACTGCCCATGCACAAGCAGAAATCAGGCTCCCAAACTCCTCATTGAGCAGAAATCATCATCAACATCCCCCCCCTCCCCCCACAACGGAACAGAAATACAGCAATCCTCTTCCATCCACTTAGCAGAAACAATCAGACCAACTACACTCCCCCTTCCCCAATTATCGACAATCTGGGCACCCGCACCACTGAGCAGAAATCACTATGCAAATACCACTCTCGAGAATGTCCAATAATCCACTCACTCCGAACAGAAATCCCACCATCACCTATAAACAGAAATGTTTTCAGCAACCAACCCCTCCACCAAACTGAACCAAAATCCAGCTACTAACCGCCTGCCCATCCCACTCACTGAGCAGATATTTAGCCAACTCTTCCCCCCTGACCTGCTCCGCCCTCTACTAAAGATAAAAGATCCTGTAACATCCCACCCCTATCCCCAGTGCGGACAAATCTGGCCTTCTGCTTTATTCCCCAATGATAACCTTGCCCCCACTGTAAAGAAATGGAACCTGGCTCAGTGTCAATGACCCCTTTATTGTCCTCTATTGCTCTATCTTCTTCACTCTCTCTTGTTTATTCCCCTCTTCCTCACCATCCTCTCTTCCTCCCACCCTCCCCTATACATGAACTCCCTTTCCTCTCTCTCCCTTCTCCTTTCTCTCTCCTCTACCATCCACTCCCCTCCCCTCCACCCCCCCCCTTCTCCATTGGCCTTCCCCCCCATCCCCAGATTCCCTTCCTCACTTGGATCCAGTTATCCCACCACCTTCTAACCTGTTTAACCTGAATACAGATCCTGACTTGCCATATTCAACACCATTGGAGAGCAACTAGTTTACTTGAGTAATTGTAGGATAAGGTGATGAATTGCTGCAGCACAACTTTTCGTTGATGGATGCCAAAACATAGCCATTCCAATTTAGCTACTAATTTCCCATCCTAAAGCTGTGTTTATAATTTTAGCCTATCTAGCTTCAAGTGATGAATTATGGGTATGTTACTGTGTTGGCTATGGCAATTCAGAGGTCATGAGTTCAAATCCCACCATAGCAAATTGAATTCGATAAACGATTAAACCCTCTGTTGTAAATGCCAATTGGTTTACTAATGATCTTCAGGTAACTGGTCTAGCCTACACGTGACTCCAGTTTCACTCTACGTGGTTGATTTTCAGTGCCCCCTGAAGTGGTATATTCAGTTGTAAAAACAAACAATTGCTACTGATCTGGGTTTGTATCTCAGGAAAACAACAAATTTAGCCTTGCAGGCATTGCCCATTTCCAGAGAACAAATTAAAAAAAAAAGATTTTTTGGGGGGGACCTGATGCTCCACAGGGAAAACATGCACAGTTTTTTATTGTTGTCTCATCAGCTGTCTCTAGTCTTGACACCTCCATGAATATCAAATCAATAGAAGAGCTTCCACCATAATTGGCTGGATCTAATGTCCAGAGACTGAGTATCCTCAAATCTAGACCAGTGGGGTGAAATGAGGTACAAATACAAGAACTCATCATTGAGGGATATCACTAATTAGCATCATGTGTATAGTAGAGATCTTCTAAATCAGTGGTAGCACTCTCACCTCTGAGTCAGAAGGTTATGGTTCAAGCTCCACTCCAGAGGCTTGAGCACATAATCTAGCCTGGGGCTTCAGTGTAATACTGAGGGAGTGCTGCATTGTTGGAGGTGCCATCTTTTGGATAAGCCATTAAACCAATATCCCAGCTGTCCTCTCAGGTGGACATAAAAGATCTCACAACACCATTCGAAGAAGAGCAGCGAAGTTCTCCCGATGTTATGCTATATAAATTTCAGTCTTTCTTTTCTCCTTTAATTTCTGAATCACAATATTTGTCTATTTTATATTTTACTTCTATTGTTATAGTGCTAAAGCTGGTGGTATTATAAATCTATACAAAAACAGAAATATCATCATCATCAGAGGTGAACCCTCAAATGAGAATGACTTACTTCCATGAGTTCACAGATGTTTCAATGAAGCGGAAAGAGCGTGCGGCAAACCAGTCCCACCCACCCTTACTCTCAACGACTATCTGTCCCACCTGTGACAGGGACTGTGGTTCTCGTATTGGACTGTTCAGCCATCTAAGGACTCATTTTAAGAGTGGAAGCAAGTCTTCCTCGATTCCAAATATAACTAAATGCACAAGGTGAAAATTCGGTCTGTACGTTAGACGTAGTGAAATAATAAACAAATTTATAAAGAATGCATTTACAATTTTGTTACATCTCATACACAAAGCAAATCTTCCCTATGGTGTTCAAAAGAACTGTGGTGTTATCAAATTTGTTTATTGGAATGTAAGTGTACCTCAAAACGCATAGAAATTGGCCTGGTTTGCACCTCCCATTAACACCTCCAGGGATTGCTAACAGGGTGCTAAGGGGTTACCGACTGGACACGACAAATTCATCAATGCACGTGAATTTCCCTGGTGGTTTTGCGCTGGCGCTACCACTTACCACCCCGTAGATCGTGACATCATCCAGTGTGCAGAGCCCCATTCCTGCCCTGGATGCAATATCTGCTCCCGCCCCCTGCAGCATCACTGGTGGTCAACAACGGCAGCTGCAGGAGGCATTGTCACCTCGGCTAGCACCTGGGGAGTGCTATTTAAAGGCAGTGATGGACAAGCAAGGCAAAATTTTATTAATTTCCACAGTCTGGTGTCTTTTGTTTTATTTGGACCCTGCGATTCGTCAGCCCTACACTCTCGTAGAATGGTTTGGGCTGTTATGAACCTAGTGCAGGTCCCGTGGCCCCACAGAGATAGAATGCAAATTGAAGGAAACTAACATTGGCCCTTCCCTTTAAGTGAGGGAAGGAGCCTCCAAAGACGACAGCGCTACTGGAACTTTACCACAACTGCCCCTCTCACTCACTCCCTTTAGCACTCTAAGGGAAGTGATAGCACTTGATTTAGTGCTCTACTTTCCTCTTGGAGCGCTAAAGAGGAAGTTCCCGTCAGCTGCAAATCTTTTTCGCCCGGCGATAATTTTGTGCTCCCGCAAATTTCTAGCCCATACTCTTCCAATGGTTAACCAAAAAATAACTAAAAACCTCATTTTAAGAAGCAAAATATGTATGATAGAGGAACTAGCTTTGTCAACTTTTAATCATAGATCGCAGAAACAGTCAGTGTTTTGTAAATAGGTATCAAAATATCAACTCATCCAATTTAGCTGTGAATTGTGATACTTCAGCTTCTGGATTGTTAACTAATGTCATTAGTTTGTATTACCAATATAGTAAAGCAATTTATATAATACCTTTTTAAGTAGAAAAGGTCCTAAGACCCTCCACAATTGGGCAGGATAGGAGGGTCAGGTGCAAGTAGGAATGGGAAGGACTCTCAGCTAAGTACAGTTGATGGGTTTTAAGGAGGTTTCAGTTCATTTTGATTTTCTTGCTCAGTAAGTGCATATGGTACTGCTGATGTTCAGTCAATGTAATCCTCCTTAAAGTGCAACCTGTAAAGAAAAGATTTTTACAACAAAGCCAGAAATGGACCTTATGCATAGCTAACTGCAGTTATGTAATTTTCTACAGAATATGCAATATGTGACATCATTCTACCAGACTGCTAAAGCAACATTCAAAACACTACTCCACATACATTACCTTCTTGTGCACTGCAAATGTCTTTACTTTGAATGTAAAATTAAGACTATTACGTTTAAGACTGATGATTGTTTTCTAACCTTATGTTTAGTTTTTGGCTCAACTCCTGGCACATTCCTATTGCTCAGTAGACCTGAAAAGTTACTATCAGTGAGGGTATGGAAAGTTTGACAAAAAATGAGCAAAGGTACATTATTATCTAAATTTCTTTGTATTGTTGTAAATAAAGAAGGGTCTAACTGTACCCCATATATTTATAGACAACATTTCTTATGGAGCAGGCCTGATGCAAATCAATCACATGGTTGAGTCCCACAAGTCACTAGGAGGTGAATAACACCAAACATATGTACAAATCATGTTTAAATCATAAAATGCTGATAGGATACCCACTAAGAATTCAGTGTCAAATAAAATCTAGAATTTTTCTTTTAATTTCTGAAAGGAGATAAGTATTTGCAAATGAATTGAAGTTGCTCCTTTCTCTAGCACTTTGTCCCTTTGTGTAAGGTTTCCTCTCTGTAATAATTATTCAAGTAGGCTTCCTACAGGCTACATATTTGTAATTTATAAGATACTTATCAGTTCAAATTAACAGATGCTTTAATAATAACAAGATTATGTAATTTATACAACATTTCAACAGCTGCAGTGTCACAGCACTTTACCCCTGCTCTTTAAAGTACATAATAGAGAGAGAAATAACAGTTGTCATGGTTACATCCTTTGCCACGGCTTTGCTTCAGCAATGGTGTCAGCTTTCAGCCTCAGTCAGATTCCATTATGCCTCCAAGATCAGGGCTCACTCACTGTCCTTCATTATAGGCTCCAGTGAAGGACATGGAAGAAATCTGAGGTAATTATCCGGTCTGTGACTGGCTTCCTAAGATTCACCTGATGAGAGAACTGGAAAAATAGGACAAGGAAAAACTATTTTAATCAGGTATTAGAAACCTCACCACCTTGTTTATCTCCACTCAAAACCAGTTTTATGCCAGGTGTCTTTTTCTCCTAAATATAAACTAATTATTGTGGTCATTTATTGAAAGATATCACATTTCTTTAAGCATTTTAAAGGCTTTTGCACAGTATCATGTGGCAAATACTTCAATGTTCAGTGCCTCTAAAGCATTTTTAATCCGAAGGTATAGTTTGGTTTACAGTTTTACATGAACGTGTTGTTCCTTTTGATTGGCCAGCAAAAGTTAGGGCTCTCAGCTTCTATTTGGTCTTTTATCAAAACATGATTGTTTTTTTTAGTTTTAAATATATTTCCATCTATTTTCCCATCTCTAACCTCTCTTTCTTCTCAAAGGATTTTAAATGAATCATCAACATCCAGCTCCATCACTGCACCTTGCTCAAGTCCCTTTAGTGTGATTTCTGTCTTGCTCACAGCTCGGAGATTACCCTGGTTAAAGTCACACTGTGACTGCTACGTGATGTCCTCGTTGACCTCTCCCTGACTTTCAATATGATTGACTACTTTATCCTTCTCCAACGTCTTTCCTCCATGGTCCATTTCCATGATATCACCTTCTCATGATTCCAGTCTTACTTGTCCCAACATAGCCAGCACATCTGCGACAATGGATTGTCTTCTTACAGTCATACAGTTAACTCTGGAATTTCTCAAGGTTTCAATCTTGGCTCACTCCTATTCCTTATCCAAAGTTATCCCTTGGCAACATCATCTGTGAGCGTGGTGTCAGTTTCCAAGTAGGCGCTAGCAATACTTAGGGGGAGAAATTTGTCAGCATCCCGTTTGGGGCGTTAACTTTTAAAAGTTTGAAAAATTAGTGGCAGGCACTAATGTTTTCAAACTTTAAAAAAAATTGACGATTGCGCTCCAAAAAGGAAGTGGAATGCTAAATCAATTGCTTCACTTCCTTCCTGGAGCGTAAGAGGCAGCAGACGGGGCGGTACTTGTGCAGCGCTGCACAATGGCCTATGCAGCGCTGCCGCATTTGAAGGCTTCCTCCCTTAAAGGGAAGGGCCATCGTTGCAGGCTCTGCAAAAGAAGAACTTACCTGGATACCCATGGCAGCCGCGATCCGGCTCGATCTGCCCAATGCACTGCAGCAGAATGCTGGGCTGATCGATCGCTGGCAAGAAACAGGAAAAAAAAAATCAAACAGATGATTAAAAACATTTTGTCACTTACGTCGGCCACCTCGCCTTTAAGCATCGCCCCCGAAGTACCCGTGCCTCCCGATGAACGCCTCCTGCAACTGCCGGTGTTTTTGTCTGGCGATGTTGCAGGGGGTGGAACTGAAGTTCAGGTCCCAGGCGCTACCGGGGAGAAGCACACGACAATAACATCACAATCTCCGGCACAGCGTCATACCACCGCCACAAACCTCCCGCCGAATATGGCAGGAATTGATCTTCTCGCCGTGCCCAGTCGGTAAGTCATTAGTGCCCCGTTATCGCCTCCCCGGAGACGATAACGAGTGGATCTGAGGAGGACAATTTCTAGGCCCTAGTCTCATCTCTTTACCATCACTCTTCAATCCACAGCTACTACTGTGTTGTCCTACTACTTGTCAGATATCAGGACATGGATAAGCTAGAGCTTTCTCCATCTTAACACTGGTAAGACTGTAGCCATATTGTTCAGCAGATTGTATGGGGCACATGTTTTATATTTAACAATTATTCATATTTAACATTTGAAAAAAAAACACCATTCTAGATTGTGTGCAGTCCATTGCTGTCAGATTTATGGACTTCTCATACTCGCTGAGAATCAATTGGCTTGGACTTGTAACAAGGAATAGCTGTTTGTGTGCAGCAAAAGTTTCAACTTGCGTCCATAAGAATCTCTGTGGTATCTGGGAACTCTGTATGTTTGTTAAAAAGAGACGGTTATACTGAGACAACTTGAAAATATTGAGTGTCACTATTGTTGTTGATTTTAAATTTTGTACCAGTACAATTTTCCCCTCTTCCCAGTTTTATGGTGCAAATTATGGGGCTGGTAATGAAATCCTCAGCATCGTTGGGTTTGGCACATTGGGCACTAGTACCCCTATTAGGTAGTGTTGAGGCCTGCTCAGCGTCTGATACACAGCTTGTGTCATATTGCGACCCAGAAGTGCTTCTAACGCAGAGAGCCTGTGTGCTAGACTCATTAAGACTGCAAAAATGTTATAAATTAGGGGCAGGCCCTATAATATGGGTAGGTTGCCAGAACAGTGCTGCAATGTATAAAACAGGTGCTGCAAGGGAGGTAGGTTCCTCATCTTATGCTGGGTCTCAGTTCTTAAAAGGGCATGATTTGTTGGAACTTGCTATGAATACCTAGTTTATTTATTTACAGCTATTTCAGTGCTTCTTTGTTAGTTAACTTTTTTTTTGCCAGAAATTAACTTAAGCTCATTAAAGCTGCACTCTATATGCTACCTATGTCTGTTTCACCATTCTGTGCTGCCTTCATGGGTATTTACAAGCTTTGGAGAAGAAGGAGGCAGAAGATCATGGGAAGCTAGCTAGACAGGTGTGTTTGAACCTTGGACATTCAGTTCGGACCTAAGCCTGCACCACCATCCATTTGTGCAGGGTCAGATAATTGTACCTGGACATATCTGAAGACATCTGCATAGTGAGACAAGAGTTTCCGAAGGAGATCCTCACAGAACTGTGCGCATTCCTGAGCCAGACCTGAAAATCACTCTCATGACAGGGAGTTGCCATGTTTGATTCAGTCAGCACCAATCTACTGTGTAACCATTACTTCTAGAGCCAGGAAACCTGGACGATGGCTGTTGGCAGCCCAGGTTTATTCACTGCAACGTGGTTATTTGCCCCATTGAGATACCCAGGGATAAGACCTGAAGAAAGATATAATGAGCTACATGTTGCTGCCATTGAAGCAATTGGTGCAGGCTGAATGAAACATGGCAATTGCCAGGGCAGCAGACATTCACATGCCTTATTCTGTACTGATAGTCACGGATCAGTTTCACGTTGCTGGAGTGGAACTGCTTTTTGCTCATAAAGTGGGTGGCTTTGGGAATAGGGGCCAGCACTTTGGAGAACCCAGCCATACGATCAAAGTTCAGGGCATTTATGCTATATGATATATCTGTAATTGTTTGATTGGTATAGATGAATACTAAGGATATGAGTTTGTACTGAGAGACATATCCATCATCCATGCCAATCCCTGCTATTACCCGGCTGCTGGACATTTCTTCGGTATGACCAGAGATTAATGGGCACCAATGAAGTCATTGAAACCCCGTGTTATCTGATCCCCCATGTTGTATATTGATGCCCAAGGTCTTGTGTGCCCCAATCAAAAGCATTTGTGATGGAATCAATCCCTGAGCTCAGGTCCTTAGCCAAGGGAGCTCTGCTGCAAAGGGTCATGGAGTGGCCATGCTGTCCATAATTGTCTATAGCTCAGTCAGATGGTCATGCAACACTGCACAGATCTTGGCTGTGGACTTTTCCATTGACAGCCCAAGCTGTACAAGCTGCTTGGTAGATTCTCAAACATCTGCACGAGCTGCTGATGCTTTGTTACCAAATTGCATTTGTAGGCAGGCCGTATGAAGTCCAAATATGTGGGCTCAATAAATGAAGGAGTCCTCAAACCAGCTCTCTGGCCAACAGTTGTGGCTCCTCTAATTCTTCCAGCACTAAATGCTCCTCACTCAAGCTCCACGCTTCACCAAATGATAGCTCCTGCAGCTCATTAACTGACCCATCCCCAGGAATGGATATCCTGTTCCTTGCACTGTAGGAGTGGGCGCATAAAATAAAGTGTTTGGTTGAGGCCATTTATTGACCTCAGCCACCTCCTCCTCTTAGGTACCTAGAGGAGCGAAAGAAGAATATATTTTAGAATATTAAGAGTAAGATACTGCTTGAGACAAACCTTTAAATTATAAGATATTGTAGTGTGTTACACTGCAACACTCCAGTATTTGCCTGTATGTGAGGAAGTGATTGAGTGAGTGATAAGGAATAGAAAACAAAAGTTAATACAAGGCATGAACTTGAGGGAGGCTTCTTATCTCCCCCTCCTCACTCCCTCTACTGCTTCCATGCCCAATATTACCAGCCCCCACCAGTACCCTGCATATGCAGCCAAGGGTAGAGGTTTAGATTATAAGAACATAAGAAGTAGGAGCAGGAGTAGGCCATTTGGCCCCTCGAGCCTGCTCCGCCATTCAATAAGATCATGGCTGATCTGATCATGGACTCAGCTCCACTTCCTTGCCCACTCCCCATAACCCTTTACTCCCTTCTCACTCAAAAATCTGTTTATCGCCACCTTAAATATATTCAATGACCCAGCCTCCACAGCTCTCTGGTGCAGAGAATTCCATAGATTTACAACCCTCTGAGAGAAGAAATTTCTCCTCATCTCAGTTTTAAATGGGCGGCCCCTTATTCTGAGACTATGACCCCTAGTTTTAGTTTCCCCTATGAGTGGAAATATCCTCCCTGTATCCACCTTGTCGAGCCCCCTCATTATCTTATTTGTTTCGATAGGTTGATTCCGGAGATGAGGGGGTTGACTTATGAGGAAAGGTTGAGTAGGTTGGGCCTCTACTCATTGGAATTCAGAAGAATGAGAGGTGATCTTATCGAAACGTATAAGATTATGAGGGGGCTCGACAAGGTGGATGCAGAGAGGATGTTTCCGCTAATGGGGGAGACTAGAACAAGAGGGCATGATCTTAGAATAAGGGGCCGTCCATTTAAAACTGAAATGAGAAGAAATTTCTTCTCTCAGACTGTTGTAAATCTGTGGAATTCGCCGTCTCAGAGAGCTGTGGAAACTGGGACATTGAATACATTTAAGACAGAAATAGACAGTTTCTTAAACGATAAGGGGGCAAGGGGTTATGGGGAGTGGGCAGGGAGGTGGAGTTGAGTCCATGATCAGATCAGCCATGATCTTATCGAATGGTGGAGCAGGCTCGAGGGGCCGTATGGCCTACACCTGTTCCTATTTCTTATGTTCTTATGTTCTTATCCTGGGAATGAAATTTGGTATCATTCTAAAAGTTGAAAAAGTCAACTGAATTGTTGTGTGTGCCATGACATCACATCACCACCACCAAAGGAAAGGTTTGCGTTTTGCAGGTTCCCATCTGAATACAATGATTCACTCTGCACTCAGCGGATGGAGCATGAATGCCACCTTCACAAGACTCAATAAAACCCCAGTCAGTTGGGTCCAGGGGATCCACGATGAGGCACGTGGTTGTGAGCCTGGTGGATGAACTGGCAATGTGTAGTGTGATTGTTAAACCTATGCTAATTACAGCCAGATTGATGCAAAAGTGGATTAAAATGAGCCCATTTTTCTGTTTCAGCTCGTTATGTTGCTGTGCAGTAAAAGTAGTTATATTACACATTTGATACCAGATGCCACATAAATTCAAAGTCATTCTGGTACCAACAGTAACACGCAGACTTCCACTGTGGCAACTGTTACTCATAACTTTGATAGGCAGTGATATGGGGCCATGTTTCTAATGTTTAACATTATAGGGCCAATGGAAAGAAAAAAAGGCAGATATTAGTAAGGTACTGTAATGTATTTGTGAGCATGCCCACAGGTTGGTAGAGCTACTGAGTTGGGAGCAGCTTAGCCAGTCATGTGATGTTCACAAGACTCAATAAAACCCCAGTCAGTTGGGTCCAGGGGATCCACGATGAGGCACGTGGTTGTGAGCCTGGTGGATGAACTGGCAATGTGTAGTGTGATTGTTAAACCTATGCTAATAAACCAACTAGTTCTTAATGGTAATGTGTTGCTATGAATTCTTAAGCAAAGAACCCATGAAGGAAATATATTACAAATGGCAATGAGGATAAGAACATAAGAACATAAGAAATAGGAGCAGAATTCAGCCATTTAGCCCATCGAGTCTGCTCCGCCATTCAATAAGATCAAGGCTGATCTGATCATGGACTCAGTTCCACTTCCCTGCCCGCTCCCCATAACCCTTTTATTCCCTTATCGATCAAAAATCTGCCTATCTCCACCTTAAATATATTCAAAGACCCAGCCTCCACAGCTCTCTGGAGCTGAGAATTCCATAGATTTACAACCCTCTGAGAAAAGAAATCCCTCCTCATCTCAGTTTTAAATGGGCGGCCCCTTATTCTAAGACTATGTCCCTAGTTTTAGTTTCCCTTATGAGTGGAAATATCTTTTCTGCATCCACCTTGTCGAGCCCCCTCATTATCTTATATGTTTCAATGAGATCACCTCTCATTCTTCTGAACTCCAATGTGTATAGGCCCAAACAACTCATATGACTATCTTCATAAGTCAGCGCCCTCATCTCTGGAATCAACCTAGTGAACCTTCTCTGAACGGCCTCCAATGCAAGTATATTCTTCCTTAAATACGGAGATCAAAACTGTATGCAATACTCTAGGTGTGGCCTTACCAATACCCTGTACAGTTGTAGCAGGACTTCTCTGCTTTTATACTCTATCCCTCTTGAAATAAAGGCCAACATTCCATTTGCCTTCTGATTACTTGCTGTACCTACATACTAACTTTTTGTGTTTCATGCTCAAGGACCCCCAGGTCCCTCTGTACTGCAGCACTTTGCAATTTTTCTCCATTTAAATTATAATTTGTTTTTCTATTATTTCTGCCAAAGTGGATAACCTCACATTTTCCCACATTGTACTCCATCTGCCAAAATTTTGTCCACTCACTTAGCCTGTCTATATCCCATTGCAGATTATTTGTGTCCTCCTCACAATTTGCTTTCCCACCCATCTTTTTGTCATCAGCAAACTTGGCTTCATTACACTCGGTCCCTTCATCCAAGTCATTAATATAAATTGTAAATAGTTGAGGACCCAGCACCAATCCCTGCAGCACCCCACTAATCACTGTTTGCCAACGAGAAAATGACCCATTTATCCTGACTTTCTGTTAGTTAACCAATCCTCTATCCATGCTAATATATTACCCCCAACCCTGTGAACTTTTATCTTGTGCAGTAATCTCTTATGTGGCACCTTATTGAATGCCTTCTGGAAATCCAGATACACCACATCCACTGGTTTCCCCCTTATCCACTCTGCTCGTTAAATCCTCAAAGAACTCCAGCAAATTTGTCAAACATGATTTCCCTTTCATAAAACCATGCTGGCTCTGCTTGATTGAATTTTGCTTTTCCAAATGTCCCGCTACTGCTTCCTTAATAATGGACTCCAGCATTTTCCCACTCCTGTTTGTATGTGCTGCCTTCTCCTGCAAGCAGATAGAAAAAGGAAAACATGTTAGAGAGAGGAATAATCGAGAAGTTATGTGTGACCCACTTGCCTAGACTAACATCTTATGTGAGTGTGTGAACATGCAACATAAACTAGGCTTGTATTCTTGGAATATAGAAGAATAAGATGTAATTTGATTGAGGTTTTTAGGATTTTTAAAGAATTGATAAGGTAGATAGAGATAAACATTTTCCGTTGGTGGGGGAATCTAGGACAAAGGAACATTACCTTAAAATCAGAGCCAGGCTATTCAGGAGACAATTTAGGAAACACTTCTTGATGCAAAGGGTGGTAGAAGTGTGGAACTCTCACCCACAAAAAGCAGTAGATGCTAGCTCAATTAATAATTTAAAATCTGAGATCAATAGATTTTTGCTAGCCACAGGTCTAAAATGATATAGAGCCAAGACAGGTGAATGGTGTTAAGATACAGATCAGCCATGATTTCATTGAATGGCGGAACAGCCTCAAGGGACTGAATGACCTACTCATGTTCTTATGTACGATATTGGGGCAAATTTTTGTCTTCACCAATTGGTTGGTAATCTGGTGGAGCAGTCACTCGCCTGTTGCAAATCCCGTCTGGTTTTCCATGAAAATCAGGCGAGTTGTACAAGAGACAGGCAATCTATTCCACCTGCCAGATTACCTGCCAAGCAGTGAAGATGAAAATTTACCCCATTGCCTTTTGTCGTGCCAGGATTTAAAAGTAGCACCTTGCCTCTGGAGCTTGGATTTGAACACATAACAGTTTGATGGGCTCATTCTCCTTCTCAGATCATTGTAAAAGAGCTTGGTCAGTCTTAATGTAGTGATTATTCTGTATAAATTAGGCACACATTCATACCACATCACACATAATTTGATATACAAATTGGCATGAAATGAACAGTTTCACTTAGGGAGGCTTAAAGGATGAAAATGAAAACATTTAGTTTGGCCTGGTAGAGTGTGATATACTGAAGCTGGGTTAAGTGTTTATATTTTAGCTCCATACAGACCAGAAGGTCCCAGACTTGAATCTTGGTTTATGCTGAGTTTACCAATTTCTGGGGGGGGGGGTGGCACGGGGTTGCCGATTGGATGATAAAATTGCATTTAGCACTCCTGGGATAGAGAAGGGAGAAAACAGCAGTGGTTCATACTCCTTGAGACTTGAGTACATAATCTAGGCTGACACTTCAGCGCAGTATTGAGGGAATGCTGCACTGCCAGAGGTAAGGTCTTTTGGATGAGATGTTAAACTGAAAGGACACGAGAACAAGACTAAGCGGATAGCTCTATTAGAGATCCAGCACAGGTGCAGTGGATAAAATGGCCTCCTTCTGTGCTGTAAAATTCTCTAGGGCCTGGGTTTGAATCCTGTCTAGACTAAGAATGACTGTCTCTTCTCTTTGCCGGCTGCAGTATTGTCTTGCAATGCCTGATAAATGGGTTTAGGCAGTCTCCCTAGTGGTGTTCACAACACCAACTGCCCCTACTTTTGGCACTTAGAAAGATGACTGGTGTAAATGATGGAAATGCCACAACAGTCCAAAAGGAGAGCTCTTCTAAGGTTTGAGATTAAGGTTCATTCTTGTGGAAAAAAAAGAGTTGCTTTACTTTTTATCCTCCCCATGCCATATCTGATCTGATATTGTTTGTTGCTGAAACTGTTTGCCGATAGAGCAAAATATTCAGCTTCCTTAGCAGTGATCTTGATGAACACAAAAAAAAATGACAAGAGCAATACATGCTATGAGTAAAAATGATGCGGATTTTGCGGTGGGCAGCAAAGTGACGACACTTGCCACTAACCTCGAAGAAAGCTGCCCACAAAGATTTAGTGGGCTCTGTGGCATCAATTTCCCTTTTCTGATGTGCCTTTCCATCTGGCACCATCTATAGGAGATCTGTGGTGTCCAGCAATAGTGATGTCATCAATCACGCTGAGCAGCCAATCACATTAAATAATTCTCACAGGCAGAAAACCAGGAAGTAAAAAACAGGTTTTATCATTCACATTTTAATAATTTTACAGAAAGCAAAATAAAAATTGGAATATACACATGGAATTAAGGTAGAAGCTTAAATATCATGAATTAACATTTAAAAAGTAAAATAAAATTAATTTTTATTATTTTAAAAATCTATGGGATTTTTTTTAAATCAATGAATGGATAAAGTGACACTCCACAATAAAAAATTAGATTTTCAGGGCCATAGAAGTTTTTCAGCAGTAACGATGATTCAGCATGCCATTTAAAAACTCAATTACTCCTCATTCAACATGGCTTAACTTTTTCAAGGATTTTTACAGTGTGAATAACACATAAAAAGTTGAAATTCAAGTCAAATCGAGTGATTTCTAATTGATTCCATCTGCGAGGACTGCAACAGCATACCTCGAGGAGGAAGCGGGTATCACTGACAGCAAGTTCCAGATTTCCACGCATCTGCAGACTCCAGAAGTTGCTGTCAGTTTTATACAGTAATGACAGTGAACGCTGACAGTTTCACCATCATTACAACTGTAACATTTTCACTGTGATGTGAAATCTAGGCTGAAACTACAGTACTGAGGGAGAGCTGCATTGTTGGAGGAGCCCTCTTCAAATGCGATGTTAAACTGAGGTTCTGTCTGCCCTCTCAGGTGAAAGTAAAGGAACTCATGATACTATTCGAAGAAGTGCATTGTCCTGGCCAATATTTATCCCTCGACCAACATCACAAAAAAAAAGATTATCTGGTCATTATTACATTGCTGTATGTTGGAGCTTGCTGAGCTCAAATTGGCTGCCGTGTTTTGTACATTACTACAGTGATTACACTTCAAAATTCACTTCATTGGCTGTAAAGTGCTTTTGGATTTCCTGAGGTCATGAAAGGTGCTATATAAATGCAAGTCTTTCTTTCTTTATTAATGTCTCACAGCAACAGTAACCGCAAAAATAAAGTGAGGCTCATTTGGCAACTTCCACGTGGTTTATCTAAAGTGAACATTTTTCTCCAAAATATTTTTCAGTCCTGGAAAAAATAATTGGCAAAAGTGATAGTACTTCTCAATGCTGCCATTGTTCTCAAAGCTGAAATATTTCAAAACAAAGCATTTGAATGTCCATAAGAAATCTCACAGCTACGGTTTTATAATAACAAAATAGTGCAGAAACAAAATTGTATCTTTATTTCCTGTCCCAAGTGGATGTCTTTCGTTTGTGATTCTAGATAATGAGTACAGATCTAGTTGACGCAGGATACACACAACAGTGACTGACATTCACACATGCATTTTCCAGTATGATTCCAGGTGTAATTACTGAGAGCTGGCACCCTGGCTGATTTTTTCCTCCCTTCCCAGCCCAGAGGCACTGAGAATAGTTGTATGCTCCTGCTGGTAGTCTGCTGAGATTGGCAGTTGCTGTTGTGAATTCATACCCACTAGAGAGATTGCCTAAACCCATTTATCAGGCATTGCAAGACAATATTACAGCCAGCAAAGAGAGAGGATTAAACTGGGATCTTCCTGATCAGTATGGCTCAGTTCCAGACCAGGCAGTGTATCTACCAATTGAACCACCATGGGAACTAAGTTTGCTTGTTGCTATTGAGGTAGTTATACAACTTTTTCATTTTTCCATCGGACCCAAAGGTATGCAGCATAAGTGAGAGTTGGAAAGGACCTGCCATACCAGGTTTTTCAGATGTTTTCCTTGAATTGTGAAAGTAACTCAAACCTAGCAATTGGAATTGGCATCCTCATGTTCATTGGTCTCAAGTTCACTAGTTGGGCCTGTTGGCAGACAATTACTATGTGTACGCAGACAGAACCTGCTTAACATCTGAATAATTTTGTTTTCCCCTTGAGAGCTGCTGAGATGTTTTTTCTCATAGTGTTTTTTGCCATAATGCAGACACTCTGTTGCGAGTGACAGGATAACCAGTCAGATACAGTTCAAAATGGCTCAGAGAGTGATTCAGTGTCTGGTAGATACAGCCAGGCATTAGCAAATGTTTCCTTGATAATTTGATTTTTCTTTAGAATAATGTTACATTTTTTTCTTGATAAAAGCATATAAAGATCAGAAACATTTTCTGGCACATAGTGATTGTTCAGAAACATGGCTCTTGTTTAAACGTAAACAAAAAAGGGCACTTACTTATATATTACAAATACAACCTTCGGGTGATGGGTGACTTTGGTATATTTTGGTAGTGTTTAATATATTTATCCTCTCAACAGACATGGAGGTAATTGTGACTTTGTGTGACAGTGTAAAATTGGCAATTGCAAATCGGCAGCCTATTTTATCTCTCTCCCGATTTTTATTTCCATTGATTTCAATGTCAGAGATGTAAAACGTGCTGCCGATTCATTCTCACCCATTTTATACTATTGTACAAATTCAAAATCTACCCCACAGAGCTCAAATCAAACTACCTTTTTCAGTGAAGAACGTCTTGATGTATACTTTACCTTGAGCTCCTACTGTCACTAGAATACATCGCTGGGAGAATACTGCACTGCTGGAGCCAATTGCTTTTGGTAAAATTGTTAAACTGTGGTGTCATCTACTTATCCCGATAATAAAAAATAAAAATTCAATCGAACAAGATGAAGTAATAACAGTGGGACAAGGCATCCTCTGGTCACAATATGTCATGACATTGTAATTGTGTTTGTGAAGATTCTGTCCATTGGGTATGATTAGTAAAATTGTAAAGATGTTGGGGCAGTGCTGAGGTCGTGAAAGGCGCTATATAAAGGACGCATTAGTTTGCAACACCTAAAGCTCTGTTTGGGTCCCCTTGATTACAAGACCTGATTGCTGATTGCTCCCCTTGGAGGATAAGACACACCCAGCAGTTTCAATGGAATGTGTAATTAGAACCGCCTTGCCTATATAATCAGTGACTTTGCAAAGTGTAATTTGAGCCATTCTGACTACTGACTCCAGACGGAACAGAGCTCACTTGGAAAAGACAGGGCTCACTCTCACAGGTTAAGAACGTCTCCCATCCCCCCCAAAAAAAGTTCCTGTCCCCATCCCCCACCGCCCAAGTGCCTGACCTCCGTCTCCCAGTATAAGTTTCCAACCTTCTCCCCCCACCCAAGAGCCTGACCTTCCTCCACCTCACCCAGCCCAAGTTCCTGACCACCTCCCCCCACCCGAGCTCTGTCCTTCTCCCCCTGCCCGAGTTCCTGATCTGATTTCCCCCCCACTGCCCCCTCCAGGTTCCTGACCTTCACCCCCTGCCCAAGTCCCCTCCACCACAGATTCATGACCTCCCCCAACAAGTTCCTGACCTTACTCCCTCCCCCCACCCACGCCATAGATGTTTGGGTCATGGATTGTAAACAGGTTTATTAGGTATGAAGCGAATAGTGACAGTGTTGTGACTTTCAGATTTTGTCCAGTCCAATGATGTCACCTGCCACACATGAACCTAGCTTTCCGAGAAATCAACCAGTGTAGGGGGAGAACGTGTTGTGGGTGTAAAGAGGGTAGGGTTGGAAGAACGTGCTCCATCTTACCATCTGGATCATGTTCTTGCTCTCAACCCCCCCCTCCCCTTTTGACCTGTATCACGTTCTTCCCCCATTCGCACTGTGCTCTCCGAGTTCTTTACCACCCCACCCACCCACCGAGTTCTGACCTGTCTCGAGTTCCCTCTCTCTCTCTCCCCTCTGATCCCCTTTCCACAGAATCTCTCTCTCCCTCTCTCTTCACTAGTCCCTCTCTCTCCCCAATCTCTTTCTCTCCCACACTCTCTCTTCCCCGTCTCTCTCTCTATCTCCACCAGTCCCTCTCTCTCTGCCCCGTGTCTCTCTCTCTCTCTCTCTGCCCCAGTTTTTCTCTCTTTCTCTCTCTCCTACCTCCAATTTCCTATCAGAAGACCGCGAAAATGTTTGTTTAGATAATCACAGTGTTATTCTAGGCAAAGGTCCTGGAGGCTCGTTTAGTATAGTCGTTGATTTTCAATAGATGACCCAAAAGCCCCATAGCAGGCTCAGACTCGAGCTCCAAGCATGAGTTTCTCATATATCGTACAGTATGGTGCGTGCGCAATCGGATCGAGCATGCATGCGCAAAAAGATGCGGAGTCCATGGCACACATACGCAGAAGGACACAAAAATGTTGGTGCAGATAATCACTCCGCTATATAAATCCTTGGGCCCAAAATTGAAGAACTTACTGCCCACTGTTGCCGACTGCTGCCCACTGCCACTGACATTCCTCTGCAACATCCGCCCAGTGCCACTTTCGACGTGGCCTGGAGCGGGCTGGATCGGGCGGGAGGGGAGAACCACCAGGAACTGCCCACCGATGTCAGCGGACGGCTGAGTCACGCAACTGACCTCCCACCCACTGAGCTGTGATATTGATGTGGGCGAGAGTCGGCGGCAGTTGGCGGCAAAACGGGGGTGGACTGCTGGCTGGAGGCTGGTCTGTCCCCGACGGTAGGTAAGAAAATGGTGAAAAAAAGGTTAGTACACTTTTTGTAATTTTTTTCTTTAGTGACTTACCTGCATAGGGTCCCCTGAAGATTTTTTTTAATGCTTTTGCTTCAGCTACTGCCATACATCAGGGAGGGGGAGAGTTACCTGGACACTGTGTTCCAGGAGGCAGTCACACCCCTTAGGCTAAATAATTCAAATTTGGTTCATGGTCAAGGGCAGGAGGGTGTAAGGCAGGTATAAGGATCCAGAAGGCATCATTGGAGGAGCCTCAGCCAACTTATCCAACAGGTACGAGATTCTTGCTCCCTGTGTGGACGAGAGCAGGAACTGCAGGGAGGATGAACAAACTGACCACAGCACCGTGGTACAGGGGGCCATTCAAGTTGGGGGAGTAAAAAGAAATGTAGTAGTGGTCGGGGACAGTATGGTTAGGGGGATAGGTGCTGTTCTCTACAGCCAAGAGTGTGAGTCCCGAAGGCTGTGCTGCCTGCCTGGTGCCAGGGTTAAGGACATTTCCTCGGGGCTGGAGAGGAACTTAGAGCGGGAGGGGAAAGATCCAGTTGGGGAGTTAGGGACTAAATTAAAAAGCAGAACCACAAAGTTAATAATCTCTGGATTACTACCTGAGCCAAGAGCAAATTGACATAGGGTAAATAAGATCAGAGAGATAAATGCCTGGCTCAAAGATTGGTGTGGGAGAAATGGGTTTCGATTCATGGGGCACTGGCACCAGTACTGGGGAAAGAGTGAGCTGTTCCATTGGGACAGGCTTCACTTGAACCATGTGGAGACCAGTGTCCTGGCTAATCGAATAACTAGGGTTGTAGATAGAGCTTTAAACTAAATAGTGGGGGGCAGGGTTCAGGTGGGGGAAATTTAAAAAGTCAAAGAGAATGGAGAAAGCAATAGTGCAAGGTAGAGATAGGGGTAATGATGACCAGAGTGTTTCAGGAAGGGACAGAGCATATAAACACAGGAATACATCAGAAAGTAGAGTTAGAGTAGGGAAAAATGGTAAAAAGACAAAATTAAAAGCTCTTTATCTGAATGCACACAGCATTTGTAACAGGATAGATGAGTTGGCGGCACAAATAGAAAGAAATGGGTGTGATCTGACAGCCATTACAGAGAAGTGGTTGCAAGGTGACCAAGGTTGGGGACTGAATATTCAGAGGTATTTGACATTTCGGAAGGATAGGCAGAAAGGAAAAGGAGGTAGGGTAGCTCTGTTCATAAAGAATGAGATCAGTGCCTTAGTGAGAAATGATATTGGTTCAGAACATCAAGATGTAGAATCAGTTTTGGTGTGGATAAGAAATAATAAAGGAAAGAAGTCACTGGTGGGAGTAATCTATAAGCCCCCTAACAGTAGCTACACTATAGGACAGAGTATAAATCAATAAATAATGGAGGCTTGTAAGAAAGGTATTGCAATAATCATGGGCAATTTTAATCTTCCTATAGATTGGACAAATCAAATTGGCAAAGGTAGCCTTGAGGACAAGTTCATAGAGTGCATTTGGGATGGTTTCTTAGAACAATACGTTGAGGAACCAATCAGGGAGCAGGCTATTTTAGATCTGGTAATGTGTAATGGGATAGGATTAATTAATGATCTTTATAGTAAACGATCCTCCAGGGAAGAGTGATCATAGCATGTTAGAATTTCAAATTCAGTTTGAGGGTGAGAAACTTGGGTCTCAAACTAGTGTCCTGAACTTCAATAAAGGCAATTACAAAGGTATATAGACAGAAGGGCCAAAATTCAGGGTCCAGATAAGGCCCATTACCGCTATTTTGCGGCAGCCATGTTGCAGTCCATTGGCTGTCACGATCCAAATTTACCTCAGGGATTTTTCGGGCGGTCCCCATTTCCGCCCGCTGCTACCGACTACCCCAAGCGCATCATCAAAGTGCGCACAGCCGCTCTCTTACACCTCCATCCCACTCCATGCAAAATTTACATTAAAAAATCCACAAGCCGCCACGCGATGTCTGAAAGGTTAATAGCGTTAGTGCGAAATTGCTGTGCTTGAGAAAATGTACTGAATGACAGGATGAGATAAGCAATTGCGAAAAGGTCACAAGACGCTGAGCAACATGGAAACCAACTAGGTCGACCACACGCCAGACGCTGGCCAAAGATAAGGAATTGTGCTGAACAACAAACTATTAATAATCAAAACTTTGTATGTCAGATGATTGGGTCAGGTATTAATGTGACCTCTGCGGTTTACGACTTTAAATATGCTGTTTGTGTAACACCAAGTTGAGTTTTGTGCCTGGTCGAGGGACCTCCACACAACTCCCCTGGTACCTTGTATTAATAAACTCTGTGTGTTTTCAACTCTCTAATTTTGGTCTCGAAGTAGATTTATTTCTACCTCGGGATTTTACCCCAACAGTTTTGGTGCTGCAAGCAGGGTGTACCGGTGGGCGGACTTGACCGAGACTTGAGCGTATGGGGATAAGATCGGATTTTACGACATCACGGAAATTGGAATGCCTGAGATGGCAGAGTTGAAGCCGCCGGACATCCAACGGACAAAGTGAGTTGATAACAGACACAGTGAGTAGAGACGAAGATAAAGTAGAGATAAGTAGGATAAAAATGGTGTGAAAGAGAAACGAGTGTCCTTGTCACTTCAATTGTCACAAACTATCTCAATCGCCTAACTTGAGCCGGAATTAAGAGGGCAAATGCCCCACGTGATGGCCAAGGATTAAGGTCGAAGGGATCACCAAGAGGACAAGTGACGGTGGAAACCTGTGTGACTCTGTGATATGCATGAACTGTGTGAGAGTTGAGGGATAATCCCATCACAATAAATAAGTGACGGAGTAGAAGTAGGCCCGCGTGAAGAGACTCATTCGCAGAGGAAGCGAGGGAAGGTCAGATCACATAATGGCGTCAGGGAAGACCTTGAATGGGGGACGGGAGGGTCTCTTAGTAGGTTCTATGCAGACGACCAGAAGGGCTTAATAGATAAAATGATTAAAGACGGGTGGGATCCCTCGGCTGTCCCCAAGGAGCAAAAGAATTGGTGGAAGAAACAGAAACAAAAAAAGGCAAAGAAAGCCGGAGTACTTTTAGTAGATCAGTTATATGTGTTACAAAGTAAAACCAAACAATTAGTAGAGAAAAGTAAGGAAACAGAAGCCGAGAATAAGAAATGGAGAGAGTGGTATGAACAAACCGGCAAGTGCGGGAGGAATCAGATTCGGACTTATGTTGCTGCAGTAGCGGCCTCGGCTCCTCCCTTTGATGAGGAGACCGAGATGGAAGGGTCAAATGACGATTCAGTAAATACAGAAAGGGCAGCCCCTCTTAGGGTAACCCAGGGCGTACAGGGAGGGAACCCCCGATATCAATACTATGCTTTCACTCCCACAGAAAAACAAATGATGAATCAGGATTTGGGGAGTCGACAACCACGGACGAGAAATGTAGAATTTTGGCAAAAGTTAGAAGAATTGTATGAGACCCAGGATATGCATGAGCGAGATGTCCACCAAATAGTTCGGACTAAGTGTCCAAAGGACTGGTGGACAGGGCTAGCACCCCTTCACAGTGACGGCACATGGATATTTGCCGTGGGTGCCACAAGGGCACAATGGGACGCTGCCAGAACGGGGTTCGTCCAGGCTGTACAGGCCTTAATGGGAGCATCCATTACAAATTGGGGATTTATAATGCAGACCCGCCAGAAAAAGGGAGAAAACTCCAATGACTACGGAGAGAGGTTATGGTTTCAATACCAAGAATCCTCGGGACAGGCGGCCCCGAACAGAAATGACCCAGTCTTCGTGAAAATGTTTAAGGACGGCTTTTCGGCCGACCATCAAAAGATCTTAAACATGGGGGTGGTAGTCGCGGACACCTATGACCAAGCTGTCCAGTGGGCATGCCACATTAACTCTGGGGGAATAAAACAAGAAGTGGCCACTTCTAAGAGTAGTAAGAGTGCAGGCCGAGGGGAATGCTACAACTGTGGCAAGACGGGTCATTTTGCCGCCGCCTGTAGGGGCCCCAAGAGACCAACTGTCTGATGTGACAATTGTGGAAAAAAAGGGACATGCCACCGCTAAATGTTAGGCGTCCAGATCAGAAGAGGAGAAAGGAAGTAGTCAGTCAGGCCTTAAAGTAGAGGAGATGAACCGACAGCAGCTAATCAAAGCGTTGAAGGACTTAGGGAAGGACCGAAGGCCAGCGGTCCCCGTGGGGCAGGGAGAGGATCCACGTATTCACATAACAGCGCTGTTAGGGGGTCGGCAGTATGATATGTTAGTGGATACCGGAGTATCAGTATCTATGACAGATATTCCCTTACCCACAACTAAACATATAGTCCATATAACTGGTGTGGGAGGATCTGCCACCAAAGCCCACCAGAGTGAAGTAATTCTATTGGAGATGGCCGGTATTTTGATCCCGGCACAATATCTATACGGACAGCCGCTATGCCTTCGGGGTAGCCCATGACTACATGACTGCCTGGGCCAGGAGAGGATTCGTCACTTCGGGCAGGGAGGCTATCAAACATGAGGGCTGAATCAGACTACTATTAGACGCCGCCAGTAAACCCGCAGAGGCAGCAGTGATCAAGGTTAAGGCTCACCAGAAAGTAGTAAACAATGTCCAACGGGGCAATGAAGCAGCGGATAAAGCGGCACAGGAAGCAGGTATATCCTTAGAAGTGCAGGAAGAAGTTGTATGCAGTATCATTACCAGGGAAGATATAGACATTGTGAGATTACATGCCGATGTAAGTGATGAAGAAAAGAAAGATTGGGGCACAAAAGGAGGGAGCCAGGGTGACGACTTCGTATGGAGGAAAGATGGGAAGGTGATAGCCCCGGTTTGTATTAGACAAATGCTCATGGAACTACACCACGGCATCAGTCATGTCAGACAGAACGTCATGATAACAAACATAACTGGGGATTGGTGGTGGCCAGGAATGGGACGGGACATAGCTAAGTACTGTCAGCAATGTGTCACGTGTGCCCAGCACAACCCAGGAAAGGCCGTTAAGGTTAGAATGGCTCACCAACCACGACCAAGGGGGCCGTGGGAGTGTATACAGATAGACTTCACAGGACCTTTACCATCCTCAAGGGGCAAGAAATACTGTCTAGTAATAATAGATCAGTTTACGTGGTGGGTAGAGGCGTTTGCCACGCGAAACTGCACCGCAATCACGGTGGCCCGAATATTGGCAGAGGAAGTAATCCCACGTTGGGGCATCCCTATCCAAATCGATTCTGACCAGTGAACCGATTTTACCGGACAAATAATGAAGGAGGTGTGTGCTATGTTGGGTATTAGACAGAAGTTTCATATCCCCTACCACCCGCAAAGCTCTGAGATGGTAGAACGGATGAACAGGACACTTAAAACAGCCCCAGCAAAGGCCATCCAAGAGACGGGACAAGCTTGGGCGGATTTACTACCCACAATCTTGATGAGACAAAGATTGACGGGATTAACTCCATGAGAGTTGATGACAGGCAGGGCGATGCGCCTGCCGGAAGGAATCATAACTGGGGGATCCGACGTAGGACCCCTGAGGGATCGGATTAGAAAGTACGTCTTGGAACTGAGTAAGCAACTTAAGGAATTGAGGAAGGAAGTGAGGGAACGGCAAGCAGGCAGGGCCGAACAGAAGGAATTGGAGGACCAGGGGGAGGTCCCACAGGTAGGCGCGAAGGTAATGGTTAAACGTCTGCCAGGACGAACGGGGTTTGCTCCCCGTTGGTCTGGCCCATTTGAAGTCCTAATTAGCGGAGATACGTGCGCCTGCATAGATATGGGTGGGGTTGGCCGATGGAAACATTGGTCTCAGCTCAAAGAATATGAATCCAACGACCCCAGCAGAAGCGAACAAAACAAATAACCCTGCCTTCATACACATTCTAGGAAACTGAAGGCGGACGCATCAGCAGAAAACGCCGGAAGAAATAAAGACGATCCAAGATGAATGTGTTACACGATTTTATGTGCAGTTTGCTTTTTTGTGTAATTGTAATATGTAGCCTAGGGAGGACTCAGGCCAGAGTACCCCCACGGACCAAGAGAGAGTCATATGTAAACACCTTTTTGTACATGTCATACACCTATGCCAAGAAAGCCAACGTTGCCAGCTGTTGGGTCTGTGCCCATGTCCCCACACACTCGGAGGAAGGAGTTCCCCTACAATTAATCCCAATTAGTGATAATGAGACGGCCAGCTGGATGTTTGGAGTTAGAACAGGATCCACACGCGTTGACTCTTATGTCATAGAGGCAAACGGCAGTACCATAATAAAACTTAAAAGTCACGGATATAATCCAGAACAGTGTAGTGGGTGGAGACGGTCAACCTATAATGATTCCTATCTACCACCGTTCCTGAGAACAGGGTGTAAGAAGGGACAGGGAGGGGGGCTATGTCTCATAAGGCAGGAACGACCGGAAGATCTTATTATGGTGTACAGTAACTGCACATATAGCCTTACCTTACCTGCCAAAGGGGGTAGGGTAACATTCCTGTCATTAAACGGAAACGGTGACTTCTTGGTCCAATGGGACCCCCCCAGCGATAAATGAGTATACGCCCTACAACGGGACTCATTTCGTGTGCGGTCACAGGGCCAACGATACAGCTGAAGCCCTGGTTAAAGTTAATGCAGAGATGGTAGCCCTCCGCACAGTAGCTCTGCAAAATCCGATGGCCCTTGACTATGTGTTGGCAGAAAAAGGGGGAACCTGTGCCCTCATCGGGGCCGAATGTTGTACATACATCCCGGATAACTCGGAAGAAATTACCAATCTGGCAGAGCATATTCAAGAAGAGGTTAAAAAGCTTAAGCAACCACTAGCCTCCACGTTGTGGGACTGGTTCTCAGGGTGGTTAGGATCTATGGGAACGTCACTAATCCAAGGCCTGGTTACCTTTGTGGTGGTAGTAATAATGCTGTATTGCCTATGTATGTTACTTAAATGTTGTATAAGCAAAGCAATGTCATCTTTACTATCGAGCAGACCTGTAACACAACCACCCTCAAACTACGAGAACCCGGCAGTGTCTCAGAAGGTGGCATACACACGCGCAAAACACCTAAATGATGAGGTTTTACAAGCAGCAGAATGAGGTGCGACAGGAGATGGGAACCTGGACCCCGGAGTGGAGACCCCAGGGCTCAGGAACCGGCACATCACATCACCAATTTCTTCCTAAAGACCGGGTATACATTAGCCTAGAATTATGTATCTGAAAATTTTTGGCCAAATGAGGGATTGAAGGGTTAATAGCATTAGTGCAAAATTGCTGTGCTTGAGAAAATGTACTGAATGACAGGACGAGATAAGCAATTGCGAAAAGGTCACAAGACGCTGAGCAACATGGAAACCAATTAGATCGACCATACACCAGATGCTGGCCGAAGATAAGGAAGTGTGCTGAACGACAAACTATTAATAATAGGGACTTTTGTATGTCAGATGATCGGGTCATGTATTAATGTGACCTCTGCGGTTTACGACTTTAAATATGCTGTTGTGTAACACCAAGTTGAGTTTTGTGCCTGGTCGAAGGACCTCCACACAACTCTCCTCGTTCCTTGTATTAATAAACTGTGTGTGTTTTCAACTGTCTAATTTTGGTCTTGAACTAGATTTATTTCTACCTCGGGGTTTTACCCCAACAGTGGCCCGACAGCTTTTTCTCTCGGTGCACCTTGTTTTATGTCTGTGAGCCACAGCAGCATTCCGGCCCTTCAAGAGGAGGGCACACTTCCGTGGCCGCCGTGTTTTTTTTTGCCGACCGACTTCCTGATCAGCTGGACAATTATTGCCCCGGGTCGCCAACAGGCAGCCTGGCACCCCTTCTTTGGTGCCAGGCTGCTGGCCTGGTTGAAACCCTCCCTGGTGGCCCAGTGGCCGAATCTAGAAAATCGCTGCATCTCTCCCCTTTAAATGAGGGGAGAGACGCAGTGATGCACATGCGCACTGATGTCACCACCACTCCACCGCTGAGTGACTGCGGTAGAGATTCCATCTTGCCCCCCACTTCTGCCCCTCACAAGCACTTACCACCGCAATTCCACCCCCATTATGACCGACTTCCGGTCCGCTCCACAAAATTGCATAAGAGGTGAAAATGGATCAAGAGTACGCTTTGTCGGACATGATGATAAAAACATCTAAAAAAATGGGAGGTGCGCCAGCTTTCTGGCAGGCCTGGATTTCAGCCCCCAAGTTGGCTAAAGTGGACTAGGAAAATAGATTAAGTGTAAGACTTGTAAAAAAGGAACGGCAATAATCATGGGTGAATTTAACCTTCATATTGATTGGACAAAGCAAATTGGCCAGGGTAGCCTTGAAGAAGAGTTCATAGAGTGTATCCAGGACAGTTTCCTTGAACAGTATGTTGCGGAACCAACCAGGGAGCAGGCTATCTTAGATCTGGTACTGTGTAAAGAGACAGGATTAATAAACAATCTCCTAGTAAAGGATCCTCTAGGAATCAGTGACCGTAACATGGTTGCATTTCAAATTAATTTGGAGGGTGAGAAAGTTGGATCTCTAACCAGTGTCCTAAGCTTAAATAAAGGCGACTACAAAGATATGAGGGCAGAGGTGGCTAAAGTGGACTGGGGAAAATAGATTAAAGAATGGGACGGATGATGAGCGCAGATATTTTAAGGAGATATTTCACAACTCTCAACAAAAATATATCCCAATGAGAAGGAAAGGCTGTAAGAGAAGGGATAACCATCTGTGGCTAACTAAAGAAATAAGGGCATACAATGTTACCAAGACTAGTGAGAGGCCAGAGGATTGGGAAACTTTTAAAAGCCAGCAAAGAACAACGAAAAAAATAATATAGAGAGGGAAGATAGATTATGAAAGTAAAGTAGCACAAAATATAAAAACAGATAGTAAGAGTTTCTACAGGTACATAAAAAGGAAAAGAGTGGTTAAGTAAATGTTGGTCCATCGAGAAGACACTAAAAACATCCCAATAGGGGATAATCAAGGGGCAATAGGGAGGGAAGAACTTAATACAATCACTATCACTAAAGAAGTAGTACTCGGTAAAATAATGGGATTAAAGGCGGACAAGTTCCCTGGACTTAATGGCTTGCATCCTAGGATCCTAAAAGAAATGGCTGCAGAGATAGTGGATGCATTGGTTGTAATCTATCAAAGTTCCCTGGATTCTAGGGAGGTCCCAGCAGATTGGAAAACTGCAAATGTAACGCCCCTATTTAAAAAATGAGGAAGACAGAATGCAGGAAACTATAGAAAAATAGAAACATGGAAAATAGGTGTAGGAGTAGGCCATTCAGCCCTTCTAGCCTGCACCGCCATTCAATGAGTTCATGGCTGAACATGCAACTTCAGTACCCCATTCCTGCTTTCTCGCCATACCCCTTGATCCCCCTAGTAGTAAGGACTTCATCTAACTCCCTTTTGAATATATTTAGTGAATTCGCCTCAACTACTTTCTGGGTAGAGAATTCCACAGGTTCACCACTCTCTGGGTGAAGAAGTTTCTCCTCATCTCGGTCCTAAATGGCTTACCCCTTATCCTTAGACTGTGATCCCTGGTTCTGGACTTCCCCAACATTGGGAACATTCTTCCTGCATCTAACCTGTCTAAACCCGTCAGAATTTTAAACGTTTCAATGAGGTCCCCTCTCATTCTTCTGAACTCCAGTGAATACAAGCCCAGTTGATCCAGTCTTTCTTGATAGGTCAGTCCCACCATCCCGGGAATCAGTCTAGTGAACCTTCGCTGCACTCCCTCAATAGCAAGAATGTCCTTCCTCAAGTTAGGAGACCAAAACTGCACACAATTCTCCAGGTGTGGCCTCACCAAGGCCCTGTACAACTGTAGCAACACCTCCCTGCCCCTGTACTCAAATCCCCTCGCTATGAAGGCCAACATGCCATTTGCTTTCTTAACCGCCTGCTGTACCTGCATGCCAACCTTCAATGACTGATGTACCATGACACCCAGGTCTCGTTGCACCTCCCCTTTTCCTAATCTGTCACCATTCAGATAATAGTCTGTCTCTCTGTTTTTACCACCAAAGTGGATAACTTCACATTTATCCACATTATACTTCATCTGCCATGCATTTGCCCACTCACCCAACCTATCCAAGTCACTCTGCAGCCTCATAGCATCCTGCTCGCAGCTCACACTGCCACCCAACTTAGTGTCATCCGCAAATTTGGAGATACTACATTTAATCCCCTCATCTAAATAATTAATGTACAATGTAAACAGCTGGGGCCCAGCACAGAACCTTGCGGTACCCCACTAGTCACTGCCTGCCATTCTGAAAAGTACCCATTTACTCCTACTCTTTGCTTCCTGTCTGACAACCAGTTCTCAATCCACGTCAGCACACTACCCCCAATCCCATGTGCTTTAACTTTGCACATTAATCTCTTGTGTGGGACCTTGTCGAAAGCCTTCTGAAAGTCCAAATATACCACATCAACTGGTTCTCCCTTGTCCACTTTACCGGAAACATCCTTAAAAAATTCCAGAAGATTTGTCAAGCATGATTTCCCTTTCACAAATCCATGCTGACTTGGACCTATCATGTCACCTTTTTCCAAATGCGCTGCTACGACATCCTTAATAATTGATTCCATCATTTTACCCACTACTGAGGTCAGGCTGACCGGTCTATAATTCCCTGTTTTCTCTCTCCCTCCGTTTTTAAAAAGTGGGGTTACATTGGCTACCCTCCACTTGATAGGAACTGATCCAGAGTCAATGTAATGTTGGAAAATGATCGGTTAGCCTAACATCTGTCATTGGGAAAATGCTGGAGTCCATTATTAAGGAGGCAGTAGCAGGACATTTGGAAAAGCATAATTCAATCAAGCAGAGTCAGCATGGTTTTATGAAAGGGAAATCATGTTTGACAAATTTGCTGGAGATCTTTGAGGATGTAATCAGCAGGGTGAATAAGGGGGAACCAGTGGATGTGGTGTATTTGGATTTCCAGAAGGCATTCGATAAGGTGCCACATAAGAAGTTACTGCACATGATAAAAGTTCACGGGGTTGGGGGTAATATATTAGCATGGATTAAGGATTGGCTAACTAACAGAAAACAGAGAGTCAGGATAAACAGGTCATTTCCCAGTTGGCAAACAGTAACGAGAGGAGTATAATGTAGGAAAATGAGCGGTTATCCACTTTGGCTGAAAAAAATAGAGAAGAAAATTACAATTTAAATGGAGAAAAATTGCAAAGTGCTGCAACTAGGTTGATTCTGGAGATGAGGGTGTTGACTGATGAAGATAGGTTGAGTAGGTTGGGACTATAGTCATTGAAGTTCAGAAGAATGAGAGATGATCTTATCGAAACATATAAGATAATGAGGGGGCTCAACAAAGTGGATGCAGAGAAGATATTTCCACTCATAAGACAAAACTAAAACTAGGGGGCATAGTCCCAGAATAAGCAGCCACCCATTTAAAACTGAAATGAGGAGGAATTTCTTCTCTCAAAGGGTTGTAAATCTGTGGAATTCTCTGCCCCAGAGAGCTGTGGAGGCTGGGTCATTGAATATATTTAAGGCGGAGATAGACAGATTTGTGAGCTATAAAGGGAATAAAGGGTTATGGGGAGCGAGCAGGGAAGTGGAATTGAGTCCATGATCAGATCAGCCATGATCTTATTGAATGATGGAGCAGGCTCGAAGGGCCAAATAGCCTACTCCTGTTCCTATTTCTTGTTTTCTTGTGTAAGATGGTAGAAAAGCAAGAACAAATATTTAAGGAGACGTTCATAATTCTCAGCAGATATATTCCAGTGAGAACGAAAGACTCTAAGAAAAGGATGAACCATCCGTGGCTAACTAAGGAAGTTACGGATGGTATCAAATTGAAAATAAAGGCATACAATTTTGCAAAGATTAGTGGTAGGTCAGAGGATTGGAAAATTTTTAGAAATCAGCAAAGGATGACTAAAAAATAATAAAGTTAGTGAAGATAGATTATGAGAGTAAACTAGCAAGAAATATAAAAACTGACAGGAAGAGCTTCTACAGCTACATAAAAAGGAAGAGAGTATCTAAAGCAAGCTTAGAGGAAGAGACTGGGGAATTAATAATGGAAAACAGGGAAGTGGCAGAAACTTTGAACAAATATTTTGTATTGGCCTTCACGGTAGAAGACACTAAAAGCATCCCAATAATAATAGGTAATCAAGAGACTATAGGGACGGGGAACTTAAAACAATCACTATCACTAGAAAAAAAGTACTAGGCAAAATAATGGGACTAAAGGTGAACAAGTCCCCCGGACCTGATTCCCTGCACCCTAGGGTCTTAAAAGAAGTGGCTGCAGAGATAGTGGTTGGGACATTTGGAAAATCATAATACAATCAAGCAGAGTCAGCATGGTTTTATGAAAGTGAAATCATGTTTCACAAACTTGCTAGAATTCTTTGAAGATGTAATGAGCAGAGTGGATAAAGGGGAACTGGTAGACAGATGTAGTGTATTTTGATTTCCAGAAGCCATTCAATAAGGTGCCACATATAAGGTTACTGCACAAGACAAGAGCTCACGGGGGTTGGGGGTAATATATTAGCATGAATAGAGGATTGGCTAAATAACAGAAAACAGAGAGTTGGGATAAATGCATCAGGTTGGCAAACTGTAACCAGCGAGGTGCCACAAGGATCATTGCTGGGGCCACAACTATTTACATTCTATATTAATGACTTGCATGAAGGGAGTAATGTAGCCAAATTTGCTGATGATACAAAAAGATACGTGGGAAAGCAAGTTGTGAAGACGACACAAAGAATCTGCAAAGGGATAGGCTAAGTGAGTGGGCAAAAATTTGGCAGATGGAGTATAATGTGGGAAATGTGAGGTTATCCACTTTGTTAGGAAGAATAAAAAAGTAAATTATTACATAGAAACATAGAAACATAGAAAATAGGTGCAGGAGTAGGCCATTCGGCCCTTCTAGCCTGCACCGCCATTCAATGAGTTCATGGCTGAACATGCAACTTCAGTACCCCATTCCTGCTTTCTCACCATACCCCTTGATTCCCCTAATGGAATATTATTTAAATGGAGAGAGACTATATAATGTTGCAGTACAGAGCGATCTGGGACTCCTTGTACATGAAACACAAAAAGTTAGCATGCAGGTACAGCAAGTAATTAGGAAGTCCAATACCGCCCTCAGTGTGCCAGTGCAGCTTTTGGTCGCCTGAGGAAGAAGACCAGGACCTCAAACCTGGCACCAAGCTCATGGTCTACAGAGCAATAATGATACCCACCCTCCTATATGCTTTAGAGACATGGACTATGTACAGCAGACACCTCAAAGCACTAGAGAAGTACCACCATGCTGCCTCTGTAATATCCTGCAAATCCATTGGCAGGACAGGTGCACCAATGTCAGTGTTCTCACTCAGACCAACATCCACAGAATCAAAGCAATGACCACACTCGATCAGCTCCGATGCCCGATACTAGACTCCCAAAACAAGCGCTCTACTCAGAGCTCCGACATAGCAAGTGAGCCCCAGGTGGGCAGAGCAAATGCTTCAAGGACACCCTCAAAGGCTCCTTGAAAAAGTGCAACATCCCCACCGACACCTGGGAATCCCTGGCCCAAGACTGCTCAAAATGGAGGAGAAGCATCCAGGAAGGGACCGAACACCTAGAGTCTCTTCGCCGGGAGCACGTGGAAGCCAAATGCAAACTGCGGAAGGAGCGCACAATAACCCAAGCACCCCACCCACCCGTCCCTCCAACCACCGTCTGCCCCACCTGTGACAGAGAATTTAGGTCCTGCATTGGACTCATCAGTCACCTGAGAACTCATATTGGTGTGGAAGCAAGTCATCCTCGACTGCGAGGGACAGTGTAAGAAGATGAAGGAAGGCAAATCGAATGTTGGCCTTTATTGCAAGGAGGATGGAGTATAAAATAGGGAAGTCTTGCTACAACTGTTGGTGAGACCACACCTGGAGAACTGGGTACGATTTTGGTCTCCTTATTTAAGGAGGGATATACTTACATTGGAAGCAGTTCAGAGAAGGATCACTCGGTTGATTCCTGAGATGAAGGGATTGTCTTATGAAGAAAGGTTGAGCAGGTTGTGCCTATACTCATTGGAGTTTAGAAGAATGAGAGATGATCATATTGAAACGTATAAGATTCTGAGGGGGCTGGACAGATGATGTTTCCCCTTCATGGAGGAATCTAGAACTAGGGATCATAGTTTCAGAATAAGGGTTTGCCCATTTGAAACGGAGATGAGGAAGAACTTCTTCTCTCAGGGGTTCGTGAATCTTTGGAATTCTCTACCCCAGAAAACTGTTGAGGCTGGTTCATTGAGTCGATTTAAAGTAGTGATAGACAGATTTTTGAACGATAGAGGAACCAAGGGTTATGGGGAGCGGGCAGGAAAGTGGAGTTAAGGCCAAGATCAGATCAGCTATGATCTTATGAATGGCGGAGCAGGCTCGAGGGGCCAAATAGCTACTCCTGCCTCTATTTCTTATGTTCTTATATTCTAAAACAGTTCATTTAATAGAGCAAAAGAAGTCTAGAAATGTTGTGCTGTTGGTGCGATATTGAAGGGTTAACTGAGCATTACATTGGGTTTTTGAGGGTGACAAAAATGTTGCTTAATACATGACTTTATTGCTTTCAGTGAGTGCACTAAAACATGTATGCTACTTAATGAAGTGGAAGAAGCAATGACCTTCATGATCAGCTGAGAACTGCAATTAGAAGATAGACATTAACTGATCACGATTGCTGTGGGATAGAGTGCCCCAAGATTAGGAAAACCAGCCCTGAAATTCCAGGTCTCAGGCTCCTCTTGAAAATAGGTTACATCCTGTTACCCCCTTGTTAGGGGGGTCATTATAAAAATGACCGCATAAAACTGTATCCTTTCAATTTTTTAAGGGTCCAGGCCACCAGGTGGTCCCACAAGCCCCAATTGTCAGTGTGGTACACCTGCTTGTTTATCCGCCAGCTCTCTGAAGGCCTAGAATTCAGGAATTCTCAATGTAGGGAGCCCCCGCCTAAGGTCCTGACCCCTCTTGTAAAGATGACCATGTTTGGGGCAGGGATAATCTTAGTCTCCAGAAGGCCATCAGGAATACTTCTGTACAAGGCTTGGACCCGGCATCCTGGTCTAGTTTCCAGCCGTTCTGCCAGACTCCTGCTGGAATGACAGTAGGAGTACATGAGAATGGCCGTGGATTTTTAGGGCTATGAAGTTTAAGGAAATGTTGAATCTGCACTGAGAATGCCCATGGGCTTCATTATAGTTTGTAAATTGAAGATAATTTAATAAAATTGGTCCTTGGTTGGTTGCAGCATTGATCATGAAATAAGAATTGGGCAGCCTCCGTGATAATCCTGGGAATAGGGCCTTTCCTCATGCTGGGACAGGCAAATTCTGGATGAGTTGCCCTTCCAGCTTGTTGTAACTTGCCACACTGCTCTTTCTACAGTGTTGGCTTTGAATTTTTTGTGCACTCTTTACTGCTAGCTTTCTGCAATACAGGACTCTTTCAGGGCAAACTTTCAGCGACAGCATCACTGCCAACAGCTGCCAATTTTATCGACAACCACACTGCTTAGAATGGTCATTCTGTTGGGCCTGCCGGTGCCTGTCCTGGATTTAGGGGAGGGAGAGGAATTGCAGCAGAGCGAGGAATACTAGGTCCACTTACACCCCAAATAATTGGTGCCTACCCACAGTCAGCCCAGAACCTAACCTCTCCAATCTAGGCACTTAGGCAGGTCATCATGCTGCACCATCATGCCGCTGTGTTACTGAAGCCTGACATGCAGAAAAAGAGGGTAATTTTAACCTAACCCACGCTGTAATACACTGGCGCGATCAGATCAGCTGTCCATTTTACATCCTACCCGATTTTACTGATGTCAGCAGGAAGTAAAATCAGACGGGTGTAAATTAGACAGCCGATCTGATCACGTCAATTTGCCAACAGGTGGCTTAGGTTAAGTATACCCAAGATCTAGTACAGTTAAAGTCACGACAGCAATGAACTTTTATGCCACATTCAAGCCACCTGTAAGAATAAAAGTATTTATTAATGATAACATTGATTCTGTGTATGTATAAATGTTAAACGTGTAGATTATATGGAAAGGCTGCAGTGTTGAAACAAAATGGAAGCTCACAGACTTCCAGCATGTCCTGTTTTTATATTGTCTTCTGGCTGGACAAATCTTAAAAAGGAACAAAGGTATTAATTGGAAAGCCATTAACCTAGTCAAGGAGCGGTGCCTGTCCTCCAGACAGACACTTGTATGACGAGAAGCCAATCAGGAATGGCCCTGGAACCAAGTTCCAATCCTGAGGCTTCCTGAGAAACAATGGCCTTAAGAGATATAAAAATTCAAGCCAGAGATTGCTCTCTCTCTTCTCCTTAGCACATGGCAAAAGCAGGACCTCCCTCTACAGACAAAGAAGCAGGCCGTGTGCTTTGTCAGAGGGAAGTAAAGTATACCGTTTTTATTGTAACATCATTGTATCTGTTGTAACTAAGTCGATCCGTAGGATAGCTGATGATTGCTGATAGATGTACATGTGTGTGTGTTTAATAAACTATTCCAAATTGTTTTAAAAGAATCGGTCTTGCTGTCAATTTAATGGCAGAGATTTAGAAATCTTACAAATTGGAGGTCGTCCGGGATCTGGCGAGACAGCTTTTAATGATTCTTTTGAACAATTGGAAATTTCGGGAGTTGCGAAGTATAAACTATAAACGGTTGAATGGATCGAGAGAGTTGCGTCTTAAGGAACAGTCGTCTCGATAGTTGTAACTGTTTACGTGGGGACCCACCAGTAGTTACATTCAAAAGGCACAGGTTGAAGGGATCGGCCATGAACAGAAAACCAACAAAAAGAAATGTTGAGATAGTTTATCAGGAGAAGTTATCCAAAACGGTATCCATAGTGGAAATAGAAGAGTTACAGGCACGGGCACCGTACTTCCGTAAGGGCCAACATGCGTCCTTTGGGGAGCTCGTGGCATTTATCCAGGAGAAAGTAGATCAAGGAGAGCTAAGGCCAAAATGGGCAAATGGTCTCTTGGCATTCAGCGTATTTTATTGTGCCCGGAGAGATGAGGAATTAATGAGGCAGGACGCCAAAGTGATCCAAGATTTAAAAGAACAAAGGGCAAAAGAGATACAGGATTTAAAAGAATTGCAAGTAAAAGAGATTCAACTAAAAGAAAAAGAGAGTCAAGATATAAAACAACAAAAGAAAGAAGGCCTCCAACTTGTGAAGCAGTTAAAAGAGGGAGAAATACAGCATTGAAGACAAGAAATTGGTCAATTAAACCACAGTATTCGGCAATTAGAAAGAGGGGCCGAACAGGCAGCTTCATTGCTATAACAACAAAGCCTCTCAAATTTAAATGCCACAACAGCTGTTGTTGAAGCAAATGAAAACAAATTAGAGTTAAAGAAAAATCATTTGGAAAACTTGGGGCTCCAGCAAGAGATAGAAGATGCTAGGGATGCATTAAGGGAAGTAATTAAGAAGCCACATAGGGAAGCAGATCACTCCCAGTGCCAACTAGAAATAGCGAAGCTAAAAAGTAAGTTAGGGGAGCAGAAGGCCCTGGTATCCGCAGTAACATGGGGAGCTATAACAGAGACAGCAGAAGGGGACAAGGGGGAGACAGATTGGGAAGAGGAAGGCAGTCAGTATAATCCCCAGGGTGGTGGTGTAGGATGGGACATCTTGGAGACACAAGAGCCAATCGTATGACGTAATACGCACGGTCACATCACTAGTAACCATACTGACTCACGGCCCATATCTGGTGCTGACGCCACGGCGTGTAGCCACAAATTGGGGCCCATTAATGATGGGAACGACCCACTAGAAGTTAGTAGGAGGTGGGAAAATTTCAGGAGGGGTCACCCCGAATTGGAAGAGAGAGACTTAACACGAGTCCTCCTCTTGGCCTGTTCCACTTTCATAATCTGCCAGATGCAGTCCTCCAACCTGGCACAGCGGCCGATGTACTCATAACCGAGATTCTAAACCAATTAGGGATCCAAAACTTGAACTTAATGGCTCTGCTTAATCAGACCAAGCAGCGCCCAGAAGAGACCCCAAGAGTCTTCAGTAATCGCCTGTACGATATCTATCAACGTACGCAGAACCAGGCATTCGCAAATGCTACAGTAGGAAAGAATCAGGAACAATTCCACTCTTTATTTAAAAGCACCCTGGGCATAGCCATGAGGCCCACCAATCAGTGGACAGATATAGAGACCAGTGCTCAAATAACCTGGGAGATGGTAAAAGACCAGTTAAAGGTGAAGTCACTACCCACTACAAATAAACCAGTGTCAACAGTGGATGGATCTTGAAACTACCCCTTTAAGGGACAGTGCTTTAATTGTAAGAAGGTAGGCCACCTAGCAAGAAACTGCAGCAGACCCAGACCGGCGCTGAAACTTGATGCAACACATAGATACCTCGCAAGGGATGAATCCAACAACTGGACCAGTTGATAAACCTCATACAAACCCAAATTGCCACGGGGAGGATGCAAAATCATTTACTGGTGCACACAACCGCCGATGCATACTCATCTGCAAAACAGATATGTCGCTTTAGGGAGTGTTGTGGGGGATGACTCATCAGGGGAGAGCAGCAGCAGCAGCCAAGTTCATGGCACCGTGGATGGCTCTGTTGCACAGGAGGGGAGGCAAAAGAGTGGGAGAGCTATAGCAGTAGGGGATTCTATTGTAAGAGGAATAGATGGACGTTTCTGTGGCCACAATCGAGACTCCAGGATGGTATGTTGCTTCCCTGGTGAAAGGGACAAGGATGTCTCGAAGCGGGTGCAGGACATTTTGAAAAGGGAGGGTGAACAGCCAGTTGTCGTGGTGCATATAGGTACCAACAATATAGGTAAAAAATGGTATGAGGTCCTACAAGCTGAATTTAGGGAGCTAGGAGTTAAATTAAAAAGTAGGACCTCAAAGGTAGTAATCTCAGGATTGCTACCAGTGCCACGTGCTAGTCAGAGTAGGCATCGCAGGATAGCTCAGATGAATACATGGTGCAGAAGGGAGGGATTCAAATTCTTGGGACATTGGAACCGGTTCTGAGGGAGGTGGGACCAGTACAAACCAAACAGTCTGCACCTGAGCCGGACCGGAACCAATGTCCAAGGGGGAGTATTTTCTAGTGCTGTTGGGGAGCATTTAAACTAATATGGCAGGGGATGGGAACCTATATGCAGGGCGAAAAGGGAAGTAGAATGGGGGCAGAAGCAAAAGATGGAAAGAAGAAAAGTAAAAGTGGAGGGCAGAGAAACCCAAGACAAAAATCAAAAAGGGCCTCATTGCAGCAAAATTCTAAAAGGGCAAAGTGTGTTAAAAAGACAAGCCTGAAGGCTCTGTGCCTCAATGCGAGGAGTATTCATAATGAGGTGGATGAATTAACTGCACAGGCAGCAATTAATGAATATGATACAATTGGCATCACAGAGGCATGGCTCCAGGGTGACCAAGGCTGGGAACTCAACATTCAGGGGTATTCAACATTCAGGAAGGATAGACAGAAAAGAAAAGGAGGTGGGGTAGCATTGCTGGTTAAAGAGGAAATTAACATAATAGTAAGGAAGGACATTAGCTTGGATGATGTGGAATCTGTATGGGTGGAGCTGCGGAATATCAAAGGGCAGAAAACACTAGTAGGAGTTGTGTACAGACCAAACAGTAGTAGTGAGGTTGGGGACAGCATCAAACAAGAAATTAGGGATGCATGCAATAAAGGTACAGCAGTTATCATGGGTGACTTTAATCTACATATATATTTGGCTAACCAAACTGGTAGCAATATGATGGAGGAGGATTCCTGGAGTCTATTAGGGATGGTTTTCTGGACCAATATGTCGAGGAACCAACTAGAGGGCTGGCCATCCTAGACTGGGTGATGTGTAATGAGAAAGGACTAATTAACAATCTTGTTGTGCAAGGCCCCTTGGGGAAGAGTGACCATAATATGGTAGAATTCCTTATTAAGATGGAGAGCGACACAGTTAATTCAGAGACTAGGGTCCTGAACTTAAGGAAAGGTAACTTCGATGGTATGAGACGTGAATTGGCTAGAATAGACTGGCAAATGATACTTAGAGGGTTGACGATGGATAGGCAATGGCAAACATTTAAAGATCAACAATTGTACATCCCTGTCTGGAGTAAAGATAAAACGGGGAAGGTGGCTCAACCGTGGCTAACAAGAGAAATTAGGGATAATGTAAAATCCAAGGAAGAGGCATATAAATTGGCCAGAAAAAGCAGCAAACCCGAGGACTGGGAGAAATTTAGAATTCAGCAGAGGAGGACAAAGGGTTTAATTAAGAGGGGGAAAATAGAGTATGAGAGGAAGCTTTCCGGGAACATAAAAACTGACTGCAAAAGCTTCGATAGATATGTGAAGAGAAAAAGATTAGTGAAGACTAATGTAGGTCCCTTGCATTCAGAATCAGTTGAATTCCTAATGGGGAACAAGGAAATGGCAGACCAATTGAACAAATACTTTGGTTCTGTCTTCACGAAGGAAGGCACAAATAACCTTCCAGAAGTACTTGGGGACCGAGGGTCTAGTGAGAACGAGGAACTGAAGGATATCCTTATTAGGCGGGAAATTGTGTTAGGGAAATTGATGGGATTGAAAGCCGATAAATCCCAGGGGCCTGATAGTCTGCATCTCAGAGTACTTAAGGAAGTGGCCCTAGGAATAGTGGATGCATTGGTGATCATTTTCCAACAGTCTATCGACTCTGGATTCATTCCTATGGACTGGAGGGTAGCTAATGTAACACCACTTTTTAAAAAAGGAAGGAGAGAGAAAACGGATAATTATAGACCGGTTAGCCGGACATCAGTAGTGGGGAAAATGTTGGAATCAATTATTAAAGATGAAATAACAGCGCATTTGGAAAGCAGTGACAGGATTGGTCCAAGTCAACATGGATTTATGAAGGGGAAATCATGCTCGACAAATCTTCTGGAATTTTTTGAGGATGCAACTAGTAGAGTGGACAAGGGAGAACCAGTGGATATGGTGTATTTAAACTTTCAAAAGGCTTTTGACAAGGTCCCACACAAGAGATTCGTGTGCAAAATTAAAGCACATCGTATTGGGGGTAATGTACTGACGTGGATAGAGAACTGGTTGGCAGACAGGAAGCAGAGAGTCAGGATAAACGGGTCCTTTTCAGAATGGCAGGCAGTGACTAGTGGGGTGCCGCAGGGCTCAGTGCTGGAACCCCAGCTATTTACAATATACATTAATGATTTAGATGAAGGAATTGAGTGTAATATCTCCAAGTTTGCTGATGACACTAAACTGGGTTGTGGTGTGAGCTGTGAGGAGGACGCTAAGAGGCTGCAGGATGACTTGGACAGGTTAGGTGAATGGGCAAATGCATGGCAGATGCAGTATAATGTGGATAAATGTGAGGTTATCCACTTTAGTGGCAAAAACACGAAGGCAGAATATTATCTGAATGGCGGCAGATTAGGAAAAGGGGAGGTGCAACGAGACCTGGGTGTTTTGGTACATCAAGCATTGAAAGTTGGCATGCAGGTACAGCAGGCAGTGAAGAAGGCAAATGGTATGTTGGCCATCATAGCTAGGTGTTTTGAGTATAGGAGCAGGGAGGTCTTACTGCAGTTGTACAAGGCCTTGGTGAGGCCTCACCTGGAATATTGTGTTCAGTTTTGGTCTCCTAATCTACGGAAGGATGTTCTCGCTATTGAGGGAGTGCAGCGAAGGTTCACCAGATTGATTCCCGGGATGGCTGGACTGACATATGAAGAGAGACTGGATTGACTGGGCCTTTATTCACTGGAGTTTAGAACGATGAGAGGGGATCTCATAGAAACATATAAAATTCTGACGGGACTGGACAGGTTAGATACAGGAAGAATGTTCCCGATGTTGGGGAAGTCCAGAACCAGGGGACACAGTCTAAGGATAAGGGGTAAGCCATTTAGGACTGAGTTGAGGAGAAACTTCTTAACTCAGAGAGTTGTTAACCTGTGGAATTCCCTACCGCAGAGAGTTGTTGATGCCAGTTCATTGGATACATTCAAGAGGGAGTTAGATGTGGCCCTTACGGCTGAAGGGATCAAGGGGTATGGAGAGAAAGCAGGAAAGGGATACTGGGGTGAATGATCAGCCATGATCTTATTGAATGGTGGTGCAGGCTCGAAGGGCCGAATGGCCTACTCCTGCACCTATTGTCTATGTTTCTATGTTTCTATTAGAGAGACCCATTCAAGGATCGACCCTATGACAGGTTTCAGCCACCAAAGATTGGTCAGAAGTGGGGTTCTGACGTGATGGTAGTGGGAGACCAGTCATCCTTGTTGTCTTAAAAGGTAAAAGGCAGCAGATTATGCTAATTGATACTGGCTCAGCCGTTACCATCATCCACACCCCATTTCCTGAATGCCATGCAGTGGTGGGCAAGGGTTGTATGTCCCTTAAAGGATTTAATGGTGATACAGCACCGCGTATACAGGAAAGGCCACTGAACTTCAGTTGGGAGGCCTCACCTGTAAGGTCCCAGCGCCGATCCTGATGACCATCCTCGACAGAAGGGGAATTGTAGGAACTGATGTGTTGGATCAGTATGACGCGGTGATAGATTATAATCTGGACTGTATTTGGATGGGATTGAGAGATAAAGCAGTAGTGATAGAAAATTCAGATGCTCATTTGGTTCCTTACTATTAAAAAGCCATTTGAGTATGACCCCTCCGGGGAGTGAAAATGAAGCTGTGGCAAAACTAATTCAGGAACACCTAGCGGTGTTTGCCACACTGTGGAAAAATGGCAGGTGAGGAATCTATTGAGGGACCCCCCCACTCATTCACTAAACAGTATCCCATCCCAAGGGAGAGTCACCCTTACATCCGAGATACCATAAAATCCCTAGTCGAGCAGGGTGTTCTTAGGATAGGCACTTACATGACCAATTCACCCACATGGCCGATTAAAAAGCCTGATAGCAACTGGCGATCGACTATTGATCACAGAAAGTTAAATTCTGTAACACCAGCCTGCTCATCGGTAGTAAGAGAAACTCCCACCATATTATCTTAAATTCCTGCTGGTTCCAAGTACTTCCCGACCCTCGACTTCGCCAATGGATTCTGGAGTATCCCTGTTAAGAGGGAAGACCAGCACAAATTTGAGTTCACATTTGAGGACCAGAGCTACACCTGGACATGCCTGCCTCAGGGGTTCCACAACGCCCCCACGATATTCTACAAAAGAATGGCTACAACTTTAAAAGACTTTTCCTGCCCTACCTGCTTGCTGTAGTACGTAGACGACCTACTGCTGGCAACCAACAGCATGGAGGAACATCTGTCCCTTTTGTACGAATTTTTGACATTGTTGGCTCAGGCTGGACTAAAGGTGAATCCCCGTAAGGCTCAATTAGTAAAAGAATGGGTCACCTTTCTAGGAGAGTCCATTTCTCCAGAGGGATCATCCCCCGACTCTCACAAGGTGGAGATAATACAGCGATGTCATTACCCACTTCCAAAACAGCCCTACGATCATTCTTGGGTTTAGTGGGGTACCAAAGGAACTTTATCCCAGGCTTTAGAGAGTGTGCAAAGCCCCTGTATGATTTAATAAAACTGCAGGGTGATGACATATGTCCGGCATGGACTGATACCCGCACCTAGTATGTGGCTAAATTAAAAATTGCAGTGATACAGGCCGCATGTCTGATCCCTCCTGATCCCATGCAACCTTTCCATTTGGAGGTCGGGCCACAGAACAAAGCCTCAGTGCAGTTCTGTGCCAAACGCGAGCTTATCGACTGCAGCCCATTGCATATGCGTCTCGAATCCTGCAGGGGGAAGAAAAGACATGCGAGCACCACCTACCGGCCATCTTCTGGTCGGTACATTACTTTACCTTTATTATTGGGTTACAGGCTACAATCCTTCACAGCAGACACACACCTCTGAAACTACTGATGAAACCTGGAGATTCGCTAGTTTCCTTGCAGCACCTCAGCAAATGGACATTGGAATTTATGGAAAGAGACATTGATACCATTTCCAAACCCACTACATTGCTGCCACAATTTCTGATCTATGAGAGGGACCCGCATGAATATCTGCTACCCCTGAGTAACTTTGAGACCCATCCTGTGCAGAAAGAGCCCATACAGGGTGCCCCAGATGTCTATATCGATGGGTCTTCACATCACATTGAGGGATCCCCTCACACCAGGTATGCTGTGGTATTGCCAGAAAGAACCATCCAGCGAAGATGCAACAGACAGTCTTCACAACATGCAGAAATCGCTGCACTTCTAACTGCTGTGAAGGAAACCTCAGATAGACCTGTGAATATTTGGTCCGATAGTGCCTATGCTATAAACACCATGCTCTCCTGTTCTGGTCATACCTTAAACAGCGATCCCAGCCCTGCTTCATAGGAAAGGCAGCAGCCCATAGAAAAGAGGGTCCACATAGTGAGGGAAATTCCAGAGCAGACAGAGCAGCCAAGGACGCTGCGATTGATGGGGCGATGGAGGATATAGTTGTTGAGCCCTGCAATGCTGTTAGCAAGGCCTCCCCAACAGATCATCTAGATTTAAAATCCCTGCTTCAGCAATACTGGTCATATGCTGTTGTAAGCGCCTGGCACAAGGAAGGCAGACCCCTTCCTCAACCAACAGCCTGGGCTCCCAATACCATACTAGCCACTGCCCCTGACTCAGATGAGCAGTTGCTGATGTTCAAAAGAAAGCCAAACGCCTGCCCGGTGGTATATGTTGCACCAGAGGTGGGTCAGGAACTGCTCTCCCTCTTTCACTCCCATCCCACAGCAGGGCACTATTCGGCCTTGGTAACCTTCTATAAGGTAGCATCCACAGCTTGGTGGCCTTACATGAGGGAAACAATCGACCAATATGTGGCACGATGCCTACCGTGCCTGCAACACATCCTCCCACATGCAATAACCGAGCCTTGCTTTAAAGTGCATCCCCCACCTCAAGGGCCATGGACTCACCTCCAGATAGACTTTATTGGGCCACTTACACAGGCGCAAGGCAATTTTCAGCATGCCCTAGTGGTAGTGGATCAATTCACTAAATGGATTGAAACATTCCCCTGCCGCTCCAACACCGCAATCACAGCAGCCAAAACACTATTGAATCATGTGTTTTGTAGGTGGGGAGTACAAGTACAAGTGGACAGCGATCAAGGTTCACACTTTACTGGTAAAATGTTTACCCACCTGCAGGAAATGTTGGGGATAAAATACAAATTACATATTGCTCACCACTCCCAGTCATCTGGAGGGGTCAAAAGGGGGAACAGGACCCTCAAATTAATGTTAAAAAAATTGTGCGCGGACCACCCCACTCAATGGGCTAACATGATGCCAATGTGCTTAATGACAATGAGGTCCACACCTCGTAGAACACCAGGAGTCTCCCCATATCAGGCCATGATGGGGATGCTCATGAGAACACCAGGTCAGCTAACACTAACAGGGATGGGTCCCCTGACAATGAAACCATGTAGTTCCAAGTGGCTGGTAGATCACACCGATCAGATCAATTGATTTGTGGCCATCAAATTGGGGAAATCAAAAAGACAGGTTAAAAGGTACTTTGACAAGAAAGTACGTCTCTTTGTATACAAGGTGGGAGACTCTGTAATGATTCTAAATTATGGGAAAAAGAAGCTGCCTTTGAGCCCAGGTGGTGGGGACCGCGTACAATTATCGACCGGTTGAACCCCGCCGTTATTTGATTCAGTTACCGGGGAAAAAGGGCGTTATGTACAAGAAGTAGTTTCACATTAATCAGTTAAAAACTGCCAAAGAGTAAATACTGCACTGATCTTGTTTCCCACAGACCATGTTACGGATCCTCACGATTGTCAGGATGACACTGGCCACGACCGAAGCCGAGGAAGATGGAGAAGCGGGAGCTGCAGCATGACTCACGAACATCATCAATCATCAATGTGCTTTAAGAAGCGACGGTGCACTGAAGATTGTATTATAGTAAATCCCCTATGTGTGACATACCCCTTACGAGGTGGGGACCGAGTCAGGCCATGCACTTTTCTCTCTCTCTCTCTCTCTAAGTTTAAAACTCATTGTACAGCGATCATCCACCTCACAGAAACATAAACAGCAGAGCTATCAGAACCCTCAATGTTTATGATACGTGAGCCCTGAGGAGATAAACCATATGAGGAGTCAATAAGGATATTTCCCCCTCAAGGTGGGGAGTTTGTAAGAATAAAACTGTTTATTAATGATAAAATTGATTCTGTGTATGTAAAAATGTTAAAAGTGTAGATTATGCGGAAAGGCTGCAGTGTTGAAACAAAATGGAAGCTTACAGATTTCCAGCATGTCTTGTTTGTATATTGTCTTCCGGCTGGACAGAGCTTAAAGGAACAAAGGTGTTAATTGAAAAATCATTAACTTAGTCAAGGAGTGGCGCCTGGCCTCCAGACAGACACATGTATGAGGAGTAGCCAATCAGAAATGGCCCTGAAACCAAGTTCCAATCCTGAGAAACAATGGCTTTAAGAGATATAAAAACTCAAGCCAAAGGTGGCTCTCTCTCTTCTCCTTAGCACATGGCAAAAGCAGGACCTCCCTCTACAGACAAAGAAGCAGGCCGTGTGCTTTGCCAGAGGCAAGTAAAGTATACCGTTTTTATTGTAACATCATTGTATCTGTTGTAACTAAGCGATCCGTAGGATAGCTGATGACTGCTGATAGATGTACATGTGTGTGTGTTTAATAAACTATTCCAAATTGTTTTAAAAGAATCAGTCTTGCTGTCAACTTAATGCCAGAGATTTAGAAATCTTACACAGCGCTGTGACATTTGCCACATCAGTTAAACGTCAATCCACTGACGTATCAAGCAGGTTATTGAAGCCTTTTTGCCAGAAACGTGGGGAAAAGGATGGGGGGACAGGGGAGCTAAGAAGAGGAGAGGGAAGGAAAGTGAATGGTGAGGATGAAGTACTGAACACTGTGAGATTAAACAATGCAGCAGAACACAGCATGAAATCAAGTTACGCAATACTCATCTGAGGTCTGTTTCAGCAGGCTCAACTTTGCAAACAAGACAACTTAAGCAAATATTTTGTTCCATGCACAGTAACATTTTAAGCTATTGACAGACAAACCACTGGTTAGAGATTGGTTACATGCCTCAGAGCCTGGTAACAATACACATATTTTTACTATCTGGTAACAGCTAAAGAGGAGACTTACCAAATGTTAAAATAAGCTGATTTACTTTCATCAAATGCCCTTGAGATACATTCACTACTAGATTACTTTTGTTGTTGACAGCTTCACAATAACTGAATGCTTTGCAGTGAATACTGAATAATCACACTCAAATCCATTTCCGTTTCCACCTTTACAACTGAACACCCATAGATTGTGTACATGTTTCATATGTTTCCTTTTTCATGTGTATAACTTTACATGTATCAATGTTAAAATCTATTTCTTAGCACATTCACTTGATTTGTCCAGTTCCTTTGAATGCTATCATTCTCCCTTGCACTAGACACATGATTTAGTTGTACCTGCACATATCTGCTCTGTATATTGTTTATAAATAAACAACAAGGAACCAGATTAGCCTCTGTGGAACTTCACTCATTATTGCCTTTGGGCCAAGGCTTTTTCGTTCATCACGTTCTGCTTCCTATTGTGAAGCCAGTTTTCATTTCAGCCAGTAAAATTTCCATTAATCCTTTCTCAAAACATCACAAATCAAATACCTTCTCAAAATCAAAGTAAATTATAGGACAAATTTTTACCCTGCCCGCCCAATGGAAGCCAAGTGGGCAGACATTAAAATGGCCCATGGGTCTTACCCGCACCGATCCCACTGCCTTCCACTATGTTCTTAACCTGTTCTCCTGAGCAGGTGAGAGGGACAGCAGGGTCCTTCTTTAAATATGCAGATCAAGCTCCAATGACATAATTGGGGGCCTGACTGCAATTTTCATCGAGGGCCTGCACCGGGAAACCGTTGTGGCTTTACCATCAGGCTAACTTGGTAGCAAGAGGAGCTGGAGCCAAAAGAAGAGATAGGGATTCCCTCCCCCTCCCTCAACCCGGGGCTCTCCTGAATGCCTCTCCCAACCACCTATCTGAGTGTTGGGTGCCTGGTGGCAGCCTTCTGCTGCTGTAATCCCTGTCCCACGTCCCACCAAGTTCAGGGTAATTAAATAGCAATACTAGATTTTTAAACTATAAAGGCTGGAAATTAAGTTGACTGTTTTTTGAGACGTAAATGTCGAGTGGTGGATAAATTTAGCGCGGGAAATGGTTTGCGTCGGCAGCCAGAAAACTCTGCAGCTGCACCCTGACAGTGGAGTGGAGCGTTAAGGGAAGCGTTCCACACATCTCTTAAGATGCTAGGCCGGGTGAGCAATGGAATATCTCGAGCTAAAGAGCTGGCTTCGTAGCGCCCTAATAGAGGCCTCTCTGCAAAATAATAAAATTGGAACAAAAAACCTGAAAAGCATTCGCTATATTAATCACTCCAAATGAAGTTAAATCGCAAAAGGCAAAAACAAAGAACACTCACACTTACCTCATGCAGTCATTCCTTCCCTCACCACTGCCGGGACAGCTCTGCACGTCAGCTTTCTCTGGTGGTGTTACTATGGGGCGCTTCGGGTTCAGCGCAAAACTAATTTTCAAAGTGGGTTGATACCGGGGGCATTGTACACCGGCGCGATGCTTCCGGGCGGTACTCCTCTGCACTGCTAGTACCGGCACACTGAAATTGCCGAATGGCGCAAATGCCAGCGCTCGCGGCTGCCAACTCTTTAGCGCCCCTGTTCCGACCATCGCGAGGGGAGGTATCCCAGCAAATTTCTAACCCTAGTATCCTGTCTAACAACAAAAAGGTCTCATACCAAGTAGATATTATAACTTTCTATCTATATAAAGATGTTACTGCCGTGACTCTATTATCGTGCCTCTCTAACTGTTTAAAGGGATTATTCTGCTTGAAGTGAATTTTCTTAACGTATATTTTACATTTGTACAGTAAATTTGTTTTGTTTTATTTTAGTGCAGTATTTTCTTATCCTTTGATTCACTTTTTATCTAATTTCAAAGGATTTTCTGTCACAAAATTACTGTCACAGTACTCCAAGTGTGGTCTAAAGAATTATTCTTTAATTCTTGGTTAGACCACACTTGGAGTACTGTGTACAATTCTGGGTGCCATATTATAAAAAGGATATAGAGGCACTGGAGAGGGTACAAAAAAGATTTACAAGGATGATACCAGAAATTCAAGGGTATACCTATCAGGAAAGGATAAACAGGCTGGGTCTCTTTTCTGCTGAAAAGAGAAGGCTGAGGAGTGATCTAATAGATGTCTTTAAAAGTATGAAAAGTTTTGATGGAACAGATAGAGAGAATGTTTCTACTTGTGGGGAAGAGCAAAACTAGAGGCCATCAAAATAAGATAATCACCAAGAAATCCAATAGGGAATTTCAGAAGAAATTTCTTTACTCGGGGAATGGTGCGAATGTGGAACTCACTACTACAGGGAGTGGTTGAAGCGAATAGTATAGATGCATTTAAGGGAGGCTAGATAAGCATATGAGGGAGAAGGGAATAGAGGGTTATGCTATGCAAGGAAGTTATGATGAGCTGTTATAAAACACTGATTCCACCTCAACTGGAGTATTGTGTTCGATTCTGGGCATCGCATTTTAGGAAGGATGTGAAGGCCTGAGAGAGGTTGCAGAAAAGATTTACGAGAATGGTTCCAGGAATAAGGGACATCAATTACATGGATACACTGGAGAAGCTGGGATTATTCTCCTTAGAGGAGAAAAGGTTGAGAGGAGATTTGATAGAGTTGCTCAAAATCATAAGGGGTCTGGACTGAGTAGATAGAGAAAAACTGTTCCCATTGGCAGAAGGATTGATAACCAGAGGACACAGATTTAAGGTGATTGGCAAAAGAACCAAAGGTAACATGAGGAAATTCTTTTTTACGCAGTGAGTGGTTAGGATCTGGAATTTACTGCCTGAAAGGGTGGTGGAGGCAGACTCAATCACGGCTTTCAAAAGAGAATTGGATAAGTACTTGAAGGAAAAAAAATTGCAGGGTTACAGAGAAAGGACGGGTGAGTGGGACTAGCTGAAGTGTTCTTGCAGAGAGCGCACTGGCTCGATGGGCCGAATGGCCTCCTTCTGTGCTGTAACCATTCTATGATTCTATGCGGGCGAAATTGAGTGCCTTTACATCTCCTGTTCGCACCTCGGATGCAAAATTGCCTCTCAACCCCTGCTTGTGTGCCCTGCTGTTAACAACGACAGGTAGAGGAGGCGGCTTTCAGTCGGATGTCGGCTGGAGGAGCGCTATTTAAAGGCACAAACATTTGGTTTCATTTTAGTCGGCCAACAATGCATCCTTGGGGAAAATGTTGGAATCAATCATTAAGGATGAAATAGCAGCGCATTTGGAAAGCAGTGACAGGATCGGACCAAGTCAGCATGGATTTATGAAAGGGAAACCATGCTTGACGAATCTTCTGCAATTTTTTGAGGATGTAACTAGCAGAGTGGACAAGGGAGAACCAGTGGATGTGTTGTATTTGGACTTTCAAAAGGCTTTTGACAAGGTCCCGCACAAGAGATTGGTGTGCAAAATCAAAGTGCATGGTATTGGGGGTAATGTATTGACATGGATAGAGAACTGGTTGGCAGACAGGAAGCAAAGAGTCGATATAAATGGGTCCTTTTCAGAATGGCAGGCAGTGACTAGTGTCGTCCCGCAAGGCTCAGTGCTGGGACACCAGCTCTTTACAATATACATTAACGATTTAGATGAAGGAATTGAGTGTAATATCTCCAAGTTTGCAGGTGACACTAAACTGGGTGCTGGTGTGAGCTGTGAGGAGGACGTTAAGAGGCTGCAGGGTGACTTGGACAGGTTCGGTGAGTGGGCAAATGCATGGCAGATGCAGTATAATGTGGATAAATGTGAGCTTATCCATTTTGGGGCAAAATTATCTGAATAGAGGCAGATTAGGAAAAGGGGAGGTGGAACAAGACCTGGGTGTCATGGTTCATCAGTCACTGAAAGTGGGCATGCAGGTACAGCAGGCGGTGAAGAAGGCAAATGGTATGTTGGCCTTAATAGCTAGGGGATTTGAGTATAGGAGCAGGGAGGTCTTACTGCAGTTGTACAGGGCCTTAGTGAGACCTCACCTGGGATATTTTGTTCAGTTTTGGTCTCCTAATCTGAGGAAGAAGGATGAGAGGGGATCTCATAGAAACGTATATGATTCTGACAGGACTGGACAGGTTAGATGCAGGAAGAATGTTCCCGATGTTGGGGAAGTCCAGAACCAGGGCACATAGTCTTTGGATAAGGGGTAGGCCATTTAGGACTGAGATGAGGAGAAAGTTCTTCACTCAGAGAGTTGTTAACCTGTGGAACTCCCTGCTGCAGAGAGTTGTTGATGCCAGTTCATTAGATATATTCAAGAGGGAGTTAGATATGGCCCTTACGGCTAAGGGGTTCAAGGGGTATGGAGAGAAAGCAGGAAAGGGGTACTGAGGGAACGATCAGCCATGATCTCATTCAATGGCGGTGCAGGCTCGAAGGGCCGAATGGCCTACTCCTGAACTTATTTTCTATGTTTCTATGTTTCTAACACATGTAGGGGCTCTAAGAGGGTGCTTAACCCCGGTAGGAAGTTACCAAAATAGTTCAGGAGTCCCAGGAACAACCGCAGCTCCGTGACATTCTGTGGCCTGGGCGTGTTCCTGATAGCTTCTGTCTTGGCGTCTGTGGGCCGAATGCCGTCCGCCGTGATCTTTCTCCCCAAAAACTCCACTTCTGTTGCCATGAAGACGCATTTCGACCTCTTCAGCCGCAACCCTACGCGATCCAGTCGCTGGAGGACCTCCTCCAGGTTTTGTGGGTGCTCGACGGTGTCCCGACCCGTGACCAATATGTCGTCCTGAAAAACCACTGTGCGTGGTACCGACTTAAGTAGGCTCTCCATGTTTCTCTGGAAGATCGCTGCAGCCGACCGAATTCCAAAAGGGCATATGTTGTAGATGAACAGTCCCTTGTGCGTGTTGATGCAGGTGAGGCCCTTCGAAGACTCCTCCAGCTCCTGCGTCATGTAGGCCGAAGTCAGGTCGAGCTTGGTGAACGTCTTGCCTTAGGCAGCGGGTATTGGTCCTGTAGCGAGAAACGATTAATAGTTACTTTATAATTGCCGCAAATCCTGACCGTGCCATCACTTTTGAGTACGAGAACAATCGGGCTGGCCCACTCACTGAATTCCACTGTCCAGCTCAATTTCCACTCTCTCCCTCATCATGTGAGGTACCGCTCGCGCCTTGTGGTGAATGGGTCGTACCTCTGGGACCAAGTGGATCCACACCTTCACCCCGGAAAAGTTTCCAATGCCTGGCTCTAAAAGGGAAGGAAATTTGTTAAGAACCTGGGTACATGAGGCCTCATCGACATGTGATAGCGCTTGGATGTCATCCCAGTTCCAGCGGATTTTGCCCAGCAAGTTCCTTCCAAGCAGTGTGGGGCCATCACCCGGGATAATCTAGAGTGGCAGTTTGCGCACCGTGCCCTCGTAGGTGACCTTGACCATGGCGCTGCCCAGGACAGTGATGAGCTCTTTGGTGTACGTTCTCAGTTTCGTGTGGATGGGACTCAGGGCTGGTCTGCCTTGTTGCACCACAGTCTCTCAAACACCTTTTTACTCATAATGGATTGGCTAGCACCAGTGTCCAGTTCCATGGCTACAGGTAAGCCATTCAATTTTACATTTATCATTATAGGTGGACATTTCATCGAAAATGTGTGCACCCCGTGTACTTCAGCATCTGCCTCCTCTCTCTGAGGCTCGAAATTGCTTTGATCCATCATGGACCGAACTTCCTCTGCCACATGGTGGTTAGCAGGTTTTGCAGAGCTTGCAGCTTGTTTGCAAGCTAGTTGGAGGTGCCCCATTGTTCCACAGCTCTTGCAAACATACCCTTTGAAGCAGCATGAATAGGCTGAATGGAAGTCTCCACAAAGCTAACAAGGTGTGAATTGCCTTGCATTCATCCTTTGTTGCGGACTCTGAGTCATCTGGGTCACCTGAAGCTGCTGGCAGTTGCAGTCTTGTGGTTTCTGCCCTGTACATTTCTGCTCGCAAACACAGTTCCATTTAATTTATGAACATTGCTAGCACTTGTGTGCTGAGAGATTTGTTTGGTGTTATCACTGGTGGACATCAACGCCTGTGCTATCGCAATGGCCTTACTGAGGGTCGGTGTTTCTACAGTCAAAAGTTTTCGTAGGATGGTCTCGTAGCCAATGCCCAGTACAAAAAAGTCTCTGAGCATCTGCTCCAGGTAGCCATCAAACTCACATTGTCCTGCAAATCGCCTTAGCTCGGCGACGTAGCTCGCCACTTCTTGACCTTCAGATCGCTGGCACGTGTACAACCGATACCTCGCATCAGCACGCTCTCCCTCGGGTTAAGATGCCCCCAAACCAGTGTACACAGCTCCTCATACGACTTATCTGTGGGTTTCACCGGAGCCAAAAGATTCTTCATGAGGCTGTCGGTCGGTGCCCCGCAGACCGTGAGGAGGACCGCTCTCCTTTTTGCAGCGCTTCCTTCTCCGTCCAGCTCGTTGGCTACAAAGTACTGGTCTAGCCGTTCAACATAGGCTTCCCAGTCCTCACCCTCCGAGAACTTCTCCAGGATGCCCACAGTTTGCTGCATCTTTGCGTTGGATTCGTATACTTGTCACCAGTTATTGTGTTCTAAACACAGATGAGACTGCACACAGGGAAGTTAACAGTGACCTCAGTCTTCATTACGACACTCCAGAGTGAGGAACAGGCCTTAAGGGCCGGCTTCTATACAGTGCTCCCAAGGAATGCTGGGATCCCTTGGGACTTCAGGGGATGCGCTCCCTGGTGGCAGAACATGGGAGAGCATGCTTTACAGATACACTACAGAAATAAAATGAAAAAAAGGTGGCATGGCAGTTTGAAGGTCAAGAGGGTCAGCTGTCAGGATCAGCTTCTGATCTTTGCTCCAAGTGTGTTCTCTTTCTCATCTCAAGTCAGTTTTTTCCTATTTGCGGCCTTAGTCTTCACTGCTGCTATTGCTGTTCAGGAACCATTTGTTCTGCCTCTTTGGTGTCCTGATGGTCAGATTAATTGACACATGGTGAAATGCAATCCCACTGCTTCAGGGACAGGTGCCAGGCTTTATTCGGTTCAGGGAAAGTAAAACCTTTGTGAACATCACTTAGAGAAAGGAGAAGAGTTTGGCTGTTTTGCTTGAAGCTATAGATAAAGTTAGAGGTCCGGAAGCCTCTCAATCAGAAGACAACAGGAATTCATTTGTCTTGTTGCCCATTGCCCAAGGTGCTCTGTGCTTTGGATTTTGAAGCATCACATTACTGGAAAAGAATGTCAGGCTTCAGGAATACAGTGTCCCTGTGAAACAAAGCAAAGGTTCTTTGTTCTGCACTCTGAACAAACAGCAATATCCTAAGGGGTTTTGAAACACAAAATATCACTTTGCGAAGCACAGAGAATTTCTATTTTCCCAGTCCTAAGTAGAACTGGGCTTCATTCGAAGTATCATTCAGAGTTAAGAAATGCACTGTAATTTTGGGTAAGACAGTACAAGAGATAGGGTGAAGAGTCTCTCCCACAATTCTCTGTGCGGTTAGTTCCCAGTGTCTAAGGAAGGAAGAACAGCGGGAATGTGATTTACCAGAGGGAGGAAGGCAGCATTGGATGGAAATTTACTTGCACGTTGAGTTGAAATCAGGCTCCAGCGTCAGCAGAGTGTTCCAATTCAGGTATATCACAGTCAGATATACAGCAACAACCTGCCTTGATCATGACCCCCAATGAGCATCATCTATGCAGATGGCCATTTCAATTTCCTGCATTAACTTTTCTTCCAGCCTCTGTGAGTGGGATTCCCAAAGAAAAGGTTCAATTTGCTCTGTGCATTATGGTAAATACACATGTTATGGTGCATTGAGAGTTAAGTAAATTGCGAGTTTGACGTTAATTGAGGAGATGTGTTAACTTCTCCCATTTGAAGCTGGCAATAAAGCACTGAAGGGAGAAAACAGAGTTGCAATGATTATCAGCGCAGGAGATATGTCTAAAGGAGGATTCTTTTGGTGAACTCTGCACTTCCTACTCCTCCTCATTATCATCATCATAGTCAGTCCCTCGAAATCGAGGAAGACTTGCTTCCACTCTAAAAGTGAGTTCTCAGGTGACTGTACAGTCCAATAAGGGAATTACAGTCTCTGTCACAGGTGGGACAGACAGTCATTGAAGGAAAGGGTAGGTGGGGAGTCTGGTTTGCCGCACGCTCCTTCCACTGCCTGCGCTTGATCTGTATGCTCTCGGCGACGAGACTCATGGTGCTCAGCACCCTCGCGGATGCTCTTCCTCCATTTAGGGCGGTCTTTGGCCAAGGATTCCCAGGTGTCGATGGGGATGTTGCACGTTATCAAGGAGACTTTGAGGATGTCCTTGAAGCGTTTCCTCTGCTCACCTGGGGCTCGCTTGCTGTGTAGGAGTTCCTACTCCTATGAGCTTGATTGCTGACAAATCCATCTCTGACCACCTGCCTGGTTCAGCCTCAGACAGATGTTAGGGAAAGGGATTGAGTCAGAGGCTAGGGAACGGAATTTGTGGTGGCAACTGAAAACAATGGCTTCGGTCTTCCAATATTTAATTGCAGAACATTTCTGCTCAAATTTGTGGATGTCGGACAAGCAGCCTGACAGTTTAGAGACTGTGGAAGGATCGAGAGAAGTGGTGCTGAGGTAGAGCTGGATGCCATCAGCAAATATGTGGAAACTGACGCTGTGTTTTCGGATGATGTCGCCAAGGGGCAGCGCATAGATGAGAAATAGGAGGGGGCCAAGGATAGATCCTTGGGAAGACACCAGAGGTAACGATGCGGGAGTGGGAAGAGAAGCCGTGGCAGATAATTCTCTGGTTACGATTAAATAGATAAGACTGGAACCAGGCAAGTGCAGTCCTATCAATCTGGACAACAGTGGAGAAGTGTTGGAAAAGGATGGAGTGGTCAACCATGTCAAAGGCTACAGACAAATCAAGAAGGACGAGGAGGGATAGTTTACCTTTGTCACAGGCACAAAGGATGTCATTTGTGACTTTGATGAGAACCGTTTTGGCAGGGGCGGAAACCTGATTGGAGGGATTCAAACATGGAGTTGCGGGAAAGATAGGCACGGATTTGGGAAGCGGCAACATGTTCAGGAACTTTGGAGAGGAAAGGGAGGTTGGAGATGGGGCGGTAGTTTGCAAGGACGGCGGGATCAAGGGTTGCTTTTTTGAGGAAAGGGATAGTGACGGTAGATTTGAAGGAGAGGGAGACAGTACCTGAGGCGAGAGAACAGTTAACAACGTCAGGTAACATGGGAGCCAGAAAAGGAAAAGGGTGGTCAGCACTTTGGTAGAAATAGGGGAAAGGGAGCAGGAAGTGGGTCTCATGGACAAGATGAGTGTGGAGAGGTCATGAGAGTAGATTGGAGAGAAACTGGAGAAAGATGTGAGTTCAGAGCATCCTAGAGGAAGTTTGTCCTGGTGGGCGAGGGGAAGGAAGGGAAGTTTCAGAGGCAGCTGATTGGATGGTCTCAATTTAGAGACAAAGAAGTCCATGAGCTCCTCACAGTTGTTGTCGGTGGAGGAGACAGGGGAGAGGCGCTTAAGAAGATTGTCAGCACTGGAGAATAGAAACTGAGATTTATCTTTGCATTCCAGAATGATTCTGGAACCGTGAGCAATTTTGGCAGACAAGAGCAGGACCAAATAATGCTTTATGTGGTCCAGCCAGATCTGGGGGTGAATGGCTAAACCAATTGTCTGCCATATCCATTAAAGTCTGTGCCACTTGGACTTAAGGGGGTGAAGATGAAGGCCGTACCAGGGTGAGAGAGAGTAATTGTTTTAATAGGGACTCGAGCAGCAGAAGTGCTGGTGAGGTTGTGGTTAAGCAGATTGGTAGCTGCGGAAATGTAATGATGAATGAAGGGCCAAAGGTTGGAGAGTTGGGATTTCATAAGCACAGTTGTAAGAGAGTTGGGAGAGAGATTTTCCAGTGGTGGACACAGAAGGAAGTAGGGTTGTGGGTGGTGAAGGGGGAGGGTGGGGGCTGGAAGGGGGATGTGGGTGGAGAATGATATGAGGAAGTGTTCAGAGATGGTCTTGTCTGCGATTGACACGATGAGAGTAGAGAGGCCATGAGAGATGGCACGGTTGAAGGGGTAGCCGTGTTGGGGAGCTTACATGGAGGGCGAAATTAAGGGAGGATAGGAGGGCAGTGAAATCAGAGGAGAGAGAGCATGATGAATTGAGATGGAGGTTCAAATCACCAAGGATGAGAAGTCGTTCAGTGCAGAGGCTGAGGGAGGAAAGCAGTGAAGAAATATCGATAATAACATTGTTATGGCACTTGGGTGGGTGGTAGAGAAAGAGAATTTTAGATGAGAGGTGAGAGGGGTGGAATAAGGTGAGATGCTCAAAGGATGAGAAAGTGCCGGAGGAGTAGCGGGATACACCAAGGTATAATTTGGTGATGAGAGCCACACCACCACCATGGCAGTCTGAGCGGGGTAAGTGGTGGAAGGTATAGCCAGGCAGGGAGGCTTCGTTTAAAGGTAACGTGTCATCACCCCTCAACCAATTTCCATCAGGGAGAATAAATTGATGTGTTAGTCTTGGGTCGTTGCTGTGTCAGGGATTGGTGCCTAGCATCTATCAGTTGTAACAAACTGCTACAAAAAACAATAATATGAATAAAACAGACGGATCACCGGGCATCGACTTCGGCATCGACTTCAGACACGACAACGGCACACCGGCAACCCTGCAAAGTCCTCCTCACTAACATCTGGGGACTAGTGTCAAAAGTGGGAGAGCTGTCATACAGACTCGTCAAGCAACAGCCTGACATCGTCATACTCACAAAATCATACATTTCAGCCAATGGCCTAGCCTCATCCATCACCATCTCTGGGTATGTCCTGTCATATCGGCAGGACAGACCAACCAGAGGTGGCAGTACAGTGGTATACAGTCAGGAGGGAGTGGTCCTGGGAGTTCTCAACATTGACTCTGGACCTCTTGAAATCTCATGGGATCAGGTCAAGCATGGGCAAGGAAACCTCCTGCTGATTACCACCGACTGTCCTCCCTCAGCTGACGAATCAGTATTCCTCCATGTTGAACACCACTTGGAAGAAGCACTGAGGGTAGCAAGGGCACAGAATGTACTCTGGGTGGGGGACTTCAATGACCATCACCAAGAATGGCTCAGTAGCACCACTACTGACCGAGCTGGCCGAGTCCTGAAGGTCATAGCTGCCAGACTGGGCCTGCGGCAGGTGGTGAGAGAACCAACACAAGGGAAAAACCTACTTGACCTCGTCCTCTCCAATCTACCTGTTGTAGATGCATTTGTCCATGACAGCATTGGTAGCAGTGACCATCGCACAGTCATTGTGGAGATGAAGTCCTGTATTTAAACTGAGGACACCCTCCATTGTGTTGTGTGGCACCACCACTGTGCTAAATGGGATAGATTCAGAACAGATCTAGCAGCTCAAAACTAGACATCCATGAGGCACTGTGGGACATGAGCAGCTGCAGAATTGTACTCCACCACAATCTGTAACCTCATGGCCTGGCATATCCCTCACTCTACCATTACCATCAAGTCAGGGAACCAACCCTGGTTCAGAAGAGCCTGCCAGGAGCAGCACGAGGTGTACATAAAAATCAGCTGCCAGCCTGGGGAAGCTGCAACACAGGACTGCATGCATGCTAAAGAATGGAAGCAGCATGCTATAGACAGAACTGCTTGATCCCACAATCAATGGATCAGATCAAAGCTCGGCTGTCCTGCCGCATCCAGTTGTGAATGGTGGTGGACCATTAAACAACTGACGGGAGGAGGAGGTTCCATGAACATCCTCATCCTCAATGATGATGGAGCACAGCACGTGTGTGCAAAAGACAAGGCTGAAGCGTTTGCAAACATCTTCAGCTAGAAGTGCCAATTGGATGATCCATATTGGCCTCCTCCTGAAATCCCCACCATCACAGTAGGCAGTCTTCAGCCAATTCAATTTACTCCACGTTATTATATATGTAAACGTTACCAATGTGTAAGACTTGCCACCAGGGCGCGCACCTGTGGGAGACCCAAGGGTCATCTGCACACCCTGGGCAAGCAGGTATAAAAGGCAGTCTACTATGCTGCTTCCTCACTCTGGAGTTACATTAAAGAGAACAAGGTCACAACAGTTTGAGCTTACAATATATAGTCTTGTGGAGTTATCCTGAACATAACAATCAGCGACGAGTAACAGATCACGAACTTTCATGCAGTTATGGCTGGTGTTGGTATTCTTGAGAGATTTGTTGAGGGTGATGATTGGGAAGCCTTCGTTGAGCGTCTTGACCAGTACTTCATGGCCAACGAGCTGGAAAAGGAATAAACCGCGGTCAAGCGCAGGGCAATTCTTCTCACCATTTGGGGTCCACGATATATGGCCTCATCAAAAATCTGCTAGCACCAATGAAACCAACAGAGAAGACGTATGCTTACTGGTTTGGGAACACCTCAAGCCGAAGGAGAGCATCTTGATGGCCAGCTATCACTTTTATATGCACCATCGCTCCAAGGGCCAGGACGTGGCGAGCTATGTCGCCGACCTAAGATGCCTTGCGTGCATATTTGCTGGATTTTTGGGGGAAATGTTGCGGGACTTTTTCATGCTTGGAATCGGCCACGAGGTCATTCTTCGCAAACTGCTGTCTGCCAAATCCCTAGATCTGAGCAAGGCCATCACGATAGCCCAGGCTGTCATGTCCACGACCGATAACACTAAACAGATATCATTGCAGCATCGAAGCTCACCAGCAAGAACTGTGCATAAAATAACGCTTTCAGCAGGCAGAACTGTACATGGCAGGGCCTACACACCTGCAGAGGCCTGACCTAGGATGACTCCGAGTCCGCCGTGGGGCGTGAATGCGAATCCATTAACTATGTCATGAAACGAGTTTTGCTGCTGCTATGTTAGCAGGCTATGGAAAAAATATAACTCCACTTCAGACCTCCTACACATCATCTTTCTCCCACATCAGTCTTGCACAGTGTTGGTACTTCATATGAGTCAGACGGTCATAGGTTCAAGCACCATTCCTAAGACTTGAGCACATAATCTAGGCTAACACTTCAATTCAATACTGAGAGAGTGCCTGATTGGACCTGCCATTTTTTGGATGAAATATTAAATCAAAATCCTGTCTGCCCCTCAGGTGGGCATAAAAGATTCCATGCCACTATTCAAAAAAGACCAGGGGAGTTCTCCTGGAATCGCCACACCAACATCACTAAACACAGATTGTCTGGGCACTTATCACATTACTGTTTGTGAGACCTTGCTGTGCACAAATGAGCTGCCATGTTTCTTTCACACGTTAAAAATACTTCATTGGCTGTAAAGCGCTTTGGGACATCCTAAAGTCATTAAAAGTGCAATATATTTCTTTCTTGCTTCTTAACATAAATTCAAGTTCTTTCTTTAAAAACCAATCTTAACTACTAAAATCAATGATTTAATGGAGAAGTGAAAACTTGGCACAACTTCAAAGGTTTAGCTAAAAAAAATTAATTTCCCTTGTCGAAGAAAATCCTGCTATTTAGAATTCCCAGCTAAGATCACCATTTTCCCGCATCACTTCTGGTGGAAAACCCTGGAACTGATGGGGGCAAGTGATGAGCAGGGGAAAAGTCTCTGCAGCTTTTTGCTGCAGTCATGCAAGCTTTTCACCTCGTGTGAAACATAGAAACAGAGAAACATAGAAAATAGGTGCAGGAGTAGGCCATTCAGTCCTTTGAGCCTGCACCGCCATTCAATGAGTTCATGGCTGAACATTCAACTTCAGACCCCACTCCTGCCTTCTCTCCATACCCCCTGATCCCTTTAGCCGTAAGGACTTCATCTAACTCCCTTTTGAATATATCTAACGAACTGACCTCAACAACTTTCTGTGGTAGAGAATTCCACAGATTCACAATTCTCTGAGTGAAGAAGTTTCTCCTCATCTCGGTCCTAAATGGCCTACCCCTTATCCTTAGACTGTGACCCCTGGTTCTGGACTTTCCCAACATCGGGAACATTCTTCCTGCATCTAACCTGTCCAATCTTGTCAGAATCTTATATGTTTCTATGAGATTGCCTCTCATTCTTCTAAATTCCAGTGAATATAAGCCTAATCGATCCAGTCTTTCTTCATATGTCAGTCCTGCCATCCCGGGAATCCGTCTGGTGAACCTTCGCTGCACTCCCTCAATGACAAGAATGTCCTTCCTCAGATTAGGAGACAAAAACTGTACACAATATTCAAGGTGAGGCCTCAGTAAGACCTCCCTGCTCCTATACTCAAATCCTCTCGCTATGAAGGCCAACATGCCATTTGCCTTCTTAACTGCCTGCTGTACCTACATGCCAACTTTCAATGACTGATGTACCATGACACCTTCGTTGCACCTCCACTTTTACTAATCTGTCACCATTCAGATAATATTCTGTCTTCCTGTTTTTGCCATCAAAGTGGATAGCCTCACATTTATCTACATTATACTGCATCTGCCATGCATTTGCCCACTCACCTAACCTGTCCAAGTCACTCTGCAGCCTCTAAGCATCTTCCTCACAGCTCACATTGCAACCCAGTTTAGTGTCATCTGCAAACTTGGAGATATTACATTCAATTCCTTCGTCTAAATCATTAATGTATATTGTAAATAGCTGGGGTCCCAGCACTGAACCTTGCAGTACCTCACTAGTCACTGCCTGCCATTCTGAAAAGGACCCGTTTATTCTTACTCTTTGCTTCCTGTCTGCCAACCAGTTCTCTATCCACATCAATACATTACCCCTATACTATGTGCTTTAATTTTGCACACTAATCTTTTGTGTGGGACCTTGTCAAAAGCCTTTTGAAAGCCCAAATACACCACATGCACTGGTTCTCCCTTGTCCACTCTACTAGTTACATCCTCAAAAAATTCTAGAAGATTTGTCAAGCATGATTTCCCTTTCACAAACCCAAGCTGACTTGGATCGATCTTGTCACTGCTTTTCAAATGCGCTGCTATTACATCTTTAATAATTGATTCCAACATTTTCCCCACCACCGATGTCAGGCTAACCGGTCTATAATTCCCTGTTTTCTCTCTCCCTCCTTTTTTAAAAAGTGGTGTTACATTAGCTACCCTCCAGTCCATAGGAACTGATCCAGAGTCTATAGAATGTTGGAAAATGACCACCAATGCATCCACTATTTCTAGGGCCACTTCCTTAAGTACACTGGGATGGAGACTATCAGGCCTTGGGGATTTATCGGCCTCCAATCCCATCAATTTCCCTAACACAATTTCCTGAATAATAAGGATTTCCTTCAGTTCCTCCTTCTCGCTAGACCCTCAGTCCCCTAGTATTTCCAGAAGGTTATTTGTGTCTTCCTCAGTGAAGACAGAACCAAAGTATTTATTCAATTGGTCTGCCATTTCTTTGTTCCCCATTATAAATTCACCTGATTCTGACTGCAAGGGACCTACATTTGTCTTCACTAATCTTTTTCTCTTCACATATCCATCGAATATTTTGCAGTCAGTTTTTATGTTCCCTGCAAGCTTATACTCTATTTTCCCCCTCCGAATTAAACCCTTTGTCCTCCTCTGCTGAATTCTAAATTTCTCCCAGTCCTCAGGTTTGCTGCTTTTTCTGGCCAATTTAAATGCCTCTTCCTTGGATTTAATACTATCCCTAATTTCCCTTGTTAGCCACGGTTGAGCCACCTTCCCCGTTTTATTTTTTACTCCAGACAGGAATGTACAATTGTTGAAGTTCATCCATGTGATCTTTAAATGTCTGCCATTTCCTATCCACCGTCAACTCTTTAAGCATCATTCACCGGTCTATCTTAGCCAATTCACCTCTCAATACCATCGAAGCTACCTTTCTGTAAGTTCAGGACCCTAGTCTCTGAATTAACTGTGTCACTCTCCATTTTAATGACGAATTCTACCATATTATGGTCTCTCTTCCCCAAGGGGGCTCGCACAACAAGATTGCTAATTAATTCTCTCTCATTACACAACACCCAGTCTAGGATGGCCAGCTCTCTAGTTCGTTGCTCGACATATTAATCTAGAAAACCATCCCTTATACACTCCAGGAAATCCTCCTCCACCGTATTGCTACCAGTTAGCCCAATCTATATGTAGATTAAAGTCACCCATGATAACTGCTGTACCTTTATTGCACACATCGCTAATTTCCTGTTTGATGCCATCCCCAACCTCACTTAATCAGTCATTGAAGGTTGGCATGCAGGTACAGCAGGCGGTTAAGAAAGCAAATGGCATGTTGGCCTTCATAGCGAGGGGATTTGAGTACAGGGGCAGGGAAGTGTTACTACAGTTGTACAAGGCTTTGGTGAGGCCACACCTGGAGTATTGTGTACAGTTTAGGTCTCCTAACTTGAGGAAGGACATTCTTGCTATTGAGGGAGTGCAGCGAAGGTTCACCAGACTGATTCCCAGGATGGTGGGACTGACATATCAAGAAAGACTGGATCAACTGGGCTTGTATTCACTGGAGTTCAGAAGAATGAGAGGGGACCTCATAGAAACGTGATTAAAATTCTGATGGGTTCAGACAGGTTAGATGCAGGAAGAATGTTCCCAATGTTGGGGAAGTCCAGAACCAGGGGACACAGTCTAAGGATAAGGGGTAAGCCATTTAGAACCGAGATGAGGAGAAACTTCTTCACCCAGAGAGTGATGAACCTGTGGAATTCTCTACCATAGAAAGTTGTTGGGGCCAATTCACTAAATATATTCAAAAAGGAGTTAGATGAAGTCCTTAATACTAGGGGGATCAAGGGGTATGGCGAGAAAGCAGGAATGGGGTACTGAAGTTGCATATTCAGCCATGAACTCATTGAATGGCGATGCAGGCTCGAAGGGCCGAGTGGCCTACTCCTGCACCTATTTTCTATGTTTCTATGTTTACTACTGTTTGGTGATCTGTACACAACTCCCACTAACGTTTTCTGCCCTTTGGTGTTCTGCAGCTCTACCCATACAGATTCCACATCATCCAAGCTAATGTCCTTCCTTACTATTGCATTAATCTCCTTTTTAACCAGCAACGCTACCCCACCTCTTTTTCCTTTCTGTCTATCCTTCCAGAATATTGAATACCCCTGGATGTTGAGTTCACAGCCTTAGTCACCCTGGAGCCATGTCTCCGTAATCCCAAGTACATCATATCCGTTAACAGCTATCTGTGCAGTTAATTCATCCACCTTATTATGAATGCTACTCGCATTGAGACACGGAGCCTTCAAGCTTGTTTTTTTGACACTCTTTGTCCTTTTAGAATTATGTTGTAATGTGGTCCTTTTTGATTTTTGCCTTTGATTTCTCTGCTCTCCACGTTTCCTTATCTTCTTTCTACCTTTTGCATCTGCCCCCATACTACTTCCATCCGTCTCCCTGCAGAGATTCCCATCCCCCTGCCATATTAGCTTAAACCCTTCCCAACAGCACTAGCAAACACTCTGCCTAGGACATCGGTTCCAGTCCTCCCCAGGTGCAGACCATCTGGTTTGTACTGGTCCCACCTCCCTCAGAACCGGTTCCAATGTCCCAGGAATTTGAATCCCGCTCTCTTGCACCATTCCTCAAGCCACATATTCATCTTAACTATCCTGCTATTTCTATATGTAGATTAAAGTCACCCATGATAACTGCTGTACCTTTATTGCACACATCGCTAATTTCCTGTTTGATGCCATCCCCAACCTCACTTAATCAGTCATTGAAGGTTGGCATGCAGGTACAGCAGGCGGTTAAGAAAGCAAATGGCATGTTGGCCTTCATAGCCAGCAACAATCTGTGCTCCTACAAGGCCTGAAACATCTGATGGTCCTGGGAAAAGGGGAGAAGGGCACAGCTTAGCTTGTAGTAGCAAGGGTAAACAGTAGCAGATGACTGCAATGCACCACCAGGTTGTCATGTTGAGTTTGTGAATGCGACAGTTAAATAGGAAGAGAAAAGGAAGCGATGAAATCCTGCTGTGTGTTGCTCCCAGCCTTCCCATCTTCCAATGCTGCATGCTCTTTCTGTGCCAATGATGCTGTTGGCTGCCTCCTCCATGGGTGTCACGATGTGTATAAAGATGGAACCTCCTCTTGTTCTTGTATACTCCCTCTTGAGTTCCAGCGTTCTTGATGGAAAGAAGAAACAGAATTTGTTGCCAAGAGGGGGCAGTAACTGAGAGCAATAATCATGCGGGCAGTAACTGTGAGGGCAGTAACTGTGAGAACAGTAACTGTGAGAACAGTAAGGCAGTAACTATGAGGGCAGTAACTGTGAGAGCAGTAACTGTGAGAGCAGGAAATGTGTAGACAGTAACTATGAGGGCAGTAACTATGTGTATAGTACCACACCTTGAGGATGTGACTGAAAGCAGACAGAGCTGTAGTGGTGTCTTGTGATTGGAAGAGAGGAATGGGAAACATAGACATAGAAAATAGGTGCAGGAGTAGGCCATTCGGCCCTTCTAGCCTGCACCGCCATTCAATGAGTTCATGGCTGAACATTCAACTTCAGTACCCCATTCCTGCTTTCTCGCCATACCCCTTGATCCCCCTAGTAGTAAGGACCTCATCTAACTCCTTTTTGAATATATTTAGTGAATTGGCCTCAACAACTTTCTATGGTAGAGAATTCCACAGGTTCACCACTCTCTGGGTGAAGAAGTTCCTCTGCATCTCGGTCCTAAATGGCTTACCCCTTATCCTTAGACTGTGACCTCTGGTTCTGGACTTCCCCAACATTGGGAACATTCTTCCTGCATCTAACCTGTCTAACCCCGTCAGAATTTTAAATGTTTCTATGAGGTCCCCTCTCATTCTTCTGAACTCCAGTGAATACAAGCCCAGTTGATCCAGTCTTTCTTGATAGGTCAGTCCCGCCATCCCGGGAATCAGTCTGGTGAACCTTCGCTGCACTCCCTCAATAGCAAGAGTGTCCTTCCTCAGGTTAGGAGACCAAAACTGTACACAATACTCCAGGTGTGGCCTCACCAATGCCCTGTACAACTGTAGCAACACCTCCCTGCCCCTGTACTCAGGGGGAAGTGGGGGAAGGGAAGGATTGATAGTGCTGAGGTTTTAAAGTAGCACGGCTGTGCAGAAGTTGAGACAGCTGTGAAGGGGAGTAAACTTGATGAGGTTATTATATGTCTTTTTTCACTGCAGCGAGGTCCTGGGAGCCATGTTAGTGACATTGATTTGCTCTACCACATCTCTCCATTGCTGTTGACTCATTTGTCTCAGCATCTGTCACCCCTCAGTGGAGAAGAGAACCTCCTTCTTGCTGCTCATTTGCTTCAGTGAGGCACCTCCACAGTTGCATCAGAGAACCTGCAGCCCTGGACAATGTCATGCTGCCTACTGCTTCACAAAATTCCTTTTCACTAACCACTGTTGAAATGTGTACCTCCTCTTTGAAGGGCTGCAGGCCACCTTTAAATATCAGTCACCTCACTGGATTTCCTGTTCTCCCAATCAGTGAGCTGCCTATAGGGAACACGATTAGTGCTGGCAGCTCACCGGTTACATGTTAATGAAAATGGCTTGGGCTTCCCACCGACTTCATCAATAGGGCTGAGCAGACCTTTGCTTATCACCCACCAATGTACGCCCTACATGGAATTCAACCCCAATCTGTTTATGAAGAATATTATTGTAAAATACTGTCTGATTTGAATTAAAATGAACTTACTTCAGACCATTATTGTATGTCACTGGGGTGTGGGGGAAATGAAAGGCAGCAAGTCAATTTAGCCCAAGGTTTCACATGGAACCAGTTATCACACATAATTCTCTGATTTCCCTGGTTGTTTAAATTTTTACTTGCATTCTCATTTATTTATAAACTTCTGTCTGGTCTGAAGATAATCAAATGCAGTAAAATGTTGCACATATATTTAATTCTCCCTTAAGAGGATTATTTGTTCCTAAAGACAAAAGGAGCAGCCAATTGTGAAAGAGGAGCCGGAATGGCAGGTTTACTCAAGTCCACTGTTGTCTTGATACTCCTCTCACAACATTGAGCTTTGTGGCAGAAAGAAAAGGTCCATTCATCAGTAAAAACAAAGCAAGCCCAAAGGTTGTCTTCTTCAACATTTGTGTGTGTGTGAAAACTTACCCTGAACTGTTCCAATCTTGGAATAGTTCTCATTTTACAGAATGCAACTCTGACTAGTTGGATGCCCATGTGAGGTGTGTCTGGTACTCTGGGATGACCTGTCTATGCTCCGTCAATACCAGGTGAATAGAATGTGAGTAGTAGCATTGCACAAAGCCAGAGGCCTGGCTGGATATTCAAAGAAGCTGGTATCAGCTGCACATGTGCATAGGAACATAGGAAATAGGAGCAGGAGTCGGCCATTCGACACCTCGAGCCTGCTCCACCATTCTATAAGATCATGGCTGATCTGATCATGGGCTCAGCTCCACTTCCCCACCCGCTCCCCATAACCCTTCACTCCTCTATCTTTCAAAAATCTGTCTATCTCCACCTTAAATATATTCAATGACCTAGTTCCACAGATTTATGATCCTCTGAGGGAAGAAATTACTGCTCATCTCAATTCAAAATGGGTGACCCCTTTGTTATATATGACCTTTCATGCCATGAGTGTTACTCACACCGGAGATTATTATAACCCTACTGTTGTGTATGGAGAAAGAGTCAGACTGAACACTGTAAGCTCAAAGTAAAGTGTGACCTTAGTCTTTTATTGCAGGTCTCCAGAGTGCCTCTCCAACCTGTGAGGCCTCCTTAAATACCTGTGCTCCCAAGGGATTATGGGATCCCTTGGGACTTCAGGGGACGAGCCCTCTGGTGGCTGTACAGAGTAAATACAAGTTTACATATATAACAACACTCCCCCCCCCCCACCCCCGCCAAAGTAAATAGTGTAACTATTTACAATGTGAGTCGATCTGGGGCCTTTCTTGCCCTGGTTGATTGTCTCGGTGTGAAAGCAGGTATTGTTGAATCGTTTGTTGGGCCCTCATTGGGCTGCTGTGCAGCTGGCCTTGCTGGGCTGCCTGGTGTGTTGGGTCCTGCAGGGCTGCTGTGGATGATGGGTTCTGCTTCGTGGTCAACCGTGGTGCCGGTTGCCACTGGTGTATATGTAGGGGGATCAAAAAAAGTAGGGTCCGAGGTGGGTTGCTCAGGATAGTCCATAAATCTGAGTTTGATTTGGTCCAAGTGTTTCCGGTGAATGAGTCCATTTGAAAGTTTGACCCGAAACACCCTGCTCCCTTCTTTGGCCATGACAGTGCCGGGAAGCCACTTGGGACTTTGTCCATAATTCAACACAAATACAGGATCATTTATTTCAATCTCGAGTGACACATTTGCGCTATCATGGTATGAACTTTGTTTAAGCCGCCTGCTCTCTACCTGTTCATATAGATCAGGGTGAACTAACGAGTGTTCCTTTTATGAGCAGTTCAGCAGGTGGGATCCCAGTGAGCGAGTGGGGTCTCGTGCGGTAGCTAAGCAGGACTCGGTATAGGCGAGTCTGCAATGAGCCTTCAGTTTCCCTATTCAAGTCTTGCTTGATGGTTTGCACTGCTCTCTCTGCCTGACCATTGGACGCTGGTTTAAATAGGGCATATGTGACATGTTTGATCCCATTGTGGATCATGAATTCTTTGAACTCAGCACTGGTAAAACATAGCCCGTTGTCACTCACCAGGACATCGGATAAGCTGTGAGTGGCAAACATGACCCGCAGTCTTTCAGTAGTGGCAGCGGACATGCTAGCCGACATTATCTCACATTCAATCCACTTGGAGTACGCGTCTACAACCACAAGGAACATTTTACCCAATAACGGGCCTACATAATCAACCTGTACCATTGACCACGGTTTGGAGGGCCAAGACCATAAACTTAGCGGCTCCTCCCTGGGTACATTGCTTAACTGCGAGCATGTATTACATCTGTTAACGCAGGACTCTAAGTCCGCATCGATACTGGGCCACCACATGTGGGATCTGGCTATCGCTTTCATCATTACTATGCCTGGGTGGGTACTGTGGAGGTCATTGATGAAGGTGTCTCTGCCCTTTTTGGAGACCACTACCCGATTGCCCCACAGAAGGCAGTCTGCTTGTATAGACATTTCATCTTTGCGCCGCTGGTGTGGCTTAATCACTTCCTGCATTTCCACTGAGACACTAGACCAGCTCCCGTGAAGCACACAGCTTTTGACTTGAGATAATAAGGGGTCCTGGCTTGTCCAGGTTTTGATCTGCCGGTCAGTGACGGGTGATGGCTCACTCTCAAATGCTTCGATAACCATGGCTAGATCTGCAGGCTGCACCATTTCCACCCCAGTGGTGGGCAATGGCAGCCGACTGAGACCATCGGCGCAGTTTTCTGTGCCTGGCCTGTGGTGGATGGCATAGTTGTATGCGGACAATGTGAGTGCCCATCTCTGGATGTGGGTCGATGCATTGGTATTTATCCCTTTACTCTCGGAAAACAGGGATATAAGTGATTTATGGTCAGTTTCCAATTCGAATTTTAGCCCAAACAGATATTGATGCATTTTTTTTTACCCCATAGACACATGCTAATGCTTCTTTCTCAATCATGCTGTAGGTTCTCTCAGCCTTAGTCAGACTCCTGGATGCATAAGCAACCGGTTGCAGTTTCCCAGAATTATTAGCTTGTTGCCATACACACCCGACGCCATATGACGATGCATCACATGCTAGTACCAAACGGTTACATGGATCATATAACACAAGCAATTTGGTTGAGCATAACAATTTTCTCACTTTTACAAAGGCATTTTCTTGGCTTTTGCCCCAAACCCATTCATCCCCTTTTCATAGTAAAACATGCAGTAGTTCTAACAGTATGCTGAGACCTGGTAAGAAGTTACCAAAGTAGTTCAGGAGTCCCAGAAACGACCGCAGCTCCGTCACGTTCTGTGGCCTCGGTGCGTTCTCGATTTCCTCCATCTTCGCGTTGGTTGGCCTGATGCAGTCCGCCACAATCCTCCTTCCCAAGAACTGTACTTCAGGTGCCAGGAAAACGCACTTCGAGCGTGTTAACCTGAGCCCCACGCGGTTGAGTCGACTAAAACCTCCTCTAGGTTCCGCAGGTGCTCGACTCTGTTCCAACCTGTGACCAAGACCTCGTCCTGGAAGACCATGGTGTGTGGGATCGACTTCAGTAAGCTTTCCATGTTTCTCTGGAATATCGCCGCCGCTGATCGACTTCCAAACGGGCATCAATTATAAACAAAAAGACCTTTGTGTGTGTTGATGCAGGTGAGGGCCTTCGATGATTCCTCCAGTTCCTGTGTCATGTAGACTGAAGTCAGATCCAGCTTCGTGAACGTCTTTCCTCCTGCCAGCATTGCAAAGAGGTCGTCAGCCTTTGGTAGTGGGTATTGGTCCTGCAGGGAGAAACGGTTGATAGCTACTTTGTAATCGCCACAGATTCTGACAGTGTCGTCTCCCTTGAGGACAGGAACGATCGGACTGGCCCACTCATTGAACTTGATCGGTGAAATGATGCCCTCTCATTGCAGCCGGTCGAGCTCGATCTCTACCCTTTCTCTCATCATGTACAGTACTGCTCTTGCCTTGTGATGGATAGGTTGCGCCCCCGGAATTAGGTGGATCTGCACTTTTGCTCCTTGGAATTTCCTGATGCCTGGTTCGAACAGCGAAGGAAATTTGTTTAAGACCTGGGCACCCGAAGTTTCATCAGCGGGTGATAGCACTCGGGCGTCGTCCCAGTTCCAGCGTATCTTTCCCAGCCAGTTCCTGCCGAGCAGCGTGGGACCATCGCCCGGTACCACCCAGAGTGGTAGCTTGTGCACCACTCCATTGTAGGAGACCTTTACGGTAGCACTGCCGATTACAGGAATCAATTCTTTTGTGTAAGTTCTTAGTTTCGTGCGAACTGAAGTTAAGATTGACCTTGAGGCCTTGTTGCACCACAATCTTTCGAAAGTCTTTTTGCCCATGATAGACTGGCTCGCGCCCGTGCCCAGCTCCCTTGACACCGGGAGTCCATTTAGTTCAACATTCAGCATTATCGGGGGCCAATTCGTGGTGAATGTGTGGACCCCATGTACCTCTGCCTCCTCAGTCTGAGACTCTGGTTCATCGTGATCCTCCGTGGATCTGTCCTCCTCTGCAACATGGTGGTTTGCAGTTTTAACAGGAATTGCAGCTCGCCTGCACACTTGTTGGAGGTATCCCATTGTTCCACAGCCCTTGCAAACGTACCCTTTGAAGCGGCATGAATGGAAACAATGATCACCCCTGCAGCACCAACAAGGTGTTAATGGCCTAGCATTCATCACCCTTGATGATGGACTCTGAGACATCTGCAGACGTGCAACTGCAGGTATGTGTGACCTGCCCTTTATGTTACGATTTGAAAACAACATCACTTTGTTCACAATACTTGTAACAGCACTTGTGTGCTGAGAGATTTGCTTCGTATTGTCACTGGTGGCAATGAACGCCTGGGCTATCGCTATGGCCTTACTCAAAGTTGGGGTCTCTACAGTCAAAAGTTTGCGAAGTATGGTTTCGTGGCCAATGAAAAGTACGAAAATGTCTCTGAACATGTGCTCCAAATGTCCTTCAAATTCGCAATGTCCTGCAAGGTGTCTTAACACGGCGACATAACTCGCCACTTCCTGGCCTTCAGACCTTTTTTAGGTGCAGAACCGGTACCTTGCCATCAAAACGCTTTCAAAGAAACATAGAAACATAGAAAATAGGTGCAGGAGTAGGCCATTCAGCCCTTCTAGCCTGCACCGCCATTCAATGAGTTCATGGCTGAACATGCAACTTCAGTACCCCCTTCCTGCTTTCTCGCCATACCCCTTGATCCCCCTAGTAGTAAGGACTTCATCTAACTCCCTTTTGAATATATTTAATGAATTGGCCTCAACTACTTTCTGTGGTAGAGAATTCCACAGGTTCACCACTCTCTGGGTGAAGAAGTTTCTCCTCATCTCGGTCCTAAATGGCTTACCCCTTATCCTTAGACTGTGACCCCTGGTTCTGGACTTCCCCAACATTGGGAACATTCTTCCTGCATCTAACCTGTCTAAACCCGTCAGAATTTTAAACGTTTCTATGAGGTCCCCTCTCATTCTTCTGAACTCCAGTGAATACAAGCCCAGTTGATCCAGTCTTTCTTGATAGGTCAGTCCCACCATCCCGGGAATCAGTCTGGTGAATCTTCGCTGCACTCCCTCAATAGCAAGAATGTTCTTCCTCAAGTTAGGAGACCAAAACTGTACACAATACTCCAGGTGTGGCCTCACCAAGGCCCTGTACATCTGTAGCAACACCTCCCTGCCCCTGTACTCAAATCCCCTCGCTATGAAGGCCAACATGCCATTTGCTTTCTTAACCGCCTGCTGTACCTGCATGCCAACCTTCAATGACTGATGTACCATGACACCCAGGTCTCGTTGCACCTCCCCTTTTCCTAATCTGTCACCATTCAGATAATAGTCTGTCTCTCTATTTTTACCATCAAAGTGGATAACCTCACATTTATCCACATTATACTTCATCTGCCATGCATTTGCCCACTCACCTAACCTATCCAAGTCGCTCTGCAGCCTCATAGCATCCTCCTCGCAGCTCACACTGCCACCCAACTTAGTGTCATCCGCAAATTTGGAGATACTACATTTAATCCCCTCGTCTAAATCATTAATGTACAATGTAAACAGCTGGGCCCCCACTAGTCACTGCCTGTCATTCTGAAAAGTACACATTTACTCCTAATCTTTGCTTCCTGTCTGACAACCAGTTCTCAATCCACGTCAGCACACTACCCCCAATCCCATGTGTTTTAACTTTGCACATTAATCTCTTGTGTGGGACCCCTTGTCGAAAGCCTTCTGAAAGTCCAAATATACCACATCAACTGGTTCTCCCTTGTCCACTTTACCGGAAACATCCTCAAAAAATTCCAGAAGATTTGTCAAGCATGATTTCCCTTTCACAAATCCATGCTGACTTGGACCTATCATGTCACCTTTTTCCAAATGCGCTGCTATGACATCCTTAATAATTGATTCCATCATTTTACCCACTACTGAGGTTAGGCTAACCGGTCTATAATTCCCTGTTTTCTCTCTCCCTCCTTTTTTAAAAAGTGGGGTTACATTGGCTACCCTCCACTCCATAGGAACTGATCCAGAGTCAATGGAATGTTGGAAAATGACTGTCAATGCATCCGCTATTTCCAAGGCCACCTCCTTAAGTACTCTGGGATGCAGTCCATCAAGCCCTGGGGATTTATCGGCCTTCAATCCCATCAATTTCCCCAACACAATTTCCCGACTAATAAGGATTTCCCTCAGTTCCTCCTCCTTACTAGACCCTTTGACCCCTTTTATATCCGGAAGGTTGTTTGTGTCCTCCTTAGTGAATACTGAACCAAAGTACTTGTTCAATTGGTCTGCCATTTCTTTGTTCCCCGTTATGACTTCCCCTGATTCTGACTGCAGGGGACCTATGTTTGTCTTTACTAACCTTTTTCTCTTTCCATATCTATAGAAACTTTTGCAATCCGCCTTAATGTTCCCTGCAAGCTTCTTCTCGTACTCCATTTTCCCTGCCCTAATCAAACCCTTTGTCCTCCTCTGCTGAGTTCTAAATTTCTCCCAGTCCCCGGGTTCGCTGCTATTTCTGGCCAATTTGTATGCCACTTCCTTGGCTTTAATACTATCCCTGATTTCCCTTGATAGCCACGGTTGAGCCACCTTCCCTTTTTTATTTTTACGCCAGACAGGAATGTACAATTGTTGTAGTTCATCCATGCGGTCTCTAAATGTCTGCCATTGCCCATCCACAGTCAACCCCTTAAGTATCATTCGCCAATCTATCCTAGCCAATTCACGCCTCATACCTTCAAAGTTACCCTTCTTTAAGTTCTGGACCATGGTCTCTGAATTAACTGTTTCATTCTCCATCCTAATGCAGAATTCCACCATATTATGGTTACTCTTCCCCAAGGGGCCTCGCACAATGAGATTGCTAATTAATCCTCTCTCATTACACAACACCAAGTCTAAGATGGCCTCCCCCCTAGTTGGTTCCTCGACATATTGGTCTAGAAAACCATCCCTTATGCACTCCAGGAAATCCTCCTCCACCGTATTGCTTCCAGTTTGGCTAGCCCAAAATATGTGCATATTAAAGTCACCCATTATAACTGCTGCACCTTTATTGCATGCACCCCTAATTTCCTGTTTGATGCCCTCCCCAACATCACTACTACTGTTTGGAGGTCTGTACACAACTCCCACTAACGTTTTTTGCCCTTTGGTGTTCTGCAGCTCTACCCATATAGATTCCACATCATCCAAGCTAATGTCCTTCCTAACTATTGCATTAATCTCCTCTTTAACCAGCAATGCTATCCCACCTCCTTTTCCTTTTATTCTATCCTTCCTGAATGTTGAATACCCCTGGATGTTGAGTTCCCAGCCCTGATCATCCTGGAGCCATGTCTCCGTAATCCCAATCACATCATATTTGTTAACATCTATTTGCACAGTTAATTCATCCACCTTATTGCGGATACTCCTTGCATTAAGACACAAAGCCTTCAGGCTTGTTTTTTTAACACCCTTTGTCCATTTAGAATTTTGCTGTACAGTGGCCCTTTTTGTTCTTTACCTTGGGTTTCTCTTCCCTCCACTTTTCCTCATCTCCTTTCTGTCTGTTGCTTTTGCCTCCTTTTTGTTTCCGTCTGTCTCCCTGCATTGGTTCCCATCCCCCTGCCATATTAGTTTAACTCCTCCCCAACAGCACTAGCAAACACTCCCCCTAGGACATTGGTTCCGGTCCTGCCCAGGTTCAGACCGTCCGGTTTGTACTGGTCCCACCTCCCCCAGAACCGGTTCCAATGCCCCAGGAATTTGAATCCCTCCCTGCTGCACCACTGCTCAAGCCACGTATTCATCTGCACTATCCTGCGATTCCTACTCTGACTAGCACGTGGCACTGGTAGCAATCCCGAGATTACTACTTTTGAGGTCCTACTTTTTAATTTAGCTCCTAGCTCCTTAAATTCGTTTCATAGGACCTCATCCCTTTTTTAACCTATGTCGTTGGTACCAATGTGCATCACGACAACTGGCTGTTCTCCCTCCCTTTTTAGAATGTCCTGCACCCGCTCCGAGACATCCTTGACCCTTGCACCAGGGAGGCAACATACCATCCTGGAGTCTCGGTTGCGGCCGCAAAAATGCCTATCTATTCCCCTCACCATTGAATCCCCTTCAGGTTCAAATGCTCTCGGACCAATGTGCACAAATCATTGTACAATTTCTTCGTGGGTTTCGCTGGAGTGAGCAGATTCCTCATGAGGCCATATGTTGATGCCCCACACACGGTGAGGAGGATCGCCCTTCATTTGGCAACGTTCTCATCCCCATCTAGCTCATTGGCGACATAGTATTGGTCGAGTCGCTCTACAAAGGTTTCCCAATCATCTCCCTCCGAGAATTTCTCCAGGGAAATTTCTCTGGTTCATCGTGATCCTCCGTGGATCTGTCCTCCCCTGCAACATGGTGATTTGCAGGTTTAACAGGATTTGCAGCTCGCCTGTTTCCCACTGTTCTCTGCATCTTTGGGTTCGCTATCTGTATCTCATCGGCAGTTGTTATGTATGGAGAAAGAATCAGACTGAACACTTTGAGCTTAAAGTATGACCGTAGTCTTTTATTGCAGGTCTGCAGAGTGCCTCTCCAACCTGTGAGGCCTCCTTAAATACCTGTGCTCCCAAGGGATTATGGGAACCATTGGAACTTCAGGGGGTGAGCCCTCTGGTGACTGTACAGACTAATTACAAGTTTACATATATGACACCCTTATTCTGAAATTATGCCCCCTAGTTCTAGATTCCCCCATGAGGGGAAACATCCTCTCTGCATCTACCTTGTCGAGCCCCCTCAGTATCTCATGTGATTCAATAAGATCCCCTCTCATTCTTCTAAATTCTAATGAGTATAGGCTCAACCTACTCAACCTTTCTTCATAAGTCCATCACCTCATCTCAGGAATCAACCTAGTGAACCTTCTCTGAACTGCCTCTAATGCCAGTATATCCCTCCTTAAATAAGGAGACCAAAACTGTACGCGGTACTCTCGGTGTGGCCTCACTAATACCCTGTACAGTTGCAGCAGGACTTCCCTGCTTTTATACATTATCCCCCTTGCAATAAAAGCCAATATTCCATTTGCCTTCCTGATTACTTGCTCTACCTGCATATTAACTTTTTGTGTTTCATGCGCAAGGACTCCCAGTCCCTCTGTACTGCAGCATTTAGTAATCTCTTTCCATTTAAATAATAATTTGCTTTTTTATTTTTCCTGCCAAAGTGGATAACCTCACACTTTCCCACATTATACTCCAGCTGCCAAATGTTTGCCCACTCACTTAGCCTGTCTATATCCCTTTGCAAATTCTTTGAGTCCTCCTCGCAAACTTGCTTTCCCACCCATCGTTGTATCATCAGCAAACCTGGATACATTACACTCGGTCCCTTCATCTAAGTCATTAATATAGATTGTAAATAGTTGAGGCCCCAGCACCGATCCCTGTGGTACCCCACTAGTTACCGTTTACCAACCTGAAAATGACCCATTAAAACGATTCTCTGTTTTCTGTTAGTTAGCCAATCTGCTATCCATGCTAATATATTACCCCAACCCCATGAGCGTTTATCTTGTGCAGTAGTGTGTTAAAATTTATCATCAATAATAATCATATAATAACAGTTGGTTACTCCACACTGACATTTAATTTTTTCAATAAATTATTGGTGCCATTGTCCCTTGCATATTTTGTTATATGATTAATGCTGCTCCACAATGCTTTGCTCACAGAGAAACATTGCTGAAACAAAGATGTCCATTTTTTTGTATGTTGGATGTCTCTTCATATGAAGCATTACCATTGTGGTTAGAGAATTAAACAGATAATTATTCCAATATATAACCTTTAACGTGCAGTGATGAAGTAATCATGTTTTACCACAGACCTATATCGACTGGGAACTACTGTGAAAGGAAAACAAGTAGTGATTGTTTTAATTTATTACATTCAAACATGCAGCTGTTCTGAGCGACATGTAAGTGATGTTTTTTTCTGTAAGATGTTATTTGATAAAGATACACATTCTGAAGTAAATAGCAATGAGCCTTTCAGGCTCAGAGTGATCTCTGAACTTATCGGGAACTCACAAAATTAGATTTATTTCCAGAATTGTGACATCTAAGAATGTAATATTCTTGTGCTCTCTGTTAATCAGATTTGGACAGTATTGTGCCTGTCAGAATATACTTCAGTCTGCACCAGATGGGATTCACTGTTCTTTTATATTTTATGCTTTATGAAGAAAGCCTTCTTTTAAAATAATCTTTTGGAAAAAGGAACTGAAACAGACTCCTTGTAAGAATATATTCCCAGTTGACCTGAATTCTAGAGGCTGGAGAAGATCTGCAACGCATTACATGGTCTGGAAGCTAATGCTGACTGGTCACTTGCCAAAAGCTTTATGTAGCTCTGATAAACTTCAAAGTCTGCTATGAACATAAGTGGAACATTGGAAGAGTACAACTATGCACGCATGTGGCAGACGTTAGATTAATATATCCATGTCCATTATTAAATGTCGACATTTTATTTCCATGAGAAAGCAGAATCATTTTCAAGAAAGATGGCCTTTGAATTTGGTCTTCTTGAACTAAAGTAAAGCATACTTGGTTCATCTGTTTGTACATTATTCCCAATTGACAGGATTAAATAACCCAAAAACAGATATTGTAGATATTTGTACCGTATATCACATTGAAAGATTCAGGGCATTGTAGCTACTAATTTTACATGTACCCACTTTCAGGATTCATTCCATTCCTTAAGCAGGTGACTGATTTTTTTTGCAGAATTTTCATATACTGGATGTGGTCATATAAAATTATATGTTTGTTGGAAAAATGCTTTTTCACATTTGAATTCATGACATTTTAGGCTTAATTAATGAGCTTAATCAAATTGTTTACAGATATTAGATAGGTGAATAATTAGCAGATTTTCATTGGCAATAGAGCAATGGAGCAAGTAAAGAGGTGTGAATTGAAAAACTAAAGAGGACATTGTTATTTTACATTTAATAAAAAGAATGTAGGAACTTTCAGTTTAAAAATACGGGCTAAAAGCTGAATAGTAAGAGAACAAATATGTGATATTTGCCTCAACTGAGGGAGTGCTGCACTGTTGGAGGTGGCGTCTTTCAGATGAGACATTGAACTGAGACCCTGTCTACTCTCTCAGTTGGATGTAAAAGATCCCATGGTGCTATTTCGAAGAAGAGCAGGGGAGTTCTCCTCGGCGTCCTGGCCAATATTTATCGCTCAATCAACATCACTAAAGCATATTATTTGGTCATTATCTCAGTGCTGTTTGTGGGATCTTGCTGTGCACAAATTGACAGCCATGTTTCCTACATTACAACAGTGACCACACTCCAAATGTACTTCATTGGCTGTAAAGTGCTTTGATGCGTCCGGTGGTCGTGAAAGGCGTTATATAAATCCAAGTCTTTCTTTCTTAAGAAAAGCTGCTTGGTGTCTCACATTTAAGGGGCCAGACGTCTGTTTTAAGTGGCTGCCAGGGATGCCTGAAAAATAGCCTGACCAATTTTGGGTTTTTCAGCTGTCTTTGGCGCCTTTGACGTGAAAGGCACTATATAAATAAAAGTCGTTCTTTGTTTAAGTGTTAATGAACATAACGTTGGCAGGGCTAGCTATGGAAAATAGTCATATACTGACTACATTGGATGCCTCAGTTCTTAGCATACACTAAAAAATATGAATAAAGTGGGGGAAAGTGGGTCCAAATGCAACCCTCACTATTGGTCAAAAGTCACCTCGGTCTGTTGTCTGTAAGGGTACTAATCTATGTGAGATAAATCTGGACAATCTCAATCTAGTTTCTAGTGGCCATGGGCCCACTGAGCAGAACTGCCCCTAATCGGGCACTAATTGTCAGTACGTAGTTGCTCTCACTCTGAAAGACCACGGGACGACTGCTGCAGGAAATGGACAAATGTTGCACCAGTGCAGTAGGGGTTGCTTTTCTGAAGTTGGTGCTAAGGCACATGATTGCAGTAGAGTAAAGGAGCTTTACTTAGCATCTAACAAAGCTCTACCACAGTGTCAGTTGTGGCTCAGTGGATAGCACACTCGCCTCTGAGTTCATATAAATGCAAGTCTTTCTTTCTTTCTTCTTTCTTACCTGAGCTGCTGCCAACAATGAGTGCCTGAAATGGAAAATATTTAATTGCCCTCCCCAACATCCCTCACCTGATCAGCAAAGAATTCACCAAATAAAAGGTCAAGAAATTAATATGAAAAGGTTGGTTGTGATACTGAGCCATGCAACCCAGTTTTCCAGGTTTAGTTTCCGATCTGTCCTGGGAGCAGTTTTCTCCTCCTTCCTCTAAGCCATGAATAATAACATAGTCCAAGGAAGCAAACATAAGGAAATAAAATAAATGTGCAAAATGCTTTTAATAATAACTTAGCACCTGAATCTAGTAAGAGTTAATATCATTGAGTCCTAAACGGTCCTACTATTGCAAATATGAAAGAATTTTTCTCACCAAGTTTGTTTTAATAGTAGTTTTTACTGTGTTGTCTGATCCTCAATCAATACCGCGGCTAAGTATAAAAATTGTGGAAAATCAGTTTTACACTCAAGAGGAAGACAGTCCTCCCACTGACTTTATTGAAGTGGTCCTACAATGACAAGGAAATTTATCGAAGGGAATAGTCATAAATTAGAAAGGTTGTACTGCTGCTGCAGAATAGGTGCATCATAAATGCTGAAAAGCAGTTTAGAGATACAGTGCACATTTGCAATGAGTTAGGCTGGTCAAAGACTGATTTGGCAGCAGAGTTTGTTCAAAACCAGAGTTAATTCCCTAAAATGAAATCCAGAACCTTGCCGGAAAATGATGTTAAAATGATACTAGTACATAATCAGACATCCGACTGTATGGTATCATATTTGAGAAAGCTGCACCCACGCCATTCCTTCATTTAAAGAAGCGAAATTATTTTTCCTGTATTAATTATGCCATCCTCTTGAATATTGGCCAGAATGGATTTAAGTTAAAACTAAGCTCAATGTGCTCGAACTGGCTGATTTATTGTTTGCCCTCCATTTCACATGCCAATTTTCCACTGTTCTTTTAAGTTCCTGCATGTATCATGACACGCAGGGCCCCTAGGCCTTTGATGATGCTACGCATGAGTCAGCTGCTAGAAGTTGTAGAAGATTGATGAGGATTGGCTAGAAATTCCCTCCCTGTCACTGTGAAAGCACTTCACCACCATTTTGTATGTCCCTCTGACACCAGGCACCCTATCACAGTATGTAAAATCAAACGCATGCCCTATTTCTCCATGGCAGCTAACCCATGCAACATGTTTAACCCTTTATTCCTACCAGCTTATCATTTCACTCCTCCAAACCTTTAGCACTTACATTTGCATCTGCTTGGGAATTTCATCTTTTCTTCTTCCTCCTCTGAAAGAACTTAAGAACATAAGAAATAAGAACAGGAGTAGGCTATACGGCCCCTCGAGCCTGTTCCGCCATTCAATAAGATCATGGCTGATCTGATCATGGACTCAGTTCCACTTCCCTGCCCGCTCCGCAAAACCCCTTATCCCCTTATCATTTAAGAAACTGTCTGTTTCTGTCTTAAATTTATTCAATATCCCAGCTTCCACAGCCCTCTGAGGCAGCGAATTCCACAGATTTACAACCCTCTGAGAGAAGAAATTTCTTCTCATCCCTGTTTTAAATGGGCAGCCCCTTATTCTAAGATCATGCCCTCTAGTTCTAGTCTCCCCCATCAGTGGAAGCATTCTCTCTGCATCCACCTTGTCAAGCCCCCTCATAATCTTATACGTTTCGATAAGATCACCTCTCATTGTTCTGAACTTCAATGAGTAGAGGCCCAACCTACTCAACCTTTCCTCATAAGTCAACCCCCTCATCCCCGGAATAAACCTAATGAACCTTCTCTGAACTGCCTCCAAAGCAAGTATATCCTTTCGTAAATATGGAAACTAAAACTCACCAAAACCTTGAAAGTGCTGACTCTTGCTCGAATGCAGTTCAATGAGTACAGACAGGGCTCCTGTACCTTATTAATCGACCTTTTTTATGTCTATGCCTTGGCAGTGAATTTCAGCTGGCTATTCTACCATGTGGGCTGGGACAATCACAGCCATCAGTGACCCTGTCCTTATCCATGCACACACACACATGTACTTTTTAAAAATGTGTTTATGGGATGTGGGTGTCACTGGCAAGGCCAACATTTATTGCCTATCCCTAATTCCCCATGAGAAGGTGGTGGTGAGCTGCCTTCTTGAACCGCTGCGGTCCATGTTGTGTAGGGACTTCCACAATGCTGTTAGGGAAGGAGTTCTAGGATTTTGACCCAGCGACGATGAAGGAACGGTGATATATTTCCAAGTCAGGATGGTGTGTGACTTGGAGGGGAACTTGCAGGTGTTCCCATCCGTTTTCTGCCCTTGTCCTTCTAGATGGTAGAGGCCAAGGATTGTGGAGGTGCTGTCAAAGAAGCCTTGGCGCATTGCTGCAGTGCATCTTGTAGATGGTACACACTGCAGTCACAATGCGCCAGAGGTGGAGGGAGTGAATATTTAAGGTGATGGATGGGGTGCCAATCAAGCGGGTTGCTTTGTCCTGGATGGTGGCGAACTTCTTGAGTGTTGTTGGAGCTGCACTCATCCAGACAAGTGGAGAGAATTTCATGACACTCCTGACTTGTGCCTTGTAGATGGTGAAAAGGCTTTGGGGAGTCAGGAGGTGAGACACTCACCATAGAATATCCAGCCTCTAACCTGCTCTTGTAGCCACAGTTTTTATGTGGCTGGTACAGTTAAGTTTCTGGTCAATGGTGACCACCACGTTGTTGATGGTGGGGGATTCAATGATGGTAATGCCATTGAATGTCAAGCTACATTCAACTCTCTTTTGGTGGAAATAGTCACTGCCTAGCCATGGTGTGGCGCAAATGTTACTTGCCACTTGTAATGTATGCACCTGTGAGTATGCTCACATGTTTGGAGAGCTGTTGTATTGTGAGTGGCTTAGCCAGTCACGTGACATTCACAAAATTCAACAAAATCCCAGTCAGTTGGTTTCTGGTCATCCACGATGAGGTATGCAGTTGTGAGCATAGTGGATCAACTGGTAATGTTTATTATGATTGTTAAACCTTTGTTATTAAACCAATTCATTCTTAATAGCAACGTGTTGCTATGAATTCTTAAGCAAATAACCCATGAAGCAAATATATTACATCACTTATCAGCCCAAGCCTGTTTGTCGTCCAGGTCCTGCTGCGTCCAAGTGGAGGGATGGGAGTCAATTGATAGCAATTAGGAATGGGAATCGTGGCTCATTTTTGTACCCCCTCACTAGCCCAGGAGTACTGAAACCAACGTGGCATCCGTACCACCACTTTCACTGAGATCAGGTAACAGCATAGACCAGGGATTATCCACCAGTTGATGCATTTATTCACTGAGTCACTGGGGAGCTTTAAGATCAGGATGATAAAGGATTATCGAAGTATCAGATTATACAGTTTTATAGTGCAATAAACTTCACTTTAGGCTAACCTTGCTCAGGTAAAGAAATGAAAAGAAATGTATATCCCACCTTATTATATTTCTCTGTAACACCTCAAATTATTTACATTTAATGAATTATTTTGAAATGTAGTGATTTATAAGGAAACATTGAAGTTGTTTCGTGCATAGAAAATTCCACATACATTGGTGAGATGAATAACCAATTAAACAGCTTTTGATTGAGGGAATTCCCTGATCTTTAAGTATTGCCATGAAATCTCTAACGTCTGCTTGAATAGTCAGACAGGGTCTCACTTTAACATCTCACCTAAAAGGCAGTATTTCCACCAATAAGCACTCTCTCAGTGCTGCTCTACACTGCACAGTAGGTTACATGTTCAATTCCTGGAGTGGTGTTTGAACCCAAAACCTCTTGGTTTAGGGCCAAGATTGATACCAACTGAGCCAAGCTACCAGCCTTCATATGTGAGCCTAGATAGTGAGTGTCAGCATACAGTGCAACCATTGGAAGTCAATCCTTTCCTCATCTGACATGCATAAGAACATAAGAAATAGGAACAGGAGTAGGCCATTTGGCCCCTCGAGCCTGCTCCTCCATTTAATAAGATCATGGCTGATCTGATCATGGGCTCAGCTCCACTTTCCTGCCCGCTCCCCATAACCCTTTATTCCTTTATCGCTCAGAAATCTGTCTATCTCCGCCTTAAATATATTCAATGACCCAGCCTCCACAGCTCTCTGGGGCAGAGAATGCCATAGATTTACAACCCTCTGAGAGTAGAAATTCCTCCTTATCTCAGTTTTAAATGGGCGGCTCCTTATTCTGAGACTATGTCCCCTAGTTTTAGATTCCCCTATGAGTGGAAATATCCTCTCTGCATCCACCTTGTTGAGCCCCCTCATTATTTTATACGTTTCGATAAGATCACCTCTCATTCTTCTGAACTCCAATAAGTATAGACCCAACCTACTCAACCTATCTTCATAAATCAACCCGCTCATCTCTGGAATCAACCTAGTGAACCTTCTCTGAACAGTCTCCAATGCAAGTATATCCTTCCTTAAATACGGAGAACAAAACTGCACTACTAGGTGTGGCCTCACCAATTCCCTGTACAGTTATAGCAGGACTTCTCTGCTTTTATACTCTATCCCCCTTGCAATAAAGGCCAACATTCCATTTGCCTTCCTGATTACTTGCTGTATCTGCATACTAACTTTTTGTGTTTCATGCACAAGGACCCCCCCAGGTCCCTCTGTACAGCAGCACTTTGTAATTTTTCTCCATTTAAATTATAATTTGCTTTTCTATTTTTTCTGCCTCACATTTTCCCACATTATACTCCATCTGCCAATTTTTTGCCCACTCACTTAAACTGTCTATATCCCATTGCAGATTTGTTGTGTCTTCCTCACAATTTGCTTTCCCACCCATCTTTGTATCATCAGCAAACTTGGCTACATTACACTCGGTCCCTTCATCCAAGTCATTCATATAGTATACAAACACACTGTTCCAGCAGGCATCACTGGAGAGTGATTAGGAGCAGGAACTTTGGTTGAGTTTTTACCCTCCCTGATCCAGGGGCCTGAGGCTAATTGTGGTGGTTTCTCTTTCAGAATTTTATTAAAAATTAAGCGTTGAGCTGCCGTCAGTCATCCATGTAAACATTGCTCTGCGTCCTGATCATGATATGATTTTACAGTTGATAATTATGCACCATTACTGCAGACAACCTACAGTTGATTGCTGTGAAATTCTATGCTCAGTATGCATTACCTTACAGCATAAACAATTTATCTGTCTGCTCTGAACCATTGCGTGCACTATCACCTATTGCACTGCATGTCTCTTGCATTCCTCTTGTGCTAATACCCATGTAAGTGGACACGTTGGGGTGTGATGTGTGAAAATGGTAAATAGCGAATAAACTGGCAAGTGCTTTTGCTTTTTGTTGTTACTGTGAATGAATGCTAGTTTATATCTACAAGATGCCCTTTTTTCACATGGGCTCTCATTTATTATAATATCCAAATAAACCAGAGCTGCTGCTTCAATGCAATCGCATTCCAATCAAACCAGGTGAAGTACCATAGCAAAGCTGCTGCATGCTATAAAATACAGCATCATTGTCATTATTTTGACACATATACAGAGTGCTTTGCAAAAGTTCTTGCCCATGACAACCAGATAGGACAAGAGATTGATAATGAGATATACTGAAGCTGTTTAAACATGCTGGTTCATCCATGTTGCATTGCAAATACTGCACTAACCCAATTTTATTGAACAATTATTCTTGGAAAAAAAGGGATTTTCTTTCTATTGAGCCAACTATGTGCCAGTTTTTGCCAAAGGCTTGTCAGTAATCTTGCCTTTGATTCATGTATGATCAGCTTACTGTCATAATACTGACAGTTATTATAAAAGATGTCCTGTTGAGAGACTGGAAGAAGGGAGATTTTGAAGGAGCAAAACATTACAGCATGCAATAATGTTTTTGCAGGCACTGTATGGTGCAAAAACAAGATTTCATCCATGAGTGAGGAAGGCTAAACAACGTTAGTTTACTTCATGTTATGTGCTACATTGTTGTGAGTGTCCATCAGGCTTTGCTAGAACAGCTCTTCCTTTTTGACAATGAGAACAGAATTTCCACGACTGGCGTGTATGTGTGCATGTATGTATATGTGTGTGCATGTGAGTGTGTGTGTGTGTGTGTGTGTGTGTGTGTGTGTGTGCATATGTATGTGTAAGATGGGAATGAAAACTGCCATTCTGAATGGAATGGACACCATACTGTGTATGTTAAACAGATCAATAGCCTTGCAGAGGAAATACTTGCAAGTCAGAAAGTGTACAGCACCTTTAAACAGTTTTTAAAGACAGACATTACCTATGGAGATTGGTCTACATTTGGCTCGAAATGCCTGTTGGCTGAGCTGCTCCATTGGTAACCTCAGTATGGAGTTCCGTGAAAAGTCAGGATGCTCCAAATTAAATTCCCTCCCTAAACTTCTCCATCTCGCCACCTCTCTCCTCCTTTAAGGCACTCCTTAAAACCTACCTTCTTGACCAAGCTTTTGGTAACCTGCCCTAATATAACTTACGTGGCTGGGTGTCAAATTTTGTTTGATAACACACCTATAGAATGCCTTGGGAAGCTTTACTATGTTAAAGGCGCTATATAAATATAAGTTGTTGTTGTAATGAGTGCAAGGATCTTGTTTATCTTAAAGTTTGAGGCCATCACTCAGCTGTCCTAACTGCTTCATTCCCAGCTGCTTCATTTACTGTCCTAGACGCTCGCAACCCCCATAAAATTCCCCGAACCCAAATTATTCTGCAATTGCTTCCCCATCTTCCCCCAGGCCCCACTAACATTACCTTTTCCATGACCCCTTGTGCCCTTGACTCCCTCCCAACCAGCTCATAGCACAACAACCTTTCTCCCCGTACTGCTCACTCATGCCATCAATGTCTCCTGAGGCTCTGTCTTCCACATTTCAAGACTGCCTTATTACCTCACTTCTCAAAAATCCACCCTGATCCCTACACACTATTACTGTTCTATTTCCAACCTCTGTACACTCTCTAAAGTCCGTACATCATTGCTACCCAGCTGCATGCCCATCACTCCCAGGGCTTTCTCTTTAAATCCCTTCAATATAGTTTTTGTCCTGCCACAATGCTGAGATGATCTGGTCAAATTAATCAATGATATCCTATCTGATTGCAATCACTTGTATTAGTCCTCCTCATCCTCATCAATCTTTGCAACATTGCACACATTTGATCACTCTAACCTCCTCTTCTATGTTTCCTGTATGATCCACCTCTGTGGGACTAGCCTCGATTGATTCCACTCTTACTTGTTCAAGTCCTCTAACGGCTTCTCCTCCTGCTCATACACATTATAATGGATGTGCTCCAAGGCTCCATCTTTGGCCCCCTTCTTTTACTTGTTTACATGCTGTCCCTTGACATTATTCATATTTAGTTTTCAAATATATGCTGATGGCACTCAGTTCTAACTTTTTGGCACGACCCTTGACTCCTCAACTACGACTGTCTAACTGTTTAGTTTGATTGCATGACCAAGATCCTCCTTCAACTCAACATAAGCAAGGCTAAAGCCATTTTGTTTGGTTCCCACCTAAAACTCCGCGGGCTAGATTTTACATTTTGCGAAGATTCCCCAAAAATGGGTGGTATTTACGGCGTGGGCGGTAAAAATGGATTTTCAGATCGCCGGCTTGTCGCCCATTCTCAAAGCCCCTAGTCTCCATTTTAAAAATTGGTGCGATCTGAAATGGGCAGTAGCGTTAAATCTCGCTGACCTTCTGCTGTAAAGTGTGGCCGTCCTTAGCAATGGCATGGCAACGCTCGTTTCCCATGATTCAGGAGGTTAGGGGTCATCATTACATGCGCAGAAGAGGAGACAGAGAGCGAAGGAGTAGAGAGGGACTGAAAGCGTGTGTGGGTGTGGTGTGTGCTTGTTTGGCTGTTGTGGGAGGCACGAGGAAGATACACCAGCAGCAAAAAGCCGACTAAGCACCAAGAACATAGTTGGCACTGAGTTTTTGTCCAACAAATAATATATAATATGGAAGGGGTGGAGGAGGCCCTGGAGCTGATAGACAGGAACACTGGTGGCAGAGGGCTCCCAGTGGTCCTGGAATGCGACACTGCAACCCAAGGTGCCGCACCTCCAGTGCCAACGGCACATGAGAGCCAGCAGCAACATCGGGACCGTCCTCTCCCGTATCTGTCATCTGTCCAAGCAGTGGTTCGGCCGTCATTACACCCCGCCCAATGAAGCAGTGCCTGAGGAACTCCTCAGTCAGGCGGCTTGGAATCAGGAGGGGAAGGGGAAGGGGTAGAGGTGGGGATGAGAAGCAGGGGGTTGGGGGGGAGAAGGTTGTTTTTTACAGATATACTTATGATTTCAGACAAATGTTCAGTTTAAATGTTTTTTATTTAACATAACCTTGATGCGCATTGGCTCAGATAGCTGCACCGTTACACACTGTTGATTCCTTAACATCAAAGGGTATAATTGCACTTATCTTCAATCAACTTAAACTTTAACTGTCACCAAGGTGATGCCCGCCATTGATGTATGACCTGCACATCCAGCAATGTGTCAGCCATGTAAATACCACCAACGTTCTTTCAGGCAAAGCGCTCATTTATGAGCTCCTGACGTAAAAGTCTTGCAGCTATGGGCCCTTTCATGCGGTTTACAGCGGGGCGGGGGCATGGCTTCAACATCAGCCTGATTGTGTGGCCCAAGGTCAGTGTCTACCTCCTCGTCCTCCTCTTCCTCTCTCTGGTGAGGTGGACCGTCACACTCTTCTGGCAATTCTTGTCCCCTCCTGATAGCCAAGTTGTGCAGCATGGAGCACACCACCACAAATTGAGCTACCTGCTCAGGATGGTATTGGAGCTCGCTTCCTGAGTAGTTCAGGCATCTAAAGTGCTGCTTAAGCACTCCAATGGTTTTCTCCACGATATTGCGAGTGGCTCTGTGGCTCTCGTTGTATCGCTTCTCGGATTCGGTGTGGGTGTCATGCAGGGGGGGGTCATCAGCCAGGAGGCGAGGCCATATCCTTTGTCACCAAGCATCCAGCATTGACCTTGTGGCTGATTGTTAAATAAGTCAGATACAGTGCTCTCACGTAGGATGTGAGCACCATGGATGCTGCCCGAAAATTTAGCATTCACTGCCATAATAATTTGCTAGTGGTCGACAACGAGTTGCACATTCAGGGAGTGGAATCACTTGCAGTTCCTGAAAACCTTTGCATTCTGAAAAGGTGTCCACATCGCAAAGTGCGTACAGTCTTTTGCTCCCTGCACCTTGGGAAAGTTAACAATTCGGTAGAATCCTGGAGCTCTCTCGGTCTGAGCCTCACTGGTCATCGGGAAGTTGATCAAGTCCCTCCTGCATGCGTACAGAGCTTTAGTGACCTGTCAAATGCAGCAATGTGTGGCATACTGAGACATACCACAAATGTCGCCAGCTGAGGCCTGAAAAGAACCCGACGCATAGAACGACAGTGCCACGGTGACTTTGACCTCAACGGACAGTGCAGTCCTGATGGCGCTGGCAGACTGCAAATCTCCCCTTATGAGCTGGCGTATCTCACTGATAACCTCTTTGTGGAAGCGCAGTCTCCGAAAGCAGGTGGTGTCGGGCAAGTTGAGGTAAGACTGCTTCTCCCTGTACTTGCGGAGGGTGTAACGTCTGGTCCCCCTCATCAGTCTGTCACGATTTACATTGGGCATATGATGCTGTCGAGCATACCTTCTGCCATCTCAAGTCTGCAGCATGTAATTGGTCATCAAGAGAGGGTGAGAAAGGACAGGCCTCATTCCAATAGCTATCTGTTTTCCACCGATCGGTCACAGAGAATGTATGTCCCAACGAAGAAACCTATTAAATTCAATCTTCCACAGTATGATAAAGATGTTTGTTCAGATGTTCACATCACCTCCAAAGACCTCCAGAGTGCATCCCCCGCGGTTGAAGCCTTTTAAATGATGCGACATGTGATTTAGAACATGGCGTCCATACTATTATGAGTAGTTCTGGTTAGTTCCACTTTTTCCCCTCGTTTTTTGGGCGAGTGATATTGTGGGTGAGATGTGTGCGAGGTGATGAAAGTGACGCTGGGTGATCTTCTGGGCGTTAGTTTCGGCAAATGTGATCTTTACGACAAAATAAAGTGTATTGTCGGTATTATTGAATCTCAGCATTAATTACACGCGGAAAGTAACGCTGGGCGATATTATGGGCGTTGGTCTCACCCATTCTGATGATTCTGCCCAAAAAAAGTGAGTGGGCAGTATTATTTTTTCCCAGCGTTACACACATGGGGAAAGTAACGCTTGACGATAAGTGTCTGAAAAATGGGCGTCAGTTTCCATTTTGTGGCTAAATGGGCGATATCTTGGCGTTAAACCTCATTTCAGCGGTAAAATGGATGTTAAGTGGGCGTTATGCATGAAAAAAAAGTGTAAAATCTAGCCCCACATCTTATTCCCCCATTCCACCCTCTCCTAGGCAGTTCATCAAGACTGAGCCCATCAGTGTGTCATTTGGCACCCTGTTTGACCCTGAGCTGAGCTTGAAAACCCACATCCTAGTCACCACCAACACCACCTATTGACACTTCCACAACATCACCAATCTTTGCCTCCATGTTTCCTCCACTTACCGATATGCTTGTTGCCTCAGGACTCCATTACTCCAATGCACTCCTTGCTGACCTCCTGAGTTCTGTCCTTCATAAACTGCCACTTGACCAAAACTCTGCACTAAGTCCCATTCCTCTGTAAACCCTGCCTTCACCAAACTTCTTTTGTTCCGCTCCTCCATTGCTTCAATTTCAAAATCTTTGTGTTCAACTATGTCTATCCTTATCTTCAACCCCTCCCTATCTCTGCAAACTTCTTCAACTCTGTGGGTTGGTTTTCGGCTTTTGTGATTTCAGGGTGGTAATGGCAGTGGGGTGGTCCTGATACTGCCTGGAAAAAGTTTGCGCCCTCGTCTGCAAATTTTGGCAAAACATGAGGTTCCCTGATTGGGGGGGAAAAATCAGGCATTACACAAGGGAGTTTTTGCATCCCAGCCAAAAATCATGGGGTTAAATAAGTCAGAATAATGTGCAGGTCAAGGTTGTGCAGATGCACTGATTTTTGTTGAATACACTTGTAAATAATTTCTTTCATTTAATGCACTTCATTGTTGTTCAGTGCCCTACAACATAATGTTGTCTATTGTATGGTTTTCTTTTGGTGGGGGAAATGTTTGTTACATTGTTGCAGTAAAATTTATGATTCATCCTTTGCCATTGGTGTCTTGTGTATCATTCCAACATTTGCCGGAGGTGTCCCTTTATAGGGGCACACAGCGTGTCCAGTATTAGCTCCATCCCTCAGTTTCCTCCATTTAGAACTGGTCCATTATGAGCTGGCGACGTGCGACTCTTGGTCCAGCAGCATGTCCTCGCTGCCTTCCCCGTGGATGGTGTGACTATCCAATGGGGGCCTCGCCAGGTTCCTCTTTGTTGTCTTCCTCCTCCTGAGGTGGGTCTGCAATCCCTACTGGCAATGCCTGTCCCTTTATGATCGCCAAGTTGTGCAAGATGCAGCACACCACAATGAACTCGGAAACATGTTGATGGGAGTATTGAAGGCCACCTCTAGTGCGGTCCAGGCATCGGTCTGCCTGTAGGAGATGGCATATCTCTGTCAGGATTTCCTTTCGGAATCGCAGCCTTCTCAAGACACTGCTCCTCAGAGAGCTGGAGATATGATCGTTGGTGCCTGTAAACCTGTGGGGGGTAAACCCTCCTTCCCAGACATCTTCAGCCTCTCCTCATCTGTGGCTTGACATGGCCAAGAGTCCTTCCTCTAGCTTGATACCGCCTGGCAATAGCATGCAGCATGATATGCTGGCAAATTAGTAATGCCCCCATTAAATTCTCTCGTTAACATTTTGTAAGGACAATGTAATGGCAAATAAAACTGCCACTTTCAAGTCGGAGCTTCGTGCTGTGCCCAACCATTGCAGTCAATATGACCTGCTATATAGGATCCTCCTCCCTCCATTTAAATACGCCGCCAATACTGCCTGCTGCACCTTGGGAACGCCTTTTAGACATTTCCTGGGGCAGGCGTTTAATGAGGCGTTAAGGCCTAATTTTGCATCTGGGGTGCTAGCGGAGTATTGTACAATGATTGACGTCATGATCTCAGTCAAACTGGGGAGCTGGGCAGCAAGTTTTTGTGCAGCTGCAAACCATGAGCCAAATTTGTTGGCCGTTCGGTAAAAGCTGGATGCTTGCTATATCACCTAGAAACATCCTGTACCGCCCCTCCAGGACACTAACAGAGGCGCAAGCGAGTCAAAAATCCAGCCCCATGTTCCTCTGCTCTCCTAACTCTCTTTTATGTCCCCCACCCCATCTCCATTTCACCTTCAGTTACAGAGCCTTTAGCCATCTCTGCCACACAGTCTGGAACAGTCTTGATAAACTGTACTATTAATACCACCTTCCTTCAAAGTCTTCTCAAACCTCTTCAGTCACCACCACTAAACATTCTCCCACCGTGGCTTAGTATCAAGTTATTTTGTATTTATGAAATGCTTTGGGATGTTTTATTATGTTCACACCATTATATAAATCCAGGTTGTTGATGCTGAGGGGATATAACAAAGACACGTCACTCCTTGTAACCAGAAAAGATCTTTCACTTATAACTCAAGCATAATTTCCAGTCTGTTTATTAGCAGTGGCTGCAAAAAACTTACTAACACTTCCAGAACATCATAGGGTAGACATTTCCATACTCAGAAGTTTACTGATAGAAAATCTAGACCAGCGCAAATCAGCCACCACCACAACGAAACCATCAGCAATCGTATGAGTGAAATGAATGTTGTGGACATAAATAAATAGATTAACTGAAATAGGAGAAAAGTAACTAACTGTGTACTTTATAGCAACTTCCAAAATGGTGTCCCAAACCAGCATGAACCAGAATGTTTACAGAAACTGTAAATAGCTCCCGCAGGGTCCTAATGTCCGTCCTGTGAGAATTCATACAACAAACAGAGTATGAACACAACACCTTCTGAAAACACAGTCTATGAACAGACAAAGTCCTTGTAGGGTGGTTGTTTTTCACTCTACTCTCATTTTTAGACCTCGGAACTTATAGTGGGAAAGGACAACATGTGACACAAAATTTAAGCTTAACCCAGTGTCAGTTTTATTACGCACAAAAAACGACGAAAACTACAGGACGAGATTTTTGAGAGAAATCGACTGAAAACATACAATCACCCTTCCTGGCTGTAGCTATTGTAGGTTCGTGATCATTGGTTCCGTGACCGGTTGATTCTTCTCCTGGCCATTCTCTGCAGTGCTGTTCCTTTCATGTACGTTCCATACTACATGTCTGTAATGTCTGTAAGCTTGCAATGTTTGTAGCTCCATACTGTGGATGTGGTTGTATTGTGTACTGCAACTGCAGAGTTAATAATAAACAGAACCAGGCTGTTCCGGAGGCTTCCGACAGAGCTGCCTGCCATGTTAGCAGCTGTGTGTGCTGTGCTCTGTGAATATATCACATTTGGCGATGAGATGGGATTTTTCAGATGATTTAAAGCTTAAATTTTGTTGGGGAAGGATTCAGCCAGCTGACAGAGAGACTTTGGAAGTTTCTGTCTTTGGAAAAAAGCTACAAAATCCAAGGTAAAATACAGCACACGATGTGAACAGCTAGAGATTAAAATAGCAGGTGTAATTGGACATTTGGGGGAATATAGATACGACCGGGAACGTTTTAAAGCGCATGTGGATCGGCTAGAAATGTATTTCACTGCAAATAACATAATCAAAGTTCCAGACAATGCAGTCCAGAATCGGGCTGTGTTGGAACGTAAGAAAGTGATCTTCTTATCGGAGGCGGGTCCCGCATTGTATGCAACCCTTGTAAATCTGCTTGTGCCTGACGAGCCAAAGGACACAATGTTTAAAGACATTTTAACGAAGCTGGAGCAGCACTATAACCCCAAACCGTTAGAAATTGCTGAAAGCTATAATTTTGGGATTCGGAATCAAAAGGCTGATGAAAGTATCAGTGATCACATCATAGCATTAAAAAAGCTATCGATGCACTGTAATTTTGGAAACTTTCAAAACCGAGCATTACAGGATCGTTTTGTTTGTGGGGTGAAAAATGATGCGATCAGAAGGAAGTTATTGACGACGGATAACTTGACTTTTGAGATTGCTTGTCAGACAGCGAGGTCGATGGGCATGGCTGAATAATATTCCCGAGAATTAAATAATAATTACGGTCGTCAGTCAATGGAGGTAAATCACCTGCAGGTTCAAAGTAAAAGATGGTGGGGCCCCAAAGTCTCAGATACTGGAAATTCTAACAGAGCATCGAAGTCATGCTATAGGTGCCTGGGACAACACATTGCTCAAAGTTGTTCATACGTGAAGGCAGAGTGTTTCTTCTGCAGAAAGACTGGGCATCTTGCGAAGGCATGCCGATTGAAGGGTAAACCAACTTTTGAAGCTATGAGTCCAGCGTTCAAAGCTATGAGTAGAAATCCCAAGAGACGACATAGCATGGAAGAACAACAACAGGACGAGGAGATGTTAGAGTTACACATCATCAGGAGCACGAGGTTAACGGACAGCGATTTGGAAAGCATCAAAATCCACATAAATGTTGCAGGATTCAAGATACCAATGGAAATTGACACGGGTGCATCCGTGAGTGTAGTACCGGAGTCGCTGTACCTCAACAAATTGCATGATTTCCAACTGCAGAAAGCCAAGATAGAGTTGAGAGGCTACTCGGGAGAGAAAATTCCTGTGGTAGGTCGTATCACCATACCTGTGAAATATAAAGATCAATTTCAGAACTTGCCTCTAATAGTAGTGAAAGGAGACAAGTCTGCCTTACTAGGAAGAAATTGGTTGAGCTCACTGAAGCTGGATTGGAGTAAGATTTTCTGTGTGGAAGCGAGATTTTCATCAACGGATGAGGTTATCAAGAAGTATCCGAAGGTGTTCTGCAAAATGGGGAGTCCGATCCAAGGCTTCAAGGCAAGTGTCAGGGTACAGAAGGACGCTAGATCGGTTTACTACAAGCCACATTCCGTACCATATGCAATCAAGGAGAAAGTGGAGCAAGAACTCAAAAGACTAGAGACTGAGAACATTATTTGTAAGATAGATCGATGTAATTGGGTTACACCCATTGTTGTTGTACCTAAGTCTGATGGTAAGGTAAGATTGTGTGGTGATTATAAAGTAACCGTAAACCAGGTTCGAGAGGGTAATGTCCCCAATACATTGCCGAATATAGAAGATTTGTTCACAACACTGATAGGTGATCAGATCTTCTCAAAACTGGATCTTACAAATGCCTACTTACAGCTTGAACTAGATGATGAGTCCAAGTCATGTTTGACTATAAATAGTCATCTAGGCATACCTTAATTTAATAGGCTACCGTTTGGAGTGTCTTCCGCCCCTGCCATATTCCAAGGGGTGATGAACCAGAATTTGCAAGGTATTGAAGGGGTAGTATGTTATTTAGATGACATACCAATTTCAGCACCAAATAGGCAAATTCATAATAACATTTTGAATGAAGTCCTCAAACGGCTAGAGAAGCGCACAGAGTACGAGTGTCTGCTCATAAGTGTGAGTTATTTAAAAACTCAGTGGAGTACTTAGGGTACAAAGTAGACAAAGATGGTTTACATTCGACCAAGGAAAAACTGGATGCAATCAGAAATGCACCCACTCCCAGGAATGTCACTGAACTTCGTTCATTCTTGGGTCTTTTGAACTATTATGGGAAGTTCCTACCAAATTTGGCTACAGTATTACATCCACTGAATGAACTGTTGAAAAAACAGGTCCATTGGAAGTGGTCAAAAGAATGCAATACAGCATTCAAGGAGTGTAAAAGCAAATTAGTAGAGAGCACCATGTTAGTTCACTATGACATATCTAAGGAGATTAAGCTAGCACGTGATGCCTCTCCGTATGGAGTTGGGGCAGTGATCTCTCTAATGTATCACGTAGTGGAGAGGAGAGACCAATTGCTTTTGCTTCACGCACTCTCACTGCCAGTGAGAGTAATTATGCGCAAATTGAAAGGGAAGCTTTGGCATTAATTTTTGGGGTCAAGAAATTTCACAAATACTTGTATGGTCGTAAGTTTACCATAAGCCCCTAACAGCAATCCTCCATCCAAAGTCCCCAGTTCCAACATTAGCTGCAGCCCGAATGCAGAGATAGGCTTTGATTTTGTCGGCATATACATATGATATTGAATACAGACAATCAGCTGATCACAGTAATGCTGATGCAATGTCAAGATTGCCTTCCCCATCACAAGTTACACCCGATAGGGAAGAAGTGTTTTATTTTTTATACATTGATGAACTGCCAGTCACAGCTGAAGAGATTGGTAGAGCAACCAAACGTGACCCAGTGATGTCAAAGGTGTATGAGTATATTGCAAATGGATGGCAAAACCAGGTAACAGATAAAGATACACATCCATTCTTCATTCATAGGAATGAATTATCAGTCGATAAAGATTGTATCATGTGGGTTGCAAGAGTGGTTATACCAAATAAATTCAGGTCCAAATTATTAGGAGACCTCCATGACCAGCACCTGGGAATGTGTGTGATTAAGAGTTTTGCACGCAGTTATTTATGGTGGCCAGGTCTTGATAAAGATATAGAGTACATCGTGAGTCAGTGTACGACATGTCAATCGGTAAGCAAGCAACCACCATCAGTACCATTACAGCCATGGAAATTGCCTCCCAGGGTGTGGCAAAGGCTACATATTGATGTTGCTGAGTTAGAAGGACAACAATTGTTCATTGTGATTGATAGCCATTCGAAGTGGGTTTTTCCAATGTGGAAAATAACAAGTAAAACATTGGACATTTTACGAAAATTATTTTCTTCATTTAGCCTCCCTGAAGAAATTGTTTTGGATAATGGACCACAATTTCGTTCAGAAGAATTTGCACAATCCACGAGCAAAAATGGTGTGAAACATGCCAAGGTTCCACCATACCATCCTGCTTCGAATGGTGCAGCAGAGTGCACTGTACAAATTGTAAAACGTGCCCTCATAAAACAAATGTTAGATCCAAATCCAAGGAAACGACAGTTGTCATTGGATCACAAATCGGCTAATTTTTTGATTACATATCGAAATACTCCTCATACAACTACTGGTAGTACACCAGCAGAGTTGTTTCTCAAACGACAGCCATGAACCAGATTCTCATTGTTAAAAGCAAATTTGGCACAGTCCGTAGAAGAGACACAATTAAGACAGAAAGAGAATCATGATAGAGGTAGAGTAAAAGAGAGAAGTGTGAAATTAAACCAGAAGGTGAGAGTGAAGAACCATCACCATAAATGGTTAACGTGGTTACCAGGAAGAGTGGTGAAGATATGTGGTCCTCGCACATATTTGGTAAAGATGTTTGATAATGGACAGGTTAGGTTTGTTCATATTGATCATATTTTGCCTACAGACATGGAAGGAGTTGAAGGTGGGAATGATTCAATTATTTCTGACTCATCAGATAGTTTTGGTACACGAGTAGCAAATCCTAAATCCAATGTACTGGAAACAAATCCAGGAGAGAATCAGAATGAAAGTCTGAGTCCGAGTCAGGAAAACAAAGAGCCTGAAGTTAGAGTGAGTTCAAATGAAAATCAAGAAAATTCCGTGGAGGAAAACGTTCCTCAGGATGAGCCTCGAATGAGTGTGAAATCGACACCATGTTTGGAAGGTTCTGTTCGAGAGTGAAGGTATCCTCTTCGAAACAGAAAACAAGTGGTAAAGTTAAATTTGTAAATATGGGAAAAAAAGTCTATATCCTGTGTTATGTTTAAAAATGAAAGTTATGTATGATGTTTGTTGTAATAACTTCTTCATTAAGGAGGGAGAAGTGTAATGCCTGTAAGCTTGCAATATTTGTAGCCCCACACTGTGGGTGTGGATGTATTTTGTACTGCAACTGCAGAGTTAATAATAAACAGAACCAGGCAGATTCTGGAGGCTTCTGAGAGAGCTGCCTGCCATGTTAAGAGCTGTGTGTGCCGTGTTCTGTGAATATATCACAATGTTCTTTCGTCTATTCATTCTTTCGACCTGTGTCCATCTGTACACACGTACTTCGACTTCTTCTGTGTGCTTCTTCTTCCGTCTGTTCCTGTCCTTCTTCCATCTTCTGCTGAGCTGCTTCTAGCTCGCATATTTCTATCCAGATTTTGTTTGATCTCCCGCCACTGCGGTTTCTGATAAAGTGTTTGCATCGATGCATTGTTTTGTGGTCCCCTTGGTTGATTGACTGCAATAATGGACTCATTTGTTTTCCCATTTGCACACTGAGCCTGCAAGGCTCAAGTTGATTTCTGATCTTAACACCTTGTCCCCCAAAAAATGTGCACCCGGTGTGGTTCCTTTGTTGTCTGGTCTTTTTACAAACTTGGTGTCTCCAGTGAGTTTGTTTTTCCCCACCCTGGTCAAACAAGTTCAGGACCTCATGTAACAACTCCATTGTTGTTATGCATGAAGTCAGTTTTGGTTCCTCACTTACAGAATGTCCTCAATTGTCCAGCTTAATTCCAAAAGCTTGTATTAAATTCCAAAAGCTTGGATTAATCAATTTTTAGTTCATGGTCTCCTTCTGTGCTTTTCTGAAGATTAGTAACCTTACACTCCCTCCTTTAATGTCTCAATTAATATAAGACTAGAGACATTACTTGTGGATTTCTTCTTTTTACATAAGCTCTTTTTGGGTGTATTGCAGTCTCGGTCAAAAACTCCAGATTACATTCCTTTTTTACAACAAAAAACACTACTTTTCCCGACAAACCAATGCCCTTTACAACAAAAATGTTCGGCCTTGATCTGATTTCAGTTTTGTAAACAAACACCTTTGGCTTTGGTTCATCTTAACAGCCCTTCAAGATTCCCTTCCTTCGTTTTCTGTTTTAACTTACAGGATAAGATAAAAGAGTACACCACTATCACCCACTGTACAATGACTGGTGCATGTGACACGATTCGAACCCAGGGGGAATCTCAATATTGAATCCCAAATCCCATTGTGGAGGGGCCATCATTACCTCGATTTCCTCCCTTACTTTTTCATTTGTTTGATGTAATGTGTAATAGTGTTTGTGGGATAGCTCGATGTCCTTTAATAACTTGGTCAAATGTTTGGGTAACGGCAGGATATCGTATCCAAAACGCTATGTGTATTCCTGGAGGTTCAGTATAGTACCGTTGACTGTGATACTTATGTGTTTGTGGTCTGAGATAGGAATTATTCTTTCTTGTGCTATGAGTGTCTCTACCTGGGGTATGAAACAAAAGGTGGAATCTGTCACTGGACACCAAGTGTCCTGGTGTACTCTGTACCGACTTTCGCTGGTGGTGACACAGTATGTCCCGTTTCCCTTGTACCCAACCTGTGGCGGAACATGGTCATGAAGCGTCACTTCTATGATACAGCTTATAGGCTGCCCGTCCTCATACTTGAACCCACATACCGGCCGGTCAAAAGGATTCAGATGATAGGGGCACAATATCATATGTGTACCTCCTCTCTGGCATTCCTCCAGACTAGCACCGGTTATTGAGTCTCCCAATTTTATCACATACTACGGGGTTTTATGTACCCCGTTCTGAATTACCCCAGTGGTTTCCACCCGGTATACTGGTACAGGTCATTGTGACTGATCCAACACTGGTATTCGAAGCACTATCCCCATTATGGATTGTTTACTTTGACCACAGTTGACCGGGACTGGATATGCTTCGTAGGCTGACCGTAGCTGGCATGAATTCAGGAGGTTCTTATAGCTACTCAATGCCTTTAGATGCTTGTTACTGACCCTTGACAGTACGTGGCCTTGTTTTAAATCCTCTAAATTACTGCATCCTTCTTTTAACAACCACGCTCCGTACATGACACACACATCATTCTGAGCAGCTTGATCTGACGCGTTTCTACCCTCCTTGATTAAAGCATTGATGGTCTGAGCATGTGTTTCCACCTCAGCTACCATCTCCTTCAAATGGATTGTCATTGCCTGATCATCCTGTAATTCGTCACCCTCTATGTCACTACCCTCCTCCAGTATCTTCTTTAACTGGTCCCTTAAGGTATTCACTTGGACTTGTAACTGCACGTTGTCTACACTATTTACCAGTGATGTCCCAGTATTTAATGCTTTAGCTACATCACTCATTAGCCCCCTTTTCCATCTCGGTTTGTACGCTTCCCCCTGACTCTCGTCCCCGTAATTCTTTTGATAGAATTGTTTAAACATTTCCCTCAACAGTTTTTCGTATAGCTTTTCCATTTCTGGCGGGCACCACCGGGGTAATTGTAATTCTGTTAAATTTAGAATAACTGATGCTACTTCATAATATACAGAATGATACAACATTTTCCCTGTTGGGATTAATGCAAACCCGTTCTTAGGTCTGGGTGTTAGGACAGGACATGGAATTTCTTGGTTTGGAATCTCCAGCATTTTAGGGAGAGGTTTTAATTTGCTTGCGATCAGTTTGGTTGCATTGACTGTTTTTGGAGGGTTCAAGGTCACACAGGAATCAAAACCCTGCGTCCAATTAATTCCTGACCCAGAATCCTGCCATTGCCTTTTAAAGACAATCCCTACACCTCCCCTGCACTTCTGGCTAGATCCAACCACACAGACATAAATCCCTTGTTCCTCCTTCGACCGCTTTTCCCAACACAATTTTGCCCCTTCTTTAGTTCTTGTAGTCCGCCTGTTTGAGCTATTACCCAGTTTCTCCCACTCTGTGGATGCATTAACTTCTCCCCTGTCTGTTTTCTGTAACCACCACCATCCTCCCATGGGGGTAATCCATTTACATTCCAGACAAACTCGTCTACCCTCTCTCACCTGTACCTCCCTGGTCGTGATGTTTAGCCTGGGGCAGGACACTGACACCTCCCAGAGTTTATTCTTGGTTTGTCTGGAGTACTTGGTCGAATTTGACCCTAACCACCCTGGCCAACTCCCAGTGTGACATAGACGTTTGTGCCCTTGTTGCTCCATAGAAACAGAGACATAGAAAATAGGTGCAGGAGCAGGCCATTCAGCCCTTCTAGCCTGCACCGCCATTCAATGAGTTCATGGCTGAACATGAAACTTCAGTACCCCCCTTCCTGCTTTCTCGCCATACCCCTTGATCCCCCGAGTAGAAAGGACTTCATCTAACTCCCTTTTGAATATATTTAGTGAATTGGCCTCAACAACTTTCTGTGGTAGAGAATTCCACAGGTTCACCACTCTCTGGGTGAAGAAGTTTCTCCTCATCTCGGTCCTAAATGGCTTACCCCTAATCCTTAGACTGTGACCCCTGGTTCTGGACTTCCCCAACATTGGGAACATTCTTCCTGCATCTAACCTGTCTAAACCCGTCAGAATTTTAAACGTTTCTGTGAGGTCCCCTCTCATTCTTCTGAACTCCAGTGAATACAAGCCCAGTTGATCCAGTCTTTCTTGATAGGTCAGTCCCACCATCCCGGGAATCAGTCTGGTGAATCTTCGCTGCACTCCCTTAATAGCAAGAATGTCCTTCCTCAAGTTAGGAGACCAAAACTGTACACAATACTCCAGGTGTGGCCTCACCAAGGCCCTGTACAACTGTAGTAACACCTCCCTGCCCCTGTACTCAAATCCCCTCGCTATGAAGGCCAACATGCCATTTGCTTTCTTAACCGCCTGCTGTACCTGCATGCCAACCTTCAATGACTGATGTACCATGACACCCAGGTCTCATTGCACCTTCCCTTTTCCTAATCTGTCACCATTCAGATAATAGTCTGTCTCTCATCCCTTTTGGCCGACAACAAGGCCATAAATGCAAATGCCCGCATACAGAGGTGGGCACTCACGTTAGCTGCCTATGACTATACAATTCGGCACAGACCGGGCACTGAAAACTGCGCCGATGCACTCAGCAGGTTCTCACTAGCCACCACCGAGGGGGCAACCGAGCATGCTGCTGAGATGGTCATGGCTGTTGAAGCTTTCGAAAGCGAAGGCTCATCCCGTCAGATCAAAGTCTGGACAAATAGAGACCCGCTACTGTCTTTAGTCAAGAAATGTGTCCTGAATGGGGACTGGGCAGCCACGCACGGGGCATGCCCTGAGGAATTTAAACCATTTCACAGGCACAAGGATGAACTCTCGATTCAGGCCGATTGCCTACTATGGGGAAACCGAGTCGTAATGCCCGAGATGGGCAGAGAGGCGTTCATTCGAGAACTCCACAATGAGCACCCGGGCATTTTCATGATGAAGGCAATTGCCAGGTCACACGTTTGGTGGCCAGGGATAGATGCAGACCTGGAACTTTGTGTTCACAGGTGCAACACGTGTGCCCAGTTGGGCAATGCGCCCAGGGAAGCCCCCCTTAGCCCCTGGTCCTGGCCCACCAAGCCATGGTCACGCATCCATGTCGACTACACAGATCCTTTCATGGGAAAAATGTTTTTGGTTGCAGCAGACGCCTACTCCAAATGGATCAAGTGTGACATTCTTAATTCAAGCACATCCTCTGCCACAGTAGAAAGTCTACAGGCAATGTTCGCCGCTCATGGTCTACCGGACGTCTTGGTCAGCGACAATGGCCCGTGCTTTACAAGCATTGAATTCCAAGACTTCATGGCAGGAAATGGTATCAACCATGTCAGAACGGCACTGTTCAAGCCGGCCTCAAACGGCCAGGCGGAACGAGCAGTGCAGATAATCAAACAGGGGATGCTCAGAATCCAAGGGGGTTCCCTACAAAGCCGCTTATCACGCCTCCTGTTGGCCAATAGATCCCGACCACACTCGCTCACAGGGGTTCCACCCACAGAGCTGCTAATGAAAAGGATGCTCAAAACCAGGTTATCCCTTAAACACCCTACTATGAAAGAAATTGTTGAGAGCAGGCATCAGTCACAATGTGACTACCATGACGGGAATACAAGGGCGCGATGTATTGATGTCAATGACCCTGTCTTTGTCCTCAACTACGCTGCAGGACCCAAATGGCTTGCAGGCACTGTGATTGCCAAAGAGGGGAATAGGATTCTGGTAGTTAAACTTACCAATGAACAAATCTGCCGCAAACACGTGGATCAAACAAAAAGGAGGTTCAGCAACCCCATAGAAGAAGCAGAGGAAGTACACGATGTAGAGTTTACTCCACCACAGGTGACCGAACACCTGAACCAAGTGGAGGAGAGCCCAGTCACTGTGGGCAGTCCGGACAGGCCTGAGGCCCAACAACCGGAGCCCCAACTCAGGCGCTCTACAAAGGAGCATAAACCACCAGAGAGACTTAACCTGTGATCCCAATAAAACTTTGGGGGAGAAGTGATGTCATGTATTCAAATGTCATTGTAATCCATGTATAAACTGACCTAAGTTGTACACCGTGAGAACACAGACCACTAGGTGGTGAACTTGTGGGAGACACTCCTAACCTGGACTTTCAAGTATAAAAGGGGAAGCTCCACCCATCTTCTCCACTTCAGAGCTGGAATAAAGTTTGCTGGTCACAGAGTGACCTTCTCTCTAGTACGGGCCTCATGTGCATTTGTACTGTATAGTAAGGACATATTACCTTCCATGTCTGTACGTGAAATATGATCAAATGAACAAACCTAACCTGTCCATTATCAAACATCTTTACCAAATATGTGCAAGGACCACATACCTTCACCACTCTTCCTGGTAACCACTTTAACCATTTATGATGATGGTTCTTCACTCTCACCTTCTGGTTTAATTTCACACTTCTCTCTTTTACTCTACCTCTATCATGATTCTCTTTCTGTCTTAATTGTGTCTCTTCTACGGACTGTGCCAAATTTGGTTTTAACAACGAGAATCTGGTTTGTGGCTGTCGTTTGAGAAACAACTCTGCTGGTGTTCTACCAGTAATTGTATGGGGAGTATTTTGATATGTAATCAAAAAATTAGCCAATTTGTGATCCACTGACAACTGTCGTTTCCTTGGATTTGGATCTAACATTTGTTTTATGAGGGCACGTTTTACAATTGTACAGTGCGCTCTGCTGCACCATTCGAAGCAGGATGGTATGGTGGAACCTTGGTATGTTTCACACCATTTTTGCTCATGAATTGTGAAAATTCTTCTGAATGAAATTGTGGTCCATTATCCAAAACAATTTTTTCAGGGAGGCCAAATGAAGAAAATAATCTTCGTAACATGTCCAATGTTTTACTTGTTGTTATTTTCCACATTGGGAACACCTCAACCCACTTCGTATGGCTATCAATCACAATGAACAATTGTTGTCCTTCTAACTCAGCAACATCAATATGTAGCCTTTGCCACACCCTGGGAGGCCATTTCCATGGCTGTAATGGTACTGATGATGGTTGCTTGCTTACCGATTGACATGTTGTACACTGAGTCTATATCTTTATCAAAACCTGGCCACCATAAATAACTGCGTGCAAAACTCTTGGTCAAGCACATTCCCAGGTGCTGGTCATGGAGGTCTCCTAATAATTTGGACCTGAATTTATTTGGTATAACCACGCTTGCATCCTACATGATACAATCTTTATCGACTGATAATTCATTCCTACGAATGAAGAATGGATGTGTATCTTTGCCTGTTACCTGGTTTGGCCATCCATTTGCAATATAATCAAAAACCTTTGACATCACTGGGTCACGTTTGGTTGGTCTACCAATCTCTTCAGCTGTGACTGGCAGTTCATCAATGTATGAAAAATAAAACACTTCTTCCCCATCGGGTGTAACTTGTGATGGAGAAGGCAATCTAGACATTGCATCAGCATTACTGTGATCAGCTGATCGTCTGTATTCAATATCATATGTATATGCTGACAAAATCAAAGCCCATCTCTGCATTCGGGCTGCAGCTAATGTTGGAACTGGGGACTTTGGATGGAGGATTGCTGTTAGGGGCTTATGGTCTGTAACGATGGTAAACTTACGACCATACAAGTATTTATGAAACTTCTTGACCCCAAAAATTAATACCAAAGCTTCCCTTTCAATTTGCGCATAATTACTCTCATTGGCAGTGAGAGCGCGTGAAGCAAAAGCAATTGGTCTCTCCTCCCCACTATGTGATACATGAGAGATCACTGCCCCAACTCCATATGGAGAGGCATCACATGTTAGCTTAATCTCCTTAGATATGTCATAGTGAACTAACATGGTGCACTCCACCAATTTGCTTTTACACCCCTTGAATGCTGTATCGCATTCTTTTGACCACTTCCAATGGACCTATTTTTTCAATAGTTCATTCAGTGGATGTAATAATGTAGCCAAATTTGGTAGGAACTTCCCATAATAGTTCAAAAGACCCAAGGATGAACAAAGTTCAGTGACATTCCTGGGAGTGGGTGCATTTCTGATTGCATCCAGTTTTTCCTTGGTCAGATGTAAACCATCTTTGTCTACTCTGTACCCTAATACTCGACTGAGTTTTTAAATAACTCACACTTACGAGCAGACACTCGTACTCTGTGCTTCTCTAGCCGTTTGAGGACTTCATTCAATATGTTATTATGAATTTGCCTATTTGGTGCTGAAATTAGTATGTCATCCAAAGAACATACTATCCCTTCAATACCTTGCAAAATCTGGTTCATCACCCCTTGGAATATGGCAGGAGCGGAAGACACTCCAAACGGTAGCCTATTAAATTGATATAGGCCTAGATAAGTATTTGTAGTCAAACATGACTTGGACTCCTCATCTAGTTCAAGCTGTAAGTAGGCATTCGTAAGATCCAGTTTTGAGAAGATCTGACCACCTGTCAGTGTTGTAAACAAATCTTCTATATTCGGCAATGTATTGGGGACATTACCCTCTCGAACCTGGTTTACGGTTACTTTATAATCACCACACAATCCTACCTTACCATCGGACTTAAGGTACAATAACAATGGGTGTAGCCCAATTACATCGATCTATCTTACAAATAATGTTCTCAGTCTCTAGTCTTTTGAGTTCTTGCTCCACTTTCTCCTTGAGTGCATATGGTACAGAACATGGCTTGTAGTAAACTGATCTAGCATCCTTCTGTACCCTGACACTTGCCTTGAAGCCTTGGATCGGACTGCCCGTTTCGCAGAACACCTTCGGATACTTCTTGATGACCTCATCCGTTGATGAAAATCTCGCTTCCACACAGAAAATCTCACTCCAACCCAGCTTCAGTGAGCTCAACCAATTTCTTCCTAGTAAAGCAGACTTGTCTTCTTTCACTACTATTAGAGGCAAGTTCTGAAATTGATCTTTATATTTCACTGGTTCGGTGATACGACCTACCACAGGAATTTTCTCTCCCGAATAGCCTCGCAGCTCTATCTTGGATTTTGCCAGTTGGAAATCACGCAATTTGTCGAGGTACAGCGACTCCGGTACTACACTCACGGATGCACCCCTGTCGATTTCCATTGGTATCTTAAATCCCGCAACAGCTATTTGGATTTTGATACTTTCCGAATCACTGTCCGTTAACCTCGTGCTCCTGATGACGTGTAACTCTAACATCTCCTTGTCCTGTGGTTGTTCTTCCATACTATGTAGTGTCTTGGGATTTCTACTCATAACTTTCAACGCTGGACTCATAGATTTGAACGCTGATTTACCCTTCAGTCAGCATGCCTTCGCAAGATGCCCAGTCTTTCTGCAGAAGAAACACTCTGCCTTCACGTATGAACAACTTTGAGCAATGTGTTGTCCCAGGCACCTGTAGCATGACTTCGATGCTCTGTTAGAATTTCCGGTTTCTGAGACTTTGGGCCCCCACCGTCTTTTACTTTGAACCTGCAGGTGATTTACCTCCATTGACTGACGACCGTAATTATTATTTAATTCTTGGGAATATTATTCGGCCATGCCCATCGACCTCGCTGTCTGACAAGCAATCTCAAAAGTCAAGTAATCCGTCGTCAATAATTTCCTTCTGATTTTTTCACCCCACAAACAAAACGATCTCGTAATGCTCGGTTTTGAAAGTTTTCAAAATTACAGTGCATCGATAGCTTTTTTAATGCTATGATGTAATCACTGATAAGTTCATCAGCCTTTTGATTCCGAATCCCGAAACGATAGCTTTCAGCAATTTCTAACAGTTTGTGGTTATAGTGCTGCTCCAACTTCGTTAAAATCTCTTTAAACATTGTGTCCTTTGGCTCGTCAGGCACAAGCAGATTTACCAGTGTTTCATACAATGCCGGACCTGCCTCCGATAAGAAGATCGCTCTCTTACGTTCCAACACAGCCTGGTTCTGGACTGCTTTGTCTGGAACTTTGATTATGTTATTTACAGTGAAATACACTTCTAGCCAATCCACATAAGCTTTAAAACATTTCTGGTCGTGTCTATATTCACCCAAATGTCCCATTACACCTGCCATTTTAATCTCTAGCTGTTCATACTGTATGCTGTATTTTACCTCGGATTTTTGTAGCTTTTTCCAAAGACGGAAACTTCCAAAGTCTCTGTGTTGGCTGTCAGCTTCACCAACAAAATTTAAGCTTTAAATCATCTGAAAAATCCCATCCTTGTCGCCAAATGTGATATATTCACAGAGCACAGCACACACAGCTCCTAACATGGCAGGCAGCTCTGTCGGAAGCCTCCGGAACAGCCTGGTTCTGTTTATAATTAACTCTGCAGTTGCATTACACAATACGTCCACATCCACAGTGTGGAGCTACAAACATTACAAGCTTACAGACATAACAGGGATGAGTTTATGTGTGTGGCTATGGTTCTTCACACACCTTGATCCACCAGGGAATTTATAGCAGTTTCCAAATCCCTTTCTATTTCCCGGGGAAAATTATACTGTTTCTGGGGCCGTGTCATTGGATCCCTGTCTACTTTCACCTCTACCCCAGTTACGCTCCCACAATCATGCTTGTGTGTGGCAAATACATTCATATTCTCCCGTACATACCCTTGATACCTGGCCGGAATGTTATCGACTAATCTTTCTAACTCCCTTTCGGCCTCATCGTGCCTTTGTCTGTACTGTTCCTGGGAATCACTCCGATCTCTCCCATTCTATCTGCATCAACTGCCCCCCATTGACAATTGCTTTTCATATCCACTATAGCGTGGTGTGCCAACATGTAGTCAGCCCCGAGAACTCCCAAACTGGGCTGTTTCCACTTCATTAAAATGCACTCCCATTTCGTTATGTTAGGTCCTAACTCTATGGTTAAGGGTTTTGACACTGCTCCAGCCTGCTCATTACCCATAAAACCCGCCATTGTAAATGGGACTCTGCTGGACCATGGGGAAGTGGTTGGATTCGCTGAGTGGACAACCGTGCTAGAGGCTCCTGTATCTACCAGATACCTTCCGCTAACGGCTTCCACCTTTACATCTACACATGGCCTGCCCCACTCATCATATATGAGCAGACACAGATATTCTGGCTGGGCGCAATATCAAAGCAGGGGTGCCGATGCATTGGATCCCTTTTCATCCACTGCAGCATCCAGCTTTCCTCCACCCGTGCCCATAACCTGCTGTAATGCGGCCACTAAAATCTGGACTTAGTCGTCGGCTAACTTCTTCTGGCTTTTTCCTGCCACAGCATTCTCGTACCCTGGCTTCCCTCCTTTTGAGAGCCTACAATCCTTGCTCCAGTGTCCCAACTTCCCACAGTTAAAACACTCGCCTTTAGATCGGCCCGCATTACCTCTCTCTTGTCTCCATTCTTTCTTTTGCCGAACCTCTCCTTTAACTTCGTGCACCTTCCCTTTTAGTTTCTCCTCCTCCCCTTGCCTGGACTTATAAGCTGGAGTTAATTTTCTCAGCAACCCTGCCTCTGTATTTTGGAGATCGTCTGGGTCAAACCCTGCTTCGACCTTTGCTCTGAGTCATGGCAAACTGTTAGCCATTATGGTTCTCAGCCAATGGTTCCTGGGTTCCCCTATCAAGTCTGCCCGTACTAGATTTCCTCCAGTGGCCCTTAAATAAGTCGGCCACAGTCTATCTGCAAACGTATCAAGTGATTCGTTTACTTGCTGCCTAGTCTATTCTACCTACCCGAACGGACTACCCTGACTGTACCCTAGCGCTGCCAAGATTTCCTCCTTTAAGCTCTGTGGGGTTCTTCCACCTCACTTAGTGGCTGTCAACAAGCTCTGATAAAGTTTCCCCGCCAGCGAGAGCAGTGTTAGCTTCACTTTCTCCTCCTAGCTGCAGTTATTTATACCCCTTATCTGCTCTATATTAGCAAAATGAATGGAGGCATCTCCTCCTTGCTTTAACTTTACTACACCTGTCAGCATCTCCTGCAGCTGAAGCGGCATGTATGTAATTGAGCTGGACCACCATTTGGTGGGGGTGGGCCGAATTTCTGCTGTTTCAAGGGACACATCGGTCTCGGGCATCCCGGTGCCTCGGGAGCCGGCCGATTCTCGCTATACTCGGGCCCATCGTCTGACTCTTTCCCCTCTGGATCCCAACCTTCCTCGCCTGTTCTGGGTGCCATGAGACAAACCATCCCTTTGGCCCCGTCTAACTCTGCCGTTAGCTGGCGGATCTTTTCCTTACAAGGTCCATGATCTGCCCTCTCATAACCATGTTTCTGCGCTACCTGATAGGCTAACTTGATTCTCCTGAGCTGTTCCTCTGCCTCTTTTGCTCCTTCTAAGTGCCTTTCACTTTGCTCGTTGTAGGTTTGCTGCTGCTTTTTGCACTCAGTCACCTGGCACTGCAAATACTCTAAGTGATTCCGCGCCCTTTCTTCCTTCCTCCCCTGGTCCTGCCTTTCCTTTTCGAAACTTGTTATCTTGCCTTTTAACTTTTTATTCTCCTCCTCCAGCTTTCCTACCCTTTCTCATAACAGTTGTGCCTGCTCAGGCACATGAGCCAAATCGCCTTCTCTTTTGACCCTTTGTGGTTGCTACTGACTGTCCACTTGGCCGCTTTTTCCTGCGGATCCCCAGAGTGCAGCATTTCCCCTGCCCGTGGCTCAGAAATGTCCAATTTGTTGCATGTATAAGCAGCTACCTTAGCCTCCATGGACTTTCTACGACTGCTCTTAGCCGCTTGCTCTATCGCGTTTTGCTGCGGTGAGTCCATTTCCAGTGCCTCTAGCTGAGAAATTCTCCCTGACTACCTTGGTCTCCCCTGAGACCACCTCGCAGTGACCTGCGGTTCCCATTACTCAGGCTTTTCTCTGTGGCCACCCTATTCGACCCGAGACTACTCCGGCCTGTCAGAGACTGTTTCTCTCCTGGTCCCCTAGTTGCCCTTGAGATCACCCTTGGCCTCCCTGAGACCCCCTTTTTTCACAGACTACCCGCGACTACTTCTCCCGATGGCTGCCCTAGTCAGCCGGAGCTCTTCGGCTACCCTAGTCGCCCTTGGGAGTACTTGGATCTCCCTGAGACCCTTTTGCAGACTACTTGCGACTTTCTAGGTGGCTACACTAGTCAACCCGGGATTACTCCGGCCCACCTGAGACTGTTTCCTTCCTCTGCTGGCTGCCCTAGCTGCCCTTGAGAAGGTAACTTTTGGTCTTTCTCAGACTCCTGCGCAGACTACCTACGACTTCTTTTCTCCGTGGCTACCCTAGTCGACCTGTGACTATTCCTGCCTGTCAGAGACTGTTTCTCTCCTGGTCGCCCTAGCCGCCCTTGAGATGATAACTTTCGACTACCTTAGCTGAACTTAGACTTAACCAAGCCTCCCTCGGGGTTCTTGCCCTGGTTTTGTGTACGTGATCCTATTCCCAATGCAGAGGTCCTGCTGCCAGTCGCCAATTTCTGTAGGGTGTTTGTTTTTCACTCTACTCTGACTCTTAGGCCTCGGAACTTACAGTGGGAAAGGACAACACGTAGCACAAAATTTAGGCTTAACCCAGTGTCGGTTTTATTATACACAAAAAACAACTAAAACTACAGGACTAGACTTCTGAGAGAAACCGATTGAAAACATACAATCACCCTTCCTGGCTGTAGTTATTGTAGGTTCATGGTCATTGGTTCCGTGACCGGTTGTTTCTTCTTCTGGCCATTCTCTGCAATGCTGTTCCTTTCGTGTACTTTCCATACTATGTGTCCTTCCGTCTGTTCGTCTGTTCGTTCTTTCGACCTGTGTCCATCTGTACACGTGTCCTTCTACTTCTTCTATGTGCTTCTTCTTCCGTCTGTTCCTGTCCTTCTTCCATCTTCTGCTGAGCTGCTTCTAGCTCGCATATTTCTATCCAGGTTTTGACTGATCTCCCGTCACTGCGGTTTCTGATAAAGTGTTTGCATCGATACATTGTTTTGTGGTCCCCTTGGTTGATTGACTGCAATAATGAACTCGTCTGTTTTCCCATTTGCACACTTAGCCTGCAAGGCTCAAGTTGATTTCTCATCTTAACACCTCGTTCCCAAAAAATGTGCATCTGGTGTGGTTCCTTTGTTGTCTGGTCTTTTTACAGAATTGGTGTCTCCAGTGAGTTTGTTTTTCCCCACCCTGGTCAATCAAGTTCAGGGCCTCATGTAACAACTCCATTGTTGTTATGCATGAAGTCAGTTTTAGTTCCTGACCACAGAATGTCCTCAATTGTCCAGCTTAATTCCAAAAGCTGGTATTAAATTCCAAAAGCTTGGATTAATCAATTTTTAGTTCATGGTCTCCTTCTGTGCTTTTCTGAAGATTAGTAATCTTACATCCTTGAGATAGCCAGGCCGTTTTCTGCTCCGCTGAGACCAGCATGGAAGTTGCGGTGTTTGATCGAGGTTTTCGGTTGGGAAACAGAACATGCCTCTGTTCCATACTGCTGGTCTGTTGGCCTGTGAGTTGGGATCATTCGATGAGCGTTCCATCGAGTTCCATCATTGAGCTCGTAGGTGTAAGGGCTGAACTTTCGCCCAATCTGTATTGGAGGCGAAAGTGAAAATGGGAGCTTATGATTACGGTTTGGGCACTTAACTCTGACCCAATCGTCGTTCTTCAGTTGGGAGTTTTGAGTACGTCGTTTTGTGTCAGTGTACGGCTTCACTTTTCGTTGGCGTTCCGAAATCTGGGATGCGAGTGTAGTTATCTTCACACTAGATTTGGCTGGGGGTTTGAGAATATCCAGTATCCAGCTAAGATTCCACCCAATCATGAGCTCAGCGGGTGTCTTCACCATTAGCAAGTGCTTTGTCGAACATATGTGCGGAGAATGGTTTGAACCGCTTTGTCAAATGTTTGGCCTGCTGTGAGGTTGGCTTTCAAACCCTCTTTGATGACACGGCTAAATCGCTCAACACCTCCGTTGCTTTGAGGATTGTACCAAGCAGTAAGGCGATGCTCGCATGACGAATGAGGAAATCCGCGAACTGGTCGGACACAACCTGTGGTCCATTGTCAGTGATTATGACCTCTGGGAGGCCCCACTTCATGAACATAGGCTGCAGAATAGTGACGATCGTTGATGAGGTCACTGAACTTGTACCGATTTCTGGCCATTTGGAATGCGGGTCATGTACTACAACAAGGAAACGCTGGTGCTGTGGAGCTGCTTCAACTGGACCGAAGGTATCCAACTGAAGTTGTTGCCATGGTCTTTGTGGCCATGGAATGGGCTTCATTTGCGCTGGTCGGATGTTTGTGGCCTTTTCGCTCAGACTGCATGCTTCGCAGTGTGAGACAAACTCCTCGATGTGAGTGTCAATCCCAGGCCACTATACTGAATCGCGACATCTCTGCTTCATGCGGACAATGCCAGGATGTCCATCGTGTACCAATGAAAGAACGTGTTGTTGAAGCAACTTGGGAATTACTGCCCTATCATCACGAGCTAGGCAGCCATTGTTCCAAACAGAAAATTCATCGCGAATTCTATGGAAGATTTTCAGCTCTTCTGGAATTTTCTTAGGCCACTCAGTCTGGAAGTAGCATCACGCTGTGATTCGATTTTGAGTTCATCGCAGGAAACAAGGTTTCTGATGGACTGAGTGATGATCGATGTGACATACGTGTCATCATCTGTGAACAAGTCAGCACCAGAGTCCGAAACAGGTGTCTAACAGCTGAGCATGTCAGCTACGTGGTTGTGACTGCCAGCGATGTACTGTACATCAAAGTTATACTAATGAAGGTGATCTGACCATCGGCAGATTCGTAGTGGTCTGTGCCAGAATCCAGTTGTAGCGAGTACCGTAGTTAACGCTTGGTGATCTGTACAGAGGGTAAATTTCCTGCCATAGAGGTAGATATGCCAACTTTCACATGCATAGATGCAAGCGAGTGATTCATGTTCCCCTGTAGAGTATTTACATTCTGCAGACGAGAGTGTACGAGAGGCGAAGGCTACTTGGTGTAAGGGAGGAAGAAAAACCCCTCATTTTACCCAGAAGGAAAAGAGCTGTGGGATCTGTCTGTTCTGCAGCAGGCCAGTGTCCTGGAAGGAACAGGGAACCCAGAACGAGATGTGGATTGAAACCGAGACGGTTTGGCCTTGGCAGGGCAGTGATTGGACGGGAGAGGACACCGGAGGGCCAATGGTGGGACAGAGTCAGCCCAAAGCAAGGGACTCCAAGCCAATGGGAGTGCCCTTGCTCAAAAACTCGGGACTGATTCATCACCGAGACCGGGCTATTGTCTCCCCCACGTTTACACTATGGAGGGATATTATGCAGGTCTTAAGAAAACTAGAGAACCCAAAACAAACCGAGGGCCTACACAATGGCTACAGGAGGCCCACACCCTGCCAACTCAATTAACACCTACTCAACCCTTGATTAGGTTAAAATCAGGGATGGCCAGTGGAAAACTCCCGCGAAATCCAACACTGCTGCATTTTTCAAAAATCACAAGCCCACCAATGGGAAGGATTTATTTCAGCACGAAAGTCTGGCTGGATAACTGGATATAAGAAGGGCTTTCTGCCCCAACAAGTTGTCCCGTTCTCGTGTTCCAGCAAGCAGTCAGCCTTTCGACACAGAAGGAAGACCAGTGTCCGAAGACACCGAAGACAGAAGAAGCAAACCACCATCCCGAGATGGCATCAGTTCAGCCTTCTTTCGCTACTGGAGACTGAACCTTTTCTTTTCCACAAGGATCTTCCCCTGAGAGCTGGACTCAGGTAGATCCACAGCATCAACAAGACGCAACAACAACCAAGTTTCCAAGAAAATCACAACCAAAAATGTAACTTCAAGATCCTGAAGATAGCAAAAAGAGAACCCCGAAACCGTGTTTTGACCTGGAAAGACTGTAAAGGCTGTGGTGAGTATAACCTTTGGTCCCCAGAACTCCCAACTCAGTTAGGTCAGGAAGGTTGGAGGTTGGGCATTGCACTGCTGTTAAACTTGTGTAAAGATTTTCATTGTGTCCGTTTAGTGGGATTTAGGGGGATTGTTTTGTTGGTGTATTGCTGTTTGTTGAGATACACCTTGTCAAATAAATTGGAAGCTTAAAGTTCCTCTTGGAATCGCCTCGCCTCAGTTCTGTTGTATTACATCTCCTGATCGTGAGTCTTGTGTCAGAACAGTGTAAGGGATGCCAGGACCGCCTCGAAAATGCTCAACTGTGTGCCACAGGCTAGGGAAGAAAGGGGTAAGGAGTGTTTGACACTCACAGGTGCCTCACAGGCTAGTCATAAGCTGTGGGGACACACAAGTCTCAAAACTCCCTTCATAAGCTGTGGACACAGTCTCTCCAGGAGTGCTCGGGCAGCACTCAGGGTATCTCATAGGCCAGGCATAAGCTGTGAGGGCAGAAGCCCAGAGAGAGACACCCAAGGCACAACACGCCTCAGAACCCCTTACAGAACATGGTGACCCCGGCAGGACACAAGCAAACAGGAGATGTTAATATAACAGATGAGGTGATAAGAGAGGAAACTAAAATGGAGGAGAGAATTTCCTCATACATTTTTGGCAAGGTGAACCTCACCAAACCTTGGGTGCAAGCCCTCACACGGGCAGAGCGCCCAGTGGATGCTGCTGCTCAGTGGACAGCAGGGAAGGACCACAACCGCAGGGTGGAAAAGGCCATCTGGTTTATCTGCCTCACCCGCCAAGTTCGAAAGCTCGACCAGCGGGTGAAGGACTTGGAACAGAGTCTTCAAAAATCAGAGGAGCTCTCTGCTATCCGGGCTGCAGTTGGGGACAACCTGCTGACCGAATTAGCTGAGGAGCAGCAAAGGAAGAGGCAGTTGGAGGAGACCTTCCGAAATAGCCGGGACTATCTCCAGTGTCTGGTCACTGAGGCCAAGGGTAGTGAGGGGTCCCTCCGGGAACGGAACTCTCGGTACGCCCAGAAAATTAGGGAACTGGAGAATAAATTAAAAGACGTGCAGGCAGCTTATAAGATGGTAAGTAGCAATGAGTTTCAAAAGGCCGATCACGGTCCCTGCTAGGAGAGGATTTAAACTCTCACCCACGCTCTATCCCAGGCAAAGGGGATGATCGTCCTGATAGGACCTGGAGGGTCCACGGGGGACAAAGGTGACTATTGGGGGCTGGAGGAGAATCCAAAGGCAAGGGATACCCGACCACCTCCTGAGGCACCGGTGGTTTATCCGGTGGGGTACCAGGAGGAGCGGGGCGCGCAGGTAGTAGCATACCCAGGGCTGGGGGCAATGTGTCCCGTTCGGCAGCAGGGATGTGAGGCGCCCGCTGATGGTCAGTTAAGGGCTGGATCAGGCGACCAGGCACTGTCTGCTGCACCGGGTATGGTAGGACAGCCGGAGGTAGAGGGACCAGCGCAGAAAGATCCTGAACCGGGGCAGATGTGCCCAGTCAGGCAGCGCAAGTACGGTTCTCCACAGGGAGGTGGCCAAGGTCAGGGAGCGCTGGAGAGCAACTTTATTATTCCCCATGTAGTTCAATCACTCAGGGCCATGGCGGCCCATTTGGCCAAACTCACTCGCAGCGGGGACCCGTCTATCCACTTCATGGAGGTGATGCAGGCAGGGGAAATTAATGTGTGCGACGAGGAAGAGACAGCCAAACTGCTGCTCTTCTCTCTGGACAGCAAATTGTACCAGGCCCTCCCGGCAGAATGCCAGAGGGGGCAGCGCACATTTGCTGAGGTCCAGAGGGCCGTCCTTGAGGCTATAGACTTCGATGCCGGCAGTCCTTTCGAACGGGTCGAAAGGACAAGGCAGCTCGCAGGGGAAACCCCGCAGGCGTTTGCGGGCAGGCTGTGGGTGGTATGCCACGCAGCCTGTGGGGAGCTCCTCGACCGGGCGAATCTTTTCGCAGTGCAGACCGTCCGCTGGCTGAGGATGCTGGTGGCAAACTGTTTGCCCCGACTCAAGGCCAGGGCAGAGCTGTGGTTCGATTCCCGGGACCCCAACTTCACCGAGGAAGCAGTGGTCAGGCAACTGGCACTGGTCCAATGGAATGGAGGAGGGGAGGAGGAGAAAACCTCCAAAGATCGGGTAAATGAAGTAAAACCCAACTCGATTCCCAAAAGGGAATGGCACCAGGAGGGTGGCCGCTCGTCTGATAAGGAGGGAGTGTGCTACGGGTGCGGGAAAGCTGGGCATTTTAAAAGGGATTGCAGGAGACCAGCAAAGAGATATAGTGGGGGGGGTGGGGGGGGGGAACTCCTTCAGGAGCCGCCCAGAGTGGGGGAAGTGGAGGGAGCTCCTCACCATCCCTTGACGAGATAGTAGCTGCAGTGAGCGCTGGAGGGGACTGGGAAGGTAGCCACGACAACAGGCAGGGAAGCACCAGCAACCCTGCCAGTACAGAGGCCGTGACTAGCCCAGACACAGCCTGCATACCTGTGCCCACTAGAATACGACCCCTGGGGATGACCCTGGGTCAAGATGGAAGTTGAGGGTGTACTGGGTACTTACCTTCTGGACACTGGTGCTTCCAGCACCATAGCCCATTCGGAGGACCCCGCAACCTCACCTCTATCAAACGGGGTGACGTATCAACTAGTTGGGTTCACAGGAAATGAGAAGGCTGGGTTTTTCTCAGTCCCGCTCACAGTTCGTTTAGGAGCACTCCAAACACAATGGAAGTGCGTCCTGATGAACTGGGAGCAGGTGGGAAAAGGGATCTTGGGGGCCAATTTTATCATCGCTCGCCAGATCCTAGTAGACTTGAGGAATCACGATCTATGGGGCACAGTGGACACGGGAGCAGAGGGAGAAGTCATGGTTATTGATAAGAAACAGGGAAAAGGGACTCTGTGTATCGTGAAGCCAAAAGGGGGCTACGACCTGGAGGTTCTGGTCGGTAACACCCTAGCAGAGTACCGGGCCTATGTGCAAGCAAATCTTGCAGCATTTGCCACCCATAAACACGATTGTGGGAGAGTCACAGGAGTGGAGGTTAGAATAGATGGGGATCCCATGACACACCCACAAAAAGCAGTATGACTTTCCCCGAGAGGCAAAAGCAGACTTGGAGACAGCTTTAAGCTCGCTTGGCGAGCAGGATGTTTTGAGACCCATAGCCACCCATGTCAACTCCCCGCTTTGGCCGGTTAGGAAACTAGACAATTCTTGGAGGGCGACTGTGGATTACAGGGTGCTCAATAAAAACATCCCAGCTTGTGCTCCCATGGTAGCGGCGGTTGCGGATCTGATAGGGAAAATCCCTGCATCCACAACCACGTTCACAGTGTGGACATATCCAACGGGTTCTGGTCTATCCCTGTACGGAGGGAAGACCAGTACAAGTTTGCCTTCACCTTCCGGGAACAGCAGTATACATGGAGCTGCCTCCCACAGGGCTTTCATAACAGTCCCAGCAATTTTCACCAATGCATGGCGAACTGCTTAAAAGGCTTCAGCCAGCCACACCAGCTGGTCCAGTATGTGGACGACCTGCTGCTGTTCACAGACAACAGTAAGGAACACGGTCCACTGCTGGCCGAACTGCTGGTCTTACTAAAGGAAGAGGGTTTTAAAGTTAACCCCAAGAAAGCCCAGATAGGTCTAAGGGAAGTAAAATTCCTGGGCCTGACGATAAGGGCAGAGGAAAGGGCCATTGATGAGGCTAGAAGAAAGGCAGTGCAGGAACTTCCTGTCCCTCCAAATGTGTCAGGAGTAAGGTCTTTCCTGGGAATCACTGGCTACTGTAGGGACTTCATCGAAGACTATGCAGCCACTGCAGCCCCTCTGCTCAGACTCCTACACAAGGGGGTCGAGTGGGACTGGGATGAGGGCTGTGAGGCAGCATTTGTCCATCTGAAGAGAAACCTGCAGGTAGCACCGGCCCTAGGGGCAATTGATGGGGGAGAGGAATTCTTCCTCGAGGTGGCAGCCATGGCCACAGTTTAAGTGCAGTGTTGCTCCAGGAGTGAAACGGCCAACTGAGTGGTGTACTCCTCCAGGGTCCTCACGGAAGTAGAAAAGGGATACTCCAATTGTTTGCCACTCACTGGGCAGTAAAGAGAGCTCAGATCTTTACTGGAGTATCCCCCATTACACTCCTCACCCATCATAACCCGACGCAGATGCTGTTGGATGGGAGGATTAAGGACAGGACAGTGAGCAGTGCTAGGATCACACTGGAACTCCCAAATGGCATTAAAAGTCAAGGGCCTCTGCGAGCCCAGGCTTGCAGCAAATCTAATTTATCCAGGACAGTCGCATAGGTGCTCTGTGGAGGGGATATGGGACATCAACTTTGGATTTAGGGCAGGGATACACCCCACAGGCCACGAGATCTACATTGATGGTTCCAGTTCAGTGTCCGCGGCTGCAGAGTTTGGGATCCCAAAGCAGGGATTGCCTTGGCTCTTAAACTCCCATGCACCCTGAGCGTCCAGCAGGTGGAACTCTTGGCGGTGATGTATGTGGTCACACACCCCGAGGAATTCCCTACCCCATACACGATTTGCTCGGACAGCATGTTCACTTGCAATTCATCTACAGAATATCTGGCGATTTGGCCACACCGGGGGTACACCTCTGCGGATGGGAAGCCCCTTGTGACCAAACCCCTGCTAGAAAAGATCGCGGCTGCAGTGGGAGAAACCGGGGATGTGTATATCCATTAGGTGAAGGCCCACTCCAAAACTGAGCCATGGGGGGGGAAGGTAACCAGCAGGCAGACCTGCTGGCAAAGGAAGGTGCTCATACAGGTCGCCTATGGGACCCATACGAGGCAGGCAGGATAGTAGCAGCAAGAAGCAAGCCAAGGACACAAGGGAGCGTAGGGGTGGCGGTGGCCCCGGATTTTAAAGTAGTCCAGATGCACGATCCGATCCTGAAGGCTGCCTTGGCTGCTATCAAAAAGGGGGAAAAGGCGGAGGACCCGTACAGTGCTGCAGATATTGCTGTGTGGGAAGGCATGTTGTTTAAAGAGGACAAATGGGTAGTGCCGCCACAACACCGGAGGGAATTCCTTCAGCTGGCCCATGAGGGTCCAGGTGCGGGACACCCCGGGCCGGAGTCTAACTGGCAACGGGTAGAAAAGGCAGGGTGGTGGCCAGGCCTCCGGGAAGACGTCCGCGACTTCTGTGCAGGCTGTATGGTTTGTGCTGCAAACAACCCGGACCCCCAGAAAAGGAAGGCGTCTATGGGACACGTCAGACAGGTAAAGGGACCATGGCAGTCGATCCAGATCGACTACATCGGACCCCTACCGGCCACGCAGGGAGGTTATAAATACTGCCTCGTCCTGGTGGATGTGTTTTCCAAGTGGGTGGAAGCCTTCCCATGCCGAACAGCTACCGCAATGGGGACTGCAAAAATCCTGATGAGGGAGGTGTTCTCTCGGTGGGGTCTACCTCAAATTGTGGAGTCCGACCGGGGAAGCCACTTCACCGGCAGGTGCTGCAGGCCACCCTAAAGGTGCTGGGGATAAGAGCCAAATGGCATGTCGCCTATAACCCTCAGTCCTCAGGCCCCGTAGAATGCCTGAACCGGACAATAAAGGAAAGGCTGCGCAAAGAGACGGGAGACTCACCTAACAAGTGGGTGGAGGTCTTACCGTTGGTCCTCATGGGAATCCGGGCCAGTCAATCAAAGAGCACAGGGTACTCACCCCATGAGCTGATGACTGGCTGGATTATGAGAGCCCCAGTGCATGTGTTGGCGCCGGTCCTCACCGAAAGGCAGCTTCGAGAGGTGAACCGGGACCGCTTCGCCAGGAATCTGTTCAAACAGCTTCAACAGATTCACTGGCAGGCGGCCAACAACATGGGTAAACAGCACCGTGCCAATCGGCTGCTGCTGGAACCCCGCAGTCACCATGAACGGGAGGTGGGCGACCAGGTGATGGTGAGAAACTTCGCCCGGGTCGGGGTATTTGAACCACTGTATATGGGACCATACAGCATAGTCGACAAGGCTAGATCTATTGTCTATGCGGTTCAATTGCCTCGCCAAATGAAGTGGTATCACATTAACCAGTGTAAGTTGTTTGACTCCAAACAGAGGGGACGAGCAAAGGAAGGGAACCAGGCACTGGGGGAAGAACAGGCCCCGGTGGATGTGGAGGCTCTGGAGGAGGCAGCGGGCCCCGAAGCTCTACAGCAGGGGATGGTTCACTGCTCCAGTAAGGCTATCCCACCACTGGGTAGGGGTTCCCAGCCCACCAACAGAAGTGGGGAGAAAGGCTCTACCACTAGCAAGGTCCAAAGGGAAGCTGAACCTCCCATGGTGGATCAGCTGGGGTTAGCCCAAGAGGTGGAGGAGATAGCGTTGCAGCCCATAACGTGGGACTCTGCACCGACAGTAAGGAGGAGTGACAGAGTGCCACAGCCCAGGGCGCCGTGGTCCCCTGTTTACTTAGCTCCCCGCCCCAGATCGAGAAGGCGAAAGACAACAGGGAGGGTGCTCTGTTGCGCCAGCAAGGGTCTCCCACCGATTATCCATGGCTCGGGAGGGCCTTGTAGGGCAGCACCAGGCCCATTAAGGGGGACTATACGAGCCCCTCAGCGGAGGGCATCCTGGTCCTCAGGGTACGGTCAGCCGAGTGGTCGACGACGCCTGTACAGTGACAGGATGTAGCCTGGCCACCCGGGGACGGGTGGCGGTGTATATATTTTCCCTGCCTGTTTTGTTACTTTGTGTTGTGTGCATATGTGATTAGGTAAGGCAGTGACTGTTGGGTACAGCATTTTTGTGTTTGGAACATGTTACGCGGGCCGGGCCTGGAGGGGTCTCTCAAGGCTAGGCCATGTTCTTCTTGCCTTTCAGATGTCAACACCTCCCTACTAGACGTTAGTGATGCTGGTATCGCTAAGGATCTGCATCGGGCACCGAGGGGTCACCGAGGACTCCTTGGTTTTCGGATGCTCCGGGGGCAGAGCGCCAACAGTGAACATAGGAGAAGGGACTCCAGCGGCGGATGGCCGGGTCACCTACTCCCATGAGGGGAGATGGCCTGGGTGATTGGGATCGAACTCCACCAAGTACTCCAACCACGAGGGCTTCACCTACGGAGAGGCCTCCATCCCCTGCCCGGAGATCACTGTGGCCACTTCCAAAGTGAGAGTGACAGAAGGCAGGAAGGTGTGCCTAACTTGCCAAGAGGACATATCTCTGGGGCGGTGGTGTTGGCTCAGAAAGCTCAAGAGGGACGTGGGAGACCGACACTCGGATTGGGAATGTCTGGATCATGATACCTACCGAACCATCACGGGGTCATCTGGCGGGGTCACGGTGTGCTGGGAGAAATGGTGGGCGTATGACCAAGGGATTTATTTGTGTATGTGGGGATCCACTCGCGTGTGTTCAGTGGGGGTCTCCATTGCTTTCTATAAGTGGTGGCAGGATGTTGGGGATGGGGTTAAATGGGATCACAGCGGGGAGGCGTGTGTGACCTTCAATCCCCTGGTACCAGTAAACGCCACCGAACTAGTAGTTCAGGAAAGGAAGCCCCCACCCACGGCCAAGCCCACCGTCTCACACGGGTGCCCGACAACAACTAGGGGGCCGGGGAATGGTTTAGTGTTGGTCCCCACCGAGAAACTACTTTATCAGGGGGTACATTACGCGGTGGCATCAGTGGTGCTAAATCTGACAGAAGTCCGTCAACCTACGTGGAGTCCCTGGGAAACCGAGCTGTTGTACCAGGCTCTGCTGCGGGAGATGTTCCGGAAGTTCTACGAACTGGACTTTGGGGATGTCAGTGTGGTAGACCTGTATAAACAGTGGGATAGGGCCGAACCGGGCAGGCAGAGGCGAGGGACTTTAAATGACATTTTCACGGGGTTTAACATCGGGGCGTCCGCCATAAACAGTTTGGATAACATGCAGCTGGCCCTCCAGATAAATGGGTTAAAGAATCAGCTGTGCAAAATCCTGGGGGACGAGAATACCGTAGTGGGATCCGCGCTCCACGAAGAGGTGGCAATGACGGTTCACTTAAAGGAGATTATTTCTCAATTGGAGGCACAGGCCAGGGCTGTAAACGCTTTGATTCGGGAGGATAGAAACGCCTCCGATCAAGTGCCCAAAATTAGGTGTGCGTACTCTATGGAGCCTGGTTGCTGGGAGAGGGACGGAGTAACCTCGAGGATCTGAGATAGGGACAGGTCCCTTCCTGGATCAGCAACCAACACTTAGCAGCACTGCACCCTTATGATAATGTTTTGAGTCCTTGCCAACTTCGTGTAGCGTCAGAAGCCTACCCGGTACCGATGGACTGTAGAAAGTCAAATCATACCATCATGGGTGTGGTGGTCAGGTTGCCCGTGATGGGGGCGTCCCCACGACCAGCACCCCTGTACCGAGTGGAGAATGTGGGAGTCATTCGTGGAGGGGTGCATGTTCGATTCCAAGAGGTCCCACCTTATGTCACAATGTGGGAGCACACTGTGACAGGTACAGACCTCTCGGGTTGTCGGAGCAGGGGACCACAGGTAATCCTGTGCCCCCAGCACTTGAATGCTTTTGCAAGGCCACAGTGTGGGTTCAGCCCTGCTAGGGCAGAGCCTATCAATTGCACAATGGAGGTAATGACCCCTAACCACATGCCTCCACAGGTAGCATATGTAGGCGGTGGGACATATTGTGTCACCGCAAATGCCCAACAGTATGAACACGGACTGGGAAGGTGGTGTCCAATACCGTACAGCAGCTTTTGCTTTAAACCCAGGGCAGAGGTTCAAGTGGCACACACCAGAATCACACCCATCCCAGAACCTTCCATGATTCACCTCACGGTACAAAACAACCTCAGCCACCTACAACAATATGCCGCCCAGTTTGGCTATCCCATTGCCCTGCTACCTGAGAAACTTACAGCCCTCCTCCAGGCAGTGGATTTGTCTCAAAAATATTTTTACACCATGGAGCAGAAAACTGAAATTCTAGCAGGGGAGATTGCCCAGATTAAACCCTCAGCATGGTGGGATTTGGTGATACGGGCAGACATACCTGCGTGGATCCGGGTGGGATCGCATGCCTTGGTGATCGGCCAACTCCTGATTGTAGCATATCTGCTAGCTACAAACTGTAAACTTAGGAGAAAAAAAGGAAAATAAATCAGTTCCTAAGGCTACTACACAGAGAGGAGAGCCGTTGCTAAACACACAAGGCGTGTAAACAAAGCTTGACTGCAACACCCAGGCTGTTGGTTATTCCAAAGGATTACCGTGTTTTCATACATGGCCCCTGGGGAGTTTACAGGGCAGGTTTGTTTGTTTTGCAGTTAAGACTGAAATGACAATGTCTGGGGCAGCCAGAATGAGACTCAATGGACAAATACTGCTGTCATCTTAGGCACATGTACATATTGCTGTTGTAAATGTTGTAACCTGTTGGATTCTGTGTTCTGCACTGTGCAAAACAGGGATCACGATGTGTATGGACTGGGACAAGTTTAGAGTTAAACTGGGGAAAGTTGGGCAATTTGGGAGACCATGGTTTTTCTCACCACCCTGAACTTTGACACACTCGAGTGGTGTCTGACTGTGTCAGATGGGGGATTATGTAGGAGAGGATGAAAAACCTCTCATTTTACCCAGAAGGAAAAGAGCTGTGGGATCTGTCTGTGCTGCAATAAAACAGCAGGCCAATGTCCTGGAAGGAACAGGGAACCCAGAACGAGATGTGGATTGAAACCGAGACGGTTTGGCCTTGGCAGGGCAGTGATTGGACGGGAGAGGATACCGGAGGGCCAATGGTGGGACAGAGTCAGCCCAAAGCAAGTGACTCCAAGCCAATGAGAGTGCCCTTGCTCGAAAACTCGGGACTGATTCATCACCGAGACCGGGCTATTGTGTCCCCCATGTTTACACTATGGAGGGATATTATGCAGGTCTTAAGAAAACTAGAGAACCCAAAACAAACCGAGGGCCTACACAATGGCTACAGGAGGCCCACACCCTGCCAACCCAATTAACACCTATTCAACCCTTGATTAGGTTAAAATCAGGGATGGCCAGTGGAAAACCCCCGCAAAATCCAACACTGCTGCATTTTTCAAAAATCACAAGCCCACCAATGGGAAGGATTTATTTCAGCACGAAAGTCTGGCTGGATAACTGGATATAAGAAGGGCTTTCTGCCCCAACAAGTTGTTCCGTTCTCGTGTTCCAGCAAGCAGTCAGCCTTTCGACACAGAAGGAAGACCAGTGTCCGAAGACACCGAAGACAGAAGAAGCAAACCACCATCCCGAGATGGCATCAGTTCAGCCTCCTTTCGCTACTGGAGACTGAACCTTTTCTTTTCCACAAGGATCTTCCCCTGAGAGCTGGACTCAGGTAGATCCACAGCAACAACAAGACGCAACAACAACCAAGTTTCCAAGAAAATCACAACCGAAAAAGTAACTTCAAGATCCTGAAGATAGCAAAAAGATAACCCCAAAACCACGTTTTGACCTGGAAAGACTGTAAAAGCTGTGGTGAGTATAACCTCTGGTCCCCAGTACTCCCAACTCAGTTAGGTCAGGAAGGTGGGAGGTTGGGCATTGCACTGCTGTTAAACTTGTGTAAAGATTTTCGTTGTGTCCGTTTAGTGGGATTTAGGGGGATTGTTTTGTTGGTGTATTGCTGTTTGTTGAGATACACCTTGTCAAATAAATTGGAAGCTTAAAGTTCCTCTTGGAATCGCCTTGTCTCAGTTCTGTTGTATTACATCGCCTGATCGTGAGTCTTGTGTCAGAACAATGTAAGGGAAGCCAAGAGCGCCTCAAAAATGCTCAACTGTGTGCCACAGGCTAGGAAAGAAAGGGGTTAGGAGTGTTTGACACTCACAGGTGCCTCATAGGCTAGTCATAAGCTGTGGGGACACACAAGTCTCAAAACCCTCTTCATAAGCTGTGGACACGATCTCTCCAGGAGTGCTCGGGCAGCACTCAGGGTACCTCATAGGTCAGGCATAAGCTGTGAGGGCAGAAGCCCAGTGAGAGACACCCAAGGCACAACACTCCCCAGAACCCCTTACATGGGCATTCCAGGACGTCAATTGATTGCGAGAGCACAGCACCCATGGTGGTGCCTGATGGATCCGTGGTGATGTACGTAGTGGCATTCGGATCAAAGTGCGTGAGGATAGGAGGGGATGTGATTTTCTCCTGAAGCACGGTAAATGCTAAAGCCTAGGAATCTGTCCATTCCCAAGGGATATCCTTGCGCAGCAATTTGCGAAGTGGTTCGGCAATGTGCGCATAGTGCGGGACGAACTTCAAATAGAAATTGCAAGTGCCGAGGAATAATGAAAGTGCTTTGATGTTGGTAGCCTCCTGTATTCGCTGGATCGCGTCAATGATGTCAAGCGTCTGCTTGGCACCTTGCACTGTGACTCTGTAGCCCAGAAAGTTTATTTCTCCAGCAATCGGCATTAAATGTAATGTTATGTGCAGCAAGTCTAGCCATAACTGCGTGAAGTCGCTGATCATATTCTTCCATCATACGTCCATAGACAATGATATCGTAAAGCAGATTGAGGGCTCCCTCTATGCCTGCTAGCATAGCAGTGACAATCTTCTGAAATGCACTTGGGTGCACAAGATAGTCTGTAGGGCATGTGTCGATACTGATACAGACCATCATGCGTCTTGAATTCCGTGAGCGGTTTGCTGTCCTCTGCTAGAAGTATTTGCAGGTAACTGCGGCGCATGTCGAGTTTTGTCAAAACTATTGAGCCGTGGAATTCTGAAGACAGTTCGTCGATGCTAGGAAGAGGGTACTTGTCGGGGATGATAGCCTTGTTGATCTCTTTCAGGTCGATGCATTGGCGGATCTCCCCATTTTTACACCAAGAAATGACTAAGCTCCAGATCCAGGGTGAGGAGTCGATATTCTCAATGATTCCGAGATTCGAGTCGCGTTAATTCTACGGTACTTGGTCGCGAACCGTGAATGGGAAATGGTGAAGTCGCTGCCTAACTGGTTTGGCGGAAGGGTCAACGTGGGGACGATAGCAGAATTTTGTTGTCACTGCAAACCCTGTGAAGCTTGAGGGATACTGCTTATCAAAGTCCACTGTGTACACAGGTGTGCCGGTTGGGTCGTAAACTTTGAACCCAAGCTTGTCAAAAAGGTCAACACCCATGAGGCTTCGTCCCTTCGCGACCTGAAAGGAAAAGTTCTCCAATGTTATGTCCTGGTAGTATATCGGGACAGATATGACCCCAAGTACCTCAATTTTGGAGTCGAAGTACGCATGTAGAGTGGAAGTTGCGGGCTGCAGTTGACAGTGCGTTAAGTGGGTTTTGTACACAGCCTCGCTCAATATGGAGACTTTGGCTCCAAGGTCAATGAGGAGGCAGATGGGTGTGTCGTCAATGTTTACCTCACAGTCCTTGAATTTGCCCGGACCGATGTGTGAAATGTCAGTAACGGTGTAAACCATACTGGGTTCATCACTATCGGGGTTGTCCACATGTCAAATATGCTGCGATGAGCGACAGACACTAGCAAAATGGTTCATTTTACCACATGCAGAGCATTTCTTCCCATGTGCAGGGCAGTTAGGACTCTTTGCTGAATGTGATTTGTCCCCACAGTTAAAGCAGTGGAAGTTAGGCCTGCGATCTGAAGTGGGTGGCTTATTACTGGCCCTGGGTCTCTGCTGTGATTTCTGCTTTGGACGAATGCCTTGCACATGGGCTGTAGCTGCAGTCTGCTGCACAGGGGGAGCAGGGGATCTGATTGCTTTTGAATCGGAAAGCGCTGATTCGATTTGGTTGGCCAAATTAGTTGCTTTGTCCAATGTCAATTTGTCAACCTCCATTAGCAAGCGTTCCCGAATTCGGGGAATCGTTGTTTTCTCAATAATTTGATCCCTGATCATTTCCTCTGTGAGTGCTCCAAAGTTACACGTAGTGGCCGGTTCAGTTCATGAAATTATATACTGTTTGATTGGTTCACCATTCCCTTGCCCCCTTTGATGAAATTTGTATCTCTCCATCATGATACTTTTGTTTGGCCCAAAATATTTCTCTAGGGCGCTTACTGCTTTGTCATAGGACTCTGTGTCTTCGATTTGGCCAAAGATGCGTTGGTCTTCAGTGCTGAGGCAGTGGATAAGTATTGCCCGGCGGCAAGCTGGTGTTACGTTGTTGTTGTCTAACCCACTCGCCGTGATGTATGTAGAAAAGCTTTTTATCCATCTTGGCCACATGGTTGGAGGGTGTGGAGAGGAAAGGCTGGGGGGGGGGGGTAGAGAGGTTAATTTGATTCATCCTTGTCGCCAAATTATGTTGTGTACATAAATAAACAGACTAATTGAAACAGGAGAAAAGTAACTAACTGTGCACTTTATAGCAACTCCCAAAATGGTGTTCCAAACCAGCATGAACCAGAATGTTTACAGCAACTGTGAATAGCTCCCACAGGGTCCTAATACCCGTCCTGTGAGCATTCGTGCAACAAACAAACAGAGTATGAACACAACACTGAGGGGATATAACAAAGACATTTCACTCCTTGTAACCAGAAAACAACTTTCACTTATAACTCAAGCAAAATTTCCAGTCTGTTTGTCAGCAGTGGCTGCAAAAAACTGTGTAACATTTCCAGAACATCATAGACATTTCCATACTCAGAAGTTTACTGGAAGAAAATCTAAGCCAGAGCAAATCAGCCACCACCACAACTAAACCATCAGCTATCGTATATGTGAAATGAAGTAACAATTACAAAACAATCTCTTTTTCATGACTTCATTAGTGAAATGGGAGACCAAAATAATGTTGTCAACCTTCCTGCATTGTCCTGAAGTCTCCTGGAATTAAAGATTAATCTCCTGGACACTGCTGTGAGCACCCGGGAGAAAAATCATAGAGGCATTAAAAAAAATTATGTTTTTCTCATTTTCTTTGAACAATTCAGTTATTAGTGATAAAAATATTGGAGATGGGGCAAAAGGCTGTTTGACTGGGCAAGGCAGTTGAAGGTGGGAGGTCATGTGGTGAAACCTCGAGGAATACATCTAATCAGAGATAGCAACCCTAGCTTAAGATGGCAAATGATGGTCCAATTGTACCTTCAGTTCAAATTCATGCAGTGAACCATGTTTGCTGTGACTGTAACACAAGTTGTCCAAGCTGTGTAGCTGGTTGTTACAAGGTATTAAAAAGGTGAAAAAGAAAACAGGAAATGCTAGAAACACACAGCAGGTCAGCCAGCATGTGTGGAGAGAACAGACAAGTGAATGATTTGGATACGGACCCATTTCCACACCCAAAACATCAGCTTGTCTGTTTGCTCCACAGTTGCTGACTGAGAATACTGCATGTCTGAGCATTTTCTACATTTGTTTCAAATTTCCAGCATCTATGGTATTTTGCTCTTTACTTGTTAACGAGGTTAATCTTTGTACTTCCACTGAGGGAGTAGCCCATTTAATCTGAAAACAATTACAGCAGTTAAGAAAAAAAATTCCTCAATTTTCGTCCTTCCTCTGCACATAAGCTCTTGACCTTGTACTTTTGCCAACTTCACTTTAAAGCAGCAACTTTCTTTTGTCTTGCCAAGTATGATGTTACAGACACTGGTAATATCATTTCACTGGAAATCAGAAAATGCAACAGAGAGTCGTATAATTTCTGGGATTTTCAAAATAAAAATAATCTCTCCATTGGTCCCTGCTGAATAAAACTGTCTGCGAGCTTGAAGCACTTGGGCAGCCATTGTACTGTTTTGCAGGAGGATGTCAGCTGGCGTGAAGCTGCGACTAATTTTTGTTCAATTCCATTGATGTCTGTTGACAATGTAAGTTTTTTATATTGGCACTGAGCTGCCAGTTTACAGCCCACCCAGGTGGCCAGGTTGATAATGATCCATTGATAATTGGTATCAGGTGATGATTTTGGCTCCTTTTTTGGCATCCTGCTTTTCCCAAGTATTTCAACTGCTCTTAAGAGTCATATTAATTTTCACTCAAACTACACAAAAGCTAGAGTTAAGCATTGGCACCAAGGTATTGTACCCATACAGATTATTTTTAACAGAGCTACTAAATTTCAGAAATAAGTATTAGTGACTTGGCAGGACCAAGATCAAACTCGATCTACTTCTCACTCCACTAAAATTTTGGGATTTTAAATGCTGAAATCATTCTATATCTGCTATTGGAGTGATTTCCCTCACTAAGTCTGCAGATTTTATATTAATAGATAACTGCGGAGTGAGTACAAGGCAGTACTTACGATTTCAGACACTTTTTATCCCACAAATGTTTACTTCAAGTGGTTTGTAACCATCTTGTGACTTGCCTGAATGTTACTTCTGGAAATCAGCTATTTTCTAAATCGATGTTAATCTATTGGGGGCGGTTTGAGTCAATTTGGTCCCATTTCTGCTTCCACAGCAGCTGCTATTATGTTCTCTGTGTCATCAATGCATTACAGCATTCACAATGAAGGATTAACCATCGAGATATCATTACTGGAAACTCATCAAGAAATAATTTGCAGCTGATTACTGGAAAATTCGACACTGATTAGATATTATAGGCACATTTCCAAAATGTGGGCATATAAAAAATGCAAATTTACAATGCAAGATTTCAAGTTACAAAACTATTGCAAGGTTTGTGAATTTTGGAGAAAAGAATAGTCTCAAAAACTTTGACTCACAAAAAACATCAGTGGGAGCTTTGTTGTTAATACATTGACAATCAACTACTACATTAGTGCCATGCCAGACACAAGACTCCCAAAGCAAGCACTCTACTCAGAACTCCTTCACGGCAAACGAACCAAAGGTGGGCAGCGGAAACGTTACAAGGACACCCTCAAAGCCTCCCTGATAAAGTGCTACATCCCCACTGACACCTGGGAGTCCCTGGCCCAAGACTGCCCTAAGTGGAGGAAGTGCATCTGGGAGGGTGCTGAGCACCTCGAGTTTCGTCATCGAGAGCATGCAGAAATCAAGCGCAGGCAGCGGAAAGAGCTGGCAGCAAACCATCCCACCTACCCCTTCCCTCAACGAATGTTTGTTCCACCTGTGACAGAGACTGTGGTTCTCGTATTGGACTGTAGAGCCAGCTAAGAACTCATGCTAAGAGTGAAAGCAAGTCTTCTTCGATTCCGAGGGACTGCCTATAATGATGGCGTCAGTGCCATGGACACGATGCAAACTTGTACAGTGTATCCCATCTATTCATCTGTGCAGAGGAGTGGCCTGCTTTTGATCATCCTCTGGAAATCATTGCCTCACTTCCAACCAGGTGGAGCACCTATTTATGTGGAGTATTGTTTTTCAACATCGATGTAAAAAAGCTCCACTTTGTACACTTCGTGTGTTCTGTTTTACAGTAGCCACAGAAACCTCTACCACTCATTTTATTTTCAACCAACGATTCTTACTGCATAAGTATTGTGGAACAAGGTTGCTGCTGGGTCTCCTTTACATCTAAAGTATTTACATTTCACTAGAGCATTGTAATGGCAGGTCCTGTAAATACACGTTCAGAGGCTGAACTCCAAGCCATTGTCAACACCTTCACCGAGGCGCACAAAAGCATGGGCCTTACACTAAACTTCCATAAGACAAAGGTCCTCCACCAATCTGACCCCGCCACACAGCACTGCCCCCCCCCCACCCCCCTGCCCCCCCGGTCATCAAAATCCACGGCGCGGTCTTGGGCAACGTGGACCATTGTCCATACATCGGGAGCCTACTATCAGCAAGGGCAGACATCGATGACGAGGTCCTTCACCACCTCCAGTGTGCCAGCGCAACCTTCAGTCACCTGAGAAAGAAAGTGTTTGAAGACCAAGACCTCAAATCTGGCACCAAGTTTTTGATCTACAGGGCTGTAGTGATACCCGTCCTCCTATATGGCTCAGGGACGTGGACCAGATAGAGTAGACACCTCAAAGCGTTGGAGAAGTACTACCAGATCCTGCAAATCCACTGGGAGGATAGACACACCAACATCAATGTTCTCACTCAGGCCAACATCCCCAGCATCGAAGCACTGACCACACTCGACCAGCTCCGTTGGGCGGGCCACATCATCCACATGCCCGACACGAGACTCCCAAAGCAAGCGCTCTACTCAGAACTCCTACATGGCAAGCAAGCCCCAGGTGGGCAGAGGAAATGTTTCAAGGACACCCTCAAAGCCTCCTTGATAAAGTGCAACATCCCCACTGGCACCTGGGAATCCCTGGCCCAAGACCGGCCTAAGTGGAGGAAGAACATCCGGGAGAGCGTTGAGCAACTAGAGTCTCGTCGCGAGAGCATGCAGAAAACAAGCGCAGACAGCGGAAGGAGCATGCGGCAAACCAGACTCCCACCCACCCTTTGCTTCAACCACTGACTGTCCCACCTGTGACAGAGACTGTAATTCCCGTATTGGACTGTTCAGTCACCTAAGAACTCATTTTTAGAGTGGAAGAAAGTTTTCCTCAATTTCGAGGGACTGCCTATGATGATGACAGGGCAGCAATCTGACAAGCTAATCAAGAATAACATCAATTTTATTTTAAACACAAATTATTGCATTGAAAACACACTTTGTAAAATGTTGTATATTTTGTTTTTCCTGCCATTGTGCCATTGGCTGGTGTGGAAAATTTGGCAGGGTCTCATCCTTTCAGCCCGTTTGGTATTTTGAGGGGGGCGTGGAGGGGGGGTGGGGGGCAAGCCTCCATATCCCCAAATGACCTGGCTAGAAAAGCCTTATTTTGTAACCTCCTGGTGTGGGTAGGTGCCTAAGATACACAATAGTGGTATGGGCATCCACTGACCCCATGGAATTTGGTGGAGCCAGCATGCACTGCACTAGTGGGCACAATCCTGTTGTAAGTACCAGATCCCATCTCATGGAATTTAGGCCCCATATCTAGGCTAATATTTTAGTGTAGTACTGAGGAAGTGCTTCATTGTTAGATGTGACCTTAAACCAAGGTCCCATCTGTTCGTTCAAGTGGATGTAATAGATCCATTGCACTACTTGAGGAAGAGCAAGTAATTCTCCCAGTGTCCTGGCCAACATTCATCCCTCAACCAAATGACCCCAAAAATAGATTAACTGTGGGATCATGCTATGCACAATTATTTATTGTGTTTGCCTAACAACGGTGACTACACTTAAAACTAATTTATTAGATGTAACGTGCTTTAGGATTTCTTTAGGAAGTGCGATATTAATGCAAGTTCCTTGCTTTTTTTTAATCTCTTGCGATATATCAATAATATTTTACAGTGTTATTTGTAATGGTTTTGTTTTCCTTATTTTCTCCTTATCACTCACTTGCACCATACGCTTCTCTGTTCGTAGGGTAAGATAGTCCTGTCAGTACTCCTTGGGTACGCCACTAGGAAGCAGTTAAGGCGATTCCTCCCTATCTTTCCTAGTGGCAGCTTAGCCAGTTGAGTGGGAATCCCATCCTGGGGCAGAGGGCAGAGCATCATCTCTGGACATGTACTCAGGATGACTGCACATTGTAAGAGAAATATTGGAGGAAAGGGAAAATTTTTGAAAAATATGAAACAAACGGAAGTGACTTTTGTAGAATATGTCATGAACTTGTTCCAGGTCTTTCTGCAGTTTAGAACTGCTTAACAAATGTCTCTCAACCCTAAAGATTCAGATAATCCTTCACAGAATTAGCACACTGAATTTACTAATATCATTATAATTTTATTGTTAAGGTACATGGGGTTAAAAGCATTAATCAAGTGTAGCTGTCTGTGTTAATATGACATCCACCGGTATACATTTGTGAGTCATGACAGTGAGTGCCAGCAAGTTAGCTGACTATAAGAGCTAAGCCTGAATCTCAGGGCCAGCTCAAGAGATTTGAAGGCCCCTCAAGAAACTGTTCTTTGGCCTATCGCCCTGGCCCATGAAAGTAATGCACTGAATGGGTGGGTGGACTGTTATTCTCTACAGAAAATGTATTATTTTCCATGTAAAATGGTGAAATCTGGCACATTCGCAGGCATATTTGAAGAAAACTATAAGCTAATGCATTTTTAAATGTAACTTTATTACACATGTAAATTAAGTTCTTTGCTGTACTGCAAATATTTAGCCTGACACCCAAATGCCTGTTACTTGTGATACCGGTGTACCTGTGCACTACATTCCTCTATCGAAACAAATAGAACACTGCTACAATTTTTTTGTATGGATGACTTATAAACATTTCTCCATTATTCCCCACTTTCTCTTTGTGTTTCTCACTCTGTTTCTCTCTCCTGGAGTTACAATTGTTACCTTCATTAATTTTAGCAAAAACATAGATGTGATTATCAAGCAATGGATGGAGATTTAATTTTTGGGTGGCCGAAAGTTTGATCACGCCAGCAGCTCACCCGTTCTGGCAACGAAATGGTTGGGCCGGGGCCATTTTGAGTACACGGCCTCATTTCAGTAGAACTGGCGAGCTGCAATAGGCATCCTGATCCAGGTCTCCAGATTGAGGCAATATCAGGTGGCTTGGAGACTGCTCAGCCGGCAGCAAGGTAAATCTGGGGGGGTGGAGGAGTGAGTCGCAATTATGGAGGGAGGCGGAGACCAGGGTTGCAGCAGGCCAGATTGTTTTGTGGTATCAGGGGGACAGGGGGAGCACACCTACTCCTCAGTTTGTGTTGGGCTCCCAAGTTCTATCCTAATATTAAAATCAGGGTCCTATGTAAATCATAGGACCCCTATTTGCATATTATAAAAGGCCTACTGCCAGAAAAAGACAGACACTTTGGCCCCTCTGTGACAGATCTCTGTGAAAGAGTGAGTGGGCTAATTGTCAGTGTTAATGGGGTGGTAAATCTACCAATCCCATTTTGAGGCTGTTAACCACCTCCTTATTATTGTTATCATCAAATTAAAATTGACCCAAGTATTTCTCCTTTACTCTCAGTTTCTCTATCTGATACTCTCTCTGGCCCCAAGTTTCCACATGATTTGCTCCTGATTTTTAGGAGCAACTGGTGGAGAACGGAGTATCTTAGAAATCGGAATTCTCCACATTTTGTTTGCTCCAGTTCTAGTCAGTTAGAACAGTTTCACTTTGGAACAGAATTTTTTTTCAAAAGGGGGCGTGTCCGGCCACTTGTGCCTGATTTCAAAGTTTCGTGAGTGAAAACTTACTCCAAACTAACTTAGAATGGAGTAAGTGAAGATTTTTGTACGCTCGAAAAAACCTTGTCTACACTTTAGAAAATCAGGCATAGGTTACAAATTAGGCGTAGGGAACGAGGTGGGGGGGGAGGGGGAAGGGAAGTCATTAAATTCTACAATCAATCCTTAGTTATACTTATACAAATATTATACAAATAAATCCAACCTGAATAAAAATTTATAAGCAAAGAAAAGATTAAATAAACCATGTTCCTACCTTTGTGAAAGTGCTTCAGGCAGGCCTTTCATGTTGGAGACAGGCAGGGGTGTGGCGTCAGTGTCTCGACGGCAGCGGCAGCAAGCTTCGAGCTGAGCTGCAGTGCTTGAGGCAGGCCTTCATTCTCTTCGTGGCTGGCCGCGAAGAAGCAGCACCAGACGGACCCGAGGCCATTCGGCCATGAGATATCAGCGGCGTCAGTGGCTGGCCGGCAGCCAAAGAATCAGCGGACCGACGTGAGGCCATTCGGCCATGAGATAGCAGCAGATGAGCTGAGAAATACAGTTGTCTCTCACTCAAATATCAGTAGATTGGTTCAAGTGGACTATTGTTCCAGGATTAGGAATCAGGAGAGGCATGTTTGAGTGAACTCATGTAAACCCAACTTAGGAAGATAACTTTGGGCGCCACTTAGTCAGGAGTCCCCTGTGATCACAGGAGGGTAAAGATGGACCCATCTGCCCCAACATGCACTTCCAGCAGAGATCAATGGATAGTGATCAGGAGTGGGACCTCTGGCTGATTTTCACTCCCCTCACCCAGGAGTGCACCTAACCAGTATTGGATGAGCAGAAACCTCCTCAAATTAAATATTGGAAAGACCAAAGCCATTGTCTTCGGTCCCCACCATGAACTACATTCCCTAGTCACTGACTCTATTGCTTTCCATTGCCACAGTCTGAGGCTGAACCATACCATTCACCATCTTGGTGTCCTATTTGACCCTGAGTTGAACTAACAACCCTAACTCCTCTTCATTACCAAGACCGCCTACTTTCAACTCCATAACATCGCCCGACTCCGTACTTTCTCAGCTCATCTGCTGCTAAAACCCTCATCCATGCCTTTGTTACCTCTAGATTTGACTATTCCAAAGCTCTATGAGCAGCTTCTTACCTTGCACCCTCCATAAATTTGAGCTCATCCAAAACCCTATTGTCCGTATTCTAACTCGCACTAAGTCGCACTCAACCATCAAGCCCGTGCTCACTGATCTACAATGATTTCCGGTCTGGCAACACCTCCATTTTAAAATTCTCTTCCTTGTTTTCAAATCCCTCCATGGCCTCGTCCCTCCTTATCTCTGTAACCATCTCTAGCCCTAGATCCCTATGCTCTCTGAGGTCTCTGCGCTCATCCAATTCTTTTCTCTTGCAGATACCTGATTTTTATCACTCCACCATTGGTGGCTGTACCTTCAGCTGTTTAGGCCCTAAGCTCTGGAATTCCCTCCCTAAACTTCTCTACCTCTCTACCTCTCTCTCTCCTCCTTTAAGACACTCCTTAAAACCTACCTTTTTGACCAAGCTTTTGACCACTTGCCTTAATATTTCGTTATGTGGCTTGATATCAAATTTTGTTTGATAACGCTCCTGTGCAGTGCCTTGGGACATTTTATTATGTTAAAGACGCCACAGAAATATAAGTTGTTGTTGCACCTATCACTGCCCCAGCTGAGACTAATCCATTCAATACAGGCTGAGTATTGAACCTAGGATTTTTCTGGCCTGTAGTACTCACCCACTCACTGGATAAATTTACTGAGCTATCAAGCAATTTAAAATCTTCTAAAATGCTACTTTTAAATCCAGGACGTTGTAGCCCTGTATTAAGAATAAGTCAAATCAAGATTTACTGTAAAATAAACCTCGATGAATACAATCCCTGAGTTGAAAGGATGAGTTGGCTGTGCTTCCTAAAGGCATGCAGAGGTTTATTTCACACTGAACCTCCTCTCACCAGTTGTTTTAGCTGAGTTCTACCATGATTTTCTGAAATGAGGTGTAATTTATCTTGAAAAAATAAACTACCGCCGGGATCCATTTTCGGCTCGGTATTGTGGGCGGCAGCGGCAGCGGCAGGCAGTGGGAGTCGGCGGGCAGTCGTGGGTGTCAGTGGGCGGCGGCATCAGTGGGCAGGAGGTGCAGGCCTCTCGAATCAGAGAACTTCGGAGGCACCGCACTGCGCATGCGCGAGATTTGGTTTTTTTTGTAGTTCTATCAGCATATTGATATCATTTTTGCCACGATTGAGGCTGCTGGGACATCTGCGCATGCGCTTAAATGTTGATCACTCTCTTGCACCTGCCAGTTGTACAGGGGAGAGTGTAGGAGGCACAGAGCTGCAAACTTTTCATTATCCATTCCTTAAGTGATTTAGCATGAGTGGAAAAAAAGCTTCAAAGAAGACTGTTAAGACCAAGCCCAGAGCTTCCTGGTTCAATGATGAGGAACTGGAGGAGCTTGTATCAGAGGTGGAGCGCAGGTATATAGACCTCGCCTGGGATGGTCGTGGTAAACCTCCACCACCCCAATACAGATGCATCTGGAAGGAGATTGGTGAGGCCATGTACTCAATGGGCAACATTGAGCGAGATAGAGACCAGTGTAGGATACGTTGGAACGATGTGGTGGAATCAGCAAGAGTGAGTGAACATTTATGGGACCCCTTCCGTGCAACTGCAAAAGGTTATGCCCCCGATGTGTGTGTGTGTGGGTGGGGCATGAGCAAAGTGGGTAAAGGCTGCAATGTTTCTTTCTGCAGAAGAAACAAACTTCCAAGGCAACACGCCTCAGTCCCACGGGAGGGGACCCAGCAGAGGTAATGAGTTGACCAGCCTGGAGGAGCTTTGGCATTGGTGGGTGACTGCCGCCGTGCAACCACAAAGGGTGATGCAGATCCTGTGCTGGAGCATGGTAGGTGTTATTTATGTGGACTTGTATTTACTCTGTACAGCCACCAGAGGGTTCATCCTCTGGAGTCCCAAGGGATCCCATAATCCCTTGGGAGCACAGGTATTTAAGGAGGCTTCACAGGTTGGAGAGGCACTCTGGAGACCTGCAATAAAAGACTAAGGTCACACTTTACTTTGAGCTCACAGTGTTCAGTCTGACTCTTTCTCCATACACAACAACTGGCGACGAGATACAGATAGCGAACCTAAAGATGCAGAGAACAGTTGGCATCCTGGAGAAATTTTCGGAGGGAGATGATTGGGAAACTTTGGTGGAGCGACTCGACCAATACTTTGTGGCCAATGAGCTAGATGGGGAAGAGAACGCTGCCAAACGAAGGGTGATCGTCCTCACCATCTGTGGAGCACCAACTATGGCCTCATGAAGAATCTGCTCACTCCAGCGAAACCCACGGAGAAACTGTACGATGATTTGTGCACACTGGTCCGAGAGCATTTGAACCCGAAGGAAAACATTCTGATGGCAAGGTACCGGTTCTACACCTACAAAAGGTCTGAAGACCAGGAAGTGGCGAGTTATGTCGCTGAGCTAAGACGCCTTGCAGGACATTGCGAATTTGAAGGACATTTGGAGCACATACTCGGAGACTTTTTCGTACTTGACATTGGCCATGAAGTGATTCTTCACAAACTTTTGACTGTAGAGACCCCAACCTTGAGTAAGGCCATAGCGATAGCCCAGGCATTCATTGCCACCAGTGACAATACAAAGCAAATCTCTTAGCACACCAGTGCTGCTACAAGTACTGTGAACAAAGTGATATTGTTTTCAAATCGTAACGTACAGGGCAGGTCACACATACCTGCAGCTGCAAGTCCGCAGATGACTCAGAGTCCACCATCAAGAGTGATGAATGCAAGGCCATTAACACCTTGTTGGCGCTGCAGGGGTGATCATCGTTTCCATTCATGCTGATTCAAAAGAGTACGTTTGCAAGGGCTGTGGAACAATGGGACACCTCCAATGAGTGTGCAGATGAGCTGCAAAGCCTGTTAAACCTGCAAACCACCATGTTGCAGAGGAGGACAGATCCACAGAGGATCACGACGAACCAGAGCCTCGGATCGAGGAGGCAGAGGTACATGGGGAGCACACATTCACCACGAATTGTCCCCGATAATGCTGAATGTTGAACTAAAGGGACTCCCGGTGTCAATGGAGCTGGATATGAGCGTGAGCCAGTCCATCATGGGCAAAAATACTTTCAAAAGGTTGTGGTGCAACAAAGCCTCAAGGCCAGTCATAACTCCAGTTCGCACAAAACTAAGAACTTACACAAAAGAACTGACACCTGTAATCGGCAGTGTTACCGTAAAGGTCTCCTACAATGGAGCGGTGCACAAGCTATCACTCTGGGTGGTACCAGGAGCTGGCTGGGAAAGATATGCTGGAACTGGGACAACATCCGAGTGCTATCGCCCGCTGACGACACTTCATTTGCCCAGGTCTTAAACAAATTTGCTTCGCTGTTCGAACCAGGCATTGGAAAATTCCAAGGAGAAAAAGTGCAGATCCACCTAATTCCAGGGGCGCAACCTATCCATCACAAGGCGAGAGCATGATGAGAGAAAGGGCAGAGATCGAGCTAGACCGGCTGCAATGAGAGGGCATCATTTTACCGATCGAGTTCAGCGAGTGGGCCAGTCCTATCGTCCCAGTTCTCAAGGGAGACAGCACCATCAGAATCTGTGGCAATTACAAAGTAACTATCAATCGTTTCTCTCTGCAGGACCAATACCCACTACCTCTTTGCAACGCTGGCGGGAGGAAAGACGTTTACGAAGCTGGATCTGACTTCAGCCTACATGACGCAGGAACTGGAGGAATCATCAAAGGCCCTCACCTGCATCAACACCCACAAAGGTCTTTTTGTTTATAACAGATGCCTGTTTGGAATCCGATCAGCGGCGGCGATATTCCAGAGAAACAGAGAAAGTTTACTGAAGTCGGTCCCGCACACCGTGGTATTCCAGGACGACATCTTGGTCGCAGGTCGGAACATAGTCGAGCACCTGCAGAACCTGGAAGAGGTTCTTAGTCAACTCAACCACGTGGGGCTCAGGTTAAAATGCTTGAAGTGTGTTTTCTTGGCACCTGAAGTGGAGTTCCTGGGAAGGAGGATTGCGGCGGAAGGCATCAGGCCCACCAACATTAAGACGGAGGCAATCGAGAACGCCAAGAATGTGCCAAAACTGCAGTCGTTTCTGGGACTCTTGAACCACTTTGGTAACTTCTTACCAGGTCTCAGCATCCTGCTAGAATCACTACATGTCTTACTACAAAAAGGAGGCGAATGGGTTTGGGGCAAAAGCAAAGAAAATGCCTTTGTAAAAGCGAGAAAATTGTTATGCTCAAACAAATTGCTTGTGTTGTATGATCCATGTAAGTGTTTAGTACTAGCATGTGATGCGTCGTCATATGGCGTCAGGTGTGTATTGCAACAAGCTAATGATTTCGGGAAACTGCAACCAGTTGCTTATGAATCCAAGAGTCTGTCTAAGGCTGAGAGAGTCTACAGCATGATTGAAAAAGAAGCGTTAGCATGTGTCTATGGGGTAAAGAAAATGCATCCAATACCTGTTTGGGCTAACATTCGAATTGGAAACTGACCATAAGCCACTTATATCCCTGTTTTCCGAGAGTAAAGGGATAAATACCAACGCATCAGCCCACATCCAGAGATGGGCGCTCACGTTGTCCGCATACAACTATGCCATCCGCCACAGGTCAGGCACAGAAAACTGCGCCGATGCTCTCAGTAGGCTGCCATTGCCCACCATGGGGGTGGAAATGGCGCAGCCCGCAGATCTAGCCATGGTTATGGAAGCATTTGAGAGTGAGCAATCACCCGTCACTGCCCGGCAGATCAAAACCTGGACAAACCAGGATCCCTTATTATCTCTAGTCAAAAGCTGTGTGCTTCACCAGAGCTGGTCCAGTGTCCCAGTGGAAATGCAGGAAGAGATTAAGCCATTCCAGCAGCACAAAGATGAAATGTCTATACAGGCAGACTGCCTTCTGTGGGGCAATCGAGTAGTGGTCCCCAAGAAGGGCAGAGACACCTTCATCAATGACCTCCACAGTACCCACCCAGGCACCGTAATGATAAAAGCGATAGCCAGATCCCACGTGTGGTGGCCCGGTATCGATGCGGACTTAGAGTCCTGCGTTCACAGATGTAATACATGCTCGCAGTTAAGCAATGCACCCAGAGAGGCGCTGCTAAGTTTATGGTCTTGGCCCTCCAAACCGTGGTCTAGGGTACACATCGACTATGCAGGCCCATTCTTGGGTAAAATGGTCCTTGTGGTTGTAGACGCCTACTCCAAGTGGATTGAATGTGAGATAATGTCGGCTAGCATGTCCGCTGCCATTATTGAAAGCCTGCAGGCCATATTTGCCACACACGACTTACCAGATGTCCTGGTGAGTGACAACGGGCCAATTTTTACCAGTGCTGAGTTCAAAGTATTCATGACCCGTTACGGGATCAAACATGTCACAAGTGCCCCGTTTAAACCAGCGTTCAATGGGCAGGCAGAGAACGCAGTGCAAACCATCAAGCAAGGCTTGAAGAGGGTAACTGAAGGCTCACTGCAGATTCGCCTATCCCGAGTCCTGCTTAGCTACCGCACGAGGCAGCAATCACTCACTGGGATCCCACCTGCTGAACTGCTCATGAAAAGAGCACTTAAGACAAGGCTCTCGTTAGTTCACCCTGATCTATATGAACAGGTAGAGAGCAGGCGGCTTCAACAAAGTGCATACCATGATAGAGCAAATGTCAAACGAGATTGAAATCAATGATCCTGTCCAGTATATGTATTAAATTATGGACAAGGTCCCAAGTGGCTTCCGGCATTGTCATGGCCAAAGAGGGGAGCACGGTATTTCAGGTCAAACTTTCCAATGGACTCATTCACCGGAAACACTTGGACCAAATCAAATTCAAATTCACGGACTATCCTGAGCAACCCACCTTGGACCCTACCTTTTTTGATCCCCCAACATACACACCAGTGGCAACCGGCACAACGGTTGACCACAAAGCAGAACCCATCATCCACAGCAGCCCAGCAGGGCCCAACACACCAGGCAGCCCAACAAGGCCAGCTGCACAGCAGCCCAGTGAGGGCCCAACAAATGATTCAACAACACCAGCTTTCACACCGTGATGATCAACCAGGGCAAGAAGGGCCCCAGATCAACTCACATTGTAAATAGTTACACTATTGACTTTGCGGGGGAGTGTTCTTATATATGTGGTCTTGTATTTACTCTGCATAGCCACCAGAGGGCTCATCCCCTGGAGACCCAAGGGATCATATAATCCCTTGGGAGCACGGGTATTTAAGAAGGCTTCACAGGTTGGAGATGCACTCTGGAGACCTGCAATAAAAGACTAAGATCACACTTTACTTTGAGCTCACAGTGTTCAGTCTGACTCTTTCTCCACACACAACAGTAGGGTTATAATAATCTCCGGTGTGAGTAACGCTCATGGCATAAAAGGTCATGCAATGTCAAGCCAAATGCATTTTAAAGTACAGTTTGACGCCCATTATTGGTGTGCCCATGTAGAGATGGAACTCCCTGATGGCACATTGTGAGATGAGATGGCTCACATGTTAGCTTGACCTACCCACCACCCCACTATAGACTGAAATGTTGTCCTCTACTTGCAGATGGTGAGTCGGACAGCAGATCAATGCATGCCATTCTCCTCTGGCACACAAAGGAGCTGTGTGACCCCAGTGTCTCCGACCCCAACGTTGATCCCATCCCAAGTCATGGGCTCCTTCCTCCAACCCCCCCCCCCCCCACAAGATCACCCATTTCCACCGCACCCTCCTTCGCCACCCAGAGTCACGAAGAAGAGGAGGGAGAGGAGAGAGAAGGGCCCGTCTTTGATCCCCTTGACGTCGAGGAGCTAGAAGAGGATGACACCAGCCTCCTGCCATGTGTGCCACCTGTCTAGAGAACCTCGGTGTCAGGCTCAGAATTCATGGGCTTTGAACCAGATGCAACACCTCCAAGCGCTGCCAGGCGCAGAGGCCGTGGAGCTGACCCAACCAAGGCGCGTCAACCCACAAGGACCCAACAAGCTGCTGAGGTTGAAGGATGGCTCACAGCAATTCATGAGATGGTCCAATTATCGAGGACGAGCATCGACCTAGGTCGCCAGCTGCTGAAGACCATAGCTGGGATAGGTATCAGCATCGAATCCCCCGCTCAGCACCATTCTGACCAAATGGACCGGCTCATTAGTGCGGTGGAGCACAACACCCAGTCTGCTGAGGCGATGAGGCAGGCAATGGCTTCTGGGCATGTCGTGCAAGCCCCCGACCCCACACCCTCAAGGATCCAGAGGAGTCGGAGATGCCGGTGCCTTCAGTTATGCCCCCTAACTTCTCTCCAAGACTTACACGTCTACAGAGATCTGGCTGCCCTCTTGCTCAACCTGCTCAAGTAGAGGCGGGGAGGGGCAGGGGTGCGGGACGCCATCTTGAAGGCGGGGCAAAGAGGACGATGTGCCTCACATCAAACGGGGGGGAAGAGAGGTGGTGGTAGCGGGTAGAGGGGTGGGTGTTGGTGGTGGAGATGTTCGTAAACTCGGTAAGGTTATGTCACTTTTGTAATTATGCACTTTTAAATATAGTCACAATGTTCACCTTCTCTTGGTCAGTGTCTCATTTCCACGTGATGTGTGATGCCTTGTGAGAAACACAAAGCTGTCCCTCAGGTGATCTGCTCTATTAGGAACATATTGCGCCCCACATATGATTCCACAGTATAATGGGTCCTGTCATCAGGCCATCATGACACAGCAAGTAAGGGTGACCAATGCAGAAAGGCTGCCATTCAATGAGAGTCACTTGAACTACATGCAGGGCACACATTAAGGCTTGCAGGTCAAGCCACTTTTTAAGATGCCAAACATGGTGGAGTGCCACCCCTCAGATGACATGTTCATCAGCTACATTGCAGTTCATTATATGTATTTTCCCCTTTTCTACACCTCATGTCACGGTATTCTCAGTATCAGTTGCAGCTATGTGCCATCACTTGACATCTTATCACTTTCACTTAATAAATCTGGCGTGGGCTCATACCATCCGCGCAGTCACATCAGTCACTAAATAGGTTCCACATGAAATGATCTCCAAACTCTTGCAGGGCATCTCCATTGAGCCTTTACCATCTTATAAGAACATAAGAACATAAGAAATAGGAACAGGAGTAGGCCATACAGCCCCTCCAGCCTGCTCCGCCATTCAATAAGGTCATGGCTGATCTAATCATGGACTCAGGTCCACTTCCCCACCCGCTCCCCATAACCCCTTACCCCCTTATCGTTTAAGAAACTGTCTATTTCTGTCTTAAATGTATTCTATGTCCCAGCTTCCACAGCTCTCTGAGGCAGCAAATTCCACAGATTTACAACCCTCAGAGAGAAGAAATTTCTCCTCATCTCAGTTTTAAATGGGCGGCTCTTATTCTACTTCCGCTACTCATTGCCGCTTCCTCTTCCACAGCTTTCCTTCAACGGAGTCATAGGGAGTGGCATATCTGAGCTCTCTCTGGGCGGCTTAAGGTCCATCACATCACTATTGATATGCCACTGATAATGTTGCAGCATCTGAATGATATCCGGGAAGTGCAGCGCTGCAGCACTCTGAGCGATCCTCCCTGCCGCCCGACTCACAACCAGCTCAGACCAGCTTTTCCCCAGCGGTCCTTCCGGAGGGTGGCAGGGCGACCTTTGATGGTCTTCGATGAGGAAAAAGATGGATTTCCAGCCTCCGGCATGGGCGGGTGGCAGGCCGGCATGCCGGGGGAACCACCGGGACCAATCTTGCGGCAGGCGGAACATGGGCGGCACCGGAGCAATCGCCAAAAAAGACTTCATTTCCGGCGGAAACTCAGTGGCTGTGGGCAGGACTTCCACCAATATCGGGGCCATTGTCCTTTCATCTCTGAAACTTGGACCTGAATCCAGACCAGACTGATGTGCTGAAAGTTTCCTCTCTGTTGGGTGTAAAAGTTCTGACAGGAATTGAGTTTACTCTGGCCAATTCTCACTGGTGCAATGTAGGTGTGAATTCATAGCACAAATGTGACTGCAATTTGGCACTGAGATGCACTAGATATAACACCCAGAGAAGCCATGAGGATGGCTGGTGTGAGAAATTAAACCTCACACCGATGCAGGTGGGGTGTTCTTCCCAGATATGTTAATTAGTAATTAGGCTGGGTATAGGAAAAATGTTTTGTATATCACCCCCCCACCCCCATATTTCTGGTTTGGGAGTCCTTTGTAATAATGTTCTTCAATAATAATGTCCTGTTCATTAGTACTAAAACTAAAAACAAGAATGAGCTGATGTGGATGGGAGGGGGGTGTGGAGGTAGGTGGAGGGGAATAGTAGCACTAATGTTGTTTTCTGACTGCTTTGAAATGCAGCTGTTTCGGCTTAGGAGGTACAGAGGGTGACACATACTGTAGTCAATTGTTCCATTTGCACGTGTTATAGCACAGCTGGCACTGTTGGCAAACACTCCAGGCAGCTGGCTTCATTGACCCACTGAGGACTAAAGACTCATTTAACCTGTGGGAAGCAAAGCAGACTTTCTCTCACATATCTCTTGTCCTTTGCTTTTGATTTGAAAATAACACAGCACAGAAACACAAGTGGGTTTAATTACCCCTGGTAATACCTCTGTGTGCTATCTTAACACATTTATTAACTTGATTATTTTAAATGAAGCACAACATTAGATCAATAGAACAATGCCCTACCCCACTGCTATTAAAAATAAAATGATGGCAAGTGTCGCTGGGGGCAAGCATTTCAATTTCTGCTCTGTTTTTTTGCCTCCAGAGGTGCAGGGGAAAACAATGTAGGGCTCAGTGCCTCCGGAGGCAACAGTGCCACCTCAATTTAGCTTACAGGTGAACATCAGGGAATTCACAGGTGGCAATGCTACAACGGAAAGCAATATTGCTGCACTCTGCGTTTGGTTGAATCTATTGTAAATAATACTAATTTGTTTTAAAACGAGGCATTCTAAGCTTTGAATTGTTCTGAAGGACTTTGTTCACGCTCATTGCCAGCTTCAAAGGGTTATATACATATAGGCTATCACTAACCATAGTTTCCCAGGATCAGTCATTTGTTTAGCCATATGTTGAATCCATTAACAATAACAAGGACTCTATTAACAATAACAAGTAAACGATCATTTTTACATACAGCTGTTGCATTTGACTTTTTTTATTATTATGGTTAGTGGTATATTAACAACACAAGAGTGGCTTTAAAAATCAAACAATCTTTCCACGGTCACTTCCTAGCTTTTTAGTTTGTTTGTTCTTTGTGGGATGTGGGCGACACTGGCAAGCCAGTATTTATTGTCCATCCTTACTTGCCCTGAGGGCAATAAGAGCCAGCCATGTAGTCCAGACTGGGTAGGAGTGGAAGGAACCTTCCATGAAAAACATTAGTAAGCAAGTTGGGTTTTTACAGCAATCTGGCAGGTTTTAGAAACATAGAAACATAGAAAATAGGTGCAGGAGTAGGCCATTTGGCCCTTCGAGCCTCACCACCATTCAATGAGATCATGGCTGATCATTCACCTCAGTACCTCTTTCCTGCTGTTTCTCCATACCCCTTGATCCCTTTAGCCACAAGGGCCATATCTAACTCCCTCTTGAATATATCCAATGAACTGGCATCAACAACTCTCTGCGGTAGGGAATTCCACAGGTTAACAACTCTCTGAGTGAAGAAGTTTCTCCTCATCTCAGTCCTAAATGGCTTACCCTTATCCTTAGACTGTGTACCCTGGTTCTGGACTTCCCCAACATCGGGAACATTCTTCCTGCATCTAACCTGTCCAGTCCCGTCAGAATTTTATATGTTTCCGTGAGATCCCCTCTCATCCTTCTAAACTCCAGTGAATACAGACCCAGTCGATCCAGTCTCTCCTCATATGTCAGTCCAGCCATTCCAGGAATCAGTCTGGTGAACCTTCACTGCACTCCCTCAATAGCAAGAATGTCCTTCTTCAGATTAGGAGACCAAAACTGAATACAATATTCCAGGTGAGGCCTCATCAAGGCCCTGTTCAACTGCAGTAAGACCTCCCTGCTTCTATACTCAAATCCCCTAGCTATGAAGGGCAACATACCATTTGCCTTCTTCACCGCCTGCTGTACCTGTATGCCAACTTTCAATGACTGATGTACCATGACACCCAGGTCTCGTTGCACCTCCCCTTTTCCTCACCTGCCGCCATTCAGATAATATTCTACCTTTGTGTTTTTGCCCCCAAAGTGGATAACCTCACATTTATCCACATTATACTGCATATGCCATGCATTTGCCCATTCACCTAACCTGTCCAAGTCACTCTGCAGCCTCTTAGCGTCCTCCTCACAGCTCACAATGCCATCCAGTTTAGTGTCATCTGCACGGATTCAAGCAGAGCGTATGGGAGAGGTGGACATGGATCTGAGAGTTGACAATACATTCAAGGACTTTGGAAAGGAAAGAGAGCTTGGAGATGGAGCGTAGTAGAAAATAAGAAATGGCTTCACAACTTCTATGCTAAACTAATTTTTTTTTTAATGCATGATTGTTTTCTTATCTTCTTACCAAGTGGTATTTGGCTGGGCAACGCTTTTCAGAAATTTCAGATAGATTCAATTTGAAGATTACAGGGAGCTTTTGTATCTTCAAAAGCCCCAGATAGACTAATTGGTTGGAACAGGGCCTGTTGATAAATCCGTTCAAAAACAGTCACCAGAGCCAAGCACAAGAACATAAGAACATAAGAAATAGGAGCAGGAGTTGGCCATACGGCCCCTCGAGCCTGCTCCACCATTCAATACAATCATGGCTGATCCGATCATGAACTCAGGTCCACTTCCCTGCCCGCTCCCCATAACCCCTTAATCCCTTATCGGTTAAGAAGCTGTCTATCTCTGTCTTAAACTTATTCAATGTCCCGGCTTCCACAGCTCTCTGAGGCAGCAAATTCCACAGATTTACAACCCTCTGAGAGAAGAAATTCCTCCTCATCTCAGTTTTAAATGGGCGGCGCCTTATTTTAAGATTATGCCTTCTAATTCTAGTCTCCCCTATCAGTGGAAAGATCCTCTCTCCATCCACCTTGTCAAACCCCTCATAATCTTATACATTTCAATAAGATCACCTCTCATTCTTCTGAAATCCAATGAGTAAAGGCCCAACCTCCTCAACCTTTCCTCATAAGTCAATCCCCTCATCTCCGGAATCAACCTAGTGAACCTTCCCTGAACTGCCTCCAAAGCAAGTATATTCTTTTGTAAATATGGAAACCAAAACTGCACGCAGTATTCCAGGTGTGGACTCACTAATACCCTGTATAACTGTAGCAAGACTTCCCTGTTTTTATACTCCATCCTCTTTACAATAAAGGCCAAGATTCCATTGGCCTTCCTTATCACTTGCTGTACCTGCATATTAACCTTTTGTGTTTCATGCACAAGTACCCCCAGGTCCCACTGTACTACAGCACTTTGCAATTTAACTAACTATCTGCTAAACTCAAAATCTGCCAATCAGACACATATCTGAACAAATTATATAGCATCTTTATATTTGAATTGAGTGGCTTGGCTCATCCTTCGTAACTGCTTAGCAATCAACCAAATAATATTGCGATACTCCATTAAATTGAGCTGAGACATGAGTTTGGAGCATGGGAGTAGTTAGATTGTTAAAAATCAGATTCCCAGCCTGAACCTGTCTCCAACCCACCCACTTCCGGTTTTAATGGAGATGGGATGGGAAGCAGGACAGGGGTGGGCAGCCGACCTGCTCCCAGGAGACAGGACATCAACTTAAATATTATAATGAGTCTGGAATCCTCTTTTTTAACCAGCATTTTGTTTTTAACTGCATGTGGATGGGTTTTACACACTTTGTAAAACCTGGCAGTTGCAGCAAGCAGGGACTGTTGCCTCCAAGAGGTAAGTGCCTTTATTCTTACCTCCCGGATCCAGGGTCCCTGCCTAACCCACCCACTGCAATCGGAGATCTTCCCTACCGATGATGCTGAGGCTGGCCTTGATCTGCTCTCCCCCCTTCCCACGATCCTCCGGTGGCTGGCCACGATCTTCCCTTCACTCCACGCCCCCCCGAGCATCCTGCCCTGATCCTCTCTTCCACCCCCCCCCCCCCACCCCGCCAATCTTCTGCCCGAACCCCCACTCCACCCGATCCTTTTAACTGCTCAGCCTGACTTCCACCCTCTCACCCAATCCTTTTAATAGCCTGTCCTTCTGTAAGTAAACCTCCTTATCATAAGATCCCAAGATAATTATGGATGGGGAAGACTATTCTGTCCCGAATAGTTCATCCTCTTTTTTCCAAAGCTGTTTCATTGAAAGGAAGAGTTTCATTCAGCGAATTACTCTAGCCACTTCTACAACTTACAGCTGAAACAGTTGGCACACTGATATCTTTAAAAGGACTGCACACAGCAAATCATATAACACCTAGCTGCATAATGCAGCTGTGGATAGACAGAATGGGATGCAGGGTAGGTACACATCTGCTACTATGGGGCTAGATTTTACACTTCTGTGCAGATTGCCCAAAAATGGGTGTTATTTCCAGCGTGGGTGGTAAAAATGGGTTTTCAGATCACCAGCTTTTCGCCCATTCTCAAAGCACCTAGCCTCCATTTTTGAAATTAGGCGTTACCGTGAGCGATATGAAATGGGCGGTAGTGTTAAATCTCGCTGACCTTCTGCCATAAAGTGTCGCCGTCCTCAGCAATGGCATGGCAATGCTCGATTCCCGCGATTCAGGAGGTCAAGGCCATCATGATATGCGCAGAAGAGGAGACAGAGAGAGGGAGCTGAGAGGGACTGAAGGGATGTGTGCCTGTGGTGTGTGCTTGTTTGGCTGTTGTGGGAGGCGCGAGGGAGATTCGCCAGCAACAAAAAGCCTACTAAGCACCAAGAACATAGTTCGCACCGACATTTTGTCCAACAAATAATATATAACATGGAAGGGGTGGTGGAGGCCTTGGAGCTGGTAGCCAGGAACACTGGTGGCAGAGGGCTCCCAGTGGTCCCGGAGCGCAGCACTGCACCCCAAGCCGCACCTCCTGCCAACCACATATGACAGCCAGGAGCAACATCTTGCTTCTGCCTCGGAGCACATTCCTACCTCGGGACCGTCCTCTCTCGTATCCGTCCAAGCAGCGTTTCGGCCGTCATCCCCCCCCCCCCCGCAATGAAGCATCGCCTGAAGAGCTCCTCGGCCAGGCGGCTTGGAGTCAGGAGGGGAAGGGGAAGGGGTAGAGGTAGGAAGGAGAAGCGGTGGGGGAGAAGGGTTGTTTTTTACAGAAATACTGAAGAACTGTTTGGTTTAAATGTTTTTTATTTAACAAAACATTGTTGCGCATTGGCTCAGATAGCTGCACCATTACACGCTGGTGATTTCTTAACATCAAAGGATATAATTACACTTAACTTCAATCAACTTAAACTTTAACTGTCACCAAGGTGATGTCCACCATTGATGTATGACCTGCACACCCAGCAGACTGTCAGCCTTGTAAATAACACCAACGTTCTTTCAAGCAAAGCACTCATTAATGAGCTCCTGACATAAAACTCTTGCAGCTATCATGCCACCACGGGCCCTTTCATGCTGTCAACAGGGGGGCAGGGGCATGGTTTCAGCGTCAGCCTGATTGTCTAGGCTGATGACAGCGTCCGCCTCCTCGTCCTCCTCTTCCTCTCTCTGGTGAGGTGGACTGTTAGACTCATCAGGCAATTCTTGTCCCCTCCTGATAGCCAAGTTGTGCAGCATGGAGCATACCACCACAAATTGAGCTACCTGCTCAGGGTAGTATTGAAGCTCGTCTCCTGAGTGGTCCAGGCATCTAAATCGCTGCTTAAGCACTCCAATGGTTTGCTCCACGATATTGCAAGAGGCTCTGTGGCTCTCGTATCACCTCTTGGCTTCGGTGTGGCTGTCACGCAGGGAGTCATCAGCCAGGTGGCAAGGCCATATCCTTTGTCACCAAGCATCCAGCATTGACCTTGTGGCTGATTGTTAAACAAGTCAGATACAGTGCTCTCACGCAGGATGTGAGCATTATGGATGCTGCCCGTAAATTGAGCATTAACTGCCAGTATAATTTGCTGGTGGTCAACAATCAATTGTACATTCAGGGAGTGGAATTCCTTGCGGTTCCTGAAATCCTCTGCATCCTGAAAAGGTGCCCGCATCACGATGTGTGTGCAGTCTATTGTTCCCTGCACCTTGGGGAAGTTTGCAATTCTGGAGAATCCTAGAGCCCTCTCAGTCTGTGCCTCCCTGGTCATAGGGAAGCTGATCAAATCCCTCCTGCGTGCGTACAGAACTTCAGTGACCTGTCTAATGCAGCAATGTGTGGCATGCTGAGACAGACCGCAAATGTCGCCAGCTAAGGCCTGAAAAGAACCTGAGGCATAGAACGACAGTGCCGCGATGACTTTGACCTCAACGGACAATGCAGTACTGATGGTGCTAGCAGGCAGCAGATCTCCCCTTATGAGCCGGCATACCTCAGTAATAACCTCTTTATGGAAGCGCAGTCTCCAAAGGCAGGTGGTATCGGGCAAGTCGAGGTAAGACTGCTTCTCCCTGTACTTGCAGGGGGTGTAACGTCTGGTCCTCCTCATCAGTCTGGCACGTCTTACATTGGGCACATAATGCTGTGGACGTACCTTCGGCCATCTCGAGTCTGCAGCAAGTAATTGGTCATCAAGAGAGGGTGAGAAAGGACAGGCCCCATTGCAATAGCTCTCTGTTTTCCACCGATTGGTCACAAACAATGAATGTCCCGATGAAGACACCTATTAAATTCCAATCGGTCACATTATGGTCAAGATGTTTGTACAGATGTTCACATCAACTCCAACGACCTCCAGAGTACATCTGAACTCCCCCGAGGTTGAAGCACAGCAGCCTTTTAAAGGATGCGACATGTGATGTAGAACATGGCGTCCATAACGCTGTGATTAGTTCAAGTTAGTTCAACTTTTTCTGGCCGTTTTTTTGGCCAAGCGATATTGTGGGCGATATGTGTGCGAGGTGGTGAAAGTGACAGTGGGCGATCTCATGGCCGCTAGTTTTGGCAAATATGATCTTTACAACAAAAAAAAGTGTGCGGGCGGTATTATTGAATCTCGGCGTTAATTCCGTGCGGGAACTAACGCTGGGCGATATTATGGGCGTTGAATTCACCCATTCTGATGATTCCGCCCAAAAAAAATGGACGGGCGGTATTATTTTTTTCCTGGCATTATGCAAATCGGGAAAGTAACACTCGGCGATAAATTTCCGAAAAATGCCCGTCAATTTCCATTTTGTGGCTAAATGGGCATTATATGTTATTTCAGCGGTAAAATGGATGCTAAGTGGGCGTTAAGCATGCAAAAATTGAGGAAAATCTAGTCCTATATATCATCCATCAGCTTGTAGCTCAAGAGCTCTTCTCTGCTTGCTTGGAAAGACAAGATCTAATATAAATGAACATATCCTAACTGAAGGAGGACCCAGAAATTACAATCCATTGTGGAAGCCCACCCTAAACATCCTTACCTATAAAAGCATTGGGAGAGTGGAGGAAGCTAAAGCCAGAGACCACCCCCAGCTTAGTGCTAGCACAGTCTTTAGTTATGTCTTGTGCCTCTTCTCACTCACTCCCTTATAGACGTACACATAGGTATTTGCAATGTAAGCTATGTCTCTTGCAGCCAGAATTCTAACATTTGAACCATTTCTATCATTGTAGGCCTGGAAAGGTGGCCTGTCAATAATGTCAGTGGCTCAGAGCACCTGCTGATCTTACTCGTGAATGCATGGACATTCATGTTGAGTTATTCTTCACTTGACTTCATCTCACTTAGCAGATCTACACTGGAACATTGGCAGAAGTGTCAAATGGAAAGTTGCTTTCAAACTTTGCCATAAAAGGGGTATCCTCGTGCTTATGATACTGGACTAACAAACCAGAGGTCATGAGTTCAAATCACACTGTGGCAAGTTATAAAGTTGCATTTAAAATAAATATGGAAAAATATGGGCAACCATCAGAAAAATGACCATGAAAGCTGCTGAATTGTTGTAAAAACCCAAGTTGTTCACTAATATCATTCAGAGAAGGAAACCTGTTACACCTGTTGGTCTGCCCTACGTATGAATCCAGTCCCATGCAATGTAGTTGATTCTTAATGCTCTCAGGGCAACTAGGAATGGGCAATAAATATGGTCTTGGCAGTGTTACCTAAGAACAATTTTTTTTAAATGCCAGGTTCTGATCAGGCCCAAATTCTAGTTCCTCATGGCCTGCTTCAATCTCCTACAGTCGCTATGATGTGATGTTCACTAATGATCCAGATAAATTGCTATGAGCATTTCTGAGAGTTATGCACTTACCTTTTTAATTATAGAATCATAGAAATTTACGGCAGAGAAGGAGGCCATTTGGCCCATCGTGTCTGTGACAGGTGAAAAAGACCTTTCCAGCCTAATCCCACTTTCCAGCCTTTGGCCCATAGCCTTGTAGGTAACAGCAATTCATGTGTGTGGTGTATGAATAAAGATTCTGACTGGATACTGTGAACTTAAAGTAAAGTGTGACCGTAGTCTTTTATTGCAGGTCTCCAGAGTGCCTCTTCAGCCTGTGAGGCCTCCTTAAGTACCTGTGCTCCCAAGGGATTGTGGGTCCCTTGGGAATCGAGGGGATGAGCCCTCTGGTGGCAGTACAAGGTATATACAAGTTTACATACATAACAACACTCCCCCGCAAAGTCAACAGTGTAACTATTTACAAGGTTAGTCGATCTGGGGCCTTTCTTTCCCTGGTTGATTGTCTCAGTGCAGATGCTGGTTTGTTGAATCATTTGTTTGGCCCTCACTGGGCTGCAGTGCAGCTGGCCTTGCTGGGCTGCCTGGTGTGGTGAGTCCTGCTGGGCTGCTGCGTCTGATGGGTTCTGCTTCGTGGCCAACCGCGGTGTCGGTTGCCACTAGTGTGTATGTTGGGGGGTCAAGGAGGTAGGGTCCAAAGTGGGTTTCTCAGGATAGTACGTGAATCTGATTTTGATTTGATCCAAGTGTTTCTGGTGAATGAGTCCATTTCAAAGTTTGACCCGAAACACCCTGCTCCCCTCTTTGGCCACAACAGTGCTGGGAAGCCACTTGGGATCTTGTCCATAATTCAATACAAATACAGGATCATTGATTTTAATTTCGCGTGACACATTAGCGCTCTCATAATATGTACTTTGTTGAGGCTGCCTGCTCTCTACCTGTTCATGTAGATCAGGGTGAACTAACGAGAGCCTTGTCTTAAGTGCCCTTTTCATGAGCAGTTCAGCAGGCGGAATCCCAGTGAGCGAGTGGGGTCTCGTGCGGTAGCTAGGCGAGTCTGCAGTGAGCCTTCAGTTACCCTCTTCAAGCCCTGCTTGATAGTTTACACTGCTCTCTCTGCCTGACCATTGGATGCTGGTTTGAACGGGGCAGAAGTAACATGTTTGATCCCGTTATGGGTCATGAACTCTTTGAATTCGGCACTGGTAAAACATGGCCTATTGTCGCTCACAAGGACATCTGGTAGTCCGTGCGTGGCAAACATGGCCCGCAAGCTTTCAGTAGTGGCAGCGGACGTGCTTGCTGACATTATCTCACATTCAATCCATCTGGAGTACGCATCTACACCCACAAGGAACATTTTACCCAAGAACGGACCTGCATAGTCGACATGCACCCTGGACCACAGTTTGGAGGGCCACGACCATAAACTCAGTGGCGCTTCCCTGGGTGCATTGCTTAACTGCGAGGATGTGTTACATCTGTGTACGCAGGACTCTAAGTCCGCATCAATACCGGGCCACCACACGTGGGATCTGGCTATCGTTTTCATCATTACGATGCCTGGGTGGGTACTGTGGATGTCACCGATAAAAGTGTCTTTGCCAGATTGCCCCACAGAAGGCAGTCTGCCTATATAGACATTTCACCTTTGCGCCACTGATATGGCTTTATCTCTTCCTGCATTTCCACTGGGACACTCCATCACGTCTGTGGCTTCGGTGCGTTCGTGATTGCCTCCATCTTTGAATCGGTGGGCCTGATGCCGTCCGCTGCAATTCTTCTCTCCAGGAACTCCATTTCAGGCGCCAGGAAAGCGCACTTCGGAGTGTTTCAACCTGAGTCCCATGCGTTTGAGTCAACTAAGAACCTCCTCCAGGTTCTGCAGATGCTCGAATGTGTCCCGACCTGTAACCAAGATGTCGTCCTGGAAGACCACCATGCGCGTGATTGAATTCAGTAAGTTATCCATATTTCTCTGGAATATCGAATTCTCTGGCTGATCAAATTCTAAACAGGCATCTGTTATAAATGAAGAGACCTTTGTGCATGTTGATGCAGGTGAGGCCCTTCGATGATTCCTCCAGCTCCTGTGTCATGTAGGCCGAGGTCAAGTCCAGTTTCGTGAATGTCTTTCCTCCCGCCAACATAACAAAAAGGTCATCAGCCTTTGGTAGTGGGTATTGATCCTGCAGGGACAAACAATTGCTAGTTACTTTATCATCACCACAGATTCTGACGGTGCCATCTCCCTTGAGGACAGCAACAATCAGACTGGCCCACTCATTGAATTTGATCGCCGAAATGATGCCCTCTCGTTGCAGCCAGTCTAGCTCGATCTCTACCCTTTCTCTCATCATGTACAGTATTGCTCTTGCCTTCTGATGGATGAGTCGCGCCCCTGGAATTAGGTGGATCTGTATTTTTGCTCCTTGGAACTTCTCAATGTCTGGTTTGAACAACGAAGGGAACTTGTTTAAGAACCGGGCACACGAAGTGTCATCAGCGGACGAGAGAGCGCGGACGTCGTCTCAGTTCCAGCGTATCTTTCCCAGCCAGCTCCTGCCGAGCAATGTGGGACCATCGCCCGGTACCACTCAGAGTGGTAGCTTGTGCACCGCTCCATCGTAGGAGACCTTTACAGTAGCACTGCCGATTACGGGAATCAGTTCTTTGTGTAAGTTCTCAGTTTCGTGCGAGTAGGAGTCAAGACTGGTCTTGAGGCCTTGCTGCAACACAATATTTCGGAAGTCTTTTTGCTCATAATGGACTGGCTCGTGCCCGTGTCCAGCTGCATTGACACTGGGAGTCCATTTAATTCAACCTTCAGCATTATCGGGGGACATTTTGTGGTAAATGTTTGCACCCCATATACCTCTGCCTCCTCGGTCTGAGGCTCTGGATCATCGTGATCCATAGTGGATCTTTTCTCTTCTGCAACATGGTGGTTTGCAGGATTAACATGGTTTGCAGCTCACCTGTACATACGTTGGAGGTGTCCCATTGTTCCACAGCCCTTCAAACATACCCTTTGAAGCAGCATGAATGGAAACGATGATCACCCCCACAGCAGCAACAAGGTGTTAATGGCCTTGCATTCATCACCTTTGATGGTGGACTCTGAGACATCTGCGGACGTGCAGCTGCAGGCATGTGGAGCCTGCCCTGTACATTGCAATTTGAAAACAACATTACTTTGTTCACAGTATTGTAGCAGCACTCACGTGCTGAGAGATTTGCTTAGTATTGTCACTGGTGGCAATGAATGCCTGGGCTATCTCTATGGCGTTACTCAAGGTTGGGGTTTCTACAGTCAAATGTTTGCGAAGTATCACTTCATGGCCAATGCCAAGTACGAAAAAGTCTCTGAGCATGTGTTCCAAATGTCCTTCAAATTCGCAATGTCCTGCAAGGCGTCTTCGCTCGGCACCATAACTCGCCACTTCCTGGCCTTCAGACCTTTGTAGGTGTAGAACCGGTACCTCACCATCAGAAGGCTTTCCTTCGAGATCAGATGCTCCCGGACCAGTGTGCACGAATCATCGTATGATTTCTCTGTGGGTTTCGCTGGAGCAAGCAGATTTTTCGTGAGGCCATACATTGGTGCCCCTCAGACGGTGCGGAGAATCGCCCTTCGTTTGGCAGCGTTCGCTTCTCCTTCCAGCTCATTGGTCACGAAGTATTGGTCGAGTCGCTCCACGAAGATTTCCCAATCATCTCCCTCCGAGAATTTCTCCAGGATGCCCATTGTTCTCTGCATCGTTGGGTTCATCATCTGTATCTCGTCGCCAGTTGTGCGTATGAATAAAGAATCTGACTGGATATTGTGAGCTCAAAGTAAAATGTTACCTTAGTCTTTTGTTGCAGGTCTCCAGAGTGCCTCTCCAGCCTGTGAGGCCTCCTTAAGTACCTGTGCTCCCAAGGGATTGTGGGATCCTTTGGAACTCCAGGGGATGAGCCCTATGGTGGCAGTACAAGGTATATACAAGTTTACATACATAACAAAGTGCATATCCAAGTACATTTTAAATATGATGAGAATTTCTGCCTCTAGTACCCTTTCAGGCAGTAGGTTCCAGACCCCCACCACCCTCTGGGTAATCTAACAATTATTTTATATCAATGCCCCCGGGTTATTGATCTCTCTGCTATGGGAAATATGTCCTTCCTATCCACTCTATTTAGGCCCCTCAGAATTTTATACACCTCAGCCTCCTCTGTTCCAAAGAAAATAACCCCAGCCGATCCAATCTTTCCTCATATCTAAAATTCTCCAGTCCTGGCAACATCCTTGTAAATCTCCTCTGTACCCTCTCTAGTAATGTGGTGACTACAACTGTACGCAGTACTCTAGCTGTTGCCTAACTAGTGTCTTATACAATGCCAGCATAAGAGCATAAGAAGATAAGAAATAGGAACAGGGGTAGACCAAACGGCCCCTCGAGCCTGCTCCGCCATTCAATAAGTTCATGGCTGATCTGATCATGAACTCAGCTCCACTTCCCCGCCCACTCCCCATAACCCCTTATCCCCTTATTATTCAAGAAACTGTCCATTTCTGTCTTAAAGTTATTCAATGTCCCAGCTTTTACAGCTCTCTGAGGCAGCGACTTCCACAGAGTTACAATCCTCTGGGAGAAGAAATTTCTCCTCATCTCTGTTTTAAATGGGCGGCCTCTTATTCTAAGATCATGCCCTCTAATTCTAGTCTCCCCATCAGTGTAAACATCGTCTCTGCATCCACGTTGTTAAGCCCCCTCATAATCTTAAATGTTTCGATAAGATCATTTCTCATTCTTCTGAATTCCAATGAGTAGAGGCCCAAACTACTCAACCTTTCCTCATAAGTTAACCCCCTCATCCCCAGAATCAACCTCGTGAACCTTCGCTGAACTGCCTCCAAAGCAAGTATACCCTTTCGTAAATATGGAAACCAAAACTGCACGCAATATTCGAAGTGTGGCCTCACCAATACCTTATATAGCTGTAGCAAGACATCCCTGCTTTTATACTCCATCCCCTTTGCAATAAAGGCCAAGATACCATTGGCTTTCCTGATCACTTGCGGTACCTGCATACTATCCTTTTGTGTTTCATGCACAAGTACCCCCAGGTCCCGCTGTACTGTGGCACTTTGCAATCTTTCTCCATTTAAATAATAACTTGCTCTTTGATTTTTTTTCTGCCAAAATGCATGACCTCACACTTTCCAACATTATACTCCATCTGCCAAATTTTTGCCCACTCACTTAGCCTGACTATGTCCTTTTGCAGATTTTTTGTGTCCTCCTCAAACATTGCTTTTCCTCCCATCTTTGTATCATCAGCAACCTTGCCAATGTTACACTCAGTCCCTTCTTCTAAGTTGTCCATATAGATTGTAAATAGTTGGAGTCCCAGCACTGATCCCTGTGGCTTCCCACTAGTTACTGGTTGCCAACCAGAGAATGAACCATTTATTCCAACTCTCTGATTTCTGTTAGTTAGCCAATCCTCTATCCATGCTAATATATTACCCACAACCCCGTGAACTTTTATCTTGTGCAGTAACCTTTTATGTGGCACCTTGTCAAATGCCTTCTGGAAGTCCAAATACACCACATCCACTGGTTCCCCTTTATCCACCCTGTTCGTTACATCCTCAAAGAACTCCAGCAAATTTGTCAAACATGACTTCCCCTTCATAAATCCATGCTGACTCTGCCTGACCAAATTTTGCTTTTTCAAATGTCCTGCTGCTGCTTCTTTACCTGCTTTTTGTCTGCCTCTTTTTTTTAAATAGGGACATTACATTTGCAGTTTTCCAATCTGCTGGGACCTCCCCAGAATCCAGGGAATTTTGGTAAATTACAACCAATGCATCAACAATCCCTGCCACTACTTCTCTTAAGACCCTAGGATGCAAGCCATCAGGTCCAGGGGATTTATCTGCCTTTAGTCCCATTATCTTGCTGAGTGCCACCTCCTTAGTGATTGTGATTGTGTTAAGTTTCTCCTCCCCTATAGCCCCTTGACTATCCTCTACTGTAAAGACTGATACAAAATATTTGTTCAGAGTTTCTGCCATCTCCATGCTTCCCATTACCAGTTCCCCAATCTCGTCCTCTAATGGACCAACATTTACTTTAGCCACTCTTTTCCTTTTTATATACCTGTAGAAACTCTTGGTATCTGTTTTTATATTTTGTGCCAGTTTACTTTGATAGTCTATCTTCCCTTTCTTAATCATATTTTTAGTCATTCTTTGCTGGCTTTTAAAAACTTTCCAGTCTTCTGTCCTTCCACTAGTTTTGGCCACTTTGTATGCCCTTGTTTTTAATTGGATGCCATCCTTTATTTCTTTAGTTAGCCACGGATGGCTATCTTTTTTCTTACACCCTTTCCTCCTCACTGGAATATATTTTTCTTGAGAGTTGTGAAATATCTCCTTAAATGTACACCACTGTTCATCAACCACCATACACGTTAATCTATTTTCCCAGTCCACTTTACCCAACTCTGCCCTCATACCTTCATCGTCTCCTTTATTTAAGCTTAGTACACTGGTTAGAGATCCAACTTTCTCACCCTCCATCTGAATTTGAAATTCAATCATGCTATGATCACTCATTCCAAGGGGATCCTTTACTAGGAAATTGTTTATTAATCCTGTCTCATTACACAGGACCAGATCTAAGATAGCCTGCCCCCTGGTTGGTTCCGTTACATACTGCTTAAGGAACCCGTCCCTTATGCGCTCTATGAACTCCTCCTCAAGGCGATCCTGACCAATTTGATTTGTCTAATCAATATTGAGGTTAAAATCACCCATGATTATTGCTGTTCCCTTTTTACAAGCCCCCACTATTTCTTGGTTTATGCTCCGACCAACAGAGTTGCTACTGTTAGGCGGCCTATAGACTACGCCCACCAGTGACTTTTTTCACTTATTGTTCCTTATCTCCAGCCAAACTGTTTCAACACTCTTATTATTTGAGCCAATACCGTTTCTTACTATTGCAGTGATTCCATTCCTTATCAATAGAGCTACCCCACCTCCTTTTCCTTTCTGTTTGTCCTTCCGGATTGTCAAGTACCCCTGAATATTTAATTCCCAGTCCTGGTCACCTTGCAACCACATCTCTGTAATGGCTATCAGATCACACCCGTTTGTCTCAATTTGTGCATTCAACTCATCTATTTTGTTACAAATGCTACGTGCATTTAGACAAAGTGCCTTTAAGTTTGTTTTTTTACCTTTGTTTCCTGCTTGTTTCCTCTCTACTTCAAGCTCACTTTCTTTATTTTGCTTGCTAATTCCAGCTTTACTCCCTCCTCTTACATTCTACGCCTCGGCTAATAAAGGAAAGTATCCTCTATGTCTTCTTAACTACCTTACCTACCTGTCCTGCTACCTTCAGGGATCTGTGGACATGCACTCCAAGGTTCCTCTGTTCCTCTATATTTCTCAGTGTTCTACCATTTATTGTATATTCCCTTGTCTTGTCAGCCCTCCCCAAATACATTACCTCACATTTCTCTGGATTAAATTCCATTTGCCACTTTTCTGCCCACCTGACCAGTCCATTGATATCTTCTCGCAGTCTAAAGCTTTTGTTCTGACTATCAACAACACACCCAATTTTTGTATCATCTGCAAACTTCTTAATCATGTCCTCTACATTGAAGTTTAAAAGTGACGTCGGCACAAGTGAAGTAGCTGATTGGTGAGTAGTGGGTAAGTGTTTTTGTCTTCTGGTAACTTAGTTCTTAGTCTTTAAATAAAGGTTACTTCTTAGTCTGTTAAGTAAAGGGATGACAGGAATGGCAGGGCAGCTCACTCTAGCGGAGTGCACATCCTCTGACATGTGGAAAGTCATGGATGCTTCGCATAGCATGGATGACTACATGTGCAGTAAGTTACCCAGCTGCAACAACTTGAGTGACGGTTTACGGACCTTGAGCGGCGGCTGGAGTCACTGTGGTGCATCCGCGAGGCTGAGAACTATGTGGATGGCATGTTTACAGAGGTGGTCACCCCACAGCCTAAGAGAGAACGGACAAGAAAGCAAGTGGGTGACCACCAGACAGAAGAAGACCAGGGTAGTGCAGGCATCCCCGGAGAGCATCTCGCTCTTCAACCGGTATTCTGAGCACTGATGGAGGTTATTGTCCCTCTGAGGAGTGCATTCAGAGCCAAGTCCATGGCACCACGGGTGGCTCAGCTGCACAGGGGAGGGGAGGAAAAATAGCAGAAGAACAATAGTGGTAGGGGATTCAATAGCGAGGGGAGCAGACAGGCGTTTCTATGGCCGCAGACGTGACACCAGGATGGTATGTTACCTCCCTGGTGCCAGGGTCAAGGATGTCACCAAACGCCTGCAGGGCATTCGGGGTGGAGAGGGAGAACAGCCAGAGGTCGTGTCCATATCAGGACCAATGACATAGGTAGAAAGAGCGATGAAGTCCTGCAGGCAGAGTTTAGGGAGCTAGGATACAGACTAAAAAGCAGGACCTCAAAGGTAATTGTTGTGTATCTGTAAAGCATGCACTCCCATGTTCCGCCACCAGGGAGTGCATTCCCTGAAGTCCCAAGGGATCCCAGCATACCTTGGGAGTACTGTATATAAGCCGGCCCCGAAGGCCTGTTCCTCACTCTGAAGTGTCTTAATAAAGACTGAGGTCACTGTTACTTTGACCTCCCTGTGTGCAGTCTCATCTGTGTTAGTAACACAATAACCGGCGACGAGTATACGAATCCAACGCAAAGATGTAGCAAACTGTGGGCATCCTAAAGAAGTTCTCGGAGGGTGAGGATGGGAAGCCTATGTCGAACGGCTAGACCAGTACTTTGTAGCCAACGAGCTGGATGGAGAAGGAAGCGCTGCAAAAAGGAGAGCGGTCCTCCTCGCAATCTGCGGAGCACCGACCTACAGCCTCATGAAGAATCTTCTGACTCCGGTGAAACCCACAGATAAGTCATATGAGGAGCTGTGTACACTGGGTCGGGAGCATCTTAACCCGAGGGAGAGCATGCTGATGGCGAGGTATCGGTTCTACACGTGCCAGCAATCTGAAGGTCAGGAAATGGTGAGCTACATCGCCGAGCTAAGGCGACTTGCAGGACAATGTGAGTTTGATGTTACCTGGAGCAAATGCTCAGAGACTTTTTTGTACTGGGCATTGGCCACGAGACCATCCTACGAAAACGTTTGACTGTAGAGACACCAACCCTCAGTAAGGCCATTGCGATAGCACAGGCGTTTATGTCCACCAGTGATAACACCAAACAAATCCCTCAGCACACAAGTGCAAGCAATGTTCATAAATTAACTGGAACTGTGTTTGCGAGCAAAAATGTACAGGGCAGAAACCACAAGTCTGCAACTGCCAGCAGGCCTCAGGTGACCCAGATGACTCAGAGTCCACAACAAAGGATCAATGCAAGGCAATTCACACCTTGTTGGTGTTGTGGAGGCTTCCATTCAGTCTATTCATGCCGCTTCAAAGGGTATGTTTGCAAGAGCTGTGGAACAATGGGGCACCTCCAACGAGCTTGTAAATGAGCTGCAAGCTCTGCAAAATCTGCTAACCACCACGTGGCAGAGGAAGATCGGTCCATGGTGGAACAAAGCAATTTTGAGGCTCAGAGAGATGATGCAGATGCTGAAGTACACGGGGTGCACACATTTTCGACGAAAATGTCCACCTATAATGCTAAATGTAAAATTGAATGGTTCGGTATTCACTGAGGAGGACACAAACAACCTTCCGGATATAAAAGGGGTCGGAGGGTCTAGTAAGGAGGAGGAACTGAGGGAAATCCTTATTAGTCGGGAAATTGTGTTGGGGAAATTGATGGGATTGAAGGCCGATAAATCCCCAGGGCCTGATGGACTGCATCCCAGAGTACTTAAGGAGGTGGCCTTGGAAATAGTGGATGCATTGACAGTCATTTTCCAACATTCCATTGACTCTGGATCAGTTCCTATGGAGTGGAGGGTAGCCAATGTAACCCCACTTTTTAAAAAAGGAGGGAGAGAGAAAACAGGGAATTATAGACCGGTCAGCCTGACATCGGTAGTGGGTAAAATGATGGAATCAATTATTAAGGATGTCATAGCAGTGCATTTGGAAAGAGGTAATATGATAGGTCCAAGTCAGCATGGATTTGTGAAAGGGAAATCATGCTTGACAAATCTTCTGGAATTTTTTGAGGATGTTTCCAGTAGAGTGGACAAGGGAGAACCAGTTGATGTGGTATATTTGGACTTTCAGAAGGCTTTCGACAAGGTCCCACACAAGAGATTAATGTGCAAAGTTAAAGCACATGGGATTGGGGGTAGTGTGCTGACATGGATTGAGAACTGGTTGTCAGACAGGAAGCAAAGAGTAGGAGTAAATGGGGACTTTTCAGAATGGCAGGCAGTGACTAGTGGGGTACCGCAAGGTTCTGTGCTGGGGCCCCAGCTGTTTACACTGTACATTAATGATTTAGACGAGGGGATTAAATGTAGTGTCTCCAAATTTGCGGATGACACTAATTGGGTGGCAGTGTGAGCTGCGAGGAGGATGCTATGAGGCTGCAGAGCGACTTGGATAGGTTAGGTGAGTGGGCAAATGCATGGCAGATGAAGTATAATGTGGATAAATGTGAGGTTATCCACTTTGGTGGTAAAAACAGAGAGACAGACTATTATCTGTATGGTGACAGATTAGGAAAAGGGGAGGTGCAAAAAGACCTGGGTGTCATGGTACATCAGTCATTGAAGGTTGGCATGCAGGTACAGCAGGCGGTTAAGAAAGCAAATTGCATGTTGGCCTTCATAGCGAGGGGATTTGAGTACAGGGGCAGGGAGGTGTTGCTACAATTGTACAGGGCCTTGGTGAGGTCACACCTGGAGTATTGTGTACAGTTTTGGTCTCCTAACCTGAGGAAGGACATTCTTGCTATTGAGGGAGTGCAGCGAAGGTTCACCAGACTGATTCCCGGGATGGCGGGACTGACCTATCAAGAAAGACTGGATCAACTGGGCTTGTATTCACTGGAGTTCAGAAGAATGAGAGGGGACCTCATAGAAACGTTTAAAATTCTGACGGGGTTAGACAGGTTAGATGCAGGAAGAATGTTCCCAATGTTGGGGAAGTCCAGAACCAGGGGACACAGTCTAAGGATAAGGGGGAAGCCATTTAGGACTGAGATGAGGAGGAATTTCTTCACCCAGAGAGTGGTGAACCTGTAGAATTCTCTACCACAGAAAGTTTTTAAGGCCAATTCACTAAATATATTCAAAAAGGAGTTAGATGAAGTCCTTACTACTAGGGGAATCAAGGGGTATGGTGAGAAAGCAGGAATGGGATACTGAAGTTGCATGTTCAGCCATGAACTCATTGAATGGTGGTGCAGGCTAGAAGGGCCGAATGGCCTACTCCTGCACCTATTTTCTATGTTTCTATGTTTCTATGTTTACCCATAGCCATGGAACTGGACACTGGCGCTAGCCAATCCATCATGAGTAAAAAGAGGTTTGAGAGACTGTGGTGCAACAAGGCACTCAGACCAGTCCTGAGCCCCATCCACACGAAACTGGGAATGTACACCAAAGAGCTTATCACTGTCCTGGGCAGCGCCATGGTTAAGGTCACCTACGAGGGCACGGTGCATGAACTGCCACTCTGGATTGTCCCGGGCGACGGCCCCACACTGCTTGGAAGGAGCTGGCTGGACAAAATCCGCTGCAACTGGGATGACATCCGAGCACTATCACATGTCGATGAGGCCTCATGTTCCCAGGTTCTTAACAAATTTCCTTCCCTTTTTGAGCCAGGCATTGGAAACTTCTCCGGGGTGAAGGTGTGGATCCACTTGGTCCCAGAGGCATGACCCATTCACCACAAGGCGCGAGCCGTACCTCACACGATGAGGGAGAGAGTGGGAATCGAGCTGGACAGGCTGCAACGCGAGGGCTTCATCTCCCAGTGGAATTCAGCGAGTGGGCCAGCCTGATTGTTCCAGTACTCAAAAGTGATGGCACAGTCAGGATTTGCAGCGATTACAAAGTAACTATTAATCGTTTCTCGCTACAGGACCAATACCCGCTACCTAAGGCAGACGACCTATTTGCGACGCTGGCAGGAGGCAAGACGTTCACCAAGCTCGACCTGACTTCGGCCTACATGACGCAGGAGCTGGAGGAGTCTTCGAAGGGCCTCAGCTGCATCAACACGCACAAGGGACTGTTCATCTACAGCAGATGCCCGTTCGGCTGCAGCGATCTTCCAGAGAAACATGGAGAGCCTACTCAAGTCGGTACCACGCACGGTGGTTTTTCAGGACGAAATATTGGTCACGGGTCGGGACACTGTCGAGCACCTACAAAACCTGGAGGAGGTCCTCCAGCGACTGGATCGCGTAGGGCTGCGGCTGAAGAGGTTGAAATGCGTCTTCATGGCAACAGAAGTGGAGATTTTTGGGAGAAAGATTGCGGCGGACGGCTTTCAACCCACAGACGCCAAGACAGAGACTATCAGGAACGCGCCCAGGACAGAGAACATCACGGAGCTGCGGTTGTTCCTGGGACTCCTCAACTATTTTGGTAACTTCCTACCGGGGTTAAGCACCCTTTTAGAGCCCCTACATGTGTTATTGCATAAAGGTGAGAACTGGGTATGGGCAAAAAAATCAAGTAATTGCTTATGAGAAAGCCAGAAACATTTTATGCTCCAACAAGCTGCTTGTATTGTATAACCCATGTAAAAAAACTTGTGCTAGCATGTGATGCGTCGTCGTACGGAGTCGGGTGTATATTACAACAAGCTAACATTGTGGGGAAGTTGCAACCTATCGACTATGACTCCAGAAGCTTGTCTAAGGCCGAGAGGGCCTACAGCATGATTGAGAAAGAGGCATTAGCGTGTTTGGGGTAAAGAAAATGCATCAGTACCAGTTTGGCCTCAAATTTGAGCTGGAAACTGATCACAAGCCCCTCATATCCCTGTTTGCTGAAAACAAGGAGATAAATACTAATGCCTCAGCCCGCATACAAAGGTAGGCACTCGGGCTATCAGCATATAACTATACCATCCGCCACAGGCCAGGCACCGAGAACTGTGCGGATGCTCTCAGTCGGCTACCATTGCCCACCACGGGGGTGGAAATGGCGCAGCCTGCAAACTTGTTGATGGTGGCGCAGCCCGCAGACTTGTTGATGGTCATGGAAGCGTTTGAAAATGATAAATCACCTGTCACGGCCCGCCCGATTAGGACTTGGACCGGCCAAGATCCTCTGCTGTCCCAAGTAAAAAACTGTATACTGCATGGGAGCTGGGCCAGCATCCCCGTTGAAATGCAAGAGCTAATCAAGCCGTTCCAGCGGCGAAAGGACGAGCTGTCCATTCAGGCAGACTGCCTGTTGTGGGGTAACCGCGTCGTGCTACCCAAAAAGGGCAGGGAGACGTTCATCTCGGATCTCCACAGCACACACCCGGGCATAGTAATGATGAAAGCGATAGTCAGATCCCACGTGTGGTGGCCCGGTATCAACTCTGACTTAAGAGTCTTGTGTACGGCAATGCAGCGTGTGTGCTCAGTTGAGCAATGCGCCCAGAGAGGCACCACTAAGTTTGTGGTCCTGGCCCTCCAGACCATGGTCAAGGATCCATGTTGACTATGCGGGCCCGTTTCTCGGTAAAATGTTCCTGGTGGTGGTGGATGCTTTTTCAAAATGGATTGAATGTGAAATAATGTTGGGAAGCACCACCATCGCCACCATTGAAAGCCTGAGGGCCATGTTTGCCACCCAAGGCCTGCCTGACACACTGGTCAGTGACAACGGGCCATGTTTCACCAGTGCCGAATTTAAAGAATTCATGACCCGCAATGGGATCAAACATGTCACCTCGGCCCCGTTTAAACCAGCCTCCAATGGGCAGGCAGAGCGGGCAGTACAAACAATCAAACAGAGCTTTAAACGAGTCACAGAAGGCTCACTCCAAACCCGCCTGTCCCGAGTACTGCTCAGCTACCGCACGAGACCCCACTCGCTCACAAGGGTGCCCCCGGCTGAGCTTCTCATGAAAAGGACACTTAAAACCAGACTCTCGCTGGTTCACCCCAACCTGCATGATCAGGTAGAGAGCAGCCGACAGCAACAAAATGTAAACGATAGTCGAGCCACTGTGTCATGGGAAATTGATCTGAATGATCCTGTGTATGTGCTAAACTATGGACATGGTCCCAAGTGGATCACGGGCACGGTGATAGCAAAAGAAGGGAGTATGGTGTTTGTAGTCAAACTAGACAATGGACAAATTTGCAGAAAACATCTGGATCTAACGAGGCTGCGGTTCACAGACTGCCCTGAACAACCCACAGCAGACACCACCTTTTTCGAGCCCACAACACACACCCAAAAGATCAACAACACCACGCCGGACCAGGAAATCGAACCCCTCAAGTCCAACAGCCCAGCAAGGCCAGGCTCACCCAGCAGCCCTGCAGGGCCAACAACATGCCAGCCCAGCAAGGGCACAGCCAACACACCAGAACAGACATTTGTACCGAGGCAGTCCACCAGGGAAAGAAAGTCTCCCGACTGCCTTACCTTGTAAATAGTTTTCACTTTGACTTTGGTGGGGAGTGATGTTGTGTATCTGTAAAGCATGCACTCCCATGTTCTGCCACCAGGGAGTGCATCCCCTGAAGTCCCAAGGGATCCCAGCATCCCTTGGGAGCACTGTATATAAGCCGGCCTCTAATTCCTGTTCCTCACTCTGGAGTGTCTCAATAAAGACTGAGGTCACTGTTACTTTAACCTCCCTGTGTGCAGTCTCATCTGTGTTAGGAACACAATAGTAATAATCTCCAGATTACTCCTGGTGCCATGTGCTAGTGAGTACAGAAATAGAAGGATAGAGCAGGTGAATCCATTGCTGGCAAGTTGGTGCAGGAGGGAAGGCTTTAGATTCCTGAGGCATTGGGGACCATTTCTGAGGGAGATGGGACCTGGACAAGCCGGACGGTTGCACTACAACAGAGCCAAGACCAATATCCTCGCGTGGGGGTGGTGGGGCGGGGGTGTGCTAGTGCTGTTGGGGAGGGTTTAAACTAGTCTGGCAGTGGGATGGGAACCTGAGAATAGAGTCAGTAAGGAAGGAAGAAAAATGGGAATTGGAAAATAAAAACATAGAAAATAAATTAGAAGGACAGAGGAAGCAAGGGCTAGGTAGTAGTCAAGAAGGAGGTTTGCCTGTACTAAATGGAATAGACTTCAATGTAAGGAGTATAGCAAATAAGGCAGATGAGCTGAGAGCACAGGTAGACACTTGGGAGTATGATATTCTAGCTATTACAGAGACATGGCTAAAAGAGGGGCCAGTATGGCAGCTCAACATTCCTGGTTATAGGATTTTCAGACGGGATAGAGAGGAGGGGGCGAAAGGGAGGGGGAGTCGCAGTATTGATTAAAGTAACTATACGAGCTGTGAGGAGGGATGATATGTTCGAGGGATCATCAAACAAGGCCATATGGGTGGAACTGAAAAACAAAAAATGGTTGATCACACTGCTGGGTGTGTATTATAGACCCCCAAACAGTGAGAGGAAGATAGAAGAGCAAATATGTAGGCAAATGTCTGAGAAGAGCAAGAACTATAGGGCAGTAATAGTAAGGGACATCAAATGTAAGAACATAAGAACATAAGAAATAGGAACAGGAGTAGGCCATACGGCCCCTCGAGCCTGCTCCGACATTCAATAAGATCATGGCTGATCTGTTCATGGATTTAGCTCCACTTCCCTGCCCGCTCTCCATAACCCCTTATTCCCTTATCGTTTAAGAAACTGTCTATTTCTGTATTAAATTTATTCAATGTCCCAGCGTCCACAGCTCTCTGGGACAGCAAATTCCACAGATTTACAACCCTCTGAGAGGAGAAATTTCTCCTCATCTCAGTTTTAAATGGGCGGCCCCTAATTCTAAGATCATGCCCTCTAGTTCTAGTCTCCCCATCAGTGGAAACATCCTCTCTGCATCCACCTTGTCAAGCCCCCTCATAATCTTATACGTTTCCTAAAATGCATTCAAGAGAACCTTTTTAGTCAATATGTAGCAAGCCCAACACAGGAGGTGGGGTGGGGCGGGGGAGGGGTGGAGATTCTGGACTTAGTTTTCGGGAATGAAGCTGGGCAGGTGGAATGGGTATCAGTGGGAGAGCATTTAGGTGCTAGTGGCCATAATTCAGTTAGATTTAAGGTAGTTGTGGAAAAGGACAAGGATAGACCAGGAATAAAAGTTCTAAATTGGGGAAAAGCCAACTTTGCTAAGCTGAGAAGTGATTTAGCCATAGTGGACGAGAAACAGTGACTTGAAGGTAAATCAGTGTCAGAGCAGTGGGAGGCATTCAAGAAGAAGATCCAGAGGGTTCAGGCCAAATATGTGCCCTTAAAGAAAAAGGGTGGGACTAACAAATCTAGAGCCCCCTGGATGTCTCGGGACATACAGGATAGGATAAAGAAAAAAGGGAGGCTTATGACAGATACTGAGGGTTAAATACTGCAGAATCACTGGAGGAGTATAGAAATTGCTGGGATGAAATTAAAAAGGATATCAGGAAAGCAAAAAGAGAGCATTAAAAATTCTTACCAAGTAAAATCAAGGAAAACCCAAAGATGTTTTATAAAGATATTAAGAGCAAAAGGTTAACTAAAGAAAGGGTAGGGCCTATTAGGGACCACGAGGGTAATCTGTGTGTGGAGGAGGGAGATGAGGGTATGGTTCTTAATGAATATTTTGTGTCTGTTTCACAAAGGAGAGGGGCGATACAGACACCGCTATCGGGGAGGAGGAGTATGAAATGTTAGGTGAAATAAACATAATGAGAGAGGAGGTATTAAGGGGTTCAGCAGCTTTGAAAGTGGATCAGTCCCCAGGCCCAGATGAAATGTATCCCAGGCCGTTAAGCGAAGCAAAAGAGGAACTAGCAGAGGCTTTGACCATCATTTTCCAATCCTCTCTGGCTACATGTATGGTGCCAGAGGACTTGAGGACTGCTAATGTGGTTCTTTTGTTTAAGAAGGGAGAAAGGGATAGGCTAAGTAATTATAGCCAGTCAGCCTAACCTCAGTGGTGGGAAAATTATTGGAAAAATTCTGAAGGACAGGATAAATCTTCATTTAGAAAGACATGGATTAATCAAGGACAGTCAGCATGGATTTGTTAAGGATAGGTCGTGTCTGACTTAACTTGATTGAATTTTTTGTAGAGGTAATCAGGAGGGTCGATGAAGGTAGTGCTTATGATGTAGTGCATATGGATTTCAGCAAGGTTTTTGATCAGGTTCCACATGGCAGACTGATCACGAAAGTAAAAGCCCAAGGGATCCAGGGCAACGTGGCAAATTGGATCCAAAATTGGCCCAAAGGCAGGAAGCAGAGGGTAATGGTTGATGGGTGTTTTTGTGACTGGAAGGCTGTTTCCAGTGGGGTTCCACAGGGCTCAGTACTAGGTCCCTTGCTTTTTGTGATATACATCAATGATCTAGACTTGAATATAGCGGGTATGCTTAAGAGGTTTGCAGATGATACTAAAATCGGCTGTGTGGTTGATAATGAAGAAGAAAGCTATAGATTGCAGGAAGATTTTAATCAACTGGTCAGGTGGGCAGAACAGTAGCAAATGGAATTTAATCTGGAGAAGTGTGAGATAATGCATTTGGGGAGGGCTAACAAGGAAAGTGTCATGTATTCAACCAGCATTGTAACCCATGTATAATCTGACCTAAGTTGTACACTGTGAGAACAATAACCACTAGGTGGTGAACTTGTGGGAGACACTCCTAACCTGGACCTTCAGATATAAAAGGGAAAGCTCCACCCACTTCCATCGCTTGAGTGCTATGGAATAAAGAATAGGTCACAGACTGACCTTCTCTCAAGCATGAGCCTCGTGTGCATTTATACTGTATAGTAAGGACATATCAATGGCGACGAGAAACTTGGATTTAAACCACGCGAGCATGGCCACGAGCAGAACAGACGAGAGGTACTGTGTTAAGGAATGGTTGGACAGATATTCAGCATTGTTAAAGCAGCACACAGTTCTCCAGGCAGACAAGGGCAGTCAAGCATACCCCAACATGTAGTCGAACCCAGTAGCTTATGCCTCCAGAAGTCTGTCCCAGGCAGAAAGGGGCTATGGGATGGTAGAAAAGGAGGCACTCGCATGTGTATATGCTGTAAAGAAAAGGCACCAGTACCTGTTTGGCTGGAAATTTGAGCTGGAGACAGATCACAAACCCCAAACATCCCTTTTGGCCGACAACAAGGCCATAAATGCAAACGCATCGGCCCGCATACAGAGGTGGGCACTCGCGTTAGCTGCCTATGACTATACAATTCGGCACAGACCAGGCACTGAAAACTGCGCTGATGCACTCAGCAGGCTCCCACTAGCCACCACTGAGGGGGCTACCGAGCATGCTGCTGAGATGGTCATGGCTGTTGAAGCTTTCGGAAGCGAAGGCTCACCCGTGACAGCCCGTCAGATTAAAGTCTGGACAAATAGAGACCCGCTATTGTCTCTAGTCAAGAAATGTGTCCTGAGTGGGGACTGGGCAGCCACGTACAGGGCATGCCCTGAGGAATTTAAACCATTTCACAGGCGCAGGGATGAACTCTCGATTCAGGCTGATTGCCTACTGTGGGGAAACCGAGTAGTCATGCCCCAGCTGGGCAGAGAGGTGTTCATCAGAGAACTCCACAAGGAGCATCCGGGCATTGTCACGATGAAGGCAATTGCCAGGTCACACGTTTGGTGGCCAGGGATAGACGCAGATCTGGAACTTTGTGTTCGCAGGTGCAACACGTGTGCCCAGCTGGGCAATGCGCCCAGGGAAGCCCCCCTTAGCCCCTGGCCATGGCCCGACAAGCCTTGGTCACGCATCCATGTGGACTACGCAGGTCCTTTCATGGCGAAAATGTTTTTGGTTGTTGTAGACGCCTACTCCAAATGGATCGAGTGTGACATTTTAAATTCAAGCACATCCTCTGCCACGGTAGAAAGTCTACGGGCAATGTTCGCCGCCCACGGTCTACCGAACATCTTGGTCAGCGACAATGGCCCGTGCTTCACAAGCACTGAATTCCAGGACTTCATGGCAGGCAATGGAATTAACCATGTCAGAACGGCACCATTCAAGCCGGCCTCAAACGGCCAGACAGAACGAGCAGTGCAGATAATCAAACAGGGGATGCTCAGAATCCAAGGGGGTTCCCTACAATGCCGCTTATTACGCCTCCTATTGGCCGACAGATCCCGACCACACTCGCTCACAGGGGTTCCACCCGCAGAGCTGCTAATGAAAAGGACGCTCAAAACCAGGTTATCCCTTATACACCCCACCATGAAAGAAATTGTTGCGAGCAGGCGCCTGTCACAATATGACTACCATGACAAGAATGCAAGGGCGCGATGTAATGATGTCAATGACCCTGTTTTTGTCCTCAACTACACTGCAGGGCCCAAATGGATCGCAGGCACTGTGGTTGCCAAAGAGGGAAATAGGATTCTGGTAGTTAAACTTACCAATGGACAAATCTGCCGCAAACATGTGGATCAAACAAAAAGGAGGTTCAGCAATCCCATAGAAGAAGCAGAGGAAGAACACGATGTAGAGTTCACTTCTCCACAGGTGACCGAACACAGGAACCAAAGGGAAGAGAGCCCAGTCACTGTGGGCAGTCCGGACAGGCCTGAGGCACTGCAAACAGCAGACACTCAAGCCAGCGCCCAACAACCGGAGCCCAACTCAGGCGCTCTACAAGAGAGCGTAAACCACCAGAGAGACTCAACCTCTGATCCCAATAAGACTTTAGGGGGGGAGATGATGTCATGTATTCAACCAGCATTGTAACCCATGTATAATCTGACCTAAGTTGTACACTGTGAGAACAATGACCACGAGGTGGTGAACTTGTGGGAGACACTCCTAACCTGGACCTTCAGATATAAAAGGGGAAGCTCCACCCACTTCCATCACTTGAGTGCTCTGGAATAAAGGATAGGTCACAGACTGACCTTCTCTCAAGCATGGGCCTCGTGTGCATTTATACTGTATAGTAAGGACGTATCAGAAAGGGAATACACATTAAATGGTAGGGCACTGAGAAGTGTAGAGGAACAAAGGGACCTTGGAGTGCATGTCCAGAGATCCCTGAAGGTAGCAGGCCAGGTAGATAAGGTGGTTAAGAAGGCATACGGAATGCTTGCCTTTATTAGCCGAGGCATAGAATACAAGAGCAGGAGGGTTATGCTTGAACTGTATAAAACACTAGTTAGGCCACAGCTAGAGTACTGCGTGCAGTTTTGGTCACTGTATTACAGGAAGGATGTGATTGCATTGGAGAGGGTACAGAGGAGATTTACGAGGATGTTGCTGGGAGTGGAGAATCTTAGCTCTGAAGACCAATTGGATAGGCTGGGTTTGTTTTCCTTGGAACAGAGGAGGTTGAGGGGAGATCTTATTGAGGTGTATAAAATTATGAGGGGCCTAGATATAGTGGATAGAAAGGGCCTATTTCCCTTAGCAGAGGGGTCAACAATCTGGGAACCTAAATTTAAAGCAATTGGTAGAAGGTTTAGAGGGGATTTGAGTGGAAATTTCTTCAGAGGGTTGTGGAGGTCTGGAGCTCACTGCCTGAAAGGGTGGTAGAGGCAGAAACCCTCACCACATTTAAAAAGCACTTGGATGTGCACTTCAAGTGCTGTAACCTGTAGGGCTACGGACCTAGAGCTGGAAAGTGGGATTAGGCTGGATAGCCTCTTGTTGGCCAGCATGGACACGATGGGCCAAAATGGCCTCCTTCTGTGCTGTAAATTTCTCTGATTCTATGATTCTATAAAACAGGATTGTCAGTAAATATAAAGGGCGATGATCTCAGTATTTTTAAAATTTACCTCATAAGTTTAAAAAGTCTACTCCACACCAATACGCAGTACTAGCAGTTAAAGGTCATCAAATAGTCTCACTAATGACACTACATTGCCAATTGGGCAGCATTATGCTGCTCTTTTGACATCCGGGTACTGCAAAAGAAACATAGAAACATAGAAAATACGTGCAGGATTATGCCATTTGGCCCTTCGAGCCTGCACCACCATTCAATAAGATCATGGCTGATCATTCCCTCAGTACCCCTTTCCTGCTTTCTCTCCATACCCCTTGATCCCTTTAGCCACATGGGCCATATCTAACTCCCTCTTGAATATATCCAATGAACTGGCATCAACAACTCTCTGCAGAAGGGAATTCCACAGGTTAACAACTCTCTGAGTGAAGAAGTTTCTCCTCATCTCAGTCCGAAATGGCCTACTCCTTATCCTAAGACTGTGTCCCCTGGTCCTGGACTTCCCCATCATCGGGAACATTCTTCCCACATCTAACCTGTCAAGTCCTATCAGAATCTTGTAAGTGTCTATGCGATCCCCTTTCATCCATCTAAACTCCAGTATATAAAGGCCCAGTTGATCCAGTCTCTCCTCATATATCAGTCCAACCATCCAGGGTATCAGTCTGGTGAACCTTCGCTGCACTCCCTCAATAGCAAGAACGTCCTTCCTCAGATTAGGAGACCAAAACTGAACACAATATTCCAGGTGAGGTCTCACCAAGGCCCTGTACAACTGCAGTAAGACCTCCCTGCTCCTATACTCAAATCCCCTAGCTATGAAGGCAACATACCATTTGCCTTCTTCACCGCCTGCTGTATCTGCATGCCAACTTTCAATGACTGATGAACCATGACACCCAGGTCTCATTGCATCTCCCCCTTTCCTAATCTGCCGCCATTCAGATAATATTCTGCCTTCGTGTTTTTGCCCCCAAAGTGGATAACCTCACATTTATCCACAGTATACTGCATCTGCCATGCATTTGCCCACTCAACTAACCTGTCCAAGTCAACCTGCAGCCTTTTAGCATCCTCCTCACAGCTCACACCACCACCCAGCTTAGTGTCGTCTGCAAACTTGGAGATATTACACTCAATTCCATCATCTAAATCATTAATGTATATTGTAAAGAGCTGGGGTCCCAGCACTGAGCCCTTCGGTACTCCACTGGTCAATGCCTGCCATTCTGAAAAGGACCCGTTTATCCCATCTCTCTGCTTCCTGTCTGCCAACCAGTTCTCTATCCACGTCAGTACATTACCCCCAATACCATGTGCTTTGATTTTGCACAACAATCTCTTGGGTGGGACCTTGTCAAAAGCTTTTTGGAAGTCCAAATCCACCACATCCACTGGTTCCCCCTGTCCACTCTACTAGTTACATCCTCAAAAAATTCCAGAAGAATGCCTTATTTGCAGTATTACTGAGGCATAAGTTACCAGCTGCTTTCACTGGCTTAATGCATGGCCTTCCCCAGTTCCTTTTCCTCCCACAAGTACTTACTGTGCTATTAACTGTCACAGTTTGCACCCATTTTAAATTTCAGATTCAACGCAGCAATCTGCCAGATTGCATCAGTGAGGAATGGTAACAAGTAGAACAAAATCCCTCATGTATTTCTATTATTGCTGTTCTGTGACTGTTGTTGACAGTACATGCAATCCTAACAGTGGTTGGTTATGTTTTGATTACCTTTTTTCCTTCCCTCACTATAACCCAATGTTCCATCCAGAGGCCCCAGTTGAGAACTGTGAACCCTCACCTAGCCAGGGCAAGTGAATCTGAATGACAGGCAGCCCTGACAGGCAGCCCTGGGATCTGAACTCTCGTGACCTTCTGGTTGGGACTCAAGCACTCAAGCACTTGAGCTGTTAGCCCATCTTTAAAACCCAATTATTATTTTAAAATAAAAATAACTATGGAACATAACAGCAAATGTAAACGAGACAGCAAAATTAAACTTTAAAAACAAAACTGGAAAGGAATTGCAAGAGATTTTACGGTACATTTTGCCTTTTAACTTTATTGACTGTAAGATGCCGTGAAGCATGTTCTGGACTGTATTTTCTCAGTAGCAAAGGATAGGGGATATTTTCTGAATTTGATTGTATCCAGTTATGTCAGGTATCCAATACGAATAACAATCATGAAAAACATCTGATGTCCAGATTTTGCCTGTCACTTACACTTAGTTCCAGCTGTTAACTAAAGTTTTGCAATGACTTGTTTTCCAGAGGAAACGTTTTTGATATTAATAAAAAAAATCTGCAAAGCTTAAATATATTTTTTTAATTAGAAGCAATGAGTAACTTTGCTTCTAATGCACACTAGATGCACAGGCATAGAAGTGGAGGAAGTATATGGAGGTGAAATTGGTCTTCGCCAGTACAGGTTGGACCTCTGTGGTTCGATACCTTCGGGACCTGACCGGTGCCGAAAGAGAGAATTTTCTGAATCACGGGAGGTCACGCTGCGCCTAGACAGTGCCCAGGTTCCTGAAAGTCTCCGCCACGCTCCGGCTCAGGCTGCGCAACTCGGACCTCTCTCTCTCTGTGCTGGTTCAGTGCGCTTTTTTAAAACACCCTCCTCTCCCTCAGGCCCAGCTTCGGCACCTCAATCAGCCATCTGCCCTTCCCTTTCCTTGCCCAGCCTGCTTACCTCAATAAACACTGAGAGCCAGGAAGCGCGGAAAACCGGGATGCCACCCATGTTGGGACTGATGCCGAACCACGGATGTTTCCGGATTTGAGAGTCTCGGACTGGAGAGGTACAACCTGTAGCACAAAACACACTCAGTGAGCAGTGGGGAGAGGGCCAATCGTGAGTACTGTGGAATCTGGGGGAGCACTCCTGCTTCTCTTGGCTCCATAGGAACGAACCACAACTCTGGCTCAGTGGGGAGCACTCTCACCTGAGTCAGAAGGTTGTGGATTCAAGTACTACTTCAGAGACTTGAGCACATAAATTTAGGCTGACACTCCAGTACAGTACGGAGGGAACACTGCACTGTGGGGGTGCCATCTTTTGGATGAGACGTTAAACTGAGGGCCCATCTATTCTCTCAGGTGGACATAAAAGATCCCATGGCACTATTTTGGAGAAGAGCAGCGGAGTTATCCCCGGTGTCCTGGCCAATATTTATCCCTCAATCAACATCATTAAAAAAAAGATTATCTGGTTATTATCACATTGCTGTTTGTGGGAGCTTGCTGTGTGCACATTGGTTGCCGTGTTTCCTACATTACAACAGAAACGACTTATTTGACTGTAAAGCGACCTCTAGAACCTAGAAGGACAAGGGCAGCAGATGCATGGGAACACCATCACCTGCACGTTCCCCTCCAAGTTAAACACCATCCTGACATGGAAATATATCGCCATTCCTTCATCGTCACTGGGTGAAAATCCTCCCTAACAGCACTGTGGGAGTCCCTTCACCACAAGGACTGCCATGATCTTAATAAATGGCAGAGCAGGCTCGAGGGGCCTAATGGCCTACTCCTGCTCTTATTTTTTATGTTCTTATGTTCTTAAGACTACAGCAGTTCAAGAAGGCGGCTCTCCACCACCTTCTCATAGGCAATTAGGGCTGGGCACTAAATGCTGGCTTTGCCAGCAATGCCCAAATCCCACGAATTAATATAAAAAAAGCACTTTGGGATGTCCTGAGGTCGTGAAAGGCGCTATATAAATGTAAGACTTTCTTTCAAAAAATTACCCAACATCGGGTCACACTAGCGCCTTTGGGATGCAGGTGTTGGACCCTGAAAATGGACCTTATTGGACCCGCTTTGCGCTCGTAAACCAGGTGAAACAAGGTCCAATTTCTATCTTCATTCTTTATTTTGTCTGCAGTGTACAATTTTGATAATATAATAATTTTCTAATTATCGAAGAAACACTCACAAAATGGTCGGCTTCCAGTACCTTTATCCAGCATACAAATCCCATCATATCTATGTAATCTTGGGCTCTGACAAACATCATTCAGTTCTGGTCTGGACCCTTTCCCAGCATGAATGGCAGTCAACTTACCACTGTGTTCCATTGAAATGCCACATTTGGTTGACTGCACTGACTGAACCCAGGCGCCTTCATGTTTGTTCAAAGCACTGGAGCCATTTATTTTCTCACACTTTCCAGTAAGAGGCTATTATTGCCATATTTTATCTCAGAATGAAGTTTAGCGAGAATGTCACTTGTAAATGACAGGATGATAGGTTTCAATAGAATTGATGTTATAAGACATGTGCTTGGTAAACAAATGTAGAACATTTGTTAAACACTTGTGTGAAGCTGATGCTCCATTAAAATCTGTTGGTGATTGTGATTTGATAAATTAGGGTGCCACAATTCCAAATAGTGACTTGACATAATTTATTCACTATGAATGGTCCTTGGTCAGTGAATAATCACATGATACAGTTGCCATGCTGGGATTGCATTATAGGGCCATGCACTGGTGGTGCACTCACAGTGTTTGCTATTACACAGCAGGGTGATGCCCCACTGAATCCGGTAAGGGTGTTCTAACACCCAGTTCACATAGCACCAAATTCAGGAAGCTGCAAAAATAGCCAATTTTTGGAGGCTTTGCACACAACGTCCAGGAGCCTAAACAATTTTAGGCAATCCTATATAAATTGGGCCAGTGACAAAATCAGCAATCCTTTTCCCCTGTTCACTTTCAGTACTGCTGTGCTTTCCTGTTCTAGCCTTTATAAGTTTGATTCTTAAATGTGTGATTGACAGCTCTGCATTACATTTAAAGTTCTGCTTTGTTTTCATGTAACTGAATCTGTACTATCCACGGTCCATTACATACGTACAATTACGTAGAATTTACAGCACAGAAACATGCCATTCGGGCAAGCAGGTCTATGCTGGTGTTTATGCTCCACACAAACTCCTCCCACCCTACTTCATCTCACCCCATCAACATATTCTTCTTTTCTTTTCTCAATCATGTACTTATCTAGCTTCCCCTTGAATGAATCTTTTCTCACAGCACAGTTGCAGACAGCTGTTGCTTTATTAGGAGCAACCAAAGTGAATTTCTCCCCTGCAATATTCAGTTTGGATCACATATGGGTCCTACTGTTGTACACCACGAAGCTATGGTATAGTTATTGGACATTCTGGGCAGTCTAGGCACAACTATAAATGTAAGACATTCAGACTGTTTATGGGAGGGACCAGAACCACTTAACCTGAGAAGATATCTAAGGCAGACCTGAATCTTGTAGCACTCTCCCTACTCCACACCCTCTACGGTCTCAACTGCCAACATTTGAAAGGCTGCCTACTCATGCTAATTAAGCCAAGACATTTTGGGGTCAAAGCGGCTCTGATTACAACTTAGTACATAGGAACATATACCATTCAGCTTCTCGAGCCTGCTCCAGCATTCAATTAGATCATGGCTGATCTGTACCTCAACTCCATTCACTCACTTTTACTCCATATCCCTTGATACCCTTACCTAACAGAAATACTCTTACCTAACAAAAACTTAACAAAAGGTACAAAAGCTTGGAACCAAGTCAGCTTGCTGTTGTACACTAGGATGGTCTGCAGTACTCCAGGGCACTAAGAAGGATAGGCTATAAAAAGAGCAAATGCTAGAAATACACAACACATCAGTCACCATCTGTATAGGGCAAAGATAGCTTATGACGATTTGGGTATGTGCCCTTTATCAAAAAGGTGAAGGATACAAACATGAATGCCATAACACATCTTTCTCTCTACCGATACCTGCTGTGTATTTCCAGTATTTTTTTTCTTATATTTCAGATTTTCAGCATTTTCCTCTTTTCCCCCTTTTTATCTTAATGATTGCTCAATTGGTCTGGCTCACTAATAGAAGCTGGAGAAGTAGACTGGAGTCACTGGGGCCTGGGATTATTTCTGTTATGTCTGCAATGTACTTATAAATGATTCCACGAGGCAATGTGTTGTACTCAAACTGTAGTGACCTTGGTCCTTTATTCATAACTCCAGAGTGAGGCAGCCGCATGGTGGCTCCCCTTTTATACAGCCCCTGCCACCAGGGAAGGAAACCCCGCTCTCCACCAGTTGCGCCCTCTAGTGGTGCCAGCATAGTATATACACAGTGTAAACCTTATTGATAGTACATCAGGTAAACAAGTCTCCATCTTATGCAACTATATAATGACTACACAGGGAGCATATCTATAGTCTGCATATATAAAATCAGTCTCCCCCAAGTCCTTTGTGCCAATTACCTTTGCACTATGTGCTCTGGCTTACCTCTCCCCAGACTTAAGTGCCAATAGCCCTTGCACCTTGGCTGTGCTTTGGCTTGGCTCTCGCCCTGTTAAGCCCCAAGTCCTTTTGCCATAACGTTGGGTAGTGGTTACCAGTTTGGATGGTTCAATGAGGCAGTGGAGGTTCCAGTGGGTTCTGGGTGTGATCCATGCATGTGTCCATGGCTACATACATCCATTTCCCCACCCCCACAGCGAGATCATGCAGCTGGCCCATTACATTAACATACAGAATCAGACACAGTGCAAGTACAAAGAAAGGAAGAAACATTTTTTTTTTACAGTTTGTATCATGACACCTTGGTTCAGTGACTTACATTTGTTACGTTTTATGGTCGTGCGCCAGGATTGGGTAGATTGCATTCATGTTTCAGTCATGGTCAGTCCTGAGGTGCCAGTACAGGTATATGAGTACGCTGGTTCCGGAGCAACCGGACGGGGTCCTAGTCGTCTGATGGCGGTGCTGTACCCCCTGCTAGTGGGGTGGACTTGGTTCATTCACTTTGCCAGGACTCAAGGCCTTTGCCATTGCCTAGTGGTGGGCAGAGCTACAGATGTGTGTGGCCTCCCTGTCCTCCTTTGAGGGCTGCAAAATCTTCTGCCTGCTCTCTAACGGTGTTGGGAACCTGGCTGTTCCAGGTCCCGTTTGGGGAACTCGTTGGTTCTGGCCTTTCGCTCCTGGACATGGCCGAGGTAGTGACTGGGTCTGGGGGCTGCGCCGTCTCCACCCGGGTGGTGGGCATCGGTGGCCGACTGCACGTATTGGCACCATTTTCGTTTCCAGATCCATGGCGAATAGTACCATCGGGTGCCTGCAGCGTGGGATAGACCTGGGGTAGGGCATCAGGATCAGTGCCTTTACCCTCCCGAATTCGCTCGCTTGCTACTTTTGGGGACACTCTATTCCCGACATCTCGCAACGCCATTTTGTTCTTTACATTAGGAATAATACCGGCATCTCGCAACAACATTTTGTTCTTTACATTAGGAATAGTACCGACATCTCGCAATAACATTTTGTTCACAATCTTAATCGTTCGTTACATTGATTGCTATGCATACAATGTCTCTTTAAGTTCAGTTGGTTGCAGGTCTCCTTTAAGAGAACCCGACTGGCTTTACCCCTTTGTTAGACACCACGTGTTGGTCCCTCAGCGTTGCACCTCGTGGTATGGCCGCGGCCAACTTTCTTTCAGCCACGTTGCACCTCGCTGCAGCAGGGACGCCATTTTGCCTCTGTCCTCGAAGTCAACTTCCTTGATCCTTTTCTCCCGCGATTCTGCCACAAAAGCTGGAAAAGTGCCTGTGAATTCGAGCTTCCTTCCCAGGAGTCCTGCCACTGGAGCCGGGAAGGTACTTTTAGGTCGTTCTGGTCGGATCATTGACACGCAGTCGTGATGGATGGTCTATGCCTCAGGTGCTGCGCTGGTCTGTTCTCTGTGCCTGGCCCAAGCGAAGGTGAGGTTTTGCTCTGCCTCTGAGCACAGGGGACATCGATTGCTAGAGTGAAGAGGTCTTCCCATTTCCACTGGATCTTCCCCATCCACCTTCTTCCGAATAGCGTTGGACCATCACCTGCAACAATCCACAGAGGCAACTTGTGCACCACGCCATAATGAATTACACTTACATCCGCACTACCGAGGACTGGGATCAGCTCCTTGGTGTAGGTGCGCAATATTTCCTGTACTGGAACCAGCTCGGGTCGTTTTTCGTTCCATAGCCTCTCAAAGGCATCCTGGCTCATCACTGACTGGCTCGCTCCTGTGTCCACTTCCATGAAAACTGAAACGCTGTTTATCTCGACTTCCATCTTCAATGGACGACAATCGATGGTGCAGGTATACACTCCATACACTTCTTCTTGGAGCTGAGCTGCCTCTCTGGCCAAATCATCATACTCCCCACTGGATTCAAAGTCATCTACTGACTCCTCTGCTAGATGGTGAGTCGTATTTCTTTTACACATATGCTGGAGGTGGCCCTTCGTGTTGCAGGCTTTGCATACGTAATCAGCAAACCGACACGGATGAGCCCAATGGCTTTCTCCGCAACGCCAGCATGGTGCTACTCAATTAGCACCCCTCGGTGGACTCTGAGTTCTGGAACCCTGAGGTCTATGCTCTCTGCCCTGGGCAGAGCCATGTTTGATAGTCTTGCTTGTGAAAGGTACCATTCTGTGTACAGTACTTGCTGGGTTTGAGTCCACAGGATGAATAATTTGCTTGGTGCTGCAGGTCGAGGTCATGAACGCCTGACTGATGCTGATGGCCTTCTGCAGGTTGACTGTGGTGTTGGCAGATAATAGCTTGTGAAGGAGGCCCTCATGGCCAATTCCCATAACAAAGATGTCTCGTAATGCTTCGTTGAGGTGCGTGCCAAAATCACATGGTGCCGCAAGTCTCCCGAGGTTGGCAGCATATTTTGCAATCTCCTGGCCCTCAAGTCTGCGGTGAGTGTAGAATCTGTGCCTGGCCGTGAGGGTGCTCTCTTTTGGTTTTAGTTGGCCGCAAATTAGTTCAGTCAGCTCATCTTATGTCTTATTCTTGGCCTTCGTGGATGCCAGCAAGTCCCTGACGAGGCGGTAGACCTCGGGCCCGCAACTGGTCAGCAGTATAGCCTTGCGCTTCTCCGCCAATGCGTCCATCTTCCCTGCCAGGTTGTTATCCACGAAATATAGCTCGAGCCTTTCTGTGAAGGCATCCCAATCATCACCCTCTGTGAAGTCTTTTAGTGTGCCAAAGGTAGCCATAATTGCGTGAAAGTCTGTATACTCGTCGCCAGTTGTTATGTCTGTAATGTACTTATGAATGACTCTATAAGGCAATGTGTTGTACTCAAACTGCAGTGACCTTGGTCCTTTATTAATAACTCCAGAGTGTGGCTACCCTTTTATACAGCCCCTGCCACCAGGGCAGGAAACCCCAGTGCCCACCAGTTGCACCCTCTAGTGATGCCAGCATATTATATACACAGTGTAAACCTTATTGATAGTACATCAGGTAAACAAGTCTCCATCTTGTGCAACTATACAGTGACCACACAGATAGTATATCTATAGTCTGCATATATAACGATTTCCACTTGGCTCCAGATCACCGTGAAAGCCAAAGTCCCAGTGGGTAGGGTGGTCATTGCTGGACAAGCAACAGGAAGCAGCTTCAATAAACTGTGCAGTTTTAGCTGGTTACATTCCAACCGTACTCTTCTGCACATTTGGCTGTTCCTAAGCTTTGTCTCAACCTGCATCGAAGTTATCTTGCTAAGTAACATCGGTAAGTGGGATGTGTCTCTATGGGAAGTGAGTGTATACTCCATATTGGGCAAAAAGAAACCCTCCAAGCTGGGTGTAGCTTTCTCGGTATCTTGGTTTGGAGACCGTTTATCTTGGTTTGGATTTCTGCACACCCAGCTGACCATGGTGGTTGACTGGGCTTCTCCCCATGTTTCTCAGTTACTTTTCAAAGTTTCAATGCAGCCAAAGCAACCAGCCATGTTCAAACAGAACAGCTGCTGTTCATTGAGAGCTGTTGCCCTTGGGCTTCCCTGCTCCTTCCATGCAGTGTGATCTCTGCACTCGTGGAAAATGTGCAGGAAGCTGATTCAAATTATTGTAACCAGCTGATCACATTGAATCTGCCAAGTCCAGTTCCTCTCTATAATTGCATGGATGAATACAGGTACACCAATTCTGGCACCATTTATCCAGGATCACTGAATCACCCTTTAAAGATAAGGGGTAATTTTATGAGTTTGCACTCCTGGCAATGATAAAGAAAAGAATCATTGGAGTGTGAGCTTGAATTCACGATATGCGCTACCGGGTAGCAGTGCTCTGAGTCTGGAGACTAAATGCTCCCTACCTGGTGTGCAATTTACTGAGTGCACCCAGCTGATCTGGTTCATGATTTTACCTTCTTGAAATCTTCGGATATAGAAATTTGACAACATTCTTTAAACAGTCCATAGTCTATCCACACATTTGTTCTTAATTAAAAGGGCATTATTATTATTAGCATTGCGTCATTCATAATGATTGCAATTATACTGTGGCTGATATAAAGGCAAATTAGTGTGAGATCGAAGGTGGTCTCACACCATTTATTTCAATACAATTTGGGTAACTTTAAAATCAAGCTACATGACACCGTGTGATGTGAAACCATCATTATAAAAATGTAATATCACAGATCTATAATACAACATAATTAGATTTTACAGTTTTGCATGGAATTTGTTTTAGGTAGCTAGATACGAAGAATATAAAAAAAAATGTCTGAAAATGTAAATTAAATTTACTCCCTTCATAACTGCTGGAAGTCTTCCGAACTGTCTGGACACACAGTTAGAAGCAGAGTGCCAGATTCAAGTCACGGCTCAAATCCATCAAAAAAAAACCTGGATCCAGACACACACAACTCATTTCATTTGTGAAATGTGTTTTCTTTTAATAAACGGTATGTGGCAGGAAAATATTACTGCAGATGTGAAGCTAAAGTATGTGAACATAATGCCAATCTGGTGCCAACCTTTCATAGAGAAGGTAGTGTGCTGCAGTGATGCTGCCTGCAGCACGTAGCAGAGATATTTGGGAGTTGAGTCAGTGTCTTTTAGCTACATTCGATTATTGATAGAAAAATGTTTTAACACTGTCGGGCTGTTATCGCCTAAAGGTCCCCAAATGATCACTGTAACAGAATGATCATTACTTCCAAAGGGGGCAGCTTAGCATTTTGACTGGAGGTTTGCTGAGTGCATCTGCGCCTTCAGCAGCTGATTGGTAAGCAGCCACTCGCTGTACTGTTCAAACTACAGGGATAACATGCAAAATGCTTTCCATGAAAAAGGGGTCATGGAGTTGAACAGCCTGGTGTAAGTATTGGGATATGCACAACAGGATCATCCACTGCTGACCCCACCAGAGTATGAAGGGTCAAGGGAATGCTTTCTGTTTTACATATTTCATACAGGATTTTGTATGGGATAGATGCAGGTCCCGCTCCAAACAAGACCCTCAGAAATTGGTCCAGCGCATTTTGATTCCAGTCTAATTCCTGGGCCTTCCACTACATTCCCATCTGGATTATGGTTTGTGTGCTAGCACCCAAACTGGTGCATCTTGAGTACCTATCACAGCAGTGGAGAGGGAAATAGCAATGGAGGCTCACTATTAGGATATGCCCAGAACCAGCAACCTTCTGGTCAGGGCCATTTCTGTCCTTACCTTCATTTTCCCTTTGAGAATCCAGGTCAAGACCCAGACCTGAACCTTTGGTGGACCCCACTTCTGTCAGCCAGGTGGCCAGTGCATCTCTTCTCAGCTGGTGTACTGGTTGCCCAACAGATCCCAGCCAGATGATGATGAAGCTGCTGGCCTGGGAGTCCCCCTCCTCCTTGGCTATTGCCAAGGTGGGTGATCTTGTTTGGGAAAGATGGACCTTGGGTCCCAAACAGGCCCCTTGGAAACTGACAGTAAAGTCTGGTACTCAGTGTAATTACTGGGCCTTCTGCTGCATTCCTAGCTGGCTTATGGCAGGAGTGCTCTGAAGACCCATGACAATTCAGGGTCCACCTTCATTTAATTAAACCTCACTGAAGAACTGTTAAAAGAATTCCTCAAAATTAAATTCAAATATAATGGGATTGCCTGCTCTCAGCACTGCTGAGCTGTTTAAAGTGCTGGTGACAATGGCAACACATGTAACTTTTGAGCATTGCTCTTTTTTCCTCCTAATGAAGGAGTCTTCCTTCTTCCCATCACAAACTGCTCAATACAAACAATGGAAAAAAAACCTGCTAAATACGAATGGGTTTTGGCTTACTGGGATATGATCGATGTGTTAAGCAAATTCCACTATAATATGCAGGAATGCTTTGCTGCTCCCCATGAAGTTGCACGTGACCCGGAGACTTGTTCGTTCCAAAGGACCCGCAGCCTACAAGAAGAGGGCCAAGGATTTCCCGCCTTGCCTGGATCTCAGTATATCTTCTCTTCTTAGGCAGTCCTTCGTATCGAGGATGACTAGCTTCCACGCCAAAAAGGGATGAGTTCACAGGTGTTAATGAAGGACCTAATATTCCAGATGCTGAACTATATGTTGAAGGGTGGAAGATGCCTGTGCGTGGATATTTTTAACATGTGGTGGCCGTTGCACACCAGCCACCACACAGACTTGACAGAGCTAGGTCTTGGTCCAGTGGCAAGGATTAACCAAGACGACTGGAGAGCAGCTCTGCTGCACGGACTGAGTGCACACACATATCGCAGTGTGGGCTGGCCCGTACTGCCCCTGGGCCCTCGCGTCTTCTGGGCTCCGAACTCGCGCCTCTCCTGGGCCCCGATCACATCGCTCTGCAATCTCTCGCTGCTCCTTCGCCCTGAGCTCGCCACTCCTGCTGTACCTGCCCACGCTCCAATCACTGACTTGGGTTATGGTGACAGGAGTTCACCCACCCACAGGAATACTTGGTTTTACTTTTTTCTCTAGCTATAGGGATTACAGTGAAATCACAAGTGTATGACTTGTACTCAATTTAAAAATAAGAACAGGATGGTTTGGACTTTCTGAATGTTTGGTACATGGAATTGATTGACAAGCTGAAGTGTGAGCAGCGTTTTGGCGTTAAAGTAAATGTGAAAACTTTCTACTCACATTCTACATTAAAGTTAGAGACAAGAGTGTTGGCAGGCTGCATAAAATTTTTCTACAACTGTTTGTCATCAGTAAAGAGGTGGGGATTTCTGTTCTCCTTCTCAACGTTAATCTATGTGCTTGAGTGCACACGATGTCCATGTATAATAACAGTGATGTCCTGCATTTTAGGAGCACAGTGTGAAAAGTATGCAGATGCTACAGTACTGGTAACAATTTACTTTTTTATCTACTATGCTCCAACTTTTGTATATAATTCACAATCTGAAGCATGATTTTAAATGGAATTGAGAAACTTATATATCTTGTAGATTTTACTGAAATGATGATTATAAAATAAGGGAGCAGGTGTGACATATATATTGGATTTTACAGGAGAGAAATGATTCGCATCACACCTATTTTTTGGACAATAAATTAGCATTGGTGATCGATTTTGGATCGTGATTTGTTACGCTCAATCTCCCCCGGTAGTGTGCCGGCTGTCAAATTGGAAACTGGCAGCTTCCAAAGGTGCAGGGTTCACGCCTGAAACAGGTGTTGAATAGACAAATCATGGTCCGAGCACCTGTTCTATGATCCCGCTCCAAATTCAGCATCAACTGCGCATGCTTCACTCAGTTATTCTGTGTCTTCAGCAATTTAACAAACAGTCCTTAAAGGAACTGCTGCAGGCTGCCCACAAAAAATAAGTGCAGCTTTTTATACTTGCATTTCTGTGGAGTCAGTAGGAACTCAGGTCCTGCCAGCCTGGGCTCACACCCCTCATGTTTGCCTCCCTCTCTACCCAGGACCTACCTGTAGGCCAGAGCTCAGCGTCAGAGCTGGACTAATTTTCGAAGGCCCCTACCAACAAGTTGCATTGATGCAGATGAGGCCCGAGGCCCAAAGCCCAATTTCCAGTGAGCCTCAGGCCAAAGACTGGGTGTTGTGTAATGAGAGAGGATTAATTAGTAATCTCATTGTGCAAGGCCCCTTGGGGAAGAGTGACCATAATATGGTGGAATTCTACATTAGGATGGAGAATGAAACAGTTAATTCAGAGACCATGATCCAGAACTTAAAGAAAGGTAACTTTGAAGGTATGAGGCGTGAATTGGCTAGGATAGATTGGCGAATGATACTTAAGGGGTTGACTGTGGATGGGCAATGGCAGACATTTAGAGACCGTATGGATGAACTACAACAATTGTAAATCCCTGTCTGGTGTAAAAATAAAAAAGGGAAGGTGGCTCAACCGTGGCTATCAAGGGAAATCAGGGATATTATTAAAGCCAAGGAAGTGGCATACAAATTGGCCAGAAATAGCAGCGAACCCGGGGACTGGGAGAAATTTAGAACTCAGCAGAGGAGGACAAAGGGTTTGATTAGGGCAAGGAAAACAGAGTATGAGAGGAAGCTTGCAGGGAACATTCAGACGGACTGCAAAAGCTTCTATAGATATGTAAAGCGAAAAAGGGTAGTAAAGACAAACGTAGGTCCCCTGAAGTCAGAATCGGGGAAGTCATAACGGGGAACAAAGAAATGTCAGACCAATTGAACAAGTACTTTGGTTCGGTATTCACTAAGGAGGACACAAACGACCTTCCGGATATAAAAGGAGTCAGAGGGTTTAGTAAGAAGGAGGAACTGAGGGAAATCCTTATTAGTCAGGAAATTGTGTTGGGGAAATTGATGGGATTGAAGGCCGATAAATCCCCAGGACCTGATGGACTGCATCCCAGAGTACTTAAGGAGGTGTCCTTGGAAATAGCGGATGCATTGACAGTCATTTTCCAACATTCCATAGACTCTGGATCAGTTCCTATGGAGTGGAGGGTAGCCAATGTAACCCCACTTTTTAAAAAAGAAGGGAGAGAGAAAACAGGGAATTATAGACCGGTCAGCCTGACATCGGTAGTGGGTAAAATGATGGAATCAATTATTAAGGATGTCATAGCAGCGCATTTGGAAAGAGGTGACATGATAGGTCCAAGTCAGCATGGATTTGTGAAAGGGAAATCATGCTTGACAAATCTTCTGGAATTTTTTGAGGATGTTTCCAGTAGAGTGGACAAGGGAGAACCAGTTGATGTGGTGTATTGGACTTTCAGAAGGCTTTCGACAAGGTCCCACACAAGAGATTAATGTGCAAAGTTAAAGCACATGGGATTGAGGATAGTGTGCTGACATGGATTGAGAACTGGTTGGCAGACAGGAAGCAAAGAGTAGGAGTAAATGGGTACTTTTCAGAAAGGCAGGCAGTGACTAGTGGGGTACCGCAGGATTCTGTGCTGGGGCCCCAGCTGTATACATTGTACATTAATGATTTAGACGAGGGGATTACATGTAGTATCTCCAAATTTGCGGATGACACTAAGTTGGGTGGCAGTGTGAGCTGCGAGGAGGATGCTATGAGGCTGCAGAGTGACTTGGATAGGTTAGGTGAGTGGGCAAATGCATGGCAGATGAAGTATAATGTGGATAAATGTGAGGTTATCCATTTTGGGGGCAAAAACACGAAGGCAGACTATTATCTGAATGGTGACAGATTAGGAAAAGGGGAGGAGCAACGAGACCTGGGTGTCATGGTACATCAGTCATTAAAGGTTGGCATACAGGTACAGCAGGCGGTTAAGAAAGCAAATGGCATGTTGGCCTTCATAGCGAGGGGATTTGAGTACAGGGGCAGGGAGGTGTTACTACAGGGCCTTGGTAAGGCCACACCTGGAGTATTGTGTACAGTTTTGGTCTCCTAACTTGAGGAAGGACATTCTTGCTATTGAGGGAGTGCAGCGAAGGTTCACCAGACTGATTCCCGGGATGGCGGGACTGACCTATCAAGAAAGATTGGATCAACTGGGCTTGTATTCACTGGAGTTCAGAAGAATGAGAGGGGAGCTCATAGAAACATTTAAAATTCTCACGGGTTTAGACAGGTTAGATGCAGGAAGAATGTTCCCAATGTTGGGGAAGTCCAGAACTAGGGGTCACAGTCTAAGGATAAGGGGTAAGCCATTTAGGACCGAGATGAGGAGAAACTTCTTCACCCAGAGAACGGTGAACCTGTGGAATTCTCTACCATAGGAAGTTGTTGAGGCCAATTCACTAAATATATTCAGAAAGGAGTTAGATGTAGTCCTTACTACTAGGGGGATCAAAGGGTATGGCGAGAAAGCAGGAATGGGGTACTGAAGTTGCATATTCAGCCATGAACTCATTGACTGGCAGTGCAGGCTCGAAGGGCCGAATGGCTTACTCCTGCACTTATTTTCTATGTTTCTATGTTTCTATGTTTCAGGCGCCTGTTCCAGGCACGACGCCCATTTTGCGCTGGTTTCCAGTGCTACGCGGAATTCTCCCCCTTACATATTAAAAAAAGAAAAGCAACAAGTATCAGGGCCAGATAAGCAAAGGAAAACATTTCCAAACCTGGTGAGCAGATGGAAAATGTACATCGTTTATACTTAACAACAGATGAACATTGAACTTCTCTCCTGAGGAGTTATTGGTGTTTTGCCAAAATCTGATTTAGGTCAGGTATTCGTTTCATGGTAATTAAGAGAGATTACATGTGTGTGCACAGTGTTACTGGCCACAGTAAATTGAAAGCCATATTCTTTGTAACCAATCCTTTAAAGCAGCAGGCTTTAACACATTACCCGTTTCAAAGAGTATTTGTTTACTGAGCTCCTTCAGTTAGTGTAAAACCAGATGGAACGGATTATGCGACTTTCTTATTCTGTTGAATTGATGCAGAAACATGAAAGGATCCAAGTGCATTTCAATGGACAATCTCTGATGTACCTTGCAATAATGGATAAATCAATATTTGCATGTAATGTACTGCAGGAGGCTTCCTGCAACAGTGTCAGTTTAAACAGATAGGAGGAAGACAAGCTACATCCCAGAGGGAGAGAATTGTAGTAATTGTGCATTCCAGTCTGGGCTTTGGAATCTGGAGGTGGTCAAGGCCTCTGGCTCGAGTAGGCACCACTTAAAAACATTGGTATGAAATCAGCACTGGGTAAAAAAAATCAGTTAGCAGATGTCTTTATTACCTCTGCGACCTGATTGAAATCGAGTGCAAATTCATTGTCCACTGGATTGAGTGTATAACATCCGAAACATGTGGTCTTAAAGGGACTGCTGCAGGCTGCAACAAACAGGTTTACAAAAAGGTTTCTACATGATTTTTTTTTGTGAGGCCATAAATATTCCCACTCACTGCCTGTCCATCCACAGCCCCATCCCAGGGTTGCATCTCCTCCCCCTTTATTGAGAAACTTCTGGATTGGCTCTGCAGTAGAGCCATCAGATTTCTTGTCTGCCAGATACCAAAATTGACACCGTATAATCAGGCCACTGTGAGGATGGACGTGTTGTGCAACAGTGGTGGGAGAGTGGGAGTGGGCAATTGTGGCAGGAGTCATGTGATGAAACCTCCAGGAATATGTCTAACTAGAGTTGGCGACCTTACCTAGAGGTGGATATCTCTGGGCTAGTGTTAGGCTGAGAGAGTGAGTGATGGCACATGGAATGAAGTGCTGACAGAACCAGAAGCAAAGAGGCCTGGTACATAGAAACATAGAAACATAGAAAATAGGTGCAGGAGTAGGCTATTCGGCCCTTCGAGCCTGCACTGCCATTCAATAAGATCATGGCTGATCATTCCTTCAGTACCCCTTTCCTGCTTTCTCTCCATACCCCTTGATCCCCTTAACCATAAGGGCCATATCTAACTCCCTCTTGAATATATCCAATGAACTGGCATCAACAATTCTCTGCGGCGGGGAATTCCACAGGTCAACAACTCTCTGAGTGAAGAAGTTTCTCCGCATCTCAGTCCTAAATGGCCTACCTCTTATCCTAAGACTATGTCCCCAGTTCTGGACTTCCCCAACATCGAGAACATTCTTCTCGCATCTAACCTGTCCAGTCCCGTCAGGATCTTATATTTTTCTATGAGATCCCCTCTCATCCTTCTAAATGCCAGTGAATAAAGGCCCAGTTGATCCAGTCTCTCCTCATATGACAGCCCAGCCATCCCTGGAATCAGTCTGGTGAACCTTCGCTGCACTCCCTCAATAGCAAGAACATCTTTCCTCAGATTAGGAGAAAAAAACTGGACATAATATTCCAGGTGAGGGCTCACTAAGGCCCTGTACAACTGCATTAAAACCTCCCTTCCCCTATACTCAAATCCCCTAGCTATGAAGGCCAATATACCATTTGCCTTCTTCACCGCCTGCTGTACCTGCGTGTCCACTTTCAGTGACTGATGAACCATGACACCCAGGTCTCGTTGCACCTCCCCTTTTTCTAGTCTGCCGCCATTCAGATAATATTCTGCCTTCGTGTTTTTGCCCCCAAAATGGATAACCTCACATTTATCCACATTATACTTCATCTGCCATGCATTTGCCCACTCACCTAATCTGTCCAAGTCACCCTGGAGCCTCTTAGCGTCCTCCTCACAGCTCACACTGCCACCCAGTTTAGTGTCATCCGCAAACTTGCAGATATTATACTCTATTCCATCATCCAAATCGTTAACGTATATTGTAAAGAGCTGGGGTCCCAGCACTGAGCCCTGCGGTACCCCACTAGTATCTGCCTGCCATTCTGAAAGGGACCCGTTTATCCCGACTCTCTGCTTCCTGTCTGCCAATCAGTTCTCTATCCATGTCAGTACATTACCCCCAATACCATATGCTTTGATTTTGTACACCAATCTCTTGTGCGGGACCTTGTCAAAAGCCTTTTGAAAGTCCAAATACACCACATCCACTGGTTCTCCCTTGTCCACTCTACTAGTTACATCCTCAAAAAATTCCAGAAGATTCGTCAAGCATGAGTTCCCTTTCATAAATCCATGCTGACTCGATCCGATCCTGCCACTGCTTTCCAAATGGGCTGCTATTTCATCCTTAATGATTGATTCCAATATTTTCCCCACTACTGATGTCAGACTAACCGATCTATAATTAACCGCTTTCTCTCGCCCTCCTTTTTTAAAAAGTGGCGTTATATTAGCTACCCTCCAGTCCATAGGAACTGATCTAGAGTCGATAGATTGTTGGAAAATGATCACCAATGCATCCACTATTTCTAGGGCCACTTCCTTACGTACTCTGGGATGCAGAATATCAGGCTTCGGGGATTTATCGGCCTTTAATCCCATCAATTTCCCTAACACAATTTCCCGCCTAATAAGGATATCTTTCAGTTCCTCATTCTCACTCGACCCACTGTCCCCTAGTACATTCGGAAGATTATTTGTATCTTCCTTTGTGAAGACAGAACCGAAGTATTGGTTCAATTGGTCTGCCATTTCTTTGTTCCCCATTATAAATTCACCTGAATCTGACGTTTGTTTTTACTAATCTTTTTCTCTTCACATATTTATAGAAGCTCTTGCAGTCAGTTTTTATGTTCCCTGCAAGTTTCCTCTCCTACTCTATTTTCCCCTTCTTAATTAAACCCTTAGTCCTCCTCTGTTGAATTCTAAATTTCTCGCAGTCCTCAGGTTTGTTACTTTTCCTAGCCAATTTATATGCCTCTTCCTTGGTTTTAACACTATCCTTAATTTCCCATGTTAGCCATGGTTGAGCCACCTTCCCAGTTTTATTTTTACTCCAGACAGGGATGTACAATTGCTGAAGTTCATCCATGTGATCTTTAAATGTTTGCCATTGCTTATCCACCGTCAACCATTTAAGTATCCTCTGCCAGTCTATTCTAGCCAATTCACACCTCATATCGTCGAAGTTACCTTTCCTTAAGTTCTAGGATGGCCAGCTCTCTGGTTGGTTCCTCGACATATTGGTCTAGAAAACCATCCCTAATACACTTCAGGAAATCCTCCTCTACCATATTGCTGCCAGTTAGGTTAGCCCATCTATATGTAGATTAAAGTCGCCCATGATTACTGCTGTACCTTTATTGCACAAATCCCTTATTTCTTGTTTGATGTTGTCCCCAACCTCACTACTACTATTTGGTGGTCTATACACAACTCCCACTAGCGTTTTCTGCCCTTTGGAATTACGCAGCTCCATCCATACCGATTCCACATCATCCATGCTAATGTACATCTTCTTCCTTTTCTTCTTTTTGCTGTATCACATCTAGAATGGGTTGCTGAGCAGCAGAAGCCATGATCCCAATATTGCTCTACATAGCAATATTGACCAGAAACTGAACTGGGCCAGCCACATAAATACTGTGGCTACAAGAGCAGGTCAGAGGCTGGGTATTCTGTGGTGAGTGACTCATCTCCTGGCTCCCCAAAACCTTTCCACCATCTGCAAGGCACAAGCCAGGAGTTTCATGGAATACTCTCCATTTGCCTGAATGAGTGCAGCTCCAACAACACTGAAGAAGCTTGACACATATTCAGGACAAAGCAACTTACTTGATCGGCAGCCCATCCGCCACTTTAAATATTCACTCCCTCCACCACTGGCATACCGTGGCTGCAGTGTGTCCATCTACAAGATGAACTGCAGCAACTCGCCAAGTCTTCTTCAGCAGCACCACCCAAACCCACAACCTCTACCACCTAGGGCAGCAGGTGCATGGGAACACCATCACCTCCAAGTTCCCCTCCAAGTCACATACCATCTTGACTTGGAAATATATCGCCGTCCCTTCATCATCGCTTGGTCAATATCCTGGAACTCTCTCCCTAACAGCACTGTGGGAGTATCTTTACCACAAGGACTGCAGCGGTTCAAGAAGGTGGCTTACCAGCACCTTCTCAAGGGCAATTAATGATGGACAATAAATGCTCATGAGGTCCATATTCACATGACAACAGCGACTACACTTCAAAAGTACTTCATTGGCTGTAAAGCGCTTTGAGACGTCTGTTGGGCAGGTCACATTGTTCGCATGCCCGACACGAGACTCCCAAGGCAAGTGCTCTACTCGCAACTCCTACATGGCAAGCGAGACCCAGGTGGGCATAGGAAACGTTTCAAGGACTCCCTCAAAGCCTCCTTGATAAAGTGCAACATCCCCACCGACACCTGGGAATCCCTGGCCCAACACCCCGCTAATGGAGGAAGAGCATCCGCGAGGGCGCTGAGCACCTCGAGTCTCGTCACTGAGAGCATGCAGAAAACAAGCGCAGGCAGCGGAAGGATCGTGCGGCAAACCAGACTCCCCACCCACCTTTTCTTCCAACGATTGTCTGTTCCACCTACGACAGAGACTGTAATTCCCGTATTGGACTGTTCAATCACCTGAGAAGTCACTTTTAGAGTGGAAGCAAATCTTCCTTGATTTCAAGGGACTGCCTATGATGATGATGGAAATGCAAATCTATCTATCTATCTATCTATCTATCTATCTATCTATCTATCTATCTATCTATCTATCTATCTATCTATCTATCTATCTATCTATCTATCTATCTATCTATCTATCTATCTATCTATCTTTTATATTTCTTTATTTCTTTTTCTTTCTTTCAGTCAAGTCAGAGTCCTAATGTGATAGCTAGAACTCCAAGTGTAATTTTACGGGACACGTGAGTGGAACTTCCGATGCAATCTCTCCAGCCATGGGTCCTGGTGTTTCCATCAGGAAATGGCCAGAAAAATTAAAAAAATTTATTCTTTTTGTGTAGCTGGTGGGAGGAGGAATGCTTCACTTGATGGCACAAAAATACTGAGGGCCACCATTGGTCTGGCCCGGCACCACCCGGCTTGGCATTTCTGTCTCTCCCCTCCACTCCGAGTACCTACCTGTGGGCCTCTGCTGCCATCTCAGCCACCTGGCATTCCGGAGGCCGAAGAGCAATGAGCTACATTAGGACAGGCTCACCTGCCAAATTCAAATGCGGCTGGGGCCTCCAATTCACTGCTCCTCTTCACTGTTTATCAGTCACCCAAAAATCAAGAGTGACGCCCAGGCGAGGGAGAGAGTGAGGGAGAGATAAGGGAATATTAGAGGGACTTTCAGCCACAGGGATAGACACAGAAAGAGAGAGAGAAAAGACAAAACCATAGATAAACACCAATGTAGATTAAAAACATGTTACTTCCATATATTTAACACCATCCAAAGTCATGAAGTACTTTTGAAGTGTAGTCTCAGCAAACACAGCAGCACACAGTAAGGTTCCAGAGTGAGATAAATGACCAGTTAATGTATCTTGGTGGTGTTGGTTGAGGGATGAAGGCTGATTAAGATACCAGGAAAAATAAAAGATTTTCTTCAAATAGTGCCACGGGACCCCAGTTTAACATCTCCTCTGAAGGAGCACCCCATAATGCAGCACTCTCTCAGTACTGCACTAAAGTATCCACCGATATTATGTGCTCAAGTCCTGGAGTAGGGTTTGAACCCACAGCCTCAGGGGTAACTATTAGCTGAGCCAAAATAGCATTTGGCACCGCAAATGCACTTGTGGACAGGGATTGTTTTTTGTTATTTATGGCAATGGATGAGCTTGTCATGTGAGTGGAGCCATTAACTAAACTTGCTTACGAAATGTGAAAATAAATGTGAAAATATTTTTTTCCTTGATGCAGACATCTATCCACCTTTTCATTGTTTTTTAAGAAAAGCTGCTTGGTGTAAGGGGCCTGATGTCTGTTTTAGGTGGCCGCTAGAGATGCCTGAAAAATAGCCTGACCCAAATGTTGGTTATTCAGTTGTCTTTGGAACCCAGGACTTTGGTCCCTAAAATTCGGCCTCATTGTGCCCATTCTACACCCATAATTGAGGTCCAATTACGACCCCTCAGTTTCTAGATTACGATTAATAGTGAGCAACTGTACCATTTATTATAATCAGATTTGTTCGCTTTCAAAAATCACCCATTGGTTAAAGTACTTAAAATTAATATCAAAGTGAAAGATAATTGGATTATTGTGTGATTCATATCTGATTGAATTTCATGAAAAACACAACGGGGGCCACTTTAACCCCCAGGACAGGTGGGAGAGGAGCGGGTTGGGGGGTTAAAAATTTTAAAACGGGAAATCCGACCCCAACCCGCATTCAACCCACCCACTTCTGATTTGTCTGTCATACCAAAGTCCTAGGGGGAGTGTCCTAGGGGGAGTGTTTGCTAGTGCTGTTTGCAAGGAGTTAAACTAATATGGCAGGGGGATGGGAACCAATGCAGGGAGACAGAGGGGAATAAAATAGAGACAGAAGCAAAAGATAGAAAGGAGAATAGTAAAAGTGGAGGACAGAGAAACCCAAGGCAAAAAACAAAAAGAGCCACTTTACAGCAGAATTCTAAAGGGTCAAAGTGTGTTAAAAAGACAAGCCTGAAGGCTCTATGCCTCAATGCGAGGAGTATTCGGAATAAGGTGGACGAATTAACTGTGCAGATAGCAGTTAATGGGTATGATGTGATTGGCATCACAGAGACATGGCTCCAAGGTGACCAAGGCTGGGAACTCAACATCTAGGGGTATTCAGCATTTAGGAAGGATAGACAGAAAGGAAAAGGAGGCGGGGTGGCGTTGCTGGTTAAAGAGGAAATTAATGCAATTGTAAGGAAGGACATTGGCTTGGATGATGTGGAATCGGTATAGGTGGAGCTTCGGAATACCAAAGGGCAGAAAACGCAAGTGGGAGTTGTGTACAGGCCACCAAACAGTAGTAGTAAGGTTGGGGACAGCACCAAGCAAGAAATAAGGGATGCATGCAATAAAGGTACAGTAGTAATCATGGGCGACCTTAATCTACATATTGATTGGGCTAACCTAACTGGTAGCAATGCAGTGGAGGAGGATTTCCTGGAGTGTATTAGGGATGGATTTCTCGACCAATATGTCGAGGAACCAACCAGAGAGCTGGCCATCCTAGATTGGGTGATGTGTAATGAGAAGGGACTAATTAGCAATCTTGTTGTGCGAGGCCCCTTGGGGAAGAGTGACCATAATATGGTAGAATTCTTTATTAAGATGGACAGTGACAAAGTTAATTCAGAAACTAGGGTCCTGAACTTAAGGAAAGGTAACTTTGATGGTATGAGGCGCGAATTGACTAGATTAGACTGGCAAATGATACTTAAAGGGTTGATGGTGGATAGGCAATGGCAAACCTTAAAAGATCATATGGACGAGCTTCAACAACTGTACATCCCTGTCTGGAGTAAAAATAAAACGGGGCAGGTGGCTTAACCGTGGCTAACAAGGGAAATTAAGGATAGTGTTAAATCCAAGGAAGAGGCATACAAATTAGCCAGAAAAAGTAGCAAGCCGGAGGACTGGGAGAAATTTAGAATACAGCAGAGGAGGACAAAGGGTTTAATTAAGAGGGGGAAAATAGAGTACGAGAGGAAGCTTGCCAGAAACATAAAAAATGCTTCTATAGATATGTGAAGAGAAAAAGATTAGTGAAGACAAACGTTGGTCCCTTGTAGTCGGATTCGGGTGAATTTATAATGGGGAACAAATAAATGGCAGACCAATTGAACAAGTACTTTGGTTCTGTCTTCACAAAGGAAGACACAAATAACCTTCCCGATGTACTAGGGGTCCGAAGGTCTAGTGAGAAGGAGGAACTGAAGAATATCCTTATTAGGTGGAAAATTGTGTTGGGGAAATTGACGGGATTGAAGGCCGATAAATCCCCAGGGCCTGATAGTCTACATCCCAGAGTACTTAAGGAAGTGGCCCTAGAAATAGTAGATGCATTGGTGATAATTTTCCAACAGTCTATCGATTCTGGATCAGTTCCTATGGACTGGAGGGTTGCTAATGTAACACCTTTTTAAAAAAGGAGGGAGAGAGAAAACGGGTAATTATAGACCAGTTAGCCTGACATCAGTACTGGGGAAAATGTTGGAATCCATCATTACGGATGAAATAGCAGCACATTTGGAAAGCAGTGATAGGATTGGTCCAAGTCAGCATGGATTTATGAAGGGGAAATCACGCTTGACAAATCTTCTGGAATTTTTTGAGGATGTAACTAGTAGAGTGGACAAGGGAGAACCAGTGGATGTGGTGTATTTGGACTTTCAAAAGGCGTTTGACAAGGTCCCACACAAGAGATTGGTGTGCAAAATCAAAGCACATGATATTGGGGGTAATGTACTGATGTGGATAGAGAACTGGTTGGCAGACAGGAAGCAGAGAGTCGGGATTAATGGATCCTTTTCAGAATGGCAGGCAGTGGCTAATGGAGTGCCGCAGGGCTCAGTGCTGGGACCCCAGCTCTTTATAATATATATTAATGATTTGGATGATGAAATTGAGTGTAATATCTCCATATTTGCAGATGACACTAAACTGGGTGGCAGTGTGAACTGTGACGAGGACGCTAAGAGGCTGCAGAGCGACTTGGATAGGTTAGGTGAGTGGGCAAATGCATGGCAGATATTGTATAATGTAGATAAATGTGAGGTTATCCACTTTGGTGGCAAAGACACGAAGGCAGAATATTATTTGAATGGTGGCAGATTAGGAAAAGGGGAGGTGCAGCGAGACCTGGGTATCATGATTCATCAGTCATTGAAGGTTGGCATGCAGGTACAGCAGGCGGTGAAGAAGGCAAATGGTATGTTGGCCTTCATAGCAAGGGGATTTGAGTATAGGAGCAGGGAAGTCTTACTGCAGTTGTACAGGGCCTTGGTGAGGCCCCACCTTGAATATTGTGTTCAGTTTTGGTCTCCTAATCTGAGGAAGGACGTTCTTGCTATTGAGGGAGTGCAGCGAAGGTTCACCAGACTGATTCCTGGGATGGCTGGACTGACATATGAGGAGAGACTGTATCAACTGGGCCTGTATTCACTGGAGTTTAGAATAATGAGAGGGGATCTCATAGAAACATATAACATTCTGACAGGGCTGGACAGGTTAGATGCAGGAAGAATGTTCCCGATGTTGGGGAAGTCCAGAACCAGGGGACATAGTCTTAGGATAAGGGGTAAGCCATTTAGGACTGAGATGAGGAGGAACTTCTTCATTCAGAGAGTTGTTAACCTGTGGAATTCCCTACCGCAGAGAGTTGTTGATGCTAGTTCATTGGATATATTCAAGAGGAAGTTAGATATGGCCCTTGTGGCTAAAGGGGTCAAGGGGTATGGAGAGAAAGCAGGAATGGGGTATTGAAGGAATGATCAGCCATGATCTTATTGAATGGTGGTGCAGGCTCGAAGGGCCGGATGTCCTGCTCCTGCACCTATTTTCTATGTTTCTATGTTTACCCTCCCCACCCTTCGATGTCACATTCTTCCCTTCCCGCGATGTCCAATCCTCCCCCCACCCCCCAATGTCCCATTCCGTCCCAATGTCCCATTCCCCCCCCGATGTCCCATTCACCCCAATGTCCCATTCCCCCCAATGTCCCATTCCCCCCCGATGTCCCATTCCCCCCAATGTCCCATTCCCCCCGATGTCCCATTCCCCCCCAATGTCCCATTCACCCTAATGTTCCATTCCCCCCGATGTCCCATTCCCCCCCCAATGTCCCATTCCCCCCCCGATGTCCCATTCACCCTGATGTCCCATTCACCTCAGCGATGTCTCATTCAACCCCTGCAATGTCTGACTCCACCCAACCACCCCCCCCACCCCTCATGATGTTGGACTTACCTGACATCCGCTTGCAGACTGCATTCTAGCCAGACAGACAGCCAACTTGTCATTAGGGTTGGTTGTCAGGCAAGAAACCTGTTGAAAAATTTGAAAACAAGTCCTGGGGTTAAATTCTGCAGGATCTGCTGGGAAACCCATATTTCTGGATTTCCCATCAGAAAATCTTTTCCCCCTCGTCGCCACTCTTTTCCCAACTCCAATTTATTATTGGGCCCAAAATATTTGTGAGCAAAATGGAAATTAGTAAGTGATCCCAACTCGATTTAACTGACACATCTTTAATGCTCTGAAAATGATCAAACGATCCCAGTCCAACTCATTCAAATGAGATTTTCCTCCACCTAATAATTTGCTTTAATCAGTGTTCAACTTTTGCTGTTTCATTTGAGGTGTGTTCAATATTTAGTGTAAAGTGCAGATAAATAGAAGCAATTATTATGAATGTTGGACTGTTGCCAATGCGTACATATTCCAATCAGTGCTAATTATGCTTTAATATTACACCACACAGGATGATGAAATGATTTCACTGTAAGCAGCACAGCATTCTGGGAAGTTTTTCTGCTCAATCCAGTTTGCCAAATAAAATCAAAACTTAGCCAAAGACTGAAAACTTTTGGCTGCAAACAGAATGGTTACTTATTGTTGGCAAGCACTGACTAATATTCTCGGCTCCTCACTTGTCAATAACAAGTATAGAACTGTCATCAAAATAATACACTAGAGGATTCGAATACTTGATTGCGTGTCAGAAAATCAACCTCCGCCAACACTATTCAACTGGAGAATTTGAGCTGAGAGAACAGTTGGAAGTCTGCTGTTGTGTGGGCATGCCTGAGAAATGGATTGAGGTAGGCTATCTTTTTTTAACTTGGTAAAGTATTTCTTCTTATCTTCTCCATTTCCACTACTGTGTTCTGCCTATGCCATATATTTATCCAGCTGAGAGAACAGACAAACAATCTGCTTTCGCACCTCTGCCCGTGCCAATCTATAACTGGAGCCAGCAGTGACTCCATTTTAATTTTTCCTTGTGATTTGCTTGTCTTCGACTTGGTCCCCATACAACACAGCTCGGATCAGGTACTCACCATGTAAAGATATTCAGGCACAATCATATTATACTAGGCTATGACATAACAGGAATATTAGCATAGTGGAGATAAGAAATAGCAAGGGAAAGAAGTCACTGGTGGGAGTAATCTATAGAGCCTCTAACAGTAGCTACACTGTAGGACAGAGAATAAATCAAGAAATAATGGGGGGCTTGTAAGAGAGGTACTGCAATAATCGTGGGGGACTTTAATCTTCATATAGATTGGACAAATTAAATTGGCAAAGGTAGCCTTGAGGACGAGTTCAGAGACAGTTTCTTAGAACAATACATTGTGGAACCAACTTGCGAACAGACTATTTTAGATCTGGTAATGTGTAATGAGACAGGATTAATTAATCATAGTAAAGGATCCTCTCGGGAAGAGTGATCATAACAAGATAGAATTTCACATTCAGGTTGAGGGTGAGAAACGTGGGTCTGAAATAGTGTCTTAAACCTAAATAAAGGCAATTACAAAGAAATGAAGATAGAGTTGGCTAAAGTGGACTGGGAAAATAGGTTAAAAGGTCAGATAGTAGATAAGTAGTGGCATTTAAGGAGATATTTCATAATTCTCAACAAAGATATATTCCATTGAGAAAAAAAGACTCTACAAGAAAGATGAACCATCTGTGGCTAACTAAGGAAGTTAAGGATGGTATCAAATTGAAAGAAAAGGCATAAAATGTTGCGAAGTTTAGTGGTAGGTTGGAAGATTGGGAATTTTTTAGAAACCAACAAGGATGACTAAAAAAATAATGAAGAGGGAGAAAATAGATTATGAGAGTAAACTCGTGAGAAATATAAAAACAAAGAGTAAGAACTTCTACAAGTATATAAAAAGGAAGAAAGTAGCTAAAGTAAATGTTGATCCATTAGAGGATGAGACTGGGGAATTAATAATAGGAAACAAGGAAATGGCAGAGACTTTGAACAAATATTTTATATCTGTCTTCATGGTAGAAGACACTAAAAGCATCCCAATTATAGTAGAAAATCAGGGGGCAAAAGGGAGGGAGGAAATTAAAATAATCACTATCGCTAGAGAAAAAGTACCAGGCAAACTAATGGGACTAAAGGCTGACAAGTCCCCCGGACCCTAGGGTCTTAAAAGAAGTGAATGCAGAGATAGTGGATGCATTGGTTGTAATCTTCCAAAATTCCCTATATTCTGGAAAGGTCCCAGCAGATTGGAAAATCACAAATATAATACCCCTATTCAAGAAAGGAGGGAGACAGAAAGCAGGAAACTATAGGCCAATTAGCCTAACATCTATCACTGGGAAAATGCTGGAATCCATTATTAAGGAAGTAGTAGCAGGATATTTAGAAAATCATAATGCAATTAAGCAGAGTCAACATGGTATTATCAAAGGGGAATCATGATTGACAAATTTATCAGAGTTCTTTGAGGATGTAACGAGCTGGGTGGATAAAGGTGAACCAGTAGATGTACTGTATTTGGATTTCCTAAAGGCATTTGATGAGGTGCAACATAAAGGTTACTGCACAAGATAAGAGCTCATAGTGTTGGGGGTAATATATTAGCATGGATAGAGGATTGGCTAATTAACAGAAAACAGAGATTCGGGATAAATAGGTCATTTTCAGGTTGGCAAACAGTAACTAGTGGGGTGCGACAGGAATCAATGCTGCAGCCTCAACTATTTACAATCTATATTAATGACTTGGATGAAGGGTCCGAGTGTATTGTAGACAAATTTGCTGATGATACAAAGGTAGGTGGGAAAGTAAATTGTAAGGAGGACACAAAGGGGCTGAAATTTCCCCTTTGCGCAGGACCAGTTAGCGCTGTCGGCCGGTGCTACTGTAGGGCATACGTTAGCATGCGGGCAGGGCGGCCACATCGATCCACGCAGATTTACTCCCGAGTCTCTGCTGGTGGAAAGAAATTTGTGCTGCACCCCATGATTAGCGCATCGGCGCGACGCACACACAGCGATAACGTCATCGCATGTGCACTCCGACTCCTTATCGCCCCATGCCAACCCCTTTAGCTTCTCAGTGCAAATTTAGCGGGACTTGTTAGCGGCACGACGTCCAATTGCAATGTAATTTGCGTCCTGTTAACGCACCGCGGGGGAATTAATGGGAGGCGCAAATGCACCTAATTTCTGCCCCTTTCTTTCTTTTGAGCTCAGTTTGGGCTCACTGGTGACTTCTAGCACTACCCTGTCCGTGTTTGCAGGGTAGGTGGAAAGTAACCTCATTCGAATGGGCCCTGTGGGAACCCATGTCACCTGGAGCACATCACTTTGCCCCACAGGATGGAAAGTCCAACACAACTAGTTGGTTCTTTGGAGTGGGGATGCTGGAATAAAACTTTGTGGCACCTCTTCAGCAGCCCCCTTTGTATGAGGCCACTGCTAAATAAATACATTTTAAAAATGTACATCTTTAACCCCATGTGGGGCCCACTTCTGTTCTATAGCTTCCCAGCTTTCCTGATCTCACCAGACATGTTCAGCATTGATCATAAGCCGCGCCCCTTCCTATGTCAATAGTTTTGTGGAGGAGAGTGCCTGGGAAAGTCCCATGTAAGGCCAGGCCAGATATGCAGCAGGAATGAACTGGAATACGGAAGATTTTCTGGCCCTATGTCACCATGCCATCCCATTCAGAATGGCTGAATGAAATCCCTGCCTCATGCCATATTCTCAGCCATCCATGGGGAAGATTATCTCGCCATTGGCAGCAAAATCTTTATACACCTGTTATCTCATCTTTTCCCATTACCATCTCCTTAATTTATTTTTACTGTGCTCAAAAACAAAGAATTCAGTCCAGCGACACTGGCTTTCATGAATCAACTAGGGGTCGTGAAGGACTCCAAAATGTTCCTGTTTATTCCTGAGCAGCTATAATCATCTTCTTATGTACTATTTTTTTTACAGTTAAAAAAACAAACACAGCCTTTACGGTATAACACTGAAAATATGCTTCTGCTGTGTTGATCATAATAAATGCTCTCTGTTTCACAACTAGGATTACATAGGATTACATAGGATATACAGCACAGAAACTGTCCATTTGGCCCAACCTGTCAATGTTGGTGTTTATGCTCCACTCGAGCCTCCTCCCATCTTTCCTCATCTAACTCTATCAGCAAAACCGTCTATTCCCTTCTCTTTCATATGCTTAAATGCATCTATACTATTTACTTCAACCACTCCCTGTGGTAGCAAGTTCCACATTCTCGCCACTCTCTGGGTAAAAAAGTTTCTTCTGAATTCCCTATTTGATTTCTTGGTATCCCATTTGGGGCGGATAATTTGAATTAAATGGCAAATTACCGCAGGGATTGATGGGGCGGGGAATAAAGCGATTTTGGGCACTTCTGACTGCAAAATTTAATGGGGCAATATTGGAGCAGAAATGGCCTCTGCGGAGCGGTGTAGGGGTGGGATCAACAACTGAGGACCCAATTTCACCTGACTCGCATTCACTCATAATAAGGCAGCTGCTCCCTGGCCTTCTTAAAGGGCAGGTCTTTCAGGTAGGTACAGGTCATTCTGATCAGAGTGATTGCTGTGTTTGTTGTTTCTCATCTTGTAAAATGGCAAGTCAGAGAGGTAGCATGAGGGCAAGCAGATTCACCAATGGCCAAATTGAGACACTGCTGCAAGTTGTGGAGGGAAGGAGGTGCCTCCTATTTCCAGAGTCTGGCAGGCCCTCTTGGCAGGTCTTCCAAGATGCTTGAGCAGAGGTGGCTGCAGAGGTGTCGGTGACCTCAATACTGGACCGATGGTCATTCAGTGCTGGAAGAGGTTCAAAGACATCACTCAAGTAGTGAAAGTGAGTACATGCTTTCCCCTACTATTGACCTTCGGCCTCAGAGCCTCTCCTTCCACAACTCTGATTTACCTGCTTCTGTTTCTAGTCAGAAAAGCATCATTTCAGTGGTGAGTCATCCATTTGTCATGTGTGCATACTCACAGTTGAGGGCCCCTTTCATTTATGCCTTACAGTTGCATCTAATGACGCTGCACATCCATTATTTCCAGATGCCTAACTGGATTGCTACTCACCAACCCTTCCTTGGTTTGTAGGCCAAGATGACACATAACCATAGGGAGCAGCAAAAGACTGGAGGTGGAAAGGCCAAACTTCAACAGCTGATCGATGTGGAGGAAAGGTACTGCGGCTAATGGAGCCACAGGTTGCCTGTCCAGTGGCCACAGGCACCATCGATCCTGCTGGGGGCAGCATTGGTAAGTCAAAGCCTTCCCTTAATGCCATCTGTTCGTAACTGCACACACGCCTATCAGTCACGTGGTCACCAATGTGTGCACCTTGGTTGCTGCATGGTCCATCCCCTCCCTCACCCTCACGCCACTTTTGCCCCATTTATGTTTGCAGAGGATGCCCTGCAGGCGGACCAGACAGGGCCTAAGCCCCCTGATCCAAGTGACGACAGCGACCGAATGTGGGAAGAAGTGGATGCCGAGGGAGAGACAGCAACAAGCACCGCGTCACTGTTTCTCAAGCTCCCACGCAACAGCTCAGATACTGGGAGAATGCTTTCTTTGCAGTTTAGCTTAGGAGGGGTCTGCACTGGATGATGCACCAGGGGCCTAACTAGCTGCAGCATGGTCAAGGGCAAAGGGAACCTCGGGAGCCAGCTCTCCTGAGGGCGAGTTTGCGCACGAGTTCTGCTGGACAGGACTCAAATGAGCACCTCGAGTCGAAGGCATTCGAACAAAGGGTGCTGGCCATGCACTCAGCGAGGTTGGGGGCAATGGCAAGGGTGCCTGAGAGCCTGTCGCAAGTGGTCAGGAGCATGGAGGAGTCTGCCTCCTGCATTGCAGACAGCTCTGCGCACACCATTGCAAGTGTACAGACAATTTTGGACTCCCAGAGTGACGGATCCAGATCTCATGACGTGTGTCATGACTGATGTGGTAGCTGCCATTACAGCACAGGCGGATGTGACCCAACGTCTTAGTGCTGTTGTCATGTATTCAACTGTCATTGTAATCCATGTATAAACTGACCTAAGTTGTACACCATGAGAACATTGACCACTAGGTGGTGAACTTGTGGGAGACACTCCTAACCTGGACTTTCAGGTATAAAAGGGGAAGCTCCACCCACTTTCATCACTTCAGTGCTGGCTAATAAAAGGACTGGTCACAGAGTGACCTTCTCTCTAGTATGGGCCTCGTGTGCATTTATACTGTATAGTAAGGACATATTATTGTCGACGAGAAACTGGGATTTAAACCACGCGAGCATGGCCACTAGCAGCACATATGAGAGGTACTGTGTTGGTGATGATTGGGACGATTTTATTGAGAGACTACAGCAAAGTTTTGTCACTAAGGAATGGCTGGGACAGGATTCGGCCAACAAACGCAGGGCTCATCTCCTGACGGTTTGTGGATCCAGGACTTACTCCCTGATGAAGGACCTTCTAGCGCCAGAGAAGCCGGCGGATAAGACTTTTGAAGAGCTCAGTAAGTTGATCGGGGAACACTTTAAACCAGCGAGCAGCATGCACATGGCGAGACACTGGTTTTACACGCACCAGCGGCGAGAAGGGCAAAGTGTTCTAGATTTCATGGCAGACCTCCGGCGACTGGCGAGCCTATGTAAGTTCCCAGATGCATGCAGAGCAGAGATGCTGTGAGACTTTTTTGTTGAGGGCATCAGGCACGCTGGGGTTTTCAGGAAACTGATTGAGACCAAAGACTTCACTCTGGAAACGGCGGCTTTGATGGCCCAGACATTTATCTCAGGGGAGGAAGAGACCAGAATGATGTTTGACAAAAATCTTGATTTAAATGCAGTAAATGGACAGGAAGTCAACATTGTTAACGCGGCACACAGTTCTCCAGGCAGACAGGGGCAATCGGACATGCCCGAGCATGAAGTTGAGCCCAAAGGGGGAATTCAACAGAGACAATGGCTAGCTGAACGGCGATTCATGCCATCGCAAGGGACAATGCAGCCAGTAATGGGGCCATCAACACCTGTTAATGGTGCACTTAAAAACAGTTACAGAGACAGTCAGAGACGATCGACTGGTAATGGACCTTTTGTTTCCAACAACAGCTCTTGTTGGACGTGTGGAGGCAAACACACAGCCAGAGCTTGCAGGTATCAGCAATATACCTGCAGAAATTGCAACGTCAGCGGTCACTTGGCGCGTATGTGCAGGAAGCCTGCAGCCAGGTTGATGTACGAGGAGACGGGCCCGATGTAAGCCCTACGAGGCCGAATGGACACTGGGGGAAATCGCTGGAAGCTGAAGTTCAGCGAGTTCATGTGGAGCACATATACAGTTCATACACCAGAACGCCACCGATAATGATGAAAGTGCTCCTCAATGGCATCCCAGTATCAATGGAGCTAGACACGGGGGCCACCCAGTCCCTGATGAGTATCAAACAGTTCGACAAGTTGTGGGTGTCCAAGGCCGGGAGGCCAAAATTATTGCCGATTGACGCACAGCTGTGGACATATACAAAGGAGATCATTCCGGTGCTAGGCAACGCCACGGTAGTTGTGACCCACAAAGATTCGGAGAACAGGTTGCCACTCTGGATTGTCCCGGGGGAAGGTCCCGCACTGCTGGGGAGGAGTTGACTTGCTGTCATGAACTGCAAATGGGGCGATGTCAATGCAATTTCTTCTGTGGAGCGAGTATCATGCTCACAGGTCCTGGACAAATTTGACTCACTATTTCAACCCGGCATTGGAACTCTCATGGGGACCATGGTAGTAATTCACATAAACCCGGACGCCAGGCCAGTACACCACAAGGCCAGAGCGGTGCCGTACGTGATGCGGGAAAAGATAGAAGGCGAATTGGACCACCTGCTGAGGGAAGGCATCATCTCGCCAGTTAAATTCAGTGACTGGGCGAGCCCGATTGTGCCGGTGCTCAAGGCGGATGGGTCGGTCAGGATATGTGGTGATTACAAGGCCACCATCAATCGGGTGTCACTCCAAGACCAGTACCCGCTACCGAGAGCGGAGGACCTCTTTGCGACACTATCCGGTGGCAGATTTTTTTCAAAATTGGACCTGACCTCAGCTTACATGACCCAGGAGCTGGCGAGTGAGTCGAAGAAGCTGACCACCATCACGACACACAAGGGGTATAACGGATGTCCGTTCGGGATTCGCTCGGGCGCCGCGATCTTTCAATGAAACATGGAAAGTCTCTTCAAGTCGATTCCAAGGACGGTGGTTTTTCAAGACGACATCCTCATCACAGGTTACGATACTGAAGAACACCTCCACAACCTGGAGGAGGTGCTACGCAGACTGGACCAGTAGGGCTGCGACTGAAAAAGGCGAAGTGCATCTTCCTAGTTCCAGATGTAGAATTCCTGGGGATGAGGATAGCAGTAGACGGGATCAGACCTACTGCGTCCAAAACGGAAGCGATCCAGAGAGCACCCAGACCCCGTAATATGACAGAGCTGCGTACATTCCTGGGGCTCCTGAACTATTTTGGTAACTTTCTTCCCAAATTGAGCACGCTGTTAGAGCCGCTACATGTGCTCCTTCGCAAAGGTTGCGAATGGGTCTGGGGGGACAGCCAGGAAAGGGCTTTTGATAGAGCTTGCAATTTGTTATGCTCCAACAATCTGTTAACACTATATGACCCATGTAAGAAACTTGTTTTAATGTGCGATGCGTCGTCCTATGGGGTCGGGTGTGTGTTGCAGCACGTTAATGCCAAGGGTCAGTTATAGCCGGTAGCTTATGCCTCCAGAAGTCTGTCCCAGGCAGAAAGGGGCTACGGGATGGTAGAAAAGGAAGCGCTTGCATGTGTATATGCATCAGTACCTGTTTGGCAGGAAATTTGAGCTGGAGACAGATCACAAACCCCTAACGTCCCTTTTGGCCGACAACAAGGCCATAAATGCAAATGCGTCGGCCCGCATACAGAGGTGGGCACTCACGTTAGCTGCCTACGACTATACAATTCGGCACAGACCGGGCACTGAAAACTGCACTGATGCACTCAGCAGGCTCCCACTAGCCACCACCAAGAGGGCAACCGAGCATGCTGCTGAGATGGTCATGGCTGTTGAAGCTTTCGAAAGCGAAGGCTCACCCGTGACATCCCGTCAGATCAAAGTCTGGACAAATAGAGACCCGCTACTGTCTTTAATCAAGAAATGTGTCCTGAATGGGGACTGGGCAGCCACATACGGGGCATGCTCTGAGGAATTTAAACCATTTCACAGGCTCAAGGATGAACTCTCAATTCAGGCCAATTGCCTACTGTGGGGAAACCGAGTAGTCATGCCCCAGATGGGCAGAGAGGCGTTCATCCGAGAACTCCACAATGAGCACCAGGGCATTGTCACGATGAAGGCAATTGCCAGGTCACACGTTTGGTGCCAGGGATCGATGCAGACCTGGAACTTTGTGTTCGCAGGTGCAACACGTGTGCTCAGCTGGGCAATTCGCCCAGGGAAGCCCCCCTTAGCCCCTGGTCCTGGCCCGCCAAGCCATGGTCACGCATCCATGTGAACTACGCAGGTCCTTTCATGGGAAAAATGTTTTTGGTTGCAGTAGACACCTACTCCAAATGGATCAAGTGTGACATTTTAAATTCAAGCACATCCTCTGCCACGGTCGAAAGTCTACGGGCAATGTTCGTCGCCCATGGTCTACCGGACGTCTTGGTCAGCGACAATGGCCCATGCTTTACAAGCATTGAATTCCAGGACTTCATGGCAGGAAATCGTATCAACCATGTCAGAATGGCACCGTTCAAGCCAGCCTCAAACGGCCAGGTGGAACGAGCAGTGCAGATAATCAAACAGGGGATGCTCAGAATACAAGGGGGTTCCCTACAAAGCCGCTTATCATGCCTCCTGTTGGCCAATAGATCCCGACCACACTTGCTCACAGGGGTTCCACCCGCAGAGCTGTTAATGAAAAGGACGCTCAAAACCAGGTTATCCCTCATATACCCCACTATGAAAGAAATTGTTGAGAGCAGGCGCTGGTCACAATGTGACTACCATGACGGGAATGCGAGGGCGTGATGTATTGATGTCAATGACCCTGTCTTTATCCTCAACTACGCTGCAGGGCCCAAATGGCTTGCAGGCACTGTGATTGCCAAAGAGTGGAATAGGATTCTGGTAGTTAAACTTACCAATGGACAAATCTGCCGCAAACACGTGGATCAAACAAAAAGGAGGTTCAGCAATCCCATAGAAGAAGCAGAGGAAGAACATGATGTCGGGTTCACTCCACCACAGGTGACCGAACACCGGAACCTATACAGTACAAATGCACACGAGGCCCATACTTGAGCGAAGGTCACTCTGTGACCAGTCCTTTTATTAGCCAGCATTGAAGTGATGAAGGTGGGTGGAGCTTCCCTCTTTATACCTGAAAGTCCAGGTTAGGAATGTCTCCCACAAGTTCACCACCTAGTGGTCAGCGTTCTCATAGTGTACAACTTAGGTCAGTTTATACATGGATTACAATGACAGTTGAATACATGACATCTGTAATGGAGAGGATAGCTGTTGGCGTGGAAGCTCAAAATGTTCTCACGCAGTCTCAGCAAGAGGCCATGCAGCGTCTTACTGCTGACATGCAGTCAGTGTCTGGTGGCATCGAGTCTGTGTCTGTTCTTATGCAGTCTCAGCTCGATACCACGCAAGCTCTGACTGCAGGCATCTTCGCTGGGTCCACCATAGTCCACCGGGGATCTGCCTGTGTCATAGCAGCCCACCCAACTGTGCTCCTGCAGATTGGTGGGGATGCTGAGTTGCTGCCCCGGGGGAGTGGCACTGGATCATTGGACCAGGAACGTGCTGCACGCTCTGACGATCACAGCATTCCTGATCCCAGCCCTGCCACTCCATCATTACAACCAGCCATGGCCTGCACCCAGCCAATCCAGAGTACTGGCGCCAAGGCTTCTTCCACATCATCGGCCAATAGCTGTGCCCTCATGTTTGCCAGGTTGTGAAGCATGCAGCAGACGATGATGAATAAGGACAGCCAGTCAGGTGAATACAGGAACACTCCTCCTGAGCGATCCAGGCAGTGGAACCGGTGCTTAAGGATTCCGATGGTCTGCTCAATGATGCACCTGGTGGCTGAATGAGTCTCATTGTAAGATTGCTGCGCAAGAGTGGTGGGGTTGCGAAAGAGAGTCAGGAGTCAGGTGCACAGTGGGTAGCCCTTGTCTCCCAGGAGCCAGCCGCGACTTTCATTTGGTGGCTGATACAGACCTGGCATACCGGTCTGCCGCAGGATGAAAGCATCGTGGCTGCTGCCAGGATACCGGGCATCAACGGCCATGATTTTGTGGTTGTGTTCGCACACCAACTGGACATTGAGTGAGTGGTACCCCTTATGGTTTCGGAAGATCTCAGGATTAGTCTGCGGCACCCTCAATGCCACGTGGGCGCAGTCTATGGCACCCTGAGCAATGGGGAAGCCCACTATCCTGAAGAAACCAGTGGAGCACTCCAACTGCTTCTCTCTGGTCATTGGAAAGGAAATGTAGTCCCTCCTCTTCTTGAGAGAGCATCTTTGACCTGACGGATGGAGCAATGCGCGGCATATTGGGAGAGATTGGAGATGTCTGCTACGGCTCCTTGGAAAGATCCAGTGGCATAGAAATTCAGGGCGATGGTGACCTTTGATGCCACTGATAGAGCTGTCCTCACCCTTGTTTGAGGCTGCAGGTCTGGCTGGAGGAGTTGGCACAGCTCCGTCACCACGTCTTTTCTGAATCGCAGTCTCCGGAGACACTGATCATCATTGAGTCCATGTAGGAAAAATGTTGTCTGAAGACCCTTGGACCATAGGGCCTTCTACCACCATGTCTGTGTCTGCATCTTGTTCTGCCACCTTCCTCATCCCCTTCTGCCTCCTGGTCATGCTGCTCCTGATCTTCTGCATCCTGGTGCTGGTGCACATCTGCCTGCTGGTGATGCTGCCTTCTCCTCTCCATGTCCCTCTCTCCCTGGCCCTCCTCCTCACTGCATACCCTTCTTCACGTCCTTCCCCACGTCCTTCTCTATGTACAGGTATATGGCCATCTCCATGGCCTTCGCCATCTACATCTATGTCCCATCCTATCTCTTTCCTTCTCCCGCTGCCTCTGCATCTGTAGTTGGTGGCGCCGCTCTCTTTTGTGAGCCAGCCTGCCATGCACAAGGTGCAGAAGACGATCCATTGCTAGGACTGAGCCCATTATTTGCAAGCCGTCACCTACTCTGCTAATGCGAGCTCTGGAAGCAAGGTTAGGTACTGGAGGCTGTGCAAAGTGAGGCCTAGTAATCGTTGAAGCCCAAATTAGAGGCAAAACATTCAAAGCCTCAATCCAGGATAAAAATTTGGCCGACAACAATGGTGCGAGCCGCAGCGCGCCTTTAAATACCGTTGGCGGTTTCGATTGCAGATTTGACTGTGACAGAAAAACCTGTCGCTGGTACCGACAATCTTCAATCGACAATTTCAGGGCAATGTCACTTCTGGGATGGGGACCGCTGTGCGCGCTATGATGACATCTTTATCACTATGTGCAGAGGAGCGGGGAGGATATCGAGGGAGTGGAGCAGTCACCTTCTGCACCTGAAGAAATCATGAGGGCAATATCCCGTTCATCGGCGAGACCGCCCCGACTGGGCGGAAACTCATTTGGTAACGGCTCTTAAAAAGGGGGGCAATTTCGGCCCATCTCTCTGTATCTACTCTATCAAAACCTTTCATAATTTTGAAGACCTCTATTAGGTCACCCCTGAGCCTTCTCTTTTCAAGAGTTATTGTTATTCAACTAATTATTGTTTGCAGTTACGTTACTGAAAAGGCACCATCGTTCTGGACCGCACACAGCCCATTGACCTCACGCTGGAGAGCTTGCGAATGTGCAGAGCCAATCTTAAGCAAAGTTTTCTTGTGCATTCAGAAATTCATGTGGGATCTTGGGGGCTTGCTGTTGCAAGGCTTAAATGGGCAGAGAAGAGAGAGAGAGGAAATGGTGGTCCCCTCCACTCTGCGCAAAACAGCAATGAATAATTTGGACTTTGTTTTTATGAATCTGTCGGCAATGCACATTATGCCGGGAGGAGAGAGGATTGTACCCCCTGCTCTGCTGGTTGTAAAGCTCCTGAACATGTGGAATTCCTTACACTCAGTGTAGTAGGTATTTCAAGGGCAGCACTGTAATAATCGATCATCTGTTTCACATTTTCCCTGCTTTGTCTAATGAAGACCACTTTCTGGAATCTTGAACAACTGCCCGTCTCAGTCTTTGAAGTCTGAAAATTACTAAGAGACAGTGGTCATGTGTCGAAATCATTACCTGAACTTTCACTCAGACCTTTTTGTTCCTTTCCGCTGCAACTCAACTTAATTAAGGGACAACATTTAATTCTTGTGATTTTTCCACAATACCCAGAATGTTTCTTTCGGGAACTGAGGAAGCAAATGTCCATAAAAAAGGGCAAAGAACAAACTATTAATGTATTGACCTATAATTGGCTATAAATCATGATTAATTAGAGTAAGCTGTAATCTTTGCACTGCTGGTCACCTGAAGAGTCAGCTTTTATTAGTACCAGATGCTTTTAACTGCCTGGCCTTTAATAATAATGGCAATTAAACACAAAAGCCCTATAATTTCGAACTTAGTCTTGTATTTCTGTGGGAAATAATAGATGTAAATGATATACTTAACCTACAAAGCTGATGGAGAGAGAGAGATTACCTGGGGAGGTTGGTCTCCATTAGGTGTCAAGTGCTTACTCGATGTTGCACTGATTTATTGCTAGGAGATACGGCAACAGTAAGGCAGGCACGACTTTACTGCTGTAGTGCCCTGTCTCTGACCCCACACCCTATGACGTGGCCTTCATTTTGATGACATGTCATGTGAGATTTCAAACCCAAGACTTTCTGGGCCCAAAATTAACGGCTGATTTTTTTTTAAGCCGAGATAGCGGCAAAAAGAAATCCGAAGTTTCGCCATTTTTCTTTTTGAATTTGGCGCCATGCAGAAAGACCTTAGCTTCTGTGGGTGGAGTTAATTGATAGTGCCGAAAAACAGAGGCTCATTTTCTGTGCAAAAAGCCTCCCATTTTCCAGCCCTCACGTGACGAGTCTGCCATTTTTAAAGAGTTCTTGAGCAGATCTGTGAGTACCTGTGAAATCGGGGAGCTGCAAAACTAAAAAGGAGATCCAGAGAACTCATCAATATCCGAGCAATGGAGAATGAATCTGAAAGGAAAAGGGTCAAGAACTTTACTGAGGATGACAGTGAGGCCATGGTAGATGCCATTGAAAGAAGATGGCAGCAGATTGGTAACAAGCAATGAATAAAGCTTGGGACCTAGTGGCAGAGGAGTTTTCAGCAGTGGCGTCCATTCAGAGGGATGGCAAGCAATGCCGCAAGAAGTGGCAGGACCTTGGCCAAGTAGTTAGTGTAAGTAAGATTTTTATGTATGCACTGCAATTACCAATTGTAAATGTGACTATCTGTGTGTGCCATGACAGCAAAAGGCCCCCCTCTTAAAAAGTTGTACTTTCATCTTTGCAGAAGAAGTTGTCACACAACAATCGTGAGCAGTCAAAAAACGGCGGAGGTGTGCCAATTATACACCTACTTACACCATTAGAAATGAAGGTCGCTGCTATGATTGGTGCTGGCTCCAGAAGATCGGCCACCCTTGCACAAGCTGGCCCCAGCTTCCAGGGAGAGGGTAAGTCCTGCAAATTCCACAATGTTAAGTACTGTGTGGGCTACACTTCGGTTTAAATGGGATGTACTCTCCGCCGGCTGCAAATGTGTTATCATTCATCATGGTCCTTCAAATGAGCCTGCGCTATGTGAGCCTACTCATGTCACCCTGCCCCCTCCCCTGCTGCTAACCATTTGTCTGTCCTGTTATGTTTTGCAGATGTTGCAAACACATCACTGAATGAAGGACAACCCCCCCCCCCACTGCGGCACCAGAACCAGTGGATGATGAGCAAGATCTTCCTCAACATGATGAGGACAAAGATTAGGAGGAAGAGCAGAATCAGGGGGGGCAGGAAGATGCCGGTATTAATGAGACAATAACATTGAACCTGGAGGAGGTGGTGCCGGAGAACAGGCATGTACCAAACCCTTTCGAGGACGCTATGACGGAAGCGACATTTCGTGGTTGTCCGGCCTCTGATATCGCAGTGGGTCCCAGTTGGTTGCAACACACCACACCGAGGGTACGGGTGACAAGGGGAAGGAGAGCTCAACACTGCTCTCCTGAAATGCATGATACACCAGAGGTGGCAGAGCTCATGGGAATGAATGGGGAGAGCATTAAACTAATCAGATCGCTCATTGAGACTAGGGATGGGAGGAGGGAAGAAATAGCAAGCCTGTCGGCAGAAGTAGCAGGACTGCCGCGAGGAATGGAAGCAACACTGTCGGCAGGAGTTGCAACACTGTCAGGAGAGATTAGGGAGGGAATATCCGAGATAGCTGACGCAATACGGGAACACACCCAGGCTGTCATTGCCCAGTGTCAATTGACGGCATCAATTGATGCCACTCCCATTCCTACTCCAATCCCCAGACCAACCTTGGTTAATCCACAGCCCAAAGAGGCCGAAGAGGCTCAAGCTGGGCCTTCCAGATTGCCGCCTCCTGTGTCTGTTAACCAAGAAGTGCAGCGCTGTACCCGACACAGTAACAAATACCTTGGGGTCACCAGCAGCAGGGCTAAGGCTGCGCCAACGGCCAAGGGTAGTGGCAAGTGCAAGAGGGCCAAGGGCAAGAAGGGCGGGCTGTGCGGTGGTGTTTGAATAAGGGGGAGGAGAGATACCTGCAGCTAACATTTGTTTGCTGCTGTTCTTGTTGTTGTTTTGTTGTTCTTATGTTCTTCTTCTATTGTTATTTCAGTGATTTTAATTGAAAAGTTTAAAGTTTGATACAAAATGTTTTATTAAAGTGTACAAACATTGAATAAACTTATTTATTTTTTCAAGTAAACCAGAATCATGTACATTATTTTTTTCAAGTAAACCAACAAACATTATTTTTTCCAGCAAACCAACATTATGTATATTATTATTTCAAGTAAACCGAAATCATGTACATTATTTCTTCAAGTAAACCAACACAACATTATGTACATCATTTTTTTTAAATAACAGGTGCAAATATGTTGGGACACAATGACCAAATGCGCCATTTAGCCTTCATGCTGCAAAGCGTTCAAGGATTGGGTGCTGACGCACACTCTTGCAATAACATAAGGTCCACGAGGCATCCTCCTCCACCGTCGTTGGCGTCATCCTGCGGGTTGAAGTGCTGGCATGGGTTTCCTGTCCTCCTGCTGCCGCTGCTGCTGTTGCTCCTCCTTGCCCTCCTCCTCTTCCTCCTCCTCCTCCTCATCAGCCTCCACCTCCTCACCCTCTCTCACCTGAGGTGACTCTTCAATGTCCAGTGCCTGTTCCCGCATGATGGCTAAGTTGTGCAGCATAGAAACATAGAAACATAGAAACATAGAAAATAGGTGCAGGATTAGGCAATTCGGCCCTTCGAGCCTTCACCACCATTCAATAAGATCATGGCTGATCATTCCTTCAGTACCCCTTTCCTGCTTTCTCTCCATACCCCTTGATCACTTTAGCCGTAAGGGCCATATCTAACTCCTTCTTGAATATATCCAATGAACTGACATCAACAACTATCTGCGGCAGGGAATTCCACAGGTTAACAACTCTCTGAGTGAAGAAGTTTCTCCTCATCTCAGTCCTAAATGGCCTGCCCCTTATCCTAAGACTGTGTCCCCTGGTTCTGGACTTCCCCAACATTGGGGACATTCTTCCTGCATCTAACCTGTCCAGCCCCGTCAGAATCTTATATGTTTCTATGAGATCCCCTCTCATCTTTCTAAACTCCAGTGTATAAAGGCACAGTTGATCCAGTCTCTCCTCATATGTCAGTCCAGACATCCTTGGAATCAATCTGGTGAACCTTCGCTGCACTCCCTCAATAGCAAGAACGTCCTTCCTCAGATTAGGAGACCAAAACTGAACACAATATTCCAGGTGAGGCCTCACCAAGGCCCTGTACAACTGCAGTAAGACTTCCCTGCTCCTCTACTCAAATCCCCTAGCTATGAAGGCTAACATAACATTTGCCTTCTTCACCGCCTGCTGTACCTGCATGCCAACTTTCAATGATTGATGTAGCATGACACCCAGGTCTCGTTGCACCTCCCCTTTTCCTAATCTGCCGCCATCCAGATAATATTCTGCCTTCGTGTTTTTACCCCCAAAGTGGATAACCTCACATTTATCCACATTATACTGCATCTGCCATGCATTTGCCCACTCGCCTAACCTGACCAAGTCACCCTGCAGCCTCTTAGAGTCCTCCTCACAGCTCACACCGTCACCCAGTTTAGTGTCATCTGCAAACTTGGAGATATTACACTCAATTCCTTCATCCAAATCATTAATATATATTGTAAATAGCTGGGGTCCCAGCACTGAATCCTGTGGCACTCCACTAGTCACTGCCTGCCATTCTGAAAAGGACTCATTTCTCCCGACTCTCTGCTTCCTGTCTGTCAACCAGTTCTCTATCCACGTCAGTATATTACCCCCAATACCATGTGCTTTGATTTTGCACACCAATCTCTTGTGTGGGACCTTGTCAAAAGCCTTTTGAAAGTCCAAATACACCACATCCACAGGTTCTCCCTTGTCCACTCTACTAGTTACATTCTCAAAAATTTTTAGAAGATTTGTCAAGCATGATTTCCCTTTTATTGCATGCATCCCTAATTTCTTGTTTGATGCGGTCCCCAACCTTACTACTACTGTTTGGTGGTCTGTACACAACTCCCACTAGCGTTTTCTGCCCCTTGGTATTCCGTAGCTCCACCCATACTGATTCCACATCATCCAAGCTAATGTCCTTTCTTACTATTGCATTAATTTCCTCTTTAACCAGCAACACCACCCCGCCTCCTTTTCCTTTCTGTCTATCCTTCCTAAATGCTGAATACCCCTGGATGTTGAGTTCCCAGCCTTGGTCAACCTGGAGCCATGTCTCCGTGATGCCAATTACATCATATCCGCTAACTGCTATCTGCGCAGTTAATTCGTACACCTTATTCCGAATACTCCTCGCATTGAGGCATAGAGCCTTCAGGCTTGTCTTTCTAACACACTTTGCCCCTTTAGAATTTTGTTGTAATGTGGCCCTTTTTGCTTCATGCCTTAGGTTTCTCTGCCCTCCACTTTTACTTTTCTTCTTTCTATCTTTTGCTTCTGCCCCCATTCTACTTCCCCCTGTCTCCTTGCATAAGTTCCCATCCCCCTGCCATATTAGTTTACCTCCTCCCCAACAGCACTAGCAAACACTCCCCCTAGGACATTGGTTCCGGTCCTGCCCAGGTGCAGACCGTCCGGTTTGTGCTGGTCCCACCTCCCCCAGAACCGGTTCCAATGTCCCAGGAATTTGAATCCTTCCTTTGTGCATCGGTCCTCAAGCCATGTATTCATCTGAGCTATCCTGCGATTTCTACTCTGACTAGCATGTGGCACTTGGTAGCAATCCTGAGATTACTACATTTGAGGTCCAACTTTTTAATTTAGCTCCTAGCTCCCTAAATTCATCTTGTAGGACCTCATCCCGTTTTTTACCTATATCGTTGGTAGCTATATGCACCACGCCAACTGGCTGTTCAGAATGCCCTGCACCCACTCCGAGACATCCTTGACCCTTGCACCAGGGAGGCAATATACCATCCTGGAGTCTCGGGTGCGGCCACCAAAACGTTTATCTATTCCCCTTACAATTGAATCCCCGAACACTATAGCTCTCCCACTCTTTTTCCTGCCCTCCTGTGCAGCAGAGCCACCCACGGTGTCATGAACTTGGCTGCTGCTGCCCTTCCCTGATGAGTCATCCCCCTCAACAGTACCCAAAGCGGTGTATCTGTTTTTCAGGGGGATGACTGCAAGGGACCCCTGCACTACCTTCTTTGCACTGCTCTTCCTGTTGGTCATCCATTCCCTATCTGGCTGTGTACCCTTTACTTGCAGTAAGACCAACTCACTAAACGTGCTATTCACGTCATGCTCAGCATCGTGGATGCTCCAGAGTGAATCCACCCGCAGCTCCAGTGCCGCAAACCCCGGAAGCGTCCCTGACTTCCCACATAGTACAGGAGGAGCATAACACGAGTCCGAGCTGTCCTGCCATGACTTAACCCTCAGATAAGCTTAAATTGACAACAACAAGGCCAAAAGGTTACTTACTGATAAAGAAAAGAAAAAGAAAAACTACTTGCCAATCACCAGCCAATCACTTACCCCCTTGGCTGTGACGGCACCTTTCTATTTCTTTCTACTTCTTTTTTGCCTTCTCACCCTGCTGCAGCTGCACCGGCTGGTCTCTCCGAACGACGCTGGGCCTTTATAGGCCTCCCCAGGCTCGCCTCACCAATGCTGCTCGATCTCCCGCTGCCTCTCCGAATGACGCTGGGCCTTTATAGGCCTCCCCACGCTCGCATCTCCGACGCTGCTCGATCTCCCGCTGCCTCCCGCCGACGTTGGGCCTTTATAGGCCTCCCCAGGCTCGCCTCACCAATGCTGCTCGATCTCCCGCTGCCTCCCGCCGATGCTGGGCCTTTATAGGCCTCCCCAGGCTCGCCTCACCAATGCTGCTCAATCTCCCGCTGCCTCTCCGAACGACACTGGGCCTTTATAGGCCTCCCCACGCTCGCCTCTCCGACGCTGCTCGATCTCCCGCTGCCTCCCGCTGATGCTGGGCCTTTATAGGCCTCCCCAGGCTCGCCTCACCAATGCTGCTCGATCTCCCGCTGCCTCCCGCCGATGCTGGGCCTTTATAGGCCTCCCCAGGCTCGCCTCACCAATGCTGCTCGATCTCCCGCTGCCTCCCGCCGACGTTGGGCCTTTATAGGCCTCCCCAGGCTCGCCTCACCAATGCTGCTCAATCTCCCGCTGCCTCTCCGAACGACACTGGGCCTTTATAGGCCTCCCCACGCTCGCCTCTCCGACGCTGCTCGATCTCCCGCTGCCTCCCGCTGATGCTGGGCCTTTATAGGCCTCCCCAGGCTCGCCTCTCCGACGCTGCATGCGCAACACTCGACTCGAAGCTTGGTTTCTAGGGTAACGCGATGCACAATTGCGAGTCCAGTTCGCTGGACATATACAAAAAGGAGTTAGATATGTCCCTTACGACTAAAGGGATCAGGGGATATGGAGAGAAGGCAGGGGTGGAGTACTGAGGTTGCATGATCAGCCATGATCATATTGAATGGTCTGCTCCTGCACCTATTTCCTATGTTTCTATGTTTCTATGAGTCGGCAGAGATTTCGGCCAGAAATACATCATAGAAAATCAACACTGGGTGGGGGGGGGGGTGAAAATGTGCAAATTTGCAATGAACTGCTGACGACCCGTCCCCTCCGTTGCTCCGGGCGGGCCCAAGGCACACAGGGTCGGTGTATGGGCTGGCCGGTTGGCAGGATCGCTCCCTCGGCCAGACACAGGAGCTCGGCGCTTGGCTTCCACCTCTCATCCCCACCCCCCCCGCTCCGCCCCCCCCCCCCACCGCCACGGCATTCTTTGGAAGCCGAGCGCCGAACTCCTGTGACCAGCAGAGGGAGCGATCCTGCCGGCCGGCTGGCTGGCACGCCGACCCTGTGTGCCTCGAGCCTGCCCGGTGAGCAGCGGAGGAGACAGGACGTCAAACGTTGGGTGGTGGTGGTGGAACTTAAGCAACCCTCTCGCAATTTCACTTTTCAACTGGAATAAAGTTTGTCTTTTCCCTCCGCACATTTTAAGTAGTTTCTGTACAATATAAGTATTGTTCACTCCCTCCAAAAGCTATAACTCAGTTCCGTTTAGAAAGATGGCGTCAGCAACGCGATCTTGATGGGACTCCCATTTGGTAAGGTGAGGTTTTTCAAGGCGGTCCCCATTGGCCCCCACTACCGTTTTGAAAAAATCCTTCTTGGCGAAACTCGCAAAAATGGACAAAAATGGCGCTACGGGTCAGTTTCACCCCGAGTGATGTCATAAAAATGGTACTTAACAAAAACGGCCGTTACCTGTTGAGGACGGCGTTATACTCTTGGCGAAACTTGCAAAATTAAGTTAGCTCCAAAAAACACTGATACCTCCAAAAATGTGGCGCTAAATGGTGGCGTATTTTGGGCCCTCTGTGCCCAAATCTGCCGCTCAACCAAAATTAATAATGTATCTAAAGCATATAAAGTCAGAGTCCTTTTTAGATGTTATAGACTATTTTAAAAGTTGTTTTTATTATGTGTTCAATTTCCATTACAGCCCGGAAATGTGTACAGGTGGTTAATGCATTTGTACAAAATTACTTTGTCTGCTGTTTTAACAGAGGCATTAATCCGAAATGGGTTAACATCTGTGTTAAAACAGCGGACAAAGAAATGTTATACAATTGTCTTGGTCGTGTATACAAATTTCTGGACTATAATATTAAATGAACACGTAATAAAAACTCTTAACATAGCTTACCAAAATCAAAAGAGAACTCTGGTCCTTGGGATTTTCCATGCTTTTCAGGGACAATATTCCTTTTGTTATTTACACAGATTAAAGAGGGATGCCGATGTTTTATACCTCTATTTCCCAATTGGCCACATTGCACTTCTGACTGAATTTAATGTGGAATTTATTTCATAATAAGTTCAGATGCTTTACTGATTAACCAACAAAATGTAATTTCAAGCATTAAATGCTGTATTTTTGCAAACAAACACCTGTCTTTAATGAGTGGTAGGTAAGCCATGGGGTGAGATATCTTTTATGAGGTCTCACATCATTTTAACCCTTTTTTCAATCTCCGTCCCACGCATCCATTGCAAAATACAAGACACAAAGGATAGTTCTTCTCGGGCCTCTTCCTTCAATGTTAACACGGTGGTTAAAATGGTGGTCGGGTGCTTAACACTGCATTCCCGATTCGTTCATTCCCAAGGGACAAGGGAGAACCAGTTGATTTGGTGTATTTGGACTTTCAGAAGGCTTTCGACAAGTTCCCACACAAGAGATTAATGTGCAAAGTTAAAGCACATGGGATTGGGGGTAGTATGTGACATGGATTGAGAACTGGTTGGCAGACAGGAAGCAAAGAGTAGGAGTAAATGGGTACTTTTCAAAATGGCAGGCAGTGACTAGTGGGGTATCGCAAGCTTCTGTGCTGGGGCCCCAGCTGTTTACACTGTACATTAATGATTTAGACGAGGGGATTAAATGTAGTATCTCCAAATTTGCGGATGGCACTAAGTTGGGTGGCAGTGTGAGCTGCGAGGAGAATGCAATGAGGCTGCAGAGTGACTTGGATAGGTTAGGTGAGTGGGAAAATGCATGGCAGATGAAGTATGATGTGGATAAATGTGAGGTTATCCACTTTGGTGGTAAAAACAGAGAGACAGACTATTATCTGAATGGTGACAGATTAGGAAAAGGGGAGGTGCAACGCGACCTGGGTGTCATGGTACATCAGTCATTGAAGGTTGGCATGCAGGTACAGCAGGCGGTTAAGAAAGCAAATGGCATGTTGGCCTTCATAGCGAGGGGATTTGAGTACAGGGGCAGGGAGGTGTTACTACAGTTGTACAGGGCCTTGGTGAGGTCACACCTGGAATATTGTGTACAGTTTTGGTCTCCTAACTTGAGGAAGGACATTCTTGCTATTGAGGGAGTGCAGCGAAGGTTCACCAGACTGATTTCCAGGATGGCGGGACTGACATATCAAGAAAGACTGGATCAACTGGGCTTGTATTCACTGGAGTTCAGAAGAATGAGAGGGGATCTCATAGAAACGTTTAAAATTCTGACGGGTTTAGACAGGTTAGATGCAGGAAGAATGTTCCCAATGTTGGGGAAGTCCAGAACCAGGGGTCACAGTCTAAGGATAAGGGGTAAGCCATTTAGGACTGAGATGAGGAGAAACTTCTTCACCCTGAGAGTGATGAACCTGTGGAATTCTCTATCACAGAAAGTTGTTGCGGCCAATTCACTAAATATATTCAAAAAGGAGTTAGATGTAGTCCTTACTACTAGGGGGATCAAGGGGTATGGCGAGAAAGCAGGAATGAGGTACTGAAGTTGCATGTTCAGCCATGTACTCATTGAATGGTGGTGCAGGCTAGAAGGGCCGAATGGCCTACTCCTGCACCTATTTTCTATGTTTCTATGTTTCTAACTCATTCATTCCCGCCGCCATTTTAATGACTAGGTTTCCAGCGGCATCAGGACTGTCCGCCTCAGGCAGGTGGGGACCTCAAAGATTTAAATTTCAGGGTTTGATGATGTCATTCAGATCCTAATGCGATGCTTAGTGATTGAACCGTAAACGGAACCTGGTGGCAGGCAGCACCATGGCCAGAAGAGGCCCAGGTAAGTTTCATTTTTTTTAATTTATTGAAGGTTTCTTGATATATATTAATGACTTAGACTTGGGTGTACAGGGCAGAATTTCAAAATTTGCAGATAACACAAAACTTGAAAGTATAGTGAACAGTGAGGAGGATAGGGATAGACATCAAGCAGACATAGACAGACTGTTGAAATGGGCGGACACGTGGCAGATGAAATTTAACGCAGAAAAGTGCGAAGTGATACATTTGGTAGGAAGAATGAGGAGCTGCAATATAAACTAAGGGGTACAATTCTAAAGTGGGTACATGGAGAGATCTGGGGTATATGTGCACAAATCGTTGAAGGTGAAAGGGCAGGTTGAGAAAGCAGTTAAAAAAGCATATGGGATCCTGGGCTTCAGAAATAGAGGCAGAGAGTACAAAAATAAGGTAGTCATGATGAACCTTTAGAAAACACTATTTCGGCCTCAACTGGAGTATTGTGTCCAATTCTGGGCACTGCATTTTCATAGGCAATCCCTCGAAATCGAGAAAGACTTGCTTCCATTCTAAAAGTGAGTTCTTAGGTGGCTGAACAGTCCAATGCGGGAATTACAGTCTCTGTCACAGGTGGGACAGACAGTCGTTGAGGGAAGGGGTGGGTGGGACTGGTTTGCCGCACGCTCCTTCTGCTGCCTGCGCTTGTTTTCTGCATGCTCTCGGCGATGAGACTCGAGGTGCTCAGCGCCCTCCCGGATGCAGTTCCTCCACTTTTGGGCAGTCTTTGGCCAGGGACTCCCAGGTGTCAGTGGGGATGTTGCATTTTATCAAGGAGGCTTTGAGGGTGCCTTTGAAACATTTCCTTTGCCCACCTTGGACTCACTTGCAGTCGAGGAGTTCCAAGTAAAGCGCTTGCTTTGGGAGTCTTGTGTCAGCCATGTGAACAATGTGGCCTGCCCAACGGAGTAGACACCTGGAGAAATACCACCAACGATGTTCCGCAAGATCCTGCAAATCCTCTGGGAGGACAGACGCACCAACGTTAGCATCCTCAATCAGGCCAACATCCCCAGCATAGAAGCACTGGCACTTTAGGAAGGATGTGATGGCCTGAGAGGGTGCAGAAAAGATTTCCAAGAATAGTTCCAGGGATGAGGGACTTCCAGGGACCGGATAGACTGGAGAAGCTGGGGTTGTTCTCCTTAGCACAGAGAAGGTTGAGAGGAAATTTGATAGAGATGTTCAAAATCATAAGGGGTCTAGACCGAGTAGATAAAGAGAAGCAGTTTCCATTGGTGGAAGAGTCGAGAACCAGAGGACACAGATTTATGGTGATTGGCTGAAGAACCAAAGGCGACATGAGGAAAAACTTTTCAATGCAGCGAGTGGTTAGGATCTGGAATGCACTGCCTGAAATTAAGGCAGATTTAATCGTGGCTTTCAAAAGGGAATTGCACAAGTACCTGAAGGAAAGAAATTTGCAGGGCTCTGGAGAAAGGGCCAGGGAGTGGGAATAGCTGAAGTGCTCTTGCAGAGAGCCGGCATGGACTCGACGGGCCGAATGGCCTCCTTCTGTGCTGTAACCATTCTATGATTCTATGATTCTATGATTCCTTTTGGAGATTCCACCTGTGTTCAGATGGGAGTCGGCTTCAAATTATTTAAATGAGGCCTGGGAATTAAAATCTCCCGGGTGTCACGCTTATGGGAGTCGAACAGTTTGTCGCCCCCCCTTGGCCCCGCACGTCTCACAGAAGCGCCTCGTTAAAATAGGGGCTAATACGTTAGTCTGTGCTGGGAGGTGACCTATGAGCTCCACGAGGAGGTGCGTGGAGAGGCAGTCGGGACTTCGGCAAGAGGCCTATAAAAGGCACAGCAGGGAGTCCGGGACCCAGTGTCGAGGAGGTGCGTGGAGAGGCATAGCTTGTGCAGCTACAGGAGAAGGCAAAAAAGAAGTAGAAAGAAAATGAAAGGTGACGTCACAGCCAAGGGGGTAAGTGATTGGCTGGTGATTGGTAAGTAGTTTTTCTTTTTCTTTTCTAGATCAGTAAGTAAACTTTTAACATTGTTCTTGCCAATTTAAGTGTATCTAAGGGTTAAGTCATAGCAGGAGAGTTCAGACACGTGTTATGCTCCTCCTGTACTATGTGGGAACTCAGGGACGCTTCCAGTGTCCCTGACAACTAGGTGTGCGGGAAGTGTATTCATCTGCAGATCCTGACGGACCGCATTGCGGCACTGGAGCTGCGGGTGGATTCACTCTGGAGCATCCACGATGCTGAGAATGACGTGAATAGCACGTTTAGCGAGTTGGTCTCACCGCAGGTAAAAGGTACACAGCCAGATAGGGAATGGGTGACCAACAGGAAGAGTAGAGCAAGGAAGGTAGTGCAGGAGTCCCCTGCGGTCATCCCCCTGCAAAACAGATACACCACTTTGAGTACTGTTGAGGGGATGACTCATCAGGGGAGGGCAGCAGCAGCCAAGTTCATGGCACCATGGCTGGCTCTGCTGCACAGGAGGGCAGGAAAAAGAGTGGGAGAGCGATAGTGATAGGGGATTCAATTGTAAGGGGAATAGATAGGCATTTCTGCGGCGTCAACCGAGACTCCAGGATGGTATGTTGCCTCCCTGGTGCAAGGGTCAAAGATGTTTCGGAGCGGGGCATACTGGACAGCCAGTTGTCGTGGTGCATATAGGTACCAACGATATAGGTAAAAAACTGGATGAGGTCCTACGAGGCGAATTTAGGGAGCTAGGAGCTAAATTAAAAAGTAGGACCTCAAAAGTAGTAATCTCAGGATTGCTACCAATGCCACGTACTAGTCAGAGTAGGAATCGCAGGATAGCTCAGATGAATACGTGGCTTGAGGAGTGGTGCAGAAGGGAGGGATTCAAATTCCTGGGACATTGGAACCGGTTCTGGGGGAGGTGGGATGAGTACAAACCAGACGGTCTGCACCTGGGCAGGATCGGAACCAATGTCCTAGGGGGAGTCTTTGCTAGTGCTGTTGGGGAGGAGTTAAACTAATATGGCAGGGGGATGGGAACTTATGCAGGGAGACAGAGCGAAATAAAATGGAGTCAGAAACAAAATATAGAAAGGAGAATAGTAAAAGTGGAGGGCAGAGAAACCCAAGGCAAAAAACAAAAAGGGCCACATTACAGCAAAATTCTAAAGGGCCAAACGGTGTTAATAAGACAACCCTGAAGGCTCTGTGCCTCAATGTGAGGAGTATTCGGAATAAGGTGGATGAATGAACTGCGCAGATAGCAGTTAACGGATACGATGTGATTGGCATCACGGAGACATGGCTCCAGGGGGACCAAGTCTGGGAACTCAACATCCAAGGGTATTCAGCATTTAGGAAGGATAGACAGAAAGGAAAAGGAGGCGGGTGGCATTGCTTGTTAAAGATGAAATCAATGCAATTGTAAGGAAGGACATTAGCCTGGATGATGTGGAATAGGTATGGGTGGAGCTGCGGAATTCCAAAGGGCAGAAAATGCTAGTGGGTGCTGTGTATAGACCACCAAATAGTTGTAGAGAGGTTGGGGACAGCATCAAACAAGAAATAAGGGATGTGTGCAATAAAGATACAGCAGTTATCATGGGCGACTTTAATCTACACATTGATTGGGCTAACCTAACTGGTAGCAATGCGGTGAAGGAGGATTTCCTGGAGTATTAGGGATGGTTTTCTAGACCAATATGTCGAGGAACCAACCAGGGAGCTGACCATCCTAGACTGGGTGATGTGTAATGAGAAGGGACTAATTAGCAATCTTGTTGTGCGAGGCCCCTTGGGGAAAAGTGACCATAATATGGTAGAATTCCTTATTAAGATGGAGTGACAAAGTTAATTCCGAAACTAGGGTCCTGAACATAAGGAAAGGTAACTTCGACAGTATGAGGCGTGAATTGGTTAGAATAGACTGGCAAACGACACTCAAAGGGTTGACGGTGGATAAGCAATGGCAAACATTTAAAGATCACATGGATGAACTTCAGCAAATGTACATCCCTGTCTGGAGTAAAAATAAAACTGGGAAGGTGGCTCAACCATGGCTAACAAAGGAAATTAAGGATAGTGTTAAAACCAAGGAAGAGGCATATAAATTGGCTAGAAAAAGCAACAAACCTGAGGACTGGGAGAAATTTAGAATTCAACAGAGGAGGACTAAGGGTTAATTAAGAGGGGGAAAATAGAGTACGAGGGGAAGCTTGCAGGGAATATAAAAACTGACTGCAAAAGCTTCTATAAATATGTGAAGAGAAAAAGAGTAGTAAAGACAAACGTAGGTTCCTTGCAGTCGGATTCAGGTGAAATTATAATGGAGAAAAAAGAAATGGCAGACCAATTGAACCGATACTTCGGTTCTGTCTTCAGGAAGGAAGATACAAATAACCTTCCGAAGGTACTAGGGGACAGTGGGTCTAGTGAGAAGGAGGAACTGAAGGATATCCTTATTAGGCAGGAAATTGTGTTAGGGAAATTGATCAGAATGAAGGCCGATGAATCCCCGGGGCCTGATAGTCTGCATCCCAGAGTGCTCAAGAAAGTGGCCCTAGAAGTAGTGGATGCATTGGTGATCATTTTCCAACAGTCTATCGACTCTGGATCTGTCCCCATGGACTGGAGGGTAGCTAAGGTAACACCACTTTTTAAAAAAGGAGGGAGAGAGAAAACGGGTAATTATAGACCGGTTAGCTTGACTTCAGTCGTAGGGAAAATGTTGGAATCAATCATGAAGGATGAAATAGCAGCGCATTTGGAAAGCAGTGATAGGATCGGACTAAATCAGCATGGATTTGTGAAAGGGAAATCATGCTTGACAAATCTTCTGGAATTTTTTGAGGATGTTTCCAGTAGAGTGGACAAGGGAGAACCAGTTGATGTGGTATATTTGGACTTTCAGAAGGCTTTCGACAAGGTCCCACACAATAGATTAATGTGCAAAGTTAAAGCACGTGGGATTGGGGGTAGTGTGCTGACATGGATTGAGAACTGGTTGTCAGACAGGAAGCAAAGAGTAGGAGTAAATGGGGACTTTTCAGAATGGCAGGCAGTGACTAGTGGGGTACCGCAAGGTTCTGTGCTGGGGCCCCAGCTGTTTACACTGTACATTAATGATTTAGATGAGGGGATTAAATGTAGTATCTCCAAATTTGCGGATGACACTAAGTTGGGTGGCAGTGTGAGCTGCGAGGAGGATGCTATGAGGCTGCAGAGCGACTTGGATAGGTTAGGTGAGTGGGCAGATGAAGTATAATGTGGATAAATGTGAGGTTATCCACTTTGGTGGTAAAAACAGAAAGACAGACTATTATCTGAATGGTGACAGATTAGGAAAAGGGGAGGTGCAAAGAGACCTGGGTGTCATGGTACATCAGTCATTGAAGGTTGGCATGCAGGTACAGCAGGCGGTTAAGAAAGCAAATGGCATGTTGGCCTTCATAGCGAGGGGATTTGAGTACAGGGGCAGGGAGGTGTTGCTACAATTGTACAGGGCCTTAGTGAGGCCACACCTGGAGTATTGTGTACAGTTTTGGTCTCCTAACCTGAGGAAGGACATTCTTGCTATTGAGGGAGTGCAGCGAAGGTTCACCAGACTGATTCCCGGGATGGCGGGACTGACATATCAAGAAAGACTGGATCAACTGGGCTTGTATTCACTGGAGTTCAGAAGAATGAGGGGACCTCATAGAAACGTTTAAAATTCTGACGGGGTTAGACAGGTTAGATGCAGGAAGAATGTTCCCAATGTTGGGGAAGTCCAGAACCAGGGGACACAGTCTAAGGATAAGGGGGAAGCCATTTAGGACCGAGATGAGGAGGAATTTCTTCACCCAAAGAGTGGTGAACCTGTGGAATTCTCTACCACAGAAAGTTGTTGAGGCCAATTCACTAAATATATTCAAAAAGGAGTTAGATGAAGTCCTTACTACTAGGGGAATCAAGGGGTATGGTGAGAAAGCAGGAATGGGGTACTGAAGTTGCATGTTCAGCCATGAACTCATTGAATGGCGGTGCAGGCTAGAAGGGCCGAATGGCCTACTCCTGCACCTAGTTTCTATATTTCTATGTTTCTATGAATGAGCAAATGCATGGCAGATGCAGTATAATGTGGATAAATATGAGGTTATCCATTTTGGGGGCAAAAACACGAAGGCAGAATATTATCTGTATAGTGGCAGACTAGGAAAAGATGAGGTGCAACGAGACCTGGGTGTCATGGTTCATCAGTCACTGAAAGTGGGCACGCAGGTACAACAGGCGGTAAAGAAGGCAAATGGTATGTTGGCTTTCATAGCTAGGGGACTTGAATATAGAAGCAGGGAGATCTTAATGCAGTTGTACAGGGCCTTAGTGAGGCCTCACCTGGAATATTGTGTTCAGTTTTGGTCTGCTAGTCTGAGGAAGGATGTTCTTGCTATTGAGGGAGTGCAGCGAAGGTTCACCAGACTGATTCCAGGGATGGCTGGGCTGTCATATGAAGAGAGACTGGATCAACTGGACCTTTATTCACTGGAGTTTAGAAGGATGAGAGGGGATCTCATAGAAACATATAAGATTCTGATGGGACTGGACAGTTAGATACGAGAAGAATGTTTCCGATGTTGGGGAAGTCCAGAACCAGGGGACATAGTCTTAGGATAAGGGGCAGGCCATTTAGGACTGAGATGTGGAGAAACTTCTTCACTCAGAGTTGTTAACCTGTAGAATTACTTGCCGCAAAGAGTTATTGATGCCAGTTCACTGGATATATTCAAGAGGGAGTTAGATATGGCTCTTACGGTTAAGGGGATCAAGGGGTATGGAGAGAAAGCATGAAAGGGGTACTGATGGAATGATCAGCCATGATCTTATTGAATGGCGATGCAGGCTCGAAGGGCCGAATGGCCCACTCCTGCACCTATTTTCTATGTTTCTATGTTTACAGTTTCCAAAAGGAAATAGTGCAACATTACGAGAAAAGGAGATAGAGATTTTTTTTTTAAATAGGGAAAGAAAGTAGTGAGTCAAAAGTGAAACAGTAAAACAAAGTGAAAAAAGAGAATCATATGAAATTATAGAAAATGAAAGAGCGAAAAGTATGATAAAAGTCTGCCCGTTGTTAAAGACCACCTAAACAGTGACAGGGGAACAAAGAATGTGAATTTTTTGCTTTTTACATTGAAGATGTTTCCCTTTACGAGGGAAAAATCAGCAACTGAAAAGGAAACACAAAGAGAAGAGAAAAAATAGACTGAAAGGGAGAGGTGGAAGCTTGTTACATTGGAAAAATGATTTTCATTCTCGAGAGGAAGGAGTGCAAGAGAGACAAATACAAGGTGAGACAAAGAGAGAAAATGAATGTCACTGGTACAGGTAGACCTCAAATTGTGTGCCACCAACCCAGTTTACATACTGCATTATGAGGTGTCAGTTTTAAAAAAGCTATGTAAAGTATGTTTACCTACCACTTAAATCAAAGCTTCTCACAGGGGTTTCACGTGTAACATGAGAATGTGAGAACTACTTTGTTGAATTCCTCCCTGCCATTATTCCTGATTAATAACCTGTATTCCTGTACCTGTATTCCTGTTAGCGTGACATTTTAAACAATTTTGTGACAACCAAAACAAAAGTCTGCCCATTGTTACAAGACCAGGCAATGAAAGGTGAACACTGTGATGCTATAAATCATGCGAGATTGCTTGTGAAAGAGAATATGCACTAAGTGTGAGGGAGGGGACACTTTCTCAGTGTTGTACCGAAGTGGTGTGCTGTGGAATGTTCTGAGGTTTCTGTGGCAGAAGTACTAATATCTACCCTTATGGTTTGGTGACAATGCGTACAGCTGTTGACACACAAATCTGTTTACTCAGCTCACCAATGGCAAATTCTAATTTCCTCCTCCCCAACACACAATCTGAAGCAGTATTTTAAACCACAATTACAATCATAGGGGTTGAAATTCAGTTGCTAATGCCTGCTGATAACGGCGGTGTTAGGTGTTAACTGGGAGTTAGGCAGTTGGGGGTGGTGCTGGGTGCTGTTCACGCCTGACTCGAAATTCAGTGGTCATTTTTTAAGGGCAATAAAACGTTACGTCCCACTGGTTAATGCCATGGAAATCATGACGTCAGTACACGTGAAATGTCTCCTTGGCGCCCTTCTCGTCACATTCACTTTTGCCGTCTTAACGGCTGGCGTCGAACACACCTGAAAAAGTTGGACTGCACAAGGCGGAGAAACTATCCAGGGCGTTATAGAAACATGGAAAATAGATGCAGGAGTCGGCCATTTGGCCCTTCGAGCCTGCACCACCATTCAATAAGATCATGGCTGATCATTTTTGCAACTTCGGTATTCCATTCCTGCTTTCTCTCCGTACCCCTTGATCCCTTTAGCCATATGGGCCACATCTAGCTCCCTTTTAAATATATATAACGAACTGGTCTCAACAACTTTCTGTGGTAGAGAGTTTCATATGCTCATAACTCTCTGAGTGAAGAAGTTTCTCCTCATCTCGGTCCTAAATGGCCTACCCCTTATCCTAAGACTATGTCCCCTGGTTCTGGACTTCCCCAACATCGAGAACGTTCTTCCTGCATCTAACCTGTCTAATCCTGTCAGAATTTTATATGTTTCTATGAGATCCCCTCTCATTCTTCTAAATTCCATTGAATGCAAGCCTAATCAATCCAGTCTTTCTTCATATGTCAGTCCTGTCATCCCAGGAATCAGTCTGGCAAACCTTCGCTGCACTCCCTCAATAGCAAGAATGTCCTTCCTCAGATTAGGAGACCAAAACTGTACACAATATTCAAGGTGTGGCCTCACCAAGGTCCTGTACAACTGTAATAAGACCTCCCTGCTCCTATACTCAAATCCTGTCGCTATGAAGGCCAACATGCTATTTGCTTTCTTCACCGCCTGCTGCACCTGTATGGTAACTTTCAATGACTGATGTACCATGACACCCAGGTCTCGTTGCATCTCCCCTTTTACTAATCTGTCACCATTCAGATAATAACCTGCCTTCCTGTTTTTACCACCAAAGTGGATAACCTCACATTTATCTACATTATACCGCATCTGCCTGTATTTGCCCACTCACCTGACCTGTCCAAATCACCCTGCAGCCTCTTAGCATCCTCCTCACAGCTCACACTGCCACCCAGTTTAGTGTCATCTGCAAACTTTGAGATATTACATTCAATTTCTTTGTCTAAATCATTCATGTATATTGTAAATAACTGGGGTCCCAGCACTGAACCTTGCATTACCCCACTAGTCACTGCCTGCCATTCTGAAAAGGACCCGTTTATTCCTACTCTTTGCTTCCTGTCTGCCAACCAGTTCTCTATCCACATCAGTACATTACCCCCAATACCATGTGCTTTAATTTTGCACACTAATCTCTTGTGTGGGACCTTGTCAAAAGCCTTTTGAAAGTCTAAATACACCACATCCACTGGCTCCCTCTTGTCCACTCTACTAGTTACATCCTCAAAAAATTCTAGAAGATTTGTCAAGCATGATTTCCCTTTTATCAATCCATGTTGACTTGGACTGATCCTGTCACTGCTTTCCAAATGCGCTGCTATTACATCTTTAAAAATTGATTCCAACATTTTCCTCACCACCGAGATCAGGCTGACCGGTCTATAATTCCCTGTTTTCTCTCTCCCTCCTTTTTTAAAAAGTGGGGTTACATTAGCTACCCTCCAGTCCATAGGGACTGATCCAGAGTGAATAGAATGTTGGAAAATGACCACCAATGCATCACTATTTCTAGGGCCACTTCCTTAAGTACTCTGGGATGCAGACTGTCAGGCCTTGGGGATTTATCGGCCTTCAATCTCATCAATTTTCCTAACACAATTTGCTAACTAATAAGGATTTCCTTTCGTTCCTCCTTCTCGCTAGACCCTTAGTCCCCTAGCAGTTCCGGAAGGTTATTTGTGTCTTCCTTAGTGAAGACAGAACCAAAATATTTGTTCAATTGGTCTGCCATTTCTTTGTTCCCCATTATAAATTCACCTGATTCTGACAGTAAGGGACCCACATTTATCTTCACTAATCTTTTTCTCTTCATGTATCTGTAGAAGCTTTTGCAGTCAGTTTTTATGTTCCCTGCAAGTTTACTCTCATATCCTATTTTCCCCCTCCTAATTAAACCCTTTGTCCTCCTCTGCTGAATTCTAAATTTCTCGCAGTCCTCAGGTTTGCTGCTTTTTTGGGCCACTTTATATGCCTCTTCCTTGGATTTAACACTATCTCTAATTTCCCTTGTAAGCCACGGTTGAGCCACCTTCCCCGTTCTATTTTTACGCCAGACAGGGATGTACAATTGCTGAAGTTCATCCATGTGATCTTTAAATGTCTGCCATTGCCTATCCACCGTCAACCCTTTAAGTATCATTCGCCATTCTATCCTAGCCAATTCACCTCTCAATACCGTCGAAGTTACCTTTCTTTAAGTTCAGGACTCTAGACTCTGAATTAACTGTGTCACCCTCCATGTTAATGAAGAATTCTACCATATTATGGTCACTCTTCCCCAAGGGGCCTCGCACAACAAGATTGCTAATTAATCCTCTCTCATTACATAACACCCAGTCTAGGATGGCCAGCTCTCTAGTTGGTTCCTCGACATATTGGTCTAGAAAACTATCCCTTATATACTCCAGGAAATCCTCCTCCACCGTATTGCGATCAGTTTGTTTAGCCCAATCTATATGTCGATTAAAGTCACCCATGATAACTGATGTACCTTTATTGCACGCATCCCTAATTTCCTGTTTGATGCCATCCCCAAACTCACTACCACTGTTTAGTGGTCTGTACACAACTCCCACTAGCGTTTTCTGCCCTTTGGTGTTCCACAGCTCTACCCATACAGATTCCACCTCATCCACGCTAATGACCTTCCTTACTATTGCATTAATCGCCTCTTTAACCAGCAACGCTACCTCACCTCCTTTTCCTTTCTGTCTATCCTTCCTAAATGTTGAATACCCCTGGATGTTGAGTTCCCAGCCTTGGTCACCCTGGAGCCATGTCTCCGTAATCCCAATTACAACATATCTGTTAACAGCTATCTGCGCAGTTAATTCATCCACCTTATTACGAATGCTCCTCGCATTGAGACACAGAGCCTTCAGGTTTATTTTTTTAACACTCTTTATCCTTTTAGCATTATTTTGTAATCTGGCCATTTTTGATTTTTGCCTTTGATTTTTCTGCCCTCCACTTCTACTTTTCTCCTTTATACCTTTTCCTTCTGACCCCATTTTGCTTCCCTCTCCTTTGCATAGATTCCCATCCCCCTGCCCTATTAGTTTAAATCCTCCCCAACAGCACTAGCAAACACTTCCCCTGGGACATTGGTTCCAGTCCTGCCCAGGTGCAGACTGTACGGTTTGTACTGGTCCCATCTCCCCCAGAGCCGGTTCCAATGTCCCAGGAATTTGAATCCCTCCCTCTTGCACCATTCCTCAAGCCACATATTCATCTTAACTATCCTGTTATTTCTACTCTGACTCGCACGTGGCACTGGTAGCAATCCTGAGTTTACTACTTTTGCGGTCCTACTTTTAAATTTAACTCCTTGCTCCTAAATTCAGCTTGTATTCGTTATCCCGCTTTTTACCTATATCATTGGTACCTATATGCACCACGACAGCTGGCTGTTCACCCTCCCGCTCCAGAATGCCCTGCAGCCGCTCTGAGACATCCTTGACCTTTGCACCAGGGAGGCAACATACCATATTGGAGTCTCATTTCCGGCCGCAGAAATGCCTATCTATTCCCCTTACAATAGAATCCCCTATCACTATAGCTCTCCCACTCTTTTTGCTGCCCTCCTGCGCAGCAGAGCCACCCATGGTGCCATGAACTTGGCTGCTGCTGAACCTCCCCTGATGTGCCATCTCCCTCAACAGTACCCGAGGTGGTATATCTGTTTTGGAGGGAGATGACCGCAGGGGACCCCTGCACTACCTTCCTTCCACTGCTCTTCCTGATGGTCACCCATTCCCTATCTGCCTGTGTAACCTTTAGCTGCGGTGCGACCAACTCACTAAATGTTCTATTCACGACATCCTCAGCATTGCGGATGCTCCAGAGTGAATCCATGCGCATCTGCAGTGCCGCAATGCGGTCTGTCAGGAGCTGCTGCTGGATACACTTTCTGCATACATAGTAGTCAGGGACACTGGAAGCGTCTCTGATTTCCCACATAGCACAGGAGGAGCATGACATGGGTCTGGGCTCTTCTGACATGACTTAACCCTTAAATTACTTAATTTGGCAACAATGACAAGGTTTCTTACAGCTAAGAAAAAGAAAAAAGATAAAGAAAAAGAAAACTACTCACCACTCAACCAGCCAATCACTTACCCTCTTGGCTGTGAATTCACACTTCGATTACTTTTTACTTCTTTCTTACTTTTGACCCCGCTGCAGCTAGTTGCTCCTCCGACTGCTCCTCCCTGACTACCGCCTATCCTGGGCTGCCGCTGGGCCTTTATATGCCGCCGCTGCTCCTCCTCCGGCCGCTGCTCTCCAACTTATTTAAAGGGAGTTGCAGCCAGGGCTTAGAAATCTTGGTCAGTGCTGCGTTTGATGCTCACACAGACAGTAGGATGTTGCTGTTTTACTGCTGTTGACTCTTCAGATTGACTACTGGTATTTGGGATATATTGACTTCCATATCCGGAATATTTGAAATCTCCATTTCACTGCGACCTCTGTCAAGTGATGGGGGCAGTGATCGCACACCACGTCGTCCTGTGGCACCGACTTGAAAGGTGCCGGCTGCAAAGACAGTTTAGGGCAAATGTGAACCCTCCCCAGAGGAGACACCCCAGACGCTGGGCCAGGAGACCATACAGATTTTACCATGTGCATTACTCTTATCTTGAGATGTCCAAAGAGCAGTGCTCACAAAGGCTGAGGTTCCGCAAGGAGGTGGTGACAGAGCTTTGCAAACTTCTGCAGACATACCTGGCAGCTGACCTTGGCAGTAGGACCTCGCTATCAGTGGCAGTGAAAGTTACAGTAGTCCTGAACTTCTATGCTACCGGCACTTTCCAGTCTCCTGTAGGCGATATATGCAACATCTCGCAGTCTGCAGTACATTGCTGCATTTGCCAGGTCACCAACGCTCTCTACGGCAAATGAATGGATCACATCAAGTTCAGCATGTCTAGGGAAGACCAGGATGAACGCACCTGTGGCTTTGCCAGGATAGCGGGCTTCCCCAGGGTTCAAGGAGCCATTGATTGTATGCATGTTGCATTGAGGGCCCTGCCCCACACTAGAGAGATCTTTCGGAATCGCAAGGGATTCCACTCCCTCAACATTCAGCTGGCCTACGATCACAGGCAGATGATCCTCGCTGTCAATGCCCGATATCCTGGCAGCTGCCACGATGCCTTCATCCTGCGAGAGACCGCTGTGCCATGACTCTTCAAGCCACCGCATGAAGGCCGTGGCTAGCTGCTGAGCGACAAAGGATATCCTGTGGCTCCCTGGCTGATGACAGCCCTCCGCAATCCCACCAGCCATACCGCAACCCGGGTATTATCGAGCAAACTATCAGGGTTCTGAAGCAGCGTTTTCGCTGCCTTGACCGCTCTGGAGGGGCATTGCAGTACTCACCTGGTAGAGTACCTGTGATAACCGTCGTCTGCTGCATACTGCACAAGCTGGCCATTATGAGGAGCCAGCCATTACCACCAGGGATGGATGATCCACCTCGGGAGGAGGACGACGATGATGAGGACGACGAAGGAGGAGGCAGCATGACACTGCTGTGGCTGGAAGGGCTGCTTGTCAGAGACTCATCGCTCATCAATTCAAATGAATGATTCTTGACGTACCGAATGGCCTGCCTATATATGTGGGCATCAACTCAACACATCGCTACACACCCTGCAGCCCTCCGTCTTTAATAATCACTGCATCATCATGTGAACAATCCAAATTCGATTTATTCCAAACATAAATCATGTGTGCTGAAAACAAGCGCAAGACAACAACTTCGCCTCTAACACATCAACATACCCACAAAACCCCTTTTAACATTCTCAGACATCCAACGGCACCTATTGACATTAGTTCATTTTGCAACAAGGTAGCCATCTCTGGCGAGTACCAAAACATTTTTCATCATTCATCCAAGCGCAGCAATTTACGAGATCACATTGCAACATCCTAGCCATCTCTGTTGACTATCAAGCAAGTGTTTGGTGAGTAATACAAGTGCAACTAGTTTTAAAAGCTCATTATCTTCACAAAGTGAGCTTATGTGGCCACCTTCCCACAGGTCTTTACTTTGTCTTCCCTTCTCCCCCTTCTCATGCCTACTGCTCCTCCTCAATGGGGTCTCAGGGCCTTCAGCAAGGCTGGTAGTCGGTTGCTGACTTGGATCCACAGCCACACATGATGGCCTAGCAGGACCAGCTCGGGCCCTGGAAGACCCGGCTGCGAACTGCATAACCTCAGCATGGGTGGAATCACTCTGTTGTGGATGGGGTGCAGAGAGCGGCAGCTGCGAAAGCGGAATTATATTGGCCTAAGGAACGACATCACGTTCCAATTGGCCCAACAGACTAATACTCCCCTGAGGCAAAGCATCATCATCTGCAGAAATCTGGGTGAGATCAGATTCCTGCCCTAGGTCGGCAAGGTTAGGTCACCGATAAACTGATGGGCCTCAGATCGGATGGCAGCCGTCAGTGCATCCATTGAATCTATTTGCCTCTGCATCAAGAGTGTCTGCAACTGCAGTACACCAGAGAGCTGACTCAGGATACCATGCACTGATGATATTTGATTTTGGAGGTCTTCAATAGCATTAGCCTGGTGCTCAATGGCCATTGCAATATCAGCCATAGCTCATGCCACCATGTCTGAGACCCCATGGTCACTGTTTGCATCCAGCATCCTTTGGTATCTACCAAGGATGGGCTCGGTGGGCTGCTGAGAGGCATGAGCAACAGTTGAGGGGGACTCCTCCATCCTCACAGCTGCTGCATCGTGACTCTGGGGCACCCTTGCTATTGCACCCAACAGATCGCTGTGCAACTGCAGGAATTGTTTTGCGACAACCTCCAGGTCAGGCTCATTGTCAGAGTGCTGCTGAGCATCACTCAGGCACACACTCGCCCTCCGGGGAACTGGCCCCCGGGCTTCCCCTCCCCCGTGGCATTGCTGTAGGTCACTGACTCCTGGAGCATCACCCACCTCCGCCTCCCCCAACACCCCTTGGTCAGCAGCGCTGTTGGCCCCGCTCTCCGACGGCGCAGCCTCCTGCGTGAGGTCGAAGGAGGTGTTGTCCTCCTGCTCCTCCTCATCCTCTGGGTCATCGGCAGCATCTGCATCATGGAAGGTGCCCGAGAAGGCCCAGGTGGATCTGGCTGGTCATCTGAAAGCACAAACACAGAATAGCAGTTATCGGCAGGGGAGGAGGTCAGGAGCGAGAAAGGCATTCGTGAATGCCAGTCTCATGGAAATAGCTGAATGTTGATAGTGTGAGGGCCAAGTGTCCTGCAGGTCGCTGCAATGGAACTCAACATATCGTCACTGTCCCGAGGGGGGTTCGGCCGCACCCATTGCCTTCGCATCAACTTGGACAAACATCAGGGCAGCTATCCGTTCCTCCAACGGACTGAGCACTTGGAGGTCTGGCTCCGCTCCACCAGTCCGCATTTGTTCCCATTGGATGTGTGCAAGCTTCAACTGTAACATTAAAAAGAATGTCAGAGTTAGAGGCCTTCTATCAGTGTGTCCCAAGTGCCTTATATACTCTAGTACATTTTACTCTATGTCAGTCTTCACAATTCAATGTAAGTACCATTCGCTGTGTGGACTTGCTGTGGCAATGGTGGGATTAGGGTGCCAGGACCTAACAGTAATGGGGAGGCTACTGTCTTCGAGATGCAAATGAAGACTGAGGAGTCAACAACATGAGGAGTGAGTCTGCAGAACCGAGTAGCAAGGTTAACAGCGCATGCAAGAACTTGCAGTGGGTGAGGCTGCAAATGGGAACCTTCACTGTGGCCTCACCCACTTAGAGCATGGATTACGAAACATTACATTGAGCAGAGAGTGCAGAGGTCAGAGCATAGCTTGTTGAAATTTGAAATTAAAGATACTCACCCTCACCATCCGCATCAGGTTGTTCCACATTTTTCTACATTGCATTGCTGTTCTTGGGACGGTGTCACTTGCAGATATTTGCTCAGCTATTTCCTTCCATAGCCTTCGATAAATTTGGGGTTGGGGTCTCCTCCCAGCCGCTGTCCTCAGCACCTGCCGACGCCGCTCCATGGCATCAAGAAGGCATCCAGTGCGGCAACCGTGAACCGGTGGGCACGCTGACGAGCCACTGCTGCAAGGTCTGCCATGCTCACCATAGGAAGCAAATATACCCATGAGGTGTTGAGGCACCCAATCAACGTCTCAGTTAAATCCCGTATGTTTGTGGCACAGCTCCAAATGCTGCCTAACTCCCAGATGTTGAGCCCACACTTAACGGCCCACTTAGCGCAGCGTAGCGCATCCACATAAGTGTGCAACGCCATGATTTTACGCTGCTATTAATTCATTAAGCGTCAATACTGAATTTCGTGTTTGGGGATCACGCCTGAAACGAGGCGTAAACATTTCTCTCATGCGGTGACACCACCTCAAAAATAGCGGTACCAAATTTCAACCCCATAATATCTAAGCAAGGTTTTAAATCAGAAATCCTCCTGTTCTAAGACACTATGGGCTCAATTTTCGGCTCAGTTGCGCCTCGGTTTGCGCCCCAGAGTGGCGGTAAATGGTGTTTCTAGACATAATGCCGGACATCCAGCTTTAACCGGCAGCAAATTCGGCTCATGGTTTGCGGCGGCGCAAAAACTTACTGCCCCGCCCTCTAGTTTCACTGAGATCATGACGTCAATTGTCGTGCAACAATCCACTACCGCCCCAGATGCAAAATTCAGCCCTAACGCCTCATTTAATGCCCACCCCAGGAAATGTCTGAAAAACCAGGCATTCCCAGGATGCAGTAGGCAGTATTGGCAGCATATTTAAATGGAGAGATGAGGCTCCTACATCACAGGTCACATTGACTGCAACGGTTGCGTACAGCATGCTGCGTGAAGCTCCAATTTGTAAGCTTCACTTTTATCTGCCATTACAGTGCCCTTACAACTTCAACGAGAGAATTTAATGGGGGCATTACTAGTTCGACAGCGCATCATGCTGCATGCTATTGCCAGGCGGCATCAAGCTAGAAGAAGGGCTCTTAGCCATGTCAGCCCACAGATGAGGAGAGGCCGAAGATGTCTGGGGAGGAGGGCTTACCCCCCCATGGGTTTACAGGCACCAGCGCTCATACCTCCAGCTCTCTGAGGAACAGTGTGTGAGAAGGCTGAGCCTCCAAAAGGAAGTGCTAACAGAGATATGTCATCTCCTACAAGTAGACCGATGCCTGGACTGCTCTGGAGGCAGCCTTCAATACTCCCCTCAACAAGTATCTCCGAATTCCTTTGGTGTGCTGCATGTTGCACAACTTGGCCATCATGAGGGACCAGGCGTTGCCAGTGGGGATTGCAGGCCCACCTCAGGAGGAGGAGGACAATGACGAAGAGGAGCCTGACGAGGCCCCCATTGGATAGCCACACCATCCACGGGGGAGGAGCGTGGAGATGCTGCTGGACCAAGAGTCGCACATCACCAGCTCATAATGGACCGGCTCTCCTAATTGAAGGAAACTGAGGGATGGAGCTAATACTGGACTCGCTATGTGCCCCCATCAAGGCACATCTCCGGTGAAAGTTGGAATGATACACAAGACACTAATGACAAAGGATGAATCATAAATTTTACTGCAACAAAGTAACAAAAGCTCCCCCCACCAAAATTAAACCATACGATATACAACATTATGTTGCAGGCCACTGAACAACAATAAAGTTCCTTAAATCAGCAAACTTTTTTAACGCTGCGATTTTCGGCTGGGGCGCAAAAACTTCCTTGTGTTACGCCGATTTTGTGCCCCAAATCATTTTGCAGACGAGGGCGCAAACTCTTTCCAGGCGGCATCAGGACCGCCCCGCCATTATCGCTCTGAAATCTCAAAAGCCGAAAATTCAGCCCTAAGGTTACAAGCTCTGTCATTAAGGCTAAGGAAAATGTTTCTACCTGTCAGCAGCTATAGAAGAAAAAGCTTTTGTAACAATCAAGTAGAAGATGTGTTGCCAGCTTTACTCTTAGGATTCTTCTAATGAAAATAACAGAAAGGCAGCAAATAAAAATAGGCCTAGAAATTGGGTCACGGCCATTTTGGGGTGTGCGTCAGGTGTGGGGATGGGGGAGTGGGGGCATGGTGGGTGCATAGTTCGGGCCTCATTTCAATGTAGCTGGCGAAGATTGAAGAGCCCACTTGTGAAGAGGAGTCCAAGTTTGGGCCGCTGCTGATGTTACAGCGGCCCTCAGCTAAGTGCTGTTGGGAATCGACGATTGGGGCCTGGGTAGGGCGTTGAGGATCTGGGCCTGGTTTGGGCATTGAGGGTCGGGGCCTGGATCAGGGGTTGGGGGTCGGTGCTGGGATCGGGGCTTGGGAGACGGGAGTTGAGGGCCAAGGACGTCTCTCGTTTGTCCTTACTCAATTAGCAGCTAGTTAAAACCAGTTCTGCAAACAACTGACCAGTACTAAGTCATCTGACCTAGATGCAGTTTAAAAAGAGGCAGCTCGTGCAGAGCATAGAGTGCAGCAGCATAGAGTGGCATTCGTGAGTTTAGTAAGTAGGTGAGTTCGGGCAAATGGGGGTGGCAGGTGCTGTTTTGTCTTGTTTTTCCTACCAGTGCTGACACTAGAGCAGCTGATAAGGAGTGCGAGTGTAGGAGACGGAGGCCCAGAGACCAGCCCAACCAGCTGCAGACAAAGATAGAAGGGTGCGCAATCGAGAGGTGAAGTCACAGCCAAGCTGGTAAGTGGTTTGCTGTTCGACTGGTAAGTATAACTCTCTTTTAGACTGACTTTTAGATTGGTTTAATTGGCAGCAAACTACTAAGTAGCTGTTTGGTGTTTAAGTAAATTTTAGTAAGTAAATTAATTTAAGGGTTAAGTCATGGCAGGAGACCTCGGACCCATGTCATGCTCCTCCTGTGCTATGTGGGAAATCAGGGACACTTCTCCTGACTACTATGTGTGCGGGAAGTGTGTCCAGCTGCAGCTCCTGACAGACCGCAAGACGGCACTGGAGCTGCGGATGGACTCACTCTGGAGCATGCGCGATGCTGAGAATGTTGTAGATAGCACATTTAGTGAGTTGGTCACACTACAGGTAAGGGTTAGGACAGGTAGTGAATGGGTGACCAAGAGACAAGGCAAGAGCAGGTAGATAGTGCAGGAGTCCCCTGCGGTCATCTCCTTCCAAAACAGATATACCGTTTTGGATACTGTTGAGGGAGATGACTTACCAGAAGAAGGCACCAGCAGCCAGGGTGGGAAAAAGAGTGGGAGAGCTAGTGATAGGGGACTCTATTGTAAGGGGAATAGATAGGAGTTTCTGCGGCCGCAACCGAGACTCCAGGATGGTATGTTGCCTCCCTGGTGCAAGGGTCAAGGATGTCTCGGAGCAGCTGCAGAGCATTCTGGAGAGGGAGGGTGAACAGCCAGTCATCGTGGTACATGTAGGTACCAACGATATAGGTAAGAAGTGGGAAGAGGTCCTACAAGCTTAATTTAGGGAGCTGGGAGTTAAGTCAAAAAGTAGGACCTCAAAGTTTGTAATCTCTGGATTGCTACCAGTGCCATGTGCTAATCAGAGTAGAGGGAGCAGGATAGTTAGAATAAATATGTGGCTTGAGCAGTGGTGCAAGAGGGAGGGTTTCAAATTCCTGGGACATTGGAACCAGTTCTGGGGGAAGTGGGACCTGTACAAAAGGGACAGTTTTCACTTGGGCAGGACTGGAACTGATGATCTGGGGGTAACATTTACTAATGCAGTTCGAGAGTGTTTAAACTAATATGGCAGGGGGATGGGAACCTATGCAGCGAGACAGAGCGAAGTAATATGGAGTCAGAAACAGATGGTAGAAAGGTAAAAAGCAATAGTGGAAGGCCGAGTAAGCAAAGGCAAGAAACAAGAAGGGCCACAGTACATCATAATTCTAAAAGGACAAAGGGAGTTAAAAAAACAAGCCTGAAGGCTTTGTGTCTTAATGCAAGGAGTATCCGTAATAAGGTGGATGAATTAACTATGCAAATAGATGTCAACAGATATGATGTGATTGGGATTATAGAGACGTGGCTCCAGGATGATCAGGGCTGGGAACTCAACATCCAAGGGTATTCAACATTCAGGAAGGATAGAATAAAAGGAAAAGGAGGTGGGGTAGCATTGCTGGTTAAAGAGGAGATTAATGCAATAGTTAGGAAGGACATTAACTTGGATGATGTGGAATCTATATGGGTAGAGCTGCAGAACACCAAAGGGCAAAAAACGTTAGGGGGAGTTGTGTACAGACCTCCAAACAGTAGTAGTGATGTTGGGGAGGGCATGAAACAGGAAATTCGGGGTGCATACAATAAAGGTGCAGCAGTTATCATGGGTGACTTTAATATGCATATAGATTGGGCTAACAAAACTGGAAGCAATATGGTGGAGAAGGATTTTCTGGAGTGCATAAGGGATGGTTTTCAAGACCAATATGTCGAGAAACCAACTAGGGGGGGAGGCCATCTTAGACTGGATGTTGTGTAATGAGAGAGGATTAATTAGCAATCTCGTTATGCGAGGCCCCTTGGGGAAGAGTGACCATAATATGGTGGAATTCTATACTCGGATGGAGAATGAAACAGTTAATTCAGAGACCATGGTCCAGAGCTTAAAGAAGGGTAACTTTGAAGGCATGAGGCGTGAATTGGCTAGGATAGATTGGCAAATGATACTTAAGGGGTTGACAGTGGATGGGCAATGGCAGACATTTAGAGACCACATGGATGAACTACAACAATTGTACATCCCTGTCTGGCGTAAAAATTAAAAAGGGAAGGTGGCTCAACCGTGGCTATCAAGGGAAATCAGGGATAGTATTAAAGCCAAGGAAGTGGCATACAAATTGGCCAGAAATAGCAGCGAACCCGGGGACTGGGAGAAATTTAGAACTCAGCAGAGGAGGTCAAAGGGTTTGATTAGGGCAGAGAAAATGGAGTACGAGAGGAAGCTTGCAGGGAACATTAAGGCGGATTGCAAAAGCTTCTATAGATATGTAAAGAGAAAAAGGTTAGTAAAGACAAACGTAGGTCCCCTGAAGTCAGAATCAGGGGAAGTCATAACGGGGAACAAAGAAATGGCAGACCAATTGAACAAGAACTTTGGTTTGGTATTCACTAAGGACGACACAAACAACCTTCCGGATATAAAAGGGGTCAGAGGGTCTAGTAAGGAGGAGGAACTGAGGGATATCCTTATTAGTCGGGAAATTGTGTTGGGGAAATTGATGGAATTGAAGGCCGATAAATCCCCAGGGCCTGATGGACTGCATCCCAGAGTACTTAAGAAGGTGGCCTTGGAAATAGCGGATGCATTGACAGTCATTTTCCAACATTCCATCGACCCTGGATCAGTTCCTATGGAGTGGAGGGTAGCCAATGTAATCCCACTTTTTAAAAAAGGAGGGAGAGAGAAAACAGGGAATTATAGACCGGTCAGCCTGACATCGGTAGTGGGTAAAATGATGGAATCAATTATTAAGGATGTCATAGCAGCGCATTTGGAAAGAGATGACATGATAGGACCAAGTCAGCATGGATTTGTGAAAGGGAAATGATGCTTGACAACTCTTCTGGAATTTTTTGAGGATGTTTCCAGTAGAGTGGACAAGGGAGAATCAGTTGATGTGGTGTATTTGGACTTCCAGAAGGCTTTCAACAAGGTCCCACACAATGTGCAAAGTTAAAGCACATGGGATTGGGGTTGTGTGCTGACGTGGATTGAGAACTGGTTGTCAGACAGGAAGCAAAGAGTAGGAGTAAATGGGTACTTTTCAGAATGGCAGGCAGTGACTAGTGGGGTACCGCAAGGTTCTGTGCTGGGGCCCCAGCTGTTTACATTGTACATTAATGATTTAGACGAGGAGATTAAATGTAGTATCTCCAAATTTGCGGATGACACTAAGTTGGGTGGCAGTGTGAGCTGCGAGGAGGATGCTATGAGGCTGCAGAGTGACTAGGATAGGTTAGATGAGTGGGCAAATGCAGTATAATGTAGATAAATGTGAGGATATCCAATTTGGTGGTAAAAACAGAGAGACAGACTATTATCTGAATGGTGACAGATTAGGAAAAGGGGAGGTGCAACGAGTCCTGGGTATCATGGTACATCAGTCATTGAAGGTTGGCATGCAGGTACAGCAGGCAGTTAAGAAAGCAAATGGCATGTTGGCCTTCATAGCGAGGGGATTTGAGTACAGGGGCAGGGAGGTGTTGCTACAGTGGTACAGGGCCTTGGTGAGGGCACACCTGGAGTATTGTGTACAGTTTTGGTCTCCGAACTTGAGGAAGGACATTCTTGCTGTTGAGGGAGTGCAGCGAAGGTTCACCAGACTGATTCCCGGGATGGCGGGATTGACATATCAAGAAAGACTGGATCAACTTGGCTTGTATTCACTGGAGTTCAGATGAATGAGAGGGTATCTCATAGAAACGTTTAAAATTCTGACGGGTTTACATAGAAACATAGAAACATAGAAAATAGGTGCAGGAGTAGGCCATTCGGCCCTTCTAGCCTGCACCGCCATTCAATGAGTTCATGGCTGAACATGCAACTTCAGTACCCCATTCCTGCTTTCTCGCCATACCCCTTGATCCCCCTAGTAGTAAGGACTACATCTAACTCCTTTTTGAATATATTTAGTGAATTGGCCTCAACAACTTTCTGTGGTAGAGAATTCCACAGGTTTACCACTCTCTGGGTGAAGAAGTTTCTCCTCATCTCGGTCCTAAATGGCTTACCCCTTATCCTTAGGCTGTGACCCCTGGTTCTGGACTTCCCCAACATTGGGAACATTCTTCCTGCATCTAACCTGTCTAAACCCATCAGAATTTTTTTAACACCCTTTGTCCTTTTAGAATTTTGCTGTGCAGTGGCCCTTTTTGTTCTTTGCCTTGGGTTTCTCTGCCCTCCACTTTTCCTCATCTCCTTTCTGTCTTTAGCTGTCTTTTGTTTAGACAGGTTAGATGCAGGAAGAATGTTCCCAATGTTGGGGAAGTCCAGAACCAGGGGTCACAGTCTAAGCATAAGGGGTAAGCCATTTAGGACCAAGATGAGGAGAAACATCTTCACCCAGAGAGTGGTGAACCTGTGGAATTCTCTACCACAGAAAGTTGTTGAGGCCAATTCACTAAATATATTGAAAAAGGAGTTAGATGTAGTCCTTACTACTAGGGGTTCAAGGGGTATGGCGAGAAAGCAGGAATGGGGTACTGAAGTTGCATGTTCAGCCATGAACTCATTGAATGGTGGTGCAGGCTCGAAGGGCCGAATGGCCTACTCCTGCACCTATTTTCTATATTTCTATGTTTCTATGTAAGACCCATGCTTTCATATGCCTCAATGAATACACTGACTATATCCTGGAGTTCAGCCTCTGAATCTGCACAGACGCAGGCGTCGTCCGCATACTGCAGCTCAACGACAAAGATTGGGATGATCTTGGACCTGGCCTGGAGGCGGCGTAGGTTAAACAGCTTCCCACTGGTTCTGTAGTTTAGTTCCACTCCAGCGGGGAGTTTGTTGATTGTGAGGTGGAGCATGGCAGTGAGGAAGATTGAGAAGAGGGTTGGAACAATGACGCAGCCCTGTTTGACCCTGGTCCGGATGTGGATTGGGTCTGTAATGGATCCGTTGGGAAGGATCACGGCCTGCATGTCATCGTGAAGCAGGCGAAGAATGTTGACAAATGTTTGGGGGCATCCGAAACGCAGGAGGACGTTACAGTGTCAAAGGCCTTTGTAAGATCGAAAAAGGCCATGTATAAGGGCTGGCGCTGCTCCCTGCATTTTTCCTGCAACTGTCGAACTGCAAAGATCCTGTCTCCGCACGATGCTGCAAATCCCCTGGGGAGGACAGGCGCATCAACATCAGTGTCCTCGATCAGGCTAACATGCACAGTATTGAAGCACTGACCACACTCGATCAGCTTCGCTGGCAGGCCACATATTTCGTATGCCAGATACGAGACTACCCAAGCAAATGCTTTATGTGGAGCTCCTTCATGGTAAACGAGCCAAAGGAGGTCAGCGGAATCGTTATAAGGACACCCTCAAAGCCGCCCTCGTAAAGTGCGACATCACCACTGACACCTGGGAGACTCTGGCCGAAGATCGCCCGAGGTGGAGAAAGTACATCCGGGAGGGCGTCGAGCTCTTCGAGTCTCAATGCAAAGAGCATGAAAAGGCCAAGCGCAGACAGCGGAAGGAGCGCGCAGCAAGCCAGCCCCACCGACCCCTTCCCTCGACGAATGTCTGTCCCACCTGTAACAGGGTCTGTAGCTCTCGCATCGGACTGTTCAGCCATCAAAGAACTCACTTTGGGAGTGGAAGCAAGTCCTCCTCGATTCTGAGGGACTGCATATGATGATGATGATGATGTAGCGCTGGACTCACCTCTAATAACCTCATTTGTGTTTGCAGCTCAGCCAGCAGCGCGTCCCAAGGCAAGACCACAGAGGTCAGAAGGTGGGGGTCTGCGGCCCGACTCTCTGGACGATCCAACATCTGTGCTGAGGAGCTCCGATTCTCGCTCATCAATCCGCTGGGTCTGTTTTCCATGGATGAGAGTACGGACTTCGAGGAACCTGCAACGCCATGCTCCAGATACCATTCCACCCCAAGGCCATCTAGTGGTCCTCCGGTCATTCCCGCCTCCATTCTGAAGGTACCGGCCCCAAGCACCTCGCCACAGGGCACACCATTTGTCCCCAGGATGGCGCCGACCCCGCGGAGGTCTCGTGGATGCGGCAAGTCTATTCCACGAGCACCACATGACAGTGGAGAGATGGTACAGTTGTTCAGGAGGACTGTAGATATTGGTGACCAGCTCATCGAAGCATTGGGGGGCATATCCCGACAGTTGGCCACCATGGATGTGATAGCCAGGAATAGGCCTCCCAGTGGTCCCCAAGTGTGGCACTCCACCCCTAGATTCCGCACCACCACTGCGAATGACAGATGAGAGCAAAGACCAAGATCCTGCTTCTGCATCAGAGAATGTTGTCCCCTCGGCATCCCCGCTCCCGTACCTGTGCAACGACTGCATCTGCCTTCATCCCCCCAATGAGGCACCGCCTGAGGAGCTCCTCAACCAGGTGCCATGGAGCGAGGAGGGAAAGGGGTAGAGGTGGGGAGAAGAAGGGGAGGGGTAAGGAAAGTGAGGTGCATGTCCGCAGGTGATGGCTGTGTTATATTTCCATTTGTGTGTATGCAATTTGTTGTAATGTATGGGGGCTGGGGACCACACTCCTGCTTTGCCTTTGTATTCTGTGTTGCTGGACATGTTGAACATTTGATTGATGTCAATGGTGGAAAAAGTGGGGTGTGGGCGGGGGTTGGGTGTTATTGGCTGTGATACTTGTGATTTCAGACGATTTTTGGCATAAAATTTTTGTTATTGAACATAACCTTGTTGCGCATTGTCTCAGATAGCTGCACCATTACACACTAGTGATTCCTTAACATGAAAGGGTTAAACACAACTTAATATCAATCAACGTAAACTTTAACTGACACCAAGGTGATGGGCAGTGTGTCAGCGTTGTCACTCACATCAACACTCTTTCAGGCAAATCGTCCAGGTATCAGCTCCTCACGTAAGAATGCAATTTTACAAATGCCAGCCACACTGCTGGTGTTCGTTCAGAACAGTTCCACTTTTTCTGGGCGGATTTTTTGGGCGAGCGATATTGTGGGCGATATGTGTGCGAGATGGTGAAAGTGACGGTGGGCGATCTCCTGGGCATTAGTTTCGGCAAATGTACTCTTTACGACAAAAAAAAGTGGGTGGGCGGTATTATTGAAACTCGCCATTAATTCCATGCGGAAATTAGCACTGGCCGATAATATGGGCGTTGATTTTGCCCATTCTGATGATTCTGCCCCCAAAAAATGGGCGAGCGGTAAAATTTTTTCCTGGCGTTAAGCACATGGGGAAAGTAACGCTCGGTGATAAGTTTCCTAAAAATCCGTCAGTTTCCATTTTGTGCCAAAATAGGCGATATATGGGCGTTACATGTCATTTCAGCGGTAAAATGGGCATTAAGTGGGTGTTAAGCAAGCAAAAAAAGTGGAGGTTCCAGCCCTAAAGAATGAAGGTAAGAAATAAGGGAAGGATGAAGGAGAGGCTCGCAGATGGAAGGTGAGCATTTGGTGGAACAGGTACTCACTTTCATCAAACGAATTATGTCGTTCATCCTTTTTCTACATTGGGTCGCCATCCTATTATTGATGGAGATCCCCAACACCTTTTCCGCTATCTCCCTCCAGGCATTACTAACCTGTTGGCGAGTCGGTCTCCCTAGATCTGGGTACAGGACTCGCCTCCTTCCCTCCACACCCTGCATCAGGGTCTCCAGCTTAGTGTCGGAAAATCTCGTAGCCCTTCTTACCACAGCAGCACCAGCCATCCTTGCACACCACTCCTTCCCTTCTCGGTCTAGCTGCAAACCCTGATCTTTATGAAGGCCAGAAAGCAGCTGGCTCGTTGGCTACCAATCACCCTAAGAGTGAATTTCCCTCTGGGAATACCACCCCAATTAACCCACCTACATCGCTGCAAGCAATTAGTTTTGAAGGGCAATTAGCACTGGACGACTTTTTGGGGGTCAAAAAGCTGAATATGGATCCAATGGCCGCTGCAACCATAGCGGCGTTAATCGGGGGAAAAGGTGTTAACACCGCCAGCTTTTTGGCAGCACTGAATTTCAGCCCCATTAGCTCTCAGGCAAATGTAGCATAATTTCTTAACTTTTTTATGTGCCTTGAGACATTTTACTATGTTTAAAGGCTCTATATAAATGTAAGTTATTGTTGTTTAGACACAACAGAGCACACTGTGACTTTGTGCGATAGTGTAAAACAGGTGATTGTGAATCGGCAGTCCATTTCACATCTTTCCCGATTTTTATTTCCATTGATGAGAACGAGCTGCTGATTTGCTATCGCCCATTTTACACTGAAGCACAAAGTCACAATTACCCACACAGGCTGACGAAATGAATGAAATTTCAGGTCAGCTGTAATTTAATTCCTTTCTATGTGAGTCATTCGTAGGTTTCTGCCATCCATATATTGCTAAAACTAACATTCATCCCCATTTATGGTCATCCACTCCACTTAAGAATGACTGACTCCTCAGCTGTCAGTTCATGGATAGGTTAGTCATACCTAAGATGATTAGCAGTAAGTTTGGTTTCCAGAAATATGTGAATGACAATAATTTATAACGCCACGCACAGAAAGAATCTCAGCGGACTTGTCAGCTGCAACTTCATTTTCATTTCAGTGATTTGACAAACTGTGTTGGGGTCTGGCTGGCACAGCGGGGGATTCATCAGTGTAGTGGCAGTGAGGCTGAACTAAAACCTTCCAGCAGGGCTTAGCTGAAGACTTCTTGCACTGAGAGAACTGAAGACATCTAGGTGGGGAGAAATGAGGACTGCTAGCAAGGGATAGGTAAGATTGTTAGTGAGAATGGGATGAAGACTGCATACATATCCAGGACAATTACTGCAATGTATTATCTCCTCTGGGTTCATGTCGGTGCACACACCCATCTCTCCTCAGCTACCAGTCTACTTCTCGTTTCCCACTTCCACCCCTCCACATTTGGTAGCTGTCCTTTTGGCCACTGTACAGCAGCAACAACTTGCATTTATATAGCGCCTTTAATGTAGTAAAACGTCCCAAGGTGCTTCGCAGGAGCATTATCAGACACAATTTGACAGAGCCATATAAGGAGATATTAGTACAGCTTGGTTAAAGAGGTAGATTTTAAGGAGCATCTTAAAGGAGGAAAGTGAGGTAGAGAAGCAGAGAGGATAAGTGAGGGAGTTCCAGATCTGAGGGCCTAGGCAGCTGTTAGATCTCTTAAATTCCAATGAAATACGAACTCCAGTTGTAGTTTTAATGTAATTTTATTCTGGCAGCAGCAACAAGCTTCTGGTTTTAAGCCAGGCCTTTGTCCTTCTGAGACCACATGGCCAAAATGGCTGTACTTATATCTGGTTCAATTTGCAGAAAATAACTCGCCTTCTTTGACCTTATTGGCTCATTTGATAGTCTGTTAACCTTTAATTGGCTCACTACCCAAGGTCCTAAAATGTCAAGTTGATTGATGACTTAATGCAATGTGGTCTGTGTTTTTTCAAAACTGCAGCCAGGCTGCAGAGCTTGAATTCTCTATCAGCAGCTGAAGGCACAGTGCCAATGGTGGAGCGATGAAAACCGGGGATGCACAAGAAGCCAGAATTGGAGGAGCGTAGAGATTGTGGAGTGTTATGGGACTGGAAGAGATTACAGAGGGAAGGGCAAGGCTATGGAGGGATTTGAAAACAAAGATGAGAATTTTGAAATCAAGGCATTGCTGGAACGGGAGCCAATGTAGGTCAGCGAGCACAGGAATGATGGATGAATGGGACTTGGTGCGAGTTCGGATACGGGCAACAGAGTTTGGATGAGCTCAAGTTTACGGAGGGAGCAAGGTGGGAGGCCGGCCAGGAGAGCATTGGCAGCGGCAGAGACGGGCAATGTTACGAAGGTGGAAGTCTTGGTGATGAAGAGGATATGGGGTCTGAAGCTCAGCTCAGGGTCAAATACACTCCACCTCTGGCACTCCTTAGCAAAATCCCTCTGCCACGCCTTCTCCTCCCTCCTTTCAAAAGCCTGCTTAAAACTTTTCGCTTTCACTGGGCCTTTATGTTGGGCCTAACCACAGTTTTCCCTTTCCTCTTTGTCTCTAACAATGAGCTTTGAGACTCGAGGCATGAGGCACACTATAGAGATGTTTTCCTTCAGCAACACGGTGGGACTCAAGACATGGCAGGGACCTTAAAGACACAGAATAGTCATAAAGAAGGCAAGAGCTGCAACTTTGTTAGCTTCAGCAGAAACCAAGGCCTACAAAGATAACTCCTGGAGGCTAGATTGAAGGGAATAGAAGATTCTACTTGGATCAAATCTAAGTTAAAAGTTGCTGCCCAAGTTAAAGGACATTAAAAGACAATTTTATTAACTCATTTGATGTGGAGAATTACTTTGAAATTTCCACATTCACTGCACCCTTTGTGCAAAGTAAATCATCCTGTTCAGCAACAGTGATATATAATGTTGTAATTAGAATTAAGTCAAATAATAAAAGTTTGATCTTAACATTTTATAATTGCAAGAGAGAAGGCAGTTTTAATCTACACAAAATAAAAGTAAATTTGTTGAGTATAAAGGATCTTTTATATTGGCATTGGTTTATGAGTCTGCTGCCAGGATAAGGGAGCTGGATTTCATAAAATAAGAGTTAATTTTTCACCTTTACATTCTCAGCAACAGGGTAGAGCATCATGTACCCAGAGCACAAATCATAACATAACAAGGAAAAATTGCAAACACTAGCAATCTGAAATAAAAGCAGAAAATGTTGGAAATATACAGCAGGTCAGTCAGCATCGGTTAAAAGAAAAGACAGATTATAATATTTCTGGTGCGTTATCCTTAATCTGCTTGATAAAGGATATATACCTGAAATGCCAAAATCTGTATTTTCCCATTGCAAATGTCAACTGACCTGCTGTGTATTTCTAGCATTTTCTGTTTTTAGCACATATATTATGAGGAATGTTTGCTTATTAATCTCAATGGACAGAAAATCAGATGGGCTACATAATGGGAATTCTGTCCTCTCACTTGACATTACCTTGCACATTCGGGAGTGCAAAAGTACAAACACTCCAAGAATGAAAGCAGCACCAGTGAATATGTGGCTTAAGGAATGGTACATGTCCTCCAAATGAGATTGAGTGAATTGGGGATGTGTAAACTGTATAGTTGCAATTGTAGATTATAAGGTAAACCCAAACAATCAGGAAATAATCTATTATTCTAAAACTGAAGCTGTGAAATAACAATATCTAAAGGGAGAATTTGACTCTTTAGCATGAGAGATAATGAGGTTCACTTAATGTTGGTCAACTTCATTGAACTGCTGACCTGGGTTATTGGGAACTGCAGCTTGCTATAAGTAATACGTAGCCAAAATATGTGTCTATACGTGGGAGGCAAACACCCTTTCATTTATATAGGGTTAAAGTGGCTGATGAGATTCAAAAAACTGAACACTAAAATATAAAACAAATGGTTACAATATCGCACTACATCTGTCTTGCAGTCCTATTGTATTAATATCCTTTGTTTGGCTCTTTGGTATTCATTCTTCATTATTCCCTCGAGCAGCTTTGTCCTTATTAAAATGCTTCACACACTGAGTGGTGACATATCACATTTGTATTTATTATAGGGTCAAATGCCCAGCTACATATGGATGACAATCATATTTAAGTCAAATGTGGGTCTCTACTTGAGACCCTGTACTAATGGTACAATAAGCCCAATGTTAATACATGCAGTAAGTGCTATTCCAGAAAGGGTCCAATGGAGTGGGGGTTGGAGACAGGACAGAATTGCACAATGTGCATCCATCACCAATGGAATATTTGAAATATCTATAAATCTCATCTCAGGATGACATTTATAGACATTTTGTCCTCCTTGCTTTCGACACTAACCATCGACTGGAAGTTTTTTTTAAGAGTTGCCTTGTGTGACCCCAATGCTGATCTGGGATTTGTATCGGACCATCATGAATGCAAACAACAACTGGTTACTCATGTAAGACTTCTCAGAGCACTGGTTTAACCTCAAGAAGTATGAGGGCTGAATTCTTGAGGTCTGAAAGCTTCAGAAGTACTGCCAATGATGTCAATAAGTCACATATACAGTATTTCCAGCACCCAAGTATTGTGGGCTAACATCTGTGCTCAAACGTGTGATTTCCAGGCAGTTCTTGACAGAATTGAAGGTTCACTGAACTCTATTCATTTGGTGGAGGCCGTTTAAAATTGTGCTTTGAGAGGTTCTTTCGATTAAATCTTTGTGTAAATGCTTAGTCTACCTTTGTTTTGGGGGGAGGGGAGAGGAACGGCCAAATAGTTGATCAAAAGTCACAATTTGCAGTTGTATTACTACCAATTTATCATTTACAGTAGAATAGTTATTCTACTTTAATCCAACGTCAACATAAATTGTTGTAGACTTGCAATTTCCTCAGTAAAGTAATGATTGGTTTAAAACACTGCTGCACAAAATAAAACACCAATAAACCAAGATATAAATGAAGTGCAGTTAAGTGGTACTTATACATGCAAAATCTTTTAGCCACATTGCTATTGAGCAATGTGCATGCTTGGTAGCAGCTGCCTTACAGCTGCAGAGGGAGAACAGAGGAAGGAGCAGAGGAATCTGGAGGATGGAAGAATTATCCTTACAAAAGAATTTACAAACAAAAAATCAACCAATTGATGTGAAAAGAAAAACAGTATTGGGCTGTGTCCATCCCCAATAGAGATATGGGGTGAGAAATTGGCTAACTCCCGAAAACGGGCCTGGGGATCGTGGTCTGTGATTAACCCATGCCTGTTCATTGCATTGTAGGCAGCACATTAAATTTGTGTCACTGCTGTTTTAAATGCTAGCTGTGTGCAGCTAACGCTACTGCACTGATCATTGACTGCATGCATCAGCAGGAGGCCCGATATTGTGGATGGCTTGCGCTATTTAAAGAGGAGGTGCGTTGTGGTTGCAAGAAGTGGTGTTAGCCATTGGAAAACTGAATATTTGCTCTGAAACTTTGAGCAATGGTTAAACATGTGAGAGAGCGTGCACCAAGGTTTTCAGACACTGAACTGGAGGTCTTGGTGGAAGAAATGGAAATAAAGAGAGATGTCCTGTATCCGCAGGGGAGCAGGAGGCCCTCCAGACAGATGCTCAGGAGGCAGTGGGAAGAAGTATCGATGGATGTCATTGCTAGGATGGTAGCTCCAAGAACATGGATACAGTGCAGGAAGAAGTTTAACGATCTCACACGAGTTGTTAAGGTCAGTGAGTTCATCCTCAAATGGCACATCCTACCTCTGCACTACTCAATTCACTACAATTCACTACACCTGCATCACCCAAATATATTGCATGACACTTTCCTCTTTCTTGCAGGTAAAGGTGATGCATGGCAGCAGGCAGCTGGAGGAGGACAAGCGAGCCTGCATGTTTCAATCCCCATGGAGGAGACAGTGCTGGCCATCATGGGAAGAGGCATCGCTGAGGCCGTGGTGACTGGCGAGGCTGAAGCGATCAATGATGAGGGTATTTGCATATCTAATCCTCCCTCTCTCATCCCACATCTCCCTCATTCCTCAATCTCTTCTGAATTAGAAGCTGCAAATGGTGTAAACATGCACTGATTACTGCCTCTTCTCCCCTTACCACACCCTATCCCTTGTCCCATTTTCATTTCAGATACCCAAGAACTGGAGCATTCCCAGTCAGTAGAGGAAGTGGAAGAAGACAGTGAAGATAAAAAGACACCATCACTCGATCTACTAACTCAGAGACTGACGCTGTGCATACTTTAGAGGCTAAGATAGAAGCATGAACTGCACGTGGTGAGACACCAGGCACAAATGCACTGCAGGCAGGGTGGGGGGGCAGGATAGTGCAGGAGTCAGTTCACCGGCGGGCAAGGTCACACATGAGTTCTGCTGCAGAGGACTCGGATGAGGACTTCAATGGGCCAGACTACAAAAGAAGGCTGATGGGGAAGCATAAGGAAATGCTTGGTGGCATGTGCATGCGCAGAGGTTGGAGTCAATCCTTTCCAACATGGAACGGGTGGTCACTTTCATCAACATGCCTGTGGAACCCAGATGATGGCCACTGTCACAACTTGCATTGCAGCACAAACAACTTCCATCAAAGGTCTTAGTGCTGCAGTGGAAGCTCAGACTGCTGCCATCGTGGCTCTGAATACCATTGTTCAAAAGGGCTTCCAGGGCATCACAGCAGTCCATCAATCTGTTCTCCAATAGATCAGTACGATTGGTAATGCGCTGCCCAGGAAAGTGGCAGTAGCTCCATGGAACACAAACCTGCTGTCCTCTCTCAGATGACAGCATTTCTGCTCCCACCGCTGCCACTCCTCCAGTGCCTTTAGTATTGTCTGTCAGCCAGTCAGCCAGACTGCTGCAGCCCAGGTCGAGATGGTGCAGTATACAGCCAGGATTTCTAGGCTCAAGGTCATCCTCAAGGCCATCTGTAGTCCCCTCAATTGGAGGTCAGCAGCCTTCCACCAGCCATGCTGCAGCCATTGGGGAAGCATCTCGTAGAAGCACTAGGATAGGCAGAGGCATGTGGAAGACAGGCACTGAGGAAACGCACAATGGTGATTGTATGCATTATGTCATGGTTGAATATATAAATTTCGATTGGAATGTGCATTTTCTGGTGGTTTTTATTGTTGTGCTGTCGGAAAGAGGACAATGTGATGGTCAGTAATAGAGGAAGAGTAAGTAGTGTGGGACTGTTGGTGAATGGGGAGCTGTGATTGAGGTTATTGATATAGCTCATTAATTATTTAATCATGTAGAGCCCGGTCAGAAAGGAGCTGTCTATGTTGTAGCCTCCCTTCCTCTTCCTGTTCTTCCACTTCCCGTTGCACTTCCTCCTCCTCCACTTCCTCCTCCTCCTTGTCTTCCTCATGCTCTTGCTCCACAGCTTCTCACAGGATAGGTGGTGGCAAGGACTGTTCCCTCATAATGGCCAGGTTGTGCACATGCAAGCGGTCCATGCAGCAGAACCATTGTTTGAGGACAGTGATGGTGTGTTCTATAATGTTCCTTGTGGCAGCATGGTTCTCATTGCAGGCCTGCTGTGCACGTGTGCATGGGTTCCAGACCAGAGTCATGAGCTATGTCATGAGTGGATAATCCTTGTTAGCCAGCCTTTGACTTGCCGCCAGCAGTCAGCACAAAGGACTACCACAGCATGAAGGAATCATGGCTGCCAGGATAACAGGCATTCACCTGCATGATGCGTTGCCTATAGTCTCACACCAGCTACACATTGAGGGAATGGAATCACTTTCAGTTCATGAAACTGGGCAAATTGACATGAGGTGCACGCAAGGCAATATGCATGCAGTGAATGGCACCCTGCACTATGGGGAAGCCTGCAATCCATTCAAACCTTTATGCAGCTCCAGATGCTTGTCTCTGGAAAGAGGGAATGAGATGAAGCAGGCTCTCTTTGCATAGAGCCTCAGTGGCAATGTTCCAGTTAAGCTGTGCAGCCACACTCTGGAGGTCCCCGTAGGCCATTGACGGACTTTTCAATGTAAATAACCGCGCATGCGCAAAAACAGTGAATGGGCCGTGCAGCCAATTAAAGGACTGGAGCACCAAAAAAAGTTACGGCAAACATTGCTCAGCGACCTTCCTTATGCAGCAGTGTACTGCAAACTTCAAGATGTTGCTTGTATCTCCAGCAGCTGCCTGGAAGGAGCCAGATGGTTAAAAGTTAAGAGCCACAATGACATTGACAGCCACAAGCAATGCAGCCCTTGCCCTGCTTTAAGGTTCCAGTTGTGGCTGTAGCATTGGCAGATTTCAGTCTCGATCAACGTTCCCTGTAAGCTGCGATTTGTTCTGCAAGGCCTATTTCTATTAATACGCAGTCCCTTTAAATTTCTGTGCATGCGCGGTATTTACAATGTAAAAGCCAGTGAGAGACCTGCGCGGGACCTTTCAGATTACTGCGCGACCACGCACCTTCACAGAATATTGGTCATGACCTCTTTAGTGAACCGAAGATGTTGCATGCATTTGTCATTGCTGAAGTTGAGGTAAACAAATTGCTACCTAAAGACTCTCAGTGGATATGGCCTCCTGCTAAGAGCCCTTCTCCCCTCCTCCTTCTCCCTCTTCAAGCAGCTTGACCTGCTTTGCGTGGCCTCTCTTCATTCTCCCAGTCACGCTCAATTCCAAGAGGAATGCCTACCAGACCACCCATGTATGGAAGCAACTTGTTTCAGCATAAGCTTTTAAATCAACAAAAAGTACTTCAGCACCAGACTGACCACTCCCTGTCGACTGTTCAACTTTAGGCAAGTATAGAGAAGCTCCAAAAAGGCATACAATAGCACCAGCAGCCGGAAGAAATAATCCAGCAACTAACCTGTAAGTAGTTCATGATCCCTTTAAATAGCACTGGTGGTGGTCCTTCATGCCATTTAACGTCATGCTCAGTTGTGAAAAGTTAAGTCAGGTCATAGGCTGAGTGTGACATTTGAAAATAGCAGTGCTGGCATCAAATCAGCATTGCACACTGATTGGCATCATAATCTGCTTGCTCTACATGCTACCAGTGGTCGTTAGGTGCGCACGCGCAAATCCCTTTACCAAGATGGCGTCCGACACACTTTCCATTGGAAGTGCACACGTGCAGCTTGGACACCATTGACAAACATTAGGAAGCTGTGTAGCGCCTAAAAAACAGGGTCTACAGAGCCCAATTTCTCTCCTATGCTCATTGACATAGGCCTTCAGAATCATTCTGGTTAGATTATCGTCTTTCTGCCAAGGTGTCAAGCATTACCTGGGCAAAGCACGGAGAGAAAGATTGGTCAGGGAGGATTTCATGCCTAAAATGGAAGCCCAGATGATCTTTTATTTAAATGAATATACGGAAATTGAATGAGAACTGTTATCGGTCTGCAATCTTCCCACACCCAATTTTCCTCTCTGAGCTCCGCCCAGGTGATAATTTGCATCCAGGTAATTATGAAGAAAATCTACTGCTCTGTGTAAAATGAGGAACACTGTCATCATGCCATCTCCATCATTTGCTGTGATTCAGCCTTTTGGACTGATTATACGGGAATCTTACTGTCATATTGCACTCATTATGGTCACTGATGTACGGCTAATGAAGTACATTGCCAGTCCATTCATTTCCCCAGGGTAAGAAAGCATCAGGTAAACATTCAAAACTGGTATGTGTTGTACAGTAATGTAGCAAGTCATAAACAAATGACACAAATACATGCACTTGTTTTAATCCTCTGGGGTAGTAAATTAGCTACTGAAATGTGGGTTTGCACTGGACAAGATGATATTCTGATCCAAGGGATCGATCCAAAGAGTACTGCTGCTCCATGCACTGGAGTTCCTCTTACTGCTGGTCCTGCTGCAAATCCTCCCTCTTCAGCTTTGTTGCAGGACTGGACTCGGTGCTGAAAATGGGAATTACTGGTCTCTCAATGAATCAGGAATTCCCACCTGCAGCTCAGAGTCCAAGGCTAGTATGAAGCAAGCACCTCAGGTACGAGCTGCTGTGAGCACTGTAGGAAGAAGGCAGACTGTCTCTGTAAACTGGGGCCTGGAGGGAGGGGTGTTAGACAGGGAAAATGTTTCTATCAATTAGAAGAGGGGGCTGAAATGGAAGATTGCATCTGTAGGTTGGGTGGAGTGGGTTAGAGGGAGAAAGTGGGAGTAATTTTGATATTTGGCGATAGTGTAACATGGGTGGTATCGGATTGGCCTCCCGTTATATAGCTTGCCTGATTTTAATTTCCATTGAAGTCAATAAAAATTGGGAGTGGTGCACAACAGGCGGCTGATCCAATATTGCTAATTTTACACTATTGCCTAAAGTCAAACTTATTCTTAGTGCCTCTGTGAGCTGGGGAGAAGGTGGAGGGGAACAGTGTCTGTGAGCTGGGGAGAAGGTGAAGGGGAACAGTGTCTGTGAGCTGGGGAGAAGGTGGAGGGGAACAGTGTCTGTGAGCTGGGGAGAAGGTGGAGGGGAACAGTGTCTGTGAGCTGGGGAGAAGGTGGAGGGGAACAGTGTCTGTGAGCTGGGGAGAAGGTGAAGGGGAACAGTGTCTGTGAGCTGGGGAGAAGGTGGAGGGGAACAGTGTCTGTGAGCTGGGGAGAAGGTGAAGGGGAACAGTGTCTGTGAGCTGGGGAGAAGGTGGAGGGGAACAATGTCTGTGAGCTGGGGAGAAGGTGGAGGGGAACAGTGTCTGTGAGCTGGGGAGAAGGTGGAGGGGAACAGTGTCTGTGAGCTGGGGAGAAGGTGGAGGGGAACAGTGTCTGTGAGCTGGGGAGAAGGTGGAGGGGAACAGTGTCTGTGAGCTGGGGAGAAGGTGGAGGGGAACAGTGTCTGTGAGCTGGGGAGAAGGTGGAGGGGAACAGTGTCTGTGAGCTGGGGAGAAGGTGGAGGGGAACAGTGTCTGTGAGCTGGGGAGAAGGTGGAGGGGAACAGTGTCTGTGAGCTGGGGAGAAGGTGGAGGGGAACAGTGCCTCTGTGCAAGTGCCCGAGAGTTTCTATGAACTTGGGGGGAAGTTGAATAGATAGAGAGCCTATGTGAATTAAGGGAAAATTGGAGTGTGAGAGGGTGTCTGTGAACCAGGCAGGTTAGAGAGGAGAGTGTGTTTGTTCTGGGAACTTGAAGGGAGAACGTGTCTCTGTAAACTTGGATTGGTTGCAGATGGAGAGTGTTATATATGTAAACTTGTATATATTCTGTACAGCCACCAGAGGGCGCATCCCCTGCAGTCCCAAGGGATCCCATAATCCCTTGGGAGCACAGGTGTTTAAGAAGGCTTCACAGGTTGGAGAGGTACTCTGGAGGCCTGCAATAAAAGACTAAGGTCACACTTTACTTTGAGCTCACAGTATTCTCTATACATAACTCTTTATCTATACATAACAACTGGCGACGAGATACACAGAAACATAGAAAATAGGTGCAGGAGTAAGCCATTCAGCCCTTTGAGCCTGCACCGCCATTCAATGAGTTCATGGCTGAACATGCAACTTCAGTACCCCATTCCTGCTTTCTCGAAATACCCCTTGATTCCCTGAGTAGTAAGGACTACATCTAACTCCTTTTTGAATATATTTAGTGAATTGGCCTCAGCAACTTTCTGTGGTAGAGAATTCCACAGCTTCACCACTCTCTGGGTGAAGACGTTTCTCCTCATCTTGGTCCTAAATGGCTTACCCCTTATCCTTAGACTGTGAACCCTGGTTCTGGGCTTCCCCAACATTGGGAACATTCTTCCTGCATCTAACCTGTCTAAACCCGTCAGAATTTTAAACGTTTCTATAAGATCCCCTCTCATTCTTCTGAACTCCAGTGAATACAGGCCCAGTTGATCCAGTCTTTCTTGATATGTCAGTCCCGCCATCCCGGGAATCAGTCTGGTGAACCTTCGCTGCACTCCCTTAATAGCAAGAATGTCCTTCCTCAAGTTCGGAATCCAAAACTGTACACAATACTCCAGGTGTGGCCTCACCAAGGCCCTGTACAACTGTAGTAACACCTCCCTGCCCCTGTACTCAAATCCCCTCGCTATGAAGGCCAACATGCCATTTGCTTTCTTAACTGCTTGCTGTACCTGCATGCTAACCTTCAATGACTGATGTACCATGACACCCAGGTCTCGTTGCACCTCCCTTTTTCCAAATCTGTCACCATTCAGATAATAGTCTGTTTTTACCACCAAAATGGATAACCTCACATTTATCCACATTATACTTCATCTGCCATGCATTTTCCCACTCACCTAACCTATCCAAGTCACTCTGCAGCCTCATAGCATCCTCCTCGCAGCTCACACTGCCACCCAACTTAGTGTCATCCACAAATTTGGAGATACTACATTTAATCCCCTCGTCTAAATCATTATTGTACAATGTAAACAGCTGAGGCCCCAGCACAGAATCTTACGGTACCCCACTAGTCACTGCCTGCCTTTCTGAAAAGTACCCATTTACTCCTACTCTTTGCTTCCTGTCTGACAATCAGTTCTCAATCCACGTCAGCACACTACCCCCAATCCCATGTGCTTTAATTTTGCACATTAATCTCTTGTGTGGGACCTTGTCGAAAGCCTTCTGAAAGTCCAAATACACCACATCAACTGGTTCTCCCTTGTCCACTCTACTGGAAACATCCTCAAAAAATTCCAGAAGATTTGTCAAGCATGATTTCCCTTTCACAAATCCATGCTGACTTGGACCTATCATGTCACCTCTTTCCAAATGCACTGCTATGACATCCTTAATAATTGATTCCATCATTTTACCCACTACCGATGTCAGGCTGACCGGTCTATAATTCCCTGTTTTCTCTCTCCCTCCTTTTTTAAAAAGTGGGATTACATTGGCTACCCTCCACTCCATAGGAACTGATCCAGAGTCAATGGAATGTTGGAAAATGACTGTCAATGCATCTGCTATTTCCAAGGCCACCTCCTTAAGTTCTCTGGGATGCAGACCATCAGGCCCTGGGGATTTATCGGCCTTCAATCCCATCAATTTCCCCAACACAATTTCCCGACTAATAAGGATTTCCCTCAGTTCCTCCTCCTTACTAGACCCTCTGACCCCTTTTATATCCGGAAGGTTGTTTGAGTCCTCCTTAGTGAATACCGAACCAAAGTACTTGTTCAATTGGTCTGCCATTTCTTTGTTCCTAGTTATGACTTCTCCTGATTCCTACTGCAGGGGACCTATGTTTGTCTTTACTAACCTTTTTCTCTTTACATATCTATAGAAACTTTTGCAGTCCGTCTTAATGTTCCCTGCAAGCTTTCTCTCGTACTCTATTTTCCCTGCCCTACTCAAACCCTTTGTCCTACTCTGCTGAGTTCTAAATTTCTCCCAGTCCCCGGGTTCACTGCTATTTCTGGCCAATTTGTATGCCAACCCATAGCAAACCCAAAGATGCAGAAAACAGTGGGCATCCTGGAGAAATTCTCAGAGGGAGATGATTGGGAAACCTTTGTGGAGCGACTCGACCAATACCTCATAGCCAACGAGCTGGATGGAGAAGAGAATACTGCCAAACGAAGGGGGATTCTCCTCACTGTCTGTGGGGCACCAACGTATGGCCTCATGAAAAATCTGCTTACTCCAGCGAAACCCACGGAGAAATCGTACGATGATTTGTGTACGGTGGTCCGGGAGCATTTGAACCCGAAGGAAAGCGTTCTGATGGTGAGGTACCGGTTCTACACCTACAAAAGGTCTGAAGGTCAGGAAATGGCGAGTTATGTCGCTGAGCTAGTTCGCCTTGCAAGGACATTGCGAATTTGAAGGACATTTGGAGCACATGCTCAGAGACTTTTTCGTTCTTGGCATTGGCCACGAAACCATACTTCGCAAACTTCTGACTGTAGAGACCCCAACCTTGAGTAAGGCCATAGCGATAGCCCAGGCATTCATTGCCACCAGTGATAATACTAAGCAAATCTGTCAGCACACAAGTGCTGCTACAAGTACTGTGAACAAAGTGATGTTGTTTTCAAATCGTGACGTACAGGGCAGGTCACACATGCCTGCAGCTGCACATCTGCAGATGTCCACCATCAAGGGTGATGAATGCAAGGCCATTAAGAACAGTGGTCATCCTGGAGGAATTCTTGGAGGGAGATGATTGGGAAACCTTTGTGGAGCGACTTGACCAATACCTCGTAGCCAATGGAGAAGAGAACGCTGCGGGGTGATAATCATTTCCATTCATGCCGCTTCAAAGGGGACGTTTGCAAGGGCTGTAGAACAATTGGACACCTCCAATGTATGTGCAGGCGAGCTGAAAATCCTGTTAATCCTGCAAACCACCATGTTGCAGAGGAGGACAGATCCACGGAGGATCACAATGAATCAGAGCCTCAGACCGAGGAGGCAGAGGTATATGGGGTGCACACATTCACCCCCGATAATGCTGAATGTTGAACTAAATGGACTCCCGGTGTCAATGGAGCTGGACACGGGCGCGAGCCAGTCCATCAAAGACTTTCAAAAGATTGTGGTGCAGCAAGGCCACAAGGCCAGTCTTAACTCCAGTTCGTACGAAACTAAGAACTTCCACAAAAGAACTGATTCCAGTAATCGGCAGTGCTACCGTAAAGGTCTCCTACGATGGAACGGTGCACAAGCTACCACTCTGGCTGATACCGGGCGATGGTCCCATGCTGCTCGGCAGGAGCTGGCTGGGAAAGATACACTGGAACTGGGACGACGTCCGAGCGCTATCGCCCGCTGACGAAACTTCGTGTGCTCAGGTCTGAAACAAGTTCCCTTCGCTGTTCGAACCAGGCATCGGGAAATTCCAAGGAACAAAAGTGCAGATCCACCTAATTCCGAGGGGCGCGACCCATCGATCATAAGGCGAGAGCAGTACCGTACATGATGAGAGAAAGGGTAGAGATCGAGCTAGACCGGCTGCAATGAGAGGGTATCATTTCACCGATCGAGTTCAATGAGTGGGCCAGTCCTATTGTCCCAGTCCTCAAGGGAGACGGCACCATCAGAATCTGTGGTGATTATAAAGTAACTATCAATCGTTTTTCCCTGCAGGACCAATACCCACTACCAAAGGCTGACAACCTCTTTGCAATGCTGGTGGGAGGAAAAATGTTCACGAAGCTGGCTTTGATTTCAGCCTTCATGACGCAGGAACTGGAAGAATCATCGAAGGGCCTCACCTAAATCAACACACACAAAGGTCTTTTTGGATATAACAGATGCCCGTTTGGAAGTCGATCAGCGGCGGCGATATTCCAGAGAAACATGGAAAGCTTACTGAAGTCGGTCCCGAGCACCGTGGTCTTTCAGGACGACATCTTGGTTACAGGTCGGGACTCAGTCGAGCATCTGCAGAACCTGGAGGAGGACCTTAGTTGACTCAACCGTGTGGGGCTCAGGTTAAAACACTTGAAGTGCGTTTTCATGGCGCCTGAAGTGGAGTTCTTGGGGAGGAAGATCGTGGCGGATGGCATCAGGCCCACTGATTCGAAGACAGCAGCAATCGAGAATGCACCAAGGCCACAGAACGTGACGGAGCAGCGGTCGTTTCTAGGACTCCTGATCTACTTTGGTAACTTCTTACCTGGTCTCAGCACACTGTTAGAACCACTATATGTCTTACTGCGTAAATGGAACGAATGGGCATGGGGCAAAAGCCAAGAAAATACCTTTGTAAAAGCTAGAAAATTGTTATGCTCAAACAAATTGCTTGTGTTGTATGATTCATTTAAGCGTTTGGTACCAGCATGTGATGCGTCGTCATATGATGTCGGGTGTGCATTGCAACAAGCTAATAATTTTGGGACACTGCAACCGGTTGCTTACACATCCAGGAATCTGTCTAAGGCTGAGAGAGTCTACAGCATGATTGAAAAAGAAGCATTAGCGTGTGTTTATGGGGTAAAGAAAAAGCATCAATATCTGTTTGGGTTCAAATTTGAATTGGAAACTGACCATAAGCCACTCAGATCCCTGTTTTCCGAGAGTAAAAGGATAAATACCAATGCATCGGCCCGCATCCAGCGATGGGTGGTCACGTTGTCCGCATACAACTACGCCATCCGCCACAGGCCAGGCATAGAAAACTGCGCTGATGCTCTCAGTAGGCCACCAAGGATGTGAAAATGGTGCCCGCAGATTTAGCCATGGTTATAGAAACATAGAAACATAGAAAGTAGTTGCAGGAGTAGGCCAATTGGCCCTTCGAGCCTGCACCGCCATTCAACGAGGTCATGGTTGAACATGCAACTTCAGTACCCCATTCCTGCTTTCTCGCCATACTCCTTGATCCCCCTAGTAGTAAGGACTACATCTCACTCCTTTTTGAATATATTTAGTGAATTGGCCTCAACAACTTTCTGTGGTAGAGAATTCCACAGGTTCACCACTTTCTGGGTGAAGAAGTTTCTCCTCATCTCGGTCCTAAATGGCTTACCCCTTATCCTTAGACTGTGACCCTGGTTCTGGACTTCCCCAACATTGGGAACATTCTTCCTGCATCTAACCTGTCTAACCCCGTCAGAATTTTAAACGTTTCTATGAGATCCCCTCTCATTCTTCTGAACTCCAGTGAATACAAGCCAAGTTCATCCAATCTTTCTTGATATGTCAGTCCCGCCATCCCGGGAATCAGTCTGGCGAACCTTCGCTGCACTCCCTCAATAGTAAGAATATCCTTCCTCAAGTTCGGAGACCAAAGCTGTACACAATACTCCAGATGTGGCCTCACCAAGGCCCTGTACAACTGTAGTAATACCTTCCTACCCCTGTACTCAAATTCCCTCGCTATGAAGGCCAACATGCCATTTGCTTTCTTAACCGCCTGTTGCATCTGCATGCCAACCTTCAATGACTGATGTACCATGACACCCAGGTCTCGTTGCACCTCCCCTTTTCCTAATCTGTCACCATTCAGATAATAGTCTGTCTCTCTGTTTTTACCACCAAAGTGGATAACCTCACATTTATCCACATTATACTTTGTTAGTGTGAGTGTTTTATCAGAAGAATCGTTCAACACTCAGAGTCGGTTCCAGCGCCAATGCGGCCTTTATTAACGCCAGCGGGGAGGAAGCCTCAGGACTGGATCCAGGCACTTCTCTCCGCAGAACAAAGGGTTTCATGGATGTTTATATGTTTTACAACAGTTTACTACAGTTACATCATACAGATTATGAATTCAATTAGACCAATAGATAGAGTTCGTTTCTAAACATAAAGTGGCTCATGTGTTGCTAAGAGATGTGTGGCTAAGGAGTGTGTTGCTAGGAATGACTCATGTATCCTGAAACCTAGTCCAGGCCCCCCTTATCTTACTGTCCTTGGGTGCTGTCTTTGGGTAGCCTCCTTATCTTAATCCTGTTACAGAGTCGTATTGTTCTTACATTCACCAGAACATTCTCCTTCGGAGGCCTGGCTGATTAGAGACATCTGCAGAATTTGCTTGTTATTCCTGTATGTAGGAAACAACAATTATCAGTTTCCAGGAATGCGGTCCATTTCAGCTAACAGAAATCCATTGAGGCTTCACGGGTAGCCATTTTATGGTATTACATTTAGAGTTACATTTAGTTCTAACCTTATACTACAGGTGTAGTTCTAACCTATGCTACAGGTGTAGTTCTAGCCTTATGCTACAGGTGTAGTTCTAACCTTATGCTACAGGTGAAGTTCTAGCCTTATGCTACAGGTGCAGTTCTAACCTTATGCTACAGGTGTAGTTCTAACCTTATGCTACAGGTGTAGTTCTAACCTTATGCTACAGGTGAAGTTCTAGCCTTATGCTACAGGTGCAGTTCTAACCTTATGCTACAGGTGTAGTTCTAACCTTATGCTACAGGTGAAGTTCTAGCCTTATGCTACAGGTGCAGTTCTAACCTTATGCTACAGGTGTAGTTCTAACCTTATGCTACAGGTGCCGTTGCCCTAGGTTTTGATATATTCAGCAGGTGCCTAATGCCTACAACATACTTCATCTGCCATGCATTTGTCCACTCACCTAACCTATCCAAGTCACTCTGCAGCCTCATAGCATCCTCCTCGCAGCTCACACTGCCACCCAACTTAGTGCCATCCGCAAATTTGGAGATACTACATTTAATCTCCTCGTCTAAATCATTAATGTACAATGTAAACAGCTGGGGCCCCAGCACAGAACCTTGCGGTACCCCACTAGTCACTGCCTGCCATTCTGAAAAGTACCCATTTACTCCTACTCTTTGCTTCCTGTCTGACAACCAGTTCTCAATCCACATCAGCACACTACCCCCAATCCCTTGTGCTTTAACTTTGCACATTAATCTCTTGTTTGGGACCTTGTCAAAAGCCTTCTGGAAGTCCAAATACACCACATCAACTGGTTCAACTTGTCCACTCTACTGGAAACATCCTCAAAAAATTCCAGAAGATTTGTCAAGCATGATTTCCCTTTCACAAATCCATGCTGACTTGGACCTATCATGTCACCTCTTTCCAAATGCGCTGCTATGACATCCTTAATAATTGATTCCATCATTTTACCCACTACCGATGTCAGGCTGACCGGTCTATAATTACTTATGTTCTCTCTCCCTCCTTTTTTAAAAAGTGGGGTTACATTGGCTACCCTCCACTCCATAGGAACTGATCCAGAGTCTATGGAATGTTGGAAAATGACTGTCAATGCATCCGCTATTTCCAAGGCCACTTCCTTAAGTACTCTGGGATGCAGACCATCAGGCCCTGGGGATTTATCGGCCTTCAATCCCATCAATTTCCCCAACACAATTTCCCGACTAATAAGGATTTCCCTCAGTTCCTCCTTCTTACTAGACCCTCTGACCCCTTTTATATCCGGAAGGTTGTTTGTGTCCTCCTTAGTGAATACCGAACCAAAGTACTTGTTCAATTGGTCTGCCATTTCTTTGTTCCCAGTTATGACTTCCCCTGATTCTGACTGCAGGGGACCTACAGGGAGGTTATGGAAGCATTTGAGAGTGAGCAATCACCCATCACTGCCCGGCAGATCAAAACCTGGATGAGCCAGTAGCCCCTTATTGTCCCTAGTCAAAAACTGTGTGCTTCACGGGAGCTGGTCCCAGCGGAAATGCAGGAAGAGATAAAGCCGTTCCAGTGGCACAAAGCTGAAATGTCTATACAGGCAGACTGCCTTCTGTGGGGCAATCGAGTAGTGGTTCCCAAGAAGGGCAGAGACACCTTCATCAGTGACCTCCACAGTACCCAGGCAGGCATCGTAATGATGAAAGCGATAGCCAGATCCCACATGTGGTGGCCCGGTATCGATGCAGACTTAGAGTCCTGCGTGCACAGATGTAATATGTGCTCGCGGCTAAGCAATTACCCAGGGAGGCGCCGCTAAGTTTATGGTCTTGGCCCTCCAAACTGTGGTCTAGGGTGCATGTTGACTATGCAGGCCCGTTCTTGTGTAAAATGTTCCTTGTGGTTGTAGATGCATACTCAAAGTGGATTGAATGTGATATAATGTCGGCTAGCACGTCCGCTGCCACCACTGAAAGCCTGCAGGCCATGTTTGCCACACACGGCCTACCCGATGTCCTGGTGAGTGACAACGGGCCGTGTTTTACCAGTGCCGAGTTCAAAGAATTCATGACCCGCAACGGGATTAAACATGTCACATCTGCTCCATTTAAACCAGGTCCTAATGGTCAGGCAAAGAGAGCAGTGCAAACCATCAAGCAGGGCTTGAACAGGTAACGGAAGGCTCACTGCAGACTCGCCTATTCTAAGTCCTGCTTAGCTACCGCACGAGACCCCACTCGCGCACTGGGATCCCACCTGCTGAACTGCTCATGAAAAGAGCACTTAAGACAAGCCTCTCGTTAGTTCACCCTGATCTACATGAAAAGGTAGAGAGCAGGCGGCTTCAACAAAGTACATACCATGATAACGCAAATGTGCCACACAAGATTGAAATCAATGATCGTGTATTTGTATTGAATTATGGACAAGGTCCCAAGTGGCTTCCCGGCACTGTCATGGCCAAAGAGGGGAGCAGGGTGTTTCGGGCAAACTTTCAAATGGACTCATTCACCGGAAACACTTGGACCAAATCAAACTCAGATTCATGGACTATCCTGAGCAACCCACTTTGGACCCTACCTTCTTTGCCTCCCCAACATACACACCAGTGGCAACCGACACCATGGTTGGCCACGAAGCAGAACCCACCATCCACAGCAGCCCAGCAGAACCCACCACACCAGGCAGCCCAGCAAGGCCAGGTTCACAGCAGTCCAGCGAGGGCCCAACAATTGACTCACCAATACCAGCTTTCACACCGAGACGATCAACCAGGGCAAGAAGGGTCCCAGATCGATTCACATTGTAAGTAGTTACACTATTGACTTTAGGGGGGGGGACGAGTGTTGTTATATATGTAAACTTGTATATACTCTGTACAGCCACCAGAGGGCTCATCCCCTGTAGTCCCAAGGGATCCCATAATCCCTTGGGAGCACAGGTATTTAAGGAGGCCACACAGGTTGGAGAGGCAGTCTGGAGACCTGCAATAAAAGTCTAAGGTCACACTTTACTTTGAGCTCACAGTGTTCAGTCTGACTCTTTCTCCAAACATAACAGAGAGTAGGTTGCAGGGAAAGCGATTTGAGGAACTGGGAGGTTGGAGGGAAAGTGTGCTGCTGTGATTGGGAGAGGACTTGGACGGAAAGTGCCAATATGATTTGGGAGGAGGGGATTAGGGGGAAAGAATGCCTCTATGAAGGTGGAAATTTCCTATCTGAAAAGATAAAAGTTGTTCTGTATGTAACCCTTGGCAACCTGTAGCACACCACCACCAGAGAGCCTACCTGTTGGAGTCCCATATAAGCAGGCCTCCCATGCTGTACCAGCACTCTGGAGTTTAATTTAAGGAGCTAAGGTCACACTTACTCATTGCATACAGTACTCAGTTGTATCACTTTATAATGAGCGTAACAAAAGTAACTGTTGAGGTAGCTTTTGAGAAAGCGTTGGTCTGGTTGGTCTGGTTGGTCTTCTAAAGGTGGAGAAACCCAAATGTTGCTTTTCTTACGTTTTTAAATTACTTGTGAGTGATAAACTATTTACAAGCATCATTTTAATGTAACAATGTTTCGGGAGAGCTTGTGCCACCTAGAAATTCTCCACCAGTTGGCATGGGCATGGGACAGTATTTGGAAGGAGCGATTATAAATTTGCTGCCTGCAGTCCTGATCGTGTCCAAGGGTACCTTGTGCTACCAATTGCACTTCTGTCAAGGTACAGTTATCGACTCAAATTGTCTTTAACTGCTTACACAATTAAACATTTAACTCCACAAATATACAGGTGGTTTGTTTCAGCCGGTCCGGAAATGCCTCAAATCAAATCTCTCCATGGCCTTGGCCCTCCCTATCTCTGTAACCTCCGACAGCCCTACAACCCTCCAAGATCTCCGCGCTCACTCTAATTCTGGCCTCTTGCACATCCCCTATTTTCATAGCCCCAACAATGGTGGCTGTGCTTTCAGCTGCTTAGGCCCTAACTTCTGGAATTTCGGCCCTAAACCCCACGTCCTCTCTACCCCCTTCCTTTAAAGATGCTCCTTAAAATCTACCTCTTTGACCACATGACCGAATATCTGTTTATGTGGCTCAGTGTCAACTTTTTGTTTGATAATGCTCCTGTGAAGTGCTTTTATTATATTAAAAGTGCTATATAAATGCAAGTTGTTGTTATTGTACTGCGGCTTGAATAGTATTAAGGCAGTCACCTACCTGACTAAGACCACTTTAAACAACATCTCTCACTATATCTCTCACATAGTGTGTTATGCTATGTAGACTCATCGAATACATAGCATAACATACAGCTATTACTCAGTTAAGTCAGTGTATTGCAGATCAAGCCCCATGTCCTCAATTCCTGCAAAGGTAGATTCCTGAATAGCATATAAGCGAGTCATGGTGGATGCCATACTAATTATGCTGGTGCTTTGAGCCGAGCAATTGCATTGCTGCCTTTAGAATCTGCTGGTCCAGGTTGATCTGCAAACAGAAAATAAGACACCTTTGGAAAATATAACGCTTACACTATTACGTAGATCACTAAATATTATCAGTCACATATCATCATCTATAAAACTGGTACCAATTGGCTAATATTTTTTATTCCCTCTGAGGAATGTGCTTTGTTGTTTGCTTGTACATATTTATATATACTTATATTTGTCTCCCTAAATCAGTGCTGCCATGATTACTCTGAGCCACCAACTCCCTCCACACATACCAATAGAAGGAGATCTATTCCAGCTCTATAAATGGGGCTGGATTTTCGTCTATCTTGCGCCCCGTTTAGCGCCCCAGCAGGGGGTTAAGTGCTGTTTCTAGGCGTGATGCCGGGCATCCAGGATTTAGTGCCCGGCCGGAAGATTCGGCTATTGGTTTGTGCCGGCGGAAAAACTTACCGCCCTGCCCTGCGTTTTCAGCGTGATTATGATGTCAATCGTCATGCAAGGCTGCACTCGCGCCCCAGATGGAACTTTTGGCCCAATGCCTCATTTAACGCCCGTCCCAGGAAATGTCTGAAAAAACCGAAGCGGTCCCAGGGTGCAATAGGCGCTACTGGCAGCATATTTAAAGGGAGGCTGGAGGATCTTATATCACAGTTGTCAGTGACTGCTACGGTTGCGCACAGAATGCTGCATGAGGCTGCGAGTTGCAAATGGCACTTTTATGTGCCCTGACACTTTGCCTACAATGTCAGTGAGAGCTTTCAATGGGAGCAATACTAATTCGCCAGTGTATCATGCTGGTTGTTATTGCAGGCGGTTTCAAGCGGAAGAAGGGTTCTTGGCCATGTTGGGCCACGGATTCAAAGAGGTCGCAGATGTTTGGGGAGGAGGCCTTATCCCCCATGGGTTTACAGGGAACATCGTTTATACCTCCACATCTCTGAGGCGCAGTGCGTTAGAAGGCTGTGCTTCCAAAAAGAAGCGCTGATAGAGATACGGGCAGACCTTCAGCCTACCAGCGCCAACAGGACTGTGCTGCCCATCGAGGTGAAGGTGACTGTGGCGATGGCCTTCTATGCCTCCGGCTCCTTCCTGGCAGCAGCAGGGGACACATGCTGCATCTCTCAGCACGCTGCACATTGCTGCATTCGCCAGGTGACAAGGGAACTGTACGCATGCAGAATGGACTTCATAAAGTTCCCAATGAGCAGGGACAGCCAGAATAAGAGGGCTCTAGGATTTAGATGATTTGCAAGCTTTCCCAAGGTTCAAGGTGCCATTGACTGCACACAAGTCATCTTGCGAGCAACATTACACAATACTTAGGTTTTCAGAAACCGAAAGGGATACCACTTCCTAAACGTACAGCTAGTCTGCTACCACACTCAGAGCATCCTCACAGTGAATGCTCGCTATCCAGCGAACACACGTGATGCTTTCATCTTGCATGACAGCAGTGTCTCACGAATGTTTCAGCAACAAAGACAAGGCCAGGGCTGGCTGTTCGGGGACAAAGTATGCAGCCTGGCCACCTGGCACCCCTCCGGAACCGCATCACAGAAACTGAGCAACGCTATAATGAGAGCCATGCAGCCACCCGCATTATCATCGCACAGACAATTGGCATGCTCAAGCAGCGTTCACGATGCCTGGACAACTCTCAAGGCAACCTTCAATACTCCCCACAACATGTCTCCGAATTCATTGTGGTGTACTGCATACTACACAACTTAGCCATCATGAGGGGCCAGGCATTGCCAGTGGGGATTGCAGGACCACCTCAGGAGGAGGAAGAAGAGTACAAGGAGGAACCCATTGCGGTGAGACCACAACCACAGGGGAAGCAGCGTGGAGATGTGGTCGCAGCAAGAGCCTTACGGCAGCAGGTCATCATTGACCGGTTTGCTTGAATGGGGAAGGTGGGGTTTCAGTGTCGACTCGATACTCTATGCCAACACGCCAGCTAATCTACACTTAATTCTGCATTGAGACACAAGACACCAATGGCAAAGGTCAAACAAACATTTTTGTAGATATGAATAATTAACAATGTTTCCTCCCCCAAAACCCCAAACTATACAATGGTTAAAGTAAAAGTAAAGAACCAGTATACTGCTTCCTGCAGTGAACAAAATGTAAATAAACAGTAAATTCCTTCCTGCAGTAAACAAAATATTAATAAACAGTAAATTGCTTCCTGCAGCAAGACCAATTCAAGATGAGTCAATTGTTATCACACAACTATGTACAATTTTTACAATGCTACATACATACATGAGCACCAACTTGTGCCAGGCTTTAATGGCTCTTATCCACACTTTCCACTTCCCTTCAACCCTTCCCACGCCTGCTGCTCATCCTCAATGAGGTCTCAGTGCCTACAGCAAGGTTGCTAGAGGACTGCTGTGTTGGGAGGTGGAGGAGGCACCAGACATTGCAGATGGCGTTTGAGGACGCCCTGGACCAGCTCTTGGCCTGGAAGGCCCGGCTGCAAACTGCTGCACCTCATCACCAGCGGAAGCAATAACTGGTGGCTGAGGTGTCAACTGTGTATGGTGCATAGTTGGCGAGTCAGTGGTGGAAATCAGAACGTTGGCATCCTGAGGAAGGATAGCATCTTCCATTTCCTGGGAGCCACTGACTCTCCGATGGGGCTGAGCCTCAGCATCTGGAGCACGATGTGTCTCCACAACTTGCTGGTCTGCTTCGGCACCGTCCCTTCCCTGTTGAACAGTGGGGAATGCAGAGAGGATGGTAGCAGACATGGACTGCATCACTTGATCAAGCTGAAGCAAAACTTGTGCCACACACTCTGGAATGCCACTGCCATTGCTCGAGGCCACCAGCCTCAATGTGTGGGCAATGATGGCCTTGCTAGACTCCCGAGTCACACTGCCAATCTGTGATGCTGCCTCCGCAACAGTCACAGTAAGCTTATCGATGCTCTCCGGGATCCATCGCAATGCATCCATAAGCTCACGGTGCATTCCCGTGGTTTCCCTGGACATTTCCACCAAGTCCAGTTCCATGTCTGCCTGTCATTGAGCAGATCGACTTTGCCGACTCACCCTCCGGAGAGCTGGCCTGCGAGATTCCCCTCTTGCACTGCATTGCTGTAGGCAACTGGGGCCAGGAGCCTCCGACTTCCCAAACCCCTGGAAATCAGTGTTGTCCCCAGATGTAGTGAGGCCAGACAGGGCAACTGGTGGGCTCTGAGGCTCAGGCAGAACACTCTCTTCCCCTCCCTCATCGTCGTCCCCATGGCCAGATGTAGAGGGCTCCCTTGAAGAATGCTGCACTTGTGGCGAGTCATCTGCAAGTAGAAAACAACAGACATGTGGTTAGCAGCAATGGAGCGGGCAGGGTGGCAAGAGGAAGGTAGCTTTGCACATGTTCATTTGAAGGACTGCCAGCACTTCATTATAAATCTCAATGTAGTCTCTTCAGTTGCTCTATCCATTTACATACCCTCACTACCTGAAGGGGGTTCAGCATCACCCTTGGCAACTGCCCGAGCTGGTACACCTATTAGGGCTGACACCCGTTCCTCAACATCAGTCACTGGCCTTCCGCCTGTGCGCAGCTGCTCCCTCCTGTTGTGGGAGTGCTTTGACTGCAAAGAGAAAAATAGGAAGGATTCAGAAAGGGTTTCTCTCCTGTTGTGGCACATATGCTGACCATAGTACAATAGGTGATACTGTGTGACTGTTCCAGTGGCTTCCGTTCAATCTGTTTGGATGTTGCATGTGCTTCATGAGGGATTGTTAGGAGGTTAGAGGGATGTATCATGAGGGCTGTAGGTGATCTTTCTGAAAGGCATAGCAGCAGTGGGAGTGTATTGTGAGGAAGGATGTAAATGATTGAGTTAATGTGCATGGATCATTAGAAGCCAATGGGTGCAGAAGTAAGCCTTCATCTTTCTAATGCATTGTGAAAGCTACCCCACAGACGGTTGAGAGGGACCATATGCATAGTGTGTGACATTCCTGTTAGAAGTCATGGATGCATACATAAATGCAAATGATACTAATCTTGACAAACCTGGCAAGGTCTTTGAACTTGTTATGTCATTGTGTGGCAGTTCTGGCCACAGTGTCTGCAGCAGACACCTCCTGAGCAATGTCCCTCCATGGTCTCTTAAACACTGGAGGGAGTGGTCCGGCTCCCCCAGCAAGATGTTGAGGACCACCTCATCTCAACTGTGTCCACTAAGGCCTCACTCGCCTCATTGGTGAAGCGCATGTCATGCTGCCTTCCCTCCTGCTCCTCCATCTCTGCAGAAGTGGCTGAAGTAGGGCAATTTATATGCTCAGGTGTGCAGGAAGCTGCTGTGCCTGCATTAGCCTTTGCGACCAGGAAAAATAAAAAATAAAAAATTTACTGCGCATGCACAAAATGGCCGCCTCCTTTATGGCGGGAGTTTCGGCTCGGCACAAAGTCCATTATGCAATGTCTGACTTAACGCCAATGCTCCTCCAACTTACATTTTCACCAAAACTTGCAGCTGAAGGCGCAAACTACTTTCAGGCACTACATTTAACGCCCCGCCGCGATTAACGTCCCGAAATCCAAACAGCACAAAATCCAGCCCCATGCTTTTGCCACTGGACATTGACAGCTGCCTGAAAAGAATATGAAAGTTCAGGAGAAAGCCTGCTCTGTATTTTTACATTGAATTACAGTATCATGCTCTGAACAGTTATTGCACAAGAATGCAGGCAATTCAAAGCCAATGCAAATTAGTCAAAAATATTAACATTGGGGAGTTCTTCCACAAATATGTATAATCCATCTGTACTTTCTGAAAACCAGGCCCTTTGTTCTTCTACTTCTTTCAAACACATTGCCAAGTGCTCTGACAAATTAACGTAATTGTGCAATGTGGAAGCAATGTTGATTTCTTCACAATGAAAGCTACAGGCTGATAAGTTTGTTCCTTAAGTAATAGGAACTGATTTCCACCAAAGCCGACACAATTTATTATAGATATTGTTGTGTACGCGTAAATAACTGACAACTGAGCCAGGAGAAATGTAACTTAACCGAACTGTGCTTTATACAACCCCCAAAATGGAGTCTCAAACCAGCATGAACCAGAATGAATACAGCAATTTTGAATAGCTCCCGCACGGTCCTAATGCCCGTCCTGTGAGCTATAACAAATAAACAGAGTACAAACACAACAGTTATGATAACAATGGCTGGCCTGCTGCTGTATTCACAGTAGAGCAGCGTTGAGCTGTGCACACCTGTATCAAATTATAAAATAACCTGGTGCCAAGAGCCTGATGTCATGCATCACTGCTATCAGCCTGCTTGTATTAGCCTCACTAGGCAACAGCAAAACCTGGCAGTAAGTAGACGGGAGAGTCTTCAGGAGACATTTACACTGGCTTTACTCCAATGTAACCAGCTTGAAATCCATGACTGACTGCTAAGGTAGCCTTCCACACTAGTTTGGCTCTGAAGTTATGACTTTAAATGTCATTTACATTACCTTTATTCAAGAGTTGATTGTGTGGCAAATTCCTTCTCTCACTGGAAACAAAGGAGTCAAATAAAGTTGTGATGTATTTAGCCGACAGCTCCTGTAGGATGATAGATGACTAGCAGCAAGATACAAGGCAGTAATTGAATTGAAGAGGTTCTCATGACATCATAAACTGTGAGCGCATTTTTGAATGTTCCCAGAACCTCACCTCACCCTGAAGGTCCAATTACTGCTGTAAAGACCTGCCAAAAATGTTTAAATCTTTCCAATATATCAACTCATGTATCAATGTTTTTCTTGTTTTCTTCATCCTTCTGAAGGCAATGACTCATACTAAAATTAATATGTTCTTTTCTGGTACAGGGATCGTTGTTTCCACAGGGAATCATGTGTGCACAGGAAAACCACACTTAAAAATTGCTTTGCAGAGAGACCATGCAGTCCCCCACCTCATGCTGGTCCAGATCAGTCCCTGCACTGGCTGTTGTGAGTCAATTCAGGGAAAGGGGCCACATGTAGCGCTTAAGGGTTGTATTTTTCTCAATAACTGTCAGTGACTACTTAACTGGTAACTAGGTTCAAAACATATTACTTCACAAAATAACACCACAGCTGCAATGTGGCCAACATGGACTGGAAACAGCTACTGGAAGGTAAATCAGTGTCAGAGCAGTGGGTGGCATTCAAGGAGGAGATCCTGAGGGTTCAGAGCAAATATGTCCCCTTAAAGAAAAAGGGTGGGACTAACAAATCTAGAGCCCCCTGGATGTCAAGGGGCATACAGAGTAGGGTAAAGAAAAAAAGGGAAGCTTGTGACAGACACCGAGGGCTCAATATTGCAGAACTCTAGAGGAGTATAGAAAGTACAGAGGTGAAATTAAAAAGGAAATTAGAAAAGCAAAGAGAGAGCGTGAAATAATTTTGGCAAGTAAAATCAAAGAAACCCCAAAGATGTTTTATAAATACATTAAGAGCGAGAGGATAACTAAAGAAAGAATGGGGCCTATTAGATACCTTGGGATGGATTTTCTGGTCTTTGCGCTCTGCGTTTCGCCCGGAGCAGCAGCAATGTCGGCGGTGAGGTCTTCTGGGCAGGCAGTCAGCATCCAGCGCCCCGTGGGTTTTTCGGGCCCCTGGTTGCGACACCAGAGCGCCTTTTGACTCCCGCCTGACCCGCATGCCCCATAACACGCCCCGTAGTGTCCGCCTGGGAAAACGGGCGGTCAAACCTATACCAACTGCCGAGAGGTAAGTAATGCAATCCTAAGTTAAGTGTGATTGATTTTCCTTTGAATTTTTCTTGCAATTTATGTTGTGGTGGCATGGGCTATGTCTTGGGAATGGTTTTGTGTTTTTCTTTTCAGGTTTTTTTTTCTCCACAGGCATCTCTCGGAGCGCTCCCGGGCCCACTGTTTAGCTTGGGATTTTCCCATGCTAATGCCTTAAGAGAGATGTACAATGACTGAGGCGCAAACTGCTCCCGGGCGCAAACTATACCGCCCCGCCGCATTACCACCCCGAAATCATCAAATCTAGCCCCATAGAGGTAATCGGTGTGTGGAGGCGGAAGAAGTGGGTAAGGTTCTTAATGAATATTTTGCGCCTGTTTTCACAAAAGAGAGGGGCGATGCTGACATTGCAATCAGGGAGGAGTGTGATATATTTGATGAAATAAACATAGTGAGAGAGGAAGTATTAAGGGGTTTAACAGCTTTGAAAGTGGATAAATTCCCAGGCCTGAATGAAATGTATCCCAGGCTGTTAAGAGAAGCAATAGAGGAAATAGCAGAGGCTTTGACCATCATTTTCCAATCCTCTCTGCCTACAGGTGTGGTGCCGGAGGACTGGAGGACTGCTAATATTGTACCCTTGTTTAAACATAGAAACATAGAAAATAGGTGCAGGAGTAGGCCATTCGGCCCTTCGAGCCTGCACCACTATTCAATAAGATCATGGCTGATCATTCACCTCAGTATCCCTTTCCTGCTTTCCCCCCATACTCCTTGATCCCTTTAGCCGTAAGGGCCATATCTAACTCCCTCTTGAATATATCTAACGAACTGGCATTAACAACTCTCTGCGGTAGAGAATTCCACAGGTCACAATTCTCTGAGTGAAGAAGTTTCTCCTCATCTCGGTCCCAAATGGCTTATCCCTCATCCTTAGACTGTGACCCCTGGTTTTGGACTTCCCCAACATCAGGAACATTCTTCCTGCATCTAACCTGTCCAGTCCCATCAGAATTTTATATGTTTCTATGAGATCCCCTCTCATTCTTCTAAACTCCAGTGAATACAGGCCCAGTCGATCCAGTCTCTCCTCATATGTCAGTCCCGCCATCCCGGGAATCAGTCTGGTGAACCTTCGCTGCACTCCCTCAATAGCAAGAAAGTCCTTCCTCAGGAAGAAAGGGATAGATCGAGTAATTACAGGCCAGTCAGCCTAACCTCAGTGGTGGTAAAATTATTGGAAACAATTCTGAGGGACAGGATAAATCTTCATTTAGAAAGATACCGATTAATCAAGGACAGTCAGCATGGATTTGTTGAGGGAAGGTTGTGTCTAACTAACTTGATTGAATTTTTTGAGGAGATAACAAGGAGAATAGATGAGGGTAGTGCATTTGATGTAGTGTATATGGATTTTAGCAAGGTTTTTGATAAGGTCCCACATGGCAGACTAGTCATGAAAGTAAAAGTGCAAGGGATCCAGGGCAAAGTGACAAGTTGGATCCAAAATTGGCTCAGAGGCAGGAAGCAGAGGGTAATGGTTGATGGGTGTTTTTGTGACTGGAAGGCTGTTTCCAGTGGGGTTCCGCAGGGCTCAGTACTAAGTCCGTTGCTCTTTGTGGTATATATCAATGATTTAGACTTGAATATAGCGGGTATGATTAAGAAATTTGCAGATGATACAAAAATCGGCTGTGTGGTTGATAATGAAGAAGAAAGCTGTAGACTGCAGGAAGATATCAATGAACTGGTCAGGTGGGCAGAATAGTGGCAAATGGAATTCAATCCAGAGAAGTGTGAGGTAATGCATTTGGGGAGGGCTAACAAGGAAAGGGAATGCACATTAAATGGTAGGACACTGAGAAGTGTAGAGGAACAAAGGGACCTTGGAGTGCATGTCCACAGATCCCTGAAGCTAACAGGCCAGGTAGATAAGGTGGTTAAGAAGGCATACGGAATACTTGCCTTTATTAGCTGAGGCATAAAATACAAGAGTAGGGAGGTTATGCTTGAACTGTATAAAACATTAGTTACGCCACAGCTAGAGTAATGCATGCAGTTCTGTCACCACATTACAGGAAAGATGTGATTGTACTAGAGAGGGTACAGAGAAGATTTACAAGGATGTTGTCTGGACTGGAGAATTTTAGCTATGAGGAAAGATTGGATAGGCTGGGTTTGTTTTCTTTGGAACAAAGGAGGCTGAGGGGAGACCTTGTTAAGGTAAAATTATGAGGGGCCTAGATTAAGTGGCTAGGAAGGACCTATTTCCCTTAGCAGAGGGGTCAAAAACCAGGGGGCATAGATTTAAAGTAATTGGTAGGAGTTTTGGAGGGGATTTGAGGGAGAAGTTTTTCACCCAGAGGGTGCTAGGGAGATCTGGAACTCACTGCCTGAAAAGATGGTAGAGACAGAAACCCTCAACATATTTAAAAAGTACTTAAATATGCACCTGAAGTGCCGTAACCTACAGGGCTACGGACCAAGAACTGGAAAGTGGGATTAGGCTGGATAGCTCTTTGTCAGCCGGCACGGATACGATGGGCCGAAATGGCCTCCTTCTATGATTCTATGAATGTTTCCATGCATTTTCTAACTGCACTTACATCGAGAAGTCTTGCTTGTGCCACTGGTGGGGTCTCGCACAAAGCTAGCGTGCATCAGAAAATTGCGGGCACACTGCCCATGATTATCCATCCATTAAATCAATGGATGGAAATTGAGTGCTGTGCAGTCATCATTTTACAATATATGCTGGCTCCATGTGAAGTCAGGCCGGCAGGGTGGAGCCTTGCAAAATCTACTCCATATTGTATTTTGTAAATAAAACTCAAATCACAAATACTCCATGTGTTGAATATTTGATAGAAACAACATGGTGCAACACACAAATCACACCAGTATTTAATTTATGCTGAACACCTTTTCGAGAACTAACATTTGGCCATGGTGTACAACAGGCAATATTGGTTCAGCTGCCTCTTAGGCACCCCATCCGAAGTCAGTGGAAAATGAAATCAGTTGGGGGAAGGTCTAATGGGCGGTCGATGAGATATTGCCCATTGTACACCATCAACGGAAGTTAAAATGACCCAATGAGACATAGCACAGCCTTCAGCAACTCCAAACAACCTGGCTTGAATCTGTCAATTAAAAAGGATATTTGTTAAATGTATTTTCTTGACACATTAGTGTGCTATAGTGTAGTTTTTGATGGTATATATGAAAAGTACACAGGACAATACTTAACACAAAGGAATATGGCCCAAATTTACTTCAGGGCACTGCTGGAACTCACCGTATCTCCATCCTGTGTAACCCACATGTAAAAAGCAGGGACCTGGACACTATAGAGTTCCTGGGTGGCCTTGTAAAGGGCAGAAGCTCTGCCCACCCTTTACAAAGCCAATGATGTCAGAGGTGCTCCTCTAGATGGATGTGTGGGCCCCATAGGGGGTGGGATGAAGGGGGTCCAAGCGAGGGGGCCAGCCTGGATGAATACAGCAAAATCTGCATAATGCCATAAATGTATATTGTCAGTTTAATATTGCTAGAAAAGAGAAGATTTCAGAACTGTTTGGGCTACTTCTGCTGTGTATTAGTTTACTTTTGGATATCTCTGTTCAGTTGGCTCATGTTCCAATATGTTCCTGCCCTGTTTTGAAATCGCACTGAACAGATAAGATTCTCTTCAGCCAGTGGGTCATTTTGTTTAAAGCTGTGTTATTTCTTATTGCTAATAATGTGAATTGGTTCAGTTAAACAGCTACCAGTATTCAAGATATGGAGTTCAAAACCCCCTTTTGAATACTCCTCTCCTTTAATTAATCTAGCAGCCTTGTTGATACTTTGCAGTTTGATAGTAATATTTAATTGTTCAGTGCTTATATGATCATCAGTATTTCCTCCAGTTGCTGTGTTTGAACTAAAAAAAGCTCACTATCATTGTCAAAATAAGTATCAAGGATAAGGTATAGGATAGCTATCTTACATGTTATGCTTCTAGGGGCTGGATTTTTTGCTAATTTGCATCCCGTTTCGCACCTCGGCGGTGCGGAAAAAGGTGTTTCTGGACATCAAACTTCACCTGGCCGGAAGTTTCAGCAATGGTTTTGAGGCGGTGCAAACATTTTCTGCCTCGCCCTCCGTTTTGACTGTCAGGATGATGTCAATCATCATGTAAAGCTACACTAACGTCCCAGGTGGAACTTTCAGGCATTACACCTGATTTGGTGTCCACCCCAGGACACGACCAAAAAAACTTGCCGGTCTCAGGGTGCAGCAGGCACAGTCGGCACCATATTTAAAGGGAGGCTGGATGATCTTATCTCGCAGTTGTCAGTGACTGCCATGGTTGCGGGTAGTGGACACTTTAAAGCGGCACTTTTATGTGACTTAACCCTTTGTTTTCAAGATCAGTAAGAGAGTTTAACGGGGGCAATGCTAGTTAGGCAGCAAATCATGCTGGTTGCTATTGGCAGGCAGCTTCAAGCTGGAAGAAGGCTTATTGTCCATGGTTTGCAACAGAATCGAAGAGGTTGCAGACGTTTGGGGGGGAGGCCTTACCAGCCCACGGGTTTATGGGTAACATCGCTCATACCTACACATTTCTGATGCGCAGTGCGTTCGAAGATTGCGCTTCAGAAAAGAAGTGCTGACAGAGATATACCAGCTCCTACAGGCAGACCTACAGCCTACCGGCACCAACAGGACTGTGCTGCCCGTTGAGGTGAAGGTGACTGCGGTGATGGCCTTCTATGCCTTCGGCTCCTTCCAGGTAGCAGCAGGGGACATATGCAGCATCTCGCAGCATACCACACATTGCTACATTTGCCAGGTGACAAGGGCACTGTACACATGCAGAATGGACTTCATAAAGTTCCCAATGAGCAGGGAAAGCCAGAATGAGATGACTATAGGTTTTGCACGATTTAAAGGCTTCCCCAGGTTCAGGGTGCGATTGATTGTACGCACGTCGCCCTGCGAGCATCAATACAGAAGGCAGAAGTCCTCCGAAACAGAACGGATACCACTCCCTAAATGTTCAGCTGGTCTGCGACTATACTCAGCACATCCTTACAGTCAAAGCCCGCTATCCAGGGAGCACACATGATGCTTTCATCTTGCATGAGAGCAGTTACTCACACATGATCAAGTGACAAAGACAAGGGCAGGGCTGACTGATCGGTGACAAGGCCTGGCCACCTGGCTCATGACCCCACAGAACCCTACCACAGAAGCCAAGCTGCGCTATAATGACAACCCAGCAGCCACTTGCAACATCATTGAATACAATTGATGTGTTGAATCAGCGCTTCCGATGCCTGAACCACTCTGGAGGCAGCCTTTTAATACTCCCCATAACAGGTCTCTGAGTTAATTGTCGTGTGCTGCATGCTACAAAATTTAGCCATCATGAGGGGACAGGCCTTGTCAATGGGGATTGCAAGATCATCTCAGGAGGAGAAGGAGGAGAAAGACAAGGAGGAGGAGCCTGGCGAGGAACCCATACCGCAACCACCATGACCACAGGGAAGGCAGCGTGGAGATGTGGTCACTGCAAGAGCCTTACGTAGGCACTCATCATTGACCTGTTTACTTGAACGGGGAATGGGAGGTTTGAGCATTGCCACGCCACTCTATGCCACCATGCTGGCTAATGTACAAATGATTGGTGTCTTGTATCTCATTTGCACAATGTCAAAGATCAAAGAACAATTTTTACCAACATTTAATACTCTCAACACCCACCCACCCTCCTCCACCCCCCACAAACCCTACATAATAGAACAGTTGAACACTTATGTGCCAAATGGCCTACTCCTCTCCTGTTTCTTATGTTCTTATGTACTGATCCCTACAATACACAACATATTAGGAAAAGAATAATTGCATCCTGTAGTGCACAAAATTGAAAGGCTCCATGATTATTTGCCAGCCATTAGTGTGTCTTGGAGAAACTTTCCCCACCCTCCCTTCCCTTTAACCCCCTCCCATGCCTGCTGCTCCTCCTCAATGAAGCCTCAGGGTGCACAGCAAGGCTGCTAGAGGGCTGCTGAATTGGGAGGTCAGACAATGGATGCACTGGACCAGCTCCTGGCCTGGATGGCCCAGCTTTCGATGGGGGCACCTCTTCCTCGGCGTTACCAGTAACAGGTGGATGGAGTGTCAACCGTCTATGGTGCATGATTGGCGAGTGAGAGGTGATAACAAATGACAGCACCTCCCATTTCCTTGAAGCCACTCACTCTCCAACGGGGCTGTCCCCATACCTTGCTGGCCTGCTCCGACACTGTCACTTCCCCGTTGGACAGTGGGGAACGCAGAGAGTATGGAAGCAGACATGGACTGCATCACCTGCCCAAGCTGAAGCAAAGCTTGTGCCTGTGATGTGCCCGAGTCTGCGGCGTGATCAATGGCATGCGTCACACACTCTGGAACTCCACTGTCGCTGCTCGAGGCCACCGGCTTCTGTGTGTACGGCAATGATGGCCTCGCTGGACTCCAGACTCACAATGACAACCTGCGACTCTGCCTCCGCAACAGTCGCAGTGAGCTTGTCAATGCTCGCTGGGATCTGTCCCAATGCATCAATAAGGTTACAGTTCATCACCGTGATCTCCCTGGACATTTCCACCAGCTCCAGTTCAAGGTCTGCCTGTCTGTTAGCAGACCGACTTTGCCGACTCACCTCCGGAGAGATGACCTGCGGGATTCCACCCCGGCACTGCGTTGCTGTAAACCACGGGGGCCAGGTGCCTCTGATTCCTCAAACTCCGCAAATTCCGCGTCGTCCCCTGAAGAGCTTAATCCAGAGGGTGCAACTGGTGGGCTTGGATGCTCCACTGGATCAGTGTCCTCCAGTGTCTCAACCTCGTCCACATGGCTTGAAGTGGAGGCCTCCCTCGAGGGATGCTGCGCCTCTGGTTGGTCATTTGGAAGTTGAAAACAGCAGACGAGTGGTTAGTGGCAAGAGAGGGGGCAGGGTGACATGAGGAAGCTGGCATAGCACAGGTTCATTTGAGGGCCGCCACTAGTCCATTATATCGCGCAATGCAGTGGATTACAACAGTGCGATCCATTTACATACCCTCACTACCCGAAGGGGGCTCAGCATCGCCCCCGGCAACTGTCCGACCTGGGACCCCGATGAGGGCAGAAGCCCTCTCTTCCATGTCTGTTAGAGATAATGTTTGAGGTGGACCCCACCTGTTCGCAGCTGCTCCCTCCGGTTGTGAAAGTGCTTTGACTGCAAAGAGAAAAATAGGAAGGGTTAAAAAAGTGTCTCTCTGCTGTTGTTGCACATATGCCAACCACAGTAGAATAGGTGGTACTGTGTTAATGTTTGTATAGGCCTCCTTTCAATCTGTTGCGATCTTGCATGTGCTTTGACAGTACGTATTCGCTGGTTCGAGGTATCGACCATGGGGGCTGTAAGTGATCATTCAGAAAGCAACAAGAGCAGGTGAAGTACATTGACAGGGAAGATTTTAATGAAAGAAATTACGTCCATAGATCATTTAAAGCCAATGGTTGCCGATGTAAGCCTTCATCTTTGTTATGCATTGTGAAAGGCACCCCAATGAGTGTTGAGAGGGACCAGATAAATGAAAGACTTCAGATAATGTGTGAGATTAATGTTACATGTAATGGAGGCATGCATTGATGCAAATGGTCCTCACCCTGACGACCCTCGTGAGGTCATTGAATTTTTTGGCACTGTGTGCCAGTCCTGGGCACAGTGTGTACAACAGACACCTCCTGTGCTATCTCCGTCCATATTAATTTGAAGACAGGAGGGAGTGGTCTTCCCTGCCCGCTCTCCATAACCCCTTATTCCCTTATTGTTTAAGAAACTGTCTATTTCTGTCTTAAATTTATTCAATGTCCCAGTTTCCACTGCTCTCTGAGGCAGCGAATTATACAGATCCACAACCCTCTGAGAGAAGAAATTTCTGCTCATCTTAGTTTTAAATGGGTGGCCCCTTATTATAAGATTATGCTCTCTAATTCTCGTCTCCCCTATCAGTGGAAACATCCTCTCTGCATCCACCCTGTCAAGCCCCCTCATAATCATATACATTTTGTTTAGATCACCTCTCATTCTTCTGAATTTCAATGAGTAGAGGTCCAGCCTACTCAACCTTTCCTCATAAGTCAACCCCCTCATCTCCGGAATCAACCTAGTGAACCTTCTCTGAACTGCCTCCAAAGCAAGTGTATCCTTTCGTAAATATGGAAACTAAAACTGCATGCAGTATTCCAGGTGTGGCCTCACCAATATCCTGTATAACTGTAGCAAGACTTCCTTGCTTTTATACTCCATCCCCTTTGCAATAAAGGCCAAGATTCCATTGGCTTTCCTGATCACTTGCTGTCCCTGCATACAAACTTTTGTGTTTCATGCACAAGTATCCCCAGGTCCCGTTGTACTGCAGCACTTTGCAATCTTTCTCCATTTAAAAAATAACTTGCTCTTTGATTTTTTTCTGCCAAAATGCATGACCTCACACTTTCCAACATTGTACTCCATCTGCCAATTGTATCGGTCTTCACGGTTGAAGACACTAAAAGCATCCTAATAATTGATAGTCAAGGGGCTATTTGGAGGGCGGAGCTTAAAACAATCAGTATCACTAGAGAGAAAGTACTAGGCAAACTAATGGGACTAAAAGTGGACAAGTCCCCTAGACCTGATGACCTGCATCCTCAGGTCTTAAAAGATGTGACTGCAGAGATAGTGGATGCATTGGTTGTAATCTACCAAATTTCCTTGGATTCTGGAGAGGTCCCAGCAGATTGGAAAACCGCAAATGTTCAAAAAAGGAGGGCAAAAGAAAGCAGGAAACTATAGACCGGTTAACCTAACATCTGTCATTGGGAAAATGCTCGAGTCCAGTATTAAGGAAGTAGTAGCGGGACATTTAGAAAATCATATTGCAGCATAGCAGAGTCAACATGGTTTTATGAAAGGGAAATCATGTTTGACAAATTTGCTGGAGTTCTTTGAGGATATAACGAGCAGGGTCGATAAAGAGGAACCAGTAGATGTGGTGTATTTGGATTTCAAGAAGGCATTTGATAAGGTGCCACATAAAAGGTTACTGTACAACATAAGAGCTCACGGTGTTGGGGGTAAGATATTTGCATGGATAGAGGATTGGCTAACTAATAGAAAACAGAGAGTAGGGATGAATAGGTCATTTTTAGGTCAGCAAACTGTATCTAGTGGATGCCACATGGATCAATGCTGGGACCTCAACTATTTACAATCTATATTAATGACTTGGATGAAGTGACAGAGTGTAATGTTGCCAAATTTGCTGATGATACAAAGATAGGTGGGAAAGCAAGTTGTGAGAAGAACGCAAAGAATCTGCAAATGGATATAGATAGGCTAAGTGGATGGGCAAAAATTTGGCTGATGGAGTATAATGTGGGAAAACATGAGGTTACCCATTTTGGTAGGAAAAATAAAAAAGCAAATTATTATTTAAATGGTGAAGTACAGATGGGATCTGGGGGTCCTTGTACATGAAACACAAAAAGTTAGCATGCAGGTACAGCAAGCAATTAGGAAGGCAAATGGAATGTTGGCCTTTATTGCAAGGGGGATGGAGTATAAAAGCAGAGAAGTCCTGCTACAGTTATACAGGGTATTGGTGAGACCACACCTGGAGCACTGCGTACAGTTTTGATCTCCTTCTTTGAGGAAGGATATACTTGCATTGGAGGCAGTTCAGAGAAGGTTCACCAGGTTGATTCCTGAGATGAAGGGGTTAGAAACATAGAAACATAGAAAATAGGTGCAGGAGCAGGACATTTGGCCCTTCGAGCCTGCACCATCATTCAATATGATCATGACTGATCATGCAACTTCAGACCCCACTCCTGCCTTCTCTCCATACCCCCTGATCCCTTTAGCCGTAAGGGCCACATCTAACTCCCCTTTGAATATATCTAATGAACTGGACTCAACAACTTTCTGTGGTAGAGAATTCCACAGATTCACCACTCTCTGGGTGAAAACATTTCTCTTCGTCTCGGTCCTATATGGCTTACTCCTTATTCTTAGACTGTGACCCCTGGTTCTGGACTTCCCCAACATCAGGAACATTCTTCTTGCATCTAACCTGTCCAATCCCATCAGAATTGTATATGCTTCTATGAGATCCTCTCTCATTCTTCTAAATTCCAGTGAATATAAGCCTAGTCGATCCAGTCTTTCTTCATATGTCAATCCTGCCATCCCGGGAATCAGTCCAATGAACCTTCGCTGCACTCCCTCAATAGCAAGAATGTCCTTCCTCAGAATAGGAGACCAAAACTGCACACAATCATCAAGGTGTGGTCTCACCAAGGCCCTGTACAACTGCAGCAAGACCTCCCTGCTCCTATACTCAAATCCTCTCCTTATGAAGAAAAGTTGAGCAGGTTGGAGTTTAGAAGAATGAGAGGTGATCTTATTGAGGGGGCTTGACAAGGTAGATGCAGTGAGGATGTTTCCCCTTGTGGGGGAATGTAGAACTAGGGGGCATAGTTTTCAGAATAAGAGGTCACCCATTTAAAATGGAAATGAGGAGGAATTTCTTCTCTCAGAGGGTAGTGAATCTTTGGAATTGTCTATGCCAGAGAGCTGTGGAGGCTGGGTCATTGAATGGATTTAAGGTGGAGATAGACAAATTTTTGAACGATAAGGGAATAAACAATTATGGGGAGCAGGCAGGAAAGTGGAGTTGAGGCCAAGATCAGATCAACCATGATCTTATTGAATGGCAGAGCAGGCTCGATGGTCCGAATGGCCTATTCCTGCTCCTATTTCTTATATTAATGCAGAAGCTGGTGAGCAGCCTGCGCCTGCATCACAGACTCTTCACATCTGCACAGCTGAGCAGCTTCAAGTGCACATTGCTTGGGGAGGTGGGTTGGGGTCGAGTGGGAGGTTAGAGCGTGACAAAATCTGAATCCCAATCCCGACCCCAACCCACTCCCAACCCGCCTTTAACGGAGGCGGGACGCGAAGCGGGCTGCCAACTGCTCACCGTAAGCTGATTGGCACTTTTAGTATAATGTGTGCCTCATTTTGAATCTCGATTTAAAATTTTTCTCTGGGCGGTCATGTTTCCCATGCCGTGGGGAACCTGCCAGCTAAAAGGTGAGGACTGCTGGATCCAGGAGGTATGTGTCTTTCCACTTACCTGTTGGATCCAGCGATCCTGCTTTGCCAAACGCTCCACACCCCCTGACCATTCCAACCTCCCCCAATATCCCCACCCATCCCCCACCTTCCCCTTCGTCTCTGATCTCCCCCCCAGACTCCGATCTTCCAACCTTGGCCTCCGATCTCCCTGCCCCCGCCCCGCCCGGCTCTGACCCCCCCCCCCTCAGATTCTGATCACCACCCACCCCAGCCTATGTTCTCACACCGAGGCCTCTGACCCCCCCCCCAATCTCCACCTCCCCCATCCGGCCTTCTGACCCCTCGTCCCCCTGACACCAGCCTTCCAATCCCCCCAAATGATTCCTGGCCCCGCCCCTCCACAATCCTGGCCCCGCCCCTCCACAATCCTGGCCCTGCCCCCTCCACAATCCTGGTACCCGACCCCCTCCGATGAACCCCGACCCCGACCCCCTCCGACGATCCTGGCATCAACCCCCTCTGACAATCATGGCCCTGACCCTTCCGATGATCCTGGCCTTCCTCCTCTCTGCTCCCCAGACCGACCCGTCCAATAGCCAGAATGCCAAACCACACAATCAGGCAGGAAACAGATTTTTTTAAATCAAGACCCGTCGTTAAATTTTCCCGAGTTTCCCATCTGCATTCCAGCCCACCCAATTCCACTCCCTACCTGCGGAAGATTAAATTCCGGCCTTGGTCTGAGCTTGTCATGCAGATCCCTGATGTTAGATTCAGCACAGATGTTCCAATTACCATGGTGACTACTCTATGAGAGATTTGTTATTGGTCTGCACTTTTACTTCATTCTTCAGAAACTGTAATATCTACACTATCAGATGGAGCATAGACCGCGGCAGAGTTAAATGTGCATTAAATTGCCTTGGAATAAAGGTTGAAATCTACGTTTATTACATTATTTAGCTCACACCCCTTGCCGATGCAATGCATTGCTAAGTCCACACTAGTCTACAGCTAACACCACTCTGCTTACATCTGACAGCACTGAGAGTGAAATAATGAAAGGCTGCTCAAAATACACCGGTACCTAAAATACTGGTAGTTAAATGGAAATGCTAATGTGACAAAACTTTGGGGCCGAGTTTGATCAAGGCCTCCGCCCACCCAGGTGCCGCCCAAACTGCCGTTGATGGCTGCCGAGGTACCAGACGGAACTTTGGACGGGATATTCATCGCCGAAGTCCCTCGAAGGTCGGCGGGCGGCAAATAGACGACATACACTGCCATTCTGGGCAGCAGCAGGCGGGCGGTCTCATTCTCGGCGGCAGAGGCGCTTGCCGCCCAAATTGCTGCCGAGGATGGAGTCGGGCCCATGGAGGGTCGAAGACCTAAAAAAAAAATTACCAGTAAAAAATAAAAAAAAACTATCGGAAGACATTCAGGGGACCCCATCCAGGTAAGTCGCTGTGGAAATTTTTTTTTAAAATGTTCACTAACCTTTTCAAGTTTTTCATACCTACCGTCGGGGACAGACCAGCCTCCTCGCAGTGGTCCACCCCCGTTCTGTTGCCAAGTCCCGTCGACTCCCGCCCGCATGAATTTGGGAGCTCGGCGGGCGACAGCTCAGTTGTGCCACTCCGCCGTCCACTGACGTCAGTGGGCAGTACCCGGTGGCTCTCCCCTCCCGCCCGCTCCAGGCCACCTCGAAAGTGGCACTGGGTGGATCTGCAAGACCAATGTGGGCGGCAGCGGGCGGCAAGTTGATGAATTTCGGCCCCTTTGGCTCTTATTTACTTGCTTCAAAAACTCCCTGGGGCACAATCCTTTGCAGATGAATTCTAGTGTATTCTGTGTGCTAGAAGGGAATACTTTTCATAAATCTGTTTATGGAGGAAACCTTCCAAAGCAGCCATAGCATGTTTTACCTCCCCGAATTTCTAATTAAAAAAAAAATTCCTGGGATGGTGGCGGCATTTATTACCTATCCTTAGTTTCCCTTGAGAAGGTGGTGGTGAGCCACCTTCTTGAACCACTGCTGTCCTTGTGGTGGAGGTACTCCCAGAGTGCTGTTAGGGAGGATTCCAGGATTTTGACACAGTGATGTTGAAGGAACGGCGATATATTTCCAAGTCAGGATGATGTGCAATTTGGAGTGGAACTTGCAAGTGATGGTGTTCCCATGCTCCTGCTGCTCTTGTCCATCTAGCTGGTAGAGATCACGGGTTTGAGAAGTGCTGTCGAAGAATCCTTGGTGAGTTGCTACAGTGCATCTTACAGATGGTACACACTGCAACCATTGTGCGCCAGTGGTGGTGGAAGTGAATGTTTAAGGTGATGGATGGGGTGGCAATCAAGCGGGCTGCTTTGTCCTGGATGGTGTCGAGCTTCTTGAGTGTTGTTGGAGCTGCACTCATCCAGGCAAGTGGAGAGTATTCCATCACAGTCATGACTTGTGCCTTGTAGATGGTGGAAAGGCTTTGCGGAGTCAGAAGGTGATACACTTGTAAAGTCCTGTCCCCTCAGTATAGATTCACACGAGGCATGTAGTGAAGTCAAGGTCATTCTGGACCTGCACCTTTATTTCACAGCTCTGGAATGCTGCACTTGCCTGAGACCTGTCCTTATATACCTGTCTTTTGCAAGTGCACCCCTGGTGGTAAGGTATGCTGGTGGTTACAGGTCATATCTTATTACAGTCATGTATAGCATGTTAGGATACAGTTATATATAATAATGTAAGATACATGACATCACCCTCCCCCAAGGTCTTATTGCCTTGAAAGGTTCAGTCTCTCAGGTGGTCTATGCTCTCGCGTGGAGCGTCTGAGTTGTGGTTCAGTTGTTTGCCTTGGTGTCTGTTTTTCTTTGGGTGTGGTTGCTGGTATCTCGCCTGGGCTGTCTGTTTCGATTGGTGTGATTGTTGTTGACTCGCCTGGGCTGTCTGTTGGGATTGCCCTTTCCTCAGGTTGTTCCCTCTGTTTTCCACCAGGTGTGGTGCGAGTTCCACATTGTAGTCTGCCTCTGGTTCCGCAGTACTGTTGGTAAATCTGCTTTTGACTTGGTCTACATGCCTCCGGCAGGTTTTTCCATTGTCCATTTGTACTACCAGTAGCCTGTTTCCTTCCTTGCCCGTTACAGTCCCTGCAAGCCATTTGGGACCCCTGCCATAATTTAGTACAAACTCTTTGTCCCCTATCTCATTCCATCTCCCCCTCGAATTTCTGTCATGGTACTCAGTCAGCTTACGGCGCTTTGCCTCAACGATTTCGTGCATGTCTGGGAGGAGTAATGAGAGCCTTGTTTTTAAAGTCCTTTTCATCAACAGTTGCACAGGGGGGGATCCAAGTCAATGAGTGTGGACGAGATCTGTATGCCAGCAGCAGTCACGACAGGCAACCCTGCAGCGTGGGACCTTGGATTTTAAGCATGCCTTGTTTAATGATTTGCACTGCTCTCTCCGCCTGGCCGTTGGAGGCCGGCTTGAACGGTGCCAATTTGACGTGATTTATGCCATGGTCAATTATAAAATCTTGGAATTCTGCGCTGGTGAAGCACGGACCATTGTCACTGACCAATATGTCAGGGATTCCGTATGTTGCAAACATGGTTGCGAGGTTCTCCACAGTGGTGGAGGTTGTGCTCGAGTTTAAAATGGTGCATTCGATCCACTTTGAAAATGCATCTACAACTACGAGGAACATTTTGCCCATGAATGGGCCCGCATAGTCTACGCGCACCCGCGACCATGGTTTGGTAGGCCAGGGCCAGGGGCTCAGGGGAGCCTCCCTGAGGGCATTGCTGAGTTGGGCACAAATGGTGCACCTTCGGACGCAGAGCTCCAAGTCCGCGTCAATACCAGGCCACCAGACATGGAATCTGGCTATGGCCTTCATGAGAACGATCCCCGGGTGCTCTCGGTGGAGCTCCCGGACAAATGCCTCTCTGCCTCGCAGAGGCATGACTACTCGGCTGCCCCACATCAGGCAGTCTGCTTGTAGTGATAGCTCATGCATGCGCCTGTGAAAGGGTTTTAATTCCTCGGGGCAGGCATCGCGAGCCTCTGTCCAGTCACCAGTTAGGACACATCTTTTTACTAAGGATAACATGGGGTCGCTGGCCGTCCAGGCTCTGATTTGGCGAGTCGTCATGGGCGAACCTGTGGACACAAAGGCATTGATTGCCATGACTATCTCACAGTCCTGTTCGTCAGACCCTTCCGTGGTCGCCAGGGGTAGCCTGCTAGGCGCGTCGGCACAGTTGTCTGTGCCTGGTCTGTGCCTTATTGTGTAGTTGTAAGTCACCAGCATGAGTGCCCACCGCTGAATGCGCACCGGGGCTTTGGTGTTTATTGCCTTGCTCTCGGATAGGAGGGACGTGAGGGGCTTGTGGTCGGTTTCTAACACGAACTTGGCCCCGAAAAGGTATTGGTGCATCTTTTTGACACCATACACGCACGTGAGCGCCTCCTTCTCTATCATTCCGTACCCGCACTCCGCCCGCGAAAGTGACCTGGAGGCATAAGCTATGGGTTGTAATTTGCCCACACTATTGACATGTTGCAAAATGCACCCGACCCCATACGCTGATGCATCGCATGTGAGAACTAGCTTTTTAATTGGATCAAAGAAAGTCAAAACACTGTTGGAACATAGAAGGTTGCGTGCCTTATTGAAGGCGCGTTCCTGGGCCTCCCCCCAAAACCAATCACACCCCTTCCTGAGTAGCACGTGGAGAGGCTCCAGCAGCGTGCTTAAGTTCTGCATAAAGTTCCCAAAGTAATTGAGTAGCCCGAGAAAGGTGCACAGTTCTGAGATATTCCGGGGCCTGGGTGCCAGGCAAATTGCTTCTGTTTTGGACTCTGTTGGGCGGATTCCATCAGCGGCAATCCTTCTGCCCAAAAATTCAAACTCGGGTGCGAGAAACAGGCACTTGGATTTCTTGACTCGTAGGTCTACCCGATCCAACCGCTTTAGTACATCCTCCAAATTACGGAGATGAGAGTCGGTGTCCCTGCCCGTGATAAGTATGACGTCTTGAAATACAACCGTCCCCGGGATGGACTTGAGCAGACTCTCCATGTTGCGCTGGAATATGGCAGCTGCCGACCTGATGCCGAATGGCCATCGATTGGACATGAAAAGGCTTCGATGTGTGTTGATGGTGGTGAGTAGCTTGGATTCCTCGGTCAATTCTTGCATCATATACGCAGATGTGAGGTCTAGTTTTGGGAAAAGTTTACCTCCAGCCAAAGTGGCAAATAAGTACTCCGCTCTGGGCAGCGGGTACTGGTCCTGTAGGGAGACTTTGTTTATGGTAGATTTGTAGTCCCCACAGATTCGTACGGATCCATCAGGCTTCATGACTGGCCCGATGGGACTTGCCCAGTCGCTAAATTCCACAGGTGATATAATGCCTTCCCGCAGAAGCCTGTCCAGTTCGTGTTCAATCTTTTCCCTCATCACATAGGGTACAGCTCTGGCCTTGTGATGGACCGGTCTTGCATCCTGTGTCATGTAGATTTTGACTTTGGCCCACACCTGGCTGAAAGAGATGTTCAAATCGCTTTATAACTGTTGAGCAGGAGGTCCATTCCTCTAATGACATGGCATGGACATCATCCCATTTCCAGTTTAGTTTTGCCAGCCAGCTTCTCCCCAGCAGTGCTGGGGGGTCTCCGGGGACAATCCACAAGGGAAGTCGGTTCACTGTCCCTTTGTGTGTGACAGAGAGCATGGCGCTGCCGAGGACTGGTACGATTTCTTTGGTATAGGTCCTTAGTTTGGTGTCGACCCTTGTGAGTTTTGGTCTGTCTCTTTTATGCGGCCACAGTTGTTCAAATTGTTGAGCGTCCATGAGAGATTGACTCGCTCCCGTATCCAGCTCCATGTTGACAGGTATCCCGTTGAGTAGGACCTTCATCATTATAGGAGGCGCCCTGTTGTAGGAGCAGCGGCCATTGATCGTGTTGACCCGCTGTACATCGGTGTCACGGGTACTGTCCCCACTGTCTTCTGGTCCGCTTTCTGACCCATCCGATTCGTATATCAGCCGAGCTGCCATTTTTTTGCACATGCGGGCCAAATGCCCTGTATATTCACAGTTCCTGCAAACAGCCTGCTGAAATCGACATCCCCTTGATGAGTGCCCAGCCCTACACCTCCAGCACAGACTGCTTGCAAAGAATGAGTTGCGTCTGGCTGATCTCTCTAGAGCTTCTCTCAGTTTGTAGTTGATTGCTCGCATTGTGGGTTGATGAGGTGTGAACGGCCGTTCCTGTGGCCCTTGATGGCTTCTGGCGCCACTGCCTGCTGTCGAGAGCCTGTTCTCCCGGTTTTGTCTGTGTGTGGGGGTAGCAGCTTGTTTAATGCTGTGAACTTCTTGTTTCGATATTTCGTTAGTTGTCATACCTGCATTGTAAATCAACCTCGTTTCTTCTTCCCATACCAAGAATGTCTGTGCAACCTGTGCTACTGCCTCTAAGGTCAGGTTCTTGGTCTCTATGAGCTTTCGGAATATGCCTGCGTGGCCTATTCCTTCAATTAAAAAGTCTCTCAGCATTTCTCTCCTCAGTTCATCGGAGAACTCACATAAACTAGCCACCCTCCGAAGTTCCGCCACAAACTCGGGTATGCTCTGGCCCACACAGCATCTATAGTTGTAGAACCTGTGTCTGGCCATGTGTAGGCTGCTCGCTGGCTTCAGGTGGTCTCTTACCAGTGTGCTCAATTCTTCAAACGACTTGCTTGCTGGTTTCTCGGGTGCCAGCAGATCCTTCATTAAAGCGTATGTTTTCGAACCACAGCTGGTCAAGAGATGGGCTCTTCTCTTGTCTGCCGTATCGTCGCCTAACCAGTCTTTGGTTACAAAGCTTTGCTGGAGCCTTTCTATAAAGTCCTCCCAATTGTCTCCAGCTTTGTACTTTTCATCTGATCCGTTGTTCGCCATTCTGTGGATTCTGCAATCCCGTAACTCGTCGCCACTGTAAAGTCCTGTCCTCTCAGTACAGATTCACATGAGGCATGTAGTGAAGTCAAGGTCACTCTGGACCTGCACCTTTATTTCACAGCTCTGGAATGCTGCACTTGCCTTATATACCTGTCTTTTGCAAGTGCACCCCTGGTGGTAAGGTATGCTGGTGGTTACAGGTCATATCTTATTACAGTCATGTATAGCATGTTAGGATACAGTTATATATAATAATTTAAGATACATGACAACACTCACTGCAGAATACCCAGTCTCTGATCTGCTCTTGGAGGCACAGTATTTATGTGGCTCCAAGATGTTGATGGTGGGTGATTCGACGATAGCAATGCCATTGAATGTGAAGGGGCATTGGTTAGACTCTCTCTTGTTGGAGATAGTCATTGCCTGGCACTTGTGTGGCACGAATGTTACTTGCCACATCAGCCCAAGCTTGAATGTCGTCCAGGTCTTACTGCATGCGGGTATGGAATGCTTTATTATTTGAGGAGTTGCGAATGGAACTGAACACCGTACAATCATCCCCACTTCTGACCTTATGATGGAGGGAAGATCATTGATGAAGCAATTGAAGATGGTTGGGCCGAGAACACTGCCCTGAGGAACTCCTGCAGCAATGTCCTGGAGCTGAATTGATTGGCCTCCAAAACCCACAACCATCTTCCTTTGTGCTAGCTATGACTCCAGCCAGTGAAGAGTTTACCCCCTGATTCCGATTGAATTCAATTTTACTGGGGCTCCTTGATGCCACAGTCAGTCAAATGCTGCCTTGATGTCAATGGCAGTCACTTTCATCTCACCTCTGGAATTCAGCTCTTTTGTCCGTGTTTAGACCAAGGGTTTAATTCGGTCTGGAGCCGAGTAGTCCTGACGGAACCCAAACTGAGCATCAGTGAGCAGGTTATTGGTGTGTAAGTGCCGCTTGATAGCACTATCGATGACATCATCCATCATTTTGCGAATTAATGAGAGTGGACTGATGGGGAGGTAAATTGGGCAGATTGGATTTGTCCTGCTTTTTATGGACAGGACATATCTGGGCAATTTTCCACATTGTTGGGCAGATGCCAGTCCTGTAGCTGTGCTGGAAGAGCATGGCCAGAGGCACGATGTTGTGTATGCAATAACTGTTAGACTGAGTACTGTTTAACTCCAAGAGGTATGACCTTGGCTCCGCTTTATTAAGGCCCAAAGTGACTAATATACTAAATGGCTGGCCTTTTATACTTGGGCTGCACACACGTGCATGCAGCCCAATGGCCTCCAACAGTGACGCCATCTAGTGGCTAGTGATCCCAAAAGTACATACATGACAATACCCCCCTCTGAGATATTAACAGTCTTTTACAAATTGAGACGGTCCGGTGTTTTATGCTCCCAGGTTGACCGTCTCAGTTCAATTCCAGCCTTGGGTAAGTGTTCAGAGTCTGTTGTGGCTGACCTGGTGGGAGTGGCAATGGCCATGTCAGGGATTGAAAGTCCATTTTCATTGAACATGTCAGTGATTGAAAGTCCCAATTCACTGATGACCACTGAGTCCTCTGATGACTGGGGGTAGATTGGTTGGTCGTCGATTGTCTCTTCCTCCGACTGTTTCGGTTTGTCTGTGTGCCACAGCTTTCTATGATCCATACGTTTCCTGCATGTTTGCCCATTTTTGAGCTTGACAATAAATACTCTGTTGCCCACCTTGGGCATGACAGTACCAGCAATCCACTTGGGACCCTGACCATATTTCAGAACATATACAGGATCATTTACAGAAATATCACGTGACACAGCTGCGCGATAGAAACATAGAAACATAGAAACATAGAAAATAGGTGCAGGAGTAGGCCATTCGGCCCTTCGAGCCTGCACCGCCATTCAATGAGTTCATGGCTGAACATGTAACTTCAGTACCCCATTCCTGCTTTCTTGCTATACCGCTTGATCCCCCTTGTAGTAAGGACTACATCTAACTCCTTTTTGAATATATTTAATGAATTGGCCTCAACAACTTTCTGTGGTAAAGAATTCCACAGGTTCACCACTCTCTGGGTAATACCCTTGCTGACTTTGAATTCTATATTCAACATGATTATTCAAGTCAGGGTGTACAAGAGATAGCTTGGTCTTAAGACCTCCCTTCACCATTAGTTCAGCAGGTGAGACCCCGGTAAGCGTGTGTGGTATTGTCCTGTAACTAAGCAGTATGCATGACAGGCGGGTCTGCAGCGACCTTTGGGTTGCTCGCTTCATACTCTGCTTTATGATTTGGACAGCACGTTCTGCTTGCCCATTGGATGCAGGTTTGAATGGTGCTGACCTTACATGTTTGATACCATTGAGTTTCATGAACTCTTGAAACTCCTGACTGGTGAAGCACGATCCATTGTCGCTAACAACGATGTCAGGCAGACCATGTGTCACGAACATGACACTGAGATTCTCAATGGTAACTGTGGATGTGCTGGATGACATGATTATACACTCTATCCACTTCGAATATGCAGCCTCCACAACTAAAAACATCTTCCCCAGGAAGGGACCTGCAAAGTCTATGTGGATCCTGGGCCATGGTTTGGACGGCCACGACCACAGACTCAGCGACGATTCCGCTGGTGCTTTGCTGAGCTGCATGCAAGTGTTGCACTGATGCACACATGATTCCAGCTCAGAGTCAATTCCCGGCCACCATACATGAGACCTGGTGATGGCTTTTATCATTACAATGCCAGGATGTGTGCTATGTAGCTCACGTACAAATTTCTCTCTCCCTTTCTTGGGCATAACAACACGATTGCCCCACAGTATACAATCAGACTGAATAGACAATTTGTTTTTGCAACGAATGTAAGGTTTGGTCTCCTCGCACATTTGCTTGGGTATGGCAGACCAATCACCTTTGAGGATGCAACTCTTCACCACCGATAAAATTGGGTCCTGGCTGATCCAGGTCTTAACTTGTTGAGCCATGACAGGGGTTCCTTCACTCTCAAAAACATCCATAACTAACAATAGATCCGCCGGTTGTAGCGATTCCACCTCCGGTGTGGGCAACGGCAGACGGCTCAAAGCATCGGCATAATTCTCGGTGCCAGGTCTATGGCGAATGACATAATCATAAGCGGATAATGTCAGCGCCCACCTCTGGATGCAGGATGAAGCATTGGTATTGATACCTTTGTTTTCAGAGAACAGTGAAATGAGCGGCTTGTTATCTGTCTCCAGTTCAAACCGAAGACCAAACAGGTACTGATGCATGTTTTTAACCCCATACACACAGATTAGTACTTTTTTCTCTACCATGCTGTAGGCTCTTTCCGCTTTAGATAAACATTTTGAAGCATACGCGACTGGTTGAAGTTTATCCGACTCATTGGTTTGTTGGAGTACGTAACCAATTCCATATGACGAAGCATCACAGGCAAATACTAAACGTTTACATGGGTCATAATGTACCAGCAGCTTGTTAGAGCAAAGCAGATTAGTGGCTTTCTCAAAAGCTCTGTCCTGAGACGCACCCTACACCCAGTTGTCGCCTTTTCTTAGCAGCATATGCAGTGGTTCTAATAAGGTGCTCAATTTAGGTAGGAAGTTACCGAAGCAGTTGAGTAGACCCAGGAATGAACGCAGCTCCGTCACATTCTGAGGCTTGGGTGCATTCTTGATGGCCTTGGTTTTGGCGTCCGTGCGCCTGATGCCGTCAACAGCAATTTTCCTCCCAGGAATTCGATCTCTGGAACCATGAAGATGCACTTCGAGCGTTTCAGTCTGAGTCCCATTTTGTCCAGATGATGCAGAACCTATTCCAGGTTGTTCAGATGTTCCTCAGAGTCACAACCTGTGATCAGGATGTCATCTTGGAACACGACGGTTCTGGGAACGGACTTCAGTAGACTCTCCATGTTCCTCTGAAATATTGCTGCAGCCGAGCCAATTCCAAAAGGGCACCTGTGATAAATAAACAGTCTTTTATGCGTGTTAATGCACGTAAGTCTCTTCGACATCTCGACCAGCTCCTGTGTCATGTAGGCTGACGTCAAGTCCAGTTTGGTGAACGACTTCCCCCCGGCTAGCATTGCAAACAAGACATCAGCCTTCGGTAACGGGTACTGATCCTGTTTTGAAACCCTGTTGATCGTAGCCCTGTAGTCTCCACAGATTCTGACGGTGCCATCACTTTTCAGCACAGGAACAATGGGGCTGGCCCATTCATTAAAGTCAACCGGTGATATGATCCCGTCACGTTGGAGTCTGTCCAGTTTGATTTCGACCTTCTCCCTCATCATATACGAAACTGCCCGAGCTTTATGATGGACGGGTTTTGCATCCGAGTCCAGGTGGATCTGCACCTTGGCTCCCGTGAAGTTGCTGATGATTGGTTTGAACAGCAAGGGGAACTTGCTCAATACTTGGTCACATGTATCTTTCTCCGATGGCAATGCCTTGATGTCATTCCAATCACATCTGATTTTTTTCAAGCCAGTTCCTGCCGAACAGCGTTGGGCCATTGCCTGGAACAATCCATAGCGATAACTCGTTAAACCGCACCATCATATGACACTTTAATTGTGGCACTGTCAATCACAATTAGGAGTTCTCTGGTGTACGTGTGCAACTTGGCATTGACTGGACTCAGCCTGGCCTCACAGTCTTAGTGTTCCTCAGCTTGTCAAATGCCCTCTGGCTCATTATCGATTGACTCGCCCCGTTCCATCGCTACCGGCAGCTCATTAAATTTCATGTTGATCATTATCGGTTTGCCCTTAATTAGGAACAAGTACAGTCCATACACTTCCTCCTCTGGTACCTCAGATTGCGTATCCGGATCCGCACTCTAGTCTGACCATCATCCTCCAGTGGTGTTTCGCAGCACGCTTGCTCATCTGCGGACACTTGCGCTGGAGATGCCCCACTCTTAGATAGCCTTTGCAACTATATTGTTTAAATCAGCACTGCTGGTGCCAGTGATTTCCCCCACATCGCCAACACGGAGAAATCGGATGCATTCCCGCTGGCGGACATTGGGCAGCCACAAGTTTCGTGTACGCAGTCGGGTAGGCCATGCCATGTGCCGTTCTGCTGAACGCCGAATCAATCATATTTACAGTACTTGCCGAGTTTTGATTTTTGACTGATATCTGCTTTAGACTTCTATCCGTCGTCATGCATGACTGAGCGATCGTAATGGCCCTGTTCAAGTCCAATGTCTCCGCCGCCAGTTGTTTACGCAGATCTCCTCGTGGTTGATGCCGATTACAAAGAAGTCCCGCAGCCTGTCTGCCAACACAGCCCCGAACTTACACGGTCCCGCTAGACATCTCAGGTCGGCAACGAATTCCGCCACATTCTGGCCCTCTGAGCGAACGTGTGTGTAAAATCTGTATCTCGAGATGATGATACCTTCGTCTGGCTTAAGGTGCTCCTGTACCAGTGTACACAATTCTTCATACGTCTTCTCTGTTGGACTCACAGGCAGGAGTAGATTCTTTATCAGACCATAAATTTTTGGACAGCAAACCGTGAGGAACACCACCCGGCGCCGATCTGCATCGCTGACCTCCTCCATTTTGTTGACCATGAAGTACCAGCTCAAACAGCTCACAAAGTCTGCCCAATCTTCTCCTTGCACAAATCGCTCCAACAATCCAATTGTGCTCATTTTTGCATGCAAAGGTTCTTGTTGCCTCGTCACCAAATGTTGTGTATGCAATAACTGTTAGACTGAGTACTGTTTAACTCCAAGAGGTATGACCTTGGTTCTGCTTTATTAAGGCCCAAAGTGACTAATATACAAAATGGCTGGCCTTTTATACTTGGACTGCACACACGTGCGTGCAGCCCAATAGCCTCCAACAATGACACCATCTAGTGGCTAGTGATCCCAAAAATACATTCATGACACACGGCCAGTTCTGGTGCACAAGTCTTCAGCACGATAGCCGGGATCTTGTCAGGGCCCATAGCACGTGGAGTGAAACTAATTAGCTGAAAACTAGCTTCTGTGATGGTGGGGAGCTTCGGAGGAGGCCACGATGAATCATCCACTCGGCACTTCTAGCTGAAGATGGTTGCAAATGCTTAAGCCTTGTCTATAGCATTCGTGTGCTGTGCTCCGCCATCATTGAGGATGGGGATGTTCATGGAGCCTCTTCCTCCCGTTAGTTTTTTAATTGTCGGTGGAACAGGACATACCCAGGGATGATAATGAATGATTCTGGGACATTGGCTGAAAGGTATGATTCTGAGTATGACTATGTCAGGCTGTTGCTTGACTTGTCTGTGAGCCAGCTGTCGCAATTTTGGCACAAGTCCCCAGATGTTGCTATTGAGGGAGTGCAGTGAAGGTTCACCAGACTGATTCCCGGGATGGCGGGACCGGCATATCAAGAAAGACTGGATCAACTGGGCTTGTATTCACTGGAGTTCAGAAGAATGAGAGGGGATCTCATAGAAACATTTAAAATTCTGATGGGTTTAGACAGGTTAGATGCAGGAAGAATGTTCCCAATGTTGGGGAAGTCCAGAACCAGGGGTCACAGTCTAAGGATAAGGGGTAAGCCATTTAGGACCGAGATGAGGAGAAACTTCTTCACCCAGAGAGTGGTGAACCTGTAGAATTCTCTACCACAGAAAGTTGTTGAGGCCAATTCACTAAATATATTCAAAAAGGAGTTAGATGTAGTCCTTACTACTAGGGGGTCAAGGGGTATGGCGAGAAAGTAGGACTGGGGTACTGAAGTTGCATGTTCATCCATGAACTCATTGAATGGCGGTGCAGGCTCGAAGGGCCGAATGGCCTACTCCTGCACCTATTTTCTATGTTTCTATGTTTCTATGTTAGTGAGGAGAACTTTGAAGGGTCGACTGGGCTGGATGTGCCTTTGTCATGTCCAAAACTAGTGCTTAGGTTGATGCCAAAAACTCTATCAGGTTTTATTTTTATTATTGTTTTTTTATAGCCATTTGGTACAATTGAGTGTCTTACTAGGACATTTCAGAGGGCATAATCAACATCACAGGCAGTCCCTCCAAATTGAGGAAGACTTGCTTCCACTCTAAAGGTGAGTTCTCAGATGACTGAACAGTCCAATACAGGAATTATAGTCTCTGTCACAGGTGGGACAGGCAGTGGTTGAAGGGAAGGGTGGGTGGGGAGTCTGGAATTCCATACGCTCCTTCCGCTGTCTGTGTTTGGTTTCTGCATGCTCCCGGCGACAAGACTCGAGGTGCTCAGCATCCTCCCGGGTCCTCTTCCTCCACTTAGGACGGTCTTGGACCAGGGATTCCCAGGTGCCAGTAGGAATGCTGCATTTTATCAAGGAGGCTTTGAGGGTGTTCTTGAAGCGATTCCTCTGCCCACCTGGGACTCGCTTTCTGTGTAGGAGTTCAAGCAGGGCTGCATCATCGCGCCAATGCTCTTCTCGATCTTCCTTGCTGCAATGCTCCATCTCACTCTCAACAAGCTCCCCGCTGGAGTGGAACTAAACTATAGAACCAATGGAAACCTGTTCAACCTTCGTCGCCTCCAGGCTAGATTTAAGGTCGTCCCATACTCTGTCATCGAACTACAGTACGCGGACGATGCTTGCGTCTGCGCACATTCAGAGGCCGAACTCAAAACCATCGTCAACATCTTCACCGAGGCGTACAAAAGCATGGATCTTACACTAAACATCCATAAGACAAAGGTCCTCCACCAACCTGACCCCGCCTCACAGCACTGCCCCCCGGTCATCAAAATCCACGGCGCAGCCTTGGACAACGTGGACCATTTTCCATACCTCGGGAGCAGACTTCAGAGGGCAGTTAAGAGTCAACCACATTTCTATGGGTCTGGAGTCACATATCGACCAGACCAGGTAAGGATGACAGATTTTTTTCCCGAAAAAGTGAACCAGATGGCTCTTTACAATAATCTGGTAATTTCATGGTCACCATTACTGATACCAGCTTTTCACTCCAGATTTAGTTAATTAACTGTATTTAAATTCCCCAGCTGTCGTGGTGAGATTTGAACTCACGTCTCTGGATCATAAGTTCAAGCTGCTGGATTACTAGTCATGTATTTTAACCACTATTCTACCATTTCCTGCAATTGCTTCTGGGCCGCTTTATCAGCTCTGCTTGACTAGCACCAGGTACCTTAGCTTCTGGAAAATTACACGGTATTCACCTACACTACTGCCTTGGATGGCCACGCTATATGACGGATACTTACCAGAAACCCGAATGAATCAATTTTTCCCAGATCATTTTCTTTATAATACATGTAACACCAAACCCTACAGAAGCAGATCAGGTTTTTTGGATTTTTTTGTTCCTGTGAAACTGTAAACCTAGGCGGAAGTTACTGCCAGTCGACTTTGCTTCTCTGTCATGTGAGAAAACAGCCTGAACCTGACTAATTACAGGGCCAAGAAACACCGGCGATCAAGCATATTAAAACAGCTTATTCTGATTGATTTGAAACGGCACAACTTGAGAAATGTCTTTGCAGCAAATATTTTGTAAGGGATTGTTGGAAAAAAAAACTCACTTCTGGTGCGGCAGATAATTTATTACAATCCACCATACACTAACAGTGCCTGGCAATCTCAAAAAAATTAGATGCCATGGGCCCAATTTTCCCCAACCCTTTTTTTCGGCGCACTTACCCTAAATGCGGCGACTTTGCACGCTGGAAATGGCGACGAAAAAAAGTGGCCCCATCCTGCCCGCTCTGCCGAGTCTTCGGTGTCCCAGCGTGGCGTAGATAGTGAAGTGGGGGGGGCGGAGCAACAGTCCAGCGCAGAAACCAGTGCCGGCGTCTGCGCACATGCGCAGTGAAGTCTGCACGCGTGCTCCTTGCCCTCCCAGCGCGTCCTGCGGGCTGTGAGCAGGACCCAATGCTCGCAGCCCCTATCCCCGGCCCAGTGGCCTCCCGCACAGGCCAGCTGGCCCGTTGACTTCCTGGGCCAAGGTAGGACTTGAGTTTTATATTTTATTTATTGAAGGTTGTGCTTTGTTTAGTGAGGAGAGTTTTGATTGGGGGCGGGGGAGGAGGAGAGTTTTGATGGGGGGTGGTGGGGAGAAAGGGTGTTTTGAAGGGGTGGGGGGGAGAGAGGAGAGAGAGAGTGTTTTGATGGGGGGGCAGGAAACTTTAAAAAAAAACTTGTTTCTGGCATAAAGGTAGGACTTCTATTTTTTATTTGTTATTAATTGATTGTTTATTACATTCTGTGGTTTGTTTAGTGTTTTGTAAGTCTTGATACAAGTCCTCAACTTCCTTCTATTTTTTATTTGTTAACTAATTGCTTATTGCTTTTTGGCCTGTGTTTAGTGCTTTGTAAGTCTTGGTGCAGGTCCTCTCAGCTTCCTTGTATTTTTTATTTGTTATTGAATGCTTATTTTTGTGCTTTGTTTAGTGCTTTGTAAGTCTTGGTGCTTTAAATGGACGAACCTGCGCCGAATTCTTAACTGCCCGCAATGTTTTTCAGAGCTGGCCACATACGCTGACCTAAGTCAATTTGGAGTAAGTTTTAGCTGGCCAAAGTGGCATAAATGGCCAAAACTGGCATAAGTGGCTGGGAACGCCCCTTTTTGGAAAAAAAAAACTTAACAAAAAAAAATCGTACCTAACTGAGTTACTCTAGAGCAAGTTTATTGGGGAAAATGGTGTTTTTTAACTTCCGCCAGAAAAACCAACTTAATCCAAAACAATTGGAGCAGAAGGATGTACTCCTTACTTAAGAAAGGATGTACTGGCTTTGGAGGGGGTACAGAGATGATTCACTAGGCTGATTCCGGAGATGAGGGGGTTATCTTATGATGATAGATTGAGTAGACTGGGTCTTTACTCGTTGGAGTTCAGAAGGATGAGGGGTGATCTTATAGAAACATTTAAAATAATGAAAGGGATAGACAAGATAGAGGCGGAGAGGTTGTTTCCACTGGTCGGGGAGACTAGAACTAGGGGGCACAGCCTCAAAATACGGGGGAGCCAATTTAAAACCGAGTTGAGAAGGAATTTCTTCTCCCAGAGGGTTGTGAATCTGTGGAATTCTCTGCCCAAGGAAGCAGTTGAGGCTAGCTCATTGAATGTATTCAAGTCACAGATAGATAGATTTTTAACCAATAAGGGAATTAAGGGTTACGGGGAGCGGACGGGTAAGTGGAGCTGAGTCCACGGCCAGATCAGCCATGATCTTGTTGAATGGCGGAGCAGGCTCAAGGGGCTAGATGGCCTACTCCTGTTTCTAATTCTGATATGTAAATAATGGCCAAAATTGAGCCCCATAACTTTATTCCCTACTTGCCTGAAGGAGCTGAAGCTCCATGGGTAAAAGATGTGCACCAGCCCCAACCCGGATGATGATACCACTGAGACTGACCTCATCATCGCTCTAGATGAGCTCAGGTAACAGCACAAATCAGAGATCAATCCTAGCACCTTCTTGGCCCTGTGTGACTCACATCATATTGGGCAGTGCCTTTACTCAGTGAGTCAAAAAATGCTTCTGATTAATACTTTTGCGCATGCTTAGTTTTATAAAGGCTACAGATTTTGGAGGGGCACTTAATAAACAGAAAAAATCCTGCAGGATTTCGAAATTGCATTAGATAATAAGAAGCGCAGTAAAACTCTGTAGACATTGCATTCATAAGAATCATTACCTGTCCTCCAAATCCACAGGATTCTATCAGACTCTTTTATAACAAACTAAACTGAAGATATTTTAGTGCAGGCAACCCACATGTTGGTATATGGATGGAAAATAGGATTCTCTGAAAAACATCTGGGTGTTTATGATACTATTTTGTAGCTTACACAATTCTCACTTGCCATACATTTCCATAACATGATATACTTTTATTGTTTCTCATGTATTAGTCAGCACTGGATAAAAATCAAGATCATTTCTGACTGTACTTGTTTGCTAATAGAGCCTCCTTTCCCATAACAGCATTCATTAAGAAATCCAAAGTTCATCTCGCATCACACCACAACTCATGTTCCTCTGCTGGCAGTACTTTCTTGACACAACTGTATGATTCCAATTAACAACTCAGTTCCATTCCTGTGTACAACCCTTTTGCCTCTAGTCATATTTTATTTGCTGACTGATTAAATGCAGATTAATGCTCGTCTAAATTATGAGAAGTGAGTTTCTGAAGCAGATTCCCACTGACTCTAATCTCTGGAATGTTGACTCCCTTCGAGGTCAGTAATTGGGCTTTTTGGTGTTCTCCACAGCAACATGCCTAAACCAGTCTCAGGCCCATTCTAATTTGCAGTATCAATTCTACTTGACAGATTTCTTGGAAATGCTAATCACGGGTGTGCAGTTTAGTTTTAAGTTACTTAATCCAATGATAATACTTTATGGGGTCTGCATTTGTAAATTAAATAACAAAACCTATAACAATTTAAAATGAACATCATTTGAGATGAAATACCAGAACATGTAAATGTTGCTCTTTTTAACATAAACTTATTAATTTTGTATCAGATATCCTTTAATCTACAGTTACAAAATAATATTTCAATGGGTATACTTGTTGTCTGGACCCTAACATTTTCCAAACATACACTGGGAGAGATTTTGAGGGCCTCAGCCTAGGAAGAACGGGTGTTTGAGCCCCAAAAGCAGTGGCGTGATACTTACTCCCCCATTCTGCACTCCGCACACTCCACCCATGGGTACCAGGCATTCAACTGCATGACCACCAGTCATTAAATGAAAGCAGGTGAGTGGCAATTTTTCCCAGATTTTTGTGGGGCCAGGAGGAGCATTCACAACAATCTTGCTCCCAGCTGCTAGCCTGCCTGTATGTCTCCCATGATTCACTCCCCGACCCCAGCTTCCAGACTGGTTTACTTTCAGTTCGATTCTGTGGAGAAGCCACAAGATTTCCTGTTCTTCCCAACCGGCCAACTGCCTCTTAGTACTGGAATAGCATTCACATCTTCGCCGCTTATAAGTAAAGGAGGCCCGGTCTTTAAAAAGGCTCAGGCCTCATGCCAAGAACATTGTGCGGGCAACACAATCAGACTGCCCAACACAAACCTGATGTCTACATGCATTAAATATGCTCCCCTTCTGAGTCCTAAGTGGGAGGGGGAGGGCAGAAGTGTGATAGAGAGGGACTTCCGTTTGTCACTTAGTCAAATAGTCAGTCAGCAAATAAGATATGGCTAGTGCATAGGAATGGAGCGGAATTGTTAATTGGAATCACACTGTTCTGCAGAGAAAGTGCTAAATCACAGAGATGAAATTATTTGAATCATCAGGGTGAGTGACTGATGGCTGCAGTGATCCAACAGAGGTGCTTGCCCCATTGTGCTGCTGAAATTTCAGAGCAGCACCTGGCTGCTCCAAGAAGGGCAGCCCGAGACCCTTATGGGGCTGAAGTTTGCTGCAGATTTTTTTAAATCCATGCAGGGAACATTTGCCCAGTGTGAATTCCTCAATGGAAGAAAAGCATAATGGATAGAATTATGTGGAATCCCAGAACGCCCCCCAAAATCCTCCATAAATGTTTCTGGGACATAAGAGAAGTGAACAGGATGTGTGCTCCTCCAGGTGGAATTTGCGGGTTAAGTTAGATGGGGCAGAACCCCACTGGATTAAGGATCAACCCCACCACAACTACGCCTGAATTCTGCCCTGCACACTGCCAAAGTCTCTAGTTGTAAGGTTGTCGGTCTGAGGCATGGCAGCCGATATGGACTTGTGGCGGACTTTGGGCGGAATACCTGTGACTCAGCTCTCACAGACAGCTCGCCATACAAAGGGGGCGATAGGACATCCAGCAGCTCCTATGTGAAGCTGAACCAGAAGTAATGACTTAATGGGGGATGGGGGCAGGAGGCATTTACTGGAAGGAGTCTGCAGATGGGAAAACATTTTATAGGCCAGTAGGACGATTGATGCTCCTTCTGGTCTCACAGAAATCTATAAAGATTTTACCTCTGCTATTTCTCTTAAAGGCCTGTAGCAATCCTTTTAAGGACTGCTGATTAGGCCATTCAATGCCGAGTGGTACCTGGAAATTATATCAGGGATGTATGTCATAGGATCCCAATTTACATATGGTAATAAGGCAGGTACTCTGGCCGCTCTTCACAACACAGCTGACAAAATGGCGGTGGGTGTTACTTACACCAGAGTGGTCATTGACAGGTGTGAGACAGACTGAAATGGAACAGTGCTGGTCACACCCAATTTTTGAGTTGAACTCATTAGGATGCCTTCAGATGCAAATTTAGATGAGTGTTGGGAGCACACTAGTGTGGGAGCGGAAATTGTATGTAAATGACACTTAATGGGTAGAGACAAAAAAAGAGAGTCTCAATAGGGTGCCAGAAATTTTGAACGATTTTGGAGAACTCAACTGACTAGTGGCCTTTGCCAAGGCTGAAGGACCAGAGGACTCAGAGATAGACAAGAATGAAGGAAAAGCAAATCCCATGTGCTTGTAGAGGTTTGTAGGCAAGCAGTGGAGCAACCCACCACCCAACTCCCTGTTTGGTGGCTGGCAGACATGGAGAAGGTGCTGCATGAGGTGTCGCAATGACGGTGTCCCCCTGTGTGCCAGCACTGGTCCCACATAAGAGCATTGCAGCATGCAACAAGTTTCAGGCCACAGCAAATCATTACTGTCACTGGATGTGTCAGCCCTTTGAAGTATAGTACCTGCGAGTGTCTGCACTGCACTGCATCTGCTTCTCTGCTGAGGAGACAGTTTCTTCTGGTCATTGACAGGTAAGTATGCCAGAGGCTGCAGAAATGTTGATGGCATTTTGGCAGGTGTGACTAATCAGGCTACGCTGGCTCTTGATCATGCCTTCCTTCACGCAGTGCCACTGAAAGCAGGGCAGACTGTGATTAGGCATCCAAACAATATGATTAGTTAAGCATTCACATATCTTAATGATGCCATCAGGTCTACTGTCCCAGCTTCATTTGGCGATAGGCAACACAGCATGCATTAATCATCTACCAAAGTGAGATATCTTCACCTCGTCTACAGATGCGTGGAACTCCGAATGGCTTGGCCTCCCTTCATTGCTCCTTCCAAATATGCTGGATCTAGCTGTAAGTTTATTTACAATAAACAGATTTGTGTAGTCCATGTTTCAAATGATTGTATAAAACAGCAATCCACTGTATCTCTTTTAATAATAAGCTGGCACGGGGTGCCCAACCTTTTGTGCACAAAACAATACATAGTGCACTGTTCATTTAGTCAATGTGCTGGAGTAGAAGAGGCCTTGGGGGGAATCTTTGTAATCTCACATCAAGTCACAGCCCCTGAATAGCTGTCGCTGAGAACTTTGCTACAGACTAATGACTTCTGAGGTCAGACTGGAAGGGTTTCTAGTGTTTGCAGCGTAATCCTGTGCCAGGGGCTGGTGTGCTCTGCTGGACCCTTCCTCACAGCTTCTTGTAGGCTGCAATTAAACCCACTCTAATCAGGTCTTTGAATACACAGAACCATGAGGTTAAATTATATGCTTTCTATGGACTTTCTGTTGTTAATAGAAAATCTTTCTTGTGTGCTCTTCCGTACTTTACCTCCTCCTTAATTACTACTTTAAATGTATGTTATCAAGGCACCTTCCGAGATTTGTTTTTAATTTGCTTTGTTTGTTTCAGTACTGCAGGCTGTTGAAAGATGTCTTCACTTGGGAAAGTGAATATTATTTATTAGTTTAATTTTTCCAAATATCCCAGAGTCAGGATCACGTAAAATATAAAGGATTTTTTTTGACAAGAGGTGAAAAACTAAAACTGTTCTTCCAATGTTTTCAAAAGGTTAAAATTTAAACCATTGAAAAATTGGACCCACACAACAATGTAACACAAAGGGCCATTCTGTGAAAGAAAATGTGGGTTCTTACCTTTGCATCATTATGTGCTTAGATTAGGACAGTATGGGACAAATTATCCAAACAAAATTGCTATTGTGATACAGAATAAAAGGCAACATGGAAAAGTGTTAGCACTTTCTTTTGCTTACATCTGCTTAGTACACTGTACTCTCCTTTGTTTGGGTCCAGATTTACCTCATTTCATTTTTGGCAATGAAAAATAATCCTTTTATGACCACTGAAAAATTGACAAAGGACTGGAAAAAGGCTGCTTGCTTGGCAGACCTTGTGAATCTTTTAAATTTATGACATTTCCAGGTTACAGTGTGCCTTAGCCTCATGAGTCTATCTTTGAGTCAAGGCTCACAAGAGGTAGATGTGTTGAACATAAAGCTAATTCAACCCAATCAAGTGGGAATCCAGTTTCCTCCACTAAGCCTTTTCCTGCGTTACCACTTTCACCGGGCTTCTCCGATTTTCTACTGTTGATTGCATTCTTGCTCCTTTTCTCTTCTCCTTTTACTTGTGTTCAGTGATTTATAGCACAGTGATATCGCAGGTAGTACTGCTCTGCATAACCAGATACTGCTTTGCATTCATAATGGTCTCACCACAAACACTTGTTTCTATTGCAAAATTTTCCATGATTGTCGCAGTATGTTATCCAATTTTACAGACTGCACACTTTTCTACTCTGCAGACTGGCTTTGCATTCCTATTGGTTTTTGAGAAATATTTTCTCCTCCATCTTTATCCTCAAGATCATCACGATTCTCATTCCTGTTATACATAAATATAAATAGATATTGCAAAGAACTCAGGTCCAGTAAAATCTTCTTGCCTTGCCGAAAGTACGTGTCTTATTAGATGCATGGCTTGGCAGACACATTTGTGTTCTATTGCCGCAATTTTTAAATGATTGCAAAGCTTCCCTGGTGACCATGGTGTAAAGGCATCTCCCGGTGATGTACTCGAGCATACTGGCCGGAAAGTTCTGGGTCCTGTTCCCAATGACAATTTGGCTCAGCATCCCATAGCTAGTGAGGAGAAGAATCAGCCAGAGTTCTGCTCGGGTATTCATAAAAACATAAGAACATAAGAAGTAGGCCATACGGCCCCTCGAGCCTGCTCCGCCATTCAATAAGATCATGGCTGATCTGATCATGGACTCAGCTCCACTTCCTCGCCCGTTCCCCATAACCCCTTATCCCCTTATCGTTTAAGAAACTGTCTATTTCTGATTTAAATTTATTCAATGTCCCAGCTTCCACAGCTCTCTGAGGCAGCGAATTCCACAGATTTACAACCCTCTGAGAGAAGAAATTTCTCTTCATCTCAGCATTAAATGGGCGACCTCTTATTCTAAGATCATGCCCTCTATTTCTAGTCTCTCCCATCAGTGGAAACACCCTCTCTGTACCCACCTTGTCAAGCCTCCTCATAATCTTATACGTTTCGATAAGATCACCTCTCATTCTTCTGAATTCCAGTGAGTAGAGACCCAACTTACTCAATCAATCCTCATAAGTCAACCCCCTCATCTCTGGAATCAACCTAATGAATCTTCTCTGAACTGTCTCCAAAGCAAGTATATCCTTTAGTAAATATGGAAACCAAAACTGCAGACAGTATTCCAGGTGTAGCCTCACCAATACTCTGTATAGCTATAGCAAGACTTCCCTGCATTTATACTCCATCCCCTTTGCAATAAAGGCTAAGATTCCATCGGCCTTCCTGATCACTTGCTGTACCTGCATACTAACCTTTTGTGTTTTATGCACAAGTACCCCAGGTCCCGCTGTACTGCAGCACTTTGCAATCTTTCTCCATTTCATGACCACACACTTTCCAACATTATACTCCATTTGCCAAAGTTTTGCCCACTCACTTAGCCTGTGTATGTCCTTTTGCAGATTTTTTGTGTTCTCCTCACATATTGCTTTTCCTCCCATCTTTGTATCATCAGCAAACTTGGCTACATTATACTCAATCCCTTCTTCCAAGTCATTAATATAGATTGTAAATAGTTGGTGTCCCAGCACTGATCCCTGCGGCACCCCACTAGTTACTGATTGCCAACCAGAGAATGAACCATTTATCCCGACTCTCTGTTTTCTGTTAGTTAGCCAATCCTCTATCCATGCTAATATATTACCCCCAACCCCGTGAACTTTTATCTTGTGCAGTAATCTTTTCTGTGGTACCTTGTCAAATGCCTTCTGGAAGTCTAAATACACCACATCCACTGGTTCCCCTTTATCCATGCAGAGCATTACATCCTCAAAGAATTCCAGAAAATTTGTCAAACATGACTTCCCCTTCATAAATCCATGCTGACTCTGCCTGACTGAATTTTTATTTTTCAAATGCCTTGCTACTGCTTCTTTAATAATGGAATCCAACATTTTTCTATCCACAGATATTAGGCTAACTGGTCTATAGTTTCCTGCTTTTTGTCTGTCTCCTAATTTAAATAGGGGCATTACATTTGGAGTTTTCCAATCTGCTGGGACCTCCCCAGAATCCAGGGAATTTTGGTAAATTGCAACCAATGCATCCACAATCCCTGCCTTTACTTCTCTTAAACCCTAGGATGCAAGCCATCAGGTCCAGGGGATTTATCTGCCTTTCTATTCAGCGACTCCTGCTGTTAGGAGCACATTGTGGATATTGGCCCTGAATCTTCTCAGGGCCTACGGCAGAGTTCCGGTATAAAAGAGACAAGGGAGGACTTTAAAAAAATTTGTTCATGGGATGTCGGCGATGCTGGCAAGGCCAGCCTTTATTGCCCATCCTTAATTTCCTTTGAACCATTGCAGTGTGTGAAGATGTTAATTCCTGGATTCTTTTACTTCAATCTGGTTCAGTAAAATTACTGAGTCGAATACCTCTTGTGCTTTGAACAAAGCAGTCTTTATTACCGGCCAGTAAGACCTATCAGACAGAAGATATACTCTCTGGATAGAGCGTACACACTCCCTACGGATAGGTGAAGTTACATCGTAAAGCGTTAACAGTTATACAGTTTTGAAATCAGATAACAAAATACAAATGGATTGACAGTCTAACTCAGACACTCATTAGTCAATCTATATGAGATGTTCTTCTTGAAAGCTCAAGTATTGCCTCCAAATGTTTCAATCTAATGGTGTGACTATTTACTGAGACCTTGCAATTCTGCAGATGTATTTCATGTTACAATTATATATTATTGGCAGGATTAGTGACTTGAAACCTTGAGACAGACTGTTAGCTAAGCTGATGTTGCACTATTTGCAATCTGACATTCTCCCAGCTATTCTTCCATGGCTTATACATTTTCATATATCCCGTTTACTTTACTGTCCTTAATTCCATATATTCCGTTCAGATATCCACAAAGGGACTCCCACAGAGCTTTAGGGAGGGAGAGCAAGGATTTTGACCCAGCAACAATGAAGGAACAACAATATATTTCCAAGTCAGGATGATGTGTGACTTGGAGGGGAACTTGCAGGTGATGGTGTTCCCATGCGCCTGCTGCCTTTGTCCTTCTAGGTGGTAGCAGTCACGGGTTTTCTGAGGTGCTGTCGAAGAAGCCTTGGCGAGTTGCTGTAGTGCATCTTGTAGATGGTACACACTGCAGACACGATGTGCCGGTGGTGGAGGGAGTGAATGTTTAAGGTGAAGGATGAGGTGCCATTCAAGTGGGCTGCTTTGTTCAGCTTCTTGAGTGTTGTTGGAGCTGCACTTATCCAGGCAAATGGAGAGAATTCCATCACACTCCTGATTTGTGCCTTGTTGATGGTGGAAAGGCTTTGGTGAGTCAGGAGGTGAGTCACTCGCAACAGAATATCCAGCTTCTGCCTTGCTTTTATTGTCACAGTATTTATGTGGTTGGTCCAGTTAGGTTTCTGGTCAATAGATATCCCTAGGATGTTGCTAGTGAGGCACTCGGTGATGATAATGCCGTTGAAAGTCAAGGGACGGTGATAAGACTCTCGCTTGTTGTAGATAGTCATTACTTGGCACTTGTGTGGCACGACTGTTACTGGTGGGGCCAGAAATCAGGTGGGATCCCAAAACAATATGCAGATTCCTGCTGATGGTGGTAGCGGGTAGAAACTCTGTCTACTCCATTAATGGTCTGGTGTAGAAAATGAGGCAGGACTAGTGGGATGAGCTCACCTGTCACAATTCCTTCTGTGCCCACATCCTTTGCCCTGAGCAATCTCTGCAAAATATATTGGCAAGATACCGGTGCCAGAGTCAATGCTGAGGCAGAAGTATTGCCAATAGGGGTGTCTAGCCCGGGATTTTGGCCTGGAACATCCCAGAGGAATAAAAGCAGCAGTATTTCAATTTGTCCTCTGATACAAGGAGGCTGGTGAGCGACCTCACCCAGTGCTGCTTTTAAAAAGAATAATCAGGGTGCAACTTCAATGCTCAGGAGGGTTCCCATTTCTCCATTGTGCCCCCTCTCCCCTGCAGGCATCTCAGATGAGCTCATACGGGCGCAGGCGGTAATTGGAAATATTTAAATGACATGAACTCGCCCTGATCCTGGATACTCCAGCATGGTCAGGGGCACAAATCACCAGTGGATCTTGATTCCTTCTCTGTCCGATTGCGATGGAGCAGGTATCAAGAAATCTAGGGCCCCATGAGGGGACAGCGTCAAGCTCAACTGTGACGGCCTGTATTACTGAATAGCCTGTCAAGATTCACCATCAAAGCTCATGGGATGGGTTTTCCGGTCCTTTGCGCTCCGGGCTTCTCTCTGCAGTGGTGTGAAAGGCGGCATTCAGGTCTCCTGCACTCGATCGCGATCCTTCGGTCCGTTTTTGTGGCGGCACTCAGCAGCACTCCCCCCCTCCCCCCGACACCCCAGGCTTCTCTTGAGCGCACATGGCCCAGCAGTTTCTTTCCGAGTTTCCCATGTTTGCGTCACGAAAAGTGTACAATGCCTCCCTTAGCGTTGCGCCCACTGACGCAGGGCCTAAACGTCCTACCAAATCACAGACTATTCCTGGCCCACCTCTGTTTTCGCCCCCAAAACAGAAAAGCCTAAAATCCAGCCCCATATATGGATAGCAGTTTGCACATTACTGAAAGTATGACAGTGCCTGTGAAATTTGATCCCAGCAAGCAGAAGTCTGCAACCTTCACAAGGGAAAGGGAGAAAATAAGAAAACAAAAAATAATAATTGCATAAGATATTAATTTGGAAATTTCTGTAAAAAAAAGTCATTTACAATTGTTGTGTATGCATGCCTGTTCACTGTGTGATGTCTGTAACACTGTTATGCAACACTGAATGTACCCTTACACTGTACACACCTTACCTGTACACCAGAGGGTGCTGTTGCTGGAGACCTAAGGGTTACCAGCACACTGCAGGTAACCCAGTATAAAAAGGAGCTCACAACTTGGCGGTCCTCACTCGAGGAGCTGCAAGTAAAGGACTACAGGTCTACACAGTTTAAATATCATACCCTGCCTCGTGGAGTCATTACTAAAGGTGCTTACATACACGACAACTGGCGATGAGGATGGGATGCCATGAAGCACATGCTCAGCAATTTACCGATGGGGAAGATTGGGACACTTTTGCAGAAAGATTGGAACACTTAAGGAGACTGGCTGCACCGTGCAACTTTGGCGACCACCTAAATGAAGCACTAAGGGACTCTAAACCGGCAAGTGCAGTGCACCGCATGGATACTTCTAAGGGCAGAAACGCTGCCCCGAGTCCCGCAACCCTGAGTCCGCCACATGGGGCAAACCGGATGGCCCCATGCTGGAGCTGTGGAGGAAACCACAGGGCCCACCAGTGCCGCTACAAAGACTATGCATGCAAAGAGAAAGGGCACCTTCAAAGGATGTACAAAAAAACTGTACTCACCACGTCTCTGATGAGTTGGCTGATCACCGGGGCTCCGACACAGAGGAAGGTGAAGTTGCTCAACCGCTGGGAGAAGAGTATGGAACTCATATCTGCTCCACCGAAAGTTCTCCGTGGACGATGAAAGTAGATGTTGACGGAGTCCCAGTTTCTATGGAGATTGACACAGGGGCGAACCAGTCTGCGATGAGCCAAGCGGCCTTTGAAGAACTTGGGATGATTCCTGCCAATCGACCACAACGGGATCCTGTCCAAGCAAAGCTGCTCCCAGGCCTCCGGGCTCCAGCAATCGACCTCGAACATGGATCCATCGCTGCATCCGGAGGTTCCACTGTCCAGTTCGACTGCAAGGCAACGACTCCACAGCACCCCGGCGAAATCTCCAGGACCAAGGATCAAAACTCCACTTTCCGGACTGAGGCAGCATTCCAAAAGAGGAACACCGATGAAAGAAATGGATTCCCGATGTCCAGGGTCAAACCAGTGGAAGAAAAGAGCACCACAGCCTACCTGAGGGAGAGCCAGAAGATGGCTGCAGCACCACGAGGAGCAGAAACTAAAATCAAAATGGCTGCAGACATACCACGAGGGGCAACATTGGAGGAGCATCACGTGACACCGAGCGGCCATCGGATTTGAAGGCTCCCTTAAAGGAGACCAGTAATCAAAGAAATTTAAAGGGGAAATTTCAACTATTTGAGTACAAGGACTTTAAAGCTAAAGATGCAATTAAAGGGTGCAAGTATGAAAATGTATGCAATGTAACCATGAATTGTGATGCTGGTTTAAGTAAAATGACTGATGAGATGAATACAGGTGTCAGTAAGGTTAAGAACAAGTTTATTATGCTTAACAATAATGATAGAGATTGTGAAATGCCTAATGTAACCATATCTGTTGAAACCAGGACACCCAAAAGTGACAAATAATAGGATGTACAATGCAGGCTCGACTATGTGTGATCAGAGCCAAGGTGTCATGTATACTGGTAGGACACTGCCAAAGGCCATTTGATCCAACAGGGACCATGCTGATGCCAATGGAATCCCCCTGTGAGAGACCCCCAGATCCAGCAGGCTACCTGACCATGTAGCCTGGAACAAATGTGCTGTCCCTTGCAGGACACACACACAGCCAGTGGGAACACACCCACTACAGGGACAGTGGTGGTGGCTGGGCTGCCCATTGACCAATGGCAACCGGCACCAGGCCAGACCTACGACCCCTGGCCACCAGGGCCAACACCAGCAGCATGAGGCCAATACCCTCTAGCTTCCCTGGCAAACCGGGAATGACCTGACCCTCATCCCAATTGGAGGACAAGGAGCCCACCCAGTCTTGTGGCCCTGCCCACCACCCCACAACTACCCACATCACAGTGTATATACACCACCTACAGCTGCCGTGGCTACGTTCCCTTAGGGATCCCACAACAGTGACACCCACTTTGTCTGTGTGTGAGGGAGGGGAAACGTACAAGGCCAGCCTCAAGCACAGAAGTCACACCTGGCAACCACACACCCCTCACCACAACCTCCCATAGCCCACCACTGATCACCTCCCCTGTTCATGACAATAAGGATATGATAAATGCTTAGGGGGGACTGTTGTTGTGTTTGTATGCCTGTTTACTGTGTGATGTCTGTAACACTGTTATGCAACACTGAATGTACCCTTACACTGTACACACCTTACCTGTACACCAGAGGGTGCTGCTGCTGGAGACCTAAGGGTTACCTGCACACTGCAGGTAACCCAGTATAAAAAGGAGCTCACAGCTTGTAGTCCTCACTCGAGGAGCTGCAAATAAAGGACTACAGGTCTACACAGTTAAAGTATCATACCCTGCCTCATGGAGTCATTACTAAAGGTGCCTATATACACTACAACAATATGTATGCATTTATATTTACCAAATAAATTCCCCCACCAGATTATGAGGGATTATATAGTCTTCTCCACCACCAGAATTTGGACAATGACATCACTTTCTGTTCTGGAGCCCAATCCCCTTTAATGCTGTACCTCAGACCATTGTTATGAGAAAATAATTTATATGCCATGCCTTCCTTATTTTTATGCATTTATATGCCTTTTGCGGCCTCAGGACATTCCAAAATGCAAATGAGCCAACTTGTCTAACAGAACTGTTGAAATAACTGAACAAGTTTTAACAGCAACTTGACATGACTTCTGGTGTATTGTGAATTGGTTTTGTGCAGGCTACATCACACCCAGTTAGTTTTGAAGCAAATAATTGGCTCTTAAAAAAAAATTCCTTGGGTAAAGTGCAAAGCTCTGCCTCCTTGAAATGTGATTTCTTCCATTTTCCTAAAATTACCACCTGAGCTAGTTATTTGCCTGACTTTCTCTTGCACTTGATTAGAAGGATGAACTTACTGCAATGGAATCAGAGACGTTCACAGCACAAAAACAGGCCATTCAGTCCATAATGTTGGTGCTGGGCTCTTTGCTACAGCACTACAAAACTAATCGCACTGCCCAGCCAGAAGCACCACAGCAACAACCAGTATAAGAGATTACACATAGAAACATAAAAAAATTAACATTTATATAGCATCTCTCGCAACCTCAGGACATTCCAAATGCTTTACAGCCAATGAAGGACTTTTGAACTGTAGTGACCAATGTTCCTCCTAATTTTTTTGGGGGGTGCATGTCCCTTTAAGTTGCTGTGCGGCCCCTTCAAATTTCCACGCATGCTTGTTTTTTCCCATTTAAAAGCTGGTAAGCGGTCTGTGCGGGATCTCCAGCCATGCAGCCTCACAACTTAATGGGAATGTTGGTAGTCATCATTGTAACGTAGAAAAAGCACGCCTGATGGCTGCTGAATAAATTTACTACATGGTGTGGTATTAATTAGAGATTAAGGTTCAATCCCTGTTCTATATTGAGATAGTTGACCTCAGCTGTGGTGGTGGTAGAGGCACGACAATTGGTCTCTAAGCTTGGGATGATAAAAAAAAAATCAACCACAGTTCCTGTTACAGATCACTATCCAATGACCCCTATTGGAAATTGTGGATGTTGGCGGAGGAGAGGATGGAATTTGGTCATGATATCCATCAACAATCGAATATTCTGCAAACACTCACTATCTAGGTTAACGTTGGCCCCTATTTTCGCCACGATTCTGCGCTGTTTTTTGCCGTCCAAATGCTTTTTGGCATGAAATACTCACTTTCTAACTTTTGCCAACGTTTAGACGCCGGCGCCGATCATGTGCGCCAGTTTAAACATTTTTGCCGCAGACACGAGTCAAAATGGGATCGGGCGCCGTTTTTCTGGACTGAATCGATTTTAGCCATCCACGATTTTTTTCAGCGCAGCACACACTGCCTGTCATGTATGTATGCTTGGTTAACTAGCCACCAGGTGGCGCCACTGTCGGAAGTCATTGGGCTGTAGGCACGTGTGTGTGGCCCAGGTATAAAAGGCAAGCCATCATGTAATGTAATCACTTTGGGCCCTAACATAGCAGAGCCAGGTCTGTACCTTGTTAGTTTACAGTATTCAGTCTATCGAGTTATTACATACATAACATTTGGCGACGAGGTAATTTAAGAACCATCACATGCAAAAATGACCACAATTAGAATTCTGGAAAGGTTCATGAGGGAGAGGACTGGGCAGATTTTGTAGCTCGTCTGGACCAGTACTTTGTGGCCAACAAAATGGAGGAACTCAATGAAGCAGTTAGGCACAGGGCGGACTTCCTCACGGTTTGCGGTCCGAAAATGTATGGACTCATAAAGAATCTTCTCACACCTGCAAGTCCAATGGACAAGGACTATGAGAAATTGCGTGCTCTGGTACGTGACTATCTCAAACGAGATGAAACATAGAAACATAGAAAATAGGTGCAGGAATAGGCCATTCAGCCCTTCGAGCCTACACCACCATTCAATGAGTTCATGGCTGAACAAGCAACTTCAATACCCCATTCCTGCTTTCTCGCCATACCCCTTGATCCCCCTAGTAGTAAGGACTACATCTAACTCCTTTTTGAATATATTTAGTGAATTGCCCTCAACAATTTTCTGTGGTAGCGAATTCCACAGGTTCACCACTCTCTGGGTGAAGAAGTTTCTCCTCATCTCGGTCCTAAATGGTTTACCCCTTATCCTTAGACTGTGACCCCTGGTTCTGGACTTCCCCAACATTGGGAACATTCTTCCTGCATCTAACCTGTCTAAACCCGTCAGAATTTTAAACGTTTCTTTAAGATCCCCTCTCATTCTTCTGAACTCCAGTGAATACAAGCCCAGTTGATCCAGTCTTTCTTGATATGTCAGTCCCGCCATCCCGGGAATCAGTCTGGTGAACCTTTACCGCACTCCTTCAATAGCAAGAATGTCCTTCCTCAACTTAGGAGACCAAAACTGTACACAATACTCCAGGTGTGGCCTCACCAAGGCCCTGTACAACTGTAGTAACACCTCCCTACCCCTGTACTCAAATCCCCTCGCTATGAAGGCCAACATGCCATTTGCTTTCTTAACCGCCTGCTGTACCTGCATGCCAACCTTCAATGACTGATGTACCATGACATCCAGGTCTCGTTGCACCTACCCTTTTCCTAATCTGTTACCATTCAGATAATCATCTGTCTCTCTGTTTTTACCACCAAAGTGGATAACCTCACATTTATCCACATTATACTTCATCTGCCATGCATTTGCCCACTCACCTAACCTATCCAAGTCACTCTGCAGCCTCATAGCATCCTCCTCGCAGCTCACACTGCCACCCAACTTAGTGTCATCTGCAAATTTGCAGGTACTACATCATTAATGTATAATGTAATCGTCTAAATCATTAATGTATAATGTAAACAGCTGGGGCCCCAGCACAGAACCTTGCGGTACCTCACTAGTCACTGCCTGCCATTCTGAAAAGTACCTATTTACTCCGACTCTTTGCCAACCAGTTCTCAATCCACATCAGCACACTACCTCCAATCCCATGTGCTTTAACTTTGCACATTAATCTCTTGTGTGGGATATTGTCGAAAGCCTTCTGAAAGTCCAAATACACCACATCAACTGGTTCTCCCTTGTCCACTCTACTGGAAGCATCCTCAAAAAATTCCAGAAGATTTGTCAAGCATGATTTCCCTTTCACAAATCCATGCTGACTTGGACCTATCATGTCACCTCTTTCCAAATGCGCTGCTATGACATCCTTAATAATTGATTCCATCATTTTATCCACTACCGATGTCAGGCTGACCGGACTATAATTCCCTGTTTTCTCTCTCCCTCCTTTTTTTAAAAGTGGGGTTACATTGGCTACACTCCACTCCATAGGAACTGATCCAGAGTCAATGGTATGTTGGAAAATGACTGTCAATGCATCTGCTATTTCCAAGGCCACCTCCTTAAGTACTCTGGGACGCAGTCCATCAGGCCTTGGGGATTTATCAGTCTTCAATCCCATCAATTTCCCCAACACAATTTCCTGACTAATAAGGATTTCCCTCAGTTCCTCCTTCTTACTAGATCCTCTGACCCCTTTTATATCCGGAAGATTGTTTGTGTCCTCCTTAGTGAAAACCGAACCAAAGTACTTGTTCAATTGGTCTGCCATTTCTTTGTTCCCCGTTATGACTTCTCCTGATTCTGACTGCAGGGGACCGAAGTTTGTCTTTACTAACCTTTTTCTCTTTACATATCTATAGAAGCTTTTGCAGTCCATTTTAATGTTCCCTTCAAGCTTCCTCTCGTACTCTATTTTCCCTGCCCTAATCAAACCCTTTGTCCTCCTCTGCTGAGTTCTAAATTTCTTCCGGGTTCGCTGCTATTTCTGGCCAATTTCTCTTCATAGCCACGGTTGAGCCACCTTCCCTTTTTTATTTTTACGCCAGACAGGGATGTACAATTGTTGTAGTTCATCCATGCAGTCTCTAAATGTCTGCCATTGCCCATCCACTGTCAACCCTTTAAGTATCATTCGCCAATCTATCCTAGCCAATTCATGCCTCATACCTTCAAAGTTACCCTTCTTTAAGTTCTGGACCATGGTCTCTGAATTAACTGTTTCATTCTCCATCCTAATGTAGAATTCCACCATATTATGGTCACTCTTTCCCAAGGGGCCTCACACAACGAAATTGCTCATTAATCCTCTCTCATTACACAACACCCAGTCTAAGATGGCCTCCCCACTAATTGGTTCCTCGACATATTGGTCTAGAAAACCATCCCTTATGCACTCCAGGAAATCCTCCTCCACCGTATTGTTTCCAGTTTGGTTAGCCCAATCTATATGCATATTAAAGTCCCCATGATAACTGCTGCACCTTTATTGCATGCACCCCTAATTTCCTGTTTGATGCCCTCCCCAACATCACTACTACTGTTTGGTGGTCTGTACACAACTCCCACTAGTGTTTTCTGCCCTTTGGTATTCCGTAGCTCCACCCATACCGATTCCACGTCATCCAAGCTAATGTCTTTCCTTACATTTGCATTAATTTCCTCTTTAACCAGCAACGCCACCCCGCCTCCTTTTCCTTTCTGTCTATCCTTCCTAAATGTTCAATACCCTTGGATGTTGATTTCCCAGCCTTGGTCACCCTGGAGCCATGTCTCTGTGATGCCAACCATATCGTATCCGTTAACTGCTATCTGCACAGTTAATTCGTCCACCTTATTCCGAATACTCCTCGCATTGAGGCACAGAGCCTTCAGGCTTGCCTTCTTAACACACTTTGACCTTTTAGAATTTTGCAGTAAAGTGGCCCTTTTTGTTTTTTGCCTTGGGTTTCTCTGCCCTCCACTTTTACTCTTCTCCTTTCTGTCTTTTGCTTCTGTCTTCATTTTGTTTCCCTGTCTCCCTGCATTGATTCCCATCCCCCTGCCATATTAGTTTAACTCCTCCCCAACAGCACTAGCATACATTCCCCCTAGGACATTGGTTCCGGTCCTGCCCAGGTGCAGACCAGTTTGTACTGGTCCCACCTCCCCCAGAACCGGTTCCAATGCCCCAGGAATTTGAATCCCTCCCTGCTGCACCACTGCTCAAGCCACGTATTCATCTGAGCTATCCTGCGATTCCTACACTGACTAGCACGTGGCACTAGTAGCAATCCCAAGATTACTACTTTTGAGGTCCTACTTTTGAATGTAACTCCTAGCTCCCTAAATTCGTCTCGTAGGACCTCATACCGATTTTACATATGTCGTTGGTACCTATATGCACCACGATAACTGGCTGTTCACCCTCCCTTTTCAGAATGTCCTGCACCCACTCCGAGACATCCTTGACCCTTGCACCACGGAGGCAACATACTATCCTGGAGTCTCGGTTGTGGCCGCAGAAACGCCCATCTATTCCCCTTACAACCGAATCCCCTATCACTATTGCTCTCCCACTCTTTTTCCTGCTCTCCTGTGCAGCAGAGCCAACCACGGTGCCATGAACCTGGCTGCAGCTGCTCTCCCCTGATGAGTCATCCCCCTCAACAGTACCCAAAGCGGTGTATCTGTTTTGCAGGGGGATGACCGCAGGGGATCCCTGCATTACCTTCCTTGCACTGCTCTTCCTGTTGGTCTTCCATTCCTTATCTGGCTGTGTACCCTTTACCTGCGGTAAGACCAACTCGCTAAATGTGCTATTCACATCATTCTCAGCATTGTGCATGCTCCAGAGTGAATCCACCCTCAGCTCCAGTTCCGCAACGTGGTTTGTCAGGAGCTGGAGGCGGATACACTCCCCGCACTCGTAGTCGTCAGGGACACCGGAGGCATCCCTGATTTCCCGCATGGTACAGGAGGAGCATAACACGTGTCCGAGCTCTCCAGCCATGACTTAACCCCTAGATTAACTTAATTTGGCAACAACAATGCTAAAGGTTACTTACTGAAATAGAAAGGAAATAGAAAAGCTACTTACCAATCACCAGCCAATCACTTACTCCTTTGGCTGTGACGTCAGCTTTCGATTTCTTTCTACTTCTTTTTGCCTTCTGTCCCCACTGCAGCTGCTGAAGTATGCCTTTATAGGCCTCTCGACTCTCTGCCGCCGGAACTCCCGCCTCCCCGACTCCCCGGTCTCACTGGCCTTTATAGGCCTCTCGACTCTCTGCCGCCGGAACTCCCGCCTCCCCGACTCCCCGGTCTCACTGGCCTTTATAGGCCTCTCGACTCTCTGCTGCCAGAACTCCCGCCTCCCCGACTCCCCGGTCTCACTGACCTTTATAGGCCTCTCGACTCTCTGCCGCAGAACTCCCGCCTCCCTGACTCCCCGGCCTCACTGGCCTTTATAGGCCTCTCGACTCTCTGCCGCAGAACTCCCGCCTCCCTGACTCCCCGGTCTCACTGGCCTTTATAGGCCTCTCGACTCTCTGCCGCCGGAACTCCCGCCTCCCCGACTCCCCGGTCTCACTGGCCTTTATAGGCCTCTCGACTCTCTGCCGCAGAACTCCCGCCTTTCCGACTCCCCGGTCTCACTGGCCTTTATAGGCCTCTCGACTCTCTGCCGCAGAACTCCCGCCTCCCCGACTCCCCGGTCTCACTGGCCTTTATAGGCCTCTCGACTCTCTGCCGCTGGAACTCCCGCCTCCCCGACTCCCCGGTCTCACTGACCTTTATAGGCCTCTCGACTCTCTGCCGCAGAACTCCCGCATCCCCGACTCCCCGGTCTCACTGGCCTTTATAGGCCTCTCGACTCTCTGCCGCTGGAACTCCCGCCTCCCCGACTCCCCGGTCTCACTGGCCTTTATAGGCCTCTCGACTCTCTGCCGCAGAACTCCCGCCTCCCTGACTCCCCGGTCTCACTGGCCTTTATAGGCCTCTCGACTCTCTGCCGCCGGAACTCCCGCCTCGCCGACTCCCCGGTCTCACTGGCCTTTATAGGCCTTTCGACTCTCTGCCGCCAGAAGTCCCGCCTCCCCGACTCCCCGGTCTCACTGAACTTTATAGGCCTCTCGACTCTCTGCCGCAGAACTCCCGCCTCATGAAGGCATCATCTTCTCACGATATCAATTTTACAAGCACGTTCCTTCTGAGGGCCAGGATGTGTCGGAATTCGTTGCCGATCCAAGACGTCTAGCTGGACCGTGTAAGTTTGAAAATGCATTGGGAGACATGCTGCGGGACTTCTTTGTAATTGCCATCAACCACGAGGTGATCCTGCGTAAGCTACTGGCGGCGGAGACACTGGATTTGAGCAAGGCCATCACGATTTCCCAGGCATGCATTACGATGGACAAAAACGTAAAGCAGATATCATCGAAAAATCAGAACTCGGCAAGTACTGTAAACAAGATTGTATCATCGTTTGGCAGAGCTGCATATGGCAGGGCCTGCTCGACTGCATATGCGAAACCTGTGGCTGCCCGAAGTCTGCCAACGGGAATGAATCCAATTTCACCGTGTTGGCGTTGTGGGGGCAATCATTGGCCTCATCAGTGTCAGTTTAAACAGTACATTTGTAAAGACTGTTCGAGACTGGGGCACCTCCAATGCATGTGTCTGCAACTGAGCAAGCGTGCTGCGACACACCATGTGGAGGATGATGACCAGTATAGCGTGGATCCGGATATGCAATCCGAGATACCAGAGGAGGAAGTGTAAGGACTGTATTCGTTCCTAACAAAGAGCCAACTGATAAAGATTAATGTGAAACTTAACTGTGTGCCGGTACAGATGGAATTGGACACGGGTGCGAGTCAATCAATAATGAGCCAGAGGACATTTGACAAGCTGTGGGATACTAAGGCTGTGAGGCCTAAGCTGAGTCCAGTCAATGCCAAGTTGCGTACGTACACTAAAGAACTCATAACGATGATTGGCAGTGCAGTAATCAAGGTGTTGTATGATGGTGTGGTTCATGATTTACCGTTATGGATTGTTCCAGGCAATGGTCCAATGCTGTTCGGAAGGAATTGGCTAGAAAAAATCAAATGGAATTGGAACGATATCAAAGCGTTATCGTCGGAGCATGATACTCCATGTGCTCAAGTGCTGAGTAAGTTCCCCTCGCTGTTTGAACCAGGCATCGGCAATTTCACGGGAGCCAAGGTACAGATCCACGTGGACTCGGATGCAAGACCCGTCCGTCATAAAGCTTGGGTAGTTCCATACATGATGAGGGAGAAGGTCGAAATCGAACTGGAGAGACTCCAGTGTGGGGTCATATCACCGCTTGAATTTAATGAATGGGCCAGTCCCATTGTTCCTGTGTTGAAGAGTGATGGCACTGTCAGGATTTTTGAAAACTACAAGGTTACGATCAACAGAGTTTCGAAACAGGATCAATACCCGTTACCGAAGGCTGATGATCTGTTTGCAATGCTAGCCGGGGGGGGGGGGGGGGGGGGGGGGGGGAGTCATTCACTAAACTGATGTCGGCCTACATGACACAGGAACTGGTCAAGGCGTTGAAGAAACTTACGTACATCAACACTCATAAAGGACTGTTTATCTACACAGGTGACCTTTCGGAATTCGCTCAGCTGCAGCCATATTTCAGAGGAACATGGAGGGTCTACTGAAATCCGTCCCTAGAACTATCGTGTTCCAAGATGACATCGTGGTCACAGGTCGTGACACTGCCGAACATCTGAACAACCTGGGAGAGGTTTTACATCGTCTGGACAAAGTGGGACTCAGGACTCAGACTGAAATGTTCGAAGTGTGTCTTCATGGCACCGGAAGTCGAATTCCTGGGGAGGAAAATTGCTGCTGACCGCATCAGGTCTACGGACTCAAAAACCAAGGCCATCAAAAATGCACCCAAGCCTCAGAATGTGACATGGCTGCGTTCATTCCTTGGTCGACTTCAGTAATTTCTTACCTAGATTGAGCACTTCATTAGAGCCACTGCTAAGAAAAGGCAACAACTGGATTTGGGGTGCATCTCAAGACAGAGCTTTTGAGAAAGCTACTAATCTGCTTTGCTCTAACAAGCTGCTGGTACATTATGATCCATGTAAGCATCTAGTATTGGCCTGTGATGCTTCGTCATATGGCGTTGGTTGCGTGCTCCAACAAGCTAATGAGTCTTGTAAACTACAACCTGTTGCGTATGCTGCTAAAAGTTTGTCAAAGGCGGAAAGAGCCGACAGCATGGTAGAAAAAAAAGTATTAGCCTGTGTGTATGGAGTTAAAAAGATGCATCAATACTTGTTTGGTCTTTGGTTTGAACTGGAAACAGATCACAAGCCATTCATTTCATTTTTTTTCGAAAACAATGTATCTATACCAATGCATCACCCCGCATCCAGAGATGGGTGCTGACATTATCTGCCTATGATTATGTCATTCGCCATAGACCTGGCACCGAGAATTGTGCCAATGCACTGAGCTGTCTGCTGTTGCCCACACCAGAGATGGAGACGCCACAACCTGCAGACCTACTGTTAGTTATGGATGCTTTTGAAAGTGAAGGAACCCCTGTCACGGCTCAACAAGTGAAGACCTGGACCAGCCAGGACCCGATATTATCGGTTGTGAAACGTTGTGTCCTTAGTGGTGATTGGTCTGCCGTACCCAAGTAACTAGGTGATGAGACCAAACCTTACAACGGTTGCAAAGACGAACTATCCATTCAGTCAGATTGCTTACTGTGGGGTAATTATGTTGTTATGCCTAAGAAAGGCAGAGAGAAATTTGTACATGATCTACATAGCATTCATCCCGGTATTGTCATGATGAAAGCCATTGCCAGGTCTCATGTATGGTGACCGGGAATTGACCCTGATCTGGAATCATGTGTGCATAAGTGCAACACTTGCCTGCAGTTTAGTAAAGTACCAGCGAAATCGCCTCTGAGTCTGTGGTCGTGGCCATCTAAACCATGGTCCAGGATCTACATCGACTTTGCAGGTCCCTTCATAGGAAAGATGTTTTTAGTTGTGGTGGATGCATATTCCAAGTGGATAGAGTGTATAATCATGTCTTCCAGTACATCTACAGCTATCATTGAGAGCCTTCGTGTCATGTTTGCCACTCATGGTCTGCCCGACATCGTTGTAAGCGACAACGGACCTTGCTTCACTAGTCTGGAGTTTCAAGAGTTCATGAAACTCAATGGTATCAAACATGTGAGGTCAGCACCATTCAAACCCGCATCTAAAGGTCAAGCAGAGTGTGCTGTCAAAACCATCAAACAGAGTATGAAACGTGTAACTCAAGGTTCACTGCAAACTCGCTTGTCATGCATATTGCTTAGTTACAGGATAAGACCCCACAAGCTTACCGGGGTACTCCCTGCTGAACTATTGATAAAGAGAGGTCTCAAGACCAAGCTCTCTCTTGTCCACCCTGATGTGAATGATCATGTTGAATACAGACATCAAAGTCAGCAAAGATATCATGATCGCGCTGCTGTGTCACACGACATTTCTGTTAACGATCCTGTGTATGTACTAAATTATGGTCAAGATCCCACGTGGATCATCGGTACTGTTACGGCCAAGGAGGGGAACAGAGTGTTTATCGTCAAGCTCAAGAATGTTGCAAACATGCAGGAAATATGTTGATCAGATAAAGGCACATGGATGAACTGGAACAGTCTGAGGAAGACACAATCAGTGACCAACCAAATTAGCCTCAGTCATCAGAGGACTCCGCTGTCATCAATGAATTGGGATGTTCAACCCCTGACATGGTCATTGCCACTCCCCTCAGATTGGCTACCCAGCCCCCAGTCATAACAGACTCAGAACGCTCGCCCAAGGCTGGAGTTAACTGAGATGTTCAACTCGGGAGCAGAAAGCCCTGGACCGTCTCAATTTGTAAAAAGCCTGTTACTAATATCTTAATGGGGGATATTGTCATGTATGTATGCTTGGGATTACTAGCCACCAGGTGGCGTCACTGTCGGAGGTCATTGGGCTGTATGCACATGTGTGTGGCCCAAGTATAAAAGGCAAGCCATCATGTAATGTAATCACTTTGGGCCCTAATAAAGCAGAGCCAGGTTTGTACGTGTGTCAGTTTACAGTATTCAGTCTATCGAGTTATTACACACATAACACTGCCCAAAAGCCCCATTAAAAAAATCCATACATTAACTTAAGGAATCAACATGGAGCACAAGAGGACAGGAGCGAGGCAATAAGAATATGCAATAAAAAAATACCTTTTTTTTCAGAGAAAACCAAAGGTGCCACTGTACAGCAAAATTCTAAAGGGTCAAAGTGTAATAAAAAGGCAAGCCTGAAAGCTCAGTGCCTCAATGCGAGGAGTATTCGGAACCCAGGAGAGGCCTCTGAGCTAATTAGGGTGGGTGAGAGTTCAGATGAACAGGACCCCAAGAAAGAATGCAAAAGGCAGAAGGCAACAGAGCAGAGTAGCACTGGGGTAAATGTAAACCACAAGGTGATAGGAAGGGACAATATGTATAAATATAAAGGGGCTGCAGGAGGGGTCAAAACTAAAAATCATTGTTTAAAAACTAGTATTAAAACACTCTACCTAAACGCACACAGCATTTGAAATAAAGTAAATGAGTTGACGGCACAAATCATTCCAAATGAGTATGATTTGGTGGCCATTACAGAAATGTGGTTGCAGGGTGGCCAAGACTGGGAATTAAATATGACAATTCGGAAACATAGATAAGAAGGGAAAGGAGGTGGGGTAGCTCTGTTAATAAAGGATGATATCAGGGCAGTTGTGAGAGACGATAATGAACAAAATGTTGAATCATTGTGGGTGGAGATTAGAGATAGTAAGGGGAAAAAGTCACTGGTGGGCATAGTTTATAGGCCCCCAACTAATAACCTCACAGTAGGGCAGACAATAATCAAGGGAATAATGGAGGCATGTGAAAAAGGAACGGCAGTAATCATGGGGGATTTTAACCTACATATCGATTGGTCAAATCAAATCGCACGGGGTAGCCTTGAGGAGGAATTCATAGAATGCATACAGGTTTGTTTCTTAGAACAGTATGTTGCAGAACCTACAAGGGAGCAAGCTATCTTAGATCTGGTCCTGTGTAATGAGACAGGAATAATAAACGATCTCCTAGTAAAAGATCCTCTCGGAATGAGTGATCACAGTATGGTTGAATTTGTAATACAGATTGAGGGTGAGGAAGTAGTGTCTCAAACGAGCGTACTATGCTTAAACAAAGGGGACTACAATGGGATGAGGGCAGAGTTGGCTAAAGTAGACTGGGAACACAGACTAAATGGTGGCACAATTGAGGAACAGTGGAGGACTTTTAAGGAGGCTTTCATAGTGCTCAACAAAAATATATTCCAGTGAAAAAGAAGGGCGGTAAGAGAAGGGATAACCAGCCGTGGATAACCAAGGAAATAAAGGAGAGTATCAAATTAAAAACCAATGCGTATAAGGTGGCCAAGGTTAGTGGGAAACTAGAAGATTGGGAAAATTTTAAACGACAGCAAAGAATGACTAATAAAGCAATAAAGAAAGGAAAGGTAGATTACGAAAGTAAACTTGCGCAAAACATAAAAACAGATAGTAAAAGCTTTTACCAATAAATAAAACGGAAAAGAGTGACTAAAGTAAATGTTGGTCCCTTCGAAGATGAGAAGGGGGATTTCATAATGGGAAATGTGGAAATGGCTGAGACCTTAAACAATTATTTTGCTTCGGTCTTCACAGTGGAAGACACAAAAACCATGCCAAAAATTGCTGGTCACGGGAATGTGGGAAGGGGGGGACCTTGAGACAATCACTATCACTAGGGGGGTAGTGCTGGACAGGCTAATGAGACTCAAGGTAGACAAGTCCCCTGGTCCTGATGAAATGCATCCCAGGGTATTAAAAGAGATGGCGGAAGTTATAGCAGATGCATTCGTTATAATCTACCAAAATTCTCTGGACTCTGTGGAGGTACCAGCGGATTGGAAAGCAGCTAATATAACGACTCCATTTTAAAAAGGGGGCAGACAAAAGGCAGGTAACTATGGGCCGGTTAGTTTAACATCTGTAGTGGGGAAAATGCTTGAAGCTATCATTAAGGAAGAAATAGCGGGACATCTAGATAGGAATAGTGCCATCAAGCAGACACAACATGGATTCATGAAGGGGAAATCATGTTTAACTAATTTACTGGAATTATTTGAGGATATAACGAGCATGATGGATAGAGGTATACCGATGGATGTGTTGCATTTAGATTTCCAAAAGGCATTCGATAAGGTGCCACACAAAAGGTTACTGCAGAAGATAAAGGTACGCGGAGTCAGAGGAAATGTATTAGCATGGATCGAGAATTTTCTGGCTAACAGAAAGCAGAGAGTCGGGATAAATGGGTCCTTTTCGGGTTGGAAATCGGTGGTTAGTGGTGTGCCACAGGGATCGGTGCTGGGACCACAATTGTTTACAATATACATAGATGACCTGGAAGAGGGGATAGAGTGTAGTGTAACAAAATTTGCAGATGACACAAAGATTAGTGAGAAAGCGGGTTGTGTAGAGGACACAGAGAGGCTGCAAATAGATTTAGATAGATTAAGCGAATGGGCTGAGGTTTGGCAGATGGAATACAATGTCGGAAAATGTGAGGTCATCCAGCTTGGGAAAAAAAACAGTAAAAGGGAATATTATTTGAATGGGGAGTAATTACAACATGCTGCGGTGCAGAGGGATCTGGGGGTCCTTATGCATGAATCCCAAAAAGTTAGTTTGCAGGTGCAGCAGGTAATCAGGAAGGCGAATGGAATGTTGGCCTTCATTGCGAGAGGGATGGAGTACAAAAGCAGGGAGGTCCTGCTGCAACTGTATAGGGTATTGGTGAGGCCGCACCTGGAGTACTGCATGCAGTTTTGATCACCTTACTTAAGGAAGGATATACTAGCTTTGGAGGGGGTACAGAGACGATTCACTAGGCTGATTCCGGAGATGAGGGGGTTACCTTATGATGATAGATTGAGTAGACTGGGTCTTTACTCGTTGGAGTTCAGAAGGATGAGGGGTGATCTTATAGAAACATTTTAAATAATGAAAGGGATAGACAAGATAGGCAGACAGGTTGTTTCCATTGGTCGGGGAGACTAGAACTAGGTGGCGCAGCCTCAAAATACGGGGGAGCCAATTTAAAACCGAGTTGAGAAGGAATTTCTTCTCCCAGAGGGTTGTGAATCTGTGGAATTCTCTGCCCAAGGAAGCAGTTGAGGCTAGCTCATTGAATGTATTCAAATCACAGAGAGATAGATTTTTAACCAATAAGGGAATTAAGGGTTATGGGGAGCGGGCGGGTAAGTGGAGCTGAGTCCACGGCCAGATCAGCCATGATCTTGTTGAATGGAGGAACAGGCTCGAGGGGCAAGATGGCCTACTCCTGTTCCTAATTCTTATGTTCTGATGTTCTTCTGTTCTTATGGAGCAAGTGAAGAAGATTTCTGGGCTGAAAGGACTGGTCCCCACCGGCTGGACCTGCTGCAATCCTGGGCCGAATGGCCTCCCACTCAGTCATGCTCCCCCTGCAAGTTGAAGTTCGGGAGCGGGAGGGCCATTCGGCCCGGGATTGCAGCGGGTCCAGCCGGTGGGGGCTGCAGTGGCCCTTTCGGCAGCAGTGGGGTGGCAGTCCTTTCGGGGAGTGGGCTTCAGCGTCTCTGGTTGCCCTGGCAACTTCAGTTTTTCGCGCATGCCCAGAGAGTTTTTAGAGCAGACTTGAAGTTCCGCCTCCCAGACGAACCTCGGAGAGCGCTGTGCCAAATTCAAATATTTGTTTGGCGAAAGTCCCGATTTTTCTTTTTGGCGCAAATGTACACAAAATAAATCATATATTAACATGCGCAGGCGCCAAAGATCCAGAAATTGGAAAATGGAGGCCATGGTTCTCAAGCTTTTTCAGGTTGTGTCCCACCATTTAAAAGATTTTCAGAATGAGCTCCAGCACAATATTCCCATCGCCACTTGTGTCTCACTAGCTACGTACAGTGGCACAATCTTTGAGCAAGGCTGAATATGGCCATCATACAAAGGAAGACCAAGAAGCAGCACACCTAGCCACATGTATGTCCCTTTCTTTAAGCACAGTCACACTTCCCCCTTTTTTTCACCATAATTTTTAAAACATTAAGCCAAACCAGCTGCGATGTTTATTTTAAACTTAGCTATTTAACTTTTAAAAACATTTTTAAATCTTCCACTTAGCCGTGTTTTTGGATCAGATTACCTGTCATTTTCTTTTTTGAAAGAAACATGAACTCCAGTGGCTGGTTAGGGTTGGTAGTATAGGAAATGATTGTAGATCGGTCCAAGGCTCATGGACCAGTCACAGGGCCCTGTGCTGGTGGAGACCAGCTGTGGGTGATTGATTACACTTTTAAAACGTACAGAATCAGGAAAACTCAGCCTTTGCAATCATAAATCAGGAAAAACAAAAACTTACCTAGAGTTATAGAGCAGGTAGCAGAGCAGATGTTTTGCTTTGCTAATGTTGGCCCAGACATATGAAGGCTGCCTCTTGGAGAGAGGTAAACATGTCATCACACCAGTGAGCCTGATGCCCAAAGGAGAGGATTCTGACGGGATGGGACAGGTTAGATGCGGAAAGAATGTTCCCGATGTTGGGGAAGTCCAGAACCAGGGGACACATCCTTAGGATAAGGGGTAGGCCATTTATGACTGAGATGAGGAGAAACTTCTTCGCTCATAGAGTTGTTAACCTGTGGAATTCCCTGTCACAGAGAGTTGTTGATGCCAGTTCATTGGATATATTCAAGAGGGAGTTAGATATGGCCCTTGCGGCTAAAGGGATGAAGGGGTATGGATAGAAAGCAGGAAAGGTGTACTGAGGTGAATGATCAGCCATGATCTTAGTGAATGGTGGTGCAGGCTCGAAGGGCCGAATAGAAACATAGAAACATAGAAAATAGGTGCAGGAGTAGGCCATTCGGCTCTTCTAGCCTGCACCGCCATTCAATGAGTTCATGGCTGAACATGCAACCTTAGTACCCCCTTCCCGCTTTCTCGCCATATCCCTTGATCCCCCTAGTAGTAAGGACTTCATCTAACTCTCTTTTGAATGGCCTACTCCTGCACCTATTTTCTATGTTTCTATGCTCAGAAATGTAAACACTGACACTCCGCAAGATTTTCAAATGTCATGGGATTTCAGCATTGTATTGCGAGATCACGAGTGACCTTGGAAAAAATGGACAACATCGTGGATTTGCACCCCACACTCCATCCTTCACACTACCCCACACTTTGAGAGCGACTAATCGATCCCAATACTTTAAAAATTATCACTAAGATGAGATACCAGGACAGCAACTTCAGGGAAGGAGAAGTGAAAATAAGGACAAAAATACTATTATAGCTTTCACATCCTTTTTTTAAATTCTATCCCACTTTTTAAATCGCAGAAAGTGAACCGTTCTCTTTGTAGATTTTCTTACCATGATCCTCTTTGCAATTAGCGGTGTAAATCATCAGATCAAACTGGCAGCAAAAGTAGTTATATCTGTACCCTTGCTTTTCTAAAACTTAATAGAAGTGCAGAACATGAATCATGTTAAAACCAATGCCAGTTTCTGAGTGACATGTTTAAAATTAGATCTTTTGCAAGGGGTATATATTCATTAAGATAAGGCAGCAAAACAATGGGCTCATTTTTCATCAGCCTGCAGCTATCAGAGTATGTTGCACCACTGCCCACAATATATTTACAAAGTCTGTTTTGTCAACCATTTACAGAAAAAAATGCATCACAGATTAAAGAGCCAGCATCCTTTTCGTGACTTCAATACTGCAGTTGGAAATCGTAAGGGAGAAAAACTTAATAAATCAAAGCAATTAAAGCACTGAAATGGTACCAAAGTATAAATACAATACCAAACAAGTAAATATTTAGAGGGAGCAGACAATTCAATCACTCTTATCAGTTCCCTTTGCATGGTACAAAAGCACACTAATGATTCACTAGTCCCTCGATGTTAATAACTATTATTCCAACAAAGCATTGTAACTTTGCATGATAACTTTAACTGTCTTGAAGAGAAAAATTAGATCTGTCCTGGAGAAATTGAAAAACAAAATAACTTTATTGAGGCAAAATTAGAATCAAGTGAGTATCACAAGCATCCTTTAAACATGTAGGGGTAGAAATTGCCCCCCACCCCGTTTCGATGGTTTTTACCGCAGCTGTGGTTGAGGTCGCCTCTTGAGCGACATTCAGCTCTTTGTTGTTTTTGCCTTGGATCTGGAAGTCGCTGTTAATGGAGGCGGTGACAACACTTGAGGGATGGATATGGGAGCGGTGGCAACACCTGAGGGGTGGATGTTGTGGCCAACGCGATGACGTCATCATGGCACCGCATCACCACGGCTCTCCCTTTCACTTAAAGGGGAGAGCCGCTGCGGTTTTTAAACTTCGGCCCACTGGGCCACCAGGGAGGGTTTCGGCCGGGCCAGCAGCCTGGCACCCAAAAGGGGGTGCCAGGCAACCTGTTGGTGGCCCAGCTGAACCCAGGGCATAATTGTCAACCCAACATGCCAGTCAGCCGACAAAAAAAACATGGCGGCACGACAGTGCCTCCTCCCCTTTAAGGGAAGCCGCACCACCATTGCAGAAGGTCACAGCCTCACTGGACCACTGAGAAAAAACAGGTTTTGGCACTGCTGGGCGGGCCGAAGATTTTCAGAAGGGAATGTGGCCTCAGGGCCGGGGGTGAGATCAGCGATGCACATGGTGATGACGCGCTTACCACGGTTCGGCAGCAGCGGAGCAGTAGGGAGGGATCGGGGCACCGCCGGGAAAACTCGGGAGGGCAATTGGGCTAACAGCGGCCATTCCATGAAAACTCAGCGGCCACTCCACTCCGCAGCCTGGTGGCCAATTTGTGCTGGTAACAGGCCTGAAGGAGGGGGCAATTTCGGCCCCTGAGTCACCTAATAGATCGCATGGAATTATATCATTAATGTTTATAATTGGGAAATTGAAATAAATGATTTATTTTATCAGAACAACTGAGAGTATTTTGTCGCACTCCAATAAATACCCTGACATGTGGCTTATTATTCTAGTTCAAGAAGCCATGTTGTACTGAAGGACAATTTGTTCTGATTGCAAATACATTGGCCAGAATTTTACCGGCGTTGAGAGGATGGGATTGGAGGTGGGTCAACTGTCACATTTGAAAAGTTTGGCTCAAAATTCTTCTTAATAGGCTCTTATCAAGGTCACAATGACCTAACTTGCCTCCACCGCCGCTGTGTGTCGGGTCTGTTCAGCGTTGACAGGCCTGACATCTGGGAAAGTACCGTGGTGGCGGGTTGACAGCAGGGTCCTAACCCACTGTCAATCATTTAAATTTAACAGATGACCCACCTCCCATCGCATCCTCTGAGCGCCGGCAAAATTATGGCCTATCATTGCATAACATGTATATCAATCTATAAAAAAGAAAAAGAGTCAAAAAGTTTCAAATACAGAATTGCACAATCTGTAACTCTACATTGAAGGGAGATGTGAAGATAGATAAATATTATAGAATCATAGAAATTTAGGGTGCAGAAGGAGACTATTTGTCCCATCGTTTCTATGCTGGCCGAAAAAGAGCTATTTAACCTAATTCCCCTTTCCAGCTCTTGTTCTGTAGCCTTGTAGGTTATGGCACTTCAAGTGCATATCCAAGTACTTTTTCAATGTGATCAGTGTTTCTGCCTCTACCACCCTTTCAGGCAGTGAGTTCCAGACCCCTATCACCCTCTGGGTGTAAAAAGTTATCCTCAACTCCCATCTAATCCTTCTAATAATTACTTTAAGTCTATGATCCCTGGTTATTGGCCTCTCTGCTCGGGGAAATACATACTTCCAACCACTCCATCTAGGCCCCTTCTTAAGTTTATACACCTTAATCAATCTCCCCCAGCCTCCTCTGTTCCAAAGAAAACAACCGCAGCCTATCCAATCTTTCCTCACAGCTAGAATTCTCCAGTCCAGGCAACATCATCATAAACTCTTCTGTATCGTCTCTGTTCCTCTATAATTCTCAGTATCCTACCATTTAATGTGTATTCCATTGCCTTGTTAGCCCTTCCCAAATACATTACCTCACACTTCTCCAGATTAAATTCCATTTGCCACTTTTCTGTCCGCCTGACCAGTCCATTGATATCTTCCTGCAGTCGAAAGCTTTTGTCCTGACTATCAACAACACGGCCAATTTTTCTATCATCTGCAAACTCCTTAATCATGCTCCCTACATTGAAGTCTCATCATCATCATAGGCGGTCCCTCGAACGAAGATGACTTGCTTCCACGAGAGTTCACAGATGTTTCAATGAAGGAGCCGATGTTCCAGTCCTGAATTCCAGTTGAGGGGGTGGAAGATGCCTGTGCATGAATTTTTTTTTTAACGTGTGTGACCACTGCACATCAGCCACTACATGAGCTTGACAGAGCTAGGCTTTTATCCAGTGGTAAGCATTAACCAGGGAATATCGTGGCGGAGGTGCAGCTAATGAGGGTACGGGGCCCCGAAGAGCCGAGGGTCCAGGAGCAGCACAGGCCAGCCCACATTGAGATATGTGTGCGCACTAGGTCCGTGCTGCAGAGCAGGTCTCCAGTCGTCCTGGATTGAAGTCTAAATCATTTATGTATACCACAAAAAAAAAGATACTTGGTACTGAGCCCTGTAGAACCCTGCTGACCATTACCCTTTGCTTCCTGGCACTGAGACAATTTTGGACCCCACTTGTCACTTTCTCTTGGATCTTATGGGCTTTTACTTTTACGACCAGTCTGCCATGTGGGACCTTGTCAAAAGCCTTGCTAAAATCCATATAGAATACATCAAATGCACTACCTCATTAACCTTCCTTGTTACCTCCTAAAAAAATTCAATCAAGTTAGTCAGACACGACCTTCCCTCAACAAATCCATGCTGACTCTCCCTGATTTATCCGTGCCTTTCTAAATGACGATTAATATTGTCCCTCAGAATTTTTCCAACAATTTATCCACCACCGAGGTGAGGCTGACTGGCCTGTAATTACATGGTCTATCAGTGTCAGCTGTGGCTCAGTGAGTAGCACTCTCGCAGTGGGAGGGGCTAGGAGTGAGCAGGTGCTGTTGATTACTGCAGGAGTTGGAGTGAGTGTGTAACAAGTTGGTGGTGTTTTTTTTTCCAAATTTTAGAGCTTTTTTGGTCCATAAACATCAGCCAGGTGGCTGCTGAGGGGCCTGGAGTGCTCCCAGTGTGAATTTAATCAGGGGAGAGAATGTCTTCAGAAGGGAGAATACAAGGCCCAAAGATTTGGAAAAGAAAACACAGTGGTGGTTCACTGCCAGGATAAGGAGATGCAAGCTTGGGATATTATCCAGGCAGTATATGAGGACAGCGGTGAGGGAAGTTGCTTTGCTTGCCGACCAAAGCTGAATGTTGGATTCGAAATGATAATCAGTGGCCGAGAGGAGGTGGAAAGTCTTTTACTGAGCCTGAAGGTTGGTGAGAAGTACTTGGATGTATCTTTGCTGTATTCCAAAGAGGCGATAGTTTCATTCTTAAACCTGCTAGTTTATCTTGAGGTCGAGGTGTTGATAAAAAAGTTGGAGTCGTTTGACATTAAACTTTGCTCAGTAATAAAGAGGAGATACTATCCAGGAATGTGGGGAGCCGATGGAACCTGTTATGTAAAAGTGCGGTTCCCAAACGGGGTGAAGTCATTACCGTACAGCATGAAATTCGAGACAATGGAAGGAGTGCAGTACTTCCGGGTTCTGCATGTTAAGCAGGTGAAGGGTTGCTGTTACTGTCTTCGACATGACCATTTAGTAAGAAGCTGTCCAGACCTGTACTGTTATAACTGGCACGTCTGGACACATCATTCGGAACTGCATGGCAGAGAGCTGTGCGATTTGTCGCAAAGGCCCCACCTGCTGTGAGTGTGAGGCAGAAGGAAGCTCCTTGAGCGACGAGGAAATGGGAGAAGGAGCAGGAGGTGTGAGTGGAGTGGCCAGAAGAGCGGAGTAGGTGGAGCACACAGCCACCGAACGGAATGAGGAAAGAATGCAGGAAGAGGCAAAAAATTGCGGAGCAGAAAACAGGATGGAGGTGGTGGAAAACACACTAAGAATGGTGGAAAAGGACAAAGTCAGCAGAGGACATCACTGGTCAGGGACTAAGTCGAGCCATAATATGGCTCACCTTCAGGTGTCCATGGGGGGAGCAGAGGTGGGTGCGGGGTAAGTGTAAGTACTCCAAAGAGAGACGGGAACAGCATCAAACAGAAATTAGGGATGCATGCAATAAAGGTACAGCAGTTATCATGGGTGACTTTAATCTACATATTGATTGGGCTAACCAAACTGGTAGCAATGCGGTGGAGGAGGATTTCCTGGCGTGTATTAGGGATGGTTTTTGAGACCAATATGTCGAGGAACCAACCAGGGAGCTGGCCATCTTAGACTGGGTGATGTGTAATGAGAAAGGACTAATTAACAATCTTGTTGTGTGAGACCCCTTGGGGAAGAGTGACCATAACATGGTAGAATTCTTTATTAGGATGGAAAGTGACACAGTTAATTCATAAAATAGGGTCCTGAACTTAAGGAAAGGTAACTTCGATGGTTTGAGGCGTGAATTGGCTAGAATAGATTGGCAAATGATACTTAAAGCGTTGACGGTGGATAGGCAATGGCAAACATTTAAAGATCACATGGATGAACTTCAACAATTGTACATCCCTGTCTGGAGTAAAAATAAAATGGGGAAGGTGGCTCAACCATGGCTAACAAGGGAAATTAAGGATAGTGTTAAATCCAAGGACGAGGCATATAATTTGGTGAGAAAAAGCAACAAACCTGAGGACTGGGAGAAATTTAGAATTCAGCAGAGGAGGACAAAGGGTTTAATTAAGAGGGGGAAAATAGAGTATGAGAAGAAGCTTGCCGGGAACATGAAAACTGACAGCAAAAGCTTCTATAGATATGTGAAGAGAAAAAGATTAGTGAAGCCAAATGTAGGTCCCTTGCAGCCGGATTCAGGTGAATTTATTATGGGGAACAAAGAAATGGCAGATCAATTGAACAAATGCTTTTGTTCTGTCTCACGAAGGAAGACACAAATAATCTTCCGGAAGTACTAGGAGACCGAGGGTTTACTGAGAAGGAGGAACTGAAGGATATCCTTATCAGGCGGGACATTGTGTTGGGGAAATTGATGGGATTGAAGGCCAATAAATCCCGGTGGCCTGATAGTTTGAATCTCAGAGTACTTAAGAAAGTGGCCCTAGAAATAGTGGATGCATTGGTGATCATTTTCCAACAGTCTATCGACTCTGGATCAGTTCCTATGGACTGGAGGATAGCTAATGTAACACCACTTTTTAAAAAGGGAGGGAGAGAGAAAGCGGGTAATTATAGACCGGTTAGCCTGACATCAGTAGTGGGGAAAATGTTGGAATCAATTATTAAAGATGAAATAGCAGTGCATTTGGAAAGCAGTGACAGGATCAGTCCAAATCAGCATGGGTTTATGAAGGGGAAATCATGCTTGACAAATCTTCTAGAATTTTGAGGATGTAACTAGTAGAGTGGACAAGGGAGAACCAGTAGATGTGGTGTATTTGGACTTTCAAAAGGCTTTTGACAAGGTCCCACACAAGAGATTGGTGTGCAAAATCAAAGCACATGGTATTGGGGGTAATATACTGATGTGGATAGAGAACTGGTTGGCAGACAGGAAGCAGAGAGTTGGGATAAATGGGTCCTTTTCAGAATGGCAGGCAGTGACTAGTGGAGTGCCGCAGGGTTCAGTGCTGGGTCCCCAGCTCTTTACAATATACATCAATGATTTGGATGAAGGAATTGAGTGTAATATCTCCAAGTATGCAGATGACACTAAACTGGGTGACGGTGTGAGCTGTGAGGGGGACGCTAGGTGGCTGCAGGGTGACTTGGACAGGTTAGCTGAGTGGGCAAATGCATGGCAGATGCAGTATAATGTGGATAAATGTGAGGTTATCCACTTTGGGGGCAAAAACGCGAAGATAGAATATTATCTGAATGGCGGCAGATTAGGAAAAGGAGAGGTGCAACAAGACCTGGGTGTCATGGTTCATCAGTCATTGAAAGTTGGCATACAGGTACAGCAGGCGGTGAAGAAGGCAAATGGTATGTTGACCTTCATAGCGAGGGGATTTGAGTGTAGGAAGAGGGAGGTCTTACTGCAGTTGTACAGGGCCTTGGTGAGGCCTCACCTGGAATATTCAGTTTTGGTCTCCTAATCTGAGGAAGGACGTTCTTGCTATTGAGGGAGTGCAGCGAAGGTTCACCAGACTGATTCCTGGGATGGCAGGACTGATATATGAGGAGAGATTGGATCAACTGGGCCTTTATACATCGGAGGTTAGAAGGATGTGAGGGGATCTCATAGAAACATATAAGATTCTGACGGGACGGGACTGGTTAGATGCGGGTAGAATGTTCCCGATGTTTGGGAAGTCCAGAACCAGGGGACCTAGTCTTAGGATAAGGGGTAGGCCATTTAGGACTGAGATGAGGAGAAACTACTTCACTCAGAGAGTTGTTAACCTGTGGAATTCCCTGCCGCAGAGAGTTGTTGATGCCAGTTCATTGGCTATATTGAAGAGGGAGTTAGATATGGCCCTTACAGCTAAGGGGTTCAAGGGGTATGGAGAGAAAGCAGGAAAGGGGTACTGAGGGAATGATCAGCCATGATCTTATTGAATGGTGGTGCAGGCTCGAAGGGCCAAATGGCCTACTCCTGCATCTATTTTCTCTGTTTCTATGTTTCTATAGAAACATAGAAAATAGGAGCAGTTGTCGGCCATTCAGCCCTTCGCGTCTGCACCACCATTCAATATGATCAAGGCTGATCCTCTATCTCAACACCATATTCCCACTTTTTCTCCATACCCCTTGATGCCTTTTGTTTCTAGAAATCTATCTATCTCCCTCTTAAATATATTCCGTGACTAGGCCTCCACAGCCTTCTGTGGTAGGGAATTCCACAGGTTCACCACTCTCTGTGAAAAAATTTCTCCTCATCTCGGTCCTAAATTTCCTACCCCGTATCCTGAGACTGTGACCCCTTGTTCTAGACTTCCCAGCCAGGGGAAACATCCTCCCCGCATCCAGTCTATCCAACCCAGTCAGAATTTTATACGTTTCAATGAGATCCCTTCTCATTCTTCTAAACTCTCGTGAATAGAGTCCTAGTCGACCCAATCTCTCCTCATACGACAGTCCTGCCATCCCTGGAATCAATGTGCTGAACCTTCGCTGCACTCCCTCTATGGCAAGTATATCTTTCTTAGGTAAGGAGACCAAAAATGCACACAATACTCCAGGTGCCGTCTCACCAAGGCCCTGTATAACAGTAGTAAGACATTCCTGCTCCTGCACTAAAATCCTCTTGCAATGAAGGCCAACATACCATTTGCCATCTTAACTGCTTGCTGCACCTGCATGTTTGCTTTCAATGACTGGTGTACAAGGACACCCAGGTCCCTCTGTACATCGACACTTCCCAAGCCATTACCATTTAAATAATACTTTGTCGTTATGTTTTTCCTACCAAAGTGGATAACTTCACATTTATCCACATTATATTGCATCTGCCATGTGTTTGCCCACTCACGCAACCTATCTAAATCACCATGCAGCGTCTTTGCATCCTCCTCACAACTCTCAATCCCACCTAGTTTTGTGTCGTCACCAAACGTGGAAATATTACATTTGGTTCCCTCATCCAAATCATTTATATATATATATTGTGAATAGCTGGGGCCCAAGCACTGATCCCCATAGTACCCCACTAGTCACTGCCCGCCATCCTGAAAAAGACCCGTTTATTCCTACTCCGTTTCCTGTCAGTTAACCAATTTTCAATCCATGCCAATACATTATCCCCAATCCTATGTGCTTTAATTTTGCACACTAACCTCTTTTATGTGGGACTTTATCAAAGGCCTTTTGAAAATCCAAATATACTACATCCACTGGTTTTCCCTTATCTATTCTATCAGCTACATCCTCAAAAAACTCCAGTAGGTTTGTTAAACCTGACTTTCCTTTCATAAATCCATGTTGACTTTGTTTAATCCCATTGATGTTATCTAAGTGTGCCGTTATAACATCCTTTATAATAGACTTCAGCATTTTTCCTTATACTGATGTCAGGCTAACGAGTCTTAGTTCCCCGTTTTCTCTCTCCCTCCTTTTTTAAATAGTGGAGTTACATTTGCCGCTCTCCAATCTGCAGGAACTGTTCCATCATCTATAGAATTTTGGAAGATGACAACTAATGCATCTACTATTTCCATGGCAACCTCTTTTAGTACTCTGGGATGCAGATCATCGGGCCCTGGGGATTTATCTGCCTTCAGTCCCATTAGTTCCTCCAGCACTATTTTCTTACTAATTATTATTTCCTTTAATTCCTCTTGCACACTAGCATTTCTGGGACGTTATTTGTGTCCTCTTCCGTGAAGACAGAACCAAAGTATTTATTTAATTGTTCTGCCATTTCCTTGTTCCCCATTATAAATTCTCCCGTTTCTGTCTGTAAACGACCTACATTTGTCTTCACTAATCGTTTTCTTTTTATGTACTTGTAGAAACTTTTGCAGTCAGTTTTTATGTTCCTTGCAAGTTTATTCTCATACTCTATTTTACCCCTCTTAATCAATCTCTTGGTCCTTTTTCACTGAGTTATAAACTGCTCCCAATCCTCAGGCTTGCTACTTTTTCCAGCAACTTGGTATAACTCCTCTTTGGATCTAATACTATCCTTAATTTCTTGTGTTAACCATGGTTGGGCCACTTTTCCTTTTTGTGTTTTCACGCCAGAATGGTATGTATAACTGTTGAAATTCATGCATTCGTTCCTTAAATATTAGCCATTGCCTATCCACTGTCATGCCTTTTAATGAATTTTCCCAATCTATCATAGCCAATTCATTCCTCAAACCTTCGTAGTTTCGTTTGTTTAGATTTAGGATCCTAGTTTCGGATTGGACTACTTCACTTTCCATTTTAATAAGGAATTCAATCATGTTATGGTCACTCTTCCCTAAAGGATTCTGCACAAGACTGTTAATTAACCCCTTCTCATTACACAATACTCAATCTAGGATAGCCTGTTCCCTAGTAGGCTCCTCAATATACTGGTCTAAAAAACCATCTTGTACACACTCCAGGAATTCATCTGCCACAGTATTATTACTAATTTGGTTTGGCCAGTCTACATGTAGATTAAAGTCACCTACAATTACTGTAGTACCCTTGCTACATGCATCTCTAATTTCCTGTTTGATGCCGTCCCCTACACTACCACTACTGTTTGGGGAGCAGGAGAGAGCAAGACCAGGAGAAGGTGTAAGAGGCAGGAGCCTTAAAAGGGCAGTAGGACGGGAGCAGGGAGACAAAGTTGCCAAAAGGGAACAAGATGGGTGGAGACATGCCATTGTCCCAAAGAGAGAAGAAACTGGGAGCAAGGGTCAACGGTGGAGGTGAGGCCAAAGGGAGTGGCATTGTTGGAGAAACCACGTTAGCAGGAGGACTCTCTAAGGGAGATTATGGCCCCAAGTTTCCACATGATTTGCTCCTGATTTTTAGGAGCAACTGGTGTAGAACGGAGTATCTTAGAAATCGGAATTCCCCACATTTGTTTTCTGCAGTTCTAGTCAGGTAGAACAGTTTCACTTTGGAACAGAATTTTTTTTTCAAAAGGGGGCGTGTCCGGCCACTGACTCCTGATTTCAAAGTTTCCACAGTTAAAACGTACTCCAAACTAACTTAGAATGGAGTAAGTGAAGATTTTTGTACGCTTGAAAAAACCTTGTCTACACTTTAAAAAATCAGGCGCAGGTTACAAATTAGGCGTAGGGAACGAGGTGGGAGGGGGAGGGGGGGAAGGGAAGTCATTAAATTCTACAATCAATCCTTAGTTATACTTATACAAATATTATACAAATAAATCCAACCTGAATAAAAATTTATAAGCAAAGAAAAGATTAAATAAACCATGTTCCTACCTGTGTGAAAGTGCTTCAGGCAGGCCTTTCAGGCAGCGGTGTGGCGTCAGTGTCTCTCGACAGCAGCAGGCAGCAAGCAGCCTTCGAGCTGAGCTGCGGTGCTTGAGGCAGGCCTTCATTCCCCGCGAAGATGCAGCACCCGGACGGACTTGAGGCCATTCGGCCATGGGATTGCAGCGGCATCAGTGGCTGGCCGGGAGCCGAAGAATGAACACAGGACACACGCAGCTGCAGATTTAAAATTCTTTAGGCCATTCAGCCACGCTTATGAAATGGCATCAGTGGCTCGAAGGCAGCCGAAGAATCAGGAGCGGACGTGAGGCAATTCGGCCATGGGATTGCAGCGGCGTCAGTGGCTGGTCGGGAGCCGAAGAAAGAACAGCAGCAGCCTTCAAGCTGTGAGGGGGACTGACTGAGGCCATTTGGACAGGGAGAGGCAGCCACATCGACATCTTTATATTTAAATTTGCAGAATGGGTGCTGCATTGTCAACACCACATATTATGCAATGGTTTGCTTCCTCATGCAAGAAATTCTTTGTTCTTGGTGGACGTTGATCCATTGCAAAGTTGAATTGGCACTTTTATTTCTCCAAACACACAGTCCTTAATTTGCAGGCACCAGTTCTGCAAGTTTAGCAGTGAAAAGCTGAACTCATTGATTTCAGCAGGTGATTTATTCAGCAGCGCTACTAAAAGCACTCCCTCACACACAGAAATATCAAGAAAATTAAAATACAAGCCTTTGCAGGGGTCCAAGAAACAAATCTTCACTTTTTCTGCAGTACTTTTAAAAATGGCCGAGTGCCAATGTTTACTTCAGACTGCGCGAACGCTCCAACGCGCACGCGCAGGGTTGCCGGCACCAAGAAGCCTCATTTCAATTGTACCCGCCCCCTCCTACTTACAAAATCGGCGCGAGTGGTAGGCTCCGCCCCCTGTGCGCCGCGCCAAGCAGACATCGAGCTCCAAGAAGCTCGTGAATACCGCACTTTTTTTCCGGTGCCGTTTTCGGCGCGAAAAACAGGCGCCCAGCTCTGAGGTGTGCCTTTTTCGCCGCGTGTGGAAACTTGGGGCCTATGTATCTGACTGGGAACAGGGATGGGAGACCTTGAGAGTGTAAGGAGTCAGAGGAGGATGGAGGCATGGAATTGGGGGGTGGGGAGGCATCATGCGGAAAGGGAAAGGTTAGTGAGGGGCAGAAGGAGGGAGAAGGGGCAGTTCCGCAGCCTAAATTTAATATAAGGAAGAGGCTGAAACTGCAGGGAAAGTTCAAACAGGAGGTAAAAAAGAGCCGGAGGCTGCAGGAGAAAGCAACAACTGCCCAAAAGGTTGGGGAGGAGCATGAGAGGAGGGAAGCGCCAGAGATTAAATGATGATGCGGGGTGGGGTGGGGGAATTATCAGGCACACTACTTTTATTAGGAGCAATGATTACATTGGTCTCGATTAATGTGAACAGACCGAGGGGGGAGAAGAAATTGCAGCAGTTGTTGCAGTGTTTTAAAGGCACTGTTGTGTCTGCAAGAAATCTTTTGGGATGACGATATCCTGGATGAATTGAATTGTGATCTCTTTAATCATCATCATAGGCAGTTCCTCGGAATAGAGGAAGACTTACTTCCACTCTTAGCATGAGTTCTTAGGTGGCTGAACAGTCCAATACGAGAACCACAGTCTCTGTCACAGGTGGGACAGACAGTGGTTGAAGGGAAGAGTAGGCGGGGAGCCTGTTTTGCGACATGCTCCTTCCGCTGCCTGTGCTTGATTTCTGCATGTTCTCGGCGACGCTACTCGAGGTGCTCAGCGCCCTCCCGGATGCACTTCCTCTACTTAGGACGATCTTTGGCCAGGGACTCCCAGGTGTCAGTGGAAATGTCGCTCTTTATCAGGGAGGCTTTGAGGGCGTCCTTGTAACATTTCCTCTGCCCACCTTTGGCTCATTTGCCGTGGACGAGTTCCGAGTAGAGCGCTTGCTTTGGGAGTCTCGTGTCTGGCATGCGAACTATGTGGCCTGCCCAGTGGAGCTGATCAAGTGTGGTCAGTGCTTCAATGCTGGTGATGTTGGCCTGGACGAGGACGCAAATATTTGTGCATCTGTCCTCCCAGGGGAATTGTAGGATCTTGCGGACACATCACTGGTGGTATTTCTCCAGCGACTCTTCTCAATCTTCCTCGCTATTATGCTCCACCTCACAGTTGACAAGCTCCCCGCTGGAGTGGAACTAAACTACAGAACCAGTGGGAAGCTGTTCAACTTTGCCGTCTCCAGGCCAGGTCCATAGACCACTCCAACCTCTGTCGTCGAACTACAGTACACGGACTCCAGGACATAGTCGAGGTATTTACCGAGGCGTATGAAAGCATGGGCCTTACGGACCTCTTCCCTTATCTCGGAAGCCTACTATCAACAAGAGCAGGCATTGACGACGAGATCCAACACCGCCTCCAGTGCAGTCTTCAGCCACCTGAGGAAAAGAGTATTTGAAGACCAGGCCCTCAAAACTGTCACCAAGCTCATGGTCTACAGGGCGGTAGTAATACCCACCCTCCTGTATGGCTCAGAGATGTGGACCATGTACAGTAGACACCTCAAGTTGCTCTTTAATATCTAGGAGCCGAATGACCATTGCAAGCGTCGTGAGTTTTTTTTGTGGTTTTTCACAGACGTGGCAGAGACGGAAAACCCTTGTATAGTTGGGGATTTTAATGTATTTTTCTCAGATGGACATTTCAACCCAGGTGACATTTAAGGATGATAATACCAGAGAGGTGATTGTAAAAATGATGGCAAATTTAAATTTGAGAGACTTATGGAGGGATCGGAACCCCATAAAAAGGGAGTTCTCCAGAAGAGGCTGCGTGAGTGATGTTTTAAAACAGATTTTGTGTTAATGCGGGAAGGATTAAGTTCTCAGGTGATGTAGATTTATGATAAAAAAAAGTATTTTTTAGTGACCACTCGGCTTTGGTTCTAAGATTAGGAACAGCAAAGTTAAGATCGGTCCAGGGGTGTGGATTTTAAACAATCAGTACCTGAAATAAATTGCTTTTAAAGAAGGGATTTTAAATATAATAAAGAATGCTTGGAAGGAACCTTTATTCTTGAAAGAAAAAAGAGTTTGGTGGGACAATTTCAAATGAGGTAAAAGTTTTTTCGGTACATTATAGGAAAGGAAGAGCAACAGCTAACCAGCGTCAAGAAGAGAATATAAACACAAGGTTTACAGATATCTGTAAAGCAGTTGACGGAGGGGATAAGGGAGCAGAGACTAAGTGGAAGGTTTTAAAGGAAGAATGGGAATTATTGCAAGCTGAAAAATACAAGGAGGCCATTCTCTGCGCAAAGGCTAAAGATGCATTGGAAGGAGAAAGATGCACTAGATATTTTCTAGAGCAAGAGAAGTTGCGACAAAGGTTATCATTAATTAGAGAGTTGAAGGCTGGGGAAAAGTTCATTAATGAAAGTGGGGAGATTATGGAGACGGCTAGTAGCTTTTATCAAGAGTTATATATAAAAGAAAACATTTCTAAATTGGTGATGGAGAAGGTTAGTGCTTTTATTGAAAGAGGATTTAAAGGACGATGAGAGAAGCATGTGTGACAAAGAAGTAGGATTAGCGGAAATGAAAGTAGCGATAAGTGGAATGAAGAGGCTGGGTGGGGGGCGAGGGGGGGGGGGTTTGGTTTTGGGAAAAATGTCATAGTGGATAAGGATGTTTTATTCAAAAACATTTAGCAGTGTTAAATGTAATGGTTTTTCATCCAAGTGTTTTCAATACAGAGATCAGTGAGACAGGGTTGTCCCTTGTCCCCATTGTTGTACACATTGGTAGCACAACCATTAGGTTACATGATGCGAAAGGAACAAGGCATAGTCGGGATTGCGGTTCCCAGTTCTGGGCAGATGTCGGTGATACACCAATATGCAGATGACACGACCTTAACATTGAGAGATGGCAAGTCAGTAAGGAAAGCTATGGGAGTAGTGGAGGAGTATTGTAGAGCTTCAGAAAACAGAGTAAATGATAGTAAGTCCCAATGTCTGGTTGTGGGAAGTAGTAGTGGGGAGTGGTTGGAGGGAAGCCCTTTTAAGGTGGTGGAGGTTTTAGAAGTTCTGTGGTGCATATGGGGTGTAAGAAGGATAGGGATGAAGTGGATCGACTAAATTGGGAACCAAAGGTTATGAAAATTAAAAAGATTTTGGGAAGATAGGAAATAAGGTGATTGAAAGTGCAAGGAAGAGCGACAGTGGTGTCAGCTCTCCTGTCATCTAAACTATGGTACTTATTGACAGTGGAGGATATTCCTGAGTGGGCGGAAAAGTCTATCCGAGAGGCTTGTGTAAAGTTTTTATGGGAAGGGAAACCAGCCTTGGTTGCTTACAATACTATCATTGGACAGCGAAATCAGGGAGGACTCAATTTCCCAGATATTAACTTGAAAAAAAAATCCTTTAGAATTAATTGGGTGAAGAGATTTCTTCAGAAGTCAAATACATGTTTTTAGAAGTTATTTCCAGCATTTTTTTTATTTAAGTGGGATAGGAGAACGGGAAATATTTTATATGGAATACAAGAATATGTTTTTGAAATCAATTAAACCTCTCCCTAGGTTTTATAAGGAAGGGGGTTGTAGACACTTGGGCCCAATTTTTTTTAAAGTATGCAGAGGAACGGCTGTGTAGAGGGGCAAAATGGAATGGTATGATACAATGGAATGATCGCGATGTTATTAATGTTCAATAAATATTATTTTTTTTAAAGTTAGTAACACACTCGCTTGAGAAAGAAGGTTGTGGGTTCAAGTTCCACTCCAGGAAACTGAGTGCAAAAATCTAGGCTGACACTCCAGTGCAGTGCTGAGGGAGTGCTGTCTTTCGGATGAGACGTTAAACCGAGGCGTGAACATATGCTCTCTCAGTGTGGACATAAAAATTCCCATGACACTATTTTGAAGAAGTGCAGGGGAGACATCCCCGGTGTCTTGGCCAATGTTTATCCCCAAATCAACATCACTAAAAGACAGATTATTTGATTGTCATGTATGTACATGCTGTTTGTAGCCACCAGATGGTGTCATTGTTGGAGGCCACTGAGCAGCATGCATATGGTGCTGCTCTGGAATAAAAGGCCAGCCATTTTGTGAGTCAGGCACTTTGGGCCATAATAAAGCAGAGCCAAGGGTGTACCTTGTTCAGCTAAACAGTACTCAGTTTGTACCTTTATTGCATATATAACATTTGGCGACGAGAATGCACGAACCTTTGTTTGCAAAATGAGTACAATTGCATTTTTACAGTGATTCGTGGAGGGAGAAGATTGGGAAGACTTTGTGAGCTGTTTGAACCAGTACTTTGTGGCCAACAAAATGAAGGAGGTTGGCAATGCAGATCAGCGCCGGGCCGTGTTCCCCACTGTGTACGGTTCAAAGATCTACGGTCTGATAAAGAATCTACTCATGCCTAGTGATCCAACAGAGAAAACATACAAGGAGTTGTGTACATTGGTACGGGAGCACCTCAAGCTAGACGACGGCATCATCATCTCAAGATACATGTTTTATACACACGTTCGATCAGAGGGCCAGAGTGCGGCGGAATTTGTTGCCGGCCTAAGATGTCTAGCAGGACCGTGCAAGTTCGGAATGATGTTGGCAGACATGCTGTGGGACTTCTTCATTATCGGTATCAATCACGAGGTGATCCTGTACAAACTTCTGGCGGTGGAGGAGTTGAATTTAAAAAGGGCCATCCAGATCGCTCAATCGTGTATGACGACGGACAGGAGTCTAAAGCAAATATCGGTGAAGAACCGAACCTCGGCAAGTACTGTAAATGCGATTGATTCGGCGTTCGGCAGAGCAGCACATGGCAGCGCTTATCTGGCTGCATTCGCGACTGATTCACGGTTCGGCAGAGCGGCACCTGGCAGGGCCTATCCGACTGTGTTCGCGAAACCTATGGTCGTCCAAAGTCCGCCAGCGGGAATGTATCCAACTTCTCCGTGTTGGCGTTGTGGGAGAAATCATTGGCACCAGCTGTGCCGATTTAAGCAATATCGTTGCAAAGGCTGTCTGAGAGTGGGGCATCTCCAGCGCAAGTGCCTGCAGATGAGCAAGTGACACACCATGTGGAGGACGAGAGTCAGACTAGCGTGGATCCGGATACACAATCCGAGATGCCAGAGGAAGAAGTATATGGACTATACTCTTTCATAACCAAGAGTAATCCAATTTTGATTAATATGAAGTTTAACGGGATACCGGTATTGATGGAACTGGACACAGGGGCGAGTCAATCGATCATGAACGAGAGGGCATTTTATAAGCTGTGGGATACTAAGACTGTGAGGCCCAGGCTGAGCCCTGTTAACGCCAAGCTGCGCACGTACACCAAAGAACTGATAAAAGTGATTGACAGTGCACAAATTAATGTGTCATATAACGGTGCGGTTCACGAGTTACCACTGTGCATTGTTCCAGGCAATGGCCCACGCTGCTCAGCAGGAGCTGGCTGGAGAAAATCAAATGCAACTGGAACGACATAAAGGCGTTGTCATCGGAGGAAAATACATGTGCCCAAGTATTGAGCAAGTTCCCCTCACTGTTCGATCCGAGTATCAGCAACTTCACGCGAGTCAATGTTCAGATCCACGTGGACTCAGATGTAAGACCTGTCCATCATAAAGCTCGGGCAGTTGCGTATATGATGAGGGAGAAGGTAAAAATCGAACTGGACAGACTCCAACATGAAGGGATCATATCACCGGCTGAATTTAATGAATGGGCCAGCCCCATTGTTCCTGTGCTGAAAAGTGATTGCACAAACAGAATCTGTGGAGACTACAAGGCTACGATCAACAAGGTTTCGAAACAAGATCAGTACCCGTTACCGAAGGCTGATGACTTGTTTGCAATGCTAGCCGGGGGGAAGTCGGGTCAACAAACTGGACTTGACGTCGGCCTACATGACACAGCAGCTGGTCGAAACATCAAAGAGACTTACATGCAGTAACACGCACAAAGGACTGTTTATTTACCACAGGTGCCCATTTGGAATTTGCTCGGCTGCAGCAATATTCCAGAGGAATATGAAGTCCATTCCCAGAACCGTCGTGTTCCAAGATAACATCCTGATCACCGGTTGTGACTCCAAGGAACATCTGAACAACCTGGAAGAGGTTCTACTGCGTGTGGACAGAGTGGGACTCGGACTTAAACACTCAAAGTGCGTCTTCATGGCACCGGAGGTCGAATTCCTCGGGAGGAAAATCACCGCTGATGGCATCAGACCTACTGACGTGAAAACCAAAGCCATCAAGAATGCACCCAAGCCACAGAACGTGACAGAGCTGCATTCGTTCCTGGGCCTACTCAACTACTTTGGTAACTTCCTACCTAAATTGAGCACCTTACTTGAACCACTGCACATGCTATTGAGAAAAGGCAACAACTGGGTGTAGGGCACATTGCTTTTGAGAAAGCCACCAATCTGCTTTGCTCGAACAAGCAGCTGGTACATTATGACCCATGTAAACGTTTAGTTTTGGCCTGTGACCCATCGTCATATGGAATTGGTTACGTGTTACAACAAGCCAATGAGTCGGGGAAACTTCAACCTGTCGCGTATGCATCCAAAAATTTGTCTAAAGCAGAAAGAGCCTACAGTATTGGAGAAAAATAAATTTTAGCGTGTGTGTATGGTGTTAAAAAGATGCATCAATACCTGTTCGGTCTGAGGTTCGAATTAGTGACCGATCACAAGCTGCTCATTTTGTTGTTTTCCGAGAGCAAAGGTATCAACACCATCGCTTTATCCCGCATCCAAAGGTGGGCGCTGACATTATCTGCCTATGATTGATTATGTCATTCGCCACAGATCTGGCACAGAGAATTGTGTCGATGCCCACACCGGAGGTGGAAACGCCACAAACGGCAGATTTAAAGTTAATCATGGATGCTTTTGAGAGTGAAGGTACCCCTGTCATGGACAACAAGTTAAAACCTGGACCAGCCAGGACCTGAATATTATTGGTGATAAAGGGTTGCATCCCCAAAGGGGATTGGTCTGCCATACCTAAGCAAATGTGCAAGGAGGCCAAACCATACATTCGTCGCAAGGACAAACTGTCTATTCAAGCAGATTGCATATTGTGGGGTAATTGTGTTGTAATGCCTAAGAAAGGGAGAGAGAAGTTTGTGCGTGAGTGACATAGCACACATACTGGTATAGAGATGATGAAAGCCATCGCCAGGTCCCATGTATGGTGGCCAGGAATTGAATATGAGCTGGAAGTATGCGTGCATCAGTGCAACATAGAAACATAGAAAATAGGTGCAGGAGCAGGCCATTCAGCCCTTCGAGCCTGCACCACCATTCAATAAGATCATGGCTGATCATTCACCTCAGTACCGCTTTCCTGCTTTCTCTCTCTATCCCTTTAGCCGCCAGGGTCATATCTAACTCCCTCTTGAATATATCGAACGAACTGGCATCACCAACTCTCTGCGGTAGGGAATTCCACAGGTTCACAACTCTGAGTGAAGAAGTTTCTCCTCATCTCGGTCCTAAATGGCTTACTCCTTATCCTTAGGCTGTGACCCCTGGTTCTGGACTTCCCCAACATCGGGAACATTCTTCCTGCATCTAACCTGTCCAGTCCAGTCAGAATTTTATGTTTCTATGAGATTCCCTCTCATTCTTCTAAGCTCCAGTGAAAACAGCCCAGTCGATTCAGTCTCTCCTCATATACATCAGTCCCGCCATCCCGGGAATCAGTCTGGTGAACCTTCGCTGCACTCCCTCAATAGCAAGAACGTCCTTCCTCAGATTAAGAGACCAAAACTGAACACAATATTCCAAGTGAGGCCTCACCAAAGCCCTGTACAACTGCAGTAAGACCTCCCTGCTCCTATATTCAAATCACCTAGCTATGAAGGCCAACATGCCATTTTCCACCTTCACCACCTGCTGTACCTGCATGCCAACTTTCAATGACTGATGTACCATGACACCCAGGTCTCGTTGCATCTCCCCTTTTCCTAATCTGTCACCATTCAGATAATATTCTGCCTTCATGTTTTTGCCACCAACGTAGATAACCTCACATTTATCCACATTATACTGCATCTGCCATGCATTTGCCCACTCACCTAACCTGTCCAAGTCACCCTGCAGCCCCTTAGCATCCTCCTCACAGCTCATACCACCACCCAGCTTAGTGTCATCTGCAAACTTGGAGATATTACTCAATTCCTTCATCTAAATCATTAATGTATATTGTAAATAGCTGGGGTCCCAGCACTGAGCCCTGTGGCACCTCACTAGTCACTGCCTGCCATTCTGTTTGCCAACTGTTCTCCATCCATGTCAATACATTACTCCCAATACCATGTGCTTTAATTTTGCACACTGATCTCTTGTGTGGGACCTTGTCAAAAGCCTTTTGAAAGTCCAAATACACTACATCCACTGGTTCTCCCTCGTCCACTCTACTAGTTACATCCGCAAAAAATTCTAGAAGATTTGTCAAGCATGGTTTCCCTTTCATAAATCCATGCTGAATTGGACTAATCCTGTCACTGCTTTCTAAATGCGCTGCTATTTCATCTTTAACAATTGAATCCAACATTCACCCCACTACTGATGTCAGACTAACCGATCTATAATTCCCAGTTTTATATCTCCCTCCTTTTTTAAAAAGTGGTGTTACATTAGCCATAGGAACTGATCCAGAGTCGATAGACTGCTAGAAAATGATCGCCAATGCATCCACTATTTCTAGGGACACTTCCTTAAGTACTCTAGGATGCAGACTTTCACGCCCTGGGGATTTATCGGCCTTCAATCCCATCAATTTCCCTAACACAATTCCCTGACTAATAAGGCTTTCCTTCAGTTCCTCCTTTTCTCTAGACCCTCGGTCTGCTAGTATTTCCGGAAGGTTATTTGTGCCTTCCTTCGTGAAGACAGAACCAAAGTATTTGTTCAATTGGTCTGCCATTTCTTTTTCCACATTATAAATTCACTTGAATCCGACTGCAAGGGACCTACATTTGCCTTCACTAATCTTTTTCTCTTCACATATCTCTAGAAGCTTTTGCAGTCAGTTTTTATGTTCCCAGCAAGTTTCCTCTCATACTCGATTTTCCCCCTCCTAATTAAACCCTTTGTCCTCCTCTGCTGCATTCTAAATTTCTCCCAGTCCTCCAGTTTGCTGCTTTTTTCTGGCCAATTTATATGCCTCTTCCTTGGATTTAACACTATCCCTAATTTCCCTTGTTAGCCACGGTTGAGCCACCTTCCCCGTTTTATTTTTACTCCAGACAGGGATGTATAATTGTTGAAGTTCATCCATGTGATCTTTAAATGTTTGCCATTGCCTATTGCCTATCCACCGTCAACCCTTTAAGTACCATTCGCCAGTCTATTCTAGCCAATTCACTTCTCATACCATCAAAGATACCTTTCCTAAAGTTCAGGACCCTAGTCTCTAAGTTAACTGTGTCACTTTCCATCTTAATAAATAATTCTACTATATTATGGTCACTCTTCCCCAAGGGGCCTTGCACAACAAGATTGCTAATTAGTCCTTTCTCATTACACATCACCCAGTCTAGGATGGCCAGCCCTCTAGATGGTTCCTCGACATATTGGTCTAGAAAACCATCCCTAATACACTCCAGAAAATCCTCCTCCACAGTATTGCTACCAGTTTGATTAGCCCAATCTATATGTAGATTAAAGTCGCCCATGATAACTGCTGTACCTTTATTGCACACACCCCTAATTTCTTGGTTGATGCTGTCCCCAACCTCACTACCACTGTTTGGTGGTCTGTACACAACTCCCACTAGCTTTTTCTGCCCTTTGGTGTTCCGCAGCTCTACCCATACAGATTCCACATACAGTAATGTCCTTCTTACTATTGCGTTAATTTCCTCTTTAACCAGCAACACTACCCCACCTCCTTTTCCTTCCTGTCTATCCTTCCTGAATGTTGAATTCTCCTGGATGTTGAGTTCCCAGCCTTGGTCACCCTGGAGCCATGTCTCCGTAACCCCAATGAAATCATATCCGTTAATAGCTGCCTGCACAGTTAATTCGTCCACCTTATTACGAATACTCCTCGCATTGAGGCACAGAGCCTTCAGGCTTGTCTTTTTAACACCCTTTGCCCCTTTAGAATTTTGCTGTAATGTGGCCCTTTTCAATTTTTGCTTTGGGTTTCTCTGCCCTCCACTTTTACTTTTTTTCTTTCTATCCCCCATCTTACTTCCCTCTGTCTCCCTGCATTGGTTCCCATCCCTCTGCCATATTAGTTTAGCCCCTCCCCAACAACACTAGCAAACACTCCCCCTAGGATATTGGTTCCGGTCCTGCCCAGGTGCAGGCCATCTGGTTTGTACTGGTCCCACCTCCCCCAGAACCGGTTCCAATGTCCCAGGAATTTGAATCCCCCCCCCCCTCCTGCACCAACACCTGCATGCAGCTCAGCAAAGCACCAGCAGAATCGCTGCTGTCATAGCCATCCAAACCTTGGCCCAGGATCCATGTAGATTTTGCAGGTCCCTTCTTGGGCAAGATGTTTTTAGTGGTGGTGGATGCTTAGTCAAAGTGGATAGAATGCATAATCATGTCATCCAGTACGACCATGGCAACTATAGAGAATCTCAATATCATGTTCGCGACACATGATCTGCCTGACACTGGTGAGTGACAATGGGTCATGCTTCTCCAGTCAGGAGTTTCAGGAGTTTGTAAAACTTAACGGCATAAAACATGTAAGGTCAGCACTGTTCAAGCCTGCGTCCAATGGGTAAGCAGAACGTGCAGTACAAATTATCAAGCAAAGCATGAGGAGAGTAATCCAAGGGTCACTGCAGACCCACTTGTCTTGCATACTGCTGAGTTACAGGACAAGACCCCATACACTCACAGGGCTCTCGCCTGCTGAACTTATGATGAAAAGAGGTCTTAACACCAAGTTATCTCTTGTACACCCAGATTTAAGTAATCATATTGAGTACAGTAGACAGAGTCAACAAGGGTACCACGATCGCGCAACTGTGTCACGCGAGATTTCTGTGAATGATCCTGTATATGTGCTGAATTATGGTCAGGGTCCCAAATGGATCGCTAGTACGGTCATGGCCAAGGAGGGCAACAGAGTATTTGTTTTTAAGCTCAACAATGGGCAAACTTATAGGAAACACATGGATCAAACAAAGCTGAGGCAAACAGACTAGCCAGAGCAGTCGGATGAAGAAACCGTCGACGACCAACCAACCTACCAGCAGCCTTCAGTGGACTCGAGGGTCATCAGTGAACCCGGAATTTCCATCACTGACTTGTTCAATAAAAATGGACTATCAATTCCTGATATGGCAACTGCCACCCCCAACAAGTCAGCCATCCAGCCACCAGCCACAACAGACTCCAAATATTCACCCAAGGCCGGAATCAAACTGAGACGGTCAACCCGGGAGCATAAAGCACGGACCGTCTCAACCTGTGAGAGATTGTGATAAGATCTCAAAGGAGGATATTGTCATGTATGTACATGCTGTTTGTAGCCACCAGATGGTGTCCTTGTTGGAGGCCACTAAGCAGCACGCACAAGGTGCTGCTCTGGTATAAAAGACCAGCCATTTTGTGAGTCAAGCACTTTGGGCCGTAATAAAGCAGAGCCAAGCGTGTACCTTGTTGAGCTAAACAGCACTTAGTTTGAACTTTTATTGCATACATAACACTGATTGTGATCATATTGCTGTGAGAAACATAGAAACATAGAAAATAGGTGCAGGAACAGGCCATTCGGCCCTTCGAGCCTGCACCACCATTCAATATGATCATGGCTGATCATGCAACTTCAGTACCTCATTCCTGCTTTCTCTCCATGCCCTTTGATTCCTTTAGCTGTAAGGGCCACATCTAACTCCCTTTTGAATATATCTAACGAACTGGCCTCAACAACTTTCTGTGGTAGAGAATTCCACAGGTTCACAACTCTCTGAGTGAAGAAGTTTCTCCTCATCTCGGTCCTGAATGGCTTACCCCTTATCCTTAGACTGTGACCCCTGGTTCTGGACTTCCCCAACATCGGGAACATTCTACCTGCATCTAACCTGTCCAATCCCATCAGAATTTTATATGTTTCTATGAGATCCCCTCTCATTCTTCTAAATTCCAGTGAATATAAGCCTAGTCGATCCAGTCTTTCTTCATATGTCAGTCCTGCCATCCCGGGAGTCAGTCTGGTGAACCTTCGCTGCACTCCCTCAATAGCAAGAATGTCCTTCCTCAGATTAGGAGACCAAAACTGTACACAATATTTAAGGTGTGGCCTCCCCAAGACCCTGTACAACTGTAGTAAGACCTCCCTGCTCCTATACTCAAATCCTCTCGCTATGAAGGCCAACATGCCATTTGCCGCCTTCACCGCCTGCTGTACCTGCATGCCAACTTTCAATGACTGATGTACCATGACACCCAGGTCTCGTTGATCCTCCCCTTTCCTAATCTGTCACCATTCAGATAATATTCTGCCTTCCTGTTTTTGCCACCAAAGTGGATAACCTCACATTTATCTACATTATACTGCATCTGCCATGCATTTGCTCACTCACCTAACCTGTCCAAGTCACCCTGCAGCCTCTTGGCATCCTCCTCACAGCTCACACTGCCACCCAGGTTAGTGTCATCCGCAAACTTGGAGATATTACATTCAATTCCTTCGTCTAAATCATTGATGTATATTGTAAATAGCTGGGGTCCCAGCATTGAGCCCTGCGGTACCCCACTAGTCACTGCTTGCCATTCTGAAAAGGACCCGTTTATTCCCACTCTTTGCTTCCTGTCTGCCAACCAGTTTTCTATCCACCTCAATACATTACCCCCAATACCATGTGCTTTAATTTTGCACACTAATCTCTTGTGTGGGACCTTGGCAAAAGCCTTTTGAAAGTCCAAATACACCACATCCACTGGTTTTCCCTTATCCACTCTACTAGTTACATCATCAAAAAATTCTAGAAGATTTGTCAAGCATGATTTCCCTTTCATAAATCCATGCTGACTTGGACCGATCCTGTCACTGCTTTCCAAATGCGCTGCTATTACATCTTTAATAAGTGGAAGTGGAAGCTTGCTGTGTGCAACTTGGCGTCTTTCAGTTGAGACTTTAAACCAAGTCCCTGCCTGCCCTCTGAGATGATCGTAAAAGATCCCATGGCATTATTTTGAAGAAGAGCAGGGGACTTATCCCCAGTGCCCTGGCCAATGCGTATCCCTCAATAAACATAACAAGAACAGATTATCTGGTCAATATCACATTTTGGTTTGTGGAAGCCTGCTTTGTGGAAATTGGTTGCTGCGTTTCCACCATTACAACTGTGACTATACTCCAAAAGTTCTTCATTGGCTATAAAGCACTTTGAAGCATCCGGTGGTCATAAAGGGTGCTATACAAATGCAAGCCTTTTTTTCTTTTTTTTTTTAAATCCCTTTCTCCCTTTTTAAACAATGGTGCAACTTTAGCAGTCCTCCAGTCCTCTGGCACCGCACCTGTAGCTAGAGAAGATTGGACAATGATGGTCAGAGCCTCTGCTATTTCCTCCCTTGCTTGTCTTAACAGCCTTGGATGCATTTCATCCAGGCCTGGTGATTTATCTACTTTCAAAGAAGCTAAATCTCTTAATACTTCCTCTCTCACTGTGTTTATTTCATAATATTTCACACTCCTCTTCCTTAACTACAATGTCTGCATCATCCCTCTCTTTTGTGCAGACAGATGCAAAGTATTCATGAAGAATCCTACCACATCTTCCACCTCCATGTATAAGCTTCCTTTTTAGTCTCTAATAGACCCTATTCTTTCTTTAGTTATCCTCTTGCTCTTTATGTATTTATAAAACATCTTTAGGTTTTCCTTGATTTTACTTGTCAATATTTTTTCATGCTCTCTCTTTGCTTTCCTAATTTCCTTTTTAATTTCACCCCTGCACTTTCTATACTTCTCTAGGCTTTCTGCAATTGTTAGCTCTTGGTATCTGACATAAGCTTTCCTTTTTTGCCTTATCCTACCCTGTATGTCCCTTGAGATCAAGAGCTCTAGATTTGGGAGTCCCATCATTTTTCTTTGTGGGAACATATTTGCTCTGAACCCTCACTATCTCCTCCTCGAATGCTTCCCACTGCTCTGACACTGTTTTACCTTCAAGTAGCTGTTTCCAGTCCACGTTTGCTTAATCACATCTCAGCTCAGTAAAATTGCCTTTCCCCAATCGAGAACTTTTACTCTTGATCTATATTTGTCCTTTTCCATAAGTAAGCTAAATCTAACTGAATTATGATCACTGCCACCAAATTACTGTCCCACTGATATTCCTTCCATCTGCCCAGCTTCAATTCCCTAAAACTAAGTCCAGAACCGTCTTCTCTCTTGTTGCACTTGCTACCTACTGGCTAAAAAGTGTTACAATACTTGTAAATGTTAAGAAATCTGAACCAAAGACATCTGAAAAGCATTTGTACTGCAGCATATGGAGCTATGGACATTATCCTCCCATGGTAATTCTTTATTGTAAATGTTACTCCTTGTCCCAGGAAAGAAGCCTGCATGCAAACCTTCTGAGAAACAAGGGAACTCTCCCAAACTAGTTCATCTCGCCTATCCTTTTTTCAAAGGTTGACTTTGCCTACTCATCCTATGACCATTTCCCTCAATCCCTTCTTTCTACAGAAATCTATCTATTTGTATCTTAACCCAATTAAACTATCTGCTTCAATGGCCTTTTCTGGTATTTTTCTATAACCTTATTACCTCAAGTTGAAAGATTGTACCATGATGTTCCTTCTCGCCTCTACATTAGAACATAAGAACATAAGAAATAGGAGCAGGAAGGCCATATGGCCTCTAGAGCCTACTTCAGCATTCAATAAGATCATGGCTGAATTTTAACATCAACTCCACTTTCCTGCCCGATCCCACATCCCGGAAAGAATCTTCCCAGCCCTGCAAGTGCGGGTTTGGAGGCGGGCCAGCTGTTAAAATGGCTTTGATTGACAGCGGGTCAAGATCCTGCTCTGAACCCACCTCCTTGTGAGTTTCTCAACTGTCAGGTTGGCGTTCGGATAGCAGACCTGACAGCAAGCAGCGGGGCAGGTAATTAAAAAGGTATTAAATGCTAGTTAAGTGGTTTAAAAGCAGGCACTTACAATTTTACCAACATTTTGACGGGTTTGCCGTCTCTCAGGTTTCACGCTGGGTAAGTGGAGTTGGGTTCTCCGACTCTCTATTGTTTGGCTAGTTGACAGCTGCAGAAGTGGTATAAAAGCTACCATTTCATAGCTGTTCACTTTCCAATGTCAGAAGTTGAAGCCTTCAGTTTTTGGAAAAGTTTTGTGAGCTGTATGCACTTTGGAAGTGTTTACAGTGAATTCTCTATTCACTGTCACCTCCTTGGAGCAACCTCTCTCACCATGACAGGGAGCTTGTCATCTCAACCTTACCTGCCATCTATCCCAGCGGCATCGGTGCCCTTGAAAGAATCTCACCTTGGTCCTTAGAATCCCACCACAATCAGCCCCAACACCAACATCACTAAACACACCAACATCACTACCAACACCAACCTTCTCCACATCACCTGATGCTGCACAAGACACACGGCATTGGTACCTAACCATATTGCTGCCTGGGAGGCCAGTGATGGCCACATTTACTTCACTTCACACAGGCACCCTGATTACCACATGATGCGCCAGGTTGGCACCCCCCACACCAGCTCCATAAAGCATCCCTGCAATGTCCAACCCATTCCCTTCACACTCATCACCACTATGTCTCACCATTCACTGCAGCTCACTAACCCACTTCCAAAGGTGCACATGAATCTGTCCAAGATCGCAAAGTCCTGAAAATAAAGATTTCACTGTTTGACAGCATATCAACATTAACGATACATGAACATTGGTTAAAGGATCCAAGTGCCTACCATTGTGTGTTGTTAGTTGGTATGTTTGGACAAAGATGAGGGTGAATGTGAGGGGTAGCTAGTGAAATGGGGAACTGATAATGTAGACAGACAGAGAGAGAGAGGTGGGTGGAGGTGCAAGGTCAGTTAGTGTGATTAAAGATGTGTAGCGGTAGAGTAGGGAAGGCAGAGAGATGGGGATGTGATGAGTGGCACAGCAGGATGAGGTTAAGTGTGGCTTTGCAGTAACATTCCGTGATCTACTGAGATAATTGCAAGGTTTGCGCCACTGCAGCCAGGTCCTCCTGACGACATCCCTGCTTGTGCCCACATGTACAATGTGCAACCAGGCTGCATTGGTCTCCTGGAGTGGTCTCTTCTGTCCATTGGAATGGAAGATAACCTCCCTGCGTGCAGTGACTCCCTCCATAGCATCTGAAGGGAGAGGGCGGAGTATACTTCGGAGCGGATTTCCCACACTGCACCAATGCTGCCCGCATCAAACTTGCCTCTGTTGCCAAAATCCCCTTCAGCAAAAATTAAGCGATCTCAGTCTTGTATATACTCAGCAACTATACATCTACAGGCCTCTGGAGTAGAGAATTCCAAACATTTTGGAGGGGGAGGGTGAACAGCCAGCTGTCGTGGTGCATATATGTACCAATGATATCAGTAAAAAACGGGATGAGGTCCTACAAGCTGAATTTAGGGATCTAGGAGTTAAATTAAAAAGTAGGACCTCAAAGGTAGTAATCTCAGGATTGCAACCAGTGCCACATGCTAATCAGAGCAGGAATCGCAGGATAGCTCAGATGAATACGTGGCTTGAGGAATGGTGCAAGGGGGGGGGGGATTCAAATTCCTGGGACATTGGAACCGGTTCTGGGGGAGGTGGGACCAGTACAAACCGGACGGCCTGCACCTGGGCAGGACCGGAACCAATGTACTAGGCGGAGTGTTTGCTAGTGCTGTTGAGGAGGGTTTAAACTAAAATGGCAGGGGGATGGGAATCAATGCAGGGAGGCAGAGAGAAGTAAAAAGGGGGCAGAAGCAAAAGGTAGCAAGGAGAAAAACAAGAGTGGAGAGCAGTGAAATCAAGGGTAAAAATCAAAAAGAGCCACATTACAACATAATTCTAAAAGGACAAAGAGTGTTCTTAAAAACAAGGCCAAAGGCTCTGTGTCTCAATGCGAGGAGCATTTGTAATAAGGTGGATGAATTAACAGCGCAGATAGCTGTTAACAGATATGGTGTAATTGGGATTACGGAGACATGGCTCCAGGGTGACCAAGGCTGGGAACTCAACATCCAGGGGTATTCAATATTCAGGAAGGATATACAGGAAAGAAAAGGAGGTGGGGTAGCGTTACTGGTTAAAGAGATTAACGCAATAGTAAGGAAGGACATTAGCTTGGATGATGTGGAATCTATATGGGTAGAGCTGCGAAACACCAAAGGGCAGAAAACTTGATTGGGAGTTGTGTACAGACCACCAAACAGTAGTAGGGAGGTTGGGGACGGCATCAAACAGGAATTTAGGGATGCGTGCAATAAGGGTACAGCAGTTATCATGGGTGACTTTAATCTGCATATTGATTGGGCTAACTAAACTGGTAGCAATACTGTGGAGGAGGATTTCCTGGAGTGTATTAGGGATGGTTTTCTAGACCAATATGTCGAGGAACCAACTAGAGAGCAGGCCATCCTAGACTGGGTCTTGTGTAACGAGAGATTAATCAGCAATCTTGCCGTGCGAAGCCCCTTGGGGAAGAGTGACCATAATATGGTAGAATTCTTCATTAAGATGGAGTGACACAGTTATTTCAGAGACTAGGGTCCTGAACTTAAAGAAAGGAAACTTCGACGGTCTGAGACGTGAATTGGCTAGGATAGACTGGAGAATGATACTTAAAGGGTTGACGGTGGATAGGCAATGGCAGACATTTAAAGATCACATGGATGAACTATAACAACTGTACATCCCTCTGTGGCGTAAAAATAAAAAAGGAAAGGTGGCTCAACCGTGGCTAACAAGGGAAATTAGGGAAAGTGTTAAATCCAAGGATGGGGCATATAAATTGGCCAGAAAAGGCAGCAAACCTGAGGACTAGGAGAAATTTAGAATTCAGCAGAGGAGGACTAAGGGTTTAATTCGGAGGGGGAAAATAGAGTATGAGAACAAGCTTGCAGGGAACATAAAAATTGACTGCAAAAGCATCTATAGATATATGAAGAGAAAAAGATTAGTGAAGACTAATGTAGGTCCCTTGTAGTCAGAATCAGGTGAATTCATAATGGGGAACAAGGAAATGGCAGACCAATTGAACAAATACTTTGGTTCTGTCTTCACTAAGGAAGACACGAATAACCTCCCGAAAATACTAGGGGACCGAGGGTCTAGCAAGAAGGGGGAAATGAGGGAAATCCTTATTAGTCAGGACATTGTGTTAGGGAAATTGAAGGGACTGAAGGCCGAAAAATCCCCAGGGCCTGATAGTCTGCATCCCAGAGTACTTAAGGATGTGGCTCTAGAAATTGTCGATGCATTGGTGGTCAGTTTCCAACATTCCATGGACTCTGGATCAGTTCCTATGGATTGGAGGGTAGCTAATGTAACCCCACTTTTTAAAAAAAAAAGGAGGGAGAGGGAAAACACGGAATTATAGACTGGTTAGCCTGACATCGGTGGTGGGGAAAATGCTGGAGTCAATTTTTAAAGATGTAATAGCAGCGCAGTTGGAAAGCAGTGACAGGATTGGTCCAAGTCAGCGTGGATTTATGAAAGGGAAATCATGCTTGACAAATCTTCTAGAATTTTTTGAGGATGTAACTAGTAGAGTGGACAAGGGAGAATCAGTGGATGTGGTGTATTTGGACGTTCAAAAGGCTTTTGCCAAGGTCCCACACAAGAGATTAGTGTGCAAAATTAAAGCACATGGTATTGGAGGTAATGTATTGACGTGGATAGAGAACTGGTTGGAAGACAGGAAGCAAAGAGTGGGAATAAACGGGTCCTTTTCAGAATGGCAAGCAATGACTAATGGGGTGCCGCAGGGCTCAGTGTAGAGACCCCAGCTATTTACAATACATATTAATGATTTAGACGAAGGAATTGAATGTAATATCTCCAAGTTTGCAGATGACAACAAGCTGGGAGGCAGTGCAAGCTGCGAGGAGGATGCTAGGTGGCTGCACGGGGACATGAACAGATTAGGTGAATGGGAAAATGCATGGCAGGTGCAGTATAATGTGGATAAATGTGAGGTTATTCACTTTGGTGGCAAAAACAGGAAGGCAGATTATTATCTGAATGGTGACAGATTAGTAAAAGGGGAGGTGCAACGAGAGCTGGGTATCATGGTACATCAGTCATTGAAGGTAGGCATGCAGGTATAGCAGGCGGTAAAGAAAGCAAATGGCCTGCTGGCCTTCATAGTGAGGGGATTTGAGTATAGGAGCAGGGAGGTCTTGCTGCAGTTGTACAGGGCCTTGGTGAGATCACACCTTGAGTATTGTGTGCAGTTTTGGTCTCCTAATCTGAGGAAGGACGTGCTTGCTATTGAGGGAGTGCAGCGAAGGTTCACCTGACTGATTCCCGGGATGGCAGGACTGACATATAAGGAAAGACTGGATCAGCTAGGCTTATATTCACTGGAATTTAGAAGAATGAGAGAGGATCTCATAGAAACGTATAAAATTCTGACGGGACTGGACAGGTTAGATGCAGTAAGAATGTTCCCAATGTTGGGGAAGTCCAGAATCAGGAGACACAGTCTAAGGATAAGGTGTAAGCCATATAGGACTGAGAGGAGGAGAAATTTTTTCACCCAGGGAGTTGTGAACCTGTGGAATTCTCTGCCACATAAAGTTGTTGAGTCCAGTTCGTTGGACATATTCAAAAGGGAGTTAGATGTGGCCCTTATGGCTAAAGGGATCAGCGGGTATGGAGAGAAGGCTGGGGTGGGGTACTGAGGTTGAATGATCAGCAATGATCATATTGAATGGCGGTGCAGGCTCGAAGGGCCGAATGGCCTGCACCTGCACCTATTTTCTGTGCTTTTATGTTTCTATGTAACGTGTGTTGCCATGGCCAATTTTAAAACTACTAATGCAGGCTGTTGGCTAAAGCAGGCCCAATTCCTACTTCAGATGAGAATGTTTTTTTTGTCTCCGGCAAAGGGATTAACACAAATAACTAAACTTTCAGATTTAGAAGTTATTATTTTTAAAGGTAAACACAGCAGCAATTACATAACCTGGGGTTTCCCAAGTGCAGCTGCTGTTAGTGTGAACCATAAAACAAAAATTCCCACGCAGCCATGGACTTCAATGTGCATTTAGAAGAGAAAACATACATACCTGTTTATGCCATTGTCATCTCAAAATACCACTGGCATATAATTGAGTCAGTGTACAGCTTGTAAAACAGTCTGACCTTTAAAGCCAAACATTTATAGGACAGGTCCTCCTCCCAGCTGCAGCAACCCAAATTATGTGGCTTTTAAATCAAAGCAATACAACAAAACAAAGATCACATTGACAGCACTGGGTTTGCAAATAATCAAGAACTTTCCTTATTTGTTTTTTTAACTAACAGTACATGTCGGACCTGAATTTATATGTGGTATTAATGTTGTTGTTGGTGTGACACTATTTCCTTTCTATCGTGAGGCTGCAGTTGTTTGCTGGCTGGTGCTAAGATTTTGTGCTCTTCATGCTGAGAAGCAACCTGCCTTTACATGACATTATTGAAACTTCTTAATCACTGGTTGATGTTTCTCCTGTGGCACTGAATAGGGTTATGGGGTTGAAATTGCTCTTTAAAACCTGAATAAAATAAGTAGGTGGAAAGCTTCTCTTAAAAGGAATTTCATACATGCGCTAACGGATTAATTATTAATATCACACAGCCCGGGTCATAGCACCACGAGCTGATTTCCCCCTTCCCTCCTACAAAAGTGTTTATTTTTAACGTAATGTGCCAAACATAATTATGAACTTTTTTCCCTAATGAAAGGTTAAAACTTGGTGATGTAAATGTTCTGAGTACACCACTAAGTTAGTGCACCATCACAAAAATGTGTTTGCGATGCTCCACAGAAGTATAAAACACTTTGGTGTTTAAATTGTCACAACCTCTCCCTAGGACTGATAGAGCGAGCTCTGCAAGCAGCAAGTAAATGGAAGCCAAAGCAACATCTATGATGGAACTGAAACGGCTCCAGTGTCACATAATGGCACTGATACGTAGTTTAGTGGCATCATGAACAACATATAATCAGACTCAGGAACTTCAACTTCAAATCAATGCCATTTTTCACCCAAGCTATGGGGCACTTCGGATCCAGATTGTTGCTCCATCGATTTGTACACAATCTTAGTGCAGAAAGTACTGACTCTGTAGAAGATTTTTTTTTTTAAAAAGACTTTGGGCTAGACTTTCCACTTTGCAAAAAATGACGATAGGCCAGCGATGTGAAATAGGCGATCCGAAAGGTCAGCGATGTGATGTTCGCCCACCGAATGTCCAGCGATGTGGAAGGCAAAAGCTTCCCTAGCAACGGGCTTCTGCGCATGTGTGTGGGTTTTTTTCCGACTGACTGGCTTTCCCGCGTTGCGGGATGTCAGGGGTTATCCACACATGCGTAGAAGGCACAGGGAGGGGCAGAGAGAGAGAGAGAGAGAGAAAGAAAGGATAGAGAGAGAGGAGAGATCAAAGCAAGAGAGATAAGCAAGAGAGAATTTACAGACTTGATAATATATTGTTATAATATATTGTTATATTTTTACAAATTATAAAATGTCAAAGTCATCAGGAAGCTGAGGGGAAGAGAAAGAGGGCGAAGCCCTTTAGCGATGAGGCCAATGAGGCCCTGGTGAATGAAGTCCATTCCCGGTGGAGACAATTAACTCGGGGTGCACACAGGAAACCCCTACCCCGTGTATATAGAAAAATATGGGCGGAGATCGCTGATGTTGCCTCCTTGGCATCCCATGAGGCAAGGGGGGGGCGGACCAGTGCTGAAAACACTGGAATAGATTGGTCGTGGCAGCAAGAGTAAGTTGCATTTTATATTTTACTGATGAAAATTTTTATTAGAACAATGAATCTCCTGCATTGAATTTAAGTTTGTCATTCATAAATGTATTATGTAAACCAGGTTAAGATCCGGACAGTGCTCTGAACCAGCAGCATGTAACATTTTAAACTGTCATGATTTCATGATACTGTGGATATCTGAACGGAATATATGGAATTAAGGACAGTAAAGTAAACGGGATATATGAAAATGTATAAGCCATGGAAGAATAGCTGGGAGAATGTCAGATTGCAAATAGTGCAACATCAGCATAGCTAACAGTCTTTCTCAAGGTTTCAAGTCACTAATCCTGCCAATAATATATAATTGTAACATGAAATAAATCTGCAGAATTGCAAGGTCTCAGTTAATAGTCACACCATTAGATTGAAACATTTAGAGGCAATGCTTGAGCTTTCAAGAAGAACATCTCATATAGATTGACTAATGAGTGGCTGAGTTAGACTGTCAATCCATTTGTATTTTGTTATCTGATTTCAAAACTGTATAACTGTTAACGCTTTACGATGTAACTTCACCTATCCGTAGGGAGTGTGTACGCTCTATCCAGAGAGTATATCTTCTGTCTGATAGGTCTTACTGGCCGGTAATAAAGACTGCTTTGTTCAAAGCACAAGAGGTATTCGACTCAGTAATTTTACTGAACCAGATTGAAGTAAAAGAATCCGGGAATTTACAATACTACCTAGTCAATTAGCTTATACTATGCTATGCTCTTTTCTCGTTTGCAGAAGAAGATATCTATCAACTGGGCCGAGCAAAGGTGTACGGGGGGCAGCTCTGCTCACCTGCAGCCATTGATGGACCTCGAGGAGCGTGCGGCTGCGCTGGTTGGCCATGAGAGTCGTTCGGCCACCATCCGCAGTCTGGCGGAGCCCAGCCATGCGTTTCGTGAGTAATGTGTAATGTGTCAAACAGTATTAAAAACTTTAACTAACTAATGTAATGTCCTGTCATTATTATGCAATATACTTGTAATATACTTATAATATACTAATGATGTCATGCATGCATGTATCCAGCTCTTGTGCATAAAAAGCAGGAGATGCAGCCACTACAGCTTTCTGGGGTAGTGAAAAGTATTGATATTTAACGTCTCTTGTTAATGTTCACCGTTATGTTCTAATAAGCTCTGTAAAAAGGTCATGTGTGATTTTAAGGTCAACCTGAGACACTCGTAAAGGTGTAACCAGCACCGTCACCTTAGGAGGAGGAGGAAGAGGAGCACTTTCCTCAGCTCGAGGAGGAAGAGCTCGAGCAGGAGCCATCAATTGTGGATGGGGGGGGGGGGGCAATGAACCTGCAGTCATCTCTGTTGAGACTGAAGAGGCACCGGGACCAAGCGGTGTGCAGCCGGCAACGCCAAGGCACAATATATTGCACACTCCGACCCTACGGAGGCCAGGTCAGCGAGGCCAGAAAACGCCTTCCGAGGATCATCAGTTGGTGGGCCTGATGTCCCTGTGTTTGTAGGCGGTTGCGATCGGTCCCGAGCTGATCCAGGGGTTCACTCAATTCACGCATGACTTTTCCAAGGTGTCTGCTGTGCAAGTCGAGCTACTGGAGGTAGCATGGCAGACCCTGGAAGAGGTGCGTGAGCAGACCGCCGCCCGAGCACTCAGGCAAGTACGGAGGATACAGTTCCTCTTGACTCAAGACGAGCAGCCTGCTTCGTCTCCCATGCCAACACCTCCACCACGGCAGGAAGTCTTTCCGTCACCCGCTGAACGCCAGCTTCGTCTCGGAGTGCGGGGACCAAGACGGGCGGGTGGTGCTCATACACGGGGTGGGGGGGGGGGCGGTAAACGATCTGGGGGGAAACGTGGCCGGAGGTAGGGAGGGGGGGGGTTGTTTTTGAAAGTTTGATGTTACCATTATTGTATTATAACTTTTTGATACTGTTACTGTTAATGTTTGTTCACAGTTGGGGGGGAGGGGGGTTTGGGTGGGGAGGAGGATGTTGAAAAAAATTTACATAAAAAATTTGTTTGCAATAATTTTTTTAATTGATTTTGTTGTGCATTCTCTGATAAGGTTAGTTAACGTAGGCATTTTGTACAATTTAACATGTGTTCTTCATAAGTTAAGCATTACTTGAGTTAAGCATTAATGCAAATGTTGAACTATAACGGCCAGGCCAGTGCACGCAAGGCTAAAACGTAACTAAATGAAATTCAACGCAAATGCAACTTTTGTTTAACCGTAACGGTGACTATCCCCAATGTAAGTTCATGCAAAGCGTTCATTTATGAGCTGCTGACGTAACAGCTTTGCAGTAGCGTAACTCCCACGGGGTACTGTTCTCCCGGGGGGGGCGGGGGCTGGTGGACAGATCACGGCTACATCACCAGGCTGGTTCTCCCAGAGGTCCTCACCAGACTCCTTTTCCACCTCCACCTCCTCCTTCTCCTCCTCTCCTTTTGCTCCTCGCTGGCTGACTCTTCCGTCTCCCCTCCTTCTGGAGGTGGACAAGCAGCCCCATTAGGCATTTGCTGTCCTCTCCTTATAGCTAGGTTATGCAGCATGCAACACACCACAATAAACTCAGCGACCTGGTCAGGGTGGTACTGTAGGCTGCCACCAGAGTGGTCCAGGCATCTGAAGCGCTGCTTTAGGGCTCCAATTGTCTTTTCGACGATGTTGCGTGTCGCTATGTGACTTTCGTTGTAACGTTTCTCTGCTTCAGTGACGGGATTACGCAGTGGGGTCATCAGCCGACTGGCAAGGCCATATCCCTTATCCCCCAGCATCCAACCGTGACCTTCTGGCTGATTGACAAACAGGTCAGGGATAGCACTCTCACGTAGGATATGCGCATCATGGATGAGCATTTACTGTCATGATTATTTGGTTGTGGTCGACAACAAGCCACACATTCAGGGAGTGGAATCCCTTTCTGTTATAAAACACCTCCGTGTTCTGTAAAGGGGCTTTCAGGGCAATGTGCATGCAGTCTATTGCTCCCTGCACCTTGGGGAAGTTCGCTATTCTCAAGAAACCCAAAGCCCTCCCAGTCTGTGCCTCCCTGGTCATAGGGAAGTTTATAAAGTCCATCAGGTGAGCGTAAAGGGCTTCAGTCACCTGCCAAATGCAGCAGTGTGTGGCGTGCTGAGAGATACCACAGATGTCGCCAGCTGAAGCCTGAAAGGATCCCGACACGTAGAAGAATATTGCTGCATTAACCTTCACCTCAACGGGCAGTGCAGTTCTGACGGTGCTGGAAGGCTGTAGATCCCCTTTGATGAGATGGTAAATCTCATCGATGACCTCCTTCCAGAAGCTCAGCCTCCTAAGACACACGTTTTCAGACAATTTAAGGTAAGATTGCATTTCTTTGTACCTTCGTTGGCTGTACGCTCGCCTCCTCTGTCTCCTCTGTCTCTGTCTCCACATTACTCTGCCACCTCTTCGGTTGATCCTTTCAGAAACCAGCGTGTGAGCAGTTATGAGTAATGGCACAGAAAGCATAGGCCCCATCACTATCAGTATTATTTTCACTTGCTATAAATGCACTTTTCAGTAAAAAATGCCTAATCTACTAAGCTACTATTAGTACAATTAAATATAAGTAAAAATCTGAGAGGACCTATCTATAAAGGACCCTTAAATAACTCACAAATATCTAACTCAATTTTTTTAGCTGCCTCCTCCCTTCCTCCGAAATTCAAAATAGCATCTGTAGTGCCCAGTTCGGTCAGGAAAGCCCGGGAAAAGCAACTATTATCCAGCGATGTTCTCGGCGAGCGATCAGCCCAGCGATGTGCCGGAACTTCAAATCGGCGATGTGTGGACGATCAGCTCGGCGAAGTGAGACGAAACTTGGTGCCTTAATTTTCCGCCGATGTTGAGGCCTGAGTTTCCATTTTTTACTCAAAATGGGCGCTCGACGTCCGTTTTGGGCAATATATGGGCGATGTGAAGTGGAAAGTCTAGCCCTTTGAATCGAGATTGGCAGTGTCACTGTTGAATGCAATTTTGCTTTAGACAAAAGAAATCGCACAAATGTAGGAAAGTATTCAACAACACACACAATATCTAAAATAAAAGCTAAGATTGGATTTTAAAGTTCTTGGGAGAAGGGCCAAAGCTTTTCCCAAACCCCAACCCTTGAGAGCTATCAGGCCTCTGTTGTATGTCATGTTGTTTCTGTTTAATGTCGGCATAAACGTTGAAAGAAAAGGGTGGAAGCAGGCTTTGGTGCTTTGAAGGCTGCACCACATCATGATTGTGCAATTTAGTTGAAGTTTAAGTTGACGTGTTTAGAATTTAAATTCTTCGTTTGTGGAGGTTAATGCAAAACAGCCATAGAGGAGAATCCTGCACAATCTGTTTGGTTATTTCAGACAATGTAGAATCCCCGTTGTTTTACAAGGGGTCAGGATCAGCACATTTCCCAGTAGCCACTTTACAAGCAAGGAAAAATCTCAGTCAGGACACACGTTTCATGTTATTGTCCCATGACTACAGCTAGGCATGATACATGCCTGTGTTTTGTATCACCTTCAAATCACCACCCACACATAATGATTCTCATTATTTGTGGCTAGGTACGGTAGTAGTGGTTATGTCACTGGACTCGTAATACCGTAGGCCTGAACTGATAATATAGTAGAATGTGAATTCAAATCCTACTATGGCAGTTTTAAAACTTGAATTCATTTTTTTTAAAGTGTAAAAATTACCATGAAAATATAGGATTGTTATAAAAACCCAACTGGTTCACTAATGCCCTTTTATGGAAGGAAACCTGCCATCCTTACCCGACCTGGCCTGCATGTGACTCCAATCCCACACCAATGTGGTTGACTCTTAACTACTCTATGAAGTAGCCTAGCAAGCCACTCAGTTGAATGAAACTAGGGATGGGCAACAAATTCTGGCCTTTCCCGCTCTCTAAAGCAACCATTTTGTCACAAGCCCTTGTTCGAGCATGGGAAATGAGATGGTGCAGCTCAGGCTCTCGCCTCCCCGCACCCGCTGTCCAAGCTGCATGAAGAATGCTATCTCTGGACTTTAGCTTAAACTTCCTGCCTCAACTCGGTTACATAGAATTACATAGAAATTACACCACAGAAACAGGCCATCGACCCAACTGGTCTTTGCCAGTGTTTATGCTACATACAAGCCTCCTCCCACCCTCATTCATCTCACCCTATCACCTTCTATTTCTTTCTCCCTCATGTACTTATCTAGCTTCCCCTTTAGCAGATTACAGTTTCACAAATTTGCTTTTATTCATGAAAATGGTAAGAATCAGACAAACAGCTACAGATCAGGATGTTATCAGTCTTCATGCACATGGCGACAGATAGACAGCAGCAGCACAGACTTCTCAAACGAAAATCAACGCGACAGGCATTTTCTGTTGCTGGTAATCAAATTCTGTGACCACTGGCAAGAGCAGAGTGAGGAACATCAACTAAAAATGGATATAAACAGATAGATTGATGTAGAAAAAAGAGGAAGAGAAGCTGAAAAAATTCGCATCCAAAAATGGGTGAGGGAAATCTTGATAACTGAAAATACTGGAAAGTGAAGGGACAGAGTGGTGTGAGAGCGAGTATTTTTTTCTGATGAGTACCTGTGATTGAATTTGTGGGTGGGGTGTTACTATGCAGAAGCTGATTGCTGCTTAATCCTTTGAAGAGCAGAGGTATTCTAAAGTTTTCAGTGAAGAAATGTCCTTCGGCAGGATACCAAATATGAAGAGATCCTACTTCAGACAGTTTCAGCCTGGTTTAAAAAAACATTTTAGCAACACAGAAAGCAACACAAGGGATTAAGCATGAGTGGGGAGGAAGAGAAGCTTTAAGGCCATTCATCATTAGCTAAACCAAAGAGTAAGCAAACAAGACGGGGACATGACAGGTGCCTAAAGGCGCCCTAAGCTAGTCAGTGTATGGTTGGTTAATTTAATTCTGAACAATTTTATTGAGTTATACTTTCAAACTTTTTAAGTGTAGTTTAGGCAGGAAATGATATGCAATCTTCTAAGATGTTTTGGCAGTGTCGAACTTTCCTAGCAATTATAGCAAAATTAGGGCTACATTTTAGAATAACCTCACCGTTCTAAATTAGATACAAATGTAACGATTGTCAAAATATTTTGTCAAAACGTTTTACTGCTTTAGACACATGTCAAAGGCAACTGAGCAGACTATTTGGAGATTGGAAGCATTTTAAGGCTTAGTGCTATTGACTGCTTACTGCAAACACACATGGGGCCCGAATTTGATGAAGGCCCCCGCCCACTCAAGTGCCGCCTAAAGGACCGCCGATGGCCGTCGAGGTCCCTGACGGTTCTTTGGGCGGGGTTTTCACCACCCAGGTCCCTCGAAGGTCGGCGGGTGGCAAATCTGCGACGTACGCTGCCAATCTGGACGACAACTGGTGGAAGCTCTCATTCTCGGCGGCAGAGGCACTTGCTGTCCAAATGCTGCTGAGGATGGAGTCGGGCCCATGGAGGGTCGAAGAGCTGTAAAGTAAAATCATCAGGGAAAAAAAATCCATCGGAAGACCTTCAGGGACATCATTGAGGTAAGTCGCTGAGAAAAAAAAATTAAAGTTTACTAACCTTTTTTTCCAGGATCTTCATTCCTACCAGCCTCCAGCAAACGGTCCACCCCCGTTCTGGCGCCGACTCCCGCCCACATGAATACGGCATCTCGGCGGGCGGGAGTCCACTTACGCCACTCGGCTGTCCGCTGACATCAGCAGGTGGCTCCCGGTGGCTCTCCCCTCCCGCCCGCTCCAGGCCAAATGGAAAGTGGCACTGGGCGCAACCCGAAGAGGAATGTTGGGTGGCAGTCGGAGGTAGTGGGCGGTGAGTCCATCAAATTCAGGCCCATAGCCTTTTCTTTTAGCATAGTTTATATTGTGAATTGCATCCCTCAGGTTGTGCAGACCTTTTAACTTTAGGGGCTATTACTGCCCAACATTTTGATCCTGAATGCCTCTGGTCTGTTTGTTTTTGATTTCCATTTTATCCTGTTTTCTATTTAAAACTTGTTTTCCAAAAGATGCACCTTAAGTTACTTAAAATAGAATTTCCACAATTGTTTAATTTGGACATCAACTTCTATTAATTATTGCGCATGTGCTGTGAGACCCATTTTCAAAGATTAGCTAGATCACACCACGTTGAAAGGCACTAGATTTGCATAAATTCAACTAATTGGATGACTTAAAATATCATCTGTGATACATTGTCATAATGTGAACCATTTTACAGCTTGGTGGTAAATGTGCCTTTCTCTCACTTTTTTCACTTTAACACCTATTTGCTTTAGAATTTAAAATTAGCAAAATGTCTAAAATCAAATAGCTATAAATCATTCTGCAGGACATTAGTAATGAATGTGTTAATGTGACCTCTGATATTAATAAAGATATTTATCCTGGGCTAAAAGGCAGATAAAGGAATTCTGTATGAATATGATAGTGCATTCATTCATGCATTAATATCATGCAATTCAATTTCAACCTGCATATCAGATTTTGGATTTCAGGATGTGGTTCTTTTCCCAAAGAATAGTTGACCTGTGGAACAGGTTGCTGGCTCATGCGGTGAGTTCCTTCAAGCAAGAGTTAGACCTGTTTCTGGCTGGACTGGAGATCACCGCGTACAAAAGGTAGGTACTGTATAGAATTATCAGGGCCAGCGTGATCTCCTGGACTAATTTTATTTGCCTAAGGGGGCCAAAGAGGAATTTCCATGATCTTTTTTCCAAATTAGCTTGGGTTTTTAACCTGGTTTTTCGCCTCTCACAGGAGATCACATGATTTTGGGTCGGGTGTGGAGTCTATGGGGCCGAAACTGCCCCGCGCTGGGTTTGGCGCGCCCGGCAAGACGGGCCGCGAAATGTTCCGGAATTGGACTCTTAGGGCCAAAAAATGTTGTGTCCTGGTAACGGAGCGTTCGCGCCACCCTGACGCGTCACAACATCCCTTGCCTTTTAAAGGGGCGGGCTGCTGCGAACTCTGCAGCTACTTTAGTGGTGCCCACTGAAAAGTCGGTCGACACAGAAAAGATGGCAGCAGCGGCGCTACCACCTCCCCTTTAAGGGTGGTCGGGGCGCCCCAGCCACCACAGTTTCTCACCCCGCGAAGCTGTCAGTGGCATCACCCTGCACCAACCTCGTGTCTCGAGGGGAAATTTCCCCCGCAGGGCGCCAAGGAGTCGTTGCAGGGCGATAAGGGGTTGGCGCGCACAGCGATGATGTGTTCGCCGTGCGTTAATTGCAAGGTGTGGAGCAAAGCACTTTTCACACTCCGAGCCCCGGGGGCAATTCCGGGGGTGAGCGCTCTGGCCGCCGTGCCGGGGCAAAAACCTTTTCGTGCCCCGTTAGCGCTGCCCAGAGGCACTAACGGGTCTATCCAGTCTGTCATTGTTTGGATGTTGCTATATCTGTGTATGACTGTTTTCATTAAATGCTGGCTAATAGAATGACTGTGCTGTGTGATGGAGTGTTAGCTTATGTGACAGGCTGGTTCATTAATTATTTGATATGGAACCAAGAGGAGTAGGAATGCTCCTCCCAGCTCCACAGCAATACTATAGCCCACTGCCGGCCCAGGCTTGTGCCAATCCCCCCATTCGCCTCTGAATTGTCGCCGCCCCCACACCGCCGCCCCCACACCCCTGCCCCCACCCCCCACCCCATCCCCCCCTACTGCTAACTTACCTCCAGGTTGGTTCTGCATCACAGCCAGACATATTTTCCGGGCGCCAAACGGCGAGCTGCATCAGGATACTCGATTGGCATCCACAGCTTGCCAGTTTTATATAGAAGATGCAGGTGTAGATGATGCAGATGGGCCTGCGTCTTCGGGTGTATATTCCAGACACCCACTTTGCCCCATTTCTGGCACTGGGCCAATTTTTTCTCCCTTGGTTTCAGTTTAAGAACAGCATCAGTTTGCTTGATGATATTTAACAAATTAAATGCATAGGAAGTTCCAGTTGCAAATTAGCTATTAACATTGTGTATATTTTGAACACAGCAATACAGAGCATAGCCTCAAAGCTTACATGCTGATTTTACTGTTATGTTAATCTGCTACATTTCTCTTGAGTTTAATCTGGTTCTAAAGGGACAGGCTGGTTTTAGAGGGAATGAGGTACCTGCTGTGTGTAACCAAGCTGTTCAAAATGGTGCATCAAGCGGCCTACGCAAGAGGATCTTGTCCAAGCAGACAGCAGGGACCCTCCACTTTACCTCCTGACAGCAGGAAGTAGCTGCAAGGTATACAGGATGAAGAGGGAGCTTAGTGACAAACAAAACAAACAAAAAGCCAACAGAAAATTGGATTTAACAACAAACCCTAGGGATTAACAGTCTGCAATGAAACGATGCAGAAAGTATGACCATAAGGGTTTGAGATAGGCAGATTCTCTTCAACCTGTTTTCATGCTGGGTTCCGGATGACAAAATCTGGCTTATCATTGACTCAGCAAATCAGGCCGAGACCGATTTAAAAAAAAAAAGAAACACAAAAAGCGTCAAATATTGCAAATCTGAAATTAAAACGGAAAATGGCCAGAATATGCAACAAGACTGTCAGCATCTGTAAAAACAAAACAAAAGATAAGTTAATATTCTGGATGTAGGCACCTTCGTCAGAACTGGGTCAGTTTTGTGATTTCATTCAGAAACTTGCATTTGGTTACAATCATCGGGGGTGAATTTACGAATGGGTTCTCTCGGTTTTCTACCATAACTTCAGAGGAAAAGTCGCTAAAACCCCAGAAAAATGGTGTCAATATTTACTGGGGGCAATTTTCATCTGCTTACTGCCTTGTTCATACTGATAAGCGGGGCGGTAGGCCAACAACTTTATTTTACAAAAACTACCGCCCACTGACTACCTCAGGCCAGCCTAACTCGATTCTTCAGCGAGCCTCGAAATGGGCAGACAGCACTCCCGCCCGAAGCGGCTTGGAACCTTATTGGGGTCCTATGCAGCCTGTAGAGTCCTAGTGCTGTTCTCTGGTATCAATGGCTGGAGAGTACATCGACCACACTCTGCCCATGAGTACTGAACGGCCTTGAAAGGGACCGATGCAGGCCACTCTCAAAACAGATGCGGTGCTGCTGATTTTTGTGGGGTCAGTTGGAGCATGATTGCTCCTTCGGTTTCCACAAAAATCTTCCCATCGACTGCTATTTACTTAGGTACCCCCAGCGCCCCCCTCACAGGATTGCATTCCCCTCCCTCAAGGCTCAGCTTGGCTGCGGAGCCACCAAATTTCACACCCTCCCGACTGGTGAGCTATATGTTCACACTCATTGAGCGCTGGCACCTCGCCTAAACTATTTAGGCAGTGGAAATGGTTCCAGCCATTCACTGGTGCTATAGCCTCACCCACCGCCTCTCCAATCTGTGCTATAAATGGCCAAGCATTGAATAGAAAAACAATGAAATAGAGACTAATATTTTTAACCCAAAATACAAAAAAGCAAAGTGCAAATAAAGGAAAGACTTACCAAAGCTAGGGTATACTGTTCCTGCAAAATTGGTCCCAGTTAACATGGTACTACTAAGTATCATTCTGACTCCAACTATTAGGTACCAACAAAGAAGAAAAAAATATAAAAGTTGTGCAATTGTTATATACCCTGAACCAATTTTCTGGTGATGCACAAATCCACATTTTTCAGAACATTTACTCAAGGTTTAGAAAACAAACTGCTGAGATCAGTCTCAAATGGGGGAAATGATGGGTCGTAAAATTGGCCTCAATGTCCCACAGCTTGGGAGGTGAAAACCGTCCTGCATCAGACTGCTATTTGGTGACCTCTGCTGGAAATGCATATGTGTGGACACTGAGTGAGGCCCCTTGCTCCTATGTCTGAATGGCTTCTGACTCTCACTGCCCAGATTCACAGATGAGAAACGGGTGCTTGGGCAAGATAACAGAGAGCGGCCTGCATTCCTGGAGCTACACCTCAGCATAACTCACCACCCTCATAGAAGAGGGATAAAGGAGGAAAATCAGAGGGTACATTGAAGGAGTGTATAAAAAAAAGGCTACTTATGCCTGGTTTTTCATGTGCAAAATGTAACAGACATTTACATGATAGAATTCTCATAAACACGACGGCCGGAATTTACCCAGTGCCATGTGTATGGGTTTGGAGGCGGGTCGGCAGGAAAAGTTGCAGAAAATGGGAATACATCAGGGACACGCCGTCAGCCCACCTCCTCACGCCTTTAAATGAGCGCATTTATCAGCGCGCCACACACCCAAACAGCAGAGGCGGGTGACCTAATTAATCTCATGAAATCCTTGTCGTGAGACAATTAACAGGGATTTTAACCAGACTTTTTGTATTTCACTGGAAGACCATGGGAATTATGCAGCTCGGGAACTGAGTCAAACTGAGACAGAAACTCAGTGGTCATTGTGCAAGGTCATTATTGCAGAACATACAAAACACAATGAATACTTCCACATGACACCTGCTTACTTGCCTAAGGGAAAGACTCTTGCTTACTCCTGAGCACAGATTTAAGTGTGTAGAGTTTGCAAGTCTTTTCTGCAACCTCGGAAGCTACAACCACCACATTGCTAATAGCTATCACAATATTGACAGTCTGATCGCTATTGGTCCTGCCATCTATTACATCAGCATGGATGCTGTTTATACTGTCTCACCTTGGTTGTCAGCTTCAGACTAGGGTCATCATCATCATAGGCAATCCCTCGGGGTTGAGGATGATTTGCTTCCACAATAAAAATTAGTTCTCAGGTGACTGACGAGTCGGATGCAGGACCCACAGCCTCTGACCCAGGTAGGGCAGATGGTGGTTGAAGGAACGGGTAGGTGGGGTGCCTCAGTTGCCGCATGCTCCTTCCGCTGTCCACGCTTGGCTTCAGCTTTCTCTCAGCGAAGAGACTCAGTGTTCAGCGCCTTCCCGAATGCTTTTCCTCCACTTTGGGCGGTCTTAGGCCGAGGATTCCTAGGTGTCGTCCTAAACATCTGCAAGTTAGCATGTGAATTTGAAGGACAGAGGACACAAGCAGGAAAAAAATGGTAAAAAAACAAATTTAAAGGCTCTTTGTCCAAATGTACATAGCATTCGTAACAAAATAGATGAGTTGATGGCATAAATAGATACAAATGGGTATGATCTGATAGCCATTACAGAGACATGGTTGCAAGGTGACCAGGACTGGGAACTAACTATTCGGGGTATTTGACAATTCGGTAGGACAGACGGAAAGGAAAAGAAGGTGGGGTAGCACTGTTAATAAAGGATGAGATCAGTGCGTTAGTGAGAAACAATATTAGGCTCAGAGGATCAAGATGCAGAATCAGTTTGGGTGAAGATAAGGAATAATAAGGGGAAAAAGCCGCTGGTGGGCATGGTCTATAAGCCCCCTAACAGTAGCTACACTGTTGGACGGGGTATAAATCAAGAAATAATGGAGGCTTGTAATAAAGGAACGGCAATAATCATGGGCGATTTTTAACCTTGATATTGATTGGACAAAGTAAATTGGCCAGGGTAGCCTTGAGGAAGAGTTCAGAGAATGTATCCGGGATAGTTTCCTTGAACAGTACATTGGGGAACCAATGAGGGAGCAGACTATCTTAGATCTGGTACTGTGTAATGAGACAGGATTAATAAACGATCTCGTAGTAAAGGATCCTCGAGGAATGAGTGACCATAACATGGTTGAATTTCAAATTCAGTTGGAGGGTGAGAAAATTGGTTCTCAAACCAGTGTCCTAAGCTTAAATAAAGGAGACTACAAAGGTATGAGGGGAGAGTTGGCTAAAGTGGACTGGGAAAACAGACTAAAGAATGGGACGGTTGATGAGCAGTGGCAGACATTTAAGAAGATATTTTATAACTCGCAACAAAAATATATCCCAATGAGCAGGAAAGACTATAAGAGAAGGGATAACCATCCATGGCTAACTAAGGAAATAAGGGATGGTATCAAATTGAAAACAAGGGCATACAATGTGGCCAAGACTAGTGGAAGGCTAGAGGATTGGAAAATTTTTAAAAGCTAGCAAAGAACGACTAAAAAAAAATATAAAGAAAGGGAAGATAGATTATGAAACTATGAACTAGAACAAAATATGAAAACAGATAGTAAGAGTTTCTACAGGTACATAAAAAGGAAAAGAGTGGCTAAAGTAAATGTTGGCCCCCTAGAGGATGAGACTGGGGAATTAACAATGGGGATCAGGGAAATGGCAGAGACTTTGAACAAATATTTTGTATCGGTTCTCACGGTAGAAGACACCAAAAATATCCCAATAGTGGATAATCAAGGTGCTATAGGGAGGAAGGAACTTAATACAATCACTATCACCAATGAAGTAGTACTCGGTAAAATAATGGGCCCAAATTTCTCCAACCCCTTTTTTCGGCGCACTCTCCTGAGATGCGCCGACTTTGTGCGCTGGAAACGGCGCCTATAAACGTAATCATGATTCTGGCTGCTCTGTTGAGTGTCCCGGATCCTAGCGCGGCACTCCTCGTGGAGTGGGGGACGGAGCTACAGCCCTGCGCTAAAAACAGTGCTGGTAGCTGCACGTGTGCACAGTAGAGTGGTCGCGCATGCCCAGTAGCTCCTTCCCATGATTGTAATGATGATGCCTGCAGAACACGTCCTGCCCCTATCCCAGGCCGAATGGCCTGCCGCACAGGTCAGCTGCTGAGGGCTACAAGAAACAGGTTGGTGCGACTGAGTTTTGATCGGGGCAAGAGAGAGGGGGAAGAGGTTGGTCGTCTTTGGCTGCAGTCTAGTGGTTTGAACCGAGGATAGCTTGTCGTGTAGCGATGTCGCTTGCCATGCTGGACTGACTTTGCATTCGTTTGGTTGGGTGGCGGTTTGTCAAAGAGTCTCTGCAATGCCGTGTGTTGCGCTGGACCTCGGTGTCCTTCCACACGTGGCCCGCCTGGCTCTAGCACACTTGTCGACCGCTGAGTGTGTGCCCAAGTCAGTCCCCGTACGTCGCGCCGCCGTCGCTACTGCTTGCTTTTATCCTCCTACACGCCGCGCTGCCCAGCCACTGCTTCTGGCCTTTCTATCTCTCTCTCTCGTTCCGATGTCGCCTGTCCCTCTGGCACTCACTCTCTCTCTCTCTCTCTCTCTCTCTCTCTGAATCAGGACTCCAGAACGGTGTGAGCCGAGCCCGGGTTCCAGCGCACTTGTGCACCAACGCCCCCGTCCGCCCGCCTGTACTAGCCTGCCCGGGTTGGTCTTGAGGACAGCGGTCTGCATGTTGTTGTGCTGGAGATGCAGGCAGGCGCCAACAAAATACCTTTCTGCCTACGACCTACAACCCCAGGGCTGAACTCGGGCATGTTGGCCGATCTATAAACTCCTTTCGGGGCTGAATGAAGTCGTCTGCGGCCGCTCACGCACGGAAGCCGAAGCCCCATGCTTCTGCCAGATTTCAGGCTGCCGTTTTTAAAGCCCAACCAAAAACCCAAAAAATGGGCAAAAAGGGAAAAAATTCCCGCCCGAAAAGGGTTGAAAGTCGGTGGGTGGCAACCGCGTTCTCCCTCCCCTATCCCAGGCCAAAGGGACTCCCACACGGCCAGCTGCTGCCGAGTTTAGTTGAAGGTAGGATTTGTTAATTTAATTATTTACTTCAGTTCTTTGTTTTTTATTGAATGGTTATTACTGGTTGAGCTTTGTTTGGTGTTTGAAATGTTGTTACTTGTGCCGATTCCTTAACTGTAAGGTCTTTCTGTGCGGACAAAAGTGGACATATACACTGCCCTAAGTTAGTTTAGTACAACTTTTTTCTGGACAAATTGGCATAAATGGTGTAAGTGGCTGGGAACACCCCTTTTTAAAAAAAAAAAAAACTGACCCATCAAAAAACCTAACAAGGGGCCCAATTTTCCCCAACCCCTTTTTTCAGCGCACTTACCCTAAATGCGCTAACTTTGTGCGCTGGAAACGGTGCCGAACAAAAATGGTCACATCCTGCCCGCTCTGTCGAGTCTCCAGTGTTCCAGCATGGCGTACACAGTGCAGTGGGGGGTGGCGCAACAGCCCAGCGCAGAAAACACTGCTGGCAGCTGTGCGCATGTGCAGTGAAGTCTACACGCATGCTCCTTGCCCTCCCAGTGTGTCCTGCGGGCTGTGAGCAGGACCCGATGCTCGCAGCCCCTATCCCCGGCCCAGTGGCCTCCCGCAAAGGTCGGCCGGCCCGTTGACTTCCTGGGCCGAGGTAGGACTTGAGTTTTATTTTTTATTTATTGATGGTTATGCTTTGTTTAGTGAGGAGAGTTTTGATTGGGGGGGGTTGCGCGGAGGAGAGTTTTGCTGGGGGCAGGGGGGTGGAAGAGTGTTTTGATGGGGAGGAGGGGACTTTAAAAAAAAAAAAAAAATTGTTTCTGGCATAAAGGTAGGACTTCTATTTTTTTATTTGTTATTGATTGATTGCTTATTACTTTTTGTGGTTTGTTTAGTGCTTTTAAAGTCTTGATGCAGGTCCTCAGCTTCCCTCTTTTTTATTTGTGAACTAATTGCTTATTATTTTTTGTCCTTTGTTTAGTGCTTTGTAAGTCTTGGTGCTTTAAATGTACTAACCTGCGTCAAATTCTTAACTGCCCGCAATGTTTTTCAGAGCTGGCCACATATGCTGACTTAAGTCGATTTGGAGTAAGTTTTAGCTGGCCAAAGTGGCATAAATGGCCAAAACTGGCATATGTGACTGGGAAGGCCCCTTTTTGAAAAAAAAACTCAACTAAAATAAATTGTACCTAACTGATTTACTCCGGAGCAAGTTTATTGGGGAAAATGGCGTTTTTTTAACTTATGCCAGAAAAACCAACTTACTCCAAAAAAATTGGAGCAAGTCATGGCCAAAATTGGGCCCTAACTCACTTACACTGGTGCAAATTAAGTTTGCAACTAAAAAGATACACCATAAAAATCAAGTTACACCAAAAAAAACGGTGCAACTCATGGGGAAATTTGGGCCCAATGGGACTAAAGGCGGACAAGTCCCCTGGACCTGATGGCTTACATCCTAGAGTCTTAAAAGAAGTGACTGCAGAGATAGTGGATGCATGGTTGTAATCTACCAAAATTCCCTGGATTCTGGGGCAGTCCCAGCGGATTAGAAAACCGCAAATGTAATGCCCCTATTTAAAAAAGGAGACAGACAAAAAGCAGGAAACTATAGACCAGTTCGCCGATCATCTGTCGTTGGGAAATTGCTGTAGTCCATTATAAAGGAACCAGTAGCAGGACATTTGGAAAAGCATGATTCAATCAAGCAGAATCAGCATGGTTTTATGAAGGTGAAATCATTTTTGACAAATATTTGCTGGAGTTCTTTGAGGATGTAACGAGCAGGGTGGATTAGGGGGAACTAGTGGATGTGGTGTATTTGGATTTTCAGAAGGCATTCGATAAGGTGCCACAAGAGGTTACGACACGGTAAAAGTTCACGGGGTTATAGGGTAATATAACAGCATAGATAGAGGATTGGCAAACTAACATAAAACAGAAAGTCAGGATAAATGAGTCATTTTCTGGTTGGCAAACAGTGAAAAGTGGGCTGCCGCAGGGATGAGTGCTGGGTCCTCAACTATTTACAATCTATATTAATGACTTGGATGAAGGGACAGAGTGTAATGTAACCAAGTTTGCTGATGATACAAAGATGGGTGGGAAAACAAATTGTGAGGAGGACACATAAATCTGCAAAGGGATATAGACAGGCTAAGTGAGTGGGCAAAAATTTGGCAGATGGAGTATAATGTGGGAAAATGTGAGGTTATCCACTTTGGCAGAAATAATAGAAAAGCAAATTATAATTTAAATGGTGAAAAAGTTCTGCAGTACAGAGGGACCAGGAGGTTCTTGTGCATGAAACACAAAAGGTTAGCATGCAGGGACAGCAAGTAATCAGGAAGGCAAATGGAATGTTGGCCTTTATTGTAAGGGGGGTAGAGTATAAAAGCAGATAAATCCTGCTACAACTGTATAGGGTATTAGTGAGGCCACACCTGGAATACTGCATACAGTTTTGGGCCCGTATTTAAGGAAGGATATACTTGCATTGGAGGCTGTTCAGAGAAGGTTCACTAGATTGATTCTGGAGATGAGGAGGTTGACTTATGAAGATAGGTTGAGTAGGTTGGACCTATATATATTGGAGTTCAGAAGAATGAGAGATGATCTTATTGAAACATATAAGATAATGAGGGAGCTCGACAAGGTGGCTGCAGAGAGGATATTTCCACTCATAAGGGAAAATAAAACTAGGGGACATATTCTCAGAATAAGGGGCCGCCCATTTAAAATTGAGACGAGGAGGAATTTCTTCTGAGTGTTGTAAATCCATGGAATTCTCTTGCCCAGAGAGCTGCAGCGGCTGGGCCATTGAATATATAGACCGATTTTTCAGCGATAAGGGAGTCAAGGGTTATGGGGAGCAGGCAGGGAAGTGGAGTTGAGTCCATGATCAGATCAGCCATGATCTTATTGAATGGCGGAGCAGGCTCGAGGGGCCAAATGGCCTACTCCTACTCCTATTTCTTATGTTGTTAATACAAAGGTCCTCTACCAACCTGCCCCCGCCACACAGCACTGCCCCCCCGGTTATCAAAATCCACGATGAGGCTTTGGACAATGTGGACCATTTTCCATACTCGGGAGCCTACTGTCAACAAGACCAGGATGAGTCCCCAACAACAGCGGCCGCAGGCACACCAGCAGCAGCAACAACAGCACCCATCGACCTGATGCTCTACAGGACAGAGGGCATCAGCACAGGGGTGCATCGTGCCATAGGTGCCATCCCCAACATGGTATAGAGGTAGAGGTAGAGGTTGGGCTTCCTCAACATGACTGAGCAGCAGTGTCATAGGAGGCTAATGCCATCGTGCCAGGTGGTCACTGGCATTTGAAACTTTCTAGATCAATACCTGCAGCCCAGAGGACCTGGTGGACATGCATTACTAGTGGCTGCCAAAGTCAACAGTGCCCTCAACTTCTTCATCTCAGGCTCCTTCCAGGGATCTTTAGCAGACATTTGCAGCATCTCGCAGTCGGCTGCCCACAGATGCATCACACAGGTCATTAATGCCATTTTTGACAAGTCTGCCAATTATGTGAACTTTGCCACTGATGAAGCCAGTGTTACTGAGTGGGCGCTGGGCTTTGCTGCTTTGGCTAGAAATATAGAAATATAGAAAATAGGTGCAGGAGTAGACCATTCGGCCCTTCAAGCCTGCACCACCATTCAATATGATCATGGCTGATCATGCAACTTCAGTACCCCATTCCTGCTTTCTTTCTATACCTCTTGATCCCTTTAGCCGTAAGGGCCACATCTAACTCCCTTTTGAATATATCTAACGAACTAGCCTCAACAACTTTCTGTGGTAGAGAATTCCACAGGTTCACAATTCTCAGAGTGAAGAAGTTTCTCCTCATCTCGGTCCTAAATGGCTTACCTCTTATCCTTAGACTGTGACCCTGGTTCTGGACTTCCCCAACATCGGGAACATTCTTCCTGCATCTAACCCGTCCAAACCCATCAGAATTTTATATGTTTCTATGAGATCCCCTCTCATTCTTCTAAATTCCAGTGAATATAAGCCTAGTCGATCCAGTCTTTCCTCATATGTCAGTCCTGCCATCCTGGGAATCAGTCTGGTGAACCTTCGCTGCACTCCCTCAATAGCAAGAACGTCCTTCCTCAGATTAGGAGACCAAAACTAAACACAATATTCCAGGTGAGGCCTCATCAAGGGCCCTGTACAACTGCAGTAAGACCTCCCTGCTCCTAAAATCAAAACCCCAAGCTATGAAGGCCAACATACCATTTGCCGCCTTCACCGCCTGCTGTACCTGCATGCCAACTTTCAATGACTGATGTACCATGACACCCAGGTCTCGTTGCACCTTCCCTTTTACTAATCTGTCACCATTCAGATAATCTGCCTTCCTGTTTTTGCCACCAAAGTGAATAACCTCACACTTATCTACATTATACTGCATCTGCCATGCATTTGCCCATTCACCGAACCTGTCCAAGTCCCCCTGCAGCCTCCTAGCATCCTCCTCGCAGCTTGCATGCCACCCAGCTTAGTGTCATCTGCAAACTTGGAGATATTACATTCAATTCCTTCATCTAAATCATTAATGTATATTGTAAATAGCTGGGGTCTCAGCACTGAACCCTGCAGCACCCACTAGTCACTGCCTGCCATTCTGAAAAGGACCCATTTATTCACGCCCTTTGCTTTCTGTCCGCCAACCAGTTCTCTATCCATGTCAATGTATTACACCGAATACCATGTGCCTTAATTCTGCACACTAATCTCCTGTGTGGGACCTTGTCAAAAGCCTTTTGAAAGTCCAAATACGTCCTATCCACTGGTTCTCCCTTATCTACTCGATTAGTTACATCCTCAAAAAACTCTAGAAGATTTGTCAAGCATGATTTCCCTTTCATAAATCCGTGCTGACTTGGACCGATCCTCTCACTGCTTTCCAAATGCGTTGCTATTTCATCTTTAATAATTGATTCCAGCATGTGCCCCACCACCGATGTCAGGCTGACTGGTCTATAATTCCGTTTTCTCTCTCCCTCCTTTTTTAAAAAGTGGGGTTACATTAACTGCCCTCCAATCAATAGGAACTGAACCAGAGTCGATGGAATGTTGGAAAATGACCACCAATGTATCTACTATTTCTCGGGCCACTTTGTTAAGTACTCTGGGATGCAGACTATCAGCCCTGGGGATTTATCGGCCTTCAGTCCCTTCAATTTCCCAAACACAATTTCCTGACTATGAGGATTTCCCTCAATTCCCCCTTCTCACTAGACCCTCGATCCTCTAGTACTTTCGGGAGGTTATTCGTGTCTTCCTTAATGAAGACAGAACCAAAGTATTTGTTCAGTTGGTCTGCTATTTCCTTGTTCCCCATTATGAATTCACCTGATCCTGACTGCAAGGGACCTACATTAGTCTTCACTAATCTTTTTCTCTTCACATATCTATAGAAGCTTTTGCATTCAGTTTTTATGTTCCCTGCAAGCTTACTCTCATACTCTATTTTCCCCTCCTAATTAAACCCTTAGTCCTCCTCTGCTGAATTCTAAATTTCTCCTAGTCCTCAGGTTTGCTGCTTTTTCTGGCCAAATTATATGCCTCTTCCTTGGATTTAACACTTTCCCTAATTTCCCTTATTAGCCACGGTTGAGCCACCTTCCCTTTTTTATTCTCACGCCACACAGTTGTTGTCGTTCCTCCATGTGATATTTAAATGTCTGCCATTGCCTATCCACTGTCAACCCTTTAAATATCTGTTATGTCTTGAATAAAGAATCTGACCAGATACTGTAAGCTCAAAGTAATGTGTGACTGTAGTCTTTTATTACAGGTCTTCAGAGTGCCTCTCCAGCCTGTGAGACTTCCTTATGTACAGGTGATTCCAAAGGATTGTGGGATCCCTTGGGACACCAGCGGATGAGCCCTTTATGTGGTTAAACAAAGTATTTACAGGTTTACATACATAACAACACTCCCCCACCAAAATCAATTTTTACAATGTGAGTCAATCTGGGGCCTTCCTTTCCCTGGTTGATCGTCTCGGTGCAAATGCTGGTTTTGGTGAGTCATTTGTTGGGCCCTCGCTGGGCTGCTGCGCAGCTGGCCTTGCTGGGCTGCTGGGTGTGGTGAGTCCTGCTGGGCTGCTGCAGGTGATGGGTTCTCCTACGTGGTCAACCGCTGGGTCGGAATATTGTGTTCAGTTTTGGTCTCCTAATCTGAGGAAGGACATTCTTGCCATTGGGGGAGTGCAGCGAAAGTTCACCAGACTAATTCCCGAGATGGCAGGACTGACATATGAGAAGACACTGGATCGACTGGGCCTGTATTCATTGGAGTTTAGAAGAATGAGAGGGGATCTCATAGAAACATAAAATTCTGACGGGACTGGACAGGGTGGATGCAGGAAGAATGTTCCCGATATTGCGGGAGTCCAGAACCAGGGTCACAATCTAAGGGTAAGGGGTAACCCATTTAGGACCGAGATGAGGAGAAACTTCTTCACTCAGAGAGTTGATAACCTGGGGAATTCTCTTCCGCAGAGAGTTGTTGATGCCAGTTCATCAGATATATTCAAGAGGGAGTTGGATATAGCCCTTACGGCTAAAGGGATCAAGGGGTATGAGAGAAAGCAGGAAAGGGATACTGAGGTGAATGATCAGCCATGATCTTATTGAATGGAGGTGCAGGCTCGAAGGGCCGAATGGCCTACTCCTGCACCTATTTTCTATGTTTCTATGTTTGCCACTTGTGTGTGTGTTGGGGGGTCGAAAAAGGCAGAGTCTATTGTGGGTTGTTCTGGATAGTCCGTGAATCTGAGTTTGGTTTGGTCCAAGTGTTTTCTGCAGGTGAGTCCATTTGAAAGTTTGACCAGAAACACTTTACTACTGTCTTTGGCCACAACAGTGCTGGGAAGCCACTTGGGATCTTGTCCATAGTTCTACACAAATACAGGATCATTAATCTCGATTTCGCGTGATTGACACATTTGCGCGATCATGATTTGTATTCTGTTGAAGCCGCCTGCTCTCTACCTGTTCGTGTAGATCAGGGTGGACTAATGAGAGCCTTGTCTTAAGTGCCCTTTTCATGAGCAGTTCAGCGGATGGAATCCAAGTGAGCGAGTGGGGTCTCGTGCGGTAACTAAGTAGGACTCAGGATAGGCGAGTCTGCAGTGAGCCTTCAGTTACCCTCTTAAAGCTCTGCTTGATTGTTTGCACTGCTCGCTCTGCCTGACCATTGGACACTGGTTTAAATGGGGCAGATGTGACATGTTTGATCCCATTGCGGATCATGAACTCTTTGAACTCGGCACTGGTGAAGCACGGCCCATTGTCACACACAAGGACATCAGGCAGGCCGTGAGTGGCAAACATGGCCCGCAGACTTTCAATGGTGACAACGGACGTGCTTGCCGACATTATCTCTCATTCAATCCATTTGGAGTATGCATCTACAACCACAAGGAACATTTTTCCCAAGAATGTGCCTGCATAGTCGGCATGGGACACTGGACCACGGTTTGGAAGAGCAGGACCATAAAGTTAGTGGCACCTTCCTGGGTGCATTGCTTAACTGTGAATATGTGTTACATTTGTGCACGCAGGACTCTAAGTCTGCATTGATACCGGGCCACCACACGTGGAATCTGGCTATCACTTTCATCATTACAATGCCTGGGTGGGTACTGTGGAGGTCACTAATGAAAGTGTCCCTGCCCTTTTTTGGCATCACTACCCGATTACCCCATAGGAGGCAGTCTGCTTGTATGGACATTTCATCTCTGCGCCGCTGGTACAGCTTTATTTCTTCCTGCATCTCTAACGGGACACTAGACCAACTCCCGTGGAACACACAGCTTTTTACTAAGGACAGTAAGGGGCCCTGGCTCGTCCAGGTTCTAATCTGTCGGGCGGTAACAAGTGATTGCTCACGCTCGAATGCTTCCATTACCATTACTAAATCTGCGGGCTGTGCCATCTCCACCACTGTGGTGGGCAATGGCAGCCTACTGAGAGCATCGACACAGTTTTCTGTGCCTGGGCTGTGGCGGATGGCGTAGTTGTATGCGGACAACGTGAGCGCCTATCTCTGGATGCGGGCCGATGCATTCGTATTTATCCCCTTACTTTCAGAAGAGTGATATAAGTGGCTTATGGTCGGTTTCCAATTCAAATTTGAGCCCAAACAGATATTGATGCATTTTCTTTACTCCATAAACACACGCTAACGCTTCTTTTTCAATCATGCTGTAGCCCTCTCAACCTTAGCCAGACTTCTGGATGCATAAGCAACCGGATGCAATTTCCCAGATTCATTAGCTTGTTGCAATATACACCCGACACCGTATGATGATGCATCACATGCGAGTACCAAACGCTTACATGGATCATACAACACAAGCAATTTGTTTAAGCATAACAGTTTCCTAGCTTTCTCAAAGGCATTTTTGTGGCTTTTACCCCATACCCATTCATGTCCTTTACGCAGTAAAGAGTGTGTAGTATATGAAGGCACCTTTAGTGATGACTCCATGAGGCAGGGTATGATACTTAAACTGTGTAGACCTGTAGTCCTTTATTTGCAACTCCCGAGTGAGGACAAGAAGCTGTGAGTTCCTTTTTATACTGGGTTACCTGCAGTGTGCAGATAACCCTTAGGTCTCCATCAGCAGCACCCTCTGGTGTACAGGTAAGGTGTGTACAGTGTAAGGGTACATTCAGTGTTGCATAACAGTGTTACAGGCATCACACACAACAGAGTGCAGGGGTTCTAACAATGTGCTAAGACCCGGTAAAAAGTTACCAAAATAGTTCAGGAGTCCTAGAAACGACCGCAGCTCCGTCATGTTCTGTGGTCTCGGTGCGTTCTTGATTGACTCCGTCTTCGAATCAATGGGCGTGATGCCATCCGCCGCGATTCTTCTCCCCAGGAACTCTACTTCAGGCGTCAGGAAAATGCACTTCGAGCGCTTTAACCTGAGCTCCACACGATTAAGCCGACTAAGAACCTCCTCCAGGTTCTGCAGGTGCTCGACGGTGTCCTGACCTGTAACCAAGATGTCATCCTGGAAGACCCCATCATCATCATAGGAAGTCCCTTGGAATTGAGGGCTTCCACTCCCAAAGTGAGTTCTTTGGTGGCTGAACAGTCTGATACAAGAGCTACAGACCCTGTTACAGGTGGGACAGACATCCGTCAAAGGAAAGGGTCAGTGGGGCTGGTTTGCCGCATGCTACTTCCGCTGTCTGCGTTTGGCCTCTTCATGCTTTTTGCGTTGGGACTTGAAGAGCTCGACGCCCTCCCAGATGTACTTTCTCCACCTTGGGCCGTCTTCGGCCAGGGTTTCCCAGGTGTCGGTAGTGATGTCACACTTTACCAGGGAGGCTATGAAGGTGTCCTTATAACGTTTCCGCTGTCCTCCTTTGGCTCTTATACCACGAAGGAACTCCGCATAAAGCATTTGCTTAGGGAGTCTCATATCTGGTATGCGAACTATGTGGCCTACCCAGCGGAGCTGATCGAGTGTGGCCAGTGCTTCAATACTGGGGAGGTTAGCCTGATCGAGGACACTGATGTTGGTGAGCCTGTCCTCCCAGGGGTATTGCAGGATCTTGCGGAGACATCGTTGGTGATATAGCTCCAGCGACTTGAGGTGCCTTCTATATATCATGAAGACCACGGTGCACGGGACCGACTTCACCAAGCTTTCCAGGTTCTTCTGGAATATCACCATGTCTGATCGAATCCCAAATGGGCATCTGTTGTAAATGAAGAGACCTTTGTGCGTGTTGATGCAGGTGAGGCCCTTCAATGATTCCTCCAGCTCCTGCGTCATGTAGGCCGAGGTCAAGTCCAGCTTCGTGAATGTTTTTCCTCCCGCCAGCGTAGTAAATAGGCCGTCTGCCTTTGATAGCGGGTATTGATCCTGCAGAGAGAAACGATTGATAGTTACTTTGTAATCACCACAGATTCTGACGGTGCTGTCTTCCTTGAGGACTGGAATAATCGGACTGGCCCACTCATTGAATTCGATCGGCGAAATTATGCCCTCTTGTTGCAACCGGTCCAGCTCGATCTCCATCCTCTCTCTCATCATGTACAGGTACCGCTCTCACCTTGTGATGGATGGGTCGCACCCCTGGAATTAAGTCGAGTTGCACTTTTGCTCCTTGGAACTTCCCGATGCCTGGTTCGAATAGCAAGGGGAATGAAGTTCGTTGACGGACGAGGGCGCTCGGACGTCGTCCCAGTTCCAATGTATCTTTCCCAGCCAGCTCCTGCCGAACAGTGTGGGGCCATTGCCCGGTTCCACCCAGAGTGGTAAATTGTGCACCGCTCCATTGTAGGAGACCTTTACGGTAGCAATGCCAATTACGGGAATCAGTTCCTTTGTGTACGTTCTCAGTTTAGTAGGAATGGGAGTCAGGACTGGCCTTGAGGCCTTGCTGCACCACAATTTATCGAATGTCTTTTTGCTCAGTATGGACTGGCTCGGGCCTGTGTCCAGCTCCATGGACACCAGGAGTCCATTTAATTCAACCTTCAGCATTATCGGGGAACACTTTGTGGTAAATGTGTGCACCTCATATACCTCTGCCTCCTCAGTCTGAGGCTCTAGTTCGTCATGATCCAGCGTGGATCTGCTCTCCTCTGTAACATGGTGGTTTGCAGGATTAGCATGGTTTGCGGCTCGCCTGCACATACGTTGGAAGTGTCCCATTGTTCCACAGTCCTTGCAAACATATCCTTTGAAGCAGCATGAATGGAAATGATGATCACCTCCGCAGTGCCAACAAGGTTTTAATGGCCTTGCATTCACCACCCTTGATGGTGGACTCTGAGACATCTGCGGATGTGCAGCTGCAGGCATGTGAGTCCTGCCCTGTATGTTATAATTCGAAAACAACATTACTTTGGTCGCAGTACTTGCAGCAGCGCTCGTGTGCTGAGAGATTTGTTTGGTATTGTCACTGGTGGCGATGAACGCCTGGGCTTATCGCTATGGCTTTACTCAAGGTTGGGGTCTCTACAGTCAAAAGTTTGCGAAATATTACTTCATGGCCAATGCCAAGTACAAAGAAGTCCCTGAGCCTGTGCTCCAAGTGTCCTTCAAATTCGCAATATCCTGCAAGGCACCTTAGCTCGGCGACGTAGCTCGCCACGTCCTGGCCTTCAGACCTCTTGTAAGTGTAGAACCAGTACCTCGCCATCAGAAAGCTTTCCTCCCGGACCAGTGGCACAAATCATCGTATGGCTTCTCTGTGGATTTCGCTGGAGCGAGCAGATTTTTCATGAGGCCATACATTGGTGCCGCACAAACAGCCCTTCGTTTGGCAGCATTCGCTTCTCCTTCCTGCTTGTTGGCCACGAAGTATTGGTCGAGTCGCTCCACGAAGGTTTCCCAATCATCTCCCTCCGAAAATTTCTTCAGGTTCTCTGCATTGTCGCGGTGGGGTTCGCATCTGTGTCTCGTCACCAGTTGTTATGTCTTGAATAAAGAATCTGACCAGATACTGTAAGCTCAAAGTAATGGGTGACCGTAGACCTTTATTACCGATCTCCAGAGTGCCTCTCCAGCCTGTGAGGCCTCCTTTATGTACAGGTGTTCCCAAGGGATTGCGGGATCCCTTGGGACTCCAGGGGATTAGCCCTCTGGTGGTTAAACAAGGTATTTACAGGTTTACATATATAACATTATCATTCTCCAGTCTATCCTAACCAATTCACCCCTCATACAGTCGAAGTTTCCTTTCTTTAATTTTAGGACCCTAGTCTCTGAATTAACTGTGTCACTCCATCCTAATGAAGAATTCTACCATATTATGGTCACTCTTCCCCAAGACCAGATTGCTAATTAATCCTCTCTCATTACACAAGACCCAGTCTAGGATGCCCTGCTCTCTAGTTGGTTCCTCGAAATATTGGTCTAGAAATCCATCTCTTATACACTCCAGGAAATCCTCCTCCACAGTATTGCTACCAGTTTGGTTAGCCCAATCAATATGTAGATTAAAGTCATCTATGATAACTGCTGTACCCTTATTGTACGCATCGCTAATTTCCTGTTTGATGCCATCCCCAACCTCCCTACTACTGTTTGGTGGTCTGTACACAACTCCCACTAACGTTTTCTGCCCTTTGGTGTTTCGCAGCGCTACCCATATAGATTCCACATCATCCACGCTAATGTCCTTCCTTACTATTGTGTTAATCTCCTCTTTAACCAATAACGCTACCCCACCTCCTTTTCCTTCATAGAAACATAGAAACATAGAAACTAGGTGCAGGAGTAGGCCATTCGGCCCTTCTAGCCTGCACCGCCATTCAATGAGTTCATGGCTGAACATGCAACTTCAGTACCCCATTCCTGCTTTCTCACCATACCCCTTGATTCCCCTAGTAGTAAGGACTTCATCTAACTCCTTTTTGAATATATTTAGTGAATTGGCCTCAACAACTTTCTGTGGTAGAGAATTCTACAGGTTCACCACTCTCTGGGTGAAGAAATTCCTCCTCATCTCGGTCCTAAATGGCTTCCCCCTTATCCTTAGACTGTGTCCCCTGGTTCTGGACTTCCCCAACATTGGGAACATTCTTCCTGCATCTAACCTGTCTAACCCCGTCAGAATTTTAAACATTTCTATGAGGTCCCCTCTCATTCTTCTGAACTCCAGTGAATACAAGTCCAGTTGATCCAGTCTTTCTTGATAGGTCAGTCCCGCCATCCCGGGAATCAGTCTGGTGAACCTTCGCTGCACTCCCTCAATAGCAAGAATGTCCTTCCTCAGGTTAGGAGACCAAAACTGTACACAATACTCCAGGTGTGGCCTCACCAAGGCCCTGTACAATTGTAGCAACACCTCCCTGCCCTTGTACTCAAATCCCCTCGCTATGAAGGCCAACATGCCATTTGCTTTCTTAACCGCCTGCTGTACCTGCATGCCAACCTTCAATGACTGATGTACCATGACACCCAGGTCTCTTTGCACCTCCCCTTTTCCTAATCTGTCACCATTCAGATAATAGTCTGTCTCTCTGTTTTTACCACCAAAGTGGATAACCTCACATTTATCCACATTATACTTCATCTGCCATGCATTTGCCCACTCACCTAACCTATCCAAGTCGCTCTGCAGCCTCATAGAATCCTCCTCGCAGCTCACACTGCCACCCAACTTAGTGTCATCCGCAAATTTGGAGATACTACATTTAATCCCCTCGTCTAAATCATTAATGTACAGTGTAAACAGCTGGGGCCCCAGCACAGAACCTTGCGGTACCCCACTAGTCACTGCTTGCCATTCTGAAAAGTCCCCATTTACTCCTACTCTTTGCTTCCTGTCTGACAACCAGTTCTCAATCCATGTCAGCACACTACCCCCAATCCCATGTGCTTTAACTTTGCACATTAATCTCTTGTGTGGGATCTTGTCGAAAGCCTTCTGAAAGTCCAAATATACCACATCAACTGGTTCTCCCTTGTCCACTCTACTGGAAACATCCTCAAAAAATTCCAGAAGATTTGTCAAGCATGATTTCCCTTTCACAAATCCATGCTGACTTGGACCTATCATATTACCTCTTTCCAAATGCACTGCTATGACATCCTTAATAATTGATTCCATCATTTTACCCACTACCGATGTCAGGCTGACCGGTCTGTAATTCCCTGTTTTCTCTCTCCCTCCTTTTTTTAAAAAGTGGGGTTACATTGGCTACCCTCCACTCCATAGGAACTGATCCAGAGTCAATGGAATGTTGGAAAATGACTGTCAATGCATCCACTATTTCCAAGGCCACCTCCTGAAGTACTCTGGGATGCAGTCCATCAGGCCCTGGGGATTTATCGGCCTTCAATCCCATCAATTTCCCCAACACAATTTCCCGACTAATAAGGATTTCCCTCAGTTCCTCCTCCTTACTAGACCCTCCGACCCCTTTTATATCCGGAAGGTTGTTTGTGTCCTCCTCAGTGAATACCGAACCAAAGTACTTGTTCAATTGGTCCGCCATTTCTTTGTTCCCCGTTATGACTTCCCCTGATTCTGACTGCAGGGGACCTACGTTTGTCTTTACTAACCTTTTTCTCTTTACATATCTATAGAAACTTTTGCAATCCGTCTTAATGTTCCCTGCAAGCTTCTTCTCGTACTCCATTTTCCCTGCCCTAATCAAACCCTTTGTCCTCCTCTGCTGAGTTCTAAATTTCTCCCAGTCCCCGGGTTCGCTGCTATTTCTGGCCAATTTGTATGCCACTTCCTTGGCTTTAATGCTATCCCTGATTTCCCTTGATAGCCACGGTTGAGCCACCTTCCCTTTTTTATTTTTACGACAGACAGGAATTTACAATTGTTGTAGTTCATCCATGCGGTCTCTAAATGTCTGCCATTGCCCATCCACAGTCAACCCCTTCAGTATCATTCGCCAATCTATCCTAGCCAATTCACGCCTCATACCTTCAAAGTTACCCTTCTTTAAGTTCTGGACCATGGTCTCTGAATTAACTGTTTCATTCTCCATCCTAATGCAGAATTCCACCATATTATGGTCACTCTTCCCCAAGGGGCCTCGCACAACGAGATTGCTAATTAATCCTCTCTCATTACACAACACCCAGTCTAAGATGGCCTCCCCCCTAGTTGGTTCCTCGACATATTGGTCTTAAAAAACCATCCCTTATGCACTCCAGGAAATCCTCCTCTACCGTATTGCTTCCAGTTTGGTTAACCCAATCTATGTGCATATTAAAGTCACCCATTATAACTGCTGCACCTTTATTGCACGCACCCCTAATTTCATGTTTGATGCCCTCCCCAACATCACTACTACTGTTTGGAGGTCTGTACACAACTCCCACTAACGTTTTTTGTCCTTTGGTATTCTGCAGCCCTACCCATATAGATTCCACATCATCCAAGCTAATGTCCTTCCGAACTATTGCCTTAATTTGCTCCTTAACCAGCAATGCTACCCCACCTCCTTTTCCTTTTATTCTATCTTTCCTGAATGTTGAATACCCCTGGATGTTGAGTTCCCAGCCTTGATCATCCTGGAGCCACGTCTCCGTAATCCCAATTACATCATATCCGTTAACAGCTATCTGCGCAGTCAATTCATCCACCTCATTACGAATGCTCCACGCATTGAGACACAGAGCCTTCAGGTTTGATTTTTAACACTCTTTGTTCTTTTAGAATTATGTTGTATTGTGGCCCTTTTAGATTTTTGCCTTGGGTTTCTCTGCCCTCCACTTTTCCTCATCTCCTTTCTGTCTTTTGCTTTTGCCTCCTTTGTTTCCCTCTGTCTCCCTGCATTGGTTCCCATCCCCCTGCCATTTTAGTTTAAACCCTCCCAACAGCACTAGCAAACACTCCGCCTAGGACATCGGTTCCGGTCCTGCCCAGGTGCAGACCGTCTGGTTTGTACTGGTCCCACCTCCCCCAAAACCGGTTCCAATGTCCCAGGAATTTGAATCCCTCCCCCTTGCACCATTCCTCAAGCTAGCTTCCCACAGGTGCAGGGCATCATCGACTGCACACATCAGGGTACCCTCACATCACTCGAGTGTTTGTGAACTGCAAGAGCTTCCACTCCCTCAATGTGCAGCTGGTCTGCAACCATAAAAAATGCATATGTGTGGCAAATTCCCTGGCAGTTGTCATGACTCTGTCATCCTGCGCCAGTCCACCCTCCCTCAGCTATTCGCACCACCAAACAGACTTACCGGCAGGCTGTTTGGAGACCAGGGCTGTCCACTGAAGACGTGGCTCATGACACCCTTGAGGAGGCCAAGCAATGAGGCTGAGGAAAGCTATAATGAAAGTCACATGTCCACCAGATGTGTTATAAAGCAAACAATAGGCATGCTGAAGATGTGCTTCAGATGCCTTGACAGATCTGGAGGAGCCCTTCAGTACACAACGCAATAGCGAGGATTAGCACTGCATGAGGAGCAAGGCGCAGAGTGCACAGCCTCTTCAGAGGAGGAGGAGGAGGAGGAGCATCAGCTGGAAGATGAGGAAGAGGATCAGGAGGAACTTGAGGTCCACATGCCACCAGCACCCTGCTGCCCGGGGGGGCCAGTGATAGCCTCATCATGGCCAGATTCACTTAACCTCCGGCATTGCACCCATATAGCTGCCACAAGCTGTGCCAGGTTTCCCCCCAACAACACCATAAAGTATCCCTACAATGACCAAACCATTCCTTTGACACTGACCCCCATTGGCGAGGTAACGTTATGTTTCATCATTCTCTCCAATTCACTAACCTACTTCCAAAGTAGCAGACAATAATGGGCACGACTGGAAAGTGGTGAAAATAAATACTATTACATGTGTCATAACAGTAACGGATCCTTAACAATAACATTTTGTTAAACACCCATGTTCTTACCCTTGAGCACCTACTGCTGTGTCATTTTTTCTTTTCCGCGTGCTTCTACGAGGTGCAACTCCTGTTGCTTCAGCAGAGCGAGAGGCAGGACACAAGAAATAGGAGCAGGTGTAGACAATTTGACCCCTCGGGCCTACTCCACCATTTAGTAAGATCACGGCTGATCTGATCATGGACTCAGTTCCACTTCCATGCCTGTTCCCTATAACCCTTTATTCCCTTATCGCTCAAACATCTGTCTATCTCTGCCTTAAATATATTCAATGACCCAGCCTCCATAGCTCTCTGGGCCAGAGAATTCCATAGATTTACAACCTCATCTCAATTTTAAATGGGCGGCCCCTTATTCTGAGACTATGCCCCCTAGTTTTAGTTTACCTTTGAGAGGAAATATACTCTCTGCATCCAACATGTCGAGCCCTCTCATTATCTGATATGTTTCGATAAGATCACCTCTCATTCTTCTGAACTCCAATGAGTACAATCCCAACCTACTCAACCTATCTTCATAAGTCAACCCCCTCATCTCCGCAATCGACCAAGTGAACCTTCTCTAAACAGCCTCCAATGCATGTATATCCTTCCTTAAATACAGAGACCAAAACTGTGAGTAGTATTTCAGGTGTGGCCTCACCAATACCCTGTACTGTTGTAGCAGGACTTCCCTGCTTTTATACTCTATCCCCTTTGCAACAAAGGCCAACATTCCATTTGACTTCCTGATTACTTGCTGTACTGCATACTAACTTGTTGTGTTTCATGCACAAGGAACCCCAGGTCCCACTGCACTTTGCAATTTTTCTCCATTTAAATTTTAATTTGCTTTTCTATTATTTCTGCCAAAGTGGCTAACCTCAGATTTTCCCACATTATACTCCATCTGCCAAATCTTTGTCCACTCACTTAGTCTGTCTTTGTCCGTTTGCAGATTTTGTGTGTTCTCCTCACAATTTGCTTTCCCACCCACCTTTGTATCATCAGCAAACTTGGCTACATTACATGCGGTCCCTTCATCCAAGCCATTAATATAGATTGTAAATAGTTGAGGCCCCAGCACCGATCCCTGAGGCACCCCACTAGTTATTGTTTTCCATCTAGAAAATGACCCGTTTATCCTGACTCTCTGTTTTCTGTTAGTTAGCCAATCCTCAATCCATTACCTCCAACCCCATGAACTTTTATCTTGTGCAGTAACCTTTTATGTGGCACTTTGTCAAATGCCTTCTAGAAATTCAAATACACCACATCCACTGGTTCTCCCTTATCCACCCTGTTCGTTGCATCCACAAAGAACTCCAGCAAATTTGTCAAACATGATTTCCCTTTCATAAAACCATGCTGACTCTGCTTGATTGAATTATGCTTTTCCAAATGTCCTGCTACTGCTTCCTTAATAATGGTCTCCAGCATTTTCCTAATGACAGATGTTAGGCTAACTGGTCTATAGTTTTCTGCTTTCTGTCTGTGTCTCCTTTTTTAAATAGAGACGTTACATTTGAAGTTCCCCAGAATCCAGGGAATTTTGGTAGATTACAATCAATGTATCCACTATCTCTTCAGCCACTTCTTTTAGGACCCCAGGATGCAAGCCATCAGGTCCAAGGTGTCATGTATTCAACCAGCATTGTAACCCATGTATAATCTGACCTAAGTTGTACACTGTGAGAACAATGACCACCAGGTGGTGAACTTGTGGGAGACACTCCTAACGTGGACCTTCAGATATAAAAGGGGAAGCTCCACCCACTTCCATCACTTGAGTGCTAAGGAATAAAGGACAGGTCACAAGCATGTGCCTCGTGTGCATTTGTATTGTATAGTAAGGACGTATCAATGGTGACGAGAAACTGGGATTTAAACCACGTGAGCATGGCCACTAGCAGAACAGACGAGAGGTACTGTGTTAAGGAATGGTTGGGACAGAGATTCAACATTGTTAAAGCAGCACGCAGTTCTCCAGGCAGACAAGGGCAATCGGCCATGCCCCAACATGTAGTCGAACCCAGAGGGGGAGTTCAACAGAGACAATGGCAAGCTGAACGGCGATTCACGCCATTGCAAGGGACAATTTGGGCAGTAATGGGGCCACCAACACCTGTTAATGGCGCACTCAAGGACAGTCACAGGGACAGTCAGGGACGATCGACTGGCAAGGGACCTTTTGTTTCCAACAGCAGCTCATGTTGGAGGCGTGGAGGCACACACTCAGCCGGAGTTTGCAGAGATGAGCAAAATACCTGCAGAAATTGCAGAAATGAACGCTGGGGGAAATCGCTGGAAGCTGAAGTTCAGCGAATTCATGTGGAGCACTTTTCAGTTCATACACCAGGACGCCACCGATAATGATGAAAGTGCTCCTCAATGGCATCCCAATATCAATGGAGCTAGACACGGGGGCCAGCCAGTCCCTGATGGGTCTCAAACAGTTCGAAAAGTTGTGGGCATCCAAGGCCAGGAGGCCAAAATTATCGACGATTGACGCACAGCTACGGACCTACACAAAGGAGATCAATCCGGTGCTAGGCAGCGCCACGGTAGTCGTGACCCACAAAGATTCGGAGAACAGGTTGCCACTCTGGGTTGTCCCGGGGGACAGTCCCGCACTACTGGGGAGGAGTTGGCTTGCTGTCATGAACTGGAAATGGGGCAATGTTAATGCAATTTCTTCTGTGGAGCGAGTATCATGCTCATAGATCCTGGACAAATTTGACTCATTATTTCAACCCGGCATTGGCACTTTCATGGGGGCCAAGGTAGTGATTCACATAAACCCGGACGCCAGACCAGTACACCACAAGGCCAGTGCGGTGCCGTACGTGATGCGGGAAAAGATAGAAGGCGTATTGGACCGCCTGCTGAGGGAAGGCATCATCTCGCCAGTCGAATTCAGTGACTGGGCGAGCCCGATTGTGCCAGTGCTCAAGGCGGATGGGTCGGTCAGGATATGTGGTGATTACAAGGCCACCATCAGTCGGGTGTCACTCCAAGACCAGTACCCGCTACTGAGAGCGGAGGACCTCTTTGCGACGCTATCCGGTGGCAGACATTTTTCAAAATTGGACCTGACCTCAGCTTACATGACCCAGGAGCTGGCGAGTGAGTCAAAGAAGCTGACCACCATCACAAAACACAAGGGGTTGTTTGAGTACAACAGATGTCCGTTCGGGATTCGCTCGGCCGCCGCGATCTTCCAACGAAATATGGAAAGCCTCCTCAAGTCGATTCCAGGGACGGTGGTTTTTCAGGACGACATCCTCATCACGGGTTACAATACTGAAGAACACCTCCACAACCTGGAGGAGGTGCTACGCAGACTGGACCGGGTAGGGCTGCGACTGAAAAAGGTGAAGTACGTCTTCCTAGCTCCTAGCTCCAGAGGTAGAATTCCTGGGGATGAGGGTAGCAGCAGACGGGATCAGCCCTACTGTGTCCAAGACGGAAGCGATCCAGAGAGCACCCAGACCCCGTAACACGATGGAGCTGCGTTCGTTCCTGGGGCTCCTGAACTATTTTGGTAGCTTTCTTCCCAAATTGAGCACGCTGCTAGAGCCGCTACACGTGTTCCTACGCAAAGGTCGCGAATGGGTCTGGGGGGACAGCCAGGAAAGGGCTTTTAATAGAGCACGCAATTTGTTATGTTCCAACAATCTGTTAACGCTATATGACCCATGTAAGAAACTTGTGTTAACGTGCGATGCCTCGTCTATGGTGTCGGGTGTGTGTTGCAGCATGTCAATGCCAAGGGTCAGTTACAGCCGGTAGCTTATGCCTCCAGAAGTCTGTCCCAGGCAGAATGATAGAAAAGAAGGCGCTCGCATGTGTATATGCGGTAAAGAAAATGCACCAGTACCTGTTTGGCAGGAAATTTGAGCTGGAGACAGATCACAAACCCCTAACGTCCCTTTTGGCTGACAACAAGGCCATAAATGCAAACGCATCAGCCCGCATACAGAGGTGGGCACTCACGTTAGCCGCCTATGACTACACAATTCGGCACAGACCGGGCACTGAAAACTGCACCGATGCACTCAGCAGGCTCCCACTAGCCACCACTGAGGGGGCTACTGCGCATGCTGCTGAGATGGTCATGGCTGTTGAAGTTTTCGGAAGCGAAGGCTCACCTGTGACAGCCCGTCAGATTAAAGTCTGGACAAATAGAGACCCGCTATTGTCTCTAGTCAAGAAATGTGTCCTGAATGGGGACTGGGCAGCCACATACAGGGCATGCCCTGAGGAATTTAAACCATTTCACAGGCGCAGGGATGAACTCTCGATTGAGGCCGATTGCCTACTATGGGGAAACCCCGTAGTCATACCAAGGATGGGCAGAGATGTGTTCATCAGAGAACTCCACAATGAGCACCAGGGCATTGTCATGATGAAGACAATTGCCAGGTCACACGTTTGGTGGCCAGGGATAGATGCAGACCTGGAACTTTGTGTTCGCAGATGCAACATGTGTGCTCAGCTGGGCAACGCACCCAGGGAAGCCCCCCTTAGCCCCTGGTCCTGGCCCGCCAAGCCATGGTCACGCATCCATGTGGACTATGCAGGTCCTTTCATGGGAAAAATGTTTTTGGTTGTAGTAGACGCCTACTCCAAATGGATCGAGTGTGACATTTTAAATTCAAGCACATCCTCTGCCACAGTAGAAAGTCTACAGGCAATGTTCGCCGCCCACGGTCTACCGGATATCAGCGACAATGGCCTGTGCTTCACAAGCACTGAATTCCAGGACTTCATGGCAGGCAATGGAATTAACCATGTCAGAACGGCACCGTTCAAGCCGGCCTTAAACGGCCAGGCAGAACGAGCAGTGCAGATAATCAAACAGGGGATGCTCAGAATCCAATGGGGTTCCCTACAAACCCGCTTATCACGCCTCCTGTTGGCCTATAGATCCCGACCACACTCGCTCACAGGGGTTCCACCCGCAGAGCTGCTAATGAAAAGGACACTCAAAACCTGGTTATCCCTTATACACCCCACCATGAAAGAAATTGTCGAGAGCAGGCGCCAGTCACAACATGACTACCATGACAGGAATGCGAGGGCGCGATGTAAATGACCCTGTTTTTGTCCTCAACTACGCTGCAGGGCCCAAATAGCTCGCAGGCACTGTGATTGCCAAAGAGGGAAATAGAATTCTGGTAGTTAAACTTACCAATGGACAAATCTGCCGCAAACATCTGGATCAAACAAAAAGGAGGTTCAGCAATCCCATAGAAGAAGCAGAGGAAGAACACGATATAGAGTTCACTCCTCCACAGGTGACCGAACACCAGAACCAAAGGGAGGAGAGCCCAGTCACTGTGGACAGTCCGGACAGGCCTGAGGCACCGCAAACAGCAGACACTCAGGCCAGCGCCCAGCAACCGGAGCCCCAACTCAGGCGCTCTACAAGAGAGCGTAAACCACGAGAGAGATTCAACTTGTGATCCCAATAAGACTTTGGGGGGGGAGCTGATGTCATGTATTCAACCAGCATTGTAACCCATGTATAATCTGACCTAAGTTGTACACTGAGAACAATGACCACTAGGTGGTGAACTTGTGGGAGACACTCCTAACCTGGATCTTCAGATATAAAAGGGGAAGCTCCACCCACTTCCATCACATGAGTGCTAAGGAATAAAGGACAGGTCACAAGCATGGGCCTCGTGTGAATTTGTACTGTATATTAAGGACGTATCACAAGGGACTTGTCCTCCTTTAGTCCCATTATTTTACCGAGTACTACTTCCCTACTGCAACTGCATAGACACTTTTAGGAGATGTCCTCTGGGTTTTGAAGTCTGTGACGGCCCCACCAAGTCTGCCCCCCCTGTGACTGTGCAGGGGCAGACTCGGCCATTGCGGTCCGAGGAGGCAACTGGAGCTCTAACTGGAGGCGGGTGGGTGGGCAACGGGGAAGAAGTGTGGACGTTTTGAGAGGAGTCCCCACTTCCATGTCCCCTGTCACCATCATCCCTCTCATGGGCCACCCACAATTCCCTGCTAGCAAGGAACATGAGAGCACCTTGCTGCACAGCAGTAGGGCCATGAGGACCCAAGCCTACATTTAGATCCATCCTAGAGAGGTCTATGAGCCTCTGCTGAAGCGGGAATTAAGGAGTTAAACACGTTTTAGATTAGGAAGGCAAAAACACAATTTGCTGATGTGGAAGAATTAGCAGGTACAACTATCGGACAACGGTACAGTTCCTGTTATTCAGAGCTAAGGTCGTAGGCCTAGGAAGTGGCTTCCTGTTGTATTCAGAACTTAGAAATAAATTCCAGTTAGTGGCAGGATGCAGGATACATATGTTCAAAGCCAGGGAGGATGTGAAACAATTAACAAAGTTGAAATTAAACAATCTGTAACAAAGCAAAAAAAATTGTCACGCGGTAGAAAGACTGACCAATGATAATGTAAATGATGACTTTGCAAAGAATTCTGTATAAAAGAAGCAGCTTCTAATGAGTTCAACGAGAACGGTTGGGAAGGCATCCAGTTAAGGAACTGGTGTAAACCGTGTCTCCCTTCATCAAGCAATTAAACAATTCTTTTCTCCACAATAGGCCTGTGTTGAGTGCCTTTGTCATACTCCACATCAAATGGCGTAGTCTGGCAGGACGCACCCGGGCGAGAGACAGACAGACGTTTTCAGACCATCACAAGTGAGTATATATTTTAAATACCACTCATAAATCCGATGTAATCTGCCGCAAAACGTGTCGGTCGCCTTGGTTGTCCGACCTTGTGAGAACTGTCTGTAATGGTATAAAAGACTTGATGGTAGTTAAGAAGCCATAATAGTAATTATCAAAGTAGGATCGGCTTCATAGGTTTGTAATTGCAGACCCTAGGTTCGAGGAAACCAGGTTAAAGGGGACAACGAACTGATAGAGAGGTAGACGTACCAAACAGAGATGGCATGAAAAGATATGCTAGATTGGGGGCCGAAAGGTTCACTGAGTAAGTATTTTGCTGACGACCATAGAACATTGATAGTTACTATATTAAGTGACGGATGGGATCCCAAAGAAGACCCCGTAAAACAAAAAATTATGGTGGGAGAAACAAAAACCAAAAAGATGTCCAAAGTGGGTTTGATGGTGGTCAGTCAATGTTTGCAATATAAGGCCTTGGCCAGGCCTCAGCTCGAAGAATTACGTAGGTTAAGGATAGAAGTAAGTAGTTTAAAACAGCAGGAGGGGCACTTTGGGCTCCTACACAATGACCAGGATGACGAAATAGATAGTAAGATAAATGACGTGTCCCCCGTCCTATGAGAAAATAGTCCCAACTGCCCCGAAAGGGGGCAGCAGCGACGACGAAGACGAAACCTCCGTTGCACCAGTGACAGTGACAATAGGAGGTTCCAATGCAGGGGTATACAAATATAGGGCCTTCACCCCCCTGGAAAAACAGGGCATACTTAAGAATTTGGGTGTAATAAAACCCTGCAACAGAAACATAGAGTTTTGGAAGTCCCTGCAAGAAATGTATGACCTTCATGATATGCATGAACGGGACGTTCATCAACTCGTAAGGGCAAAGTGCCCATGTGACAAATGAAATACCCTGGCACAAAATTTTAGAGACGGGACCTGGGTTCCCAATGTAAACACCGCCCAGGCCGCAAGGCAGGCTGCATACAACAGATTCAAGACCACTGTGCAGACTGTCTTGGGACCATCACAGCACAATTGGGGCCTTATAATGTTGGTAAAACAAAATAAAAATGAGAATAGTAATGAATGTGGAGAGCATTTATGGATAGCATATCAGGAGTCGTCAGGCCAAGCCAACCCAGACCGGAATGATATCCCCTTCTGTAGAATGTTTAAAGATGGGTTGTGGGAAGAACATCAGAAAATTCTCAAAATGGGTGTAATAGCAGCCAATACGTACGATGGATTGATACAATGGGCATGTCAGGTAGATAACGAGACAACAAAACAGATAAAGACCGAGGTGGCGGCCGTGAGAGTGGGGAATAGTCAGGAGTGTTATAATTGTGGAAAGATGGGACATCGAAAAAGTAAGTGTAGATCATCCCCACAAAAATGCCGGAACTGCGGCAGAACCAGCCACCCCAAGGACCGTTGATGGGCAAAAGGTGGGGGGCAGGAAGGACAGGGACCAGATAAGTAAACCCCACGGGCTAACCTAACCGGAGCAATTAGGCAATAATTATTCCAGGTCTTGAAGAAACTGGGATGTGATTGAGGGTCAGCGGCCCCCCTACGGCGTGAAGGTGACCTGCGTATTCACGTGACAGCAGTGTTAGGGGGCCAGCGGTGTGATATGTTAGTGGATGCTGGGGCAGCGGTCTCTATTACAGACATCCCCTTGCCAACTACCTGAAAAATCATGATGGTAAGGGGGGTGGAAGGAACCAATTCGACTGCCAAATTAAGCGAGGTTGTATTATTGGAAGTAGCTGGGATCTTACTTCCGGCCCAATTTTACGTAATGCCCAACAATGAGGGTATGATACTAGGAATAGATTTATTGAATCAATTAGGGGCGCTGATGGACCCCCGGGGAAAGAAGGTAATTTGGATAAAGGCCAATGGTCAGAAGACGAGTGTATCAGGGAGGTAAGATAGGTTTGATAGACATGCTAAAGTAGGAAGTGCCCAGATCATAACAAAGGATTGGGATGCGCTAGGACAGTGTGGGGCCATCTGCTGGCACATCAGTGGAGTTTGGGCAATGTCCAACCAAGACTGCGGGTTGGTAGGGGGGGACCCTGCGGTGATCCCAGGACCCGAGCATACCTCACATAAACAATATCCCATTAAACCAGAGGCAATGACCACCGTAAAACAAATCATAAAGGAGTTATTAAATAATGGGATACTTAGAGAAGTGGAAGGAACTACCAACTCCCCGGTGTGGCCAATAAAGAAGCAAGACGGGTCATACAGGCTGACCATTGACTACACAGCTTTGAATAAGGTAACCCCAAGATAGCACCCCATTGTGGCAAGCCCCACTAGCATATATAATGGGTTGAAGCCCGAACACCAGGTGTTCACGGTACTAGACGTAGGCTTTTGGTCCATACCCCTGGCAAAGGAATCCCAAGATAAATTTGCCTTTACGGTGGGTGACCACCAGTATACTTTGATGCGGGTCCCACAAAGATTCCACAATAGTCTGGCAATATTTCATCGAACCATAAGCCGGGCCATAGCAAAGGTGGACCTGACATCATACAGAAGTACGATACTGCAGTATGTAGATGACCTGTTGATAGCCTCAGAAGACAAAAGGGGGCACACAGGCACACTTATAGAGGTCCTAGAAGCCTTACGAGAAACAGGGTTTAAGGTAAACCCCAAAAAGGCACAGATTGGACAAGCCGCACTACAGTACTTGGGACATGAGATCTCCCAAGGCACTCAGACAATGTCCAAGGATAGGAAAGAAGCCATTAGAATCATTCTCCATCCAAAAACAGTCCGAGGAGTGCGCAAGGTACTGGGACTCTTTAACTACTGCAGGAATTTTATACCCAACTTCACAGCAATTGCGGAACCCATGCAGAAAACTGTCCCTAGAGACCATAGAATGGGGTCCCGAGCAAGAGACGGCATATGGAAATCTGAAGGAGGCCCTAATGTTCGCCCCAGGATTGGGACTCCCGAATATGGATCTCCCTTTCCACGTTTACTGTGAGAACCAAGAAGGCTTTTATGGAGTCGTGGTAACACAAATGCACGGGGATAGAATGAGACCCATAGCTTACTATTCAACCCAACAATTACCAGTAGCCGTGGGCTTGTCCAGATGCGTGGCTGCACTAGACTGCGCCACATGGGCAGTCAAGGTCAGCGAACCTGTCGTGATGACAGGCGAAATTGTCCGACACACCAAACACACTCTGGTAGAAATGTTGAATGCTGGAAAGCTCCGGGCCATCTCCAATGTCCACAAAGCAAAGCGGGAAGCCGTTTTACTGCCCCACGATGAATCAGTAAAGATAGTCAGAGACACCGAGGAAAACCCGGCAGAAGGAATCCTCACTATGGGGGAGCCCCACAAGTGTAACGCATTAGAATGGAAAGATTCCCCAGGGAATGTAAGTGAGGTAGCTCTCCAAAACCCAGACCTCACATTGTATGTGGACAGATCCCGACAGTACGTCGACAACCACCCACGTACGGGATGGGCGGTATTAAACCAGCACCTTGAGGTAGTGATGCAGGGAGCGCTGGACGGAGGCCTTTCGACCCAAGTAGCAGAATTAACCGCACTGACGGAAGCCTTATTACTGGCAGAGGGAAAGACAGTGAATATATATACAGATAGCAGGTATGTCTTTGGGATAGTACATGACTGCATGGTAACATTTATCGTGTTTGTTTCCTCTGGCGGCGAGGCCATCAAACACGGTAAATGTATAAAATTACTATTAGAAGAAGCCAGCAAAGCAGCAGTGATAAAGGTAAAAGCCCATCAACGAGTAGTGGACGAAATACAGCGTGGAAATGAGGCTGCGGACAATGCCGCCCGAGAAGCGGCCACATCTGCAGACATAAAGGTAGAGTCAGTTTGTAGCATTATCACAGAGGAGGACATAAACATAGTTAAATTGCACGCAGATATGAATGTGGAAGAAAGAGCAGAATGGGAGAGGAAGGGAGGATCCCCTGGTATAGACACCGTGTGGAGAAAAGACGGAAAGGTGTTGGCCCCTTCCTGTATTCGGCAAATGATCATGGAGTTACACCGCGGCATTAACCATGCCGGGCGTAATGCCATGATATCCAATATCTCACGGGATTGGTGGTGGCCAGGAATTGGGGCGCGACGTTGCTAAACATTGTCAGCACTGTTACGTGCGCCCAACATCATCTGGGAAAAGCGATAAAAATAAGGATAGTGCACCAACCCCGCCCACGGGAACCATGGGAAAACATACAGATTGATTTTACTGGGCCCCTAATAAACTCCAGGGGAAGAAAGTACTGCTTGGGGATTATTGACCAGTTTACAAGGTGGGTGGAAGCATTCGCCACCCGCAATTGCACCGCAACCACGGTAACCTGTATACTAGCGGAAGAGGTAATTCCTAGATGGGGGATTTCCCATTCAGATAGATTCGGACTCATTTCACAGGAAAGGTAATGAAGGAAACTTGTAAAATACTGAACATTAAGCAGAAATTCCACATCCCCTCCCATCCCCAGAGTCCGGGAATGGTACAAAGAATGAATAGAACCCTCAAAACCTCCCTGAGTAAAGCAATCCAGGGAACCGGACAGGCATGGCCAGAACTCCTGCCCACCATATTGATGAGACAGCGTGCTACACCGAACCTTACAACAGGACTCACTCCTTATGAACTAATGACTGGACAAGCAATGAAACTCCCTGAGGGAATAGTTACAAGAGGATTAGAGTTAGGACCTTTACGTGATAGAATTAGGAAGTATGCGACAGGAAGTGCGAGATAAACAGGAAGAGGAAGACGAGGATAAAGGAACAAAACCCCTGGCGGTAGTACACGAGGTGGGGGCAAGGGTAATGATTAGGGTGTTACCAGAAAAACCTGTATTCGCCCCTCGATGGAGCGGACCCTATGAGGTACTGATTAACGGAGACACGTGTGCATGTATAAATATGAAAAGTGGAAACACTGGTCTCAACTGAAAGAATATAAGGGACCTGACCAATGACTGACCCCAAATTTGTATCAATATACCTCTCTGAATGATATGCAGAGGCTTACGACAGTTGGGTAAAGGGATTAGTAGGCGGACTAATAGGAGGGATGTGTATCATATTTGTAATGTTAAGCATAGTCGTTGTGATAATCTGGCTCTGGGAGAGGACCCACGAGAGGAATAGGAATGGCCAAGTGGAGATGGTAAGGCTCTGACCCCAGTATGGGCTGTCCAGATTGTGTTCCCCCAAACAGATGACTCGAAAGGATGCGGTTATTGGCCTTATTGGGCCTGCTGGGACTGGCCAGAGGAACAGAATACACGATGACGCTGTCCAACAGATACAACAGCGAGAGTATGATCCCCGAGGATGAAACGGGGATCACACACTACTTCAGGAACCAGAAGAAACAATGTTGGGAGTGTTACCCTAATTCTCACCCCATCTATAAAGGATCAGAGGTTGAGGATGGCGACCAATGCATTAGTCCACCAGCCCCAGGGTGCTGGAAGGTAGGGTGTGATCTGGGACATAAGTTGCTAGATTTTCCCTGGATAACCAAGACCGAAAGTGGGGGTGGGGAGGGGGGGGGCAGACCACCTATAAAGACCTCGCGTACCTGAATAATAGGGTCATAGCAGATCGGGCAGCGCTTGGATGTTGGAGCTCAGAAATAACCCCAACACCCATGCCAGAAACTCTGAATCCCCCACCACCAGATTGTCCTCAAACGGAGGAAGGGGCAAGATACACTTTGCAATATGCCAGAAGATAATCACGATATTCTAAATCTGACCAATCTAATGATCCCCAGTTTCTGTGGATCAAAAACAATAAGCATGTATAAAAATCTGACACATGCGAGCCTTAGATGGACCCGAGTCCAAGACCCTGAGGTTTATCACATTAAAAGGGAAGGTTAGACGAAAAAGGGAGATATTAGAAATGATGGGCGCGGGATATGCGGCGGACGTAGCCACGGTAAATGTTATAGATCTCCAGATGGTAGAAGAGCAGGTTGACACACTCACCCAAACACTAAGAGGATTGCTGGAAAGGGGAAATGATAATGAGAAAATGCAGGCCCAATTGGGAGATGGGGCTGAATGAGAATTGTTACAAGTGGCCCACACTCTAAGGGATCATGACAAGACAATTAACTTAATAAACGCGAACCAAAAGTACAATAGCGAAAGCGGACGAAACGCCGCGGTATGCGCTGGATATGGAGCATGAATGTTAAGTACAGTAGAACATAACTTAGAGCAGCTACAAAATGGGGTGGTCCCAGATTGGATAACCAATGAGGTATTCAGGGAATGGACCTTGAGAAAAAGGGAAACTGATGCCTGTGAAATCAGGCGAAACAGCCATGCATGGGTTCCTAAAACTAATTGTGTAATTGGTCATCAGAATATAATTGGATTTGTACTGTCAATACCACAATATGATGTGACCAAAAGAAACCTCCTGTATCAAGTTGACAATATAGGAAAAATAAGAAACCAAACACGGGTCAGATACCACAAACTGCACCAATACATTATTAAGAAGGGAGATGATACCAAGGGTGTGTGCATTAAAGATTGTTATAAGAATAACCAGATTGTTTTGTGTCGAGGACATCCCAAATTTGATCAAGATGACTGTGGATACAGCCGCACAAAAGGATGCGTCCTAAGCATAACCCCGCTGATGCTGGATTTCGAGACAACAGCAGAACCATGAAGTAACGGGCAATGGTGTGTCAGCACCACAGCCACTAACATGAATGTGGGAGGAGTAACGCACTGCGGCATCACTACCACTGACTTTTGCTTTACGACCAGAGAAGAGGTTAATATTCAGGGATACATTATATACACAGAATTAAAAGAAGAAACTATCAGTGGAATGGTGGTAGACACTATAAAGGCGGGGTACGAGGGCTTCGAAGAGCCTCAGGGAAAACCTATTCCCAAACTAAGTGAGGAACAGACAGCGTTGGAGAAGAGTGTCTGTGAGCAACGACAAAAATACATCATCCTGATGAAAGAGATTGTTGAGCTGCAAAAGGACACAAAGAAAGTGCTGGCCAATCAACCCTAGTATACACGACTACGGGATTTTGGACTTAATGTTCATGTACACCCTTGGATAAGAATTATGTCACATGTATTGGTGATAGTGCAGATGTTGGTTATACTTATGTTACTGTTTGAATGGTGCTTTAGATGTAGGAGGAGAAGGATGAAAGCACCGGTAAAAACTGCTCAGAAATACGAAAGGAAGCCTTCGCTGAAAGTATGTAACAGGGGAGATGAATCAAACCAACATGAATACTTGATATGAGTCGTGAGTGTCCCAATCCTATCGCCTGATCAACAAAATCGGGGCGGGAGACACACGAGTCTAGTGAGGTAAAAGAATTGGTCACGGCGGGTTAATAGAATAACCATGTGACCAAAGTGGGGATTGAAGCAGAAATTAAGGAGTTAAACACGTTTTAGATTAGGAAGGCAAAAACACAATTTGCTGATGTGGCAGAATTAGCAGGTACAACTGTAGGACAACGGTACAGTTCCTGTTATTCAGAGCTAAGGTTGTAGCCCTAGGAAGTGGCTTCCTGTTGTATTCAGAACTTAGAAATAAATTCCTGTTGGTGGCAGGAGACAGGATGCAGGATACATATGTTCATACCCAAGGAGGATGTGAAACAATTAACAAAGTTGAAATTAAACAATCTGTAACATAGCAAAAAAAATTGTCACGCGATAGAAAGACTGACCAATGATAATGTACATGATGACTTTGCAAAGAATTCTGTATAAAAGAAGCAGCTCGCAATGTGTTCAACGAGAACGGTTGGGAAGGCATCCAGTTAAGGAACTGGTGTAAACCGTGTCTCCCTTCATCAAGCAATTAAACAATTCTTTTCTCCACAACAGGCCTGTGTTGACTGTCTTTGTCACACTCCACATCATCTGCCATCTATTGTCCATAGCTAGCATGTGCTCATGTGAATAGCGCATTAGCTGTTCCATGCAGGTGGCCATCCTTTCCATGGAAGAGCATACCACACCCATCATTTGCAACATGGTGGTGCTAACGTTGGAGATGAACTCCTCCATTCTCTATGCATTTGCAGACATCCCGCTCACAAAACCAGCCAGAGCCTTCTGCATTTCTTGCTGCCCCTATAGGATCACCTTCTTTCTCGTTGGCCACCGAGGCTCAGTGTCTGCATGCAGCTGAGCAAAGCTTGAGTGTTCTGCGAGGAGTCTGCACTGCTGTTCTTGTCTCCACCATCTGCTCTTGTTCACTTGTGACTTGTGAGACATCAGGTGACAACACTATTCTATCTCGCACACGACCCACCGAGATGTGCGTAACTGCGCTGATGCTGGGTCTGCTGACAGTGCATCTTCAGCGACTAGAGGCTCCTCTGAGGAGGCGACTTCCTCCTCCAGCTGGACAGTGGGGGGTGGGGTTGGGCTCTTGATGGACCTGTGGGAGAGTAAAGTGATGATTTAGAAATGTTATATTAAGAATGGGCAACTATACCATTATGCACATAATGAACATTCACTGGTTGCTGACATCTGTCAACATATGAGTGACTACTGTATGCCATGTGGCTGCATGGAATGTAATTTTGTCACCAGGTTGTTGAGAGGTCCCGCTCGCTCCGTCTCCCATTGCCAGCAGCTCGGCAGCTCTTGAGACTTCCTCTGCTGGGGTAAAAGTGCTGAAGGATGGAGGGCCACCTTCGATTCTCTCCCTCTCCCTGTTATTGTGCACTCTCTTCTCCTGCAAAGAGGGAAAGAAGAGAAGTTTGAGTGAGACTGATGGCTTGAGTGTAGGATTGTGTGAGTTAAATGGTCTCCTTCTGTGGTGTTAGTTGGTACGATTGCATTCGGAGGAGGGTGAGTGTGAGGTGTGGTTAGTCAGAGGAGGATGTGTATGTACATAGAGACAGAATGGGTGGACGTGCAAGGTAGATTGGTGTGAGTAATGATGTGCAAGAGTAGGCTTGGGAAGGCAGAGTGATGGGGATGTAGTGACAGGCACAGCAGGGTGTATTTGAGTGTGACTCTGCACTCATCTTTCCTGATCTCATGAGATCATTGAAGTGCTTCCTGCACTGCACCCAGGTCCTCCTCAGCACATCTCTGACGATGAACTCTTCTGCAGTTTGGAACCAGGCTCTTTTAGTCTCCTGGGGAGATCTCTTCCACCCATCAGCAGGGAAGAGGATTTCCCTGCTTGCTCTGACTCTCTCCACAAGAATATGTAGGGAGACATCTGAAAACCTGGGTGCAGTCCTCTGTCTCTGTGATGCCATCTCTGCAAGGCTGAGCAATAACCAGGTGGTGATATGTACCGCCTGTCCACTCCTTGATGAACCTTCAAAGCGACGTGGCCAAGGCTTCTTTAAATTTCCCCACTGGAATTGAATCATCAATGATGTCACCTGACCCGCACCATTTAATAGGGCCGGGAAATGCGTAGGTCTGCCTTACTAGGGTCCATTAAATGAAAGTTGTTCCGAGGAGCAGGCTCATCAATACAACGCGGTATTGCCACGCCACGCAGCCTGCACACACCCAACCCAACTCAGTAAAGAAAATTACAGCCGATGAGAGCAATCCTGTACAGTGACTTCAAAATTTTGGATTAGGAAGGTGACATGAGAAAAGAACGCAGTTCTATTTCACTGACAATAAACATATGAAATAACACATGCTTTAATAATTACATGAATGATTTTGGGCATTAATTGTGTGCTTTCCTTCAACTTATAGGCTCAGGGAGATTTGGTTGAAGGATTTAAAACAATGAAGAAGCTAAACTGTACTTAAGTGGACAGATTATTTGCATTAAATGCCATAGGGAGAACAATGGGACATACAGACACATCGCTAAGCATAGAATTAGGTTAGATGTCAGGAGGCATTTCCTTTCCCGGAGAGCCATTGAACTTTTGAATAGGTTGCCAGCTCAGGCAGTGGGTGCAGATTCACTTCAAATGTTCAAAAGGGAGCTGGACACATTTCTGGAGGAAGCTGATATCATTACGTACAAATTGTAGGTGAGATGTTCTGTGCTGTATCTTGTGGTTACTGTTATCTCTTGTAACTTGTATTTGATCACATTCAGAGATCAGAGACGAACGTCAGAGTATTCTCTTTTCCCCTGAAATGTCCTAGTGCTTTCATCATCTTTTTTCCCAGGATATTACGTAGATTTTGGTGGGTGGGGAGTATTGGGAAGCATGTTGCCTAGTTGCAACATGGCTGAATGGAACAGACTCAATAGCCGAGTTGGTCTTTTTCTCTTTGTCTATTTTGTATGTTAGTATGTCAATATCTCCATGCTTTTCTTCCTAATTTGGGCCTCACTGCACCAAGCATCGTTCCTTGCGCCCAAACTGGTGTACAATTTGGCACAGATATTAAAAAGTGCAGGTTAATTTTAACCTAACCTACGTCGCAAACAACTGATGGGATCAGATCCCCCAGCTGTTTTACATGCCGCCCAATTTTACTTTCTATTGATAAAATAGGGTGGTGTGTAACACGGGTGGACAATCTGATCCCAAAAGATTCCTGTGAGGTGGGTTAGGTTAAAATTATCCCTTACCTTTTAATATCTTTGCCATCGATATTTAGGAGAAGCCAGGGAGGAAGTGGGGGCATCGGGTCGTAGCGGCTGGGAAAACCGGACATGCAGGTAACCAGGAGGTCCTGCCAAATTTAACAGTAAGACCTAATTTAAATTGTAACTGTAAGAAAGGTGCTGCAATAATCATGGGCGATTTTAATCTTCATATTAATTGGATAAATCAAATTGGCAAAGGTAACATAAGAATATAAGAACATAAGAATTAGGAACAGGAGTAGGCCATCTAGCCCCTCGAGCCTGCTCCGCCACTCAACAAGATCATGGCTGATCTGGCCGTGGACTCAGCTCCACTAACCCGTCCGCTCCCCATAACCCTTAATTCCCTTATTGGTCAAAAATCTATCTGTGATTTGAATACATTCAATGAGCTAGCCTCAACTGCTTCCTTGGGCAGAGAATTCCACAGATTCACAACCCTCTGGGAGAATTCCTTCTCAACTCGGTTTTAAATTGGCTCCCCTGTATTTTGAGGCTGTGCCCCCTAGTTCTAGTCTCCCCAACCAGTGGAAACAACCTCTCTGCCTCGATCTTGTCTATCCCTTTCATTATTTTAAATGTTTCTATAAGATCACCCCTCATCCTTCTGAATTCCAACGAGTAAAGACCCAGTCTACTCAATCTATCAGCATAAGGTAACCCCCTCATCTCCGGAATCAGCCTAGTGAATCGTCTCTGTACCCCCTCCAAAGCTAGTATATCCTTCCTTAAGTAAGGTGACCAAAACTGCACGCAGTACTCCAGGTGCGGCCTCACCAATACCCTGTACAGTTGCAGCAGGACTCGCTGCTTTTGTACTCCATCCCTCTCGCAATGAAGGCCAACATTCCATTCGCCTTCCTGATTACCTGCTGCACCTGCAAACTAACTTTTTGGGATTCATGCACAAGGACCCCCAGGTCCCTCTGCACCGCAGCATGTTGTAATTTCTCCCCTTCAAATAATATTCCCTTTTACTGTTTTTTTTTCCCAAGCTGGATGACCTCACACTTTCCGACATTGTATTCCATCTTAGCCCATTCGCTTAACCTATCTAAATCTCTTTGCAGCCTCTGTGTCCTCTACACAACCCGCTTTCCTACTAATCTTTGTGTCATCTGCAAATTTTGTTACACTACACTCTGTCCCCTCTCCCAGATCATCTATGTATATTGTAAACAGTTGTGGTCCCAGCACCGATCCCTGTGGCACACCACTAACCACCGATTTCCAATCCGAAAAGGACCCATTTATCCCGACTCTCTGCTTTCTGTTAGCCAGCCAATTCTCTATCCATGCTAATACATTTCCTCTGACTCCACGTACCTTTATCTTCTGTAGTAACCTTTTGTGTGGCACCTTTTGGCATGGTTTTTGTGTCTTCCACTGTAACCTTGAGGACAAGTTCATAGTGTATTCGGGATGGTTTCTTAGAACAATACATTGTGGAATCAACCAGGGAACAGGCTATTGTAGATCTGGTAATGTGTGATGAGACAGAATTAATTAATGATCTCATAATAAAGGATCCTCTCGGGAAGAGTGATCATAACATGATAGAATTTCACCTTCAGTTTGAGGGTGAGAAACTTGGGTCTCAAACTAGTGTCTTAAACTTAAATAAAGGCAATTACAAAGGTATGAAGACAGAGTTAGCTAACGTGGACTGGAAAAATTGATTAAAAGGTAAGATGGTAGATAAGCAGTGGCAGACATTTAAGGAGATATTGTATAATTCTCAACAAAGATATATTCCAATGAGAAAGAAAGACTTTACGAAAAGGATGAACCTTCCAAGGCTAACTAAAGAAGTTAAGGAAGGTATCAAATTTAAAGAAAATGCATATAATATTGCAAAGATTAGTGGTAGGCCAGAAGATTGGGATTTTTTTAGAAACCAGCAAAGGATGACTAAAAAAAAATAAAGAGGGAGAAAGTAGATTATGAGAGTAAACCAGCAAGAAACATAAAAACAGAAAGTAAGAGCTTCTATCAGTATATAAAAAGAAAAAGAGTAGCTAAAGTAAATGTTGGTCCCTTAGAGAATGGGACTGGGGAATTAATAATGGGAAACAAGGAAACGGCAGAGACTTTGAACAAATATTTTGTATCTGCCTTTATGGCAGAAGACACTAAAAGTATCCCAATAATAGTAGATAATCAAGGTGCAAAAGTGTGGGAGGAACTTAATACAATCACTGTCACTCGAGAAAAAGTAATAGGCAAACTAATGTGACTAAAGGCTGACAAGTCCCCTGGACCTAATGGACCTCATCCTAGGGTCTTAAAAGAAGTGGCTGCAGAGATAGTGGATGCATTGGTTGTAATCTTCCAAAATTCCCTAGATTCTGGAAAGGTCCCAACGGATTGTAAAACCGGAAAAAAAAACAGTGGATGTGGTGTATTTGGATTTCCAAAAAACATTCGATAAGGTGCCACGTAAAAGGTTACTGCACAAGATAAGAGCTCATGGTGTTGGGGGTAATATATTAGGATGGATAGAGTATAGGCTAACTAACAGAAAACAGAGAGTTGGGATAAATGGGTAATTTTCAGGTTAGCAAACTGTAGCTAGTGGATCAGTGTTGGGGGACTCAACAATTTGCAATCTATATTAATGACTTGGATGAAGGGACTGAGTGTACTGTAGCCAAATTTGCTGTCGAAACAAAGATAGGTGGGAAAGCAAGTTGTGAGGAGGACACACAGGGGCAGATTTCCGGTTCCCCTCCACTCCATTTCTTGCCCTGGAGCAGCAGCATCAGCGACGGTGAGGTGTTCTGGCCAGGCAGTCAGCCCCCAGCATCCCACAGTGATCCTCCGGTCCGGTTTTGCGGCGGCACGGAACAGCACTGGCCAGAATAGCTGTGCCAGTTTACAACACCCCTGGTTGCGACACCAGTGCGAGATTTGACTCTTGAACGACCCGTATGCCCCAAAACGTGCCCTACAGTGAACGCCTGGGAAATCAGGCGGTCCAATGATAATGACAGCTAAGAGGTAAGTAATGGATTCCTAAGGTAAGTGTGATTGTTTCTTCTTTTAATTTTGCTTGCAATTTGTGTTGTGGTGCCATGGGCAGTGTTTTGGGAATGTTTTTGTGGCTTTTTTTTAGGTTTTTCCTTTTCCCTCCCAGATGTCTCTTGGAGTACTCCAGCCCGGCTCTTTAACTTGGGGGTTTCCCATGCAAGTGCCCAAGAGAGCTGTACAATGCCTCCCTTAGCACTGCACCCTCTGACTCATGGCCCAGCTGCCCAATGATATTTACTGAGGTGCAAACTGTTCCTGGGCGCAAACTTTACCGCCCCACAGCCATTACCGCCCCAAAACCATGAAAGCCGCAAATCCAACCCAAAGAGTCTACAGGGATATAGACAGGCTAAGTGAGTGGGCAACAATTTGGCAGATGGAGTATAATGTGGGAAAATGTGAGGCTATCCACTTTGGTAAGAAGAACAGAAAAGTAGAATATTATTTAAATAGAAAGAGACTACAGAATGCTGCACTACAGAAGGATCTGGGGGTCCTTGTACTTGAAACACAAAAGGTTAGTATGCAGGTACAGCAAGTAATTAGGAAAGCAAATGGAATGTTGGCCTTTAATGCAAGGGGGATAGAGTATAAATGCAGGAAAGTGTGATCTCACCAACTGTACAATTGGTGAAATTACACCTGGAGTACTGCATACAGTTTTGGTCTCCCTATTTAAGAAGGGATATGCTTACATTGGAGGCAATTCAGAGAAGGTTCACTAGGTTGATTCCTGAGATGAAAAGGTTGTCTTATGAGGAAAGGTTGAGCATGTTGGGCCTATACTCATTGGAGTTTAGAAGAATGAGAGGTAATCTTACTGAAACATATAAGATTCTGAGGGAGTTTGACAGGGTAGCGGCTGAGAGGATGTTTCCCCTCATCGGGGAATCTAGAACTAGGGAGCAGAGTTTCAGCATAAGTGGTCGCCCATTTAAGGTGGAGACGAGGAGGAATTTCTTCTCTGAGGGTTGTGAATCTTTGGAATTCTCTACCCGAGAGAGCTGTGGAGGCTTGGTCATTGAATATATTCAAGGCGGAGATAGACAGATTCTTGAACTATAGGGGAGTCAAGGGTTATGGGGAACAGGCAGGAAAGTGGAGTTGAGGCCAAGATCAGATCAGCTTATCAAATCTTATTAAATAGCAGAGTAGGCTCGAGGGGGAAAATGGCCTACTCCTGCTCCTATTGCTTATGTTCTTAAATGTTTTGTGTCTGTTTCCCGTTGGCAGCCAGCCAGATTGAGAGGCAGGCTGGTAGTCGGGTGGAAGGCCTATGGCACCAGTCGCAGCCAGGGAATGGAGAGGAGGGAGAGAGAAGATGGTGGGCCCGGGGAAGTTCACGGGCTGGGGAGGACATCAGAGGCCAGGGAGAAGATTGTGCATCAGGGGGAGATCGGGTCGTGGCACAAAACCCCAGGGGTGGAGGATACCAATCATGTGGAGGAAAGCAGATTTGCTTGGTGGGCTGGGGGGGTCACTCCTATTCCTGGCCCACAACCAGTGCTGGAAAGGCACTTACTTGCTGGATCCAGTCGTTCTCGCCTCCCTTCTGCTGCCGTGATTCCTGGACCCTGGGAAACTCGGCCAGCAGACATTAAATTTAAAATTGTGCTAAAATTTGAGGTAAGCAGCCTCATTAAAATATTTAAATGATGAACCCACCTCTGGAGAACAGGGTAATCACCCATCCCCCCACTCGCCTCTATTAAAACCGGAAATGGGCGAGTTAGAGGGAGGTTGGGGTTGGGTTTCAGATTTTACATTTTTAACCCCTGCCCCTTTCCTGCCTGTCCTGTGGAGTTAAAATTCCTTCCTTTATTTCTATAAGGTTTGCCCTCAGCCACTTTCTTTCTAGGCTGAAGAGCCCCAGTTTCTCTTATCTGCTCTCATAGCTCAGTAAACTTATACTGGTGATCAGCTTCATGGCTTTTCTCTGAACTCTGCAACTTGAATATTTTACTTGGGGAAAGTTTTCAGAACTAATAGTGTATAACTTTGTGCACCTGGAGTGCATATAAGGATAGATTTGCTGCGTTTTCACGCAGAGGTTGGTACCTCACAAACTGGTAATCCACCTCTGGAAATTTCAGGGCCACACAGTCCATGATTTTCCATCCATTGAAATGATGACAAAAATAAAGTACTTGTTTGTTTGGCTTGGTGTCTATCAGTTTAAATCCAGTCATGGTACATAATCAATTTGAAAACTAACCATAGTTAACATTCTTGCGTCAAGTTTCAACTGATAAAAGACATCATTCAGTTTTCTTTTTGCATGGTTACAGGCTTGAGAGACAACCAAGCATCATAATTCAACTGTAAACAGTGCTGTGTGATTGGTTCCATGTCTGTATGACTGATAGTACTTTTTGAATTTGAATAGTCAGTTATTTAAAGTCCAGGATGTCTCAGAAAATCTATCCCACAGGGAATTGGGGCATGACACCTCCCTCGATTTTCCATCCATTAATTTTCATGGATGAAAATATCACGGAGCTGCATGTCTGAATTCCCAATATGCACCCCTGTGACACAAACTCAGCACTGGGGACAGTTGAAGATGAAAGTTTACTTCCTTGTGTCCTGATGACTAAAATTGGTCACAATGCTCAAAGTACAGTCTGACCAGAGAATTATATAGCATCAGTGTAATCTCCTCTGACCTGTACCCTACTGATTTGGCCAAATAAATCAGCATTTTGTTTGCTTTGTTTACTCAGGGTGACTTGGACAGGTTAGGTGAGTGGGCAAATGCATGGCAGATGCAGTATAATGTAGATAAATGTGAGGTTATCCACTTTGGTGGCAAAACAGGGTGGCAGAATATTATCTGAATGGTGACAAATTCGGAAAAGGGAAGATGCAACGAGACATGGGTGTCATGGTACATCAGTCATTGAAAGTTGGCATGTAGGTACAGCAGGTGGTGAAGAAGGCAAATGGCATGTTGGCCTTCATAGTGAGAGAATTTGAGTATAGGAGCAGGGAGGTCTTACTGCAGTTGTACAGGGCCTTGGTGAGGCCATACCTTGAATATTGTGTACAGTTTTGGTCTCCTAATCTGAGGAAGGACATTCTTGCTATTGAGGGAGTGCAGCGAAGGTTCACCAGACTGATTCCCGGGATGGCAGGACTGACATGTGAAGACTGGATTGACTGGGCTTATATTCACTGGAATTTAGAAGAATGAGAGGGGATCTCATAGAAACATATAAAATTCTGACGGGACTGGACAGGTTAGATGCAGGAAGAATGTTCCCGATGTTGGGGAAGTCCAGAACCACGGGTCATAGTCTAAGGATAAGGGGTAAGCCATTTAGGACCAAGATGAGGAGAAACTTCTTCACTCAGAGAATTGTGAACCTGTGGAATTCTCTACCACAGAAAGTTGTTGCGGCCAGGTTGTTAGATATATTCAAAAGGGAGTTAGATGTGGCCCTTACAGCTAAAGGGATCAAAGAGTATGGAGAGAAAGCAGGAGTGAGGTACTGAAGTTGCATGATCAGCCATGATCATATTGAATGGCGGTGCAGGCTCGAAGGGCCGAATGGCCTACTCCTGCACCTATTTTCTATGTTTCTATGTTACTGCTTCACAAAACCTTGACATGCTAAGTGCCCAGGCTACTGACACCCAGAGAGGCCACTGTCCTTCACTAAGGATTCTTCATTTAAAAAATAACTCTTCTCAGCTCAGAAGTTACCACAGCCAGCTACCCAAATGAATTTGGAAAATGAAAGAGTTACTAGGCGACTGCACTTCTACTGTAAGGAAAAGTTCAACCAACCGCAGAAGAAAATTAAAACAACATGCGAGTGATATGTAATTTTTTAAAATGATATCCTTGCTCTATGTATTTTACTGGGTTCAGCAATCACTAAATTGCTATGTCGTATAAATAAGTAAATGTGAGAGATTTAGTACTTAAACGGTTTGCTAATGTCCTTTAAGGAAAGAAGCTTGCCGCCCTTACCCAGTCTTACCTATATGTGACTCCAGTCTCACGCCATCAGTTGTATAAAAAAATTGCTAAAAGGAATGTGATTACAGTCGTTCAAAAAGAAGGCCCAAAACCATCTTCTCAGAGCAACTGGGGATGGCCAATAAATGTCAGGGACGCCCATATCCCAGATAAGAACAACAAAAACTCAAATGGTACAGCAAAGAATAATGTAATAAAAGTACCATGTTGACATTAAACGGCCTGAAAAATGTTAAAAAAAAATGTGTAATGGAAAAATTAAAATTAAATTTTAAAGAACTAAGGAAATTACACATAATGAAGAATGTTCCCGATGTTGGGGATGTCCAGAACCAGGGGACATAGTCTAAGGATAAGGGGCAAGCCATTTAGGACTGAGATGGGGAGAAACTTCTTCACTCAAAGATTTGTTAACCTGTGGAATTCTCTACCGCAGAGAGTTGTTGATGCCAGTTCATTGGATATATTCAAGAGGGAGTTAGATATGGCCCTGATGGCTAAAGGGATCAAGGGGTATGGAGAGGAGCAGGAAAGGGGTACTGAGGTGAATGATCAGCCATGATCTTATTGAATGGTGGTGCAGGCTTGATGGGCCTAAATGCCTATTCCTGCAACTACGTTCTATGTTTCTATGGATGAGGGTTTTAGCAGCAGAAGAGCTGAGCAGGGATGGAGACAGGACAACGTTACGGTGGAAATAAGCTGTTTTAATTATGTTGCGGATATGTAGCCGGAAGCTCATTTTCAGGATCAAATATGGTGCCTAGGTTGCGAACAGTCTAGTTTAGCCTCAGATAGATGCCAGGGAGAGGGATGGAGTCAGTGGCGAGGGAACACAGTTTGTTGCGGGGACCAAAGACAATGGCTTCGGTCTTCCCAATATTTAATTGGAGAAAATTTCTGCTGATCCAGTACTGGATGTCAGACAATTTAGAGACCATGGAGGAGTCTAGAGAAATGGTGGAAATGAATCCAAGTTTGCTTATGATACAAAGCTAGGTGGGAAAGTAAGTTGTGAGAAGTATTCAAAGAGGCTCGAAAAGGTTATAGAGAGGTTAAGTGAGTGGGCAAGAATGGCAGTGGAATATAATGTGGAGAAGTCATCAATTATCTACTTTGGTCGGAAAAATAGAAAAGCAGAGTATTTTTTAAATGTTGAGAGATTGGGAAATGTTTGGATTCAGAGGGACCTGGATATCCTTGTACACGAATCACTGAAAGTTAACATGCAGGTACAGCAGGCAATTAGTAAGCAAATTGTATGTTATAACCTTTATTATAAAGGATTGCAGTATAAAAGTAAAGAAGTCTTAGTGCAATTATATAGAGCCTTGGTGAGAACGCACCTGGAGTACTGTGTACAGTTTTGGTCTCCTTACCTAAGGAAGGTTATATTTGCCTTAGAGGGAATGCAACAAAGGTTCCCCAGATTAATTCCTGGGATTGGTGGGGGGGGGGTCGGGGGAGGGATTGTCCTATGAGGAGAGATTGAGGAGACTAGGCCTATATTCCCTAGAATTTAGAAGAATGTGAGGGGATCTCATTGAAACATATCTTACAGGGCTTGACAGGGTAGATGCTGGGAGGATGTTTCTTCTGGCTGGGGAATCTAAATCTAGAGGGCTACAGTTTCAGGGGCTGGCCATTTAGAACTGAGATGAGAAATTTCTTCACACAAAGGGTTGTGAATCTTTGGAATTCTGGACCCCAGAGGGCTGTGGATGCTCAGTTGTTGAGTACATTTAAGATGGAGATCGATAGATTTTTGGATATTAAGGGAATCAAGGGATATGGGGATAGTGCGGGAGAGTGGAGTTGAGTTAGAAGATCAGCCATGACCTTATTGAATGGTGGGGCAGGCTCGAAGGGCTGAATGGTCTACTCCTGCTCTTATTTCTTATGTTCTTATGTTCTTATGGATCTTAATTATCCACTTATTTCACTAACTCACCACAGCCTGAAATGTCTCGGCTGTGATTATCACACAACACTCTGGTTATATTAGGAAGATACATATTAATAGTTGACTAAATTTAACTAGTATGCATTATGCAAACACAGTTAAAATAGTAAAAATGTTACTGAAATAATACCATTCATACCAAGCCCTTTTTAGAAGCTTAACCGGGAACCAGTTGTGAATGCAATTGTGGATCTTTAATATCATGCTGAAATTACAAGGCTGAATTAAATTTAATCAAAATGACAGTAAAAACAAATTTGAATCACATATATATCTCCATCCATTTTGATTTGTTACATATCAGAAATGCATTACATTTTACTGCCTAAAATTGCCTTTTACTTTCTTCCTCAAGCCCTTGCATTCATCATACATCAGAAAGTAAGGGGCAAAGACTGAACTAATGTGATGCCCAGAGAATGTCAATTTGAATTTTATTTATTTTAAAGGCTTGCTTAACTTCTTTATGAATTTATTTTTTTAATCGTTCCTGGGATGTGGGCGTCGCTGGCAGGACCAGCATTTATTGCCCAGCCCTAATTGCCCTTGGGAAGGTGATGGTGAGCCAGCTTCTGGAACCGCTGCAGTCCTTGTGGTGAATGCACCCCCATAGAGATGTTAGGGAGGGAGGTCCAGGATTTTGATCTAGCAATGATGAAGGAAGGGCAATATATTTCCAAGCCAGGATGGTATGTAACTTGGAGGGGTACTTGCAGGTGATAGAGGTCACGGGATTTGGGAGCTGCTGCCAAAGAAGCCTTGTCGAGTTGCTGCAGTGCATCTTGTAGAGGGTACACACTGCAGCCCAAGGTGCACCAGTGGTGGAGGGAGTGAATGGATGGTGTCAAGCTTCTTGAGTGTTGTTGGAGCTGCACTCATCCAGGCAAGTGAAGAGTATTACATGATATTCCTGACTTGTGTCTTGTAGATGGTAGAAAGGCTTTGTGGAGTCAGGAGATGAGACACTCGCCACAGAATACCCAGCCTCTGACATGCTCTTGTTGCCACATTATTTATGTGGCTGGTCCAGTTAAGTTTCTGGTCAATGGTGACCCCCAGGATGTTGATGGTGGGGGATTTGATGATGGTAATGCCTGGTGCTTGTGTGGTGTGAATGTTACTTGCCACTTATCAGTTCAAGCCTGAATGTCGTCCAGGTCTTGCTACTTGCGGGTATGGACTGCTCCATTATCTGAGAAGCTGCGAATGGCACTGAACACTGCAATCATCAGTGAACATCCCCACTTCTGATGAAGCAGCTAAAGATGTTTGGGCCTAGGACACTGCCCTGAGGAACTCCTGCAGTGATAACCTGGGACTGAGAAGATTGACCTCCAACAACTACAACCATCTTCCTTTGTGCTACGTATGACTCCATAGTGGAGAGTATACCCCCTGCTTCCCATTGACTTCAATTTTACTAGGGCTCTTTAATACCACATTCAGTTAAATGCTGCCTTGATGTCAAGGGCACTCACTCTCATGTCACCTCTGGAATTCAGCACTTTTGGCCATGTTTGGACTAAGGGTGTAATGAGGTCTGGGGCCAAGTGGTCCTGGCGGAACCCAAACTGAGCATCAGTGAGCAGGTTATTGGTGAGTAAGTACCACTTGATAGCACTGTCAACGACACCTTCCATTACTTTGCTAATGATTGAGAATCGACTGATGGACCGGTTATTGGCCGCATTGGATTTGTGGACAGGACATACCTGTGCAGTTTTCCACATTGTCGGATGGATGCCAATGTTGTCATTGTACTCGAACAGCTTGGCTAGAGATGCAGCTAGTTCTGGAGCACAAGTCTTCAGCACAACAGCCGGGATGTTGTCAGGATCCATAGCCTTTCCTGAATCCAGTGCGCTCAGCCATTTCTTGATATCACGTGGAGTGAATCGAATTGGCTGAAGAATGGCTTCTGTGATTGTGGAGACCTTAGGAGGAAGCTGATATGGATCATCCATTTGGCAATTTTGGCTGAAGGTGATTGCAAAACCTCCAGCCTTGTCTTTTGTACTCGCGTGCTGGGCTCCGCCATCATTGAGGATGGGGATATTCAAGGAGCCGCCTTCTCCTGTTATTTGTTTAATTATCCACCACCATTCATGACTGGATGTGATAGGATGGCAGAACTTCAATCTAATCCGTTAGTTGTGGGATCGCTTAGCTCTGTCTACAGCATGCTGCTTCCGCTGTTTAGCATTCATGTAATCTTGTGTTGCTGCTTCCCCAGGTTGGCACCTCATTTTTAGGTACACCTGGTGCTGCTCCTGGCATGCTATTCTGTGCTCCTCATTGAACCAGGGTTGGTCCCCTGGCTTGATGATAATGGTAGAATGAGGGGTATGCCAGACCCAGAGGTTATTTGGAAACATAAAATGGATTCCATTTGAGAAATGTATACCTAGAGTTGTGCATACCATGCAAGTCATGAACAATGATTATTTGTTATGATTAACTTCTTCAATAAGGAGGGAGAAGTGTTGTAGAGCCACCTAGTGGACTACTGATATAATAGCAATAAAGACATGTGCTCTGCACAGGTTTACCCGGGAGCCATGTTGGGCAAGTGTGTGTGTTTAGCTGTGTCTCAAGATATCACAGGGCACAATTTCAAAGTTTGTACATGACACGAAACTCAGAAATGTTGTAAACAGTGAGGAGGATATTAACAGACTTCAGGAGGACATAGGCAGACTAGTAAAATGGGCAGACACATGGCAGATGAAATTTAACGTAGAGAAGTGTGATGTGGTACATTATGGTAGGAAGAATGAGGAGAGGCAATAGGGTAGAAATTCCAATGTCCCGGGCCCGTACGAAGTTTCTATGGACCTGGGAAGGCATTGGAAAAGCTGGTTTTGAGCACGCGATGTACATGCGCTGAAAACCGGCTTTTCCGATCTGTCAAGCTGGAGCTTGACAGATGATCCGCAGATCGGGAGCGAGGACATTTGTACGGGCAAGATTGCAGGATTTACGCATATCTTGCCCGGCAAATGTCCTCAAAACTCTTGCGCCTGAAAAAGCTGGTGCATAGCCTACTTCACCAAGTGTAAGAGTTCAAAAACCTATAAAAAACATGATTAAAATAAAATTTAAAAAAACATATTTATGTTAAAACCTTCAGGTAATGTTATTTTAAACCCTAACCCTAACTTTTTAAAAAATCGGCAATTTTTTTTCTTTAAAAAACATGTATAACAACTTAAATTTCTATTAATGTATTGTGTGGGGTGTTTTTTAAATGTTTTATGTAGTGTTTGTGCGTTTTGGGGTTTACTCATTCATAGTAATAGGAGATTCGTAAGTTACGAATCTCCTATTACTATGAATGAGAAAATACTTACCTGTGTCCAGGCCCACGTGACTCCTGCAGACGTCCCGACGTGAATGCGTTGAGACATGCAGTCACGAGAGGCCTCCGGACTGGGATCTCGAGCGGGCGCAGCAGCTTCAGGTAAGTGCGCATTTTATATCTATTATTTAGTGCTTTGCCCGCGGGAAGTCCTCCAGAGGAATTTCTGGGCCAATGTGAACTAAATGGTACCATTTTAGGAACAGGTTCAGGAACAGAGACCTGACGGTGTATGTACACAAATCTTTGCAGGTGGCAGGATAAATTGCTGTAAGTAGAGGAATAGAATAACCGTGACCCTACTGGAAGCCAATTTATGGTTTTATCTAAAAATTTGGTTAAAACAAGCTCAAAATCCTAAATTTGAAATGATACAGTAAATAAATAACTAAATAAACAGCAGAACAAAACATTCACTTCAAAAGGCAATAACTGAAGCAGAGAAGTAGAATTTCAGGAGGATTTGAAGACAGGGAGATGTAGTGAAGTAGAGCGATTTAGGAGGAGCGATCCAGATTGTAGGGCCTGATGGCTGAAGTCTCTGCCCCCATTAGTGGAATGGATAGAGGAATTGCACAGTAAGCCAGAGCAACTGTAGAAATGACCAAACTGTACTCATGTACAGAATTTAACGTCCGGCTCACCATTCCCCAAACCTCCGCGCCCCCACCCAACCCCCAATCGGTGGGCTGCCTATGAGACTGGTTGAGTAACTGCAGCTGACACTATACAAATGATGCCACCAACTGATGACATTGGGCGGACAGTGTGATTGCACCAAACCCGAAGATTGGCCCCCTTGTTTCCAAATCTAAGTCTATGGTTGCAAGAGCTAGAAAACTAAACATCAAATCAGTTACGCCATCAACTACAATTCACTCATGGTTTGAATTTATCCCTCTGGTCATAATTTAGTCCAAACATACTCTCAAGAAAAGGAACAACCCTTATCAGAGACTATAAATCAGTTCTAGTTTCTCTGGGTTCGGCGCATTCCACAGAAAGACAGGAGGAGCCAATAAATATTCCTGGGATGTGAAAAACTTGAAGGGCCAGTACCTTGTCGCCCAATACACCTCAGGGCTAGTATGTGATGAAGAAACTGAGTTTATGATCTGAAATGCAGTCCCAAATGTATTATTTAAATGGAGAAAAATTGCAAAGTGCTGCAATACAGAGGGTTATGGGGAGAGGGCAGGAAAATAGAGCTGAGTCCATGATCAGATTAGCCATGATCTTATTAAATGGCAGAGCAGGCTTGAGGAGCCAAATGGCCTACTCATGCTCCTATTTCTTATGTACTTATGTTCAAACCGAACCTGATAATCCGTGATTGCTTGCAGGTCTGCAACCAACTGAGGAGGACCATGTTTGCAGAAAGCCATGAAATTTAGCAAATAGTCGAAGACAAAAAGAATCAGATACATCACAACTACAACAACTTGCATTTATATAGCACCTTTAACATCGTAAAAAGGCACTTCACAGGAGTATAATGAGAGAAAATTGGATACAACAAAACAATATCAACTCAGAAGTTCGGGGATTGTTTCATCCTCCCATATGTATATATGAAGCTCAGCACTCAGAACCACTTAATGGATTTAATGAGAGCTTAAAACCACCTTCCAAATTTAGAAAAAAAAATCATCTGACTTATAGGCATGTGGTTTTAGATGAATTTAGCTTTCTCTGGGAGCTCTTGCTAAGACAAATGACATCACACTGTGCCCACCTATTTTTAACTCTCAACTGTCTTCCAAATGATGCAAAACCACTTTAAATAGATGTGATAGTGTTTACAAAATACACTCGCCGAATATTGATTCTGAGTCAATTGTAAAAAGGTCCAGATTGGAAGTTCGGTTTATTTTGATGGACTTCAATTAAATGTGAACACTGATATATTTCCCTTTTGGGTTCTCTCTAAAAAATCTTTTAAACATTTTTTCAAAAGCCACAAGCTCATAAACAGGGGATATAATAACATAATTCTCCTCAAATAGATTCATTGAAATGTAATTATCAGATACTTTACACTAGATCCATTTTCTTCATGTAACAATTCAACTCAGAAAGCTCTGGGTTTTCAATCTGACTCTATGGCCCAGTTTTAAAATTCTTCAAAAATAATATATTATAAAAGTTAGTCAATGAACCATTTACTTTTATGTTCCCCTTAGCCAAATAATGCTGCAAATATTTTGAACTCTGAGTGTAACTACAAACCTATGTTTAGCATTGTCTTTTTTTCCAATTGTGCAATTCTCAAATAAATAAACATGTGTAGCTTTACTTTTTAAATTTATATTTCATCCAGTCGATACAAGGCACCTGGAGTAAGGTTCCCTGTTTACAATTAGGACATGCCTCTTTTAATCTTTGCCTTGTCTATGTAAACCGAACTCCCTCATTTTCCAATCGTGTGCACATTTTGGCTGCCACTCCAGACATGAGCCCATTACTTTTAACCCAATTTGCTTTCTCTTGGCCTATCTTAGGCCCTTGTCTCCTCTCCTCCCCTTCCTGTCTCCCAGTCATGCCACCATACCTTCCTCCCATCTTGGATGCTGTCTGCCCCCTTCCCACCGCCTCCCCCCCCGCCCCCCATCCTCCGCCCGCCCCCGGCCCCTGCTTCCCTACTCCAACCCATCACAGCTCCTCTGCCTTCCTATTCTCCTACAACTGTTCCAGGCTGGAGTCCTTCTTGGATAAGTTCACAGCTAACCTGTGTGCCTCTCATGCTATTCTCTGAAGGGCCCATCAAGGCACCTGTTGCTGACTAGTTACAGGAGCAGCAACCTCAAATGCCCCATCCCCTCTCTTGCCAACCTTCCAGCCCAGCTCACCGGCTGGACTGACCTCACCAACCTACCTTCAATCCCACTCACCTCACCCACAACTATCCCCTTGGACTCTGCCTGCTAATAAATCACTGCCCCACTCCGTATTTGCCTCCAGAATTTCTGTTCACTCGTGAACAAGGCCCTTCGCATTCATGGCCTTATTGTGGATAATTGCATGAACAATTTGACTTTGACTGAAACTGGGTCACAGATGTCAATGCCTTGTCACTTACTGAAGCCTCCCTGTTTGGTTATACATTCCATAACCTGCCCCACCCAAACTGTTGTGGTGACAGTGTGGCCCTTATCACCAAGTCACATCTTGGTCTCTCCCCCTACTTCTCTGGTACCTTATCCTCCTTCGAGCACCATGCCTTGTTCCACCCACCTCTCCATTACTGCACACCCCACCCCCTCCAACCTCCATTCCTTCTGCATCTGTCCCTGCAAAAAAAACTCTCCACCATGTCACTTAAAACTGCTTTCAAAGTCCCAACTGCCTAGCCTTTGGCCTTCCATTCACCCAATACTTCTGCAGCTGTCAATTTACTCAACCACACCCTCATCTTCACCTTTCATCCCCTTCTCGCTAGCAAAATCCTTACTCATTCTAATCCTGGCCATTCCCCCAGTGGGTCCTCTATAACAACAACAACTGGCATTTATATAGTGCCTTTAAAGTAAAATGTCCCAAGGTGCTTCACAGGAGTGTTATCAAACAAAATTTGACACCAAGCTATTAGGACAGATATTAGGACAGGTGACCAAAAGCTTGGTCAAAGAAGTAGGTTTTAAGGAGCGTCTTGAAGGAGCAGAGGTAGAGAGTTGGACAGATTTAGAGAGGAAATTTCAGAGCTTACAGCCTATGTAGCCGAAGACATGGCACCAATGGTGGAGCAACGAAAATCAGGAATGTTCAAGAGGCCAGAATTGGAGGAGCGCAGAGATCTCGCAGGGTTGTAGGGCTGGAGAAGGTTACAGAGATAGGGAGGGCCGACACCATGGAGGAATTTCAAAGCAAGGATCAGAATTTTTAAATTGAGGTGTTGCCGGACCGGGAGCCAATGTAGGTCAGCGAACACAGGGGGTGATGGGTGAATGGGACCTCATGTGAGTTTGGATACAGGCAGCAGAGTTCTGGATCAGCTCAAGTTTGCAAAGGATGGAAGGTGGGAGGCCAGCCAGGGGAGCATTGGAATCGTTGAGTCTGGAGATAACAAAGACACGGATGAACGTTTCAGAAGCAGATAAGCTGAGGCATGGACGGAGACAGGTGATGTGATGGAGGAGGAAGTAGGCAGTCTTAGCAATGGAGAGGATATGGGGTCGAAAGCTCAACTCAGGATCAAAAGGGCACCAAAGTTGCAAAGTCTGGTTCAGCCTCAGACAGTGGCCAGGGAGAGAAATAGAGTCAGTGGCTAGGGAATGAAGTTTGTAGCAGGGATGGAAGACAATAGCTTCTGTCTTCCCAATTTTAATAGGAAGAAATCCAAGTAATCCAATACAGTTGGCAGAAAAGCAGTGTGAACAATTGGAGGCAGTGGAGGGGTCAAGAGAGATCACGGTGAGGTAGAACTGGATCTCGTTCACATACATGTGGAATCTAACATTGTGTTTTTGGATGATGTCACTGAGGGGAAACATGTAGATGAGAATTAGGAGGGGGCCAAAGTCAAAACTTTGCAGGACTACAGAGGTAACGGTGTGGGAGCAGGAAGAGAAGTCATTGCAGGTGATTATCTGCCGCTGACTGGATAGATGGGAATGAAACCAGGTGAGAGCAGTCCCATGCAGCTTGACAATGGAGAAAAGGCAGTGGAGGAGAATGGTATGGTCAACTGTGTCAAAAGCTGCAGATAGGTCAAGAAGCTGAGGAGGGTAGTTTACCACAGTTATAGTCACATAAGATGTCATTTCTGACTTTGATAAGAGCCATTTCTGCGCTGTGGTAGGGGTGGAAACTTGATTGGAGAGGTTCAAACATGGAGTTGCGTGAAAGATGGGCACAGATTTGGGAAGCGACAACACGTTCAAGGAGGGAGCCAATTTAAAACCGAGTTGAGAAGGAATTTCTTCTCCCAGAGGGTTGTGAATCTGTGGAATTCTCTGCCCAAGGAAGCAGTTGAGGCTAGCTCATTGAATGTATTCAAGTCACAGATAGATAGATTTTTAACCAATAAGGGAATTAAGGGTTACGGGGAGCGGGCGGGTAAGTGGAGCTGAGTCCACGGCCAGATCAGCCATGATCTTATTGAATGGCAGAGCAGGCTCGAGGGGCTAGATGGCCTACTCCTGTTCCTAATTCTTATGTTCTTATGTTATGACTTTGGAGAGAAAAGGGAGGTTGGAGATGCGTTGTAGATTGCAAGGACAGAGGGGTCAAGAGTGTTTTTTAGGAGGTTGATGATGGCAGATTTGATGGGGTGGGGGGGCATTCCAGATGACAGGAAACCATTACCAACATCAGATAACATGGGGACTAGGAAGGGAAGTTGATTGGCCAGCAGGTTGGTGGAAATGCAACAATAATAACAATAATTTGCATTGATATAACGTCTTTAACATAGTAAAACGTTCCAAGGCGCTTCACAGGAGTGTTATCTGTTGTATATGCTGACTATGGATGTACTGTATGTGTAGTCACTGTGAGATTGTATAAGATGGAGACTTGTTTATCTGATGTACTATCAATAAAGTTCATACCATGTACCTACATGCTGGCATCACTAGAGGGTGCAACTGGTGGAGACCTGGGGTTTCCTGCCCCGGTGGCAGGGCCCTGTATAAAAGGCTGCACACCATGCTTGCACAGCACTCTGGAGTTTGGAATAAAGGACCAAGGTCACGACAGTTCAAGTACAACACATTGCCTTGTGGAGTCATTCATAAGTACACTATAGACATGACATTATCAAACAAAATTTGACACCGAGCCATATAAGTCAAAGGGGGTGAAATTGGGTGCCTTTGCACCTCCCGTTAGCGCCCCCTGGGCTGCAAATGGTTTTGTGACCGGACGTGGCGATGACATTGATTTGGCAGGAGTTTTGCAGCGGTGCTATGGCATTGCACCCCGATTTCCTTCGCCCGGAGATCGTGACGTCATCGCCGTGCGCATCGCCCGGTAGCGCCCCAGACCCAAAATTGCATTCCACCCCCAGCAACAGCGCCGGACGAAAACACCGACAGCTGCAGGAGGAGTGCATCGGGCGGGTGGCCGCTTCGGAGGCAATGCTTAAAGGCGAGGTGGCCAAGGTAAGTAAAAAAACATACCTTTTTTCTTCCAGCTTTTTTCGCGGGTTCCACAATCAATCAGCCCCGCACTCTGCATGAGTGCCAGGCTGATGGCGCTGGATCGCTGCCGTCATGGTCCAGGTAAGTTATTTTTATTTTGCAGAGCCTTCCGCAATGGCCCTTCCCTTTAAGGGAGGGAAGGAGCCTTTCAACATGGCAGCACTGCATGGCCCATTGTGCAATGCTGCTAAACTCACCGCCCCGCCTGCTGCCGATTGCGCTCCAAGAAGGAAGTTTTATCTGAGGCAGGCCTAAAATGGTAAGATTTCATGGTGGCTGCCTACAATCTTCAGGAGTGCACCAGGCCCAGGATCATGGCCTGGAACACCCCTGTGGGCCTCACTTTCACTGCTCCATTGACCTGTACAGCTGTATTTTAACAATTCATTCAGGGTAAAGGAAGTGGGCAGAATAGGAAATTTGGCAGGTTACATCTTCCTGCAAGCCCTACCACTTTCTTAGCATCAGGTCTTCAATGAGGCTGACAGCATTTCCAGCTGGCCCCCGCTCCCAGCAGGAATTCCATCTTCAAGATGGAAACCAGGTGCTTCCAGATCATGCACTATTTCCTGCAACTGCCTGTGCTTCCCTACCCCTTTTACATTGACATTCCAACCTAGACCCCAAGAATATTCAAGACTGGGGATTGAAGCTTAGTTTAGTGAATATCAGCAGGTTATTCAACTGTGGGCGACATCACCACCAAACCCTATCCTGTCCTGACCGAATGTTCACACATGCACACTTTACAGCTGGAGTCATTGGATAGTAATCAGGATTGGTAATCCTGATGAATTATTCTCCTCCTTAGCCCAAAGACACTGCAGCCAATTGTAGCATTCTGATTCAACCCAGGCTGAGATCAGCTAACTCAGCGCAGGCTGGAGGTTGGACCTCATCACACACACAAGCACGTTTGAGCTTTCTAGTTATTTTTTGTCCCTTTTGGGATGAAACCGGCACTGAACAGTACACATTCTCTAAACCTTTAAGGTTTCCATTTACAATACCATCACATAATGATCTCTGATATCCCACAACCTCGAATGTAATAGGCTTTATTACATCTTTCCCCATCACCGAGCTCACACTCTGTAACTTAGCCTGTAATATAATATACTTTGGTATGGATCCATGGCCTTATGGAGAGGGTCTAAAGCAGTGAATTTGACTGTGTTTATTAAAGGCTGAGAAATGAAGTACTCAGTTAGAAAGCAAGGAGTTAACTTCAAATGTCTTTTCTCTTATTCATGCAAGAGGTTCCAAACCAACTCTCCTGTCTGCATGGGTGGTCCCACGCAGATTTTATGCAGCAATGTTTTACTGGCATCTAGCAGTGATTTATTCAGCTGTCAGACTGCCTTCATCAGCTTCATGCAGCAAGTGATCTGTGGGCACCATCAGCTACACAAACCTCCTACATTGAGTCTAAAATAAACCGTTCCAGAAGAAAAAGAAAACATCACATGCTACCACCCACCCACCCATCTTCACAGTTTCATGAAATTTACCCTCGCAACTGTACTCTTGCCATATACAGTGTACAACATCATGTTCCATGTAGCATGACTGTAGAATTACTTAACCTTTACAATATTTCAATAAATCTAATCAAAACAGTTGTTCAAACACAGAGAAATACATGGCCTGACTGTGTTGTTGATGTACTGGAGCATTAGTTATTCTTTTTTATTAAGTTGGTTAGTAATGTTGTACTTTGCTCATGGCTATTTCACTAATAATCTGTGTTGTCAAGCACCTAATGATGCCAAAGGTCATTAAAGCATGACTCCTGAAGACAAATGGATAGCCTCGTAGCTGGATGAGAAATAGAAGGTAGGTTCAACCATGCTGGGACTGTTGAACATGTTGGGTTTAGCCAGTTTTACTCGGTCAGACATTGTTTTGATAATGACTCAGATGAGTCCATGATACGTAATATGGACACTAGCCATTTCCTTTGTGTTACTAGTAGCCAGATTGGGCAAAAATAAGAGCAACATAGCAACAAATTCACTGCAATCTGGAAACCAGCCAAGCAGCAAAAAGCCACAATTTAATCATTTTTTTCTTTAATACAACAGACAAGGAAAAGCAAATATGACTGAGCCTAATTGTTTGAGAGTGCCAAACTCCCTCACTGATGGCTCAACACCATGAAAAAATATATGATTTTGTCAAAAATATGAACTAGAGATATTTTCAAAAAAAATAACGTCCGGAAAATTCAGCACCTTTGTGCCGGCAGTTAAGGCCGGTTTCTGAAAGAAAACGGCGACCACTTTGCTTCCGCCCACTTCTGGTGTGGCCTGCACTGGTCGCCATCTTGTTATGCGGGCGATAGCTCAAGCGGCAGTATTCAGAGTAGGCAGATCGTGACGTCAGTCAACATGCAACTCAGATTTGACGCACGACCTGCCATTTTGGATGCTGCCATTCCAATCAATACCCGCTTCTAAAAATGCACAGCTAATGTGCGTTCAACTGCACGAGGGAACCACCACCAGCGTTATTTTAAGGGATACATCTAGCTTCCAGGTAAGATGAATTTTTTTCTCTAGTACTGACTCTTGCAGAGTTTATATCAATACTGGCTTACTGGAAAACATTTATAAAATTGTTAAAGTGTTCCAGGAGTGCTGCTGGATGCTGGGAAGGTGTTGGCTCCTACTGGAAGGCCTCTGATTAAACTATTTGCTCCCAGTCACTACTTGCAGTCCCACTCACGCTGCAGCATAACAGGGAGATGGATCAGAGGCACCAAAGACAAGCTACTCGCAGAGGGACGCAGGGGAGGAGGGCTCTTACCAGGATGCCTTACCCATCTTGGGTCTTCAGGGAGCATTTCTCCTACCTGCCCTTAAGCCAGGAGCAGTGTATTAAGTGGCTCTGCTTCACCATGGAGGTGATCACAGAAATCTGCCACCTCTTGGAACCAGACCAACAGCCTCAGAGCAGGGCGACGACGGCATTGCCAGTGGCCTTCAAGGTGACTGTAGCCCTCAATTTTTTCACCAGCGGATTCTTGCAGGCTGGAGCAAGCAATACAACGAATATCTCGCAGTCCATCGCTGCATCTGGAAGATCACAGAGGCTCTTGACTCCAGGAGAAGGGACTTCATTAGTTTCTCTCTGAACATAAAGAAGAAGGTGTGTGTACGTGCTTTTTCCAGGATATTGTACCCTTTAGTTTATATTTAGCACAATAAACAAAAGGGTACAATTTAAAGGGGGTACATGAACAGAGAGACATGGGGGTATATGTGCACAAATCGTTGAAGGTGTCAGGGCAGGTTGAGAAAGCAGTTAAAAAAGCAAGCGGGATCCTAGACTTCATAAATAGAGGCATAGCGTACAAAAACAAGGAAGTCATGATGAACCTTAATATAACACTCGTTTGGCCTCAACTGGAGTATTGTGTCCAATTCTGGGCACCGTACTTTAGGAAGGACATGAAGGCCTTAAAGAGGGTACAGAAAAGATTTACAAGAATAATCCCAGGGATGAAGGACTTCAGTTACGTGGATAGACTGGAGAAGCTGGGGTTGTTCTCCTTAGAGCAGAGAAGGCTGAGAGGAGATTTGATAGAGGTGTCCAAAATCATGAGGGATCTGGACAGAGTAGATAGAGAGAAACTGTTCCCATTGGCAGAAGGGTCAAGAACCAGTGGACACAGATTTAAGGTGATTGGCAAAAGAACCAAAGGTTACATAAGGAAAAACGTTTTTATGCAGCGAGTGGTTAGGATCTCGAATGCACTGCCTGAAAGGGTGGTGGAGGCAGACTCAACTGTGGATTTCAAAAGGGAATTGAATAAGTACCTGAAGGAAAAAGATTTGCAGGGCTACGGGGAAAGGGCGGGGAATGGGACGAGCTGAAATGCTCTTGCATAGAGTCGGCATGATGGGTCGAATGGCTTCCATCTGTGCAGTAACCATTCTATGATCGGGCTTCCCCATGGTGCAGGGCGCCATTGACTGCACACGCATGGCAATGCTGAAATGTACCATAACTGCAAAGGCTACCACTCTCTTAATGTGCAATTGATATGTGGCCATGCCCAGCATATCATGATGGTGAATACTAGTATCCTGGCAGCAGTCATTGTGCCTTCATCCTGTGCTAATCTACTGTACACGCATTTTTTCAGCCACCATGTCGAACCCGTGGGTGGCTAATTGGAGACAAGTCTACTCACTTGACACCTGGCTGATGACTCCCCCCTGCAAGCCCACCACTCCTGCCCAGCACTCATATAATGAGAGCCATGCTGCCACATGGAACCTCATCGAGCAGACCATCAGGTGCTCAAGCAATGGTTCCGCTGCCTTGACCACTCAGGAGGATCTCTCCAATACTCTATTGCATTCCCCACAACTTGGCCATCATGAGGGCGCAGCCCTTGCCACCATGGGTTCCAGGACCACCTCAGGAGGATGAGAAAGAGGAAGTGGAAGGGAGGAAGCAGCTTGCAGCCTACAAATCCCCGTTCGGTTGGGCTATCCATGAGCACATCATTATTAAAACCCCAGGTCCCCATTGCGCAACACTTGCCCACATTACCATTCCTCTGTCACGGAACATCACAGCTTCCTCTTGGGCACCATGCTGAAATCAGAGCCACCACAAAACAAACATAAGTTATAAATAATGAATTCCAATATAACAAGCAAGCAGCATGATTTCGCGTGCTGCCTGCACTACTTTCAATGGACGCGGACAGATCATACATCACGATCCCCCAAGCATGTTTTCAGGCCTTATCAAATTTAGCCCCCAATATCTTTTTAAAAGTATTGGGAACAGTTATGCAATTGATTGAGATATTAGTGGTTATAAAATAATTTCTGTAAACCATCACCACGAGTTTTCATTGGAAGTAAATTAAGACACCTAATTAGCCATTATTCAAATCTATGAGTCCCTTTGAATATTGGGTGTGATCCTTTGATTGGGAATCTTCTGTGCGAGGAGAAAATGTCCACCCACCGTGTAGATCCACCCTGACCCTGACCGATCTTCTGCCCTCCAGGTCATTTACATTTTGAGGACAAGCTTCAAGCCTCCTCCAGGGAGTCACACCAATTAGGGATAGAGTTTTGTTGTGACAGACCACCCGATCTCACCATGCTGAGTGAAGAACTATCCTGCTTATGCTGGGAATCTCCCATCCACCATACCCCCCACCGCCCCCCCACCACTCCCAGAAGGTGGATAGGAAAATTGGGCAGAGTCTTTACTTAAGACACTTTTATACACTTTCTTGTGGTCAGCCAGTAGTGGCGCGGTGGTGGTGTGAAACAAAGCGCTCCTGCCATACACAGGAGGTGAATAGCTAGAGAGGGGAAGATAAAAATGGGAAATAATAGAGTACTTACCCCAGCAACAAAATGCAACCCTACAAAACAAAAGGAAGGCATATAAGTAAGAGTCGCCTGCTCTGATCCAAATAACTGAGGAGAGACAGATTTACAAATTCACGCTCCCAGCACAGAGCTTCCCTCATGAAGAGCACAAACTGGGAATCATGGCATACGCCAATCCCATCCCCCACTCCATGGCCGAGATTTTCCTTACCTCAGTGGGTCCAGTGCAGCTGGGGTCGGTGGCGGGTCGCGGCCCTGCTGCTAACTCCAGCCTGCTCTGGAAAATGAATTTCTGTTGATAGGACTTGTTAAGCCCATCCAGCACATTTCCTAATCCAATTAGAGGAAGCGGGTCAGGTGACATCATTCATGACATATCATCAGCCTGTTTCCTTAAAGGGACCATTGCCAACGTTCTTTTGACATTGTGCTGTCAGTGTTCTGCAGCATTAAGGTGCTGCAAACACTGACAAGCACTGCGCAGAGGTGCAGGGCTGCACCCAGGTTCTCCCATTACTCCCTCCATATGCTTCTGGAGGGAGTCACAGCAGTTAGGGAGGTCCTCTTCCCTTCCATGGGCAGAAAAGACCTTTCCAGGAGACCAACACAGCCTGGTTGCACATTGCAGAGGAGGTCATAAGCAGGGATATGATCAGGAAGACCTGGGTGCAGTGCTGCAAACCTTTCAATGATCTTATTAGATCATTAGATCATGAAACATTAGTACAAAGCCACACTCATCTTCAACTTGCTGTGCCTTTCATCACATCCCCATCACTCTGCCTTCCCTAATCCACTCCTGTACATCCTTACTCACAACAACTAACCTTGCACTTCCACCCATCTTTCTTTCTCTACATTATCACATCCCACCCCTCACACTCACCCTCATCCTCGTGCAATCATACCAACTAACAACATACAAGGGTAGCCACTTGGATGTTTTATCCAATGTTCATGTAAAGTTTCTGTTAACATTGAAACATTTATTTTCAACACTTTGCGTTCTTGTACAGATTTGTGTGCACCTTTGGAAGTAGCTTAGTGAGTGCAGTGAAGAGTGAGACATAAAGGTTCCCTCCCGCAATGGTGATGAGTGTGAAAGGAATGGCTTCGGCATTGGAGTGATGCTTTATGGTGATGGTGTAAGATGGTGCAAACCTATCGCATCATGCAACAGCCAAGGTGTGCAGTGTCAAGTGAAGTAAATCTGACCATGGTGAGGCCATTCCTGGCCTCCCGGGCAGCAATGTGCTCGGGTGCTGATGCCCTGTGTCCTGTGCAGCATCAGGTGATTGCAGAAAAGGTTTGTATTGTTGGTGATGGTGCTGCTGGTGTTGGGGAGGATTGTGATTGGATACTGAGGACTAAGGTGAGACAGTATAAAAGGGCCCAATGTTGATGGAATAGATGGCAAGTGAAGTAGAGATGACAGGTGCATTCTGTAAATGGTGACAGAGTTCTTCCAATGAGGTGAGACTGGATGGAGAATGGAAAGTGGAAAGCTTGCAGAATGTGTGCTGGAAATGGACTGAGAAACGGCTTATGGCTGAGGAAAGTGATCTCTGCCAGGTGGGAGCTTTTACTGTACATTTGAAGCTGTCAAGTAATCAGCTGGAGCAATGGCTACTGAACTCTCGCTTCAGGTTAACAGCCGTGGTCCCCGAACAAATATTAAACAAATATTTTGTATCGGTCTTCACAGTAGAAGACACTAAAAGCATCCCAATAATTGATAATCAAGGGTCTATTAAAATAGAAATATAAAAATAGACAGTAAGAGCTTCTACAGATATATAAAAAGGAAGAGAGTAGCTAAATTAAAAGTTGGTCCCTTAAAGGATGATATTGGGGAATTAATAATGGGAAACACAGAAATGGCAGAGACTTTGAACAAATATTTTCACGGTAGAAGACACTAAAAGCACCCCAATAATAATAATAATAGATAATCAAAGGGCTATAGGGAGGGGAAACTTAAAACAATCAGTATCACTAGAGAAAAGGTACTAGGCAAACTAATGGGACTAAAGGTGGACAAGTCCCCTGGACCTGATGGCCTGCATCCTAGGGTCTTAAAAGAAGTGGCTATAGAGATAGTGGATGTATTGGTTTTAATCTACCAAACTTCCCTGGATTCTGGAGAGGTCCCAGCGGATTGGAAAACTGCAAATGTAATGCCCCTATTCAAGAAAGGAGGGAGACAGAAAGCAGGAAATATAGACAGCTTACCCAAACATCTGTCATTGGGAAAATGCTGGAGTCCATTATTAAGGAAGTAGCAGCAGAACATTTAGAAAATCATAATACAGTCAAACAAAAGGATCAGCATGGTTTCATGAAAGGGAAATCATGTTTGACAAATGTGTTTGAGTTCTTTAAGGATGTAACGAGCAGGGTGGATAAAGGGAACCAGTAGATGTAGTGTATTTGGATTTCCAGAAGGCATTGATAAGGTGCCACATGAAAGGTTACTGCACAAGATAAGGGTTGGGGGTAATATATTAGCATGGATAGAGGATTGGTTAATAGAAAACAGAGAGTTGGGATAAATGGGTAATTTTCAGGTTGGAAAACTGTAACTAGTGGGGTGCCACAGGGATCAGTGCTGGGGCCTCAACTATTTATAATTTATATTAATGACTTGGATGAAAAGACCAAGTGTAATTCAGCCAAATTTGCTGATGATACTAAGATAGGTGGGAAAGTAAGTTGTGAGAAGGACACAAAGAATCTGCAAAGGCATATAGATAAGCTAAGTGAGTGGGAAAAGATTTGGCAGATGGAGTATAATGTGGGCAAATGTGAGGTTATCCACTTTGGTAGGAAAAAAAAAAGAAGGAAATTATTAATTAAATGGGAAGAGATTACAAAATGCTGAGGTAGAGAGGGATCTGAGGGTCCTTGTACATGAAACACAAAAAGTTAGCATGCAGGTACAGCAAGTAATTAGGAAGGCAAATGGAATGTTGGCCTTTATTGCAAGGAGGATGGAATATAAAAGTAGGGAAGTCCTGCTACAACTGTACAGGGCATTGGCTAGACCACATCTGGAGTACTGCATACAGTTTTGGTCTCCTTATTTAAGGAGTGATATATTTGCATTGGAGGCAGTTCAGAGAAGGTTCATGAGGTTGATTCCTGAGATGAAGAGATTGTCTTATGAAGAAAGGTTGTGCAGGTTGGGCCTATACTCTCTGGAGTTTAGAAGAATAAGAGGTGATCTCATTGAAACATACAAGAATCTAAAGGGGATTGACAGGGTAGATGTTGAGAGCTTGTTTCTACTGGCTGGAGTATCTAGAACTAGGGGTCACAGTCTCAGGATAAGGGGTAGGCCATTTATGACAAAGACGAGGAGGAATTTCTTCACTCACAGAGTTGTGAATCTTTGGAATTCTCTGTCCCAGAGAACTATGGATGCTGAGTCTCTGAATATATTCAATGCTGAGATAGATCAATTTTTGGAGTCTAGGGGAATCAAGGGATATGGAGATCAATGGGAAAGTGGAGTTGAGGTCGATGATCAGCCATGATCTTATTGAATGGCAGAGCAGGCTAGATGGGCCGCAGGGCCTACTCCTGCTCCTATTCCTTATGTTCTTATTTCCAGCATCTGCATTATTTTCATTTTTACTTAGATTGTTTTAATGCAATTGTAATTCAATTTGTTATGCGACTCCATCCTTTATATTTTTTAAATCATTATTTGTAAAACTGATTTATGTAGATTATTCAGTGATTTTGTTAAAGGTCACCCAAGATAGGCCACATTCATATCTTTTCATTCTTGTAGCAAACACCTGTCTTTACCAACAGAGAGAATTTGAAGTAAAGTGCGTGAAAGTGTATGTGGAGTTTCAGCACAAAGTTATCTGTGCAGTTGAAGAGAACTAGCAGAGCATTTGACATTCTTTGGGGCCCATTCCACTTAATGTTATGACATTCACAAAGATTTTAACCACCTGCCTTTAACTGTATACATCTCTGAGGCAAATATAGTCTTCAGAGGTGTGAAACTGAAATCAGCTTAGTCTGAGAGGCACCGTAATTCTCCACGTTTATACAAATCCCATAAAGCTTTGCAGATCTGAAAGGAGCTTTGACTAAATCAACCTCTATTAAGCAATGAGTTGAAGCAATGCACCATTACCATAAATGGAGACCTGTTGCTTCTGACTAGTAACCTTAAGCCAAACCTGCTGTAAGCAAACCTTTATATGAGCAGATCTTTGCCAAGTCACAGTTTTTCCTGATTTTGGTGCATACACACAAAAAGGTTGCAGTTTTAACTAGATAATTTGGAAAAAATAATAGAAAAAACTCAATCAAAACTTTTTAAAAGTTCTAATGAAAGGCATGGACCTGAAATGTTAGCTATGTTTCTCTCTCCACATATGCTGTCTGACCTGCAAAGTATTTCCAGCATTTTCCGTTTTTATTTTGAAAAAATATTTTGGAGAATTTGTTTGATCGAATGCTGTTGTTGAGATGACAAAGAATATGTATATAAAAAGAGAACACTTTATGTCGATGGCTTTTCATCAGAACAGGAAAAAGTTAGAAATGTAACAGGTTTTAAGCAAGTAGAGAGATAGTGAAAGGGGGAGGGGAGGCAATAACGTAAGGAAAGGTCTGCGATAGGGTGGAAGGCAGGAGAGATTAAATGACAAAAGGGATGATGGTGCGAGGCAAAAGGGGATCATAATGGGATAAGCAAAGAAACAAAAGATGAGCCTGGAAGAGCTGTAACTGGCAGCAGTAGAACCATTATCAGCACCTGCAGTATGAAAAAAATGGGAGCAGTGTTTATGATCTGAAATTGTTGAACTCCTGTTGAAGTTATCTCAGGAGTACAATTAAAAACCTAACTGAAAGATGGGGTGCTGTTTCTCGAGCTTTTGTTGAGCTTCATTAGAACAGTGTAGGAGGCCGAAACAGAGGTCAGAGCAGGAGTGAGATGGAGAATTAAAATGACAGGCGACCGGAAGCTCGGGGTCAGGCTTGTAGAGCAAATGGAGGTTTTCAGCAAAGTGATCACTCAATGTGCATTTTGTCTCCCCAATGTAGTGACTGCATCGTGAACAGTGAATACAGTACACTAAATTGAAAGACGTACAAGTGAATGTACAAGTATTTGGGCTGGATTTTTGGCTTGTTGCCTCTGTTTTCGACCTGGAGGGACAGCAAAGGTCTTCCTGGCAAGCGGCCAGCTTCCAGAGCCCGCCGGGCTTTTCGGTGCCGGTTTCGGTGGGGCACGGAGCATTACCACCCGGAAGAGGCGAGCCGGTGTGCAACGCCCCTGGTTGCGACACCAACTCTATTTTTGGCTCCTGCCCGATCTGTAGCACTCCATAGAGCGCCGTGTTGGGAATGCCTGTGAAAGCGGGCAGTCCGAACTGTAGCGGCTGCAGTGAGGTAAGTAAAGTCGACCTCGGGTAAGTGTGATTGGGGTTTTTTTTGCCATTTATGTTGTGGTGACATGAGTTATTTATTGGGAATGTTTTTCGTGTTTTTTTCCAGGTTTTTTTAGTCTCCCCAGACCTCTCTGAGAGTGCTCCCAGGCCGGCTGTTTAGCTTGGGATGTTCGCTTGCTCAGCTGGCCTAGCACTCCAAGAACACCTCACTTAGCGCTCCGCCCCACACAGAGGGCCCAGCTGCCCAATTTTGCTGACTGAGGTGCAAACTGTTCCCGGGTGCAAACTTTACCGCCCCGCCGCTATTACCGCCCCAAAATGAGCAAAGCCGAAAATCCAGCGGTATGTTTATTAAAGTTGGAGACTCGTTGTAACCTCACTATATAAAGGTTTTGAAACAGTTTGGGTTGAGATAAAGAACAATAAAGGGAAAAATTCCCTGGTGGGTGCAGTCTATAGGCCCCCTAACAGTAGCAACTCTATTGGTCGAAGCATAACCAGGAAATAGTGGGGGCTTGTAAAAAGAGAACAGCAATAATCATGGTTGATTTTAACCACCATATTGATTGGACAAATCAAATTGGTCAGGGTAGCCTTAAGGAGGAGTTCACAGAGTGTATAAGGGACAGGTTCCTTAAGCAGTATGTAACAGAATCAACCAGAGGGCAGGCTATCTTAGATCTGATCCTGTGTAATGAGACAGGATTAATAAACAATTTCCTAGTAAAGGATCCCCTCAGAATGAGTGATCATAGCATGATTAAATTTAAAATTCAGATGGAGGATGAGAAAGTTGGATCTCTAACCAGCGTACTAAGCTTAAATAAAGGAGACTATGAAGATATGAGGGCAGAGTTGGGTAAAGTGGACTGGGAAAATAGACTAAAGTGTAGGACAGTTGATCAATAGTGGTGTACATTTAAGGAGATATTTCACAACTCAAGAAAAATATATTCCAGTGAGGAGGAAAGGGTGCAAGAGAAAAGATAGCCACCTGTGGCTAACTAAAAAAATAAAGGACGGTATCCAATTAAAAACAAGGGCATACAAAGTGGCAAAAACTAGTGGGAGGACAGAAGACTGGAAGCTTTTAAAAGCCAGCAAAGAACGACTAAAAAACTGATTAAGAAAGGGAAGATAGACTACGAAAATAAACTAGCACAAAATATAAAAACAGATAGCAAGAATTTCTATAGATATATAAAAAAGAAAAGGGTGGCTAAAGTTGGTCCCCTAGAGGACGAGACTGGGGAACTAGTAATGGGGAACATGGAGATGGCAGAAACTCTGAACAAATATTTTGTATCAGTCTTTACAGTAGAGGACACAAACAATATTCCAACAGTTGATAGTCAAGGGGATATAGGGGGTGAGGAACTTAACACAATCACAATCACTGAGCAGGTGATACTCAGTAACATAATGGGACTAAAGGCAGATAAATCCCCTGGACCTGGTGGCTTGCATCCTAGGGTCTTAAGAGAAGTAGCGGCAGGGATTGTGGATGCATTGGTTATAATTTACCAAAATTCCCTGGATTCTGGGGAGGTCCCAGCAGATTGGAAAAAAGGAGGCAGACAAAAAGCAGGAAACTATAGACCCATTAGCCTAACATCTGTGGTTGGGAAAATGTTGGAGTCCATTATTAAAGAAGCAGTAGCAGGACATTTGAATAAACAAAATTTGGTCAGGCAAAGTCAGCATGGAATAATGAAGGGAAAGTCACGATTGACAAATTTGCTGGAGTTCTTTGAGGATGTAACGAGCAGAGTGGATAAAGGGGAACCAGTGGATATGGTGTATTTGGATTTCCAGAAGGCATTTGACAAGGTGCCACATAAAAGGTTACTGCACAAGATAAAAGTTCACGGGGTTGGGGGTAGAATATTAGCATTGATAGAGGATTGGCTAACTAGCAGAGAACAGAGATTCGGGATAAATGGTTCATTCTCTGGTTGGCAACCAGTAACTAGTGGGGTGCCACAGGGATCAGTGCTGGGACCCCAACTATTTGCAACCTACATTAATGACTTGGAAGAAGGGACTGAGTGTAACGTAGCAAAGTTTGCTGATGATACAAAGGTGGGAGGAAAAGCAATGTGTGAGGAGGACACAACAAATCTGCAAAAGGACATAGACAGGCTAAGTGAGTGGGCAAAAATTTGACAGATGGAGTATAATGTTGGAAAGTGTGAGGTCATGTACTTTGGCAGAAAAAAATCAAAGAGCAAGTTATTATTTAAATGGATTGCAAAGTACCACAGTACAGCAGGACCTGGGGGTACTTGTGCATTAAACAGAAAAGGATAGTATGCAGGTACAGCAAGTGATCAGAAAGGCCAATGGTATCTTGGTCTTTGTTGCAAAGGGGATGGAGTATAAAAGCAGGGATGTCTTGCTGCAGCTATACAGAGTATTGGTGAGGCCACACCTGGAATACTGCGTGCAGTTTTGGTTTCCATATTTACGAAAGGATATACTTGCTTTGGAGGCAGTTCAGAGAAGGTTCACTAGGTTGATTCTGGGGATGAGGGGGTTGACTTATGAGGAAAGGTTGAGTAGGTTGGGCCTCTACTCATTGGAATTCAGAAGAATGAGAGGTGATCTTATCGAAACGTATAAGATTATGAGGGGGCTTGACAAGGTGGATGCAGAGTGGATGTTTCCACTGATGGGGGAGACTAGAACTAGGGGGCATGACCTTAGAATAAGGGGCCGCCCATTTAAAACAGAGATGGGGAGGAATTTCTTCTCTCAGAGGGTTATAAATCTGTGGAATTCGCTACCTCAGAAAGCTGTGGAAGCTGGGACATTGAATACATTTAAGACATAAATAGACAGTTTCTTAAAAGAAGGGGGATAAGGGGTTATAGAGAGCGGGTGGGGAAGTGGAGCTGAGTCCATGATCAGATCAGCCATGATCTTATTGAATGGCGGAGCAGGCTCGAGGGACCGTATGGCCTACTCCTGTTCCTATTTCTTATGTTCTTCCTGTGTTCTTTTCAATGCATCTGTTCCTGTGTTCATTGAAAATCAATTTGGAACTATGTATGCAAAATGAAACAAAAAGCAGTTGCCCAATTTACCAATCGCCTAATGTGCAATTTATATAGGTGGATATTACAACATATACAGCAGTGTTAGTGTTTACCAAACGAAGCTGCTGGTGAATTTTTTTATTTGTAGCGGATCGCAGAATGAGATCATGCTCAAGTGAGGCAATGATGCACTTGATTTGCTCTGAGTTTTGTGTTTGTATAAAAATAAAAAATAGCTTATCAAGCACTTTTTCATGTGGATGATGTCTATTTAATCTGTGGAGGTTTTTTTTGCAGATTATTGCTTTTAATATTTATTTGTCATTTGCACCTTAGCAATATCAGTTGCAATGAATACTTGTTTGACCTTGGTGTCCAGCGTTGCTATGGTCAATGGAGGGACCATTAAAATTTTAAAGGGCCATAAAGCCTGTGCAATTAATTGCCAGGTGATCAATTGCAAAGGTATAGATGCTTTACAAAATTATTATTTTCTGAAATTTACTTCACCCTGATAATCCAATGCCCGATGAAAATCTCCCTTAAGATAACATGCCACAGCATTCTGCGCAATATGAACCTGAAAGTTATTAAAGTTGAATAAGCTGAATTTAGGGAGCTAGGAGTTAAATTAAAAAGTAGGAGCTCAAAGGTAGTAATCTCAGGATTGCTACCAGTGGCACGTGCTAGTCAGAGTAGGAATCGCAGGATAGCTCAGATGAATACGTGGCTCGAGGAGTGGTGCAGAAGGGAGGGATTCAAATTCCTGGGACATCGGAACCAGTTCTGGGGGAGGTGGAACCAGCACAAACCGGATGGTCTGCACCTGGGTAGGACCAGAACCAATGTCCTAAGGGGAGTGTTTGCTAGTGCTGTTGGGGAGAGGTTAAAGTAATATGGCAGGGGGATGGGAACCAATGCAGGGAGACAGAAGGAAGTAGAATGAGGCCAGAAGCAAAAGATAGAAAGAAGAAAAGTAAAAGTATAGGGCAGAGAAACCCAAGGCAAAAATCAAAAAGGATCACATTGCAACAAAATTCTAAAAGGGCAAAGTGTGTTAAAAAGACAAGCCTGAAGGCTCTGTGCCTCAATGCGAGGAGTATTCGTAATAAGGTGAACGAATTAACTGCATGGGCAACAATTAATGAATATGATATAATTGGCATCAGGGAGACATGGCTCCAGGGTGACCAAGGCTGGGAACTCAACATCCAGGGGTATTCAACATTCAGGAACGATAGACAGAAAGGAAAAGGAGATGGGGTAGCATTCTGTTTAAAGAGGAAATTAACTCAATAATAAGGAAGGACATTAGCTTGGATGATGTGGAATCTGTATGGGTGGAGCTGCGGAATACCAAAGGGCAGAAAATGCTAGTGGGAGTTGTGTACAGACCACCAAACAGTAGTAGTGAGATTGGGGACAGCATCAAACAAGAAATTAGGGATGCGTGCAATAAAGGTACAGCAGTTATCATGGGTGACTTTATTCTACATATAGATTGGGCTAACCAAACTGGTAGCAATACAGTGGAGGAGGATTTCCTGGAGTGCATCAGGGGTGGTTTTCTGGACCAATATGTCGAGGAACCAACTAGGGGGCTGGCCATCCTAGACTGGGTGATGTGTAATGAGAAAGGACTAATTATCAATCTTGTTGTGCGAGGGCCCTTGGGGAAGAGTGACCATAATATGGTAGAACTCTTTATTAAAATGGAGAGCAACACAGTTAATTCAGAGACTGGGGTCCTGAACTTTAGGAAAGGTAACTTCGATTGTATGAGACGTGAATTGGCTAGACTAGACTGGCAAATGATACTTAAGGGGTTGACGGTGGATAGGCAATGGCAAACATTTAAAGATCACATGGATGAACTTCAACAATTGTACATTACTGTCTGGTGTAAAAATAAAATGGGGAAAGTGGCTCAACCGTGGCTAACAAGGGAAATTAAGGATAGTGTTAAATCCAAGGAAGAGGCATATAAATTGGCCAGGAAAAGCAGCAAACCTGAGGACTTGGAGAAATTTAGAATTCAGCAGAGGAGGACAAAGGGTTTAATTAGGAGGGGGAAAATAGAGTATGAGAGGAAGCTTGCCGGAAACATAAAAACTGACTGCAAAAGCTTCTATAGATATGTGAAGACAAAAGATTAGTGAAGATAAGCGTAGGACCCTTGCAGTCAGATTCAGGTGAATTTATAATGGGGAACAAAGAAATGGCAGACCAGTTGAACAAATACTTTGGTTCTGTCTTCACGAAGGAAGACACAAATAACCTTTCGGAAGTACGAGGGGACCAAGGGTCTAGTGAGAAGGAGGAACTGAAGGATATTCTTATTAGGCGGGAAATTGTGTTAGGGAAATTGATGGGATTGAAGGCCGATAAATCCCTGGGGCCTGATAGTCTGCATCCTAGAATACTTAAGGAAGTGCCCTAGAAATAGTGGATGCATTGGTGATCATTTTCCAACAGTCTATCGACTCTGGATCAGTTTCCTATGGACTGGAGGGTAACGAATGTAACACCACTTTTTAAAAAAGAAGAGAGAGAGAAAATGGGTAATTATAGACCGGTTAGCCTGACATCAGTAGTGGGAAAAATATTGGAATCAATTATTAAAGATGAAATAACAGCGCATTTGGAAAGCAGTGATAGGATCGGTCCAAGTCAACATGGATTTATGAAAGGGAAATCATGCTTGACAAATGTTCTGGAATTTTTTGAGGATGTAACTAGTAGAGTGGACAAGGGAGAACCAATGGATGTGGTGTATTTCAAAAAACTTTTGACAAGGTCCCACACAAGAGATTGGTGTGCAAAATTAAAGCACATGGTATTGGAGGTAATGTATTGGCATGGATAGAAAACTAGTTGGCAGTCAGGAAACAGAGAGTCGGGATAAACGGGTCCTTTTCAGAATAGCAGGCAGTGACTAGTGGGGTGCCGCAGTGCTCAGTGCTGGGATCCCAGCCATTTACAATATACATTAATGATTTGGATGAGTGTAATATCTCCAAGTTTGCAGATGACACTAAACTGGGAGGCGGTGTGAGCTGTGAGGAGGATGCTAAGAGGCTGCAGGGTGACTTGGACAGGTTAGGTGAATGGGCAAGTGCATGGCAGATGCAGTATAATGGATAAATATGAGATTATCAACTTTGGGGGCAAAAACACGAAGGCAGAATATTATCTGAATGGCGGCAGATTAGGAAAAGGGAAGGTGCAACGACACCTGGGTGTCATGGTACATCAGTCATTGAAAGTTGGCATGCAGGTACAGCAGGCGGTGAAGAAGGCATAAGGTATGTTAGCCTTCATAGCTAGAGGTTTTGAGTGTAGGAGCAAGGAGGTCTTACTGCAGTTGTACAGGGCCTTGGTGAGGCCTCACTTGGAATATTGTGTTCAGTTTTGGTCTCCGAATCTGAGGAAAGACGTTCTTGCTATTGAGGGAGTGAAGCGAAGATTCACCAGACTGATTCCCAGGATGGCTGGACTGACATATGAGGAATGACTGGATCGATTGGGCTTTCATTCATTGGAGTTTAGAAGGCTGAGAGGGGATCTCATAGAAACATATAAAATTCTGATGGGACTGGACAGGTTAGATGCAGGAAGAATGTTCCCGATGTTGGCAAAGTCCAGAACCAGGGGACAGAGTCTAAGGATAAGGGGTAAGCTATTTAGGACTGAGATGAGGAAAAACTTCCTCACTCAGAGAATTGCTAACCTGTGGAATTCCCTACCACAGAGAGTTGTTGATGCGAGTTCATTGGATATATTCAAGAGGGAGTTAGATATGGACCTTATGGCTAAAGGGATCAAGGGGTATGGAGAGAAAGCAGGAAAGGGCTACTAAGGTGAAGAATCAGCCATGATCTTACATCAAAACATGGAAACATAGAAAATAGGTGCAGGAGTAGGCCTTTCGGCCCTTCGAGCCTGCACCGCCATTCAATGAGTTCATGGCTGAACATGCAACTTCAGTACCCCATTCCTGCTTTCTCGCCATAACCCTTGATCCCCCTAGTAGTAAGGACGACATCTAACTCCTTTTTGAATATATTTAGTGAATTGGCCTCAACAACTTTCTGTGGTAGAGAATTCCACAGGTTCACCACTCTCTGGGTGAAGAAATTTCTCCTCATCTCGGTCCTAAATGGCTTACCCCTTATCCTGAGACTGTGACCCCTGGTTCTGGACTTCCCCAACATTGGGAACATTCTTCCTGCATCTAACCTGTCTAAACCCGTCAGAATTTTAAACGTTTCTATGAGATCCTCTCTCATTCTTCTGAACTCCAGTGAATAAAAGCCCAGTTGATCCAGTCTTTCTTGATATGTCAGTCCCGCCATCCCGGGAATCAGTCTGGTGAACTTTCGCTACACTCCCTCAAGAGCAAGAATGTCCTTCCTCAACTTAGGAGACCAAAACTGTACACAATACTCCAGATGTGGCCTCACCAAGGCCCTGTACAACTGTAGTAACACCTCCCTACCCCTGTACTCAAATCCCCTCGCTATGAAGGCCAACATGCCATTTGCTTTCTTAACCGCCCGCTGTACCTGCATGCCAACCTTCAATGACTGATGTACCATGACACCCAGGTCTCTTTGCACCTCCCCTTTTCCTAATCTGTCACCATTCAGATAATAGTCTGTCTCTCTGTTTTTACCACCAAAGTGGATAACCTCACATTTATCCACATTATACTTCATCTGCCATGCATTTTCCCACTCACCTAACCTATCCAAGTCACTCTGCAGCCTCATAGCATCCTCCTCGCAGCTCACACTGCCACCCAACTTAGTGTCATAAGCAAATTTGGAAATACTACATTTAATCCCCTCGTCTAAATCATTAATGTACAATGTAAACAGCTGGGGCCCCAGCACAGAACTTTGCGGTACCCTACTAGTCACTGCCTGCCATTCTGAAAAGTACCCATTTACTCCTACTCTTTGCTTCCTGTCTGACTTCCTGTCTACATATCTATAGATATGTAAAGAGAAAAAGGTTAGTAAAGACAAACGTAGGTCCCCTGCAGTCAGAATCAGGGGAAGTCATAACGGGGAACAAAGAAATGGCGGACCAATTGAACAAGTACTTTGGTTCGGTATTCACGAAGGAGGACACGAACAACCTTCCGGTTATAAAAGGGGTCGGGGGGTCTAGTAAGGAGGAGGAACTGAGGGAAATCCTTATTAGCCGGGAAATTGTGTTGGGGAAATTGATGGGATTGAAGGCCGATAAATCCCCAGGGCCTGATGGACTGCATCCCAGAGTACTTAAGGAGGTGGCCTTGGAAATAGTGGATGCGTTGACAGTCATTTTCCAACATTCCATTGACTCTGGATCAGTTCCTATGGAGTGGAGGGTAGCCAATGTAACCCCACTTTTTAAAAAAGGAGGGAGAGAGAAAACAGGGAATTATAGACCGGTCAGCCTGACATCGGTAGTGGGTAAAATGATGGAATCAATTATTAAGGATGTCATAGCAGTGCATTTGGAAAGAGGTGACATGATAGGTCCAAGTCAGCATGGATTTGTGAAAGGGAAATCATGCTTGACAAATCTTCTGGAATTTTTTGAGGATGTTTCCAGTAGAGTGGATAAGGGAGAACCAGTTGATGTGGTGTATTTGGACTTTCAGAAGGCGTTCGACAAGGTCCCACACAAGAGATTGATGTGCAAAGTTAGAGCACATGGGATTGGGGGTAGTGTACTGACATGGATTGAGAACTGGTTGTCAGACAGGAAGCAAAGAGTAGGAGTAAATGGGTACTTTTCAGAATGGCAGGCATTGACTAGTGGGGTACCGCAAGGTTCTGTGCTGGGGCCCCAGCTGTTTACACTGTACATTAATGATTTAGATGAGGGGATTAAATGTAGTATCTCCAAATTTGCGGATGACACTAAGTTGGGTGGCAGTGTGAGCTGCGAGGAGGATGCTGTGAGGCTGCAGAGCGACTTGGATAGGTTAGGTGAGTGGGCAAATGCATGGCAGATGAAGTATAATGTGGATAAATGTGAGGTTATCCACTTTGGTGGTAAAAACAGAGAGACAGACTATTATCTGAATGGTGACAGATTAGGAAAAGGGGAGGTGCAAAGTGTCATGGTACATCAGTCATTGAAGGTTGGCATGCAGGTGCAGCAGGCGGTTAAGAAAGCAAATGGCATGTTGGCCTTCATAGCAAGGGGATTTGAGTACAGGGGCAGGGAGGTGTTGCTACAGTTGTACAGGGCATTGGTGAGGCCACACCTGGAGTATTGTGTACAGTTTTGGTCTCCTAACCTGAGGAAGGACATTCTTGCTATTGAGGGAGTGCAGCGAAGGTTCACCAGACTGATTCCCGGGATGGCGGGACTGACCTATCAAGAAAGACTGGATCAACTGGGCTTGTATTCACTGGAGTTCAGACGAATGAGAGGGGACTTCATAGAAATATTTAAAATTCTGACGGGGTTAGACAGGTTAGATGCAAGAAGAATGTTCCCAATGTTGGGGAAGTCCAGAACCAGAGGTCACAGTCTAAGGATAAGGGGTAAGCCATTTAGGACCGAGATGCGGAGGAACTTCTTCACCCAGAGAGTGGTGAACCTGTGGAATTCTCTACCACAGAAAGTTGTTGAGGCCAATTCACTAAATATATTCAAAAAGGAGTTAGATGAGGTCCTTACTACTAGGGGGATCAAGGGGTATGGCGAGAAAGCAGGAATGGGGTACTGAAGTTGAATGTTCAGCCATGAACTCATTGAATGGCGGTGCAGGCTAGAAGGGCCGAATGGCCTACTCCTGCACCTATTTTCTATGTTTCTATGTTTCTATGTTTCTCAATCCACGTCAGCACACTATCCCCAATCCCATATGCTTTAACTTTGCACATTAATCTCTTGTGTGGGACCTTGTCAAAAGCCTTCTGAAAATCCAAATACACCACATCAACTGGTTCTCCCTTGTCCACTCTACTGGAAACATCCTCAAAAAATTCCAGAAGATTTGTCAAGCATGATTTCCCTTTCACAAATCCATGTTGACTTGGACCTATCATGTCACCTCTTTCCAAATGCGCTGCTATGACATCCTTAATAATTGATTCCATCATTTTACCCACTACCGATGTCAGGCTGACCGGTCTATAATTCCCTGTTTTCTCTCTCCCTCCTTTTTTAAAAAGTGGGGTTACATTGGCTACCCTCCACTCCATAGGAACTGATCCAGAGTCTATGGAATGTTGGAAAATGACTGTCAATGCATCCGCTATTTCCAAGGCCTCCTCCTTAAGTACTCTGGGATGCAGACCATCAGGCCCTGGGGATTTATCGGCCTTCAATCTCATCAATTTCCCCAACACAATTTCCCGACTAATAAGGATTTCCCTCAGTTCCTCCTTCTTACTATACCCTCTGACCCCTTTTATATCCGGAAGGTTGTTTGTGTCCTCCTTAGTGAATACCGAACCAAAGTACTTGGTCAATTGGTCTGCCATTTCTTTGTTCCCCGTTATGACTTCCCCTGATTCTGACTGCAGGGGACCTACATTGGTCTTTACTAACCTTTTTCTCTTTGCATATCTATAGAAGCTTTTGCAGTCCGTCTTATTGAATGGTGGTACAGGCTCGAAGGGCTGAATGGCCGACTCCTGCACCTATTTTCTATGTTTCTATGTTTTTAACCAATTTTTTTCAATCCATAAAAACTTGATTCTCTTATGGAAAGAGTGGTTGAACATGACCATTTGACATGAATTTAAAATCGGAGAAATAACAAAACATCAAACTTGAGAGATGCATAGCTGAGGCTCTTCTGGTGTGCTCCTGAGATAACTTCAACAGGATTCTGCCAGAAAGGGTCCAGATTGGCCTGGGACTTGGATTAAGATGTGCGGGAATCTCACACTTTATAAGAGGCAAGCTTTCAAGGCCATGGGCTTAAGAGGGGGTGGGAGCAGTGGTGGGGGTACTGAATGTTAGATCTCCTATGTCCACAGTCTCTCAGTTGGCGGTTGCTAGGATCGGCGATTGGCTTGCCTGATGAAACTAGCGATACTAGGCCCCCAAATGGCAGACGTGGTGCCCACCTGAGGGTCCAGGCTGGGATTGTTTCCCAGGACTCGAAAAAAAGGCAAGGTTTTTTAAAAAAATGCACAGTGGCCACTTTGTCTCTCCTTTCCTGGGATAACTGGCAACCTCCAGCCAAGCTATTTACACCAGAATTTCCAGCAACAATAACATGGCAGATGCGCCATATGCATCTCCGGTGGTGTCGGCACCTGCCATTGTCTTGTAAAACAGGAGATGTCTCCCTGACCTGTGAATTTTTGCAAGGTCAGTGGCGGAGGTCCTGGCATATCTCAGCATTTACGCTGGGGCGTGCCTGCTCGCAGATTGTCGGTGCCTGAATATTTATTTGGTCTAATTGAGAAAATGTGCAAAGCTGTACGTTTGTCTTATTTCCAGGGAGCAGAAGCTTGAACGTTGTAAGGTTATTGATATGAAGAAAAACATTAAATATTGGAAATCTGGAGTAAAAATGGATTATGCTGGGAAGGCACACTAGCCCATTCATCATCCGAATGAGAAAGGTCAGTTAACTTTTCAGGTGTATTGCTGCATCAGAATTGGCACAGACAAGCTGGAGAAACCAAGCTGAGTTTGATTTTATTTTTTTGTGCAAGACTCCTTTGGATTAATGTTACTGATGGGTGTGCATCCATAAGGTCTGAAGCTGTTGCTGTTTTCTTTGATGGTTTGACCCTGGTTTCATAGAGATCCGCCGACATTCCTCTTCAGGTTCCGCCCTGTGCCAGTTTGCACTTGGGCTGGAGCGGGCGGGAGGGGAGAACCGCCGAGAACCGCCCGCTGACGTCAGCGGATGGCCAAGTGGCGCAAGTGGCTTTCCACCCACCGAGATGCCAGATTGGTGCGGGCAGGAGTCGGCGCCAGAACAGGGAAGGACCGCTGCGTGGAGGCTGGTCTATCGCCGACAGTAGGTATGAAGACCTGCAAAAAAAGGTTAGTGAACATTTTTTTTTTAATTTCTTATAGCGACTTACCTGCATGGGGTCCCCTTAAGGTGTTCCGGTTTTTTTTTGCATTAATTTTTTTTTTCAGCTCTTCAACCCTCCGTGGGCCTGACTCTATCCTCGGCGGCACTTGGGCGGCAAGAGCCTTTGCCGCCGAGATTGGGAGCTACCGCCCAGTTGACGACGTAAGTCCCCCTTTTGCCACATGGGCGCCTTTTCAAGGACCTTTTTGCCGGAGCTCCTGACGGAGTACCTTCAGGTATCTCGGCGGCCATCGGCAGTCCTTTCGGCGGCACTTGGGCGGTCCTTGACCTTCACCAATTTTGGCCCCATAGTCTTTGGATGTTTTCCCATGCAATTTGGTCTTTCTTCTGCTTTAAGGGTCACTGTGCAGGTATATCCATTCTGTTGCAAGGCTGCCCTTATCACTATCTTCTACCTGTTTCTGTTTCTAGTATGGGTTGGGTCCTTCAGAGTAATTATTCACCTCTTAGACCTGGATTTGAATTCAGCACAGACTCGTGAGATGAAGACTTGGTTTATTCATTGAGATGCTGATTAACCTGTTATGTATTTCCAGTATTTTGCCATTTTTATTTCCTTTCCTTTGTATTCAAAGGCAGACAATTGGAGGGAATCAATGATCTGTTTCCTGTATGGTTATCTGTAGCTGTAGTGTGATAATGGCGATTTCTACAACAAACATGAATTGCTGCTCGAAGTTCACTCAGCCTTAGTCAAGACGTCCACTGCTGCAGAGTAATTGCCATTGAAGCATACAGTTGATATCTATACATGTAAGCAGCAGGGCGCAGTGCCTGCTGAAAGAATGGACTATGCATGCAGTCTAATAACAATTTCAAGCACAGTGTACTCTTACTTCAAACAAACTGACAGAAATTACTTTGATCTTTGCAAACAACTTTCTTCTGTCTTTCTTTTGCAGCGTGTCCAATCTTTCCAAGTATGTCTAATAGGAGTCGGGCTTGTATGCACAGATGTAGAAAGGCTGCTTTTGCCTACCTAGATTAGTTGTAGTATAGGATATCCTGGTCAAGGCCCCAAGAGCTTAAAGTCTCTTTAATTTGCCAGGAAAGTGTGTCGTATGTGTTCAATTTGAAAATAAATTTGCACAGCATTTAATGTAAAAGATAATATATAAGATTCTGAGGGGGCTTGAGAGGTTAGATGCTGAGAGGTTGTCTACCCTGGCTGGAGAGTCTAGGACTAGGGGGCATAGTCTCAGGATAAGTGGTCGGCCATTTAAGACTGAGATGAGGAGGAATTTCTTCACTTAAAGGGTTGTGAATCTTTGGAATCCTCTATCCAAAAGGGCTGTGGATGTTGAATTGTTAAGTATATTCAAGGCTGAGATGATAGACTTTTGGGCTCTAAGGCAATTAAAGGAATTGGAGTTTGGGCAGGCAAGTGGAGAAGAGGTCGAAGATCAGCCATGATCTTATTGAATGATAGAGCAGGCTCGAGCGGCCGTATGGCCTACTCCTGTTCTTAATTCTTATGTTCTTATGTATACTTGTGTTTCTATCCCATGTATTGATTATGTCACATATGCTGAAATATAGTAGATACTAGACTATTTATTTATTCCTCAACACTTTCCCTCTCCTCTTCTGAAGGTGCTGACTCATGCTGGGGTATGGCCGGTAAGAGTCAGTGTCAGCAAGCAACTGCTATTCAATCATGGAGGGCATCACAACTAAGCCTGGCCCTGTCCTCATCCAAAATCCACATATATACACTGCATTGCAGAAGTGATTGATAAGCAGAATAAAAGAAACCCGGCTGAATTTTCGCCTCTGCCATTAAACTTTAGATTACCTCTTTTAGTTAAGCGTATCAAATGTTGGGTCCGTACATTATCACAGTATAAATTTTGTATGTTTAGCAAGGAGTTTCCTGCATCGCTGTTAATATCCAACTCAACACTCGCTAGCTGATCCCCTTTGTTGTTCTACCCTGCTGTCATGCTGCCCTGTAACAGATTCAGTTTGCTATGGATTTATGCAGAATTTTCCATGGTAGATTAAAGTAGCAGTCGAAATGTAAACACACTGTTCGCTGCAAGTGTTTGATTATCATCCATCATTCCCAGAGGCAGAGTGCACTCAATTCATCATCATCTCATTCCTGTAAGATTTTAATATTGGGTTCTATCCTTCTTACCACCTCAAACAGAACATGTTACAGATTGGGTATGGGGAGTAAAAGACCTCTTCGTAACCCATACTTATCGTGTGTGTGTTGAATTAGGAATGTACTCAGCCCTATTTATTAAGGTATTCTAGTTTACATAAACTGTACAATAATTCATGGCAACATAAATAACTTGAGCAAGCCCATCTATGAGTAAAACTCATGCTTAGTGTTTCACCTGTGAGCTTGGGTTGGTTTCAAGAAGTAGATTATTTAAATATTTTGAAATACAAGGATGAGGGAAAATTCTTCTTGTAATCAATCATCTGCTGGCCCAATAATTTATGTAGCTGTTATTTTAAAAAAGAATTCTTCAGTTGTATCAGCTTATCTGGTTCAGTGTGTCATTCCAGCCTCTGAAGATAAACGAGTCTTTATTGCTCTTTCACTGCTCCCATGGATGAAGTACCCTTATCTGATGGCACGGCTTTTGATGATGATGTCACTGAGGGGCCAGAACCCTGGGGAGATTCATTTTGGTCCTTCAAAGGTCACTGTGAACTAGATAGAATTTCATGATGCTACTCAGAAGGACTTACCTCTGAGCTCAGAGTGCTATCGGAGCCAGAATTCCTTTCACGCATTTCCACCATCCGCAGATATCTGGTCAGCATCCATATGTATGCTGATGACACCCGACTGTACCTTTCCATCACATCTCTCAACTTCCGTGCTGTTGGATTGCCTGCCCAACATCAAGCTTTGGATGACTCACATCTCTCCTTTCATCTGAATATCAGGAAAGTCATTGTTTTCAGCATAAACTCCATTCCGCTGCCACTGATGCTGTCACCCTACCTGGCTACTCAAAATCCTTCTTTTTGACCTAGCCTTCAGTCACCATCCATCATCCCTGCCCCCTCCTCTCTGTCCAACCTTTCTCCCACGACTCAGTGTCTTCTCCTCTTATTATTTCTCTGCAAAATGCCTTGTCACGTCTTGTATGTTAAAGGCAATATATAAGCTGTTCTGGTTGTTGAAGTGATCGCATCTTTCCCTAAGGACAAGAAACCTGTATCTGTGACCTGTTACATTTGCACGTTTGTCTCAGCCCCAGGGTGTGCCCCCTTCCCCCAGCTCATCAGTATGGGGTCTGATCAATCACTGTCTTCCAGACATGAAGAGGATGAGCAGCAAGGCTAAAGCCATAGACAGCAGAAAAACAAGGGATCGGAGCAATTCAGTGAGGGGACAAGTCTGACCCTCAGGGAAATAGCTAGAAGGCAGCAAAAAGGAGGCCCAGGAATGAGCTAATAGGGAGATGGTTTGTGGTAAGGTTGGAGCTTACCAGGGACCAAACAGAGGTTATGGGCTACTGGGGGTCAGTGGTGAAGTGTACCTTTGCCTCGCTAGATGAACATAGAGTAATGTACTATTACTGGCATCATCAGTATTGGGACTCCAGTCTATTTTCATACTGGGGGATGGGGGGAACTCCCACACCACGACCACCTCCCAGCCCTAACATCACCACCTGCTTTCACCTCAGTGAGATAGTCTGGTACTATAGCAGAACCCGCAAAGTCCAGGGCCAGGAAGCAGTGGTGGGGAAAAACTGGTTTCAGGAGGCAATGGTAATGAAGTCCAGGACTGTGAGCCAGCAGGGAACAAGACTGGATCAACTGGGCTTGTATTCACTGGAGTTCAGAAGAATTAGAGGGGACCTCATAGAAACATTTAAAATTCTGACGGGGCTAGACAGGTTAGATGCAGGAAGAATGTTCCCAATGTTGGGGAAGTCCAGAACCAGGGGACACAGTCTAAGGATAAGGGGTAAGCCATTTAGGACCGAGATGAGGAGAAACTTCTTCACCCAGAGAGTGGTGAACCTGTGGAATTCTCTACCACAGAAGGTTATTGAGGCCAATTCACTAAATATATTCAAAAAGGAGTTAGATGAAGTCCTTACTACTAGGGGGATCAAGGGGTATGGCGAGAAAGCAGGAATGGGGTACTGAAGTTGCATGTTCAGCCATGAACTCATTGAATGGTGGTGCAGGCTAGAAGGGCTGAATGGCCTACTCCTGCACCTATTTTCTATGTTTCTATGTTTCTAAGGTGTGGGGAAGTGCAAGGGGATAGGCATGGAGAGTGGCAGTGCATCTCCTACAGCTGGGAAACATTTAGGGTGGGCCTTGAGCCACATGGAATAGTGACAGTGGGGCCTAGAGTCCCATTTGGGGCTAGAACAGTGGAAAGCGATGGATATTGAGCCTGGTGGAAGTTTCACTGTGGGGGCAATTTTCCTGGCAGTTGCATGCCGTATGAATTTATTTCCCAGTGCCACGTATTTTGTGCTTTTTTTGATTAATTGGTGCTTATTTGACTGAATCAATCAGAAATGGCATTGCAGGTATAGGGTTGAAATTTCTTTCAATCACTGTTTCCAGCAAAATCGTAAAATTGGTCCCTGGTTCTGCGATCTGATTGGTCAAAGGTCAGGGCTATGAAAGGTCTGCTTTTGAGATCTCATTGGTTAAAGGGATACTACAATCATACATTCTTAAAAACACAAAACTTGTGATCCTAAAGTTCTTTTGATGTTTCAGTCATACTAAATTGTTTGTTTTTCAACAAGAAGCTGTATTGTGTCTGAGAGAATGGATTTACATTATTTTTATTTAAATATATCCTATGTCAGACAGCCACTCTCTGTTACACATACTAAACAAGGTTTAGTTTTTTATAGATTACTAGTGGATTTCCTGTGGTGTTGTTCACATGTAGAGTCTGGAACATGGCTATAAGATTTAGCTGCTAACCTGGCCTGTCCTTGAAGGCCACGGTTCAAGTAGCCCCTTGTGAGTATCCAGCTGTTTGTAAATTCTTGAGGTCAATCAGGCTCCAGGTTAGAAGAATTTGGAATAAAATGACTTACTTTCTTTTTCTTTTTTAAAGATTCTTTTTGGCATCTAAGACAAAAGGTGACATCTGAGGGCCGATGTTCCTCAGCAGGTGCACTATGAGCCTGCTAGCTGGGCCTTGCATTGGATCAGGGGAGTGAAAATAAGAGCGTAGCTATAGGCCTCAGCAGCTGCTAGAAGCCAGTGGCCATTCTGAGCCAGGGAGAGTGGGGGAATGACAAAATATTGAGGTCTGAGTTCCACTGAGTTGATGTCACAGGTTTGAAAATATTTTAATTTTAGTATTTATAACACCATATAAGTGTTATAAATACCACCTCCTGTTTGCTGAAGTGCTACACAAAAAAAACGAAAAACATGAAAAAAATGAAAAAAACGCAAAAACAGCAAAAAAACAGAAAAATACATAAAAGAGCAAAAACACGAAAAAAATGCAAGAAAGCCCGAAAACACAAAAAACGCAAGAGGGTTGCCCTATGAGGAGAGATTGAGTAGATTGGGTCTATACTCTCTGGAGTTTAAAAGAATGAGAGGTGAAACATACAAGATTCTGAGGGGGATTGACAGGATAGATGCTGAGAGGTTGTTTCCTCTGGCTGGAGGATCTAGGACTAGGGGAGCATAAACTAATAGGTCGGCCATTTAAGACTGAGATGAGGAGGAATTTCTTCACTCAAAGGGTTGTGAATCTTTGGAATTCTCTACCCCAAAGGGCTGTGGATGCTGAATCATTGAGTATATTCAAGACTGAGATGGATAGCCTGTTGAACTCTAGGGGAATCAAGGGACATAGAGATAGGGTGGGAAAGTGGAGCTAAGTTTGAATATCAGCCATGATCTTATTGAATGGCGGGGCAGGCTCGAGGGGCTGTATGGCCTACTCCTGCTCCTAATTCTTATGTTAGAAGTGGGATTAGATATGAGGATACTGTCATCTTCAATGGCCACGGCCTCAGTAATGGCCCTTCCCATAATGGCCAGCCCCGTCTCCTCCATGGGGGTTAGAATATACTGCTGCGGCTCTCCCCCTCCGGTTAGTTCCTGCTGCCTCCGGTTGTGTGCCAACTTCTCCTGTAAGAGAGAGGGAAATGTGTCAGTGAGTGTTGTGTAAGCTGTTTGGGTGATGTGGCTTTCACAGTTGAATAGCTGGCAATGTGTGCAAGCTGTGAGATGTGGGTGTGAGGCTTGCAACAGTGCTAAGTGTGTGAGGGTGAGGTGAAGCATATGAATGTTAGGTATAAATCCTGATTGATAGATATTGTTGGTAGGTAAGTGATGGGGGTATGGTGAATCGAGCAGTGTGTGAGGCTAGTGGTGCAGTTGGTAGGATTTGGCATTTGAGGATGCATTCGCTGACCTTGACCACTCATGTGAAGTCATTAAACTTCTTCCGGCACTGTATCCACATCTTAGGGCCACAGAACAATCCCAAGATGTTCAGAAACCACAAGGGATTCCACTCCCTCAATCTCCAGCTGGTGTGCGACCACAACCTCAAAACCATGGCAGTTGATACCCGGTATCCTGGTGACAGCCACGATGCTTTCATCCTGCGGCAGACCGGTGTGCCAGGCGTGTTTGCTAGTCCAAATCAAGATTCCGGCTGGCTCCTTGGAGACAAGAGCTACCCACTGTGCACTTGGCTGCTGACTCCCTTTCGCAAACCCAGGACTGCTGCGAAGCAAATGTACAATGACTCTCATTCAACCAACAGGTACATCATTGAGCAGTCCATCGTAATCCTTAAGCAGAGGTTCCATTGCCTGGATCGCTCTGGTGGAGTGTTGCAGTACTTGCCTGAGTGAGTCTCCCTATTCGTGGTCATCTGCTGCTTGCTTCGCAACCTGGCAACCATGCGGGCACAACCATTGGCGGACGAGCCAGCAGTACCACCTGAGGAGGAGGATGAGGAGGAGGAGGCGCAGGAGCAGGATGCGCAGGAGGAGGAGGAAGAGTGGGAGGCACAGGAGGAGGACCAGGATTCGGGTCGCCTGCCATGCAAGAGGCAGCATCACCATCCAAACCCTGCGAGGGAAGTGCAAAACCATCTCATTGCTGGCCATTTCCAATGAATTCATGTGCACTTCACCCATTGAGCCCTTTCACACATAAGAACATAAAAAATAGGAACAGGAGTAGGCCATATGGCCCCTCGAACCTGCTCCGCCATTCAATAAGATCATGGCTGATCTGATCATGGACTCAGGTCCACTTCCCCGCCCGTTCCCCATAACCCCTTATCCCCTTATCATTTAAGAAAATGTCTATTTCTGCTTTAAATTTATTCAATGCCCCAGCTTCTATAGCTCTCTGAGGCAGCGAATTCCACAGATTTACAATCCTCTGAGAGAAGAAATTTCTCCTCATCTCTGTTTTAAATGGGCGGCCCCTTATTCTAAGATCGTGCCCTCTAGTTCTAGTCTCCCCCATCAGTGGAAACAGCCTCTTTGCATCCACCTTGTCAAGCCCCCTCATAATCTTATACGTTTCGATAAGATCACCTCTCATTCTTCTGAATTCCAATGAGTAGAGGCCCAACCTACTCAATCTTTCCTCATAAGTCAACTCCCTTATCCCCGGAATCAACCTAGTGAACCTTCTCTGAACTGCCTCCAAAGCAAATATATCCTTTCGTAAATATGGAAACCAAAACAGCACGCAGTATTCCAGGTGTGGCCTCACCAATACCCTGTATAGCTGCAGCAAGACATCCCTGCTTTTATACTCCATCCCCTTTGCAATAAAGGCCAATATACCATTGGCCTTCCTGAACACTGCATACTATTCTTTTGTGTTTCATGCACAGGTACCCACAGGTCCCGCTGTACTGCGGCACTTTGCAATCTTTCTCCATTTAAATAATAACTTGCTCTTTGATTTTTTTTCTGCCAAAGTACATGACCTCACACTTTCCAACATTATACTCCATCTGCCAAATTTTTGCCCACTCACTTAGCCTGTCTTTGTCCTTTTGCAGATTTTTTGTGTCCTCCTCACACATTGCTTTTCCTCCCATCTTTGTATCATCAGCAAACTTGGCTACATTACACTCAGTCCCTTCTTCCAAGTCATTAATATAGATTGTAAATAGTTGAGGTCCCAGCATTGATCCCTGCGGCACCCCACTAACTACTGGTTATTATCCAGAGAACGAACCATTTATCCCGACTCTCTATTCTCTGTTAGTTAGCCAATCCTCTATCAATGATAATATATTACCCCCAACCCCTAGAAATCCTCAAAGAATTCTAGCAAATTTGTCAAACATGACTTCCCCTTCATAAATCCATGCTGACTCTGCCTGACCGAATTTTGCTTTTCCAAATGTCCTGCTACTGCTTCTTTAATAATGGACTCCAACATCTTCCCAAACACAGATGTTAGGCGAACTGGTCTATAGATTCCTGCTTTTTGTCTGCCTCCATTTTTAAATAGGGGCGTTACATTTGCAGTTTTCCAATCTGCTGGGACCTCCCCAGAATCCAGGAAATTTTGGTAAATTACAACCAATGCATCCACAATCCCTGCCACTACTTCTCTTAAGACCCTAGGATGTAAACCATCAGGTCCAGGGGATTTATCTGCCTTTAATCCCATTATCTTACTGAGTACTACCTCCTTAGTGATTGGCCATACTGAAATGAGAGATCTGCATAGATATTGAAACACAAAATAAAGATTTATTACACAAGAAAGAAAGGTGCAAAAAACATACACATAATCATTTATCACCCTTGTGCCTTTCATTATGACCCTCTTACACAAACCTATTCTCGAACTATGCCGCATTGTCTCCCCTCTGGCTGCATCATGGCTCTGGGAAGGCTGCTGTGTTTCAGGTGTAGAAGCTACAGATGTCCTTCCAGGACATCCTCGACCAGCTCTGGCCCTGGAAGGGCCGGCTGCAGACTGGGCCGCACCCTCCTTGGTGCGTTCCGTAGGGATTGGCTGGGGCGATTCCATGCTTGGCGGCAATGGCGGAGTGACAGGTCTCAGCTCAGGACTGCTGTGATCCTAAGCGACTACATCAGCATCCTGGTATGAGGAGCCTGCGCCACTCCCCCGGGGCAGCACCTCACCATCCCCATCAATCTGTTGGAGCATTGGTTGGTGGTGTGGCGCGAGGTGAACCTAGCCGCAATGACAACAGTCAGATCTCGCATGGCATCCAGATGAGACTGCATGAGAGCAGACACAGTCTCGATGCCACCAGAGATGACAGCAGTAATATGCTCCGTGGGTCTTTTGCCCAGCGTGCATGAGAGCATTCTGAGCTTCCAGGGCAGTGACCATCCTCTCCAAAGCAGCACTCAGACTTTCATTCCCTTGCACTTGTGTCGTAATGGCAGCTGCCACATCGCCAACGAGACGCAGCATCACAACTGAATCCGCACGGTCACTCTGGGAGTCCACCATCATCTGCACACTGGCAATGATGGGCTCCATGGTGTGCGCAGAGCTGTCCACAATGTGGGAGGCAGATGCTTCCATGCTCCTGACCACTTGCAACAGGCTCTCGAGCATCCTTGCCATTGCCCCCAATATCTGCAAATGCATGGCCTCCAGCTTTCTTTCATAAGCCCCAACATCAATGGGCTCGTCCGAATCGTCTGCAGCAGAACTCGTGCGTGAACTCGCCCCCCGGAGAGATGGCACCCGAGGTTCTCTTTGCCTGTCACCATGCTGCAGCCCGCTAGGCTCGGTGCATCACCCAGTGCAGACCCCTCTGCTAAATCTAACATTCCCGACCGCGTACTCCCAGTATCTGAGCTGGCGCGTGCGAGTGTAGGAAGCAGTGACGCGGTGCTGGCAGCAGTCTCCCCCTCTTCCTCGGCCTCATCAGACATGCCGGCAAGAAATGGAATGGCCTGTAGGGTGTCATCCTGGCTTTGGCTCCCAGTGGCCTCTAGGGTGTCGTCCTGGCTTTGGCTGTGTTGTGTATGCATGCCTGTTTACTGTGTGATGTTTGTAACACTGTTATGTAACACTGAATGTACCCTTACACTGTACATACCTTGTCTGTACACCAGAGGATGCTGCTGCTGGAGACCGAAGGGTTACCTGCACACTGCAGGTAACCCAGTATAAAAAGGAGCTCACAGCTTGTTGTCCTCACTCAGGAGCTGCAAATAAAGGACTACAGGTCTACACAGTTTAAGTATCATACCCTGCCTCGTGGAGTCATTACTAAAGGTGCCCACATATGCTACAACTGGCAACGGGAATACGAGGTCATGAACCACATGCTCAGCATGTCGAATCTCAGTAACTTTCAGCAATTTACCGATGGGGAAGATTGGGATGCTTTTGTAGAAAGATTGGAACACTTAAGGAGACTGGCTGCCCACCGTGCGACTTTGGCGACCACCTAAATGAAGCACTAAGGGACTCTAAACTGACGAGAGCAGTGCACCGCATTGATACTTCTAAGGGCAGAAACGCTGCCCCAAGTCCCGCAATCCTGAGTCCGCCACATGGGGCAAACCGGCTAGCCCCTTGCTGGTGCTGTGGAGGAAACCACATGGCCCACCAGTGCTGCTACAAAGACTATGCATGCAAAGAGAAAAGGCACCTTCAAAGGATGTGCAGAAAAAGCTTTACTCACCGCGTCTCTGATGAGTTGGCTGATCACCGGGGCTCCTTCACATGGAAGATGAAGTTGCTCAACCCCTGGAAGAAGAGTATGGAACTCATACCTGCTCCACCGAAAGTTCTCCGTGGGCAATTAAAGTAGACGTCGACGGGGTCCCAGTTTCTATGGAGAGCGACACAGAGGCGAGCCAGTCTGTGATGAGCCAAGCGACCTTTGAAGAACTTTGGATGAATCCCGCCAATCGACCACAATGGCATCCTGTCCAAGCGAAGCTGCTCCCAGGCCTCCGGGCTCCGGCAATTGATCTCGAACATGGATCCATCACAGCATCCAGAGGCTCCACTGTCCAGCTCGACTAACCACAGCATCCCGGCGAAATCTCCAAGATCGAGATCCAAACTCCACTTTCCGGGCCGAGGCAGCACTCCAAGAGGTGAACGGCGTCGAAAGAAATGGATTCCCGATGTCCACGGTCGAACCTGTGGAAGGAACAAGCACCACAGCCTACCTGCAGGAAAGCCAGAAAATGGCAACCGCAGCACAAGGAGAAAAACTTGTAATCATGGCCATACCACAAGTGAGCATGGAGGAGCATCACGTGACACCAAGTGACCAATCAGATCTGAAGACTCCCTTAAAGGAGACCGGCAACCAAAGACATTTAAAGTGAAAGTTTCAACTATTTGAGTACACGGACTTTAAAGTTAAAGATGTGATTAAAGGGTGCAAGTATGAAAATGTATGCAATGTAACAATGAATTGTAATGCTGGTTTAACTAATGTGACTAATGAGATGAATGCAGGTGTCAGTAAGGTTAAGAACAAGTTTATTATGCTTGACAATAATGAAGAATGTGAAATGCCTAATGTAACCATGTCTTTTGAAACCAGGACACCCAAAAGTGATGCAAATGCTAGAAAGTATAATTCAGACTCGACTATGTGTGATCAGAGCCAAGGTGTCATGTATACCGGTAGGACACTGCCAAAGGACATTAGGTCCTACAGGGACCATGCTGATGCCAATGGAATCCCCCTGTGGGAGACCCCCAGGTCCAGCAGACTACCTGACCATGTAGCCTGGACCTTTGGAATGAATGTGATGCCCCTTGCAGGACACACACAGGCAGTGGGAGCAGACCCACTACAGGGACAGTGGTCAATGGGCAGCCCAGCCACCACCAATGGCAACTTGCACCAGACCAGCCCTACAGCCCCTGGCCACCAGGGCCAACACCAGGAGCATGAGGCCAATACTCTCCAGCTTCCCTGGTAAACCCTGGGATGACCTGACCCTCATTCCAATTGGTGGACAAGAAGCCCACCCAGTCTCGTGGCCCTGCCCACAACTACCCACATCACAGTGTATACACATCACCCACTGCTGCCGTGGCTACCCCCTGAGGGATCCCACAACAGTGACACCCACATGGTCTGTGTGTGAGGTAGGGGAAACATATGAGGCCAGCCTCAAGCACAGGGGTCACACCTGGCAACCACACAACCCTCACCACAACCTCCCATAGCCCACCACTGATCACCTCCCCTGGGCATGACAATAAGGATATGAAAAATGCTTAGGGGGGACTGTTGTTGTGTTTGTATGCCTGTTTACTGTGTGATGTCTGTAACACTGTTATGCAACACTGAATGTACCCTTACACTGTACACACCTTGCCTGTATACCAGAGGGTGCTGCTGCTGGAGACCTAAGGGTTACCTGTACACTGCAGGTAACCCAGTATAAAAGGGAACACAGCTTGTTGTCCTCACTCAGGAGCTGCAAATAAAGGACTACAGGTCTACACAGTTTAAGTATCATACCCTGCCTTGTGGAGTCATTACTAAAGGTGCCTACATACGCTACAGGCTGCCAGTGACCTCAACGGTTTCTCCCTAGCTTTGGCTCGCAGTGGCCTCAAGGCTGTCGTCCTGGCTTTGACTCACACTCGGGGTCTCACCTGCAATCATAAATGACACAAGGGCTCCCGTGAGGATATGGTAGAACATTGCACCATGGAGCCTGCAACTTGCCTACAATCATAAGCAAACACATGGTAGGCGCTGGCACTTTCAGGGAGAGATGACATTAAAGGAAGACCTTCACTTATCGATGCTGCTCCCAGCGAATCCACACGACCGGCGACCACAGGGAAGGCAACATGTGGGCCCACTAGCCTCTGCACCCTTACAGATGAGTGAGCTGCTGGATATCTGGCTCGCCACCACCAGTTCTCTGTTGCTCTAAATAGTTGTGAGAAACTATCACCTGCAAATCAAATAAGGCTTGCTGAGTAGCAGTGTCATGAGGCCTCGACAATGAGTGCAAGTGTGGGTCCATTACATGCAGGTGTAAGTGTGACATGAAAGGGAGCCTCCATTGCGAGGACGCACACACATATATATATACAGGCCTCTGTAATCAAATGCTGCTTCGGTGACGATATAGTGAAGGTGGGAAATAAGAGGTGAAGGAAAGGCATGCAGATGGAAGGTGAGCAGTTGGGAGAACATGTACTCACTTTCATCAGTCAAATTATGTCATTGAGCCTTTTGCGGCATTGGGTGGCGGTGCAGTCATGAATGGAGGTCCCACAGACCTCCACAGCAATCTCTCTCCAGGCATTAATACAGCGTAAGTCAGTCTGCCTGTGCTGGGGTAAAGAATGCACCTCCTTCCCTCCATACTTTCGATCAGGGTCTCGAGTTCCACATCCGAAAATCTGCTGGCCCTCCTTGGTCCTCCTGGATTCGCCATGCCTTCGCAAGAAACTGATTCCCTGCTCAGGGCCTAGTTGCAAAACCTGCCCTTTAAGAAGGCCAGGGAGCAGTTGGCTCGTTAGCAGTAAATCGGCACCAGCTGAATTTCGCAGCCCAATCGGGTACTCCGCTGCAAACGGCCCATGCCCGCTACCAATACTGCTCCGCTCCTTTTTTCAATCAGAAAGGCTGAATTTCCTTCTCATGGCTGTCGCATCCATTGCGGCGGTAAGGAACGCCAAAAAGCAGTAGGTGAGCCTCGTTTTGGGCGGTGGGCAATTTTGGCCCCAGGAAGTCTTGTTGCAATTGTACAGGACTTTGTTAAGACCACACCTGGAGCAATGTTCTCTCTAAGCTGCCATGCAATGTCCCACGCAGGCCACTCAGCGGCTTTTCCATTGTAAGCATTGTGCTTGCACAGAAATCTAAAGGGATCGTGCAGTAAAAGAAACAGGCTGCATAGAACAAAGCTTAGCTTACAAGGAACATTGAGCTGCAGAACTGTGTATAGTTTGGTCTCTGTACCTAAGGAAGGATTTTACTTGCCTTGGAGGTGGTGCAACAAAGGTTCACTAGATTGATTCCTGGGCTGAGAAGGATGTCATCAGGAGAGATTGAGTAGATTGACCCTATATTCTCTGGAGTTTAGAAGAATGAGAGATGATCTCATTGAAACAAATCTCATTGCCACGGTAGATGCTGAGAGGCGGTTTCCCCTGGCTGGAGAGTCTAGAACCAGGGGGATTTGTCTCAGGATAAGGGATGGGCCATTTAGGACTATGAGGAGAAATTTCTTCACTCAGAGGGTTGTGAAGCTTTGGAATTCTCCACCCCAGAGGGCAATGGATTCTTATTCATTATGTGTATTCAAGATCGAAAGATTTTTGGACTCTAATGGAATCAAGAGATATGCGGATCAGGCGGGAAAGTTGAGATTGAAGATCAGCCATGATCGTATTAAATGGCAGATCAGGCTCAAGGGGCCATATGTCCTACTTCTGCTCCTATTTCTTGCGTTCTAATGTTCTTATGTTCTACCCAACACCATTGTGGCAACATGACGACTGCAACGGTTCAAGGAGAAGGCCCACCTGCACCTTCTCAGGGCAAATAATAAACAGATGCAGCCTTGCCCATATCCCGAGACAATGTTTTTTTTTAATTTGGAACATTAGAACTTTGATATTAGAGACAGGAGTTTTCAGGTATCTAGGTACTCTGAAGTGTGGGCTTACCAAAGTTCCTAATGCAATGTGGTCTGGTTCCTGATCTAAAGACCAAAATGAAGGTGTGATATTATGACAACATTCCAAAGAGCAAAGTGCAGCCTTTCACTACAATTCTGCTGTTATTCTGTGCTCTATATCAAGAAAAAAGTCCTTTAAATTGTTTGTGGGTCCAGCAATGTTGAGATGACTCTACATGTCCTTGCAGACTTAGGTTAATCGATGATATCATAGCTTTGTTTTTTAAGGAAGTGGCCCTAGAAATAGTGGATGCATTGGTGATCATTTTCCAAGTCTATCGACTCGGGATAAGTTCCTATGGACTGGAGGGTAGCTAATGTAACACCACTTTTTAAAAAGGGAGGGAGAAAGAAAGCGGGTAATTATAGACCGGTTAGCCTGACATCAGTAGTGGGAAAATGTTGGAATCAATTATTAAAGATGAAATAGCAGCGCATTTGGAAAGCAGTGACAGGATCGGTCCAAGTCAGCATGGATTTATGAAATGGAAAATCATGCTTGACAAATTTTCTGGAATTTTTTGAGGATGTAACTAGTAGAGTGGACAAGGGAGAACCAGTGGATGTGATGTATTTAGACTTTCAAAAGGACTGAGTGTAATCTAGCCAAGTTTGCGGATGATACAAAGATGGGAGGAAAAACTATTGTGTTCCAATCACAGATGAGACTGCAGACAGGGAGGTTAGTGACCTCAGTCTTTAATAAGACACTCCAGAGTGAGGAGCAGGCCTTAGGGGCCAGCTTATATACAGTGCTCCCAAGGGATGCTGGGATCCCTTGGGACTTCAGAGGATGCACTCCCTGGTGGCGGAACATGGGAGTGTATGCTTTACAGATACACAACATCACTCCCCCTCCAAAGTCAAAGTGAAAACTATTTACAAGGTGAGGCGGTCGGGAGCCTCTCTTTCGCTGGTGGACCGACTCGGTACAAATGTCTGTTCTGGTGTGTTAACTGTGCCCTTGCTGGGCTGGCATGTTATTGGCCCTGCAGGGCTACTGGGTGAGCCTGGCCTTGCTGGGCTGTTGGGCGTGATGGGTTCCATTTTCTGGTCCGGGGTGTTGTTGTTGATCCTTTGGGTGTGTGATGTGAGCTCGAAAAAGGTGGTGTCTGCTGTGGGTTGTCAGGGCAGTCTGTGAACCGCAGCCTCATTTGGTCCAGGTGCTTTCTGCAAATTTGTCCATTGTCTAGTTCGACTACAAACACCCTACTCCTTTCTTTAGCTATCACCATGCCCGTGATCCACTTGGGACCATGTCCATAGTTTAGCACATACACAGGGTCATTCAGATCAATTTCCCGTGACACAGTGGCGCAACCATCGTTTACATTTTGTTGCTGCCGCCTGCTCTCTACCTGATCATGCAGGTTGGGGTGAACCAGCGAGAGTCTGGTTTTAAGTGTCCTTTTCATGAGTAGCTCAGCTGGGGGCACCCCTGTGAGCGAGTGGGATCTCGTGCGGTAGCTGAGCAGTACTCGGGACAGGCGGGTTTGGAGTGAGCTTTCTGTGACTCGTTTAAGGCTCTGTTTGATTGTTTGTACTGCCCGCTCTGCCTGCCCATTGGAGGCTGGTTTAAACGGGGCCGAGGTGACATGTTTGATCCCATTGCGGGTCATGAATTCTTTAAATTCGGCACTGGTGAAACATGGCCCGTTGTCACTGACCAGTATGTCAGGCAGGCCGTGGGTGGCAAATATGGCCCTCAGGCTTTCAATGGTGGCAGTGGCGGTGCTCCCTGACATTATTTCACATTCAATCCATTTTGAAAAAGCATCCACCACCACCAGGAACATTTTACTGAGAAACAGGCCCGCATAGTCGACATGGATCCTCGACCATGGTCTGGAGGGTGCCTTAGTGGTGCCTCTCTGGGCGCGTTGCTGAACTGAGCACAGACACTGCATTGCCATACAGAGGACTCTAAGTCAGAGTCGATACCGGGCCATCACACGTGGGATCTGGTATCGCTTTCATCATTACTATACCCGGGTGTGTGCTGTGGCGATCCGAGATGAATGTCTCCCTGCCCTTTTTGGGTCGCACTACACGGTTACCGCACAGCTCATCCTTTCGCCGCTGGAACGGCTTGATTGGCTCTTGCATTTCATCGGGGATGCTGGCCCAGCTCCCATGCAGTATACAGTTTTTTACTAGGGACAGCAGGGGATCTTGGCTGGTCCAAGTCCTAATCTGGCGGGATGTGACAGATGATTTATCATTTTCAAATGCTTCCATGACCATCAACAAGTCTGCGGGCTGCGCCACCATCAACAAGTTTGCAGGCTGCGCCATTTCCACCCCCGTGGTGGGCAATGGTAGCCGTCTGAGAGCATCCGCACAGTTCTCGGTGCCTGGCCTGTGGCGGATGGTATAGTTATACGCTGATAGCGCGAGTGCCCACCTTTGTATGCGGGCTGAGGCATTGGTATTTATCCCCTTGTTTTCAGCAAACAGGGATATGAGGGGCTTGTGATCGGTTTCTAGCTCAAATTTGAGGCCAAACTGGTACTAACGTATTTTCTTTACCCTGAACACACACGCTAATGCCTCTTTCTCAATCATGCTGTAGGCCCTCTCGTCCTTAGAAGCTCCTGAAGGCAGTGGCGACAGGTTGCAACTTTCCCGCAACGTTAGCTTGTTGTAATACACACCCGACTCCGTATGACGATGTGTCACATGCTAGCACAAGTCTTTTACACGGGTTATACAATACAAGCAGCTTGTTGGAGCAAAAAATGTTTCTGGTTTTCTCAAAAGCAATCACTTGGTTATTTCCCCATACCCAGTTCTCACCTTTATGCAATAACACATGTAGGGGCTCTAAGAGGGTGCTTAACCCCGGTAGGAAGTTACCAAAATAGTTGAGGAGTCCCAGGAACAACCACAGCTCCGTGATGTTCTGTGGCCTGGGCATGTTCCAGATAGCCTCTGTCTTGGCGTCTGCGGGCCAAATGCCATCCGCCGCGATCTTTCTCCCAAAAAACTCCGCTTCTGTTGCCATGAAGACGCATTTCGACCTCTTCAGCCGCAGCCCTATACGATCCAGTTGCTGGAGGACCTCCTCCAGGTTTTGTAGGTGCTCGACGTTGCCTGACCCGTGACCAATATATCGTCCTGAAAAACCACCGTGCGTGGTACCGACTTGAGTAGACTCTCCGTGTTTCTCTGGAAGATCGCTGCGGCTGACTGAATTCCAAACGGGCATCTATGGTAGATGAACAGTCCCTTGTGCGTGTTGATGCAGGTGAGGCCATTCAAAAACTCTTCCAGCTCCTGTGTCATGTAGGCCGAAGTCAGGTCGAACTTGGTGAACATCTTGCCTCCTGCTAGCGTCGCAAATAGGTCGTCTACCTTAGGTAGCGGGTATTGGTCCTGTAACGAGAAACGATTAATAGTTACTTTAAAATCGCTGCAAATCCTGAACGTGCCATCACTTTTCAGTACTGGGACAATCAGGCTGGCCCACTCGCTGAATTCCACTGGGGAGATGATGCCCTCGCATTGCAGTCTGTCCAGCTCGATTTCCACTCTCTCCCTCATCGTGTGAGGTACCGCTCGCGCCTTGTGGTGAATGGGTCGTGCCTCTGGGACCAAGTTGATCCGCACCTTCGCCCCAGAAAAGTTTCCATTGATTGGCATAAAAAGGGATGGAAATTTGTTCAGAACCTGGGTACTTGAGGCCTCATCGACATGTGATTGCGCTCGGATGTCATCCTCGTTCCAGCGGATTTTGCCTAGCCAGCTCCTTCCAAGCAGCGTGGGGCCATCGCCTGGGACAATCCAGAGTGGCAGTTTGTGCACCATGCCCTCATAGATGACTTTGACCATGGCGCTGCCCAGGACAGTGATGAACTCTTTGGTGTAATTTCTCAGTTTCGTGTGGATGGGGCTCAGGGCTGGTCTGAGTGCCTTGTTGCACCACAGTCTCTCAGACATCTTTTTACTCATGATGGATTGGCTTGCGCCAGTGTCCAGTTCCATGGCTACAGGTAAGCCATTCAATTTTACATTTAGCATTATAGCTGGACATTTCGTCGAAAATGTGTGCACCCCATGTACTTCAGCATCTGCCTCCTCTCTCTGAGGCTCGAAATTGCTTTGATCCACCATGGACCGATCTTCCTCTGCCACGTGGTGGTTAGCAGGTTTTGCAGAACTTGCAGCTCGTCTGCAAGCTCGTTGGAGATACCCCATTGTTCCACAGCTCTTGCAAACATACCCTTTGAAGTGGCATGAATAGGCTGAATGGAAGCCTCCACAACACCAATAAGGTGTGAACTGCCTTGCATTGATCCTTTGTTGTGGACTCTGAGTCATCTGGGTCACATGAGGCCTGCTGGCAGTTGCAGACTCGTGGTTTCTGCCCTGTACATTTCTGCTCGCAAACACAATTCCAGTTAATTTATGAACATTGCTAGCACTTGTGTGCTGAGAGATTTGTTTGGTGTTATCACTGGTGGACATAAAAACCTGTGCTATCGCAATGGCCTTACTGAGGGTTGGTGTCTCTACAGTCAAAAGTTTTCGTAGGATGGTCTCGTGGCCAATGCCCAGTACAAAAAAGTCTCTGAGCATCTGCTCCAGGTAGCCATCAAACTCACATTGTCCTACAAGTCACCTTAGCTCGGCGTTTCCTGACCTTCAGATCGCTGGCACGTGTAAAACCGATACCTCGCCATCAGCACGCTTTCCCTCAGGTTAAGATGCTCCCGAATCAGTGTACACAGCTCCTCATACGAATTATCTGTGGGTTTCACCGGAGCCAGAAGATTCTTCATGAGGCTGTAGGTCGGTGCCCCGCAGACCTTGAGGAGAACCGCTCTCCGTTTTGCAGCGCTTCCTTCTCTGTCCAGCTCGTTGGCTACAAAGTACAGGTCTAGCCATTCGACAAAGGCTTCCCAGTCCTCACCCTCCGAGAACTTCTCCAGGATGCCCACAGTTTGCTGCATCTTTGCGTTGGATTCGTATACTCGTCGCCAGTTATTGTGTTCATAACACAGATGAGTGAAATGAAGGAGATTGAGTATTTCCCGGACCCTACAACATCTGTACATCCATGTCTGAAGTAAAAATAAAAAGGGGAAGGTAGCTCAACGTGGCTAACAAGGGAAATTAGGGACAGTGTTAAATCCAACGAAGAGCCATGTTAATTGGTGAGAAAAAGCAGCAAACCTGAGGACTGGGAAAAATGTAGAATTCAGCAGAGGAGGACAAAGGGTCTAATTAGGAGGGGGAAAATAGAGTGTGAGAGTAAGCTTGCAGGGAACATAAAAACTGACTGCAAAAGTTTCTATAGATATGTGAAGAGAAAAAGATTAGTGAAGACCAACGTGGGTCATTTGCAGTCAGAATCAGGTGAATTTATAATGGGGAACAAAGAAATGGCAGACCAATTGAACAAATACTTTGGATCTGTCTTCACTAAGGAAGACACAAATAACCTTCCGGAAATACTAGGGGTTCGAGGGTTTAGCGAAAAGGAGGAACTGAAGGATATCCTTATTAGTCAGGAAATTGTGTTAGGGAAATTGATGGGATTGAAGGCCGATAAATCCCCAGGGCCTGATAGTCTGCATCCCAGAGTACTTAAGGAAGTGGCCCAAGAAATAGTGGATGCATTGGTGATCATTTTCCAACATTCTATTGACTCTGGATCAGTTCCTATGGACTGGAGGGTAGAGAATGTAACACCACTTTTTAAAAAAGGAGGGAGATAGAAAATGGGGAATTATAGACCGGTTAGCCTGACATCGGTAGTGGGGAAAATGTTGGAATCAATTATTAAAGATGAAATAGCAGCGCATTTGGAAAGCAGTGACAGGATTGGTCCAAGTCAGCATGGATTTATGGAAGGGAAATCATGCTTGACAAATCTCCAAGAATTTTTTGAAAATGTAACTAGTAGAGTGGACAAGGGACAACCAGTGGATGTGGTGTATTTGGACTTTCAAAAGGCTTTTGACAAGGTTCCACACAAGAGATTAGTGTGCAAAATTAAAGCACATGGTATTGGGGGTAATGTACTGACGTGGATAGAGAACTGATTGGCAGACAGGAAGCAGAGAGTCGGAATAAACGGGTCTTCTTCAGAATGGCAGGCAGTGACTAGCGGGGTGCCGCAAGGTTCAGTGCTGGGACCCCAGCTATTTACAATATACATCAATGATTTAGCTGAAGGAGTTGAATGTAATATCTCCAAGTTTGCAGATGACACTAAGCTGGGTGGCGGTGTAAGCTGTGCGGAGGATGCTAAGAGATTGCAGGGTGACTTGGACAGTTTAGGTGAATGGGCAAATGTATGGCAGATGCAGTATAATATGGATAAATGTGAGGTTATCCATTTTGGTGACAAAAACAGGAAGACAGAATATTATCTGAATGGTGACAGATTAGGAAAAGGGGAGGTGCAACGAGACCTGGGTGTCATGGTACATCAGTCATTGAAAGTTGGCATGCAGGTACAGCAGGCGGTGAAGAAGACAAATGGTATGTTGGCCTTCATAGCTAGGGGATTTGAGTATAGGAGCAGGGAGGTCTTACTGCAGTTGTACAGGTCCTTGGTGAGGCCTCACCTGGAACATTGTGTTCAGTTTTGGTCTCCTAATCTGAGGAAGGACATTCTTGCTATTGAGGGAGTACAGCGAAGGTTCACCAGATTGATTCCCGTGATGGCAGGACTGACATATGAGGAGAGACTGGATCAACTGGGCTTGTATGATGCTGAGAATGATGCGAGTAGCACGTGAAGTGAGTTGGTCATACCACAAGAGAAGGGTCCACAGCTAGATAGGGAATGGAAGACTAACAGGAAGAGCAGTGCAAAGAAGGTAGTGCAAGGGTCCCCTGTGGTCATCCCCCTGCAAAACAGATACACTGCTTTGAGTGCTGTTGAGGGAGATGACTCATCAGGGGAGGGCAGCAGCAGCCAAGTTCATGGCACCGTGGCTGGCTCTGTTACACAGGAGGGCAGGAAAAAGAGTGGGAGAGCGATAGTGATAGGGGATTCAATTGTAAGGGGAATAGTTGGCGTTTCTGCGGCCGCAACCGAGACTCCAGGAGAGTATGTTGCCACCCTGGTGCAAGGGTCAAGGATGTCTCAGAGCGGGTGCAGGACATTCTTAAAAGGGAGGGAGAACAGCCAGTTGTCGTGGTGCACATTGGTACCAACGACATAGGTAAAAAAAGGGATGAGGTCCTACAAAACGAATTTAAGGAGCTAGGAGGTAAATTAAAAAGTAGGACCTCAAAAGTAGTAATCTCGGGATTGCTACCAGTACCACGTGCTAGTCAGAGTAGGAATCGCAGGATAGCACAGATGAATACGTGGCTTGAGCAGTGGTGCAGCAGGGAGGGATTCAAATTCCTGGGGCATTGGAACCGGTTCTGGGGGAGGTAGGACCAGTACAAACCGGACGGTCTACACATGGGCAGGACCTGAACCAATGTCCTAGGGGGAGTGTTTGCTAGTACTGTTAGGGGAGGAGTTAAACTAATATGGCAGGGGGATGGGAACCAATGCAGGGAGACAGAGGGAAACAAAAAGGAGATAAAAAGCAAAAAACAGAAAGGAGATGAGAAAAAGTGGAGGACAAAGAAACACAAGACAAAGAACAAAAAGGGCCACTGTACAACAAAATTCTAAAAGGACAAAGGGTGTTAAAAAAAACAAGCCTGAAGGCTTTGTGACTTAATGCAAGGAGTATCCGTAATAAGGTGGATGAATTAACTGTGCAAATAGATGTTAACAAATATGATGTGATTGGGATCACGGAGACGTGGCTCCAGGATGATCAGGGCTGGGAACTCAACATCCAGGGGTATTCAACATTCAGGAAGGATAGAATAAAAGGAAAAGGAGGTGTGGTAGCATTGCTGGTTAAAGAAGAGATTAATACAATAATTAGGAATGACATTAGCTTGAATGATGTGGAATCTATATGGGTAGAGCTGCAGAACACCAAAGGGCAAAAAATGTTAGTGGGAGTTGTGTACAGACCTCCAAACAGTAGTAGTGATGTTGGGGAGGGCATCAAACAGGAAATTATGGGTGCATGCAATAAGGGTGCAGCAGTTATAATGAGTGACTTTAATATGCACATAGATTGGGCTAACCAAACTGGAAGCAATACGGTGGAAGAGGATTTCCTGGAGTGCATAAGGGATGGTTTTCGAGACCAATATGTCGAGGAACCAACTAGGGGAGAGGCCATCTTAGACTAGGTGTTGTGTAATGAGAGAGGATTAATTAGCAATCTCGTTGTGCGAGGCCCCTTGGGGAAGAGTGACCATAATATGATGGAATTCTGCATTAGAATGGAGAATGAAACAGTTAATTCAGAGATTATGGTCCAGAACTTAAAGAAGGGTAACTTTGAAGGTATGAGGCGTGAATTGGCTAGGATTGATTGGCAAATGATACTTGAGGGGTTGACTGTGGATGGGCAATGGCAGACATTTAGAGACCGCATGGATGAACTACAACAATTGTACATTCCTGTCTGGCATAAAAATAAAAAAGGGAAGGTGGCTCAACCGTGGCTATCAAGGGAAATCAGGGATAGTATTAAAGCCAAGGAAGTGGCATAGAAATTGGCCAGCAATAGCAGCGGACCCGGCGACAGGGAGAAATTTAGAACTCAGCAGAGGAGGACAAAGGGTTTCATTAGGGCAGGGAAAATAGAGTACGAGAGGAAGCTTGCAGGGAACATTAAGACGGATTGCAAAAGTTTCTATAGATATGAAAAGAGAAAAAGGTTAGTAAAGACAAATGTAGGTCCCCTGCAGTCAGAATCAGGGGAAGTCATAACGGGGAACAAAGAAATGGCGGACCAATTGAACAAGTACTTTGGTTCGGTATTCACTAAGGAGGACACAAACAACATTCCGGATATAAGAAGAGTCTGAGGGTCTAGTAAGGAGGAGGAACTGAGGGAAATCCTTATTTGTCAGGAAATTGTGTTGGGAAAATTGATGGGATTGAGGGCCGATAAATCTCCAGGGCCTAATGGACTGCATCCCAGAGTACTTAAGGAGGTGGCCTTGGAAATAGCGGATGCATTGACAGTCATTTTCCAACATTCCATTGACTCTGGATCAGTTCCTATCGAGTGGAGGGTAGCCAATGTAACCACACTTTTTAAAAAAGGAGGGAGAGAGAAAACAGGGAATTATAGACCGGTCAGCCTGACATCGGTAGTGGGTAAGATGATGGAATCAATTATTAAGGATGTCATAGCAGCGCATTTGGAAAGAGGTGACATGATAGGTCCAAGTCAGCATGGATTTGTGAAAGGGAATTCATGCTTGACAAATCTTCTGGAATTTTTTGAGGATGTTTCCAGTAGAGTGGACAAGGGAGAACCATTTGATGTGGCATATTTGGACTTTCAGAAGGCTTTCGACAAGGTTCCACACAAGAGATTAATGTGCAAAGTTAAAGCACATGGGATTGGGGGTAGTGTGCTGACATGGATTGAGAAATGGTTGTCAGACAGGAAGCAAAGAGTAGAAGTAAATGGGTACTTTTCAGAATGGCAGGTGGTGACTAGTGGGGTACCGCAAGGTTCTGTGCTGGGGCCCCAGCTGTTTACACTGTATATTAATGATTTAGACGAGGGGATTAAATGTAGTATCTCCAAATTTGCGGATGACACGAAGTTGGGTGGCAGTGTGAGCTGCGAGGAGGATGCTATGAGGCTGCAGAGCGACTTGGATAGGTTAGGTGAGTGGGCAAATGCATGGCAGATGAAGTACAATGTGGATAAATGTGAGGTTGTCCACTTTGGTGTTAAAAACAGAGACAGACTATTATCTGAATGGTGACAGATTAGGAAAAGGGGAGGTGCAACGAGACCTGGGTGTCATGGTACATCAGTCATTGAAGGTTGGCATGCAAGTACAGCATGCGGTTAAGAAAGCAAATGGCATGTTGGCCTTCATAGCGAGGGGATTTGAGTACAGGGGCAGGGAGGTGTTGCTACAGTTGTACAGGGCATTGGTGAGGCCACACCTGGAGTATTGTGTACAGTTTTGGTCTCCTAACCTGAGGAAGGACATTCTTGTTATTGAGGGAGTGCAGCGAAGGTTCACCAGACTGATTCCCAGGATGGCGGGACTGACCTATCAAGAAAGACTGAATCAACTGGGCTTGTATTCACTGGAGTTCAGAAGAATGGGAGGGGACCTTATAGAAACATTTAAAATTCTGATGGGTTTAGACAGGTTAGATGCAGGAAGAATGTTCCCAATGTTGGGGAAGTCCAGAGCCAGGGGTCACAGTCTAAAGATAAGGGGTAGACTATTTAGGACCGAGATGAGGAGAAACTTCTTCACCCAGAGAGTGGTGAACCTGTGGAATTCTCTGCCACAGAAAGTTGTTGAAGCCAATTCACTAAATATATTCAAAAAGGAGTTAGATATAGTCCTTACTACTAAGGGGATCAAGGGGTATGGCAAGAAAGCAGGAATGGGGTACTGAAGTTGCATGTTCAGCCATGAACTCATTGAATGGCGGTGCAGGCTAGAAGGGCCGAATGGCCTACTCCTGCACCTATTTTCTATGTTTCTATGTTTCTATGAGACTGCACACAGGGAGGTTAAAGTAACAGTGACCGCAGTCTTTATTAAGACTCTCCCTTCGGGGCTGGCTTATATACAGTGCTCCCAAGGGATCCCAGCATCCCTTGGGACTTCAGGGGATGCGCCCCCTGGTGGTGGAACATGGTAGTGCATGCTTTACAGATACACAACAAAACCAATGATCTTATTGAATGGTGGTGCAGGCTCGAAGGGCTGAATGGCCTACTCCTGCACCTACTTTCTATGGGCCCAAGTTTCCACATGATTTGCGCCTGATTTTTAGGAGCAACTGGTGGTGAACGGACTATCTTCGAAATCGCAATTCTCCACATTTTTTTTTCTGCAGTTCTAGTCAGTTAGAACAGTTTCACTTTGGAACAGAATTTTTTCTTCAAAAGGGGGCGTGTCCGGCCACTGACGCCTGATTTCAAAGTTTCCACAGTGAAAACGTACTCCAAACTAACTTAGAATGGAGCAAGTGAAGATTTTTGTAGAACTGAAAAAACATTAAAAAATCAGGCGCAGGTTACAAATTAGGCATCCATTACATTCTACACTAAATCCTTATTTATACTTATACAAATATTATACAAATAAATCCAACCTGAATAAAAATTTATAAGCAAAGAAAAAATTAAATAAACCATGTTCCTACCTGTGTGAAAGTGCTTCAGGCAGGGAGAATGCTGCAGGAAGCCTCACAAAACGAGGCAGCCATTCGTTCCCGACGGCAGGGGGGGAGGAGGCAGCCGTTCCCGACGGCGGGGGGGAGGAGGCAGCCGTTCCCGACGGCGGGGGGGAGGAGGCAGCCGTTCCCGACGGCGGGGGGGAGGAGGCAGCCGTTCCCGACGGCGGGCGGGGGGGGGAAGGAGACAGTGAGAAAGCTGCGGGAAGCCTCACAAGTTAAGCAGCCATTCCCGACGGCAGGCAGGGAGGCCGTCGGGAAACGGCTGCCTCAACTTTCTGAGGCTTCCTGCAGCCTTCTCACTGCTGCAAGAAGCCTCAGTGCTGATCATGGAAGGGCAATGTGCTTTTATTAAAAAATGTTCAAAAATTAAACCGCTACAAAAATGGCCCAGTGCCAATGTTTCCTTCACACTGCGCGTGCGCGAATGCTCCAACGCGCACGCGCAGGGTTGCAGGCAGGAAAAAAACTAATTTAAATGGTACCCGCCCCCTCCCACTTACAAAATCGGCGCGAGTGGTAGGCTCTGCCCCCTGGGCGCCGCGCCAAGCTGTCATGGAGCTGCAGGGTGCTCCAGAATCGCGCGGTTATTTTCCAGCGCCGTTTTCGGCGCGAAAAACGGGCGCCCAGTTCGGAGGGGCGCCCGTTTTGTAGCGTGTGGAAACTTGGGGCCTATATTTCTATGTGTGAGGAGGACACAAAAAATCTGCAAAAGGACATAGACAGGCTAAGTGAGTGGGCATAAATTTGGCAGATGGAGTATAATGTTGGAAAGTGTGAGGTCATGCACTTTGGCAGAAAAAAAATCAATGAGCAAGTTAATATTTAAATGGCGAAAGATTGTAAAGTGCTGCAGCACAGCGGGACTTGGGGGTACTTGTGCATGAAACACAAATGGATCGTATACAGGTACAGCAAGTGATCAGGAAGGCCAATGGTATCTTGGCCTTTATTGCAAAGTGGTTGGAGTATAAAAGCAGGGAAATCTTGCTACAGTTATACAGGGTATTGGTGAGGCCACACCTGGAATACTGCGTACAGTTTTGGTTTCCATATTTACGAAAGGATATATTTGCTTTGGAGGCTGTTCAGAGAAGGTTCACTAGGTTGATTCCGGAGATGAGGGGGTTGACTTATGTGGAAAGGTTGAGTAGGTTGGGCCTCTACTCATTGGAATTCAGAAGAATGAGAGGTGATCTTATCAAAATGTATAAGATTATGAGGGGGCTTGACAAGGTGGATGCAGAGAGGATGTTTCCACTGATAGGGGAGACTAGAACTAGAGGGCATAATCTTAGAATAAGGGGTTGCCATTTAATACTGAGATGAGGAGAAATTTCTTCTCAGAGGGTTGTAAATCTGTGGAATTCGCTGCCTCAGAAAGCTGTGGAAACTGGAACTTTGAATAAATTTAAGACAGAAATAGACAGTTTCTTAAACGATAAGGAATTAAGGGTTATGGGAAGCGGGCAGGGAAGTGGACCTGAGTCCATGATTGGATCAGCCATGATCGTCTTAAATGGCGGAGCAGGCTCGAGGGGCCATATGGCCTACTCCTGCTACTTTTTCTTATGTCCTTATGTATTATACCTGTGTGTTAACTTCCAACCATATTACCAGACAGATATTTATCCAATTGCTTTTTGAAGGCTTTACGTAACAGAGCCTGAATTTCTTTTGCCGAGAGTCTCTTATAAATAAAATTTTCTTCATTGTGATTGATGCAGGCATGTCAACTTCAAGTGTACCTCTACAATAACATAATATCTGTTGTTATCGAGTGCATTCACTGTCCAGCTCCCAGTGGCATTCTGTAAAGCACAAACCTGGTGCTCCAAGTCATTTCCAGAAGATATTTAATTGGTTGAAAAATCATTGACTGGTGTTAATTAAACATGCTTTAACCAGTGCTAATATATCTGCTCTACTTGATATAAGTAGTTTCATTCTGATTAGGATAAGCCAAAAAGAGTAAAGTTTTTTTTAATAGCTATCACTTTCAAAAATAATTTGCCTCAGCTACTGCTGAAACCGCCCATGAATCTGGTATAACATGGACCTATGTTGGATACCAGATCTGAAAATTGTTCCAAGTTTCAGTTTTGTTACTGAGTACTGGCTGGTCATGCGGTAGGAATTATAATATTAGATGGGAGTCTTAAATGGAATGCAATATCTTCCCATCGCTGTGATGGTTTGACCATATTTTAAATACACTTGCTGGGGTTTTCTATAAGAATGCATTAATATATATAAAAATATTTTCATCATCCTTTGGTAGCTCATCAAACTTCGTATAAAATATTGGATGGATATATCCCAAAGACAGCGCTTAATTTCCACTGCAAGGCATGTTGCTGTGTAGGGGCTACAGATTCCCTCTGTGTAGTGGGGATCCTGCCAGGAATTTGATGAGCCCCGAACCAGTACAGTGAGGATGGGTCATGGTTGGGTGGGGTGACAGCACTGGGGGAAAGATCAACCTCCCACTGTTTAGCAGAAGCAGTGGGACTCGTTACACATCATCCTGACTTGGAAATGTATCGCCGTTCCTTCATCAACTCTGGGTCAAAATCCTGGAACTTCCTACCTAACAGCACTGTCAGAGTACCTTCATCTTTCAAGAAGGCGGCTCATCACCACCTTCTCAAGGGCAATTAGGGATGGGCAATAAATGCTGGCCTTGCCAGCGATGCCTACATCCAAGGAACACATTTTTAAAAACTTAACAGTACATCGTGTGTGCCACCTGACATTATAGCACCCCCTTTGCTGCTCTTGTTCATCCTCCTTTGCTTTGTGCAGAGCTAACGCAGTCCTGACTGGAGTTCCCATTGTGCAAAACAATCGAGAAAGTGAAAGGAAAAAATTGAAGCATCTGCCTTTAATTAATGCTTCCAGCTTTCTCACTGCAGCATCTCCAGTCATTTCCATCTGTGCGAGGTAAATGCATCGCAGCAACGTACTGCTGCTACATGGGTTGCTTCCCATTTAAGGACTCAATCTGAGCACATTAAAGGACTAGAAATTCAGCTCCATAGTGCCTAATTTTATGGTTCACACAGGTGCCATTTTCTGTCGAAAATGGACTCCGCGCTTTTTTGCAGACTGCGCCGGACGGCATTTTGGTGAGGGCGGTAGGTCAACCGTTAGGAGCGTGCACCAGAGATATGTTGAGTAGGCATATCATGGCCAGTGCTGCCATTTTTGTCCTCAACGCTGGAGCTAATGTCCTGTCGTAACCTCACAAAGCTGTGTTCAGCAGCAGCAAGGACACCCTCCCACCTCACCGTGATATTTAAAGGGATCAGCAAGCACTCTCAGATTAGTTGCTGATTAATTTCTACTATCTCTGTAAATTTGATGAAGTGTTTGTAGCTTTCAAAAGTTGTTTAAAGTTGGTGAGGTGACAGGGAGTGGTACTGCAATTGGAGAAGGCCTTGGTTCTAACTTCAAAGGTTCTGGTCAGACCACTTGCTCCCAGTTATGGGTGTTCTAGTTCTCATCCCCCTTGGCCTGCAGCATGACAGGGAGATGGAGCAGAGGCAGTAAAGAAGAGAACAAGCTGCTCATAGAGGGAGGAGAAGGAAGGGGAGAAGGGCTCTCATGAGGAGGCCTTACCACCTAGGGTCTTCTGAGAGCAATTCTCTTACCTCAGCCTGAGCCATGAGCAGTGTGTGGGGCATCTGCGCTTTAAGGAAGTACTCAGAGAAACCTGCCACCTCTTGCAACCAGACAAGCAGCATCACTCTAAGGCAAGGACAGCGCTGCCAGTGGCTGTGAAAGATGACTTAAAAGAAAAGAAAGACTTGGATTTATATAGTGCCTTTCACGACCACCAGCTGACTCTAAGCGCTTTACAGCTAATGAAGTACTTTTTGAGTGTAGTCACTATTGTAATGTATGAAGGTGACAGTGGTCCTGAATTTTGTTTGCGTCAGGATCCTTCCAGGCTGGAGTAGGTGACATGTGTAACATCTCCCAGTTCGCTGTCCACTGCTGCATAAGAGAGAAGACAGATGCTCTTTATGTCAGGAGAGGGGACTTCATTATTTTCTTTCAGACCAGAGAGAAGCAATACAGCATGCACGTGGCTTTACCAGGCTAGCGCGCTTCCCTATGATGCAGGGCTCCATCGACTGAACACGTGTGGCTTTGTGGGCGTCACATCTAAATGCTGAAATGTACTGCAACGGCAAAGTTACTACGCGACTATGCTCAGCACATCATGATGGTAAATGCACAGTATCCTGGCAGCAGTCATGATGCTTTTATTCTGCGTCAGTCCGCTGTTCCCTCAGTCTTTGAGCCACCAAGACAAACCAGAAGAAGGCTACTGGGCGACAAGGGTTATCCTCTAACAACCTTGCTCATGACTCCGCTCCACAACCCAACCACACGTGGCCAGCAAGCGTACAATGAGAGCCACGCTGCCACACAAAACATCATAGAGCAGATCATTGGGGTGCTGGAACAATGCTTCCGCTGCCTGGACCACTCTGGAGGAGCCCTGTAAGTACTCACTGAAACACGTGTCCTGATTCGTGGTGGTCTGCTGTATCCTCCATAATCTAGCTATCATGAGGGATTAGCCCTTGCCACCAGCTCAAGAGCAGGAGGAGGAGGAGGAAGAGGAAGAAGAGAAGGAGCAGAGGAAGGAAGGAGGAAAGCCGCACATCCCGTCTCCGGTCTGTGAACACTTCATTCAACTACAGTTTTACTGAATGCAACCCCAAATCCCCATTGTACAACAGTCCCACACCTTCCCTTCCCTCTGTTTCGGACCATCACACCGTTCTCTTGGCCACAATGCTGAAATAAAAGCCACCACAAAAATAAGCATTCCAAACCAACTTTATCCATCAATCTATCCAATGTTATATAACAAGGTCAACTAATCAGCCTTGTGCATTCCCTTAGTGTATGTCTTCCTCTGTCCTCGTGCTCCTATGCAGTGCTACCCCAGTGGCCGAGTATGGCTGGTGGAAGGCTGCTGACTTTTAGTGGGGGAGACCACAGATGGCCTTGCAGGCCGACCTCAAGCAGCTCTGGGCCTAGAGGGTTCGGCTTTAGACTGCACCACTTTTACATCAGCGGTCTGGGCTGGTTGGCAGAAGGGAAACAGCAAGGGCACTGGCAGAGTGGCAGTGGTGGGAGGTTGAATGTTGTCATCCTGAGAGAAGACAGCAGGTTCATGCTCTACAGAGCCATTGCAACTCCCCGGGACGCTGCCTCAGCAATTCTAGTGATCTGGATTGCTCTGACACCCGGCAAGCACCATTTCCACACTGGTAAACACAGCCACAATGGCAGCAGTCTGAGCTTGCTTGACAGAAATCTGAGCTTCCACTGCAGCACTCAGGCGTTGGGTGGCTCCTGTTTGTGCTGCAATGGAAGTTGAGACATCGTCAATCAGATGCTGTATGATGGTTGGGTTCACAAGTAGGCTAATGGATCAGCCAAACCTTTCCATGCTGGAAAGGCTGGACTCCAAGCTCTGCGCAAAGCTTTATGCAATGTAGATGGTGGACTCCCCCATGCTCCTTGACATTGCACTCAGACTCTTTGGCAGGCTTGCCAATACACCAAGCATTTCATTGCGCATGCCTATCAGCCTTCTTCTGTAGGCCGCCCCATCAACGTCCTCATTCGAGTCCTCTGCAGCAGAACTTGCCCTCTGGGGACCTGACACCAACATTCCTGTCAAGCTGGGCAACCGCAAGGCTACACAGCAATCTGGAGATCCCGCGCAGGCCGCTCAATTGCTTTTAAGTGGAAAGAACCGTGCATGTGCGAGAAGTTGAATTGGCCATGCACCCCCCAAAAATTTAGAAGGAACATTGGATAGCACCTGCACTACCCTTTCCCCCTGCCCTGGCTGCAGGCCACTCATGCCCGGTGTCTCACCATGAGCAGATCCCATGTCTAAGCTATCCTCTTAAGTACGCGGAGTGTCAGGGGTCGGAATTCGGTGATGGCGTTTTTGAAGGGGTATCACCACCTGAAAGAAGATTTTAGTGCCAGGCGGCAGTTGCCGCCTCCAATCGTAAAATTCAGTTTTGCCACCTGAAGAGGGGATTGCAGCGTTAAATCAGGCATTGCACGCTACTCTGGAGATGGTAAGCGGCGGTAAGTGGGCCGGCAAGTGAGGCGGCAACATCCAGGCGGCAATCATTATTTGTAACTGCGCCACAGACATAGTGCCGCCACCTGGATTCAATTGAGGCGGTGATTGGGCGGGGCACCACCTCGTGGCTATCTGCACTTCCTACACACTCACTCACATGGTGAAGCTTGCCAGCATGCTCACAGCTTCTCCGACACCACTATCAATGCATTGCTTGATGCCCTGGAGAGTCGTCGAGAACTAATCAGCATGGAGGCTGGAAGGAGGCCACAGGCCCAAATACTCAAAGGCTCTGGCGCAAAGTCACTGAAATACTGTCAGCGTTACACGGTGCCCAGGACAGCATCCCAATGTCAGCAGAAGTGGATGGATATGACACTGTTGCTGAGGGTGACTATATTTGCCATGCTCTGATCAAAATGTGTAGTTTCTCCTCAATGTGAATGTGTCTGACCCCATGCTATATGTGGGTGAGGCCAGATGCAAGGTTTGCATTCGTAGCCTCACCTACTCCAAGGGCCTGCATGTCCTGTTAACCTTCCTACTCAGTTGTGGAGACCCACCCTTATCTAGTTAACCTCCTCGGTCTTCATATGCATCTGGAAGACGCTATCCTCACAGTAACTGTTAGGTCCTCGCCCCCTCATTCAAGCATTGCCACACCAAATACTCGCAGTTATTGGAAGTTACATCGACCTTTAAAGACTCTCATGCACAAGCATGTTCTTAATTATGTAAAGCACTTCGGACAGACGGATAGATGGGCACTAACTCTGACCTTCTCTTTAATCTTGCAGGCTAAGGTCGCACAGATCAGAACACACCAGATTCAGAGCAGAGAACGGGACTCTGAGGTCAACCCCTAACTGGGATGGAGCAACGCGTATCGGCCCTGATGGGCACACAAGTCGGTGCAGTGGCGGTGGGTGAAGCCAAGCCCCCTCAGGACAGTGACGGTATGTTGAGTTCTTTTGTAGCCTCTAGCAGGCCATTTAGCCCCGACACCACAATCCTTCACCACTTTCCATGAGACTGGCATTTGCGAATGCCTTTCCCAGTCCTGGGCCCCTCCCCAGCAGGTAACCACTCTTCTCTGGCTTTGTGCTTTCAGATGATGACTCAGATGGTCAGTGACCTGCACATCAGCCTTCCACTGCAGGTGACAGTGGAGAGGATGAGGAGGTGGAGGACACCTCTCTGGATGTAACCGATGAGGCAGTATCCTCACAGAATGGGGCCAGCAGGTTTTTATGTGAAAGCATGTTCGGGGAGATGGCGGTGGGTGATGTTCCGGGACCCAGTGGCCTACAGCAACACCACAGGGGAGAGGAAGCCTGGGGGCCAGCTCTCCAGAGGGTGAGTGTGCGCCTGAGTGATGCTCAGCAGCACTCTGATGATGAGCCCAAATTAGAGGATCTCGCAAGATAGTCATTGCAGATGCACAGTGATCTGCTGTGTGTTTTGTCAAGGGAGCCTGAGAGCATCGATGCACTTGCTTTGAGTGTGGTGGAGGCCGCCTCAACCTTTGCATTTCTCTCTCAGCAGCCCATCGAGCCCATCCTTGGTAGATACCAACGGATGTTGGATGCTTCAAGTGACTAAGGGGTCTCAGACATGGTGGCACGGACTTTGACTGACATGGCAGTAGCCATTGAGCAGCAGGCCGACGATATGGTAGGCCTGCATACTTTCATGTCATCAGTGCGTGGTGACATCATTCAGCTCTGCGATGTGCTGCAGTCGCAGTCTGCCTAATGCAGAGCCAACTTGAATCCATGCTGACCACTGCCATCGTGTCTGGGGTCCCATTAGTTGCATGGGGAACTAACATTGGTGAAGCATGGCAGCAATCTGTGCTCAGCCAGATAGCTCCAGATGCTGAGAATCTTCCCCGGGGGTGTAGTAGCGTGTCAAGCCTGTTGGAATGTGATGTCCTCTCTCAAGACAACATCATTCCGCCCTTGCCCTTGCTGCTCTCTGCAACTCATCCACCACAGAGTGCTGCTGCCCATGCTGGGGAGATACAGTCTGCAGCCGGGCCTTCCAGGGCCCGAGCTGGTGCGGAACGTCCTGCGGCACCAACACAGTGACCTTCTACCAGCCTTGCTGCAGGCACTGAAACCCCATTGAGGAGGAGCAGTAGGCCTGGGAGGGGGTGAAGGGAAGGGATGAGAAAGCACTGAGAAAGAGCCACTAAATATGTGTGTGCTAGTGGCCAGAAATGGTGACCTTATTCGAATATGAATGCATGTAAATAGTTGCACTTAGATGAGCCATCAAAGAATTGTGTGATGCTGGCCAGAGATGCTGTCCTTGTTCCATTATGAACTAATGTGAATAGTTGCACGTGGATATGGGTGAAAATGTTTCAAGGGGTCTGGTTTCAATTATTGTTTGCGGTGAAGGGGTTGTCATATGAAGAAAGGTTGAGCATGTTGGGCCTATACTCCTTGGAGTTTAGAAGAATGAGAGGTGATCTTTTTTAAACATATAAGATTCCTTAACCTTAGTAACACTTAACAAAACAGCAGAAGTCAGCAGTTACAATTTTGATTAGAAGTCTCTGAGGAAGAGATAAGAAAGCCAATATTTTGGAACAGTTACTTCAGGCGTCATATAGACTATGGCAAAGTGCAAATCATGCAACAACACAACATATGAAGCGAGATGGACAATTGCATGTACCACTCAGAGCCAGGCTGATAAGAGTCGACAAATCAATGCAACTCCGCTGATAGCAATAGACTTATCGATGATTTTGTAGGAGGATAGCTCCTCTCCAAAACCTGTATAAATTATACTTGAAACCTCTTGTATTTTGAAGGTTCCACGATTGAACCTTCCCGTGAATTTGCTTGAAATGAAGCCAGTTGAACCTAAGATTTCTTTTGTTTGATTCCGTGGTCGTTATACGGAGGGTGAAGGGCGAGGTGTCGATTACCTACATCAGGTAGTCCGCCCCAAGGGAGAGAAGTCTTCCTTTTACCCCACCCTAAAGGGCGAGGTGTCGACTTCCTATATCAGGTAGTCCACCTCGAGGGAGAGAAGTCTTCCTTTTACCCCAACACGTATAAACCTATGAACAATGACGGAAAGGCAAAGAGCACCCAGCCCAACCAATCCGCCTCACACAACTGTGACACCCCTTATTCTGAAAACATTCTACACTCCACCCCAACCGGAGCCATGTGATCTCCTGGGAGAGACAAAAACCAGATAAAAAACCCGGCCAATTTAGGGAGAAAAAGAATCTGGGAAAATTCCTCTCCGACCCATCCAGGCAATCAAAACTAGTCCAGGAGATCACCCTGGCCGTATTTGATTCCCTGCACTACTTACCATTAATACTGCGTCAGCTATCAAAAGATCATCCAGTCTAATCCCAATTACCAGCTCTAGGTCTGTACCCCTGCAGGTTACTGCACTTTAAGTGCCCATCCAACCATTTCTTAAAAGTGGTGAGGGTTTCTGCATCCACCAATCTTCCAGGCAACGAGTTCCAGATCCCCACAACCCTCTGCATAAAGAAGCAATGTACTGCATCTGTGAGATGTTGCATTTATCGCCTACAGGAGACTGGAAGGAGCCGCTAGCATCGAAGTTGAGGGCAACTTTCACTTTCACTGCCCCTGATAGCGAGGTCCTGGTGCCGATTTCAGCATCGTGTGCAGGAGGTGGCAGAGCTCGGTGAGCACCTCCTTGAGGAACCACAGCTTTCTGATGCACTGCTCCTCGGACATATCAAGGTAAGAATAATGTGCACAGTAAACCCTGTATCTGTACGGCCTCCTGCCCGGAGGTCTGGAGCATCTCCTCTGGCATGGACCCACATTGGCCTGAAGCTGTCTCTGTAGATGGCTCATTTCAAGTCTTCGCCGCAGGAAGACGTGGTGTGCCATTACAGTCCCCATTAAGTTGCAGAAGATAGCTGCGATGTGCTAATCGGCAAGGTATCTGATCTGAAAACCACAAATGTTTGCGAAATTTTTGTGAAGTTGTGAAGTTGAGTAGTCGCAGCACGCAAACACCTACGCACTCTGCGAGGAGAGAACGCAGTACTGACTGCGACCTCTGTGGCCTGGCTGCAACTCCCTTTAAATACCATCACATGCTAGTACCAAACGCTTACATGGAGCATAACAATTTTCTAACTTTTACAAAGACATTTTCTTGGCTTTTGCCCCATACCCATTCATCTCCTTTAAGGCGTGCAGTGGTTCTAACAGTGTGCTGAGACCCGGTAAGAAGTTACCAAAGTAGTTCAGGAGTCCTAGAAATGACTGCAGCTCCGTCACAATCTGTGCCTCGGTGCGTTCTCGATTGCCTCCGTCTTCGAATCGGTGGGCCTGATGCAGTTTGCCGCAATTCTTCTCTCCAGGAACTCCACTTCAGGCATCAGGAAAATGCACTTCGAGCATTTTAACCTGAGCCCCACGCGGTTGAGTCGACTAAGAACCTCCTCCAGGTTCTGCAGATGCTCGACTGTGTCCCAACCAGTAAACAAGATGACATTCTGGAAGACCATGGTGCACGGGACCGACTTCAGTAAGCTTTCCATGTTTCTCTGGAATATCGCCGTGGCTGATCGAATTCCAAACGGTCATCTGTTGTAAGTGAAGAGACCTTTGTACATGTTGATGCAGGTGAGGCCCTTCGATAATTCCTCCAGCTCCTGCATCATGTAGGCCGAGGTCAAGTCCAGCTTCATGAACGTCTTTCCTCCCGCCAGCGTAGCAAAAAGGTCGTCAGCCGTTGGTAGTGGGTATTGATCCTGCAGGGAGAAACCATTGATAGTTACTTTGTAATCACCACAGGTTCTGACGGTGCCGTCTCCCTTGAGGACTGGAACAATTGGACTGGCCCACTCGTTGAATTCAATTGGTGAAATGATGCCCTCTCATTGCAGCTGGTCTAGCTCGATCTCTACCCTATCTCTCATCATGTACGGTACTGCTCTCACCTTGTGATGGATGGGTCGTGCCCCCGGAATTAGGTGGATCTACACTTTTGCTCCTTGGAGCTTCCTGATGCCTCGTTCGAACATCGAAGGAATTTTGTTTAAGACCTGGGCACACGAAGTGTTGTCAGTGGGCGATAGCACTCTGATGTCGTCCCAGCTCCAGCGTATCTTTCCCAGCCAGCTCCTGCCGAGCAGCGTGGGACCATCATCCGGTACCACTCAGAGTGGTAGCTTGTGCACCGCTCCATCGTAGGAGACCTTTACTGTAGCACTGCCGATTGCGGGAATCAGTTCCTTTGTGTAAGTTCTTAGTTTCGTACGAACTGGAGTTAAAACTGGCCTTGAGGCCTTGCTGCACCATAATCTTTCGAAAGTCTTTTTCCCCATGATGGACTGGCTCATGCCCGTGTCCAGCTCCATTGACACGGGAGTCCATTTAATTCAACCTTCAGCATTATCGGGGGACACTTTGTGATAAATGTGTGCACCCCATATACCTCTGCCTCCTCGGTCTGAGGCTCTGGTTCGGCGTGATCCGCCATGGATCTAACCTCTTCTGCAACATGGTGGTTTCAGGATTAACAGGCTTTGCAGCACGCCTGCACGTACATTGGAGATGTCCCATTGTTTCACAGCCCTTGCAAACGTACCCTTTGAAGCGGCATTAATGGAAACGATGATCACCCCTGCAGTGCCAACAAGGTGTTAATGGCCTTGCATTCATCACCCTTGATGGTGGACTCTGAGACATCTGCGGACGTGCAGCTGCAGGCATGTGGAGCCTGCCCTGTATGTTGCGATTTGAAAGCAACATCACTTTGTTCACAGTACTTGTAGCAGCACTTGTGTGCTGAGAGATTTGCTTAGTATTGTCACTGGTGGCAATGAACGCCTGAGCTATCGCTATGGCTTTACTCAAGGTTGGGGTCTCTACAGTCAAAAGTTTGCGAAGTATCACTTCATGGCCAATGCCATGTACGAAAAAGTCTCTGAGCATGTGCTCCAAATGTCCTTCAAATTCACATTGTCCTGCAAGGTGTCTTAGCTCGGCGACATAACTCGCCACTTCCTGGCCTTCAGACCTTTTGTAGGTGTAGAACTGGTACCTCGCCATCAGAACGCTTTCCTTCTGGTTCAGATGCTCCTGGACCAGTGTGCACAAATCATCGTACGAATACTCTGTGGGTTTCGCTGGAGCAAGCAGATTTTTCATGAGGCCATACGTTGGTGCCCCACAGATGGTGTGAGGAATTGCCCTTCATTTGGCAGCGTTCGATTCTCCTTCCAGCTCGTTGGCCATGACGTATTGGTCGAGTCACTCCACGAAGGTTTCCCAATCATCTCCCTCTGAGAATTTCTCCAGAATGCCCACTGTTCTCTGCATCATTGGGTTCGTCATCTGTATCTCGTCGCCAGTTGTTATGTATGAATAAAGAGTCTGACTGGATACTGTGAGCTCAAAGTAAAGTGTGACCTTAGTCTTTTATTGCAGGTCTCCAAAGTGCCTCTCCAACCTGTGAGGCCTCCTTAAGTACCTGTCCTCCCAAGGGATTGTGGGATCCCTTGGGACTCCAGGGGATGAGCCCTCTGGTGGCTCCACAAGGTATATACAGGTTTACATATATAACACCTATCATGTTTATGGAGACTTCATTGCAACACAAAATGTTAGTATGCAAGTATAGCAAGTGATCAGGAAGGCCAATGAAATCTTGGCCTTTATTGCAAAGGGGGTGGAGTATAAAAGCAGGGAAGTCTTGCTACAGTTGTACAGGGTGTTGGTGAAGCCACACTTTGAATACAGCATACAGTTTTGGTTACCATATTTAAGAAAGGATATACTTGCTTTGGAGGCAATTCAGAGAAGCTTCACTAGGTTGATTCCGGAGATGAGGAAAGGATGAGCAGGTTGGGCCTCTACTCATTGGAATTCAGAAGAATGAGAGGTGATCTTATCAAAACGTATAAGATTATGAAGGGGCTTGACAACGTAGATGCAGAGAGGATGTTTCCACTGATAGGGGAAACTAGAACTAGAGGGCATAATCTTAGAATAAGAGGCCGCCCATTTAAAACTGAGATGAGGAGGAATTTCTTCTCGCAGAGGGTAAATCTGTGGAATTCACTGCCTCAGAGAGCTGTGGAAGCTGGGTCATTGAATAAATTTAAGACAGAGATAGAAAGTTTCCTCACCGATAAGGGAATAAGGGGCTATGGGGAGCGGGCAGGGGGACCTGAGTCCATGATTAGATCAGCCATGATCGTGTTAAATGGCGGAGCAGGCTCGAGGGGCCGTATGGCCTACTCCTGCTCATATTTTTTATGTTCTTATGTATGGAATCCCCAAAAGCATAATAGGAATCACATAAAAAATACATTTTCGCACAATCTAAATAAAAATAAATCATCACATGTTTAAAATGAATTAAAAAACAATTTAATTAAACATTTAAAACAAAAATTGGGAGTTTGGAAAATAAACTTTAACATTTTTACCGGGGCCAAAAATAACCTAAACTAATTTTAAAGGTGATTGAATGTTTAAATGATTTTTAAAATTTTATTTTAATATTTATTTAAACTTTTATGTTGGTAAAAGACGGCCTTATGCCTGCTTTTACTGGGCATAAGAGTTTCGTGGGAATTCGCTTGGCAGTATTTGGGCAAACCATGCGCCAGCGGATGTCCATTTCCTTTGGACTCGTACAATCTATCAAGCCGGATTTTCGCGCATGCAGAAACACGGAACTTATGACTGCATATGCTGCATATACTGTGCGTACGTGGTCACAGGCCTGGAAAATCTGGGTCATTATATTTGTTACGCTCTCTTCTCTTCCAGATCAATAGAAGACTTCATTCACCAATTAAATTAAGAAATTTGAGTTAATGGAATAGAAAGGTTTAAATGAATTCTACTATATAATCTGATAATTACAGGAAATATATCATAGAATGCTTTAATTGGATCATAGTGTATGTAAAGAATTACCTCTAATTCTATAAATCATAGCTGTATCATACGTAGAATATTTATGAGAGACCTGTGACTCAGCAACAGTCAACTAGCATAGGAGGTTTCAGACCCTGCTTCAAATATGATTTGTTGCGCACACCAAAAATGGAGATTGGATTGTTTCAGGCCGGTCAGGCCATTGATTGTTGGTTTAATTGATGTGTTGATTATCGCCTGCAGATCCATTATGACTGTATTTAATTAGATATGGAAAATATGAACTTGCATTAATTTCCTTTGCTCAAAAATAAGACTACGGCTCAATAAGTCATAAACAAGGGTAACATTATACTGACAGAGCAGCTCCGGTCATTGTTTATTGTCACGTTGCTGCGCGACCAGTCAATTTCTGAGTTATTTCTGTTGCCACATCACTCACTCTACAAGAATGGAAAAATTAATTCTACAGGCCGTAGCAGGTTTTAAACATTGGCATGGTTTTGAAGCTGCGTTGGTGTTTGGAAATCACAAAAGTTAGATGAGAGCTAAGTGAGGAAATATTACACCTTGCTCTGTTCTCTGCAATTACATCAGAACAGAAAGGACTGAGTGACAGGCCATGGAAAAAAAAGGGAAGAGAACAAAACTTCCTGACATACATATGAAAGATTTATACAAACCTTTGGAACAGAACCAGCATTACCTGCAGGTGTCAACTGCAAAACTATAAAAAAAATTAGTAACAGGCTGTCATCACTGTGGCATTTGTGGTTATTTTGAATTTACGCAATTGGCAGCCCAGTACGTGTGTTCACAAATTAGTGGCAAATGCATTGAATCATATGAGTTTAATATGTGGCCTGTAACATATGGATGAAAATGTTGTTGTCTGGCGTAAGAGAGGGGTTTTGCTGTGTCCACATTGCCAGAGAATTACTGGTGTGAACTGACCTGAATAAGGCACTACATGACAGATGGACTACTGTGAACATGTTCGAATATTGCATTAAAATGTATTTGGGTTCAAGAAACAAAATTATCAATAGAAAACTAGTATGAGCCAGCAGGCAGTCTGTAATTGACAAAATGGTCTTGCTTGAATATCCCCTCTGATAGAATAATTTGCCGACAGTTAAGACCTGAACCTATGAGGAACCTCCCCGGGGACCAGCATGAGTTGGAAAGATGTGCCCTCAGGCAAGCACCTGATACACTGCCTGCCACATCTTGTGGTGAAAAAACTAACCAGCTTTCAGGAGGCTGCACTGCCTAATTGTAGCCTCAAAACATACATTGAATGGTCCTGTGCTGAATTTCACGTTCTTTCACAACAGCTCTCCCTGCTGTTGGCAGGTGCAGCCCCAAATTTGCTCACATTGCCATTTTGGGGATTTACTATCTGGACTGACAAAAAAGAATGACCACTAGGGTACAGGAAGCCAGCTGTGCCTGGTAGGGTTGCCAAATCTGGTTGGACGTATTCCTGGAGTTTTCGTCACATGACCTTCCACCTCCAACCGTCCTGCCCCCATGCTCCCGCCATTGGTTGCCCGATACGTCCATCCTCGTGAGGCACTGCCTTTCCACACCAATTGGAAAGTGAACAGACTTTTTGTTACCCGATTAGCTGATTCTTGATTGCTAGTCAAACAACCTACTTTCTAATCTCTGATAGTCCTTAACCAATAAACAAAAGCAAAAGAAACCAACACACCATTTTTTCAATGTCCCTATGATTTTTCTCCTGGGTTGCTTGCAACAGTAGCCGGGAGATTAGACTTCCATTCCTGGAGACTCCAGAGCAATCCTGCAGGTTTGGTGGCCCAAGTGCCTGAACAACAATACCCCAGGAAGGTACAAAACCTAACTATCAGGCCAAAGATACTGTAGAATTTGCATTCTATTCCCTTTTTACTGTTGTCTTATCCTGCATCAACTTTGAATTTAACAACACAGCAGTGATTAGGCAAAATTTTCCGGATTTACCCTAATTTTCAAAAATTTCTCCAATCTTTTTTTCAAAAAGGAGAGTAGATATTAGTCTTGCTTCGATAATTTCCTCGTGGCAATTTGCACAATCTGTTTTAATTGGTGATATTACATGCTACTTTATAACTTTTTGTTTAATTTATCTTCCTGAGAGATGACAAAATATTTTACAGGTTATGTTTACAACACTGTCACAAAATTATTGATTTCTATCAATGATTAGTTTTCAGAAAAATTAGCATTCTTATTTGAAATATGTTCTTCTTGGCCCCATCCATTGAGATGCTATATAACTTTTTACAGTGGAGCTTAATTTAAGGAATATGCAGTTTGTGAACTCTGACCTTTGCTCTTTACTCCATGATTCCGTTAATCACAGAGCAAGAATCCAGGGACAAAGGGCAAAAGTCAGCTCTGTGTCTACGCAAAGTGTGCAGTCTTAAAACTGAATACACTGTAAAAACTTAAATATCTTCATAGCAGGTACTGCTAGTAAGGCAGTTTTAAAATTTTTTGGGGATGAATTCATTTCCACTGGTTACTCTGAGGTAAGATATAGTACAAATGGGGTAGAAATTCAGGCCACTGGAAAGCTGCGCACCTACCTTTTTTAAAGTTTTTTTCCATCGCGCTGGATGAGGTGGCCTCTTTCGTGAAATTTAGCTCTTTGTAATTTTTTTTCAGGCGGACCGGAAGTCAGTCATAATGGTGGCGGAAGCAGGGCGGTAAGGAACATAGAAACATAGAAAATAGGGGCAGGAGTAGGCCATTCGGCCCTTCGAGCCTGCACCACCATTCAATGAGTTCATGGCTGATCGTTCACCTCAGTACCCCTTTCCTGCTTTCACTCCATACCTCTTGATCCCTTTAGCCATATGGGCCATTTGTATGGAGAAAGAGTCAGACTGAACACTGTGAGCTCGAAGTAAAGTGTGACCTTAGTCTTTTATTGCAGGTCTCCAGAGTGCCTCTCCAACCTGCGAAGCCTTCTTAAATACCTGTGCTCCCAAGGGATTATGGGATCCTTTGGGACTCTGGGGAATGAGCCCTCTGGAGGCTGTACAGAGTAAATACAAGTCCACATATATAACAACATTCCCCTCCAAAGTCAATAATGTAACCATTTACAATGTGAGAAGATCTGGGGCCCTTCTTGCCCTGATTGATCGTCTCGGTGTGAAAGCTGGTTTGTTGAATCATTTGTTGGGCCCTTCACAAAGTAAAGTGTGACCTTAGTCTTTTATTGCAGGTCTCCAGAATGCCTCTCCAACCTGTGAAGCCTTCTTAAATACCTGTGCTCCCAAGGAACTATGGGACTCCGGGGAATGAGCCCTGTACAGAGTAAATACAAGTCCACATATATAACAATATCTAACTCCCTCTTGAATATAATCCAATGAACTGGCATCAACAACTCTCTGTCTGTTTTGGCAAAGCTTCCCATCATGCCTTGTAGCATAGCTACAGCGTTTCAAAACAACATTCAAATTAATCCCGTGCTTCCCACATCAGAAGGTCAGATGGGGACACTGTTCTGGAGTTTGTGTTGGATGGAGAGGCTCTCAAGGACATTGACGCTTGAGATGCAGTTTTAAAAACTCATTTAAAAAATGAAGAGCTCTTCATTTTTAAGAGTGAAATAGGTCACATTTGAACGATACTCTTAATGAATGATACTTGATGGTGAGAGTAAGGCTCCCTCTACATTGCTCAACAATGTGTCATAGCCCCTATCAAATAAACTGCACCTGAGTGATGTTTCCATTTCTCACACGAGCCAGCCTTGTGGTGACTGTAAGAATGCTGAATTAATGTCAATCTGAATTATGGGCACTTTAATTATCCAAACTCTTTTCACTTCGGATGGATTCAAATCCATGCCTCAGAGGTGAATACCAGTTCTCTCCTCTCCCATACATTTCCCTAGGCTGCTGGCTCCTTCAGTTCCTACTTATACAGTGACAAACATTAAAAAGATAGGAACCCAATTTTAGAATCTATGGGCTCAATTTTCTCCAAAGCATTTTTTTGGCGTACTTGAAGAGTTACACCCAATTTTTGGGGGCCCAAGTACGCCAAAAAAAAAAGTGTTGTAAGTTTCCCCATTGGATCTCTTCATTTTGGCATGGCCTAACCCAACCTTTAGTTTTGGGGGTGGAGCCTTGATCTGCGCCAAAAAGATCGGGCTGCCATGGTAACCAGGCACACAATGCAAGCTGAGGCTGCAAAGTGAAGCATACAGCCAACTCCCAACACATTAAAAGAATTGAAAAACACATAGCACCAACTTACCTCCAACCCTGCCCGAAGGTTGTCCAGTCTTCTTCGGTCGCCGGTTCGGGCTCTCTCTCTCTCGCTTTCGCTCTCGCTCTTGCTCTCTCCCCCCCCCGCACCCCCGCCCCCGGATGGAACCGGACTGTGTGTGAACCAGGGACTGAGAATGGGACCGAACAGCCTTCGGTCCGGGTTGGAGGTAAGTTGCTGCTATGTGTTTTTCAATTCTTTCAGTGTGTCCGGGCATCTGCTGCGCTGCTTTCCTTACCTGCGCCGATTTCCTTAACTCTAGGGAAGGTTTTTCAGGACAGGCCACATACACTGGCCTAATCAGAACTGGAGTAACTCTCAGCTGGCCAAACTTCCCTAAATGGCAGGAATTGGCGTAGGTGGCTGGTTACGCCCCCTTTGGCTGAAAAAAACTGACATAAAAAATTCGCAACTAACTGAGTTACGCTAGTGCAAATTGATTGGGAAAACTGGGGATTTTTAAGTTAGACCAGAAAAAGCAGCCTGCTCCAAAAAAAACGCCACAAATACTGGGGAAAATTGAGCCCTAAAAAAGGAGAGAAAAATTCAATTAAATCCAAGGTGCAAAAAAGAATCTCTTAGAAATTTTTCAGAAAGCTATGGAAGTGGAGTTCTTGAAGTTCTGTAAAAAGTGTGTGCTGCAGGTGTGACTGTGTGACAGGTAGCTTTATAGCAGGAAAATCCTATTGAGGTGTCATCAAAAGGCATGGCAGGACGGTGAAGCCCAAATAGGGAGTGGGTAACATACAAAGCAAATTTACTGCCTATACTAGTCAATCTCCCATGGTGATGCACACAGTAAATCAGAGAAATGGTCATTCTCTTACCTGTTTCTGACGTCTTTGTGTTGTTACTACTCTCTATCTAAATGAAGCTCCCACATGCTTCAGTTTCTCTCTGTAGTTTCTATAATTTATGTTTTCTATTTTTCTATTTCTACAGTTTCAGTAATATGTTCTCTCCCTTATTTTATCTCTCTTTTTCTGCAGTTTAAAAATATATATTCTTTGAACTTTAGGGAAATCTGAATAGGAATCCAGCTTTTGAATTCATCTGAACCTCCATCTCTGCATCATACTACATTCCAAATGATCTGATGAAGACAGGCCCATTTTCACTTTTGCCTGCAATGATTTTAATTACTGCCTGACCTCAGGGAATGCGATGCCAATATTGCCCAGTGAACAGCTGACAGGAGATGCACTCGCTGCAGTGGCACAATATGAGGTGCCAGTAATTCGTGCCCATAAAGTGATGCCAAAGAACTGGATCAAGTTACCATGGAAACCATTGAACGCAGCTGCCGGAGCAGAGCGCCAGGCTTCTCAGGGAATCGAATTAGTGACCGCAGAATTGTGGACTTCTGTTACCACTAATCGAGCAGGACAGCTTGGAAGCGAAACTTTTAAACTGTTTTGTATTACATTCACACTAAACGAGTTGGCTGGCTGCACATAGGAGAAGCAAACAAAGCCTGTGTATTATCTGTGTAATACAAAATTTTAGAAGACAGAAAATAACAAATTACAGCAAATCTATAAAACTGCAAGTCAGGCTTCAGGGGTGCCTGAAATAAGTTCCAGCAAGATTGTTGGGCAAAATGAACCAAACCCAAGATCCTCACCACACCAAAAACTGTTTAGTCTTTCAGTACCAAAATCGTAATTTACTGACCAATTTTTGCAACTTTTAAGACTTTTGAAACTGTTATACATGCAAATTGCAAAGTCATAGTACACGTCTGTTCAGTTAAACACAAAATAATAATAATTGTGGGCTTTTAAAAATATGTGAGGTGTGGGATTTGTTCAGTGAATTGTAAGTTCAGCACCAAAAAGCAGTGAGAATCGCCAAAGTCAACGCAACGTGAGCTGTCTGACATGTTTACCACTTTCTAAATCTCTGCACAACAGAAGAAGGAACTGAACAATGAAAACTACTGAATTATTCATACTCACTTAATGCTGGAAATACAACAGCCAAAAATCAACTAAAAAAACCTTCAAGTGAATCAATGTTGTGCACTTATGTTACTGCACACCACAGTGATTGCTGTTTATCTAATTTAGTAAAATAATGATGTAAGCATTTCATGGACGAGCATTTACTGTTACTGAGCTAACCCTAGTATTGAGAATTTCAGCCAATGTCAGCTCTGGCTCACTGGTAGCACTCTTGCCCCGAGTCAGAAAGTTGTGGGTTCCAGTCTCATCCCAGGGATACTTTAGTGTAGTATCGAGGGAGTACTGTCAAAGGTGCCATCTTTCGGATGAGATGTTAAACCTAGGTCTCTTTTGGCCGCTCATATGGATGTAAAAGATCCCATGGCACTATTTGAAGAAGAGCAAGGGAGTCCACCCTGGTGTCCTGGTCAATATTTATCATTCACCCAACATCACTAAAACAGATGATCTGGTCTTTATCTCATTGCTGTATGTGGGACCATGCTTTGCGTAAATTGGCTGCCACATTTCCTACATTACAACAGTGCCTTCAATTTCAAAAGGACTTAATTGGTTGCAATAAGGTTATGAAACGTGCTGTATAAATGCAAGTTCTTTCTTTCTTTCAGTAACTGCATACCTTATCCAAGCATGGAATTTCATCATAACAACCTAGTTCCTGTTCATTCTTATTCACAGGCCCAATTGTACTTAATTCATGATCCAAGCAAAATATTTAAATACAAAATCCTGATTCAAGTATATTGTGTCCCACCGTTAAAATGTGATTTTTAAAAATGCACGATAGCCATTTTCCCCTCCTCTAGTTGCTGAGTTGGTGATACCATTGAAGGTTATGGGGAGAGGGCTGAGCTGACTCTTGTTAAAGATGGACATTATCTGGCATTTATGTAATTCAAACATTAGCTGTCACTAGTCCGCCCAAGCCTGGATGTTATTCAGGTCCTTCTGTAGCCTGGCATGGACTACTTCATACATGGAAGAGTTGTGAATGGAGCTGAATACAATGCACAGCCTGTTCCTGTCCTTATGATGGAATGAAGATCATCGATGAAGCAGCTGAATGTGGTTGGGCCTGAAGAACTCTTGCAGTGATATTCTGGGGCTAGATTCCAATGATCACAACCACCTTCCTTTGTACTGAGTATGATTCCAGTGACTGGAAGTTTGTATTTTGACCCTCACTGGTCACAGTTTTGCTAGGGATCCTCGGTGCCACACTTGGTCAATTGCTGCCTTGATGTTAAGGGCATCTACTCTTACCTCTCCTCTGACATTGAGCTCTTGCTCCTGGATCAAGGCTGTGATAAGGTCAGGAGACAAGTGGTCCTGGCAGATCCTCAACTGAGGAAGCAATTTCTAAATATGCATATGATATTTATGAATATGACAGTACTTCAACTATCTGAATTGCTTTGGTCTTAGAGAGTATCTGTAACTCTGTATAGTCATAACTTCAAATTAGCAGCAGAGTAGTGATAATTTATCCAACACTTGTTGTTCTGCAGTGTTTGCTTTTGGCATCAGCCATGCTGGAATTGTTTTGGAATGTTACATGCCAGTCGCGAATTTGCGAGACTCCACCGGCAGCCCAGGGCACAGGCATTGGTGAGTAGGGCTGGCATTCCGGGTATGCACAGGTCCAAGTCGCTGCACAACGTATTTTTGCAGAAGGAACCAAAGTGAGCCAAAGGAAAGCTGCATCAAGGAGGGTTTGCGGTAATTAGATGCCATACCAAAGTACATGTTGCTTGGATGAACTCTGTATGTGGTGCTCACCTCGTCCATATAACACGGCCACATACTAACCCAGTAGCCTGCTGACTTTGGATTCGTAAAGCTAGGTTACCATTCTCAAAGTGTAATAAATACTTGTGTGTTTTTTTGGAAGAAGCATCGATATTGAGTTACATTTGACTTACTGGATTTGTTTCTTTTGCTGTGGAAAGTTCCAATTTTGCTTCTTAACATTGTTTGTTTACTTCACTTTTGTACAGTAGTTTGTGATTGCGGCGGTAAAAGAACTTGCAGCAAACAAAGTGCTGATGATGGTAACTCCTTTTAGAAATTCCTGTTGCACTCCATGAGGAAAACAGGTTCAACAAATGCAGGTGCAATCACACCTGAGAGATTACGTTCAAACCCGTCACTTCCTCCAAACCCGCATATACCGACCCTGACTCTCATATCTGGGCATCAGAGGAGACTTGTCTCTGTTCACAAGGGTGGCTGTTGCTGAGCCCCACCGCTGCCATTTGGGAGACAATGCACCTTTAAATTAGAAATCTAACCACCGCAGTTTGATTCCCACCTGTATTGATCCAACTTCTGTTACTCTTAAGATCTTTTAAAACATTTTTAGGTACACTGATTTATTTTGGGAACATTGCAAAATGGACTTAGGGCCCAAATTTGGTCAACCTACCGCCAGTTGCTGCCGAGAAAATTCGGCAGACTCCCTGTTTTTTCGGCGCTCTCCCCTCCAAGCGAGTTTGGTGAGGCCCTCACGCCAGCAGTTTGAAAAGACCGTGGGGGAGCGTGCGCCGGCGTGTAACGCCGAAAAAATTCTTCCCGCCCGCTCCCGCCTGTGATTCATTCGAGCGGTTCTCTGCTCCAGCAGGAGAAAAGACCGTCGCGTGGAGGCAGGTCTTATCTGAACGGTAGGTATAAACATCAGCAAAAAAAGGATAGTGAGATGGTTTGCTTTATTTCTTTTACAGCTATTTTGTTTGATAGGGTCCTCTGAAGGTTTTATCATGTTTTGTTTTTTATTTGTTGAAGATTTTTTTTTCCGCTCCCCCCTCCCTAGCCTCGCTAGATTCTATCCTCGGTGTTACTCTGTCGACGATCGCATTTGCCGCCCAGAATCAGACCTACCGCCCGCTGCCGCCCAGAATCGGCGTGTAATGCCTATTTTTTCCACCGAGCGTTTGTTTTTCCATTTTTTCATCAAACTTCTGCCCTTTAAAGTACCGTCAGGATCTTAGCGGTCTTTTCGACGGTAAATGGGCGGGACTTAGGTTTGACCAAACTCGGGCCCTGTGTCTATAACTTATACTGAATTGTTTTTTTTTTCACTAACCCAAACATATTAATATACTTCTCTAAGGTACTGACTGAGCTCCCAAGATGACTGTTGTCTACCTCACTAGAATGTAAATTCTTGGATACTCACATATAACTCGGCACCTGGCAAACCTGGCAGGGCATGCAGAAGCAGGAGATTCCTGTGCTGAACAACAATGACTACACTCCAAAATTACTTCATTGGCTGTAAAGTGCTTTGAGACGTCCAGTGGTCATGAAAGGCGCTATATAAATGCAAGTCTTATTTTATTTCCAAATAGGAGTCTCAAAATTAAAATTCAGCAAAAATCAATAGAGCAATCATCTTTAAAACATGATTAATGTGAAATTGTGAATGTTGATATTAATTTAAAGGTTTAATTTTTAAAATATACTGGTATTACTTTAAAGTATATATAAGCTGCTAGAGGGCAAAGCATTCTATTATGTTGCCACCTATTGGTGCCCTTGGCTAATGACTCTCTCATCTGAAGGGGCTCTGCGTATTTTTTCTTCACATTATCTTTGTTTGTATAACAATTCTTAGGGTAAGTACAAGTTATTTTAAGTAAGTTAGTCAAGTTTTTTTTCCCAGCAATGACTGTGTTTATATGGAGTTGGTAATGTCTGTTTATTTGTTTCCTAATTTCAACCAAGTCAACTCAAAGAAAAGAATTATTAACCTAGCCTGTTTATATTGAGTGAACAGATTTGGTGACAAGTGTTGGATTATTAATCAATTCATGAATTTTGCATCATTTGGGCATAGATGGCATTAGAAAGTCTAATGGCTAAAGTCTGCCACTAATAATTCATCAACCAGCTTCCCTGGTTTGCTGACAGCATGACTATACAAATAGCCATATTCTGTCAACAAGTTCAGGGCATCTAGTTAGCCAAATAATTTTAAGAAATTATGAGTGAATGTGAGCCCATTTCAAGATCTTGTTGACCAGATAGTGAATAAACCATTGACCATCACAATTACTGCACTAGTAGTTAAAGCATTTGACCACAACTGCAACAACTTACGTAGTGCTTCTCTCATACAGAGACACCTCCAGGTGCTTTATAAGGTGGAGGAAAGATAGTGGGCAATAATGTGTTCAAAAAGAGAGACTGGAAATATTTGTGCTGGGGACAAAAGCATGGTCGAACAGAAGGAGGGAGTTCCAGAGAGCATGAGTGCAGAAACTGAAAGAGTGACTTGCGATGGTGAAGTGGACTGCTGGTCTGCTGTTCTGGGACTGTGTACAGCAATAATTTGGATATTGGGCTACAGGCAGTGCTGTTCTGATTTGCAGATGATTATAAAGTAGGAGGCATAGTAAATAATTCTGAGGGCCAAAGGAAACTGCAAAGGGATCATTGATAAGATGGTGGAATGGACAAAAAGTGACAGATGGAATTCAATTATCAGCAAATGTGTCATGGTACATTTTAGTTAAAACATTTTTTATCATTATTCTTTGGGGAATACTGAGAGATGTGGAAGAGCAGAGGGATTTTGGAGTTCAGGTTCACAAGACACTAAAAGCAACACCTCAAGTGAATAAGGTAATTAAAAAAGCTAATGGAATGCTAGGGTTTATGGTAAGATGGGTCGAATATAAAAGTTGGGATGTAATGACAAATCTATGGAAAATCTTAGTATGACCACAGTTGGAGTACTGAGTGTGGTTTAGGCCTCAATGCTGTAGGAAGGATGTTGAATGAATAGAGACGGTACAGCATAAATTCACTAGGATAGTGTCTATTATGTGGAAAATCAAATATGATGATGGTGGAGGATGGATATTGAACCTCTGAAAATCCTTTCCTAATCTCATCATTTCTCCACCCTATCTCCTCCTTAAAACCTACCTCTGAGCAAGCTTTTGGTCAGCTCTCCTAATCTCTCCTTTTTGGCTGTGTCCATTTTCCACAAATCATTGGAGTTGACCGAATTATCTCCAAACTCATTTCCTATGGGATTCTTACAACCAGTAGAGAGAGGATACCCTTTTCCCATCAGTCTGTGTAGGCCGAGAGGTAAATGGTGTAGAATTTCTGGTGGGTTTCCCTGTTCTCTCACAATCACTTCAGCAGCATTAACAGCCATTTATACTGTTTTTCCAGGATTTCCGCCAATCTTCCGCTAAAGATATGGCAGACAATTGGAAGAACCCTCGCAGAAATTACTGGCGAATGTCTTTTACCCCACAGTACCATCCGATCTGCCTACAAGCAATGATTTATCTTTTTTTTTACATTAATGTATTTTTCTACATTAACGATTAATATAAATGTAGTAGATGACCCTGATCACTACTGCGATCTTAAAGATAGGCTTTATTTTCATTTCAAACTCTTTGATGTTGAATTGAAATCTGAAGTCTGAACTTATTTGAACACTCAATCCTAACTGGCAAATTGATACATTAGAAAAATTCCAAAGTGTAGATTCTAACTCCCAGGCAGAAAGCCGGGGCAGCTGCAGAACTTCCAACTTAGGAGTGCCCTGGCTGATTTTAATGGACAGGCCTCATTAATATCCAGCCAGCCAACTGCCTGGCAGAAGCAGGTGTAAAAGAGACAGCTGGCTCCCTGCCGGCTGGTGACAATTGCAAAGCCGTCCAATGTCACTCGAGGTTGGGGTGGGGGGGGAGGGTGGGCAGAGAGTTCGGCAGAGTTTTGCGGGTGGAACGGGTGGGGTGGGGGCAGTGTGTGGCAGCAGAGGCCCAGACTTTTCTTGTGGGGCCTAGAGGAGCACTCTTGCTCTTCCTGGCCCCACAAAGAAAAGTGTTTTACTTACTTTTTGGGGCCTCTGCTGGTTGTACAGCAGGTTTCGCGGGTCGGAGTGACCACAGCAGAAAAAGGAGCTGTTCAATTATAACTCCCGTTCCATCTAATTTCCATTGAGCAAAGGAAGTTAACACCACCCCTCAAGTGTGAGCGTCAGTTAAGAATGGAATTAAAACTCAGGTTAGCCAGCTGTAAAATACCTTTCCAGGGCTATCCTTACATTGTCTATTTGCATAAACTTCAAATATGACTTGTCCTACTCATTATTCTATTTTCGAAATGTATTAAAAATATAAAACTATCAAGCTGTGAATATTGGCCATTGTGAATTTCAACAGAACTCTTGCTGACTTCTCTGAGACCCCAGATTTAAATTTATAACTACAGACATATCTTGTGAATGGTACATGTGGGGAGGCTTGGCAATAAAACCAGAACTGAAGGAATTCCATATGTTCACCAGTGACAGATTACAATAGAAAGGCCTCAATTAGCCACTGATGGCTTTATATGCTACATATATGGTCTGTGTCACTTGTGAAGTAACAGTTAGACACCATAAATAAATGGACACTTTACCTTGGTTACAGCCTAGGCATTGTTTAAGACTTAGAATCAGATTTTGATTTTCCAAGTATGTGAATATCAAACACAACAAATAAATATACAACTACATCTCCTTTTGTATTTTGTTCATTTCATTTTTTCAATTTGGCTTATTTTGTCTTTCAAAGCAGAATCCAATTCTACTTAAAATGTAAAATTCCAATATTTTGCTCACAAGTATTACCTTTTCCGAAGTATTCGGAGCCATATTTTGGAATAATCCAGCTCATTGTGTTAAAACTTCTGACATTCTTCTTTCTTTTCCTGGAGTGTCTCCAAGGAAAATTCAACTTAAAACATGTCTGTTTTTTCCTCATAAAAGGTCTGAATGGGAAATATTATTTTGAATGTTTTCAAAATGCTGCCTTATGATTTATTATTTGTGTCTATTTTTTGAAATCTTAGATAACATATCCCACTCAGAACTTTTATATATATTGGGGAAACTGTTTATAAATGCAACTAACAAGCACTGCAAGGTGCAGGAGGAATATTGCCCACATTGGCCCGAGTGCAGGAAATGTGATTAATGCGGGAGTGGGACATGTAGCATAACCCAACAGCCCTTAACAGGTGCCTCGGAAAATTTAAAGGGATGCAGCCACTTAAAAGTAAAGAAAGAATTTGCATTCATATAACACCTTTCATGTCCTTAGGCTGTTTCAAAATGCTTCACGGCCAATTAACTGCTTTTGAACTGTAGCCACAGCTGTTTTGTAGATTAAATGAGGCAGCAAATGTCCATACAGCAAGGCCCTACAAACAGCAATGAGATAAATGACTAGTTATTCTGTTTTAGTGGTTTTGATTGAAGGATCAGTCTTGTACAGGATACTAGAAAACCTCCCTGTTCTTCTTCAAATAGTGGCATGGGATCTTTTGGGATCTGACCAGGCAGACAGGGCCTCAGTTTAAAATCCCAACTGAAAGATGGCACCTCTGATCATGCCACATGCCCTTAGTACTGCACTAAAGTGTCAGCCTGGATGATCTGCTTAGATCTCTGCAGTGGATCTGGAACTCACGATCTTCTGACTATGGGACAAAAGTGCTACTACTGGACGAAGCGGATGCTTGTAGCTTGATAGGGGAAGGGGGATTCTTTCAGTCTTTATATAGAGTGATAATAATTTTAATAGATTTGACAACCTTCACAAAGACAGTATGGGGTGGGGGAGAAGGGGAAGGCCATAAACAAACGAAGGCAAACCCAATTTGGAGGCTGAAACCCAGTCTGTGGGTGAGTGGCAGACAAACACAGCAGCTGACCCCCATTTGATAGCTGGTGAAATAGACTTACTACCACATGATGTGGGTGCAAGGACAGTTACCCTGGTTGACTCTACACGGCACCCTCCTCACAAGATGGCAGTGCACTTTGATGGCATTCTTTAAGGAACCTTGCAAGGTAAGACTATTCAACAGTACCAGGTAGATCTCCCAAGATTGCATACCATAGTGTTGCAACTGTTCCACATTTACTGCTGGCCTATGCTAAGCACTCATAAAATCTTAACAGCTTTCACAGCATTTCATGCATACTCATACCTCAGCAGATCACATATTCAAGCTGCAACTTATAATTGAAAGCCTTGCCACACTGATATATTCCAAGTGTTAAATTAACATTCTAACACAAACGAGCTGCAAGATGTATGATCACTTATGTTAATGACACACAGTGGGAGGTACAGGTTAGGCACACATCTGAATATATGGTCCATCAACTTATAACATCTCAAAAATGCTTTTCTTCTTGTATGACAAGATGATGCATAATACAAGGGAACTGACGGGTCAGGAATCACAAACCTTTGACAATCTTAGAGGAAGCCTTCCGGAACATCCTTGCATATATAATACAATAGAGGCAGTAGGCAAGATTAAGCTGAAAGCCATCCCCAAGCTCAGGGCTAGTGTCATTCTGCTATTATATCTGTTCCCTTCACAGCCACACATGCATACACACAATACACAAAGAGTAAACATAATTAGTTTCTTGTAACATCTCTGTTTGGGGATGTGTCTCCCAGCCAGCAATCTAACATTTATTCCTTTGATCTAATCAAATATTCATCTATCAGTGATCCATTCAAACATAAATCATTGCTTATAGGCGGATTGGGTGGTTCAGTGGGTTAAAAGACATTCGCCTAATTTCTGCGAGGGTTCTTCCAATTGTCTGCCATATCTTTAGCGGAAGATTGGCGGAAACCCTGGAAAAACAGTATAAATGGCTATTTATGCTGCTGAAGTAATGGCGAGTGAAGGGGGAAACCTGTCAGAAATTCTACTCCATTTACCTCTCGGCCTACAAAGACTGATAGGAAAAGGGTATCCTCTCTCTACTGGTTGTCCTATAGGAAATGAGTTTGGAGATGGCTTGGTCAACTCCAATGAGTCACAGCTCCATGGCACAAAGTTGGCAACAAATAGGCATAATGCTGCACAAATAGGCTTTATATGCTGAGGAGTTGAACATTTCAGATTGGTGCAACAGAAGATGCTCTGCTAAGGTTAAGCTATCCTTTACCCGCTTTAATAAATTTAAAAATTGCAGCCAATGGCAAATATGCAATTCTCTCATCGCCCTCTGCCTTGAAATTCTGCAGGCGTTCTCATTGAAAGGTGTAAAATCAGCACTTCATCTTCAGACTGCAATGTAAAACAATCAGCAGAAAAGAACATTTGGGTCCCTTTACTCCATTAGGACATATGAAAATAATATGTGCATGACTCCAGTTTTCAGTTCATCAGCTAATCTCTGAAGAGTAAAGGAATGTGATTTCTTTCTTTTGTTGAGGGTATTTAGCCTTTAACTTTTACCTAATTTTTCCTCTGGTCTCCCCCAGCTGTGCACCACCTATAGCAGAGAGGCGATAGGCTTCTGCCAACATCACTCTGCACTGACCACCAGCAGGTATATATGGCAGCCATCTTGGGAGAGATCTTTGTCTAGTTTCCATTCTTTTCTTGTGGGGATTGTTAAGTATGGAGAAATAGTCAGATTGAACATTGTGCGCTCAAAGTAAAGTGTGACCTTAGTCTTTTATTGCAGGTCTCCAGAGTGCCTCTCCAACCCGTGAGGCCTCTTTAAATACCTGTGCTCCCAAGGGATTATGGGATCCCTTGGGACTCCAGGGGATGAGCCCTCTGGTGGCTGTACAGCGTATATACAAGTTTACATATACAACAACACTCCCCCCCCCAAAGTCAATAGTGTAACTACTTACAATCTGAGTCGATATTGTCTCGGTGTGAAAGCTGGTATTGTTGAATCAATTGTTGGGCCCTCGCTGGGCTGTTGTGCAGCTAGCCTTGCTGGGCTGCCTGCTCTGGTGGGTCCTGCTGGGCTGCTGTGGATGATGGGGTCTGCTTCGTGGTCAACAGTGGTGCCGGTTGCCACTGGTGTGTATGTTGGGGGGGTCAAAGAAGGTAGGGTCCAAGGTGGGTTGCTCAGGATAGTCCGTAAATCTGAGTTTGATTTGGTCAAAGTGTTTCTGGTAAATGAGTTCATTTGAAAGTTTGACCCGAAACACCTTGCTGCCCTCCTTGACCACAATAGTGCCGGGAAGCCACTTGGAACCTTGTCCATAATTCAACACAAAAACAGGATCATTGATTTCAATCTCGCGTGAAACATTTGCGCTATCATGGTATGTACTTTGTTGAAGCCGCCTGCACTCTACCTGTTCATGTAGATCAGGGTGAACTAACAACAGCCTTGTCTTAAGTGCTCTTTTCATGAGCAGTTCAGCAGGTAGAATCCCAGTGAGCGAGTGGGGTCTCGTGCAGTTGCTAAGCAGGACTTGGGATAGACGAGTCTGCAGTGAGCCTTCAGTTACCCTCTTCAAGCCTTGCTTGATGGTTTGCACTGCTCTCTCTGCCTGACCATTGGACGCTGGTTTAAACGGGGCAGATGTGACATGCTTGATACCATTGTGGGTCATGAATTCTTTGAACTCGGCACTGGTAAAACACGGCCCGTTGTTGCTCACCAAGACATCGGGTAGGCCGTGTGTGGCAAACATGGCCCGCAGGCTTTCAGTAGTGGCAGCGGACGCGCGAGCCGACATTATCTCACATTCAATCCACTTGGAGTACGCATCTACAACCACGAGGAACATTTTACCCAAGAACGGGCCTGCATAGTCGACGTGTGCCCTACACCATGGTTTGGAGGGCCAAGACCATAAACTTAGCGGCGCCTACCTGGGTACATTGCTTAACTGCGAACATGTATTACATCTGTGAACGCAGGATCCTAAGTCCGCATCGATACCGGGCCACCACACGTGGGATCTGGCTATTGCTTTCATCATTACGATGCCTGGGTGGGTACTGTGGAGGTCACTGATGAAGGTGTCTCTGCCCTTCTTGGGAACCACTACTCGATTGCCCCACAGAAGGCAGTCTGCCTGTATAGACATTTCATCTTTGCGCCGCTGGACCGGCTTTAACTCTTCCTGCATTTCCACTGGGACACTGGACCAGCTCCCGTGAAGCACACAACTTTTGACTAGGGACAATAAGGGGTCTTGGCTCATCCAGGTTTTGATCTGCCAGGCAGTGACGGGTGATTGCTCACTTTCAAATGCTTCCATAACCATGGCTAAATCTGCGGGTTGCACCATTTCCACCCCCGTGGTGGGCAATGGCAGCCGACTGAGAGCATCGGCACAGTTTTCTGTGCCTGGCCTGTGGCGGATGGCATAGTTGTATGCAGACAACGTGAGCGCCCATCTCTGGATGCGGGCCGATGCATTGGTATTTATCCTTTACTCTCGGAAAACAGGGATATGAGTGGCTTATGGTCAGTTTCCAATTCAAATTTTAGCCTAAACAGATATTGATGCATTTTCTTTACCCCATAGACACACGTTAACGCTTCTTTTTCAATCATGCTGTTGGCTCTTTCAGCCTTAGACAGACTCCTGGATGCGTAAGCAACCAGTTGCAATCTCCCAAAATCATTAGCTTGTTGCAATACACACCCAACGCCATATGACGAAGCATCACATGCTAGTAACAAACGCTTACAAGGATCATACAACACAAGCAATCTGTTTAAGCATAACAATTTTCTAGCTTTTACAAAGGCATTTTCTTGGCTTTTGCCTCAAACCCATTCATCCCTTTTACGCAGTAAGACATGCAGTAGTTCCAACAGTGTGCTGACACCCGGTAAGATGTTACCAAAGTAGTTCAGGATCCTAGAAACGACCGCAGCTCTGTCATATCCTGTGGCCTTGGTGCGTTCTCGATTGCCTCCGTCTTCGAATCGGTGGGCCTGATCCTCCTCTCCAAGAACTCCACTTCAGGTGCCAGGAAACACACTTCGAGCATTTTAACCTGAGCCCCACACGGTTGAGACGACTAAGAACCTCCTCCAGGTTCTGCAGATGCTCGACTGTGTCCCGACCTGTGACCAAGATGTCGTCCTGGAAGACCACGGTGCGCGGGACCGACTTCAGTAAGCTTTCAATGTTTCCCTGGAATATCGCCGCCACTGATCGCATTCCAAACGGTCACCTGTTAAAAATGAAGAGACCTTTGTGCGTGTTGATGCAGGTGAGGCCCTTCGATGATTCCTCCAGCTCCTGCGTCATGTAGGCTGAAGTCAAATCCAGCTTCGTGAACGTCTTTCCTCCCGCCAGTGTTGCAAAGAGGTCGTCGGCCTTTGGTAGTAGGTATTAGTCCTGCAGGGAGAAATGATTGATAGTTACTTTGTTACTGCCACAGATTCTGACAGTGCCATCTCCCTTGAGGACAGTAACGATCGTGCTGGCCCACTCGTTGAACTCAATCAGTGAAATAATGCCCTCTCGTTGCAGTCGATCTAGCTCGATCTCTACCCTTTCTCTCATCATGTACGGTACTGCTTTCGCCTTGTGATGGATGGGTCGCACCCCCGGACTTAGGTGGATCTGCACTTTTGCTCCTGGAATTTCCCGATGCCTGGTTCGAACAACGAATGGAACTTGTTTAAGACCTGGTCAAACGAAATGTTGTCAGTGGGCGATAGCGCTCTGACGTCGTCCCAGTTCCAGCGTATCTTTCCCAGCCAGCTCCTGCCAAGCAGCGTGGGGCCATCATCCGGTACCATCCAGAGTGGTAGCTTGTTCACTGCTCCATCGTAGGAGACCTTTACGGTAGCACTGCCGATTAGGGGAATCAGTTCATTTGTGTAAGTTCTTAGTTTCGTACGAACTGGAGTCAAAACTGGCCTTGAGGCCTTGCTGCACCACAATCTTTCGAAAGTCTTTTTCCCCATGATGGACTGGCTCACGCCCGTGTCCAGCTCCATTGACACCGGGAGTCCATTTAGTTCAACATTCAGCATTATGGGTGGACAATTCGTGGTGAATGTACCTCTGCCTCCTCGGTCTGAGGCTTTGGTTCGGCATGATCCTCCGAGGATCTGTCCTCCTCTGCAACATGGTGGTCTGCAGGTTTAACAGGATTTGCAGCTCGCCTGCACATACATTGGAGGTTTCCCATTGTTCCACAGCCCTTGCAAACGTACCCTTTGAATCAGCATGAATGGAAATGATGATCACCCTTGCAGCTCCAATAAGGTGTTAATGGCCTTGCATTCATCACCCTTGATGGTGGACTCTGAGACATCTCAGAGGGGGATGATTGGGAAACTTTTGTGGAGCGACTCGACCAATTCTTCATGGCCAACGAGCTAGATGGGGAAGAGAATGCTGCCAAATGAAGGCTGCCATCTGTGGGGCACCAACGTATGGCCTCATGAAGAATCTGCTTATTCCAGCGAAACCCACGGAGAAATCGGACGTGCAGCTGCAGGCATGTGTGACCTGTCCTGTATGTTGCGATTTGAAAACAACATCACTTTACTCACAGTACTTGTAGCAGCACTTGTGTGCTGAGAGATTTGCTTAGTATTGTCACTGGTGGCAATGAACGCCTCGGCTATCGCTATGGCCTTGTTCAAGGTTGGGGTCTCTACAGTCAAAAGTTTGCGAAGTATGGTTCCGTGGCCAATGCCAAGTACAAAAAAGTCTCTGAGCATGTGCTCCAAATGTCCTTCAAATTCGCAATGTCCTGCAAGGCGTCTTAGCTCGATGACATAACTTCCCACTTCCTGGCCTTCAGACCTTTTGTAGGTGTAGAACCGGTACCTCGCCGTCAGAACGCTTTCCTTCGGGTTCAGATGCTCTCGGACCAGTGTGCACAAATCATCATACGATTTCTCTGTAGGTTTCGCTGGAGTAAGCAGATTCTTCATGAGGCCATACGTTGGTGCCCCACAGATGGTGAGGAGGATCACCCTTCATTTGGCAGCGTTCTCTTCCCCATCTAGCTCATTGGCCACGAAGAATTGGTCGAGTCGCTCCACAAAAGTTTCCCAATCATCTCCCTCTGAGAATTTCTCCAGGATGCCCACTATTCTCTGCATCTTTGGGTTCGCTATCTATATCTCATCGCCAATTGTTATGTATGGAGAAAGAGTCAGACGGAACACTGTGAGCTCAAAGTAAAGTGTGACTGTAGTCTTTTATTGCAGGTCTCCAGAGTGCCTCTCCAACCTGTGAGGCCTCCTTACATACCTGTGCACCCGTGGCCCTTCTGAATCCAGGAGATGAGCCCTCCGGTGGCTGTACAGGGTATATACAAGTTTACATATACAACAGGGAGGCACTCAACTTTTGTCCCCTCCCAGAACTAGAAGTTCAGTGGAATGGAGGTTCAAGTATAGATGCGACTCCAAATGTCATATGTTGGTCTGTACAACTGTGTTATCTACAGTACATTAGAATTTAAAACAATAATTTAGGCAGCAACAGCAAAAAAGAGATCTATTAACTACTACTGGATTATTTATAATAAATGGTGTAACATAAGAGCATAAGAAATAGGAGAAGGAGTAGGCCTTTTGGCCCCTCAACCTGCTGGGCCATTCAATAGGATCATGGCTGATCTGATCTTGGCCTCAACTCCACTTCTCTGCCCGCTCCCCATAACCCATGACTCCCTTATCATTCAAAAATCTGTCTATTTCTGCCTTAAATATATTCAATGACCCAGCCTCAACAGCTCTCTGTGGCAGAGAATTCCATAGATTTATGACCTTCTGAGAGCAGAAATTCCTCCTCATCTCAGTTTTAATGGGCAAACCCTTATTCTGAAACTATGTCCCCTAGTTCTAGATTCCCCACGAGTGGAAACATCCTCTCTGCATCTACCTTGTCTAGCCCCCTCAATATCTTATATAGAAACATAGAAACATAGAAAATAGGTGCAGGAGCAGGCCATTCAGCCCTTCTAGCCTGCACCGCCATTCAATGAGTTCATGGCTGAACATGAAACTTCAGTACCCCCTTCCTGCTTTCTCGCCATAACCCTTGATCCCCCGAGTAGTAAGGACTTCATCTAACTCCCTTTTGAATATATTTAGTGAATTGGCCTCAACTACTTTCTGTGGTAGAGAATTCCACAGGTTCACCACTCTCTGGGTGAAGAAGTTTCTCCTCATCTCGGTCCTAAATGGCTTACCCCTTATCCTCAGACTGTGACCCCTGGTTCTGGACTTCCCCAACATTGGGAACATTCTTCCTGCATCTAACCTGTCTAAACCCGTCAGAATTTTAAACGTTTTTATGAGGTCCCCTCTCATTCTTCTGAACTCCAGTGAATACAAGCCCAGTTGATCCAGTCTTTCTTGATAGGTCAGTCCCGCCATCCCGGGAATCAGTCTGGTGAATCTTCGCTGCACTCCCTCAATAGCAAGAATGTCCTTCCTCAAGTTAGGAGACCAAAACTGTACACAATACTCCAGGTGTGGCCTCACCAAGGCCCTGTACAACTGTAGCAACACCTCCCTGCCCCTGTACTCAAATCCCCTCGCTATGAAGGCCAACATGCCATTTGCTTTCTTAACCGCCTGCTGTACCTGCATGCTAACCTTCAATGACTGATGTACCATGACACCCAGGTCTCGTTGCACCTTCCCTTTTCCTAATCTGTCACCATTCAGATAATAGTCTGTCTCTCTGTTTTTACCACCAAAGTGGATAACCTCACATTTATCCACATTATACTTCATCTGCCATGCATTTGCCCACTCACCTAACCTATCCAAGTCACTCTGCAGCCTAATAGCATCCTCCTCGCAGCTCACACTGCCACCCAACTTAGTGTCATCCGCAAATTTGGAGATACTGCATTTAATCCCCTCGTCTAAATCATTAATGTACAATGTAAACAGCTGGGGCCCCAGCACAGAACCTTGCGGTACCCCACTAGTCACTGCCTGCCATTCTGAAAAGTACCCGTTTACTCCTACTCTTTGCTTCCTGTCTGACAACCAGTTCTGAATCCACGTCAGCACACTACCCCCAATCCCATGTGCTTTAACTTTGCACATTAATCTCTTATGTGGGACCTTGTCGAAAGCCTTCTGAAAGTCCAAATATACCACATCAACTGGTTCTCCTTTGTCCACTTTACTGGAAACATCCTCAAAAAATTCCAGAAGATTTGTCAAGCATGATTTCCCTTTCACAAATCCATGCTGACTTGGACCTATCATGTCACCATTTTCCAGATGCACTGCTATGACATCCTTAATAATTGATTCCATCATTTTACCCACTACTGAGGTCAGGCTGACCGGTCTATAATTCCCTGTTTTCTCTCTCCCTCCTTTTTTAAAAAGTGGGGTTACATTGGCTACCCTCCACTCCATAGGAACTGATCCAGAGTCAATGGAATGTTGGAAAATGACTGTCAATGCATCCGCTATTTCCAAGGCCACCTCCTTAAGTACTCTGGGATGCAGTCCATCAGGCCCTGGGGATTTATCGGCCTTCAATCCCATCAATTTCCCCAACACAATTTCCCGACTAATAAAGATTTCCCTCAGTTCCCCCTCCTTACTAGACCCTCTGACCCCTTTTATATCCGGAAGGTTGTTTGTATCCTCCTTAGTGAATACCGAACCAAAGTACTTGTTCAATTGGTCTGCCATTTCTTTGTTCCCCGTTATGACTTCCCCTGATTCTGACTGCAGGGGACCTACGTTTGTCTTTACTAACCTTTTTCTCTTTACATACCTATAGAAACTTTTGCAATCCACCTTAATGTTCCCTGCAAGCTTCTTCTCGTACTCCATTTTCCCTGCCCTAATCAAACCCTTTGTCCTCCTCTGCTGAGTTCTAAATTTCTCCCAGTCCCCAGGTTCGCTGCTATTTCTGGCCAATTTGTATGCCACTCCTTGGCTTTAATACTATCCCTGATTTCCCTAGATAGCCACGGTTGAGCCACCTTCCCTTTTTTATTTTTACGCCAGACAGGAATGTACAATTGTTGTAATTCATCCATGCGGTCTCTAAATGTCTGCCATTGCCCATCCACAGTCAACCCCCTAAGTATCATTCGCCAATCTATCCTAGCCAATTCACGCCTCATACCTTCAAAGTTACTCTTCTTTAAGTTCTGGACATGGTCTCTGAATTTACTGTTTCATTCTCCATCCATATGCAGAATTCCACCATATTATGGTCACTCTTCCCCAAGGGGCCTCGCACAATGAGATTGCTAATTAATCCTCTCTCATTACACAACACCCAGTCTAAGATGGCCTCCCCCCTAGTTGGTTCCTCAACATATTGGTCTAGAAAACCATCCCTTATGCACTCCAGGAAATCCTCCTCCACCATATTGCTTCCAGTTTGGCTAGCCCAATCTATGTGCATATTAAAGTCACCCATTATAACTGCTACACCTTTATTGCATGCACCCCTAATTTCCTGTTTGATGCCCTCCCCAACATCCCTATTACTGTTTGGAGGTCTGTACACAACTCCTACTAACGTTTTTTGCCCTTTGGTGTTCTGCAGCTCTACCCATATAGATTCCACATCATCCAAACTAATGTCTTTCCTAACTATTGCATTAATCTCCTCTTTAACCAACAATGCTACCCCACCTCCTTTTCCTTTTATTCTATCCTTCCTGAATGTTGAATACCCCTGAATGTTGAGTTCCCAGCCCTGATCATCCTGGAGCCACGTCTCCGTAATCCCAATCACATCATATTTATTAACATCTATTTGCACAATTAATTCATCCACCTTATTGCGGATACTCCTTGCATTAAGACACAAAGCCTTCAGGCTTGTTTTTTTAACACCCTTTGTCCTTTTAGAATTTTGCTGTACAGTGGCCCTTTTTGTTCTTTGCCTTGGGTTTCTCCGCCCTCCATTTTTCCTCATCTCCTTTCTGTCTTTTGCTTTTGCCTCCTTTTTGTTTCCCTCTGTCTCCCTGCATTGGTTCCCATCCCCCTGCCATATTAGTTTAACTCCTCCCCAACAGCACTAGCAAACACTTCCCCTAGGACATTGGTTCCGGTCCTGCCCAGGTGCAGACCGTCCGGTTTGTACTGGTCCCACCTCCCCCAGAACCGGTCCCAATGCCCCAGGAATTTGAATCCCTCCCTGCTGCACCACTGCTCAAGCCACGTATTCATCTGCACTATCCTGCGATTCCTACTCTGACTAGCACGTGGCACTGGTAGCAATCCCGAGATTACTACTTTTGAGGTCCTACTTTTTAATTTAGCTCCTAGCTCCTTAAATTCGTTTCGTAGGACCTCATCCCTTTTTTTACCTATGTCGTTGGTACCAATGTGCACCACGACAACTGGCTGTTCTCCCTCCCATTTCAGAATGTCCTGCACCCGCTCCGAGACATCCTTGACCCTTGCACCAGGGAGGCAACATACCATCCTGGAGTCTCGGTCGCGGCCGCAGAAACGCCTATCTATTCCCCTCACCATTGAATCCCCTATCACTATTGCTGTCCCACTCTTTTTCTTGCCCTCCTGTGCAGCAGAGCCAGCCACGGTGCCATGAACTTGGCTGCTGCTGCTCTCCCCTGATGAGTCATCCCCCTCAACAGTACTCAAAACAGTGTGTCTGTTTTGCAGGGGGATGACCACAGGGGACCCCTGCACTACCTTCCTTGCACTACTCTTCCTGCTGGTCTTCCATTCCCTAGCTGGCTATGGACCCTTTCCCTGCGGTAAGACCAACTCACTACACGTGATACTCACGTCATTCTCAGCATCGTGGATGCTCCAGAGCAAATCCACCCTCAGCTCCAACTCCGCAACGCGGACAGTCAGGAGCTGGAGGTGGATACACTTCCTGCACATGTAGTCGTCAGGGACACCGGAAGTGTCCCTGAGTTCCCACATGGTACAGGAGGAGCATAACACCCGACCGAGCTCTCCTGCCATGACTTAACCCTTAGATACACTTAAATTGGCAACAACAATGTTAAAAGTTACTGACTAATATAAGAAGAAAAAGAAAAACTACTCACCAATCACCAGCCAATCACTTACCCCCTAGGCTGTGACGTCACCTTTGTTTCTTTCTTTGCCTTCTCCCTGTAGCTGCACCGGTACGCCTCTCGCCGACCCCGGACTCGCGCTGCTCCGAACTCCCGCCTCCTCGACTGACTGCTCGAACTGCTCGACTCCTGCTGGCCTTTATAGGCCTCTCGCCGACCCCGGACTCGCGCTGCTCCGAACTCCCGCCTCCTCGACTGACTGCTCGAACTGCTCGACTCCTGCTGGCCTTTATAGGCCTCTCGCCGACCCCGGACTCGCGCTGCTCCGAGCTCCCGCCTCCTCGACTGACTGCTCGAACTGCTCGACTCCCGCTGGCCTTTATAGGCCTCTCGCCGACCCCGGACTCACGCTGCTCCGAGCTCCCGCCTCCTCGACTGACTGCTCGAACTGCTCAACTCCCGCTGGCCTTTATAGGCCTCTCGCCAACCCCGGACTCGTGCTGCTCCGAGCTCCCGCCTCCTCGACTGACTGCTCGAACTGCTCGACTCCCGCTGGCCTTTATAGACCTCTCGCCAACCCCGGACTCGCGCTGCTCCGAGCTCCCGCCTCCTCGACTGACTGCTCGAACTGCTCGACTCCCGCTGGCCTTTATAGACCTCTCGCCGACCCCGGACTCGCGCTGCTCCGAGCTCCCGCCTCCTCGACTGTTTCAATAAGATCACCTCTCACTCTTCTAAACTCCAATGAGTATAGGCTCAACCTTTCTTCATAAGTCAACCCTTTCATCTCAGGAATCAGCCCAGTGAACCTTCTCTGATCTGCCTCCAATGCAAGTGTATCCCTCCTTAAATAAGGAGACCAAAACTGCATGCAGTACTCCAGGCGTGCCCTCACCAATAACCTCTACAGTTGTAGCAGGACTTCTCTGCTTTTATACTCTATTTCCTTTGCAATAAAGGCCAACATTCCATTTGCCTTCCTGATTACTTGCTGTACCTGCATACTAACTTGTTGTGTTTCATGCACAAGGACCCCCAGGTCCATCTGTAATGCAGCATTTTGTAATCTCTCTCCATTTAAATAATAATTTGCTTTTTTATTTTTCCTGCCAAAGTGGCACAATTTCCAACATTATACTCCATCTGCCAAATGTTTTTCCACTCACTTAGCCTGTCTATATCCCTTTGCATATTCTTTGGGCCAGAAATTGACCAACCTAATGCTCGTTTTTTTGGCGATATTTTGCCATTTTTGGTGAAAAACAGTGGTCCGCTAGTTTTGCCAAAATCTTGTGCCGGCGGTTTTGAAATACCGCTGAAAAGCAGACGGTCGGTGTGCAAGACTGGAAATACCGCTATCGCCATTGTTTGGTCTTTTGGAACACCTGTATTCAGGGCAAAAAAAAAACCCCCGAGAAAAACCTGCGTTGAAGACCCAAAAACAGCCGTAGGTGAAGACCTGCATAAAAAGTAAGTTAAAGTTATTATTTTTTTATTCTTTTTCAGTGATTTAGTTGTTAAGTGTTATGATTTATGTTTTTTTATTTCTTGCTTTTTGCTTTTTTTTGTGTGTTTTCCCCCCTCCCAAGGCCTCTCTCACAGTGGTAATCGGCCTCGGACTAAAGTTGGCGAGGACTATGGTTTCCGCCACGAATCATCATGCAATGCCGATTTTTACTGCTGGGCACATTTTGTGATGAAACTTAGGCCTTTAAAAAATGGCAGTGAGATTAGCGGTATCTTTGGCGAAAAATGCCGAAAAAATACTGCTGGCCAAAAGACAAATTTCTAGCCGTAGGTGTCCGCCTCACAATTTGCTTTCCCACCCATCTTTGTATCATCAACAAACTTGGCTACATTCGGTCCCTTCATCCAAGTCATTAATAAAGATTGTAAATAGTTGAGGCCCCAGCACCGATCCCTGCGGCACCCCACTAGTCACTGGTTGCCAACCGGAAACTGATCCATTTATCCCAACTCCCTGTTTAGTTAGCCAATCCTCTATCCATGCGAATATTTGCAACCTGTATGCAGTGTGCCGCTTAAATGTGTAATTAAATCCGTAAAAAACATGGCGGTAATGGGACCAAACAATCGCACACAACAAAAGTGTTGACTTACTGTGAGTTCCTGCTCATGCTGATTTTTGGGCATTCCAGGTAGCCAGAGTTCCCACCAGAAACAGGTGGAAGCCTGATGAATATTTGTTAATTGGGTTCTAACAATCTAACAAGGTGGATGGTACAAATTGTGAGACAGCTATTTTCGGCGCCCATTAAAGGGGTCTTCAACTATAGGCAAGGAAAGCTTGATGTCGGTTTGGCACGCATTTTTACTGCAGTCGTTTGTGGGTCTTGAGCCATAACGTGTCCACATTTAGTGCCCTTGCTGCTGTAGCTTCTGCAAAAATGTCAGCTGCTGCTCAAAAGTGGTGTTTCCTTTCAGTCCTATGCTTCTACCCCTCCCTTTTAAAGTTCTGCCACATGACCTTCAAATTTGGCCACCCCCCATCTGCTTTCCCACCTCTGGATCGTCATGCTGCCTTTTGGGGAGCACACTTTGCGCTGACAGCTCACCATCATTATGATAAGATCCACGAACCAAAATGAATTGGGTCTGCTGATTCCTTGCTTATTTCTTGATTTAAATTAAAAAATTCAAAAAGGCTGTTGAAACACTGGAATAAGTGTCTTTGCAGAGGAATTTGGGGTTTCCCCAAACAAATTCAGGGATCCTGTGGTATTGATTATTGCTGTCAAGCAAATTATTGCCTGAGACACAATCTTCATATCCTGCTGGAAAAATTGCACTTTAAATTGATGTGTTTCCTGGTAGTGATGGTTGCTGGCTTCTATCCAACTCAGTTCCATCCTGTCTCCGACTTATATGTTATAAACATCTGTTGAGTGCTGAAGTGTTCATACTTTAAAGTTAATTAATTGGAAATCTACAAATCTTTCCCTGTGCCAGAGGTTTATTTGGGAACGTAGCCACGGTTCTCACTGTGAATATGGCAGCTGAGGGATTGGGAACATGGCAGGGTATGATTATGTTTTGGTGTACGCAATAAACTGCAGGATGGGAACAACCATTATTAGTCCTAATCTTTAAATCTTCTTCAAAGAAAGTTATTTTTTTTAAGTTTTGTTACATACAAAAAAACTTGACTGATTGCTTCCTTTCAAACTTGGGCATTAAAAAGCCCATTTTGGAAGTGGGAATTGAAATATCATTGAGATGCAAATTAATTTTTGCATTTGATGAGTTGTCACATCAGATCTTTTTTTAAAAATTCAGTCCTGGGATGTGGGTGCCTCTGGCAAGGCCAGCATTTATTGCCCATCCCCAATTGCCCTGAGAAAGTGGTGGTAAGCCACCTTCTTGAACCGTTGCAGTCCTTTTGGTGAAGGTGCTCCCACATTATGGTGAAGGTACTCCCACCGTGCTGCTGGGAGTGAGTTCCAGGATTTTGACCCAGTGACGATGAAGGAAAAGCAATGTATTTCCAAGTCAGGATGGTGTGTGATTTGGAGGGGAACTTGCAGGTGATGGTTTTCCCATGCGTCTGTTGCCCTTGTCCTTCTAGGTGGTAGAGGTCGTGGATTTGTGAGGTGCTGCTGAAAAAGCCTTGGCGAGTTTCTGCAGTGCATCTTATAGATGGTACACACTGTAGACATGGTGCGCCAGTGGTGGAGGGAGTGAATGTTGAAAGTGGTGGATAGGGTGCCAATCAAGCGGGCTGTTTTGTCCTGGATGGTGTTGAGCTACTTGAGTGTTGTTAGAGCTGCACTCATCCAGGCAAGTGGAGAGTATTCCATCACAATCCTGAGTTGTGTCTTGTAGATGGTGGCAAGGCTTTGAGGAGTCAGGTGGTGAGATACTCGCCACAGAATACCCAGCCTCTGACCTGCTCTTGTTGCCACAGTATTTATGTGGCTAGTCCAGTTATTGTGCTTATGTCACCCTGAATGTTTGCAGTTCCACTTAGTATTGATCAATTTGGTGTCATTCCTTGCCCACAGACTGATTTTCTAGCTTTCCAATGCTGGAAAGATGGAACCTGCCAGCCAAACAATTCATTACTGCATTCATGGACTGATATCAGCTCAATAGCATTATATATTTTCAATTTGCTGTAAGTTATTGCAAGATATCACTTTACTTATAGTTACATTTTACCATGCGTACATGCAAAAACTCTACTTTATACAATGTTTGTGGCTTCCAGATTAATGCGATAGCACCAATGTGATCACAAGATAAATATGGATGAAAAAGGCCATCAATCCCATTTGAGCTCATCCATTCAGAAATAGCATACAACCCCCTTCCCCCACCCTAGTCACAGTATCCAATTATTTCTTGAACAATCTCAGGGTTTCGCCTCTACTCTACCCAGATGTACATTCCTTATTTTAATCATTCCTTGTGGAAGAAAAACTTCCTGACATCAGTCCTAAATTTATGTTTTACTAATTTGAATCTGTGTCCCTACTCTCATGACTTAGCTTGAGTAATTTTCCAGATCTATCTTTCCCATACTGTTTGCAATGTCATATCCCAGTCAACTCTTTTGAAGCTGAAAAGCCCAGGTTTCTCCCATTTTTCATCAGACCTCAGCCCTCTGACACAAGGGATTAGCTTCTTGGTTCTGTCTCGGGTTGAACCAGGCTGTTTGAAAACATGGCACCCTATTCAACCCAAATTTAAGCTTCGTACCACATATCTTCTTCATCACTGTAACATTGCCTTCCTCTGCTCTTGCCCCTGTCCATCTGCTGTTGAAATTCTCATCGATGCCATTGTCACCTCTGGACTCGGCTATTCCACTGCACTCCTGACTTGGGTTCCATGCTCTGTGCTCAGTTACCTTCTGCTCATCCAAGACTCTGCTGCCCGTACCTAACTCCCACAAAGTTTCACTCACCTATCATCATCATCATCATCATTATCATAGGCAGTCCCTCAAAATCGAGGAAGACTTGCTTCCACTCTAAAAGTGAGTTCTCAGGTGGCTGACCAGTCCAATATGGGAATTACAGTCTCTGTCACAGGTGGGACAGACAGTTGTTGGAGGAAAGGGTGGGTGGGGAGTCTTGTTTACCGCACGCTCCTTCCACTGCCTTCGCATGTTTTCTGCATGCTCTCGGCGACGAGACTCGAGGTGCTCAGCGCCCTCCCGGATGCTCTTCCTCCACTTAGGGCTGTCTTTGGCCAGGGACTCCCAGGTGTCGGTGGGGATGTTGCATTTTATCAAGGAGGCTTTGAGGGTGTCCTTGAAACGTTTCCTCTGCCCACCTGGGGTTTGCTTGCTGTGTAGGAGTTCCGAGTAGAGCGCTTGCTTTGGGAGTCTTGTGTCGGGCATGCGAACAATGTGGCCCTGCCCAACGGAGCTGATCGAGTGTGATCAGTGCATCGATGCTGGGGATGTTGGCCTGATCAAGGACACTGACATTGGTGCGTCTGTCCTCCCAGGGGATTTGTAGGATCTTTCACCCATCATCTCTGTGCTTGCTGACCTCAACTGGCTCCTGGTCCCCCTCACATTTAAAATTCTCATCCTTGTGTTCAAATCTTTTCATAACCCCTTCGTCCCAACAATTCTCTTGGAACTCTCCATTCATTTGATTCTGGCCTCTTGTGCATTTCCCTTCCTTTCACCCCACCATTAGACCCCAAACTCTGGAATATCTCCCTAAATCACTCTACCTTTCCATCTTCTTCTCCTCAAAAGACCCTCCTAAAACCCACCTCTTTGACCAAGCTTTTCATCAGCCCCCTTAATAACTCCTTTGGCTCAATGTCCATTTTTTCATTACACCTCTGTGAAGCGCTCTGGGATGTTTTTCTAAGTTAAAGGTGCTATATAACTGCAAGTTGTTGTTGTAAACCTTACCGAGTAGCAAAAACATCGAAGAGCTAGAGTGCCTGTGTGCAGCAATCGATGCATTAGAGTTTACTGCCATCTAGTGGGCAACATTAGAATTTGTAAATATAAAGCAAAACACTTCAAGTGCAGCAAATCTGAAACAAGAACAGAAAATGCTGGAATACAAACAGAATTTGTAACATGTGTAAAATGAGCAGCATATTATTGCTTGTAAAAATGTTAGAGAGTATCAATCATTTATAACTAACATTATTAGTCCAGTGTAAAAAGTCTGGCGTTCTCCTCGTCTTCCCGCATATCTCCAGCAGGAGACCGGTAGTACCTCCAGAGAAATGGCATAAATATACCTCTCTTCTGACCTGGAGGCCAGGTATTTCTTAAAGCTGGACACCTCCAAATTTGGAATTGCAACTGACTTAAACAAATGAGGTTTGGATTCAAACCCCCATTCCCTTAGTAGATTTGATAGAGATCAGACTGCAACAGAGACACATTGCCTGCACCCAACTAACCACTCTTAGAAGCCCAGACGCAAATATATCAGAGAAGAGCCATCTTCACAGGCTCCAGTTCAACAGGGAGACACACACAGGCCTGTACCATCTGTTGCAAACAGACTTGCAGGCAACCTCGACCAAAGGGATGGCAATGCCATTGACGGTCATGGTCACGGTCACCACAACCCTCAACTTTTATGATTCTCACTCCATCCAAAGCACAAAAGGAGACTTACGAAATATAATTAAATCTACGGGGCACAGATGTATCAGACAGATCACTAATGAATTGTTTACTTTTAGGTGTCAGTTTGGATCCGTGATGGCACTCTCACCTCCGAGATAGAAGCCTGTGGGTTCAAGCCCCACTTCAGAGACCTGAACACATTCTGGACTGATACTTCAATGCAGTACTCAGGGAGTGCTGCGCTGATTGGAGAGGTATCCTTCAGAGGAGACATTAAACCAAGGCCCTCTCAAGTGAATATAAAAGATCTCATGTACTATTCAAAGAAAAGCATGGTAATTCTCCTAGTGTCCTGGAAAATATTTATTCCTTAACCAACATTGGTAAAAACAGATTACCTCATTTATTTCATTGATGGTTGTGGGACCTTGCTCTGCATAAATTAGCTGCTGCATTTCCCTACATTCTCATCATCATAGGCAATCCCTCGGAATCGAGGAAGACTTGCTTCCACTCCTGAAGTGAGTTCTTTGGTGGCTGAACAGTCCAATACGAGAGCCACAGACCCTGTCACAGGTGGGACAGACATTCGTCGAGCTAAGAGGTGGGCAGGACTGGTTTGTCGCACGCTCCTTCCGTTGCCTGTGCTTGACCTCTTCACGCTCTCGGCGTTGAGAGTCGAAGAGGTCAGCGCCCTCCCAGATACATTTCCTCCACCTGGGGCAGTCTTCGGCCAGGGACTCCCAGGTGTCAGTGGCGATGTCACACTTTATCAGGGAGGTTTTGAGAGTGTCTTGTAATGTTTCTGCTGCCCATCTTTGGCTCATTTGCCGTGAAGGAGCTCCGTCCGCATAGAGCATTTGCTTAGGGAGTCTCGTGTCTGGCATGTGAACTATGTGGCCTGCCCAGCGAAGCTGATCGAGTGTGGTCAGTGCTTCAATACTGGGGATGCTAGCCTGTACAAGGACACTGATGTTGGTGCACCTGTCCTCCCAGGGGATTTGCAGGATCTGGCGAAGACATCGTTGGTGATATATCTCCAGCGACTTGAGGTGTCTTTTGCACATCGTCCATGACTCTGATCCATACAGGAGGGCAGGTATTACTACAGCTCTGTAGACCATGAGCTTGGTAGTAGACGTGAGGGTCTGGTCTTCGAACACTCTTTTCCTCAGGCAGCCGAAGGCTGCACTGGCGCACTGGAGGCAATGTTGAATCTCCACATCAATGTCTGCTTTTGTTGATAAGAGGCTCCCGAGGTGTGGGAAATGGTCCACGTTGTCCAGGGCCGCGACGTGGAGCTTGATGACTGGTGGGTAGTGCTGTGCAGCAGTGACAGGCTGGTGGAGGACCTTTGTCTTACTGATGTTAAGCGTAAGGTCCATGCTTTCATATGCCTCGTGAATACATCGACTATATCCCGGAGTTCAGCCTCAGAATGTGTGCAGACGCAGGCGTCGTCCGCATACTGTAGCTCAACGACAGAGGTTGGGGTGATCTTGGACCTGGCCTGGAGGCAGCATAGGTTAAACAGCTTCCCACTGGTTCTGTAGTTTAGTTCCACTCCAGCGGGGAGCTTGTTGACTGTGAGGTGGAGCATGGCAGCGAGGAAAATTGAGAAGAGGGTTGGAGCGATGACGCAGCCCTGTTTGACCCCGGTCCGGATGTGCATTGGGTCTGTAATGGATCCGTTGGTAAGGATCACGGCCTGCATGTCGTCGTGGAGCAGGCGGAGGACGTTGACAAACTTTTGGGGGCATCTGAAACGGAGGAGGACGGTCCATAGACCCTCACGGTTGACAGTGTCAAAGCCTTTGTAAGATCAAAAAAGACCATGTATAAGGGCTGGCGCTGCTCCCTGCATTTTTCCTGCAGCTGTCGAGCTGCAAAGATCATGTCTGTTGTGCCCCATTGGGGACGAAATCCGCACTGTGATTCCAGGAGGAGCTCCTCGGCCACAGGGAGAAGACGGTTGAGGAGAACTCTAGCGACAACTTTCCCAGTGGCTGATAGCAGGGAGATTCCCCTGTAGTTGCCGCAGTCAGATTTGTCCCCTTTTTTAAAGATGGTCACGATCACTGCATCTCTGAGATCTCCCGGCATGCTCTCCTCCTTCCAGTGTTTTGTCCTGAAATCATGAAAAGCATTATAGCAATGAAAGTCTTTCTTCTTTGTTTCTTACCAAACAGGAACATCAGCTTGACAGAATTGCCTATTCCATTGTATCCCTGCAGCCCTCTAGAAAATTATAGGAACATCAGCCATTTCTAGTTGAAGCAAAATACAGTATCTTGGATTTTCCAAGAAATATTCTGCTGAAAAATCAAGCAACCTACTTGAAATTGCTTAAAATTGTATATTAATAAAATAGAAAGTGTAAAGTCCTGACCCTGCAGTACAGACTTACACGAGGCACATGCTGAAGTCAAGGTCACTCTGGACCTGCACCTTTATTTCACAGCTCTCGAGTGCTACACTTGCCTGAGACCTGCCTTTATATACCTGTGTGGAACAGGTATGCAGTGTCTCCTGCAATTGCACCACTGGTGGTAAGGTATGCTTGTGGTTACAGGTCATATCTAGTTACAGTCATGTATAGCATGGTAAGATACAGTTATATACAGTAGTGTGAGATACATGACATCACCCTCCCCCAAGGCCTTATTGTCTTTATAGATTCAGTCTCTCAGGTGGTCTACGCTCTCGCGTGGAGCGTCTTAGTTGTGGTTCAGTTGTTTGCCTTGGTGCCTGTTTTTCTTTTGGTGTGATTGCTGGTATCTCACCTGGGCTGTCTGTTGAGACTACCCTTTCCTCAGGTTGTTCCCTCTGTCTGTCCACCAGGTGTGGTGTGAGTTCCACATTGTAGTCTGCCTCTGGTTCTGCAGTGTTGTTGGTGAATCTACTTTTTACTTAGTCGACATGCCTCCAGCAGGTTTTGCCATTGTCCATTTGTACAACCAGTAGTCTGTTTCCTTCCTTGCCTGTTACTGTCCCTGCAAGCCATTTGGGACCCCTGCCATAGTTTAGCACAAACACTTTGTCCCCTATCTCATTCCACCTCCCCGTCGAATTTCGGTCATAGTACTCAGATAGCTTCCGGCGCTTTGACTCAACAATTTCATGCATGTCTGAGAGGACTAATGAGAACCTACTCTTTAAGGTCTTTTCATCAATAGTGGCGCGGGGGGAACCCCAGTCAACAAATGCGGATGAGATCTGTATGCCAGCAGCAGTCGCGACAGGTGGCTCTGCAGCGTGGGACCTTGGATTTTTAGCATGCCTTGTTTAACAATTTGCACTGCTCGCTCCGCCTGGCCATTGGAGACCAGCTTGAACGGTGCCGTCTAAATGTGATTTATACCGTGGTCAACTATGAAACCTTGAAATTCTGCACTGCTGAAGCACGGACCGTTATCACTGACCAATATGTCAGGAATTCCGTGCGTTGCAAACATGGTTCTAAGGCTCTCCACAGTGGTGGAGGTGGTGCTTGAGTTTAAAATGGTGCACTCGATCCACCTTGAAAATGCATCGACGACTACGAGGAACATTTTGCCCATGAATGGGCCCGCATAGTCTACATGCACCCGCGACAACGGGTTTGGTGGGCCAGGGCCAGGGACTTAGGGGGGCCTCCCTGGGGGCATTACTGAGTTGGGCACAAATGGTGCACCGCCGGACGCAGAGCTCCAAGTCCGCGTCAATGCCAGGCCACCAGACGTGGGATCTGGCTATGGCCTTCATAAGAATGATCCCCGGGTGCTCACGGTGGAGCTCCCTGACAAACGCCTCTCTGCCTCGCAAGGGCATAACTACTCGGCTGCCCCACATCATGCAGTCTGCATGTAGTGATAGTTCATGCATGCGCCTATGGAAAGGTTTGATCTCCTCGGGGCAGGCATCGCGAGCCTCTGCCCAGTCACCAGTTAAAACACATCTTTTGACTAAGGATAACGTGGGGTCACTGGTCGTCCAGGCTCTGATTTGGCGAGCCGTCATGGGCGAACCTGTGGATTCAAAGGCATTGATTGCCATGACCATCTCACAGTCCTGTTCGTCAGACCCTTCCGTGGTCGCCAGGGGTAGCCTGCTAAGTGCGTGGGCACAGTTGTCTGTGCCTGGTCTGTGCCTTATTGTGTAGTCGTAAGACGCCAGCATGAGTGCCCACCGCTGAATGCGCGCCGGGGCGTTGGTGTTTATTGCCTTGCACTCGGATAGCAGGGACGTGAGGGGTTTGTGGTCGGTTACTAATGCAAACTTGGCCCCAAAAAGGTATTGGTGCATCTTTTTGACACCGTACACACACGTGAGCGCCTCCTTCTCAACCATACCGTACCCGCACTCCGCCTGCGAAAGTGACCTGGAGGCATAAGCAATGGGTTGTAATTTACCCGCATCATTGACATGCTGTAAAACGCACCCGACCCCGTACGCTGACGCATCACATGTAAGAACTAGCTTTTTACCTGGGTCAAAAAAGGCTAAAACACTGTTGGAACATAGAAGGTTGTGTGCCTTATTGAAGGCGCGTTCTTGGGCGTCCCCCCAAAACCAATCGCACCCCTTTCTGAGTAGCACGTGGAGAGGCTCCAGCAGCGTGCTCAAGTTCTGCATAAAGTTCCCAAAGTAATTGAGTAGCCCGAGAATGGCACGCAGTTCCGAGACATTCCGGGGCCTGGGTGCCAGACGAATTGCTTCGGTTTTGGATTCTGTTGGGCGGATTCCATCAGCGGCAATCCTTCTACCCAAAAATTCAACCTCGGGCGCGAGAAACAGACACTTGGATTTCTTAACTCTTCTGCCTACCCAATCCAATCGACTTCGTACTTCTTCCAAATTGTGGAGATGAGAGTCGGTGTCCCTGCCCGTGATGAGTATGTCATCTTGAAACACAACCGTCCCCGGGATGGACTTGAGCAGACTCTCCATGTTGCGCTGGAATATAGCAGCTGCCAACCTGATGCCGAATGGACATCGATTGTACATAAAAAGGCCTCGATGTGTGTTGATGGTGGTGAGTAGCTTAGACTCTTCGGTCAGTTCTTGCGTTATATACGCAAATGTGAGATCTAGTTTTGAGAAAAGTTTTCCTCCAGCCAATGTGGCAAATAGGTCCTCCGCTCTGGGCAGCGGGTATTGGTCCTGTAGGGAGACTCTGTTTATGGTAGACTTGTAATCCCCACAGATTTGTACGGATCCATCAGGCTTCATGACAGGGACGACGGGACTTGCCCAGTCACTAAATTCCACGGGTGAGATAATGCCTTCCCGCAGAAGCCGGTCCAGTTCGTGTTCAATCTTTTCCCTCATCACATATGGCACAGCTCTAGCCTTGTGATGGACCGGTCTGGCATCCTGTGTGATGTAGATTTTAACTTTAGCTCCTTTGAAGGTGCCCACACCTGGCTGAAAGAGATGTTGAAAACGACTTAGAACTGTTGAGCAGGAGGTCCGTTCCTCTGATGACATGGCGTGAACATCATCCCATTTCCAATTTAGTTTTGCCAGCCAACAGTGCTGGGAGATCTCCGGGGACAATCCACAGGGGAAGTCAGTTCACCGTCCCTTGATTGAGAGCATGGCGCTGCCAAGGACTGGGACGATTTCTTTGGTATAGGTCCTTAGTTTGGTGTCGATCCTTGTGAGTTTTGGTCTGTTGCTTCTGTGCGGACACAGCTGTTCAAATTGTTGGATGCTCATGAGAGATTGACTAGCTCCCGTGTCCAGTTCCATGTTGACGGGTATCCCGTTGAGTAGGACCCTCATCATTATTGGAGGTGTCTTGTTGTAAGAATAGTGGACATTGATCATGTTGAACTGCTGTACCCCGGCGTCCTGGGCACTATCCCCACCGTCTTCTGGTCCGCTTTCCGACCTTTCCAATTTGTATACCAGCCGAGCTGCTGTTTTTCTGCACATGCGGGCCAGATGCCCTGTATAGTTGCAGTTTCTGCAAACAGCATGCTGAAATCGACACCCCCTTGTTGAGTGCCTTCTCCCACATCTCCAGCACAGACCGCTTCCATTGTTTCCGAAGGATGAACTGCATCTGGCTGATCTCTCTTGAGCTTCTCTCAGTCTGTAGTTGTTTGCTCGCATTGTGGGTTGATGAGGTATGAATGGCCATTCCTGTGGTCCTTGATGGCTTCTGGCGCCACTGCCTGCTGTTGAGGGCCTGCTCTCCTGCCTTTGTCTGTGTGTGGGGGTAGCGGCTTGTTTCACGCTGTGAACGCCTTGTTCCGATGTTTCGTTAGTTGTCATACCCGCAGTATAGATCAACCTCGTTTCTTCTTCTCCTGCCAAGAATGTTTGTGCAACCAGTGCTGCTGCCTCTAAGGTCAAGTTCTTGGTTTCTATAAGCTTTTGGAATATGCCTGCGTGGCCTATTCCTTCAATAAAAAAGTCTCTCAGTACTTCTCCCCTTAGTTCATTGGAGAACTCACATAAACTAGCCAGCCTCCGAAGTTCCGCCACAGAGTCGGGTATGCTCTGGCCCACACAGCGTCTGTAGTTGTAGAACCTGTGTCTGGCCATGTGTAGGCTGCTCGCTGGCTTCAGGTGGTCTCTCATCAGTGTGCTCAGTTCCTCAATCGACTTGCTTGCTGGTTTCTCGGGTGCCAGCAGGTCCTTCATTAAGGCGTATGTTTTCGAGCCACAGCTGGTCAAGAGATGGGCTCTTCTCTTGTCTGCCTTATCGTCACCCAACCAGTCTTTGGTTACAAAGCTTTGCTGGAGCCTTTCTATAAAGTCCTCCCAATTGTCTCCAGCATTGTAATTCTCATCTGAGCCGTTGGTAGCCATTTTGTGGATTCTGTGATCCCGTAATGCGTCGCCACTGTAAAGTCCTGACCCTGCAGTACAGACTTACATGAGGCACATGTAACTCTGGACCTGCACCTTTATTTCACAGCTCTCGAGTGCCACACTTGCCTGAGACCTGCCTTTATATACTTGGGTGGAACAGGTATGCAGTTTCTCCTGCAAGTGCACTCCTGGTGGTAAGTTCTGCTTGTGGTTACAGGTCATATCTAGTTACAGTCATGTATAGCATGGTAAGATACAGTTATATACAGTAGTGTGAGATACATAACAGAAAGTATATTTGCCAGCAAACAGCTTGTAACAAAAGCTGGGCTGCAGTATCACCATCTTTCCCACAACTCTATGTTTGAATCCCTCCAATCAGGTTTCAACCCCGCCATTGTACTGAAACACCCCTTGTCCGAGTCACAAATGGCTTTCTATGTGATTGTAACCATGGTAAACTATCCCTCCTCATCCCTCCTGATCTATCTGCAGCCTTTGGCACAGTTCACCAAACCATCCTCCTCGAACAGGTCTCCTCTGTTGTCCAGCTGGATGGGATTGCCCTCCATACCTATCTATCCAGTCATAGCCAGAGAATCACGTTTAATGGCTTCTCTTCCCACCGGCATGGCTCGACGGGCCGAATGACCTTCTTCAGTGTTGTAACCATTCTGTTCTATGATTCACTCCCGCAACTTTACCTCTGGAGTCCCCCAAGGATCTATCCTTGGTCCCCGAATATTTCCCGTCTACATACTACCCCTCGGTGACATCATCCGTTTAAAAGTTTGATTCCACATCTAATCTGACAAGTCAGCTTAAACTCAGTGGTAGGAAAAATAATGTCCCTACTAAAGGAGAAAATAGAAGAACATCTAGAAACCAAAAATATAATAATGAATAGTCAGCATGGATTTCAAAAGGAAAAGCTTGACTAACCGTTTGAATTTTTTGAAGAGAAAACAGAGAGAATAGACAATGGTGATGCAGCAGATGTAATTTATCTAGATTTTCAAAAGGCCTTCGATAAGGTATCCCATAATAGACTGGTGAACAAGATCAGAGAATGCAGAGTCAGGGAATAAGTAGCAGAATGGATAGCTAGATATACTCTCTATGTACTCACTGTATAGTTGCATAAGATGGAGACTTGTTTACCTGATGTACTGTCAATAAGGTTTACACTGTGTATATACTATGCTGGCACCACTAGAGGGTGCAACTGGTAGAGACCGGGGTTTCCTGCCCTGGTGACAGGGGCTGTATAAAAGGGTAGCCACCATGTGGCTGCCTCACTCTGGAGTTACGAATAAAGGACCAAGGTCACTACAGTTTGAGTACAACACATTGCCTCATGGAGTCATTCATAGGTACATTACAGACATAACAACTGCCGATGAGAATACGGACTTTCACGCAATTATGGCTACCTTTGGCACACTAAAAGAGTTTGCAGAAGGTGATGATTGGTATGCCTCCACGGAAAGGCTCGAGCTGTATTTCGTGGCAAACGATCTGGCAAGGGAGATGGACGCATCGGCAGAGAAGCACAAGGCTATACTGCTGACCAGTTGTGGGCCCGAGGTCTACCGCCTTGTCAGCCACGAAGGCCAAGGATAAGACATACGATGAGCTGACTGAACTAATTCGCGACCAACTTAAAGCAAAAGAGAGCACCCTCACGGCCAGGCACAGATTCTGCACTCACTGCAGACCTGAGGGCCAGGAGATTGCAAAATATGCTGCTGACCTCAGGAGACTTGCGGCACCGTGTGATTTTGGCACGCACCTCAACGAAGCATTGCGAGACATCTTCGTTATGGGTATTGGTCACGAGGGCCTCCTTCACAAGCTATTATCTGTCAACACCACAGTCAACCTACAGAAGGCCATCAGCATCAGTCAGGCGTTCATGACCTCGACCTGCAGCACCAAGCAAATTATTCATCCTGTGGACCCAAACCCGGCAAGTACTGTACACAGAATGGTACCTTTCACAGGCAAGACTGTAGAACGTGGCTCTGCCCAGGGCAGAGAGCACAGACCTCAGGGTTCCAGAACTCAGAGTCCGCCGAGGGATGCTAATCGAGTAGCACCATGCTAGCGTTGCAGAGGAAACCATAAAGCTTACCAGTGTTGGTTTGCTGAGTACGTATGCAAAGCCTGTAACACGAAGGGCCACCTCCAGCGTATGTCTAGCAGAGGAGTCGGTAAATGACTTTGAATCCAGTATGATGATTTGGCCAGAGAGGCAGCTCAGCCCCAAGAAGAAGTGTAAGGAGTGTATACCTGCACCACCAATTGTGCTCCAGTGAAGATGGAAGTCGAGATAAACAGCGTTCCAGTCTTCATGGAAATGGACATGGGAGCCAACCAGTTAGTGATGAGCCAGGATGCCTTTGAGAGGTTATGGAACGAAAAACGACCCGAGCTGGTTCTAGTACAGGAAAAGTTGCGCACCTACACCAAGGAACTGATCCCAGTCTTTGGTAGTGCAGATGTAAGTGTGTAATCCATACTGGCGTGATGCACAAGTTACCTCTGTGGATTGTTACAGGTGATGGTCCAATGCTACTCGGAAGAAGGTGGATGGGGAAGATCCAGTGGAAATGGGAGGACCTCTTCACTCCAGCAATCGATGTCCCCCATGCTCAGAGGCAGAGCAAAACCTCACCTTCGCTTGGGCCAGACACCAGAGAACAAACCAACACAGCACCTAAGGCACAGACCATCCATCATGACTGCGTGTCAATGATCCGACCGAAATGACCTAAAAGTACCTTCCCAGCTCCAGTAGGACTGCTGGGGAGGAAGATCAAATTCACAGGCACTCTTCCAGCTTTTGTGGCAGAATCGCAGGAGAGAAGGGAAAGAAGGATCAAGGCAGTCGACCTCGAGGACAGAGGCAAGATGGCATCCCTGCTGCAGCGAGGTGCAGCGTGGCTGAAAAAAAAAATGGTGCAGCAATACCACGAGGTGCAATTCTGAGGGACCAACACGTGGTGTCTAACAAATGATTCGATTGGGGTAAAGCCAGCAAGGTTCTCTTAAAGGAGACCTGCAACCAACTGAACTTAAAGCGACATTGTATGCATGGCAATCAATGTAGTGAACCGATTAAGATTGTGAACAAAATATTGTTGCGAAATGTCGGTACCATTCCTAATGTAAAGAACAAAATGTTGTTGCGAGATGTCGGGAATAGAGTGTCCCCAAAAGTAGCAAGCGAGCGAATTCGGGAGGGTAAAGGCGCCGATCCTGATACCCTGCCCCAGGTCTATCCCATGCTGCAGGCACCCGATGGCACGATTCGCCATGGACCTGGAAACGGAAATGACGCCAATACGTGCAGTCGGCCGCCGTTGCCCAGCACCCGGGTGGAGATGGTACAGCCCCCAGACCCAGTCACTACCTCGGCCATGTCCAGGAGCGAAACGCCAGAACCAACGAGTTCCCCAAACGGGACCCGGAACAGCCAGGTTCCCAACACCGTTAGAGAGCAAGCAGAAGATTCTGCAGCCCTCAAAGGAGGACAGGGAGGCCACACAAATCTGTAGCTCTGCCCACCACTAGGCAACGGCAAAGGCCCTGAGTCCTGGCAAGGTGAGCGAACCAAGCCCACCCCACTAGCATGGGGTGTAGCGCTGCCATCAGACGACTAGGACCCTGTCCGGTTGCTCTGGAACCAGCTTCCTCGCCTACCTGTACTGCTACCTCAGTACTCACCATGACTGAACCATGAATGCAATCTACCTAATCCTGGCACACGACCATAAAACATAACGAATGTAAGTCACTGAACCAAGGTGTCACGATACAAACTGTTTTTTTTTCTTCCTTTCTTTGTACTTGCACTGTGTCTGATCCTGTATGTTAATGTAATGGGCCAGCTGCATGATCTCGCTGTGAGGAGGGGGCGGGGGGGTGGTAAATGGATGTATGTAGCCGTGGACACACACATGGATCACACCCAGAACCCACTGGAACCTGCACTGCATCATCGAACCATCCAAACTGGTAGCTACTACCCAACGTTGTGGCAAAAGGACTTCGGGGTTAACAGGGAGAGAGCCAAGCCAAAGCACAGCCAAGGTGCAAGGGCTATTGGCACTTTAGTCTGGGGAGAGCTAAGCCAGAGTACACAGTGCAAAGGTAATTGGTACAAAGGACTAGGGGGAGAGTGATGTTATATATGCAGACTATAAATATACTATCTGTGTAGTCACTGTATATAGTTGCATAAGATGGACACTTGTTTACCTGATGTACTGTCAATAAGGTTTACACTGTGTATATACTATGCTGGCACCACTAGAGGGTGCAACTGGTGGAGACCGGGGTTTCCTGCCCTGGTGACAGAGGCTGTATAAAAGAGTAGCCACCATGCGGCTGCCTCACTCTGGAGTTACGAATAAAGGACCAAGGTCACTACAGTTTGAATACAACACATTACCTCGTGGAGTCATTCATAGGTACATTACAGACATAACAGAAAGCAGAGAGCAGGAGGAAAGGGTAGCTATTCACACATTAACGATTTAGACTTTGGAATCAATAACACAATTTCTAAATTTGCGAATAACACAAAATACGGGGGGGGGGCGAATAGTCAATACAGAGGACTGCAACAGATTACAGGAGGACACTAATAAACTTGCAGAATGCGCATATAATTGGGAAATGAAGTTCAACACAGATAAATGTGAGGAACTATGGGTTCAATTTTCTCCAGTTATCTGCGCTGTTTTTTTGGTGGGCACTGTTTTTTTTTTGAGTAAATTAAAATCTCCAAGTTTCCCCAAAGTTTCTGCACCAGCGTCACTCCGTTAGTTCCGGTTTTTTTAGGTTAGGATTTTTTTGCGTAACCTGATGTCTGCACCAGTTTTTCAGATTTAAGCAAGTTTGGCCCACTTGCATTTTTCCTAGGATGGCGTATGAGACCACTCCCAAAAAACCTTCTGGGCACTTAAGAAAAAGCAGCGCACATTAAAAAATTGGCACAGAAAGACGCCATTGTTTTTATGCAAAGTTTTGGAGGGAGTCAAGAAGGCAAAGAATATGCATCATGAAGCTTAATTTTTTTTCAAAGTCAAAAGGGAGAAATAGAAGTTGAATGCAATTCTTTAATTTTTGATTATTTTGCAAAGTACCACCCCACTAAGGAACATATCCTCATCGGGCTCGAGGGTCGGAACGTCGGCCGGCAGAATCGCTCTCTCGCCCGGACACATGGGCTCGGGGCTCGACTTCAAAAGAAGCCCGGGGGGCTGGGGTGGGAGCCGAGCCCCTGTGTCCGGGCGAGGGAGTGATTCTGCCAGCCCGGTGAGAAGATATTCGGTGATGAGGTTCCACAAAGAAATTGTAACCGAGATCTGTGAGTTAATAAAAGCAGACCTGCACCCTACAAGTGTCAGGAGGACTGCTTTGTCAGTTGAAGTAAAGGTTACAGCTGCACGTTCATTTTATGCATCTGGATCATTCCAAGCCACAACTGGGGTTGTGTGCACCATTTCTCAACATGCAACTCATATCTGCATTCAGCAGGTGACTGCTGCACTATATACCCAGAGGAATGACTACATAAAGTTTCCCACGACGCCCAGGCAATGCGTGACAGACTGTGGGCTTCTCCAGGATTGCTGGCTTCCACAAGGTACAGGGCTGCATTGATTGTACCCACATTGCCTTGCAAGCACCTTTGGAGAAGTCCGAGATGTATGGAAACAGAAAAGGCTTCCACTCAGTGAACTTGCAGCTCGTCTGTGACCACATGCATCGCATCATGGCAGTTGATGTGACATACCCTGGGAGCACCCATGATGCATTCATCCTTTGCAAGAGCGCTATATCTGCCATGTTTCAGCAGCAGCCAGAAGGGCAGAGCTGGCTGCTGAGGGACAAAGGGTACAGTCTCACCACCTGGCTCATGACACCCCTACACGCAACCCGGATGGAAGCTGAGCGAGAATATAACATGTTGCACATTGCGACGCGCAGCATAATAGAGAGGACCATTGGAATCGTGAAGCAGCGTTTCCGATGCCTGGACTATTCTGGAGGCTACTTGCAATACTCCCCTGAGATTGTCGGTCAGTTCACTGTTGTGTGCAGCATTTTGCACAACTTGGCCATCATGAGGCAACAACAGCTGGTAGTGGAAGACCACCTGAGGTGAGAATGGCTGATGATGATGAGGAAGATGCAGATGATGATGAGGAGGAGGACGATGAGGAAGCCATGCAACTACCTAAACCCAGAGCATGACGTGGAGGAGGACGGGTCTTCATGCCCCTTTAATGAATGCTTGAGCCTTGCGCCAACAGCTCATCCGTGAATGTTTTGCTGCCTGAAGGCTCAGTGGCAACTATTCCAAATGGATCATGTTTACTGTTTGGACCTGTTCTGTAATGTTGTGTTGTGTTAATGGAAAAAAAATTAAATTATTCTTCTTTAGTTCAAAAGGTTGTGTTAATAATGGAATAAATAATGGAAATGATCCAGTTATAATTTGAAATATATTTTCTTCAAATGTTTAACACTTGCTTGTACTTAACTTAACTTTAACAAAAATATTCTTGTATCAAACTTTAAAGTTTTCAGTTAAGAACGCTTACAAACTCTAAGATCACTTAAAAACTTTAAAATCACTTACAAACTTTTAAACTTATAACTTTACATAACTTACAAAAAACTTTTAATTTGAGAACAGTTACAACAGTAACAACAATAATAACAACAGCAGCAAAGAAAGGCTGCACCCATCTCTCCTCTACCTTATACTAAGACCGCCCGCTGCGCTTGCGCTTGGTAACTCCGCCCCTGCCCACAGGCGGTGTCGCAGCATTTCTTGGGTTGGTACCAAACTTATTCTTTGAAAGCAGTGATAGGATTGGACCAAGTCAGCATGGATTTATGAAGGGGAAATTATGCTTGACAAATCTTCTGGAATTTTTTGAGGATGTAACTGGTAAAGTGGATAGGGGAGAACTAGTGGATGTAGTGTATTTGGATTTCAAAAGGCTTTTGACAAGGTCCCACACAAGAGATTGGTGTGCAAAATCAAAGCACATGGTATTGGGGGTAATGTACTGACGTGGATAGAGAACTGGTTGGCAGACAGGAAGCAGAGTCGGGATTAACGGGTCCTTTTCAGAATGGCAGGCAGTGACTAGGAGTGCCGCAGGGCTCAGTACTGGGACCCCAGCTCTTTACAATATATATATTATGGATTTAGATGATGGAATTGAGTGTAATATCTCCAAGTTTGCAGATGACACTAAACTGGGTGGCGGTGTGAGCTGTGAGGAGGATGCTAAGAGGCTGCAGGGTGATTTGGGCATGTTGGGCAAGTGGGCAAAGACATGGCAGATGTCGTATAATGTGGATAAATGTGAGGTTATCCACTTTGGGGGCAAAAACACGAAGGCAGAATATTATCTGAATGGCGGCAGATTAGGAAAAGGGGAGGTGCAGCGAGACCTGGGTGTCATGGTTCATCAGTCATTGAAGGTTGGCATGCAGGTACAGCAGACGGTGAAGAAGGCAAATGGTATGTTGGCCTTCATAGCTAGGGGATTTGAGTATAGGAGCAGGAAGTCTTGCTGCAGTTGTACAGGGCCTTGGTGAGGCCCCACCTGGAATATTGTGTTCAGTTTTTGTCTCCTAATCTGAGGAAGAACGTTCTTGCTATTGAGGGAGTGCAGCGAAGGTTCACCAGACTGATTCCCGGGATGGCAGGACTGACATATGAGGAGAGACTGGATCGACTGGGCCTGTATTCACTGGAGTTTAGAAGGAAGAGAGGGGATCTCATAGAAACATATAAAATTCTGACGGGACTGGACAGGTTAGATGCAGGAAGAATGTTCCCGATGTTGAGGTAGTCCAGAACCAGAGGATACAGTCTAAGGATAAGGGGTAAGCCATTTAGGACTGAGATGAGGAGAAACTTCTTCACTCAGAGAGTTGTTAACCTGTGGAATTCCCTACCACAGAGAGTTGTTGATGCCAGTTCATTGGATATATTCAAGAGGGAGTTAGATATGGCCCTTGCGGCTAAAGGGATCAAGGGGTATGAAGAGAAAGCAGGAACGGGGTACTGAAGGAATGATCAGCCATGATCTTATTGAATGGTGGTGCAGGCTCGAAGGGCCGGATGGCCTACTCCTGCACCTATTTTCTATGTTTCTATGTTTCAAGCATCTTGGATAATGCGCACTTCTTGATGGGGGGGGGGGCGTGGGCAGGCGGTAATGTGGAAGGCCCGGATGGGGGCCTCTTCAGAGGCTGGTCTGGGGATTGGAGTGGGAGTGGCAGTTGATTCCTTCATTGGCCGTGGAATCTGGGTGTGTTACCTTATTGCAGCAGTTACCTCCGACATTCCCTCGCTCATGTGCCCCGACAGCGTCTCAACTCCTGCAACATTCCCTCCCTCATGTACACCGACAGTGTATCAGCTACCTGCGACATTCCATCCCTAATGTACACGGATAGTGTTCCCATTTCCCGTGAGAGTATTATTACTTCTCCTGACAGTCCCGATACCTCATCACCCACCCCACTGATGGTGTCCAGGAGTGATTGCGCAAGGTCAATGGTCTCCGCACTCATTGCGATCATCTGAACCACATCTGTTAGAATGCACCTCAGGAGAGCGCTGTCGAGCTCTCCTTCTCCTCCTCATCCTAGGTGCGGCTTGCTGCACCCCACTGGGACCCGCAGCCTTGGAATGTTTGAAGCCATGAAAAGTCGCAACACTCGTACCACTCAGGAAAGTGGCGGACACCTCAATGGGTGGCACCAGCACCTCCTCCAGAGTGAATACAACAATCCTCCCCCTGCTCCTCCCCCCCCCCCCCCCCCCACCATGCTCTTGGTCTGGAAGGTGGGATTGGAAAAGGTTCTTCTTTTCAGGCTCATCCGCGTCTTAATCTTATTCTGTATCGGCTTCAGCCTCGCCAGGGTCGGCCTCAAGTTCTGCAAAATATAACAGAACAGACAAATGGTTAGCAGCAGAGGAGGTGGCACGGTGGGTGGCATGAGTAGGCTCACACAACGCAGGCAGCAGGCTCATTTGAAGAACCATGATGAATTATAGCACATTGCATCAACCGAAGCGTAGCTGACGGAGACATCCCCATGAACCAAAGCATGGCTAGCCCGCGCAGTATTTAACTTTTAGCAAAGCCAGAACGTGGAATTTGCAGAACTTACCCTCTCCCTCGACTGTGGGCCCAGCTTGTGCAGTGGTGGTTGCTTTTCTCCAGGCAGGACCCATCAAAGCAGCGACCCTCTCTTCCAAGGGTGTCAGTGGGTGCAGATTGGCCGGGCCGCCTCCTATTCGAGTTCTTTCTCTTTTGTTGTGTGCCACCTTCCTCTGCAAAGATGAAAATATAAATTTTTAGAGACGGTGTCTTTCTGCTGGATGGAACATACAGATGGTCACATTTACAATTGCAATTCCAGTGAATAAATGAAAATCTTACTTACGCTAACCACGTGACCAAGGTCTTGCCGGTTCTTTTTGCACTGGCCTCCAGACCTCGGGTTGGTCACTATTGCACAGTAATCTTGTGCAAGTTGGTTCCAGCGTTTCTTCATTTCTTTTGGTGAAACTTTTATGTGACATCTGCTGGTGTCCAGCTCGTGCCATCTGGCCTCAATTACAGTAACCAGGGCCTCCACTTCCTCTTGTGAGAAATTCTTGGTCCTTGGTGTTACATATTGCAGCTCTGATTTTTTCCACTGAGAATTAAAGTTCTCACACACAACTGGCTCTTTAAAAATGGCCAAATGAAGATCGGGAGGTGTACTGGGCATGCGTGCCCATAGCAATCACGTAAAAACGTCATATTTTTTCCGCGCGTGTGCAGAAGGGGGGGGGGCATCCTTTTTTCGGCGCAGACATTAGGTTCCACCCCCCAAAGCTAATGGACAGGTTGTGCGGTGCCAATTAAAAAAATTAAAACGGGGAAATTTTCAAGTTGTTTTTTTGGAGTAGTCGGGGCCAAAAAAGGGCGTAACTCTTGAAATACGCCAAAAAACGGCATTGGGGGAAATTGAGCCCTATATTTTGGTAGGAAGAATAGAGAGGTCACTTATTACTTCTAGGGTGCGAGTCCAGGTGGGGTAGAGGAACAAAGGGATCTCAGAGTACAAATACACAAATCATTAAGTTGCGACACAGTTTAATAAAGCCATAAATAAAGCAAACCAAGCACTCGAGTTTATTTCTAAAGGTAAAGAATTGAAAAGTAGGGAAGTTATGCTAAACATGTATCAAACCTTCGTTAGACCGCACTTGGAGTACTGCTTATAGTTCTGGTTGCCATATTATATAAAGGATATAGAGGCACTGGAGAGGCGTTGCATATTGCAGCTCTGATTTACAAGGATAATACCAGAAATGTGGGAGTATACATATCAGGAAAGGATCATCAGGCTGGGTCTCTTTTCTCTTGAAAACAGAAGACTGAGGAGTGACCTAATAGAGGTCTTTAAAATTATGAAAGGTTTTGGTAGCGTGGATACAGAGAGAATGTTTCCAGTTGTGGGGAAGAGCATAACTAGAGGCCATCAATATAAAATACTCACCAAGAAATCCAATAGGGAATTCAGAAGAAACATCTTTACCCAAAGACTGGTGAGAATGTGGAACTTGCTAGCACAGAGAGTGGTTGAAGTGAATAGTATATATGCATTTAAGGAGAAGCTAGACAAACATATGAGGAAGAAAGGAATAGAGGGTTATGCTGATAGATTTAGATGAAGAAAGATGGAAGGAGGCTCGAGTGGAGCATAAACGCCGGCATGGACTGGTTGGGCCGAATGGCCTGTTTTTGTGCCGTATATCCTATGTAATACAGCTCTACCTCACCGCCACCTCTCTCAATCCCTGCACTTCCTATGATTTGTCACATTGCTTGTCAGACATCCAGTACTGGATAAGCAGAAATTATCTCCAACTAAATATTAGGAAGACCGAAGCTATTGTCTTTAGTTCCTGCCGCAAACTCCATTCCCTAGCCACCAACGTTATCCCTCTCACTGGCCACTGTCTAAGGCTGAATCAGACTGTCTGCAACCTTGGTGTCATATTTGACCCCAAGCTGAGCTTCCTATCCCCTATCCCCTCCATCACCAAGACCGCTTACTTCTACCTCCATAAAATCACTCATCTTCACTCATCTCAAGCTCATCTGCTGTTGAAGATGTCATGTATCTTACATGGTTACTGCTTGTACTATTACAAGGTGTGCCACCAGAGGGCACTGCAGTGGGAGACTTGTAGGTTACCTGTACAGGTGTGCCAGGCCTAGAATAAAAGGCAGGCCATCATACGTGATCCTCACTCTGGAGTTACATTAAATGGACTAAGGTCACGACAGTTCAAACACAACACATTGTCTCGTGGAGTCATTATTAGAGCATCTGCAAACATAACAATTGGCGACGAGATTACTGATCTTCACGCGAAAATGGCTAACTTTGGTACGTTGCAGCAGTTCGCCGATGGTGAGGATTGGAAAGCCTTTGTGGAGAGACTCGACCATTTCTTCACAGCAAATGACCTGGCAGGCGACAATCTGGCCACACTAGCTGATAAGCGCAGAGCTATCCTGCTAACCAGTTGTGGGCCCACCGTCAATGGCCTCATCAGGGACTTGCTGGCACCAGCGAAGACAATGACCAAGACTACGAGGAGCTTGTAACGCTGATCCAAGAACAACTCAAGCCCAAAGAGAGCATCCTCACAACAGACACCGGATTTACACACACCAACGGCCCGAAGGCCAGGAGATCGCGAAATATGCTGCAGACCTCAGGAGGCTGACGGCACCGTGTGATTTCGGCGATCACCTCACCGAAGCACTGCGGGATATCTTTGTCATCAGAATCGGCCACGAGGGCCTTCTTCATAAACTACTATTTGTGGATATCACAGTCACACTGCGGAGTCACATCTCCGTGAGCCAAGCATTCATGACCTCGACCTGCGACTCTTAGCGGATGACTCATCCTCAGGACTCAAACCCGCCAAGTACTGTGCATAGAGTGGTGCCTTTTAGAGGCTGGACTGTAGAATGTGAATCTTCTCAGGGGAGAGTGAACAGGCCCCCGAGTCCCTTAACTCAGAGTCTGCCGAGGGGGGCTAATCGAGTAACACCATGCTGGCGTTGCGGAGGGAATCACAGGGCTCACCAGTGCCATTTTAAAGACTATGTATGTAAAGGCTGCAGCACAAAGGGCCACCTCCAGTGACTGTGTAAAAGAAATATGACTCACTGTGTTGATGAAGAGTCTGCAGATGGCCATGAATCCAGCACAGATTATGAAGCGATAGTCAGAGAGGCAGCTCAGCCCCACGATGAGGTATATTGCATGTTTACCTGCACCACCGAATGTTCTCCGTTGAGGATGGAAGTCGAGATAAATGGCATTTCAGTCTTCATGGAAGTGGACATGGGGACGAGCCAGACAGTAATGAATCAAGAAGCCTTTGAAAGGCTATGGGACAATCAGACTGAATGACCCAAGTTGGTCCCGGTTCAGGCAAAGCTGCGCACCTACACCGATGAACTTATCTCAGTCGTTGGTAGTGCGAATGTAAAGGTACTCCATGACGGCGCAGTGCACAGGTTACCCCTGTGGATTGTTGCAGGTGATGGACCAACACTACTTGGAATAAGGTGGATGGAGTAGATCCATTGGAGCTGGGAAGATTTCATCCCTCCAGCGATCGATGTCCCCCACACTCAGAGGCAAAACAAGCCCTCACCTGAGGTTGGATCCGGCACCAGAGAGCAGACCAGTACAACACCCGAGGCACAGACCGCTCAGCACGGCTGCGTGGAGATGATCCAGCTGAAACGACTCGAACGCACCTTCCAGGCTCCAGTGGCAGGACTCCGGAGGAAGAAAATCGTATCCAGAGGCGACTTCCCAGCTTCGGTGGCAGAACCCGGGGAGAAGAGGATCACAGCAGTCAAAATCGTGGATGGAAGAAAGATGGCGCCCAAACCACGAGGTGAGGCGCTGAAGAAAAAGATGGCGGCGGCCAGACCACGAGGTGCAGCGCTGATGGAGCAACATGTGGCACCAAGCGAAATAGAGGATTGGGGTAAAGATAGCAAGGCTCTCTTAAAGAAGGCCCACAACTCACCACACTTAAAGGAACAGTTCTACACTCTCAATCAATGTAACAGCAACTGTGAGTTAGATGTAAAATGTGCAATTGATGATCAGAGTTGTGTACATGCAATAAGCAAGGAAAAGTCGCGCGATTGCGATCAGAGCTACAGGTTATTCACAATTTGTAATGAAACGTTGTGCGATGTAGGATTTCAACTGCATACAGTCAATGCAGCGGGCAAACACCCATTGGGAGCACACAGGTCCAGCGAGCTACCCAATGCTGTTGCCTGCGTTCCTGGGACTAGAGTGATGCACCACGGAGTGTAGCCACAAGCAGCTAATATATACAGCTGCAGAGCAAGCGATCTCAGGAGGACAACAGCAATGGTATCGATACCCTGCCCCCGATCGGCTCCACCTCTCAGGCACCCGATGGCACTAACCGCTATGAGCCTGAAAGAGCAAACTGCGCCAAGGCGCAGCCCCCAGACTCTATCACCACCAAGGCGATACCCGGGAATGAAGGGTCACCCGCAGCGGTTCTCCCAAATGGGACTGGGACCAGCCAGGATCCCAAACCAAATAATGCCCAGGCAAATGAATCAGCAGTTCTCTGTCCACTGCTAGACGACTGCTCCTCAGGGAGCAGCAGTGACCCGGGGTGCAAGGAGAGGACAGGGAGGTCACAGGCATCTGTGAACCTGCCTGACGCTAGAAGCAACGGCAAAAGCCCGAGAGCAGGCAACCTGAGCCAACCCAGTTCCCACTGCCAGCACTGGGCACTGCGCCACCACCAGACTACCTGGACACCATCCAGCAGTTTGGGCACTAGTTTGTTCTCATGCACTGACCCCAGCACTGACTCCAAGTACATTCAAATGTACTTCACTCAGCATGGTACCACGAATGTAATACTGTAAATGCAGATTTTTTTTTGGACTTGAATGTATATGAAGGTAATGAGCCAACGGCACAATCTATATGTTGGGAGGGGGGTGCGTGAGGGAGAGAATGGAGTGTTTATGGACGCACAAACAGAAACCACCAGCAACTCTACTGCCAACGAAACACCACCTACTCATCCAAGATGGAAACAACCCTCCAAGGGTCAACCAGATAGAGCTAAGCCCAGAGCACAGTCAACGCAAAGGCAATTTGCACTAAAGACTTGGGGGAGAGTGATGTCATGTATCCGACATGGTTGCTGCTTGTAGTATTAAAAGGTGTGCCACCAGAGGGCACTGCAGTGGGAAACTTGTAGGTTACCTGTACAGGTGTGCCAGGCCTAGTATAAAAAGCAGGCCACCATGTGTGATACTTACTCTGGAGTTACATTAAATGGACTAAGGTCACTTCAGTTCAAGCACAACACATTGTTTCGTGGAGTCATTATTGGAGCATCTGAAGACATAACAGAAGACGTCTTCTATGCCTTTGATACCTCTAGACTCAACTATTCCAAAGCTCTTCTTGCCAGCCTCCCACCTTGCACACGCCATAAACTTGAGCTCATCCAAAACTCTGCTGCCTGTATCGTAACTTGCAGAAATTCCCATTTATCCATCACCCCTTCTGTGTTCACTAACCTACATTAGTGCCCAGTCCGGCAATGCCTCGATTTTAAAATTCTCATCCTCATTTTCAAACCCCTCCATGGCCTCGCCCCTCCCTATCTATGTAACATTCTTCAGCCTGCACCCAACGCTCCCGCTAAGCTGTGCGGTGGTCTGAAGATCCCGCGCAGGCCGCTCACTGACTTTTACATGGAAGAAACTGTGCATGTGCGAAATTTTGAATGGGCCGTGCATCCAGTTATAGGGACTGCAAACAATGAAGAAATGAGAGGGAACATTGTAAGTTAACCCTCAGAGATCTCTGCAATTCTGGCCTCTTGCACATCCCCAATTTTCTTTGCTACACCATTGACATCCTAAGCTCTAGAGTTGGATCCCTAAACCGCTCCACCTCCCGATCTCTCTTTCCTCCTTTAAGGTGCTCCTGAAAACCTACCTCTTTGACTAAGCTTTTGGTCACCTGTCCCTCTATCTCCTTAAATGGCTTGGTGTCAAATTTTGTTTGATAATTGTTTCTGTGAAGTGCCTTGGGATGTTTTACTACATTAAAGACACTATATAAATACAAATTGCTGTTGCAACTGTTGGCCACTGTGGCAAGTGCATAATAAGCACTCAATGAGCTCAAATGCATAGCTCACCTGCTCTCCATATTATTGGGAATTGAGGTATGAGGGCCAAAATTCACCATCCACAAAGGGACAGCTACTGCCGGGTTTGGGCGGCCGATCGAAAAAAATCAATCGGCTGCAGCAGTCAGGTACTTTTCCCTCCCCAGGCCATATTCGGGGGGAGGGTGGGGGGGGGGGGGGCGGTTGAGTGGTGTTCACTTCCGCCGAAAACGGCGGGGTGAGGCCACTGTAAAGGTAGCTATCCAGCATTGAGGTCTGCAGTGTGTGCGAGCTGGGACAGGGAATTTCAGCTCCAAAAAGGCAGATAAATCCCCTGGACCTGATGGCTTGCATCCTAGGGTCTTAAGAGAAGTAGTGGCAGGGATTGTGGATGCATTGGTTGTAATTTTCCAAAATTCCATGGATTCTGGGGAGGTCCCAGCAGATTGGAAAACTGCAAATGTAACGGCCCTATTTAAGAAAGGAAGCAGACAAAGAGCAGGAAACTATAGACCAGTTAGCCTAATATCTGTGGTTGGGAAAATATTGGAGTCCATTATTAAAGAAGCAGTGGCAGGACATTTGGAAAAGCAAAATTTGGTCAGGCAGAGTCAGCATGGATTTATGAAGGGGAAGTCATGTTTGACAAATTTGCTGGAATTTTTTGAGGATGTAACGAACAGGGTGGATAAAGGGGAACCAGTGGATGTGGTGTATTTGGACATCCAGAAGGTATTTGACAAGGTGCCACATAAAAGGTTACTGCACAAGATAAATGTTCACGGGGTTGGGGGTAATATATTAGCATGGATAAAGGATTGGCTAACTAACAGAAAACAGAGAGTCGAGATAAATGGTTCATTCTCGGGTTGGCAATCCGTAACCAGTGGGGTGCCGCAGGGATCAGTGCTGGAATCACAACTATTTACAATCTATATTAATGACTTGGATGAAGGGACTGAGTGTAACGTAGCCAAGTTGCTGATGATACAAAGATGGGGGGAAAAGCAATGTGTGAGGAGGACACAAAAAACCTTCAACAGTACATGGACAGGCTAAGTGAGTGGGCAAACATTTAGAAGATGGAGTATAATGTTTGAAAGTGTGAGGTCATGCACTTTGGCAGAAAAAATCAAAGAGCAAGTTATTATTTAAATGGAGAAAGATTGCAAAGTGCTGCAGTACAACTGGACCTGGGGGTACTTGTGCATGAAACACAAAAGGATAGTATGCAGGTACTGCAAGTGATCAGGAAGGCCAATGGAATCTTGGCCTTTATTGCAAAGGGGATGCAGTATAAAGACAGGGAAGTCTACAGCTATACAGGGTATTGGTGAGGCTACACCTGGAAAACTGCATACAGTTTTGGTTTCCATATTTAAGAAAGGATATATTTGCTTTGGAGGCAGTTCAGAGAAGGTTCACTCAGTTGATTCCGTAGATGAGGGGTTGACTTATGAGGAAAGGTTGAGTAGGTTGGGCCTCTATTCATTGGAATTCAGAAGAATGAGAGGTGATCTTATCAAAATGTATAAGATTATGAGGGGGCTTGACAAGGTGAATGCAGAGAGGATGTTTCCACAAATAGGGGAGACTAGAACTAGGGGACATAATCTTAGAACTGGGATGAGGAGGAATTTCTTCTCTCAGAGGGTTGTAAATCTGTGGAATTCGCTGCCTTAGAGAGCTGTGGAAGCTGGGTCATTGGGTCAGAAATAGACAGTTTCGTAACCGATAAGGGAATAAGGGGTTATGGGGAGCAGGCAGGGAAGTGCACCTGAGTCCATGATCGGATCAGCCATGATCGTATTAAATGGCGGAACAGGCTCGAGGGGCCGTATGGCGTACGACTCCCCCTAGGAGTTCTTCAGGCAGTGCCCCTCCGAGGTATTCCAGTCGGTGCTCAAAAGTAACAGCACTGGAGTGCTGCCGCAATCGGGCCCTTTGGTAGGGAAATTGTTTTATTAATGTTACTGTTTTTATGACAGGTTGCATCATCCACAGTATTTTGGTTTTCATTTAGTTTAATTAATTATTAGTGTTTTTATGTCAGATTCCATCATCCGCAGTATTTAGGTTGTCATATAGTTTTATTAATTATTCGTGTTTTTATGTCAGATTGCATCATCTGCAGTATTGAGCTTTTTGTATAGTTTTATTAATTGTTTTGGCTCCATTAAACCTGCTGAGTGCTGCTCAGAGATTTGCACATACTTTTGTACAACTTTCAGGTCTGTCTCTTTAATGGAGGCCTGTGGGCTGCAGAGACCTGCTTGGCAGGGTTCACCCTGAGGATGGGAGGAGTGTAGGGAGGGCAACACCTGGTACACCTGCTCAGTAGCAGCGTGGCACACAGGAGAAGACATTGCCGTCAGCACCGTGCAGAGAGGCAGCGGGCAAGGGAGGCAGCAGCCATGATTCGTTCATTCTGCGCCAGACCAGTGTGCCCGCCGTCTTGATTGGCCCCAATCAGGATTGCGGTTGGCTGCTTGGAGACAAGGGATATCCTGTCCACTTGGCTGCTCACTCCACTGCAGAACCCCAGGACAGCGCCAGAGCATGCAAAGAATTATGTTCATTGTGCCACCAGGTGCATCATCGAGCAGTGCATAGGCATCCTTAAGCAGAGGTTCCGGTGCCTGGACCACTTTGGTGGCACCTTGCAGTACTCTCCTCAATGGGTCTCCATAATCGTCGTGGTCTGCTGCATGCTGCACAACCTGGCCATATGAGGGGACAGCTGATGGAGGTCGAGCCAGCAGTACCACCTGAGGAGGAGAAGGTGCAGGAGGAGGAGGAGGATCCCCGTCGCCCCAGTGCTAGGAGGTGTCAACCCATCGCTACCCTGGAAGGGCAGAGTGCAGACTGGCCAGGAGGGTGCATCCTCACATATATGGAGGTGCTTGACATCTACCCTGCATGGTGACAATCTCCCTCCATACATTATGTCCTGCCTGTCTGCCAGGTCTCCCCATGTCAGGAAACAGTATTCTTCTTCTGTCTACCACACCGTCCATCAGTGTCTCCAGCTCCATATCAGTGAACCTGTTGGCTCTCCTTGCACCTCTTACACCAGCCATCCTTCCAAACTCTCCCCCCCCCCCCCCTCAGAGCCTTGCTGCAAAAGCTGGCCTTTAAAAAGACAAGGGAGCTGCTGGCTCGTTAGAAACCCTTACCTGCATGCTGAATTTCTCAGTGATGGTAACGCTCAAATTAAGACAGCCACACCGTTGAAAAATTCACTTTGGAAGGGTTCATTAGCGTTGGAACCAAATTGTTCACTTTTGGAGCTGAACATGAGGTGGCCCAACCAGGAAAAGATTTTGCACTAATGGCCCCAAAAAAGTGAGGGGAGCAGCAGCTTTTCAGCGGTACTGAATTTCTGGCCCATGAGGTATACAGCACATCAGAGGTGCACAACATGCCCCCATATGAGCAGTGAATGCAAAGAGAACTGGAAACCTGTGCACAAGCTATGTGCTAGGTTCATTAAACTCATGACTTTCAATTAAATTGGTTATTCTCAAGCACAGCCGCCCTTAAAGGGGAGAGTGCACTGCCGTGGCCACCATTTTATTTTAATTGTCAGCGACTCTGAAGTCAGCCCGACAATGGCAGCCACAGATTTGGCCGGTCCGCCAGCAGGCAGCCCGGTACCCCCTCTTGGGTGCCGGGCCATAGGCCCGGCCGAAGCCCTCCCTGATGGCACAGTGAGTGCCAAGTAGGCCTCGCAGAGTCCCTCCACTTTCGCTGAAGGGGAGGGGCGTTGCTACACTTCAGCGCGACGTGGCATGTCATGTTGACGTCATCAGCATCATGCTGAGGTGCACAGTGCGGCACTGATGACACTGCCCGCCGCCCTGCTTCCGACTTGCTTCCGTCCCTCTGCCGCCCCAAACACTACCCCAATGATTTTTCCAGGAAAAGAGGGCAATTTCCCTCTATTCCCCACCCCACAGATCCCGGCGGTAATTGTTCATCTAATTCCAATTATCCACCCTCAGCCTCACAGTGTCTCTCACGACCTCAGAACGTCCCAAAGTGCTTTACAGCCAATGAAGTACTTTTGAGGTATAGTCACTGGTGTAATGAAGGAAATCCAACAGCCAATTTGCTCACAGTACATTTGAGCAGGTTCCTGGCCAATATTTGTCCCTCAAGCAACATAACAAAAACAGATTATCTGGATCATTATCACATTGCTGTTTGTGGGAGTTTGCTGTGCACAAATTGGCTGCTGCATGTCCCACATTACAACAGTGACTACACTCCAAAAGTACTTAATTGGTTGTAAAGTGCTTTAAGACGCCTGGTGGTCATGAAAGGCACTATATAAATGCAACTCTTTCTTTTCTTTTCACAGCATGCTCCCACAAACAGCAATGTGATAATGGCCAGATAATCTGTTTTTAGTGATGTTGATTGAACGATAAATATTGGCCATGACACTGGGGATAACTCCCTTGCCCTTCTTTGAAATAGTGCAATGGAATTTTTTACGTCCACCTGAGAGAGCAAACGGGGCCTTGGTTGTGACAAGAACATTTCCCCACTGGAATTGTTGGATTTCCATACAGTATCTTTGCAGAAGTAAGGGAGATAGAGGAGTAATCACATACTGCAAGTGCTGAAAGATTTATTTACATCAGTAAGAGGTATGTGGACCTTGGCCCAGTGGCACTGACATGTGCCAATGATCTTAGGCTGCTTTTCCCATGGCATTTTAATGGAATATGTCAAACTTTTACTTATGACCATTGGGTCCATGGCATACAGTTGTGGGCACATTGACATTTTTGACAGCCTTTAGGTTCTACCAAACTGAATGAAATATAATTGAATTTTTCACTTGTATTGTGACATGAATAAGGATTCTGACAGCATTTAACAGAATCTTCTGGAAATATAAAAGGGGATTTTCTGCATACACATCAGAAAACTGTGCAATGCCAGCCGTGATTTTTCTGCCAATAAAATGAATGGATGGACAATTTGGCTGGTTATGCAATTTCCCAATATGTAACACCAAGATATGCCATGAGAGCTGAAGAAGAAAATCGCTCCTATAGTTTAAGTGCTTCAGAGTTTGTGACTTTCGTGACAGTGCACAAATAATGGTAACCACCACTCTTCGAAATATGCAAAATGTTATTGTCCACTTAAGTTCAATCAGATCAGATAAACTAATTCTGAATATATTACTGTACAAATGTTTTAATGAGAACACCCTGCAGGAAAGTAACATGTCCTCTTCATCTTTAGTAAATAAAATAGTATTGGGATGAATGAATTGACCTGGGCAAATGTCCTCTTAACTAATTGTTCCTTCGAATTGACCAGCTTGTATTGTGTGTATACCTAACAGTTTACTATTACTTCCAAAAGACTGAGCACATCGAACATTTTATTTCACTAAACATAGCCTGAGCTAGAGAAAAGAAAGAATGACCCACATTTCAGATACTAGGGTAGAAATACAGTTGGGGATGTTATATGAATGCTTAATGTGCTTGGATCAAATTCTGCTAGTTTAGCATTAAAATAATGCCTCTTTTAAATTAGCAGAGTGAAGAATTTAGTAGAAGCATTCATACAATATCCTGAAGAAATTGCTACTTTATTATTGATTATTGATTGACCAGCAAACATTATTGTCAGAATGATATGCATCGTAATGTGAAAATGTCGCCACTGGTAGTCAGATCTGAAATGTGGTAAATGGCATGCTGATAGCTAAAATGTATGCCACTGAGGTAATGATTTGCCAGCACTGGAGCATTTAGCCTCATGTTACTGATTCAATGTTTATGGTCTGGATGTCTCCTGGTACGCCAAAAGCTATGTAAATAACACTGCTGTCCAAGGGGGAAACATGTCTACTAATTCTATGTAATTATTGCTAATGCAGCCGTCAAAATAGGGAATGCAAACTGAATGATGGTAATACTGTGGTTTTTGGGACTCTGCAGACATGGTCACCTGGGATATGGCTGTAAAGCATCAATAAAATACTACAGTCTGATTGGAGCTTTTCTACAATCAGGAATAAAAGAAAGTGGAGAAAATTAGTACAAATGGTAGCAGGATGGTGCTCTTTATTCAGCAGTAAAAAGATTAATGAACAGGAAAATAAAACAAAATAGTAAAATAGTTTAAAGGCACATCAATTAAAAAAAGGTTGGGATGGGAATAGGGCCACTCACTAAGTGATGGACAGGATAATACCACAGGCAGCGATAGAGAGATGGCAGAAATATTAAATAATTGCTTTGCCAAGGAAACAGAACAGGTGGACATGACATCGGATGATGAGATTAGAAATGAGATAATTGCATTTAAAATAAAAAGAGGAGAAATATTAAATAAACTAATCAAACTCAAAGAGGATAAAACCCCTGGTCGAGATGGATTATGTCCACACATTTTAAAATAATCTAGGGAAGAGATAGCAGAGGCATTACTACACATATTTAATAATTCTTTAGAAAAAGGTGTAGTTCCAGAGAACTGGCAGATAGCTAATGTAATGCTTATATGTAAGAAGGGAGATAGAACATGTCCAGGGAACTAAAGACCAGTCAGCTTAACATCAGTGGTAGGAAAAATAATGGAATCCCTACTAAAGGAGAAAATAGAACATCTAGAAACCAAAAATATAATAAATGAATAGCCATCATGGATTTCAAAAGGAAAGGTCTTGCTTGACAAACCTCATTGAATTATTTGGAGAGGTAATAGATGTAACTTATCTAGATTTTCAAAAGGCCTTTGATATGATAGAACATGACCAGAGAACAATAGACTAGTTAGTTAACATCGGTGGTAGGAAAAATAACAGAAACCCTACTAAAGGAGAAAATAGAACATTTAGAAACGAAAGATATAATGATGAATAATCAGCATGGATTTCAAAGGGGAAAGTCTTACTTGACCAACCTCATCGAATTATTTAAAGAGGTAACAGAAAGAGTGGACAAAGGTAATGCAGTAGATGTAATTTATCTAGATTTTCAAAAGGCTTTCGATGTCATAGAATCATAGAATTGCGACAGTGCAGAAGGAGGTGGACTTTTTGCAAGAGCACTTCAGCTATCCCACTCACCCGCCCTTTCCCCGTAGCCCTGCAATTATTTTTCCTTCAAGTACTTATCCGATTCCCTTTTGAAATCCATGATCATAGAAACATAGAAAATAGGTGCAGGAGCAGGCCATTCAGCCCTTCTAGCCTGCACCGCCATTCAATGAGTTCATGGCTGAACATGAAACTTCAGTACCCCCTTCCTGCTTTCTCGCCATACCGCTTGATCCCCCGAGTAGTAAGGACTTCATCTAACTCCTTTTTGAATATATTTAGTGAATTGGCCCCAACCACTTTCTGTGGCAGAGAATTCCACAGGTTCACCACTCTCTGGGTGAAGAAGTCTCTCCTCATCTCGGTCCTAAATGGCTTACCCCTTATCCTTAGACTGTGACCCCTGGTTCTGGACTTCTCCAACATTGGGAACATTCTTCATGCATCTAACCTGTCGAAACCCGTCAGGATTTTAAACGTTTCTATGAGGTCCCCTCTCATTCTTCTAAACTCCAGTGAATACAAGCCCAGTTGATCCAGTCTTTCTTGATAGGTCAGTCCCACCATCCCGGAAATCAGTCTGGTGAATCTTCGCTGCACTCCCTCAATAGCAAGAATGTCCTTCCTCAAGTTAGGAGACCAAAATTGTACACAATACTCCAGGTGTGGCCTCATCAAGGCCCTGTACAACTGTAGCAACACCTTCCTGCCCCTGTACTCAAATCCCCTCGCTATGAAGGCCAACATGCCATTTGCTTTCTTAACCGCCTGCTGTACCTGCATGCCAACCTTCAATGACTGATGTACCATGACACCCAGGTCTCGTTGCACCTTCCCTTTTCCTAATCTGTCACCATTCAGATAATAGTCTGTCTCTCTGTTTTTACCACCAAAGTGGATAACCTCACATTTATCCACATTATACTTCATCTGCCATGCATTTGCCCACTCGCCTAACCTATCCAAGTCACTCTGCAGCCTCATAGCATCCTCCTCGCAGCTCACACTGCCATCCAACTTAGTGTCATCCGCAAATTTGGAGATACTACATTTAATCCCCTCGTCTAAATCATTAATGTACAATGTAAACAGCTGGGGCCCCAGCACAGAACCTTGTGGTACCCCACTAGTCACTGCCTGCCATTCTGAAAAGTACCCATTTACTCCTACTCTTTGCTTCCTGTCTGACAACCAATTCTCAATCCACGTCAGCACACTACCCCCAATCCCATGTGCTTTAACTTTGCACAATAATCTCTTGTGTGGGACCTTGTCGAAAGCCTTCTGAAAGTCCAAATATACCACATCAACTGGTTCTCCTTTGTCCACTTTACTGGAAACATCCTCAAAAAATTCCAGAAGATTTGTCAAACATGATTTCCCCTTCACAAATCCATGCTGACTTGGACCTATCATGTCACCATTTTCCAAATGCGCTGCTATGACATCCTTAATAATTGATTCCATCATTTTACCCACTACTGAGGTCAGGCTGACCGGTCTATAATTCCCTGTTTTCTCTCTCCCTCCTTTTTTAAAAAGTGGGGTTACATTGGCTACCCTCCACTTCATAGGAACTGATCCAGAGTCAATGGAATGTTGGAAAATGACTGTCAATGCATCCGCTATTTCCAAGGCCACCTCTGGGATGCAGTCCATCAGGCCCTGGGGATTTATCGGCCTTCAATCCCATCAATTTCCCCAACACAATTTCCCGTCTAATAACGATTTCCCTCAGTTCCTCCTCCCTACTAGACCCTCTGACCCCTTTTATATCCAGAAGGTTGTTTGTGTCCTCCTTAGTGAAAAACGAACCAAAGTACTTGTTCAATTGGTCTGCCATTTCTTTGTTCCCCGTTATGACTTCCCCTGATTCTGACTGCAGGGGACCTACGTTTGTCTTTACTAACCTTTTTCTCTTTACACATCTCTAGAAACTTTTGCAATCCGTCTTAATGTTCCCTGCAAGCTTCTTCTCGTACTCCATTTTCCCCGCCCTAATCAAACCCTTTGTCCTCCTCTGCTGAGTTCTAAATTTCTCCCAGTCCCCAGGTTTGCTGCTATTTCTGGCCAATTTGTATGCCACTTCCTTGGCTTTAATACTATCCCTGATTTCCCTAGATAGCCACGGTTGAGCCACCTTCCCTTTTTTATTTTTACGCCAGACAGGAATGTACAATTGTTGTAATTCATCCATGCGGTCTCTAAATGTCGGCCATTGCCCATCCACAGTCAACCCCTTAAGTATCATTCGCCAATCTATCCTAGCCAATTCATGCCTCATACCTTCAAAGTTACCCTTCTTTAAGTTCTGGACCATGGTCTCTGAATTAACTGTATCATTCTCCATCCTAATGCAGAATTCCACCATATTATGGTCACTCTTCCCCAAGGGGCCTCGCACAATTAGATTGCTAATTAGTCCTCTCTCATTACACAACACCCAGTCTAAGATGGCCTCCCCCCTAGTTGGTTCCTCGACATATTGGTCTAGAAAACCATCCCTTATGCACTCCAGGAAATCCTCCTCCACCGTATTGCTTCCAGTTTGGCTAGCCCAATCTATGTGCATATTAAAGTCACCCATTATAACTGCTGCACCTTTATTGCATGCACCCCTAATTTCCTGTTTGATGCCCTCCCCAACATCACTACTACTGTTTGGAGGTCTGTACACAACTCCCACTAATGTTTTTTGCCCTTTGGTGTTCTGCAGCTCTACCCATATAGATTCCACATCATCCAAGCTAATGTCTTTCCTAACTATTGCATTAATCTCCTCTTTAACCAGCAATGCTACCCCACCTCCTTTTCCTTTTATTCTATCCTTCCTGAATGTTGAATACCCCTGGATGTTGAGTTCCCAGCCCTGATCATCCTGGAGCCATGTCTCCGTAATCCCAATCACATCATATTTGTTAACATCTATTTGCACAGTTAATTCATCCACCTTATTGCAGATACTCCTTGCATTAAGACACAAAGCCTTCAGGCTTGTTTTTTTAACACCCTTTGTCCTTTTAGAATTCTGCCGCACAATGGCCCTTCCTGTTCCCCGCCCTGGGCCTCTCTGCCCCCCCCACCCCTCCCCCCATCTCCCCTCCGTCTCCTGCCTCTGCCTCCCTTTTGTCTCCCTCTGTCTCCCTGCATTGGTTCCCATCCCCCTGCCATATTAGTTTAACTCCTCCCCAACAGCACTAGCAAACACTTCCCCTAGGACATTGGTTCCGGTCCTGCCCAGGTGCAGACCGTCCGGTTTGTACTGTTCCCACCTCCCCCAGAACCGGTTCCAATGCCCCAGGAATTTGAATCCCTCCCTGCTGCACCACTGCTCAAGCCACGTATTCATCTGCGCTATCCTGCGATTCCTACTCTGACTAGCACGTGGCATTGGTAGCAATCCCGAGATTACTACTTTTGAGGTCCTACTTTTTAATTTAGCTCCTAGCTCCTTAAATTCGTTTCGTAGGACCTCATCCCTTTTTTTATCTATGTCGTTGGTACCAATGTGCACCACGACAACTGGCTGTTCTCCCTCCCATTTCAGAATGTCCTGCACCCGCTCCAAGACATCCTTGACCCTTGCACCAGGGAGGCAACATACCATCCTGGAGTCTCGGTTGCGGCCGCAGAAACGCCTATCTATTCCCATCACAATTGAATCCCCTATCACTATCGCGCTCCCACTCTTTTTCTTGCCCTCCTGTGCAGCCAGCGCCAGCCACGGTGCCATGAACTTGTCTGCTGCTGCCCTCCCCCGATGAGTCATCCCCCCCAACAGTACTCAAAACGGTGTATCTGTTTTGCAGAGGGATGACCATGGGGACCCCTGCACTACCTTCCTTGCACTGCTCTTCCTGCTGGTCTTCCATTCCCTATCTGGCTGTGGACCCTTCTCCTGCGGTAAGACCAACTCACTACACGTGATACTCACGTCATTCTCAGCATCGTGGATGCCCCAGAGTGAATCCACCCTCAGCTCCAATTCCGTAACGCGGACCGTCAGGAGCTCGAGGCGGACACACTTCTCACACACATAGTCGTCAGGGACACCGGAAGTGTCCCTGAGTTCCCACATGGCACAGGAGGAGCATATCACGTGACCGATCTCTTCTGCCATGCCTTAACCCTTAGATACCCTTAAATTGGTAATAACAATTTCAGTTCACTTACTGATATAAAAAACAAAAGAAAAGCTACTCACCAATCACCAGCCAATCACTTACCCCATTGGCTGTGACGTCACCTTTTGATTCCTTTCTACTTCTATTTTGCTTTCTCTCCCGCTGTAGCTGCACAAGTACGCCTTTTATAGGCCGCTCCGATGCTGCTCCCACCTCTCGCCAACTGTCGCTGACTCTCGAGCTCCCGCTGGGCCTTTTATAGGCCGCTCCGATGCTGCTCCCACCTCTCGCCAACTGTCGCTGACTCTCGAGCTCCCGCTGAGCCTTTTATAGGCCGCTCCGACGCTGCTCCCGCCTCTCACCAACTGTCGCTGACTCTCGAGCTCCCGCTGGGCCTTTATAGGCTGCTCCGACGCTGCTCCCGCCTCTCACCAACTGCCGCTGGCTCTCGAGCTCCCGCTGGGCCTTTTATAGGCCGCTCCGACACTGCTCCCGCCTCTCACCAACTGCCGCTGGCTCTCGAGCTCCCGCTGGGCCTTTTATAGGCCGCTCCGACGCTGCTCCCGCCTCTCACCAACTGTCGCTGATTCTCAATTCAGTTAGATTTAGGGTCGTTATGGAAAAGGACAAAGATAGACCAAGAATAAAAGTTCTCAATTGAGAAAAAGCCAATTTTGATAAGCTGAGAGGTGATTTAGCCATAGTGGATTGGAAACAGCTACTTGAAGGTAAATTAGTGTCAGAGTAGTGGGAGGCATTCAAGGAGGAAATACGGAAGGTTCAGAGCAAGTATGTTCCCTTAAAGAAAAAGCAGGGGGACTAATGAATCTAGAGCCTCCTGGATGTCAAGGGACATACAGTCAAGGATAAAGAAAAAAGGGATACTGAGTGCTCAATACTGCAGAAACTCTAGAGGAGTATAGAAAGTGCCGGGGTGAAAATAAAAAAGAAATTTGAAAACAAAGAGCATGAAAAAATGTTGGCAAGTAAAATCAAGGAAAACCCAAAGATGTTTTATAAATATATTAAGAACAAGAGGATAACTAAAGAAAGAGTAGGGCCTATTATAGACCATAAAGGTAATCTGTGTGTGGAAGCAGAAGAAGCACTTATGGTTCTTAATGAATACTTTGTATCTGTTTTCACAAAAGAGAGGGGAGATGCAGATATTGCAATCAGGGAGAAGTATGAAATATTAGATGAAATAAACATAGTGAGAGAGGAAGTACATCAGTCACTGAAGGTAGGCATGAAGGTACAGCAGACAGTAAAGAAAGCAAATGGCACACTGGCCTTCATAGGAGCAGGGAGGTCTTACTGCAGTTGTACAGGGCCTTGGTAAAAACCATACCTTGAGTATTGTGTGCAGTTTTGGTCTCCTAATCTGAGGAAGGACATGCTTGTTTTTGAGGGAGTGCAGCAAAGGTTCACCAGACTGATTCCCGGGATGGCAGGACTGACATATGAAGAAAGATTGGATTGACTAGGCTTATACTCACTGGAATTTAGAAGAATGAGAGGGGATCTCATAGAAACATATAAAATTATGACGGGACTGGACAGGTTAGATGCAGAAAGAATGTTCCTGATGTTGGGGAAGTCCAGAACCAGGGGTCACAGTCTAAGGATAAGGGGTAAGCCATGTAGGACCGAGATGAGGAGAAACTTTTTCACCCAGAGAGTGGTGAACCTGTGGAATTCTCTACCACAGATAATTGTTGAGTCCAGTTCGTTGGATATATTCAAGAGGGAGTTAGATGTAGCCCTTACGGCTAAGGGGATCAGGGGGTATGGAAAGAAGACGGGAGTGGGATACTGAAGTTGCATGAGCAGCCATGTTCATACAGGCTCGAAGGGCCAAATGATCTACTCCTGCACCAATTTTCTACGTTTCTATGTTTCTATTAAGGGGTTAGCAGCTTTGAAAGTGGACAAGTCCCCAGGCCCAGATGAAGTGTATCCCAAGCTGTTAAGAGAAGCAAAAGAGGAAATAGCAGAGACTCTGACCATCATTTTCCAACCCTCTCTGGCTACAGGTGTGGTGCCAGAGGACTGGAGGACTGCTAACATTGTACCCTTGTTTAAAAAGGGAGAAAGGGATACACGGAGTATTACAGGCCAGACAGCCTAACCTCGGTGGTGGGAAAATTATTGGAAAAAATTCGAATGGACAGGATAAATTTTCACGGATTAATCAAGGACAGTCAGCGTGGATTTGTTAAAGGAAGGTCGTGTCTGACTAACTTGATTGAATTTTTTGAGGAGGTAACAAGGAGGGTCGATGAGGGTATTGCATTTGATGTAGTGTATATGGATTTTAGCGAGGCTTTTGATAAGGTCTCACATGGCAGACTGGTCATGAAAGTAAAAGCCCATGGGATCCAGGGCAAAGTGGCAAGTTGGATCCAAGATTGGTTCAGAGGCAGGAAGTAAAGGGCAATGGTTGATGGGTGTTTTTGTGACTGGAAGGCTGGTTCCAGTGCTAAGTACTAGGTCCCTTGCTTTTTATGATATATATCAATGATTTAGACATTTAGATTTGAATGTAGGGGATATGATTAAGAAATTTGCAGATGATACTAAAATCGGCTGTGTGGTTAATAATGAAGAAGAAAGCTGTAGACTGCAGGAAGATATCAATGCAGATTGGAAAACTACAAATGTAACGCCCCTATTTAAAAAGGAGGCAGACAAAAGCAGGAAACTATAGATCAGTTAGCCTAACATCTGTGGTTGGGAAAATGTTGGAGTCCATTATTAAAGAAGCAGTAACAGGACATTTGGAAAAGTAAAATTTGGTCAGGCAAAGTCAGCATGGATTTATGAAGGGGAAGTCATGTTTGACAAATTTGCTGGAATTCTTTGAGGATGTAACGAATAGGGTGGATAAAGGGGAAACCAGTGGATGTATTTGGACTTCCAGAAGACATTTGACAAGGTGCCACACAAAAGGTTACTACACAAGATAAAAGTTCACAGGGTTGGGGGAAATATATTAGCATGGATAGAAGATTGGCTGACAAACAGAAAACAGAGAGGCGGGATAAATGGTTCATTCTCTGGTTGGCAATCAGTAGCTAGTGGGGTGCCACAGGAATCAGTGCTGGGACCCCAACTATTTATAATCTATATTAACGACTTGGAAGAGGGGACCGAGTGTAATGTAGCCATGTTTGCTGACGATACAAAGATGGAAGGAAGGATAATGTGTGAGGAGGACATAAAGAGGCTGCAGGAGAACATAGACAGGCTAAGTGAGTAGACAAGAATTTGGCAGATAGAGTATAATGTTGGAAAATGTGAGGTCATGCACTTTGGCAGAAAAAAAATCAAAGAGCAAGTTATTATTTAAATGGAGAAAGATTGCAAAGTGCTGCAATACAGCGGGACCTGGGGGTACTTGTGTATGAAACACAAAAGGATACTATGCAGGTACAGCAAGTGATCAGGAAGGCCAATGGAATCTTGGCCTTTATTGCAAAGGGGATGGAGTATAAAAGCAGGGAAATCTTGTTACAGCTGTACACGGTATTGGTGAGGCCACACCTGAAATACTGCGTGCAGTTTTAGTTTCCATATTAACGAAAGGATATACTTGCTGTGGAGACAGTTCAGAGGAGGTTCACTAGGTTGATCCCGGGGATGAGTGGGTTAACTTATGAGGAAAGGTTGAGTAGGTTGGGCCTCTACTCATTGGAATTCAGAAGAATGAGAGGTGATCTTATAGAAATGTATAAGATTATGAGGGGGCTTGACAAGGTGGATGTAGAGAGGATATTTCCACTGGTGGGGGAGACTAGAACTAGAGGGCACGATCTTAGAATAAGGGGACGCCCATTTAGAACTGAGATGACGAAAAATTTCTTCTCTCAGAGGGTTGTGAATCTGTGGAATTCACTGTCTCAGAGAGCTGTGGAAGCTGGGACATTAAATACATTTAAGACAGAAATAGACAGTTTCTTAAACGATGGCCTGCTCCGCCATTCAATATCTTATTGAATGGCGGAGCAGGCTTCAAGGGGTCTTATGGCCTACTCCTGCTCCTATTTCTTATGTTCTTATGTTCTAATGTAACTGGTCAAATGGACAGAACAGTGGCAAATGGAATTCAATCAGAAGTGTGAGGTAATATATTGGGGAGGGCTAACAAGGCAAGTGAATACACATTAAATGGTGACACTGAGAAGTGTAGAGGAACAAAGGGACCTTGGAGTTCATGTCAACCGATACCTGAATGTAGCAGGCCAGGTAGTTAAGGTGATTAAAAAGGCATACGGAATACTTACCTTTATTAGCCGAGGCATACAATGCAAGAGCAGAGAGGTTATGCTTGAACTGTATAAAACACTAGATAGGCCATAGCGAGAGTATTGCGTGCAGTTCTGGTCACCACATTACAGGAAAGATGTGATTGCACTAGAGAGGGTGCAGAGGAGATTTACAAGGATGTTGCCTGGACTGGAGAATTTTAGCTATGAGGAAAGATTGGATAGGCTGGATTTGTTTTCTTTGGAACAGAGGAGGCTAAGGGATGACCTATTTGAGGTGTATAAAAGTATGAGGGGCCTGGATAGAGTGGATAGGAAGAACCTGTTTCCCTTGGCAAAGGGGTCAACAATCAGGGGGCATAGATTTAAAGTAATTGGGGGGAGGTTTAGAGGAGATCTGAGGGGAAATGTCTTCACCCAGAGGGTGGTGGAGGTCTGGAACTCACTGCCTGAAAGGGTGGTAAAGGCCTTCACATCCTTCCTAAATTGTGGTATCCAGAATTGGACACAATACTCCAGTTGAGGCCAAACCAATGCTTTATAAAGGTTCATCACAACTTCTTTACTTTTGTAATCCAAGCCTCTATTTATAAAGCCCAGTATGTTTTAACACTTTCTCAACCTGTCCTGCCTATTTCCACGATTTATGCACATATACCCCAGGTTTCTCTGTACCTGCACCCCCTTGAGAATTGTACCTTTTTGTTTATATTGCCTCTCCTCATTCTTCCTACCAAAATGTATCACTTTGCACTTTTCTGCGTTAAATTTCATCTGCTACATGTCTGCCCATTCCACCAGCCTGTCTATGTTTTCTTGATGACTATCACTATCCTCTTCACTATTCACTATACTTCCAAGTTTTGTGTCATCTGCAAATTTTGAAATTGTGCCCTGTACACCCAAGTCCAAGTCATTAATATATATCAAGAAAAGCAGTGGACCTAATACCGACCCCTGGGGAACAGCAGTCCGAAAAACAATTGTTCACCACGACTCTCTGTTTCCTGTCATTTAGCCAAGTTTGTATGCACTACCCCTTTTATTCCATGGGCTTGAACTTTTCTAGCAAGCCAATTACGTGGCACTTTATCAAATGCCTTTTGGAAGTCTATGGATAGCATGTCAACCACATTGCCCACAACAACCCTCTCTGTTACCTCATCTAAAAACTCACTGGGCTAGAATTGCCACATAATCCGCTACTGCCACATTGCCACCCAAAAAAACGCTAAGATTATTAAATTAGCGCCGGCGAAAAATTGATCAAAAAAATGAAAAAATTCTGCCCAGCGGGAAAAATGGGTCTTACACGTGGATTCTCAGCGGAAAACGCAATCCTGGGCAAATTGGACGGTACTTACTCAAAATTTAGTCCAAGGCTGCGGGTTGGGCCTAGGGCGAGGAAAAACACAAAAAATATTTCTCCAAAAAATAAAAAAATGGAAAACATTCTCAGGACTCTTTCCACTAAATTTTTTTTTAAAACTTTAACTTACCTTTTTTTGCAGGGTTTCATACCTACCGCCCAGCTCTGGCTACTTTCTCATGGGCGGTATTTTTTCCCTGAGCTACGGAACACTGCTACCACTAAACTCAGGCAGTGGTGGTGTTTTCAGTCTTCTATGCTGGCGGTCCGCCCCCCAGCGGTATTTCAAAACCGCTGGCGTACCTTGACAGACGAGACAGTTTTTCAACAATAAAAATAGGAGTATCGCCGAGAAACCGGGCGGAAATGGTGCTGAATTTCTAGCCAAATCAAGTTGGTGAAAACGATTTGCCGTTAACAAATCTGTGCTGGCTTTCCTTAATTAATCCACAGTTGTCCAAACAACTTAATTTTGTCCCAGTTTATCATTTCTAAAAGCTTCCCTACCACAAGATTAAACTGACTGGCCTGTAGTTACTGGGTTTCTCCTTCCACCCTTTTCTGAACAAGAGTATAACATAGAAACATAGAAAATAGGTGCAGGAGCAGGCCATTCGGCCGTTCCAGCCTGCACCATCATTCAATATATTCATGGCTGATCATGTAACTTCAGTACCCCACTCCCGCCTTCTCTCCACACCCCCTGATCCCCTTAGCCGTAAGGGCCACATCTAATTACCTCTTGAATACATCCAATGAACTGGACTCAACAACTTTCTGTAGTAGAGAATTCCACAGGTTCACCACTCTCTGGGTGAAAAAGTTTCTCCTCATCTCAGTCCTATATGGCTTACCCCTTATCCTTAGGTGACCCCTGGTTCTGGACTTCCCCAACATCGGGAACATTCTTCCTGCATCTAACCTGTCCAGTCCCGTCATAATTTTATATGTTTCTCAGAGATCTCCTCTCATTCTTCTAAATTCCAGTGAGTATAAGCCTAGCCGATCCAGTCTTTCTTCATATATCAGTCCAGCCATCCCGGGAATGAGTCCGGTGAACCTTCGCTGCACTCCCTCAATAGCGAGCATGTCCTCCCTCAGATTAGGAGACCAAAACTGTGCACAATACTCAAGGTGTGGTTTCACCAAGGCCCTGTACAACTGCAGTAAGACGTCCCTGCTCCTATACTCCGAGAATGACGTGAGTAACACGTGTAGCGAGTGGGTCGTACCGCAGGGAAAGGGCCCACAGCCAGATAGGGAATGGAAGACCAGCAGGAAGAGCAGTGCAAGGAAGGTAGTGCAGGGGTCCCCTGTGGTCATCCCCCTGCAAAACAGATACACTGCTTTGGGTACTGTTGGGGGGGATGACTCATCAGGGGAGGGCAGCAGCAGACAGGTTCATGGCACCATGGCTGGCTCTGTTGCACAGGAGGGCAGGAAAAAGAGTGGGTGAGCGATAGTGATAGGGGATTCAATTGTAAGGGGAATAGATAGGCGTTTCTGCGGCCGCAACCGAGACTCCAGGATGGTATGTTGCCTCCCTGGTGCAAGGGTCAAGGATGTCTCGGAGCGGGTGCGGGACATTCTAAAAAGGGAGGGAGAACAGCCAGTTGTCGTGGTGCACATTGGTACCAACGACATAGGTAAAAAAAGGGATGAGGTCCTACGAAACGAATTTAAGGAGCTAGGAGCTAAATTAAAAAGTAGGACCTCAAAAGTAGTAATCTCGGGATTGCTACCAGTGCCACGTGCTAGTCAGAGTAGGAATCGCAGGATAGCGCAGATGAATACGTGGCTTCAGCAGTGGTGCAGCAGGGAGGGATTCAAATTCCTGGGGCATTGGAACCGGTTCTGGGGGAGGTGGGACCAGTACAAACCGGACGGTCTGCACCTGGGCAGGACCGGAACCAATGTCCTAGGGGGAGTGTTTGCTACTGCTGTTGGGGAGGAGTTAAACTAATATGGCAGGGGGATGGGAAACAATGCAGGGAGACAGAGGGAAACAAAAAGGAGACAAAAGCAAAAGACAGAAAGGAGATGAGGAAAAGTGGAGGGCAGAGAAACCCAAGGAAAAGAACAAAAAGGGCCACTGTACAGCAGAATTCTAAAAGGACAAAGGATGTTAAAAAAACAAGCCTGAAGGCTTTGTGTCTTAATGCAAGAAGTATCCGTAATAAGGTGGATGAATTAACTGTGCAAATAGATGTTAACAAATATGATGTGATTGGGATTACAGAGACGTGGCTCCAGGATGATCAGGGTTGGGAACTCAACATCCAGGGGTATTCAACATTCAGGAAGGATAGAATAAAAGGAAGAGGAGGTGGGGTAGCATTGCTGGTTAAGGAGGAGATTAATGCAATAGTTAGGAAGGACATTAGCTTGGATGATGTGGAATCTATATGGGTAGAGCTGCAGAACACAAAAGGGCAAAAAACGTTAGTGGGAGTTGTGTACAGACCTCCAAACAGTAGTAGTGATGTTGGGGAGGGCATCAAACAGGAAATTAGGGGTGCATGCAATAAAGGTGCAGCAGTTATAATGGGTGACTTTAATATGCCACATAGATTGGGCTAACCAAACTGGAAGCAATACGGTGGAGGAGGATTTCCTGGAGTGCATAAGGGATGGTTTTCTAGACCAATATGTCGAGGAACCAACTAGGGGGGAGGCCATCTTAGACTGGGTGTTATGTAATGAGAGAGGATTAATTAACAATCTCGTTGTGCGAGGCCCCTTGGGGAAGAGTGACCATAATATGGTGGAATTCTGCATTAGGATGGAGAATGAAACAGTTAATTCAGAGACCATGGTCCAGAACTTAAAGAAGGGTAACTTTGAAGGTATGAGGCGTGAATTGGCTAGGATAGATTGGCGAATGATACTTAAGGAGTTGACTGTGGATGGGCAATGGCAGACATTTAGAGACCGCATGGATGAACTACAACAATTGTACATTCCTGTCTGGCGTAAAAATAAAAAAAGGGAAGGTTGCTCAACCGTGGCTATCAAGGGAAATCAGGGATAGTATTAAAGCCAAGGAAGTGGCATACAAATTGGCCAGCAATAGCAGCGAACCCGGGGACTGGGAGAAATTTAGAACTCAGCAGAGGAGGACAAAGGGTTTGATTAGGGCGGGGAAAATGGAGTACGAGAAGAAGCTTGCAGGGAACATTAAGGTTGATTGCAAAAGTTTCTATAGATGTGTAAAGAGAAAAAGGTTAGTAAAGACAAACGTAGATCCCCTGCAGTCAGAATCAGGGGAAGTCATAACGGGGAACAAAGAAATGGCTGACCAATTGAACAAGTACTTTGGTTCGGTATTCACTAAGGAGTACACAAACAACCTTCCGGATATAAAAGGGGTCAGAGGGTCTAGTAAGGAGGAGGAACTGAGGGAAATCCTTATTAGTCTGGAAATTGTGTTGGGGAAATTGATGGGATTGAAGGCCGATAAATCCCCAGGGCCTGATGGACTGTATCCCAGAGTACTTAAGGAGGTGGTCTTGGAAATAGCGGATGCATTGACAGTCATTTTCCAACATTCCATTGACTCTGGCTCAGTTCCTATGGAGTGGAGGGTAGCCAATGTAACCTCACTTTTTAAAAAAGGAGGGAGAGAGAAAACAGGGAATTATAGACCGGTCAGCCTGACATCGGGAGTGGGTAAAATGATGGAATCAATTATTAAGGATGTCATAGCAGTGCATTTGGAAAGAGGTGACATGATAGGTCCAAGTCAGCATGGATTTGTGAAAGGGAAATCATGCTTGACAAATCTTCTGGAATTTTTTGAGGATGGTTCCAGTAGAGTGGACAAGGGAGAACCAGTTGATGTGGTATATTTGGACTTTCAGAAGGCTTTCGACAAGATCCCACACAAGAGATTAATGTGCAAAGTTAAAGCACATGGGATTGGGGGTAGTGTGCTGACATGGATTGAGAACTGGTTGTCAGACAGGAAGCAAAGAGTAGGAGTAAATGGATACTTTTCAGAATGGCAGGCAGTGACTTGTGGGGTACCGCAAGGTTCTGTGCTGGGGCCCCAGCTGTATACACTGTACATTAATGATTTAGACAAGGGGATTAAATGTAGTATCTCCAAATTTGCGGATGACACTAAGTTGGGCAGCAGTATGAGCTGCGAGGAGGATGCTATGAGGCTGCAGAGCGACTTGGATAGGTTAGGTGAGTGGGCAAATGCATGGCAGATGAAGTATAATGTGGATAAATGTGAGGTTATCCACTTTGGTGGTAAAAACAGAGAGACAGACTATTATCTGAATGGTGACAGATTAGGAAAAGGCGAGGTGCAACGAGACCTGGGTGTCATGGTACATCAGTCATTGAAGGTTCGCATACAGGTACAGCAGGCGGTTATGAAAGCAAATGGCATGTTGGCCTTCATAGCGAGGGGATTTGAGTACAGGGGCAGGGAGGTGTTGCTACAGTTGTACAGGGCCTTGGTGAGGCCACACCTGGAGTATTGTGTACAGTTTTGGTCTCCTAACCTGAGGAAGGACATTCTTGCTATTGAGGGAGTGCAGCGAAGGTTCACCAGACAAATTCCCGGGATGGCGGGACTGACCTATCAAGAAAGACTGGATCAACTGGGCTTGTATTCACTGGAGTTCAGAAGAATGACAGGGGACCTCATAGAAACGTTTAAAATTCTGACGGGGTTAGACAGGTTAGATGCAGGAAGAATGTTCCCAATGTTGGGGAAGTCCAGAACCAGGGGACACAGTCTAAGGATAATGGGTAATCCATTTAGGACCGAGATGAGGAGAAACTTCTTCACCCAGAGAGTGGTGAACCTGTGGAATTCTCTACCACAGAAAGTTGTTGAGGTCAATTCACTAAATATATTCAAAAAGGAGTTAGATGAAGTCCTTACTACTAGGGGGATCAAGGGGTATGGCGTGAAAGCAGGAATGGGGTACTGAAGTTTCATGTTCAGCCATGAACTCATTGAATGGCGGTGCAGGCTAGAAGGGCCGAATGGCCTACTCCTGCACCTACTTTCTATGTTTCTATGTTTCTATATTTCTATACTCAAATACTCTCGCTATGAAGGCCAGCGTGCCATTTGCTTTCTTCACTGCCTGCTGTACCTGCATGCCTACCTTTAGTGACTGATGTACCATGACACCCTGGTCTCGTTGCACCTCCCTTTACTAATCTGTCACCATTCAAATAATAATCTGCCTTCCTGTTTTTGCCACCCAAGTGGATAACCTCACATTTATTCACATTATACTGCAACTACCATGCATTTGCCCATTCACCTAACCTGTCCAATTCACTCTGCAGCCTCTTGGCATCCATCTGACAGCTCACACTGCTACCCAGCTTAGTATCATCTGCAAACTTGGAGATATTACATTCAATTCCTTTGTCCAAATCATTCATGTATATTGTAAATAGTTGGGGTCCCAGCACTGAACCTTGCGGCACCCCACTAGTCACTGCCTGCCATTCTGAAAAGGACCCGTTTATTCCCACTCTTTGCTTCCTGTCTGCCATCCAGTTTTCTATCCATGTCAATACATTACCCCCAATACCATGTGCCATAATTTTGCACACTAATCTCTTGTCGAAAGCCTTTTGAAAGTCCAAAAACACCACATCCACTGTTTCTCCCTTATCCACTCTACGAGTTACATCCTCAAAAAACTCTAGAAGATTTGTCAAGCATGATTTCCCTTTCATAAATCCATGCTGACTTGGACCGATCCTGTCACTGCTTTCCAAATGCGCTGCTATTACATCTTTAATAATTGATTCCAGCATTTTCCCCACCACTGATGTCAGGCTAACCAGTCTATAATTCCTTGTTTTCTCTCTCTCTCCTTTTTTAAAAAGTGGGGTTACATTAGCTACCCTCCAATCCATAGGTACTGATCCAGAGCCCATAGAATGTTGGAAAATGACCACTACTATTTCTAGGGCCACTTCCTTAAGTACTCTGGGATGCAGACTATCAGACCCTGGGATTTATCGGCCTTCAGTCCCATCAGTTTCCTAACACCATTTTCTGGCTCATAAGGATTTCCTTCAGTTCCTCCTTCTCGCTAGACCCTCGATCCCCTTGTATTTTCGGGAAGTTATTCGTATCTTCCTTAGTGAAGACAGAACCAAAGTATTTGTTCAATTGGTTTGCCATTTCCTTGTTCCCCATTATCAATTCACCTGATTCTGACTGCAATTCTGACATTTGCAATTCTCCATTCCTCTGGCACCAGCTCTGTATCCAAGGAAGATTCGAAGATTATGGCTAGTACAGCTGCAATTTCCACTTTTACATCCTACAGCATCTGGTCCTGGTGACTTACCTACTTTACGTACAGCCAGACTTTCTAATACCTCTTCTATCAATTTTTAGGCCATCCAGTATTTCAACGAACTCCTCTTTCACGATGACTTTGGCAACTTTGACAGCATCTTCTTCCTTGGTGAAGACAGATGCAAAGTACTCATTTAGTACCTCAGGCATTCCCCTGCCACCATGCGTAGGTCTCCTTTTTGGTCCCTAATCAGCCCCACCCCTCTTCTTACTACCTGTTTACTATTTATATGCCTATTGGGTTCCTTTTATTAGCTGCCAGTCTATTCTCATACTCTCTCTTTGCACCTCTTAATTCCTTTGTCACTTCCCCTCTGAACTTTCTATATTCAGCCTGGTTCTTAATTGTATTCTCAACCAGACATCTGTAATACAACCTCTTTTTCTGCTTCATCTTTATCTCTATCTCTTTCATCATCCAGGGAGCTCTGGCTTTGGTTGCTCTCCCTTTTCCCCTAGCAGGAATGTACCTCGACTGGATCCAAACCATCTCTTTAAAGGCAGACCATTGTTTGATTACAGTTTTGTCTGCCAATCTTGGATCCAATTAACCCGGGCCATATCCGTTCTCAACCCACTGAAATTGGCCCTCCTCGAATTAAGTACTTCTACTCTAGATTGCTCCTTGTCCTTTCTGTAGCTAATCTTACCCTTATGATAGTATGATCACTGTACCCTAAATGTTCCCCTACCAACAAGTGCTCCACTTGACGCACCTCATTCCCCAGAACCACATCCAGCAATGCCTCTTCCTCATTGGGCTGAAAATGTATTGATCAAGAAATTTCTCCTGAACACACTTCAGAAATTATTCCCCCTCTCTGCCCTTTACACTATTACTGTTCCAGTCTACATTAGGATAATTGAAGTCCTTATTATCACTGCTCTATAGTTCTTGCACCTCTCTGTAATTTCCTTGCAAATGTGCTCTTCTATATCCTTCCCACTAATTGGTGGCCTATAAAATACACCTAATAGTGTAATGGCACCTCTATTGTTTCTTAACTCTAACCAAATAGATTCTGTCCTTGACCCCTCCAGGACATCGTCTCTTTCTAGCACTGTAATATTGTCCTTAATCAATACTGCCACCACACATCCTTTCTTTCCTTCCGTATCTTTCCTGAACACCTTGGGGCTGAAATTGCCTGCCGCCCAAAACGGGGCACACGTACTGATTTTTTGTGCGCCTTACTGCCCCAATGGATGGATTGGACATTAGAGCGAAATTCAGGACTTTGGAGCAAAAAAAAGAGTGGGGCAGTGTTGGTGGCGGAAATGGGCTGTTTGCAGCGGTGAGGGGCGGAGTGAGCGATTAGGCCGGGAAATTCAGCTGATTCCTATTGATTGATGATGAGGCAGCTGCTCCCTGGCCTTCTTAGGCAAGTTTTTTAGCTAGGCCCTGAACATTGTGTGTCTTTGATGCTTCTGAGGGAATGGCTAACGCAGGAGGTTCAAGGGGGGGGGCGGCAGCTGCTTCTCCGATGTTGAAATTGAGACCCTCGTTCAAACTATGGAGCGAAGGAGGCGCATACTGTATCCAGACACAGGAAGACCCAGTTGCGCCGTCTTTGTGAATGCCTGGAGAGAGATAGCTGTTGAGGTGTCGGGGCAACCCAATGCCGCAAAAGATTTAACGACATCACTCGAATGATAAAAGTGAGTACATGTTCCCCCAACTCCTGACCTTCCATCTCTGAGCCTCTCCTTCACCTACTCTTATTTCCCACCTTCACTAGTCACGGAAGCACCATTTGATTGCTGAGGCATCTTTATCTGTGTGCCTACTCACAATGAAGGGTCCCTTTCATGTGAGAGTTACACCTGCATGTAATGAACCAACACTTGCACTAATTGCCAAGGCCTCATTACATTGCTACACAGCAACTCTTCTTTGCTTTGCAAGCCACGGTCTCTCACAACCGTTTGGAGCAACAGAGGACTGGTGGAGGTGAGGCCGCTCTCCAGCAGCTCGGTGACATAGAGGAGAGGGTGCATCGGCTAGTGGGCCCACATGTTGCCTTTCCTGTGACCGCAGGCAATGTGGATCCCGCTGGGAGCAGCATCGAAACATGAAGGCCTTCCTTTAATGCCATCTCTCCCTGAAAGTCCAAATGCTTACCAGTCATTTGGTGATGAATGTGTACAAGTTGCTTGCTGGGCGGTACAATGTGCTACCTCACCCTCACGGAACCCTTGCGCCATTTATGATTGCAGATGAAACCCAGTGTGTGAGCCAGAATCAGATGCAGAGCCGAGAGCCAAGTGCAGAAAATGGCGGCATGTTCGATGAGGACGATAATGAGGGGGATACCACTGCGAGCACCGCGTTTGTTATGTATTGAGAAAGAGTCAGACTGAACACTGTGAGCTCAAAGTAAAGATCCCTTGGGACTCCAGGGGATGAGCCCTCTGGTGGCTGTACAGAGTATATACAAGTTTACATATATGACAACACTCCCCCTCAAAGTCAATAGTGTAACTATGTACAATGTGAGTCAATCTGGGGCTCTTCTTGCCCTGGTTGATCGTCTCGGTGCAAATGCTGGTTTGGTGAGTCAATTGTTGGGCCCTCGCTGGGCTTCTGTGCAGCTGGCCTTGCTGGACGGCCTGGTGTGGTGGGTCCTGCTGGGCTGCTGTGGATGATGGGTTCTGCTTCGTGGCCAACCGTGGTGCCGGTTGTCATTGGTGTGTATGTTGGGGGGGGTCAAAGAAGGTAGGGTCCAAAATGGGTTGCTCAGGATAGTCCGTGAATCTGAGTTTGATTTGGTCAAAGTGTTTCTGGTGAATGAGTCCATTTCAAAGTTTTACCTGAAACACCCTGCTCCACTCTTTGGCCACGACAGTGCCAGGAAGTCACTTGGGACCTTGTCCATAATTCAATACAAATACACGATCATTGATTTCAATCTCACGTGACACATTTGCGCTATCATGATATGTACTTTATTGAAGCCCCTGCTCTCTACCTGTTCATGTAGATCAGGGTGACCTAACGAGAGCCTTGTCTTAAGTGCTCTTTTCATGAGCAGTTCAGCAGTTGGGATCCCCGTGAGCGAGTGGTGTCTCGTACGGTAGCTAAGCAGGACTCGGGATAGGCGAGTCTGCAGTGAGCCTTCCGTTACCCTCTTCAAGCCCTGCTTGATGGTTTGCACTGTTCTCTCTGCCTGACCATTGGATGCTGGTTTGAACAGGGCAGATGTGACATGTTTGATCCCGTTCTGGGTCATGAATTCTTTGAACTCAGCACTGGTAAAACATGGCCTGTTGTCGCTTACCAGGTCATCGGGTAGGCCGTGTGTGGCAAACATGGCCCGCAGGCTTTTAGCAGTGGCAGCGGATGTGCTAGCCAACATTATATCACGTTCAATCCACTTGGAGTACGCATCTACAACCACAAGGAACATTTTGCCCAAGAACGGGCCTGCATAGTCGACATGCACTCTAGACCACAGTTTGGAGGGCCAAGACCATAAACTTAGCAGCGCCTCCCTGGGTACATTGCTTAACTGCGAGCAAGTATTAAATCTGTGCATGCAGGACTCAAAGTCCACATCGATACTGTCATGTATTCTATTATCATTGTAACCCATGTATAAGCTGACCTAAGTTGTACACCTTGAGAACATTGACCACAAGTGGGTGAACTTCTGGGAGACACTCCTAACCTGGACTTTCAGGTATAAAAGTTTGAGCTCCACCCACCTTCATTTCTTGAGGCCTTGGTAATAAAGGTAACTGGTCACAGAGTGATCTTCTCTCAAGTATGGGCCCCATGTGCATTTATACTGTACAGTAAGGACATATCATTGGCGACGAAAAACTGGGATTTAAACCACGCGAGCATGGCCACTAGCAGCACAGAAGAGAGGTACTGTATTGGTGATGATTGGGATGACTTTATTGAGAGACTGCCGCAAAGTTTTGTCACGAAGGAATGGTTGGGACAGGATTCGGCCGACAAACGCAGGGCTCATCTCCTGACGGTTTGTGGATCCAGAACGTACTCCCTGATGAAGGACCTTCTAGTGCCAGAGAAGCCGATGGAGAAGACATTCGAAGAGCTCAGTAAGTTGATCGGGGAACACCTTAAACCAGCGAGCAGCATGCACTTGGCAAGACACCGGTTTTACACGCACCGGCGGCGAGAAGGGCAAAGCGTTCCAGACTTCGTGGCAGACCTCCGGCGACTGGCGAGCCTATGTAAGTTCCCAGATACATGCAGAGCGGAGATGCTACGAGACCTTTTTATTGAGGGCATCAGGCATGTTGGGGTTTTCAGGAAGCTCATTGAGACCAAAGATTTGACCTTGGAAGTGGCGGCTCTGATAGCCCAGACATTTATCTCAGGGGAGGAAGAGACCAGAATGATGTCTGACAAAAATCTTGGTTCAAATACGGCAAACGACGAGGGAGTCAACATTGTTAACGCGGCACACAGTTCTCTAGGCAGACAAGGGCAATCGGACATGCCCCAGCATGTAGTCGAACCCAAAGGGGTAATTCAAAAGAGACAATGGCGAGCTGAACGGCGATTCATGCCATCGCAATGGACAATGCGGCCAGTAATGGGGCCTTCAACACCTGTTAATGGTGCGCTTAAGGACAGTTACAGAGACAGTCAGAGACGTTCGACTGGGAATGGACCTTTTGTTTCCAACAATGGGGCCTCCAGCTCATGCTGGAGGTGTGGAGGCAAACACCCAGCCAGAGCTTGCAGGTATCAGCAATACACCTGCAGAAACTGCAATGTCAGCGGTCACTTGGCGCGTATCTGCAGGAAGCCTGCAGCCAGGTTGATATACGAGGAGGACGGGCCCGATGTAAGCCCTACGAGGCCAAATGAATACTGGGGGAAATTGCTGGAAGCTGAAGTTCAGCAAGTTCATGTGGAGCACATATACAGTTCATATACCAGGAAGCCACCGATAATGATGAAAGTGCTCCTCAATGGCATCCCAGTATTAATGGAGCTAGACACGGGGGCCAACCAATCCCTGATGTGTATCAAACAGTTCAACAGGTTGTGGGTGTCCAAGGCCAGGAGGCCAAAGTTATTGCCGATTGACGCACAGCTTCGGACATATACAAAGGAGATCACTCCGGTGCTAGGCAGCGCCACGGTAGTCGTGGCCCACAAAGATTCGGAGAACAGGTTGCCACTCTGGATTGTCCCGGGGGATGGTCCCACACTGCTGGGGAGGAGTTGACTTGCTGTCATGAACTGGAAATGGGACGGTGTCAATGCAATTTCTTCTGTGGAGTGAGTATCATGCTCACAGGTCCTGGACAAATTTGACTCATTATTTCAACCCGGCATCGACACTTTCAAGGGGGCCAAGGTAGTGATTCACATAAACCCGGATGCCAGGCCAGTATACCACAAGGCCAAAGCAGTGCCGTACGTGATGAGGGAAAAGATAGAATGTAAATTGGACCGCCGGCTGAGGGAAGGCATCATCTCGCCAGTCGAATTCAGTGACTGGGCGAGCCCGATCGTGCCGGTGCTCAAGGCGGATGGGTTAGTCAGGATATGTGGCGATTACAAGGCCACCATCAATCAGGTGTCACTCCAAGACCAGTACCCGCTACCGAGAGCGGAGGAGCTCTTTGCGACGCTAACTGGTGGCAAACTTTTTTCAAAATTGGACCTGACCTCAGCTTACATGACCCAAGAACTGGCGAGTGAGTCGAAGAAGCTGACCATCATCACGGCACACAAGGGGTTGTTTGAGTATAATAGATGTCCGTTCGGGATTCATTCGGCCGCCACGATCTTTCAACGAAATATGGAAAGCCTCCTCAAGTCGATTCCAAGGACGGTGGTTTTTCAAGATGACATCCTCATTAAGGGTCACGAGACCGAAGAACACCTCCACAACCTGGAGGATTGTGTTACGCAGACTGGACCGGGTAGGGCTGCGACTGAAAAAGGTGAAGTGCGTCTTCTTAGCTCCAGAGGTAAAATTCCTGGGGAGGAGGCTAGCAGCAGATGGGATCAGACCTACTGCGTCCAAAACGGAAGTGATCCAGAGAGCACCCAGACCCCGTAACACGACGGAGCTGCGTTCGTTCCTGGGGCTCCTGAACTATTTTGGTAACTTTCTTCCCAAATTGAGCATGCTGTTAGAGCTGCTACACGTGTTCCTACGCAAAGGTCGCGATTGGGTCTGGGGGGGGACAGCCAGGAAAGGGCTTTTGATAGAGCATGCAATTTGTTATGCTCCAACAAACTGTTAACGATATATGACCCACGTAAGAAACTTGTTTTAACGTGTGATGCGTCGTCCTATGGGGTCGGGTGTGTGTTGCAGCATGTTAATGCCAATGGTCAGTTACAGCTGGTAGCTTATGCCTCCAAAAGTCTGTTCCAGGCAGAAAGGGGCTACGGGATGGTAGAAAAGGAAGCGCTAGCATTTGTATATGCAGTAAAAAAAATGCACCAGTACCTGTTTGGCAGAAAATTTGAGCTAGAGACAGATCACAAACCCCTAACATCCCTTTTGGCCGACAACAAGGCCATAAATGCGAATGCATCGGCCCGCACACAGAGGTGGGCACTCACGTTAGCCACCTATGACTACACAATTCGGCACAGACCGGGCACTGAAAACTGCGCTGATGCACTCAAAAGGCTCAAACTAGCCACCACTGAGGGGGCAACTGAGCATGATGCTGAGATGGTCATGGCTGTTGAAGCTTTAGAAAGCGAAGGCTCACCTGTGACAGCCGTCAGATTAAAGTCTGGACAAATAAAGACCCGCTACTGTCTTTAGTTAAGAAATGTGTCCTGATTGGGGACTGGGCAGCCACATACAGGGCATGCCCTGAGGAATTTAAACCGTTTCATAGGCGCAAGGATGAACTCTCGATTCAGGCCGATTGCCTGCTGTGGGGAAACCGAGTAGTCATGCCCCAGGTGGGCAGAGAGGTGTTTATCAGAGAACTTCACAATGAGCACCCGGACATTGGCATGATGAAGGCAATTGCCAGGTCACATGTTTGGTGGCCAGGGATAGATGCAGACCTGGAACTTTGTGTTCGCAGGTGCAACACGTGTGCTCAGCTGGGTAACGCACCCAGGGAAGCCCCCCTTAGCCCCTGGTCCTCGCCCGCCAAGCCATGGTCACGCATCCATGTGGACTACACAAGTCCTTTCATGGGAAAAATATTTTTGGTTGTAGTAGACGCCTACTTCAAATGGATTGAGTGTGCCATTTTAAATTCAAGCACATCTTCTGCCTATGGGCAATGTTCGCCGCCCATGGTCTACCGGATGTCTTGATCAGCGACAATGACCCGTGCTTCACAAGCACTGAATTCCATGACTTCATGGCAGGCAATGGAATCAACCATGTCAGAACGGCACTGTTCAAGCCGGCCTCAAACGGCCAGGCGGAACGAGCAGTGCAGATAATCAAACAGGGGATGCTCAGAATCCAAGGGGGTTCCCTACAAAGCCGCTTATCACGCCTCCTGTTGGCCAATAGATCCCAACCACACTCGCTCACAGGGGTTCCACCCACAGAACTGCTAATGAAAAGGACACTCAAAACCAGGTTATCCCTTATACACCCTACTATGAAAGAAATTGTTGAGAGCAGGCGTCAGTCACAATGTGACTACCATGACAGGAATGCAAGGGCACGATTTTTTGATGTCAATGACCCTGTTTTTGTCCTTAATTACGCTGCAGGGCCCAAAAGGCTTGCAGGCACTGTGATTGCCAAAGTGGGGAATAGGGTTTTGGTAGTTAAACTTACCAATGGATAAATCTGCCACAAACACTTGGATCAAACTAAAAGGAGATTCAGCAACCCCATAGAAGAAGCAGAGGAAGAACACAACGTAGAGTGACCGAACACCGGAACCAAGTGGAGGAGAGCCCGGTCACTGTGGGCAGTCCGGACAGGCCTGAGGCACTGCAAACAGCAGACACTCAGGCCAGTGCCCAACAACCGGAGCCCCAACTCAGGCGCTCTACAAGGGAGCGTAAACCACCAGGGAGACATAACCTGTGATCCCCATAAGACTTTGGGGGGGAGGTGATGTCATGTATTCAACTGTCATTGTAACCCATGTATAAGCTGACCTAAGTTGTACACCTTGAGAACATTGACCACAAGGGGGTGAACTTGTGGGAGACACTCCTAATCTGGACTTTCAGAGAGAAAAGGGGAAGCTCCACCCACCTTCACCTCTTGAGGTCTTGGTAATAAAGGTAACTGCTCACAGAGTGACCTTCTCTCAAGTATGGGCCTCGTGTGCATTTATATTGTATAGTAAGGACATATCAGATATTGGGCCACCACACATGGGATCTAGCTATCGCTTTCATCATTACGATGCCTGGGTGGGTACAGTGGAGATCACTGATGAAGGTGTCTCTGCCCTTCTTGGGGACCACTACTCGGTTACTCCACAGAAGGCAGTCTGCCTGTATAGAAATTTCATCTTTGTGCCGCTGGAACGGTTTTATCTCTTCCTGCATTTCCACTGGGACACTGACCAGCTCCCATGAAGCACACAATGTTTGACTAGGGACAATAAGGGGTCCTGGCTCATCCAGGTTTTGATCTGCCGGGCAGTGATGGCTAATTGTCCACTCTCAAATGCTTCCATAACCATGGCTAAATCTGCAGGCTGCGCCATTTCTGCCCCCATGGTGAGCAATGGCGGCCTACTGAGAGCATCGGCGCAGTTTTCTGTGCCTGCCCTGTGGCAGATGGCGTAGTTGTATGCGGACAACGTGAGCGCCCATCTCTGGATGCGGGCCGATGCATTGGTATTTATCCCTTTACTCTCGGAAAACAGGGATATGAGTGGCTTATGGTCAGTTTCCAATTCGAATTTTAGCCCAAACAGATATTGATGCATTTTCTTTACCACATAGACAAACGCTAACGCTTCTTTTTCAATCATGCTGTAACTCTCGTAGCCTTAGACAGACTCTTGAATGCGTAAGCAACCGATTGCAGTTTCCCAAAATCATTAGCTTGTTGCAAAACACACCGTACGCCATATGACGACGTGTCACATGTTAATACCAAACGCTTACATGGATCATACAACACAAGCAATTTGTTTGAGCATAACAATTTTCTAGCTCTTACAAAGGCATTTTCTTGGCTTTTGCCCTATGCCCATTCATCCCCTTTGTGCAGTAAGACGTGCAGTGGTTCTAACAGTAGTTCAGGAGTCCTAGAAACGACCGCAGCTCCGTCACGTTCTGTGGCATCGGTGCGTTCTCGATTGCCTCCGTCTTCGAATTGGTGGGCCTGATGCCATCCGCCGCGATCCTCCTTCATCCTCCTTCACTTCGAGCATTTTAACCTGAGCCCCACGCGGTTGAGTCGACTAAGAACCTCCTCCAGGTTCTGCAGATGCTCGACTGTGTCCCGACCTGTGACCAAGATGTCGTCCTGGAAAACCATGGTGCGTGGGACCAACTTCAATAAGCTTTCCATGTTTCTCTGGAATATCGCTGCCGCTGATCGAATTCCAAATGGGCACCTGTTATAAATGAAAAGACCTTTCTGCGTGTTGATGCAGGTGAGGGCCTTCGATGATTCCTCCAGTTCCTACATCATGTCGGCTGAAGTTAAATCCAGCTTCGTGAATGTTTTTCCTCCCGCCAGCGTTGCAAAGGGGTCGTCGGCCTTTGGTAGTGGGCATTGGTCCTGCATGGAGAAACAATTGATAGTTACTTTGTAATCGCCACAGATTCTGACGGTGCCGTCTCCCTTGAGGACTGGGACAATAGGATTGGCCCACTCGTTGAACTCGATCGTGAAATGATGCCTTCTAGTTGCAGCCGGTCTAGCTCGATATCTACCCTTTCTCTCATCATGTACGGTACTGCTCTCGCCTTGTGATGGATGGGTCACGCCCCCAGAATTAGGTGGATTTGCACTTTTGCTCCTTGGAATTTCCCGATGCCTGGTTCGAACAACAAAGGGAAATTGTTTGAGACCTGGGCACACAAAAGTGTCGTCAGCGGGCGATAGCGCTCGGACGTCGTCCCAGTTCCAGCATATCTTTCCCAGCCAGCTCCTGCCGAGCAGCGTGGGACCATCGCCTGGTACCACCCAGAGTGGTAGCTTGTGCACCACTCCATCGTAGGAGACCTTTATGGTAGAACTGCCAATTACGGGAATCAGTTCTTTTGTGTAAGTTCTTAGTTTCATGCGAACTGGAGTTCAGACTAGCCTTGCTGCACCACAATCTTTCGAAAGTCTTTTTGACCATGGTGGACTGGCTCGAGCCCGTGTCCAGCTCCATTGAGTTCAACATTCAGCATTATCGGGGGACACTTTGTGTTGAATGTGTTGAATGTGTGCACCCCATGTACCTCTGCCTCCTCTGTCTGAAGCTCAGGTTCGTCATGATCTTCTGTGGATCTGTCCTCCACTGCAACATGGTGGTTTGCAGGAGTAACAGGATTTGCAGCTCGCCTGCATATACATTGGAGGTGTCCCATTGTTCCACAGCCCTTGCAAACGTACCCTTTGAAGCGGAATGAATGGAAACAATGATCACTCACACAGCGTCAACAAGGTGTTAATGGCCTTGCATTCATCAACCTTGATGGTGGACTCTGAGACATCTGCGGACGTGCAGCTGCAGACATGTATGACCTGCCCTGTACGTTGTGATTTGAAAACAACATCACTTTGTTCACAGTACTTGTAGCAGCACTTGTGATAGATTTGCTTAGTATTGTCACTGGTGGCAATGAACACCTGGGCTATCGCTATGGCCTTACTCAAGGATGGGGTCTCTACAGTCAGAAGTTTGAGAAGTATTGTTTCGTGGCCAATGCCAAGTACGAAAAAGACTCTGAGCATGTTCTCCAAATGTCCTTCAAATTCGCAATGTCCTGCAAGGCGTCTTAGCTTGGCGACATAACTCGCCACTTCCTGGCCTTCAGCTCTCTTGTAGGTGTAGAACCGATACCTCACCATCAGAACGTTTTCCTTCGGGTTCAAATGCACCAGTGTACACAAATCATCGTACGATTTCTCCATGGATTTCGCTGGAGATAGCAGATTTTTCATGAGGCCATACGTTGGTGCCCCACAGATGATGAGAAGGACCGCCCTTCGTTTGGCAGCGTTCTCTTCTCCATCTAGCTTGTTGGCTACGAAGTATTGGTCGAGTCGCTCCACAAAGGTTTTCCAATCATCTCCCTCCGAGAATTTCTTATGGATGCCCACTGCTCTCTTCATCTTTGGGTTCGATATCTCTATCTCGTCGCCAGTTGTTATGTATGGAGAAAGAGTCAGACTGAACACTGTGAGCTCAAAGTAAAGTGTGACCTTAGTCTTTTATTGCAGGTCTCCAGAGTGCCCTCCAACCTGTGAGGCCTCCTTAAATACCTGTGTTCCCAAGGGATTATGGGATCGCTTGGGACTCCAGGGGATGAGCCCTCTGGTGGCTGTACAGAGTATATACAAGTTTACATATATAACAGCATCACTGCTTCCTATACTCGCACTCGTCAACTCAGGCACGCGGACGTTGCAGTTAGAGTAAGGAGAGGGGTCTGCACTGGGGCCTAGCGAGCTACAACATAGTGAAAGTCAAAGGGAACCTCGGGCGAGTTTGCACGCAAGTTAAGAACATAAGAACATAAGAAATAGGAGCAGGAGTAGGCCACTTGGCCCCTCGAGCCTGCTCCACCATTTAATAAGATCATGGCTCTTATTAAGATCAGTTCCACTTCCCTGCCCGCTCCCCATAAGCCTTTATTCTCTTATCTGTCTATTTTCACCTTAAATATATTCAATGACTCAGCCTCCGCAGCTCTCTGGGGCAGAAAATTCCATAGATTTACAACCCTCGGAGAAGAAATTCCTCCTCATCTCAGTTTTAAATGGGCGGCCGGTTATTCTGAGACTATGTCCCCTATGAGTGGAAATATCTTCTCTGCATCCATCCCTGAGCTTATTATCTTATATGTTTCGATAAGATCACCTCTCATTCTTCAGAACTCCAATGAGTATAGGCCCAACCTACTCAACCTACCTTCATAAGTCAACTCACTCATCTCCAGAATCAACCTAGTGAACCTTCTCTGAACAGCCTCCAATGCAGATATATCCTTGTTTAAATACGGAGACCAAAACTGTACACAGTACTCTAGATGTGTACCCTGTACAGTTGTGGTAGGAATTCTCTGCTTTTACACTCTATCCCCCTTACAATAAAGGCCAACATTCCATTTGCTTTCCTGATTACTTGCCGTACCTGCATACTAACCTTTTGTGTTTCATGCTCAAGAACCCCCCAGGTTCTTCTGTACTGCAGCACTTTGCAATTTAAATTATAATTTGCTTTTCTATTTTTTTCTGCCAAAGTGGATAACCTCACACTTTCCCACATTATACTCCATCTGCCAAATTTTTGCCCACTCACTTAGCCTGTCTGTATCCCTTTGCAGATTCTGCTGGAGATGACTCAGACGAGCCCCTCGATGTGGTGGCTTTTGAAACAAAGGTGCAGGCCATGCATTCGCAGATGTTGGGGGCAATGTCAAGGGTGCCAGAGAGCCTGTCTCAAGTGGTCAGGAGCGTGGGGGAGTCTGTCTCCTGCATTGTGGACAGCTTTGCGCATGCTATGGAGCCCATCATTGACAGTGTGCAGATGATGGTGGACTCCCAGTGTGACCGTGCGGATTCAGTTGTGATGACATGTGTCGTGGGCGATGTGGCAGCTGCCATAACAGCACATGCAGAAAGGAACCAATGTCTCAATGCTGTATTGGAGAGGATGACCGCTGGCCTGGAAGCTCAGAATGCTCTCATGCTTGCTGCTGTTGTGTCTGATGGCGTCAAGACTGTGTCTGCTCTCATGCAGTCTCAGCTGAATGCCACTTAGGCTCTGACTGCTACCATCGCAGCTGGGTCCACCACGATCTACCGGGTGCCTTCCGGTGTCGGGCCACCCCACCCAAGTGTGCTCCAGCAGATTGGTGGGGATGGTTAGGTGCTGCCCTGGCAGAGTGGCGCCAGGTCATCGGAGCAGGATCCTGATAAGGTCTCTCACAATCACAGCAGTCCTGATCTGAGCCCTTCCACTCCGCCATTTGTGCCAACCATGGCTTCGCCCCAGCTAATCCAAACTGATAGCACAGAGGATGATGCGGCCCAGTCTGCAGTTGGCCCTTCCACGGCCAGAGCTGGTTGCGGGCGTCTTAGAAGAACATTTGTAGCTTCTACACCCGAAACACAGCAGTCTTCCTTCTGTCATGATGCAGCCACAGGGGAGACACTGTGGTGTACTGGCAGAATAGGGAGGCATAAGAGGGCTTATAATGAAATGCACAAGGGTGAGAATTGATAATGTGTATGTTTTTTGGTATCATTTTTTCTCGTGTAATATATATTTATTTGGGGTTTGAATATCTGGGCAGGTCTCTCATTTCAATGTAGAGAATGATGTATGAAAGGGCTCATTGGCTTGGCCATGGAGATGCACAGATAACTTCCCTTGCACAGTCCGGATGGTGACATTGCCCCCTGTGTGGTCGCCGACCTGCATCCTCCTCCTCCTGTGCCTCCTCCTCCTGGTGCTCCTCCTCAGGTACTACTGCATTGTCCTCCAATGGTTGTACCCTCATGGTTACCAGGTTGTGAAGCATGCACCAGATGACAATGAATAAAGACACCTGCTCAGGCGAGTACTGTAGCACTCCTCCTGAGCGATCCAGGTATTGGAACCTCTGTTTAAGGATTCCGATGGACTGCTCAATGATGCACCTGGTGGCTGAATAACAATCATTGTACAATTGCTGCGCTGCAGTCCTGGGTTGACGAAGCGGAGTCAGCAGCCAAGTGCAGAGTGGGTAGCCCTTGTCTCCAAGGAGCCAGCCACAATCTTGGTTTGGGCCAACAAAGACACCGGACACACTGGTCTGCCGCACGATGACAGCATCGTGGCTGCTGCCAGGATACCGGGCATCAACTGCCATGATTTTGCGGTTGTGGTCACACACCAGCTGGACATTGAGGGAATGGAATCCCTTGCGGTTATAGAACATCTCGGGATTGTTCTGTGGCGCCTTCAATGTGACGTGGGTGCAGTTAATGGTGCCCTGAACCCTGGGGAAGCCAGCAATTCTTATGAATCCGGTTTGCCACTCCAACTGCTTCTCCCTCCTCATAGGAAAGGATATATAGTCCCTCCTCCTCTCATACAGAGCATCTGTGACATGACGGATGGAGCTATGTGCGGCAAATTGTGAAATGTTAGATATGTTTGCTGTTGCAGCTTGAAAAGATCCAGTCGCATAGAAATTGTAGGCGATGGTGACCTTTGATGCCACTGACAGAGCTGTTCTCAACCTTGTTTGAGGCTGCAGGTCTGGCTGCAGGAGATTGCACAGCTCCGTGAGTACGTCCTTGCGGAATGGCAATCTCCGGAGACACTGGTCATCAGTCAGGTCCATGTAGGAGAACTGCTGTCTGTATACCCTTTGACAATAGGGCCTTCTGTGTAGGTGTCTTCCTCTCACATCTGCCTGATTGCCTTCTCCCTCCTGCAGATGTTGCTCCTCACCATCTGCAGCCTGGTGTTGGCAAACATGTGCCTCCTGTTCATGCTGCCTCCTCTCCATCTGCCTCACTCTATGGTGCTGCGTAACTGACCCTCCTCCTGATGGCAGGCCCTTCCTGAGGTGCTTCCTGTTGCACCTCTCTGTTTTGTGCTCTGACGCCATCTCCATGGTCGTCAGCATCTTGCTCACCCATGTCAGCTGGATCCCTTGGCCATTCTCCTGTGTGCCTCCCTGGCTCGCACACTGTGCAGGAGGCGTTCCGCTGCCAGCACTAACCTCATTTTTTGAACCTCTTCAAGCACAACCTCCTCAATCAGCACTCTCTGTTGCTAATTATGAAGAGGCTGGCCCACTAATGTTCAAATCCGGTCGCAGCACTGCAACTCTCAATGCTTCTAAGCGTCGATAAAAATGTGGCCGACAACAATGGTGGGAGCTGCACTGCACCTTTAAATGCCGCTGGCGGTCTTCAGCCCACAATGTGCACTGACCCAAAAACCTGTCATTGGCCTTGGCAAGTGGCCGGAAGCCGATTTAAGGGAAATTTGGCTTCCGGGGTGGGTCTGAGGCAGTGCGCACTTTGATTACATCGTTACCAACTTATAAGCGGCAGCGGGGCGAAAGTGGGGCGAGCAGAGCGCTGACATACACCGCCGGAAATATCACTGAGGACAATGCTGCAAGCGTCGGTCAATCCGTGCTGACTGTCCGGTCAGTCCACACCGACCGGCGGCCACAGCTCTTATTGAAAGTGGCAATTTCGGCCCCCTTATGTCCAGGAATATTTAGTATCCAATCCTGCCCTTTTTTGAGCCAGGTCTCAGTTATCGCCACAACGTCATATTCCCATTTGGCTATTTGTGCCTACAGCTCACCAACCTTATTTACCACACTTTGTACATTCTGCATTATAAACCTATCTTAGACCTTCTTGTAATCTCTCTTAGTCTGACCCCACCTAATACCATACTATTTCTTACTCATGCTATCGGTTTCTCCCAATCCTTTGTGCACCTTGTTTATCCTTTCTAATGCTATATCCTGGTGCTCATCCCCCTGCTAAATTAGGTCCACTCTTGGTCTTACTTTTATCTCTGGCCGCTCCTCTCGCAGAACTGCTCTTGAGCCTACCTTTATCTCTGGCTGCTCTTCTCACTCAAGGTAATACATAATAGACTAATGAATAAGGTCAGAGAATGTGTAGTGAAGGGAAAAGTAGCAGAATGGACAGCTAGCTGGCTTCAAGACAGAAAGGAGAAAGTAGGAGTAAAGGGTAGCTTTCAGAGTGGCAGAAGGTGGGTAGTGATGTTCCACAAGGTTCAGTGCTGGGACCACTGTTGTTCACAATTTATATTAACAATTTAGACTTTGGAATCAAAATCACAATTTCTAAATTTGCAGATGACACCAAATTGGGGAGGGATAGTCAATACTGAGGAGGACTGCAACAAATTACAAGAAGACATTAATAAACCTGCAGAATGGGCATATAATTGACAAATGAAGTGCAACACAGATAAATGTGAGGTATTACATTTTTGTAAGAAAAATAGGGAGGTCACTTATTACTTGGAAAATACGAATCTAAATGGAGTAGAAAAGCAAAGAATCTCGGAGTACAAATACACAAATCACTAAAAGTAGCAACACAAGTTAACAAGGCCATAAAAAAGCAAACCAAGCACTGGGGTTTATTTCTCGAGGGATAGAATTGAAAAGTATTGAAGTTATGCTAAACTTGTATCAAACCTTGGTTAGCCAAATTTAGAGTACTGCGTACAATTCTGGTCCCCATATTATAAAAAGGATATAGAGGCATTGGAGAGGGTGTGGAGAAGATTTACAAGGATGATACCAAAAATGCAAGGGTATACCTATCAGGAAGGGATGAATAGGCTGGGTCTCTTTGCTCTTGAAAAGAGAAGGCTGAGGGGTGACCTAATAGTGGTCTTTATGAAAGGTGTGATAGAGTAGACAGAGAGTATTTCCACTTCTGGGGAAGAGTAAAACTAGAGGACATCAATACAAGATACTCACCAAGAAATCCAATAGGGAATTCAGAAGAAACTTCTTTACCCAAAGAATGTGAAACTCACTACCACAGGGAGTGGTTGAATCGAATAATACAGTTGCATTTAAGGGGAGGCTAACTGCAGTGCGGGCAGGTACAGCAGGAGTGGCGAGATTGGGGTGAAGGAATGGCAAGAGTTCGTAGAGGGATGTGATCGGGGTCCAGGGGAGGCGAGAGTTCGGGGCCCAGAAGAGGCGAGGGCCCAGAGATAGCATAGGCGATATGTGTGCGCACTGGTCCGTGCAGCACAGCTGGTCTCCAGGCATCTTGGTTAATCCTTGCCACTGGACCAAGACCTAGCTCTGTCAGGCCCGTGTGGTGACTGGGGTGCAACGTTAAAAAAATCCACGCACAGGCATCTTCCACCCTTCAAGATGTAGTTCGGGATCCGGAATATTAGGTCTTTCACTGAAACACCTGTGAATTCATCCCTTTTCGGCATGGAAGCAAGTCATCCTCATTTTGAGGGACTGCCTATGATGATGAGATAAGCATATGAGGGAGAAGGTAATAGAGAGTTATGCCAACAGAATTAAATGAGGAAAGACGGGAGGAGGCTCAAGTGGGGCATAAACGCCAGCATGGACTGGTTGGGCTGAATGGCCTGTTTCTATGCTGTATATCCTATGTGATCCTATGAAAAGTATAGCCATTACAAGTTGTGTAATTTGTACTAAAGGTGGCCTTTCCGACACACGATTTCATATGTGTAAACTGAACCTATGGAAACACATTCAATCGCAATTCTGATATCCTGTTTTCTAAGGAATGCCAGGCATAAACCAAACTCAAATTAAATGGAGATTTTTATTGATTTATTTTAGTTCTGTTGCGTGTACAAAGCTCTTTCTCGTTGTCAGATTGCCTCCTCCTTCTGCGTAAGCTGTTCTTCTGTTGCCCACTAGGAGGTGTGCTGGAGCAACCCAGTAATGACATTTCCTTGGCGTTGGAGAGGGGGTGGGTGAGATAACTACCTGACCTCCAATCAACTAGATTGATTTTCACGTTCGTCAGTGTTTGTTAACAGCATTCAAGACAGTTTTCGTTTCCACAATGAGATGACAGTTGATAAAGATCAAATTAAACAAAAAAAGATTTTGCCTTTTTTGCAGGTGTTTTAATACCAATGTCCAAATTACATGTACATTTCCTTCATTATATTAACTTTTTGGTTGCTGGAATCAAAAGAAATCTATATTTCTCTCTTTGAATAATCTTCCCTTCTCATTTAAAATGAATGTGACCCTAAAAAACGACATTAAAAATAAAACTTTGCACCAATTCTTGAATCCCTTACTCACTACCTCATTTGTTTGGTGTTGGACACTGGCAAGAGGTTATTAAAGCTGCAGCAAATTGATCGAACATTTCAAGCGACTTCAACACAGCAGCCAGCTGGAAAACTAATGCTTCTATCTCATTACGTGGCTTTGCCCATTCTTTATATTGCTGCTGCTCTGGAGTTAAATCATTGCAGGTCACCTGCCAGATGGAAAAAGAATAGTTATTGTTACATCAGGACAAGTTAGCATGATGACTCTTAGCATATTGGGGATGAAATTGGTTGACATACCGCCTTCTACCGCCCGCATACCACCCAAAAATGCAATTATGGTCAAAAAACACCTCCATACCGCTGGGCAGAATATTCATCATTGGCATACTGCCGAGCGGTATGCACACCGTCCGTCGTACAGGACCACCCGCATACCGCCCAAAAAGTCCGATTTTCATCGCATACCGCCGGCATATCACCGGAGCTGCAAGCCATCCTGGAAAAGGTGGTTTTACATGATGGTAAGTGGGCGGAGTGCACGGATCCACCATTTTTGAAATCGGGAATTGTCAACTAAAGCAAAAGGTATATTTACTATTATGCATTTTAATTATTTTTTTTGATGGAAAAATATTGTGGAGATTTAAAACGAATGAGGCCTGTATTAAAAAAGACACACGCACGCACACAATCATGGGGCTACTTTCAGCTATAACAAAGGAGAAAACAATGATATAAGAAAAATAATTACATAATGATAGAAACTTACAGCACAGAAGGAGGCCATTCAACCCATCGTGCCTGTGCTGGCTCTTAGAAAGAGCAGTCCCACATCCCCGTTTCTTGTCTGAAACTCATCCTCAAGTACCTGCCCAACTCACTTTTAAAATTATTTATGGAATCAGCTTCCATCATCTTTTCAAGTAGAGCGTTTAAGATCCCGACAAATCTCGAGTGAAATAAATTTCTCCTCATCTCCTTTCTTGATCGTTTTTGATAACGATTTTGAATCTATGATCTCTGGTTATTGATCCACTTGCCACGGGGAATAGTTTTTCTCAATCTACTCTATCAAAATCTCTCATCACCTTGAAACCCTTGTTTTGCTCACTTCTTAACCTTCTCTGTTTCAAGGAAAACAGTCCTAACTTTTCCAAGCTCTCATCATAACTGAAGTCCCTCATCCCTGGTAACATCCTGGTAAAGGTATTGTTAAGGCCACACCTGGAATACTGCGTGCAGTTTTGGTTTCCATATTTACGAAAGGATATACTTGCTTTGGAGGCAGTTCAGAGAAAGTTCACTAGGTTGATTCTGGGGATGAGGGGTTGACTTATGAGGAAAGATTGAGTAGGTTGGGCCTCTACTCATTGGAATTCAGAAGAATGAGAGGTGATCTTATCGAAATGTATAAAATTATGAGGGGGCTTGACAAGGTGGGACAGAGAGCTGTGGAAGCGGGGACATTGAATAAATTTAAGACAGAAATAGACAGTTTCTTAAACGATATGGGGAGCGGGTGGGGAAGTGGAGCTGATCAGATCAGCCATGATCTTATTGAATGGCGAAGCAGGCTCGAGGAGCCGTATGGCCTACTCCTGCTCCTATTTCTTATGTTCTTATGTAAATCTCCTCTGTACCTTTTCTAAGGCCTTTACATATTTCCTGAAGTGTGGTGCCCAGAACTGTCCACAGTATTCCAGCTGAGGCCTAACCAGTGATTTATAAAGTTCTAGCATGAACTCTTGATCCACCTCTGCATCATCAAACTGCCTGATCAACATCAAGTTGTGGATGATCCAGAACTTCTTTCACTTGAACAAAAGAAAGACCAAGGTCATCCCATTGAGTGGTCCTGTCAAAAACATCCTACAATTACCCTTCATTCAACTCCACTTCCCAGCTATTCTCTCAGGTTGAGCCAGATAGTTAACAATCTTGGTGTCCTATTCGATCCTCAAATTCGACATTCAATCACCAAGCCTCCGCACTTCAACCTCGACAACATGACCTGTCTCCTCACTTCTGTTGCTGAGGCCACCATCTACCGTCTTGCTACTTTCAGATTTGATATATCCATTGGTCTTCCTCTTTGGCTTTGCAAGATCCATGCTTCCCAAATGTCAACTTATGCAAAGTCCTGCATTAAGTTCAGGGCACCCATCATGCCAATGCTTGCCAACCTTCATTGGCTCCTTGTTTCCCACCTCATCAAATTCAAAATCCTCACCTTCATTAATAAATCTCTTTATTGCTTTGCCGCTCCCTAACCCTGCAGGCTCCTCTGAGCCCACATCCCTATGTATCCTTTGGTCCTCCAACAATGGCCTCCTGTGTCATCAATCTTCCATAAACCCCACTGCTGGTGGTAGAGCTTTCAGCCAGTTTGCCCCTAATCTCTGGAGCACCCCCACTAAACCTCTCCACCTTACTACCTCTCTGCTTTTAAAAGAGTCCTCAAAATCTACCTTCTCAACCACATTTTCAGTCACCATTTCTGACTTCACTTTTACTGCTTGGCTCCCATTCCTCTGGGAAGCACCTGAAGACATGTAATTATAGTAACGGCGTAATATAAACGTTAGTTGCTGAAGTTTTCTTTGAATTTATAAACAACATCTGTCAAACCACAAAGTGTGTGTGTGGAAATCTCACATAAAACAGCTTCAGAAATATTGAAAACTACAATCTTTGAATCACCATTGAAAACCCAGCCTCAATTGCCAGAACACCAAGCTGAATTTAGGGTGCTCAGAGTTAAATTAAAAAGTAGGACCTCAAAGGTAGTAATCTCAGGATTGCTACCAGTGCCACGTGCTAGTCAGAGTAGAAATAGCAGGATAGTTAAGATGAATATGTGGCTTGAGGAATGGTGCAAGAGGGAGGGATTCAAATTCCTGGGACATTGGAATCGGTTCTGGGGGAGGTGGGACCAGTACAAACTGGACGGTCTGCACCTGGGCAGGACTGGAATCGATGTCCTAGGGGGAGTGTTTGCTAGTGCTGTTGGGGAGGGGTTAAACTAATATGGCAGGGGGATGGGAATCTATGCAGGAAGACAGAGGGAAGTAAAATGGGGGCAGAAGCAAAAGATAGAAAGGAGAAAAGTAAAAGTGAAGGGCAGAGAAATCCAAGGCAAAAATCAAAAAAGGCCACATTACAGCATAATTCTAAAATGGGACAAAGAGTGCTAAAAAGAGTTAAAAAGTCAAGCCTGAAGGCTCTGTGTCTTAATACAAGGAGTATTCGTAATAAGGTGGAAGAATTAACTGCGCAGGCAACTATTAACGAATATGATATAATTGGGATTACGGAGACATGGCTCCAGGGTGACCAAGGCTGGGAACTCAACATCCAGGGGTATTCAACATTCAGGAAGGATAGACAGAAAGGAAAAGAAGGTGGGGTAGCGTTGCTAGTTAAAGAGGAAATTAATGCAATAGTAAGGAAGGACATTAGCTTGGATGATGTGGGTAGAGCTGTGGAATACCAAAGGGCAGAAAATGCTCGTGGGAGTTATGTACAGACCACCAAACAGTAGTAGTGAGGCTGGGGATGGCATCAAACAAGAAATTAGGGATGCGTGCAATAAAGGTACAGCAGTTATCATGGGCGACTTTAATCTACATATTGATTGGGCTAACCAAACTGGTAACAATACGGTGGAGGAGGATTTCCTGGAGTGTATTAGGGATGGTTTTCTAGACCAATATGTCAAGTAACCAACTAGAGAGCTGGCCATCCTAGACTGCGTGTTGTGTAATGAGAGAGGACTAATTAGCAATCTTGTTTTGCGAGGCCCCTTGGGGAAGAGTGACCATAATATGGTAGAATTCTTTATTAAGATGGAGAGTGACACAGTTAATTCAGAGACTAGAATTCTGAACTAAAGAAAGGTAACTTTGACGGTATGAGACGTGAATTGGCTAGAATAGACTGGCGAATGATACTTAAAGGGTTGATGGTGGATAGGCAATGGCAGACATTTATAGGTCACATGGATGAACTTCAACAATTGTACATCCCTGTCTGGAGTAAAAATAAAATGGGGAAGGTGGCTCAACTGAGGCTAACAAGGGAAATTAAGGATAGTGTTAAATCCAAGGAAGAAGCATATAAATTGGCCAGAAAAAGCAGCAAACCTGAGGACTGGAAGAAATTTAGAATTCAGCAGAGGACGACAAAGGGTTTAATTAGGAGGGGGAAAATAGAGTATGAGTGGAAGCTTGCAGGGAACATAAAAACTGACTGCAAAAACTTCTATAGATATGTGAAAAGAAAAAGGTTAGTAAAGACAAACGTAGGTCCCTTGCAGTCAGATTCAGGTGAATTTATAATGGGGAACAAAGAAATGACAGACCAATTGAACAAATACTTTGGTTCTGTCTTCACTAAGGAAGACACAAATAACCCTCCGGAAATACTAGGGGTCCGAGGGTCTAGCGAGAAGGAGGAACTGAAGGGAATCCTTATTAGTATGAAATGGTGTTAGGGAAATTGATGGGATTGAAGGCCGATAAATCCCCAGGGCCTGATCGGCTGCATCCCAGAGTACTTAAAGAAGTGGCCCTAGAAATAGTGGATGCATTGGTGATAATTTTCCAACATTCTATAGGCTCTGGATCAGTTCCTATGGACAGGAGGGTAGCTAATGTAACACCACTTTTTAAAAAATGAGGGAGAAAGAAAACAGGGAATTATAGACCGGTTAGCCCGACATCGGTGGTGGGGAAAATGTTGGAATCAATTATTAAAGATGGAATAGCAGAGCATTTGGAAAGCAGTGACAGGATTGGTCCAAGTCAGCATGGATTTATGAAAGGGAAATCATGCTTGACAAATCTTCTAGCATTTTTTGAGGATGTAACTAGTAGAGTGGACAAGGGAGAACCAATGGATGTGGTTTATTTGGACTTTCAAAAGGCTTTTGACAAGGTCCCACACAAGAGATTAGTGTGCAAAATTAAAGCACATAGTACTGGGGGTAATGTATTTACGTGGATAGAGAACTGGTTGGCAGACAGGAAGCAGAGAGTCAGAATAAATGGGTCCTTTTCAGAATGGCAGGCAATGGGTCGTGGGGTGCCGCAGGGTTCAGTGCTGGGACCCCAGCTATTTACAATATACATTAATGATTTAGATGAAGGAATTGACACTAAGCTGGGTGGTGGTGTGAACTGTGAGGAGGATGCTAAAAGGCTGCAGGGTGACTTGGACAGATTAGGTGAGTGGGCAAATGCATGGCAGATGCAGTATATTGTGGATAAATGTGAGGTTATCCACTTTGGTGGCAAAAACAGGAAGGCAGAATATTATCTGAATGGTGACAGATTAGGAAAAGGGGAGGTGCAACGAGACCTGGGTGCCATGGTACATTAGTCATTGAAAGTTGGCATGCAGGTACAGCAGGCAGTGAAGAAGGCAAATGGTATGTTGGCCTTCATAGCAAGGGTTTTGAGTATAGGAGCAGGGAGGTCTTCCTGCAGTTGTACAGGGCCTTGGTGAGGCCTCACCTGGAATATTGTGTTCAGTTTTGGTCTCCTAATCTGAGGAAGGACGTTCTTGCTATTGAGGGAAGTTCACCAGACTGATTCCCGGGATGGCAGTACTGACATATGAAGAGAGACTGGATCAACTGGGCTTGTATTCACTGGAATATAGATGAATGCTAGGGGATCTCATAGAAACATACAAAATTCTGACGGGTTTGGACAGGTTAGAGGCAGGAAGAATGTTCCCGATGCTGGGGAAGTCCAGAACCAGGGGTCACAGTCTAAGGATAAGGAGTAAGCCATTTAGGACCGAGATGAGGAGAAACTTCTTCATTCAGAGAGTTGTCAACCTGTGGAATTCTCTACTGCAGAAAGTTGTTGAGGCCAGTTCGTTAGATATATTCAAAAGGGAGTTAATTACAGCTGAACGGATCAAGGGGTATGGAGAGGAAGCAGGAAAGGGGTACTGAGGCTGAATGATCAGCAATGCTCTTATTGAATGGTGGTGCATGCTCGAAAGGCCAAATGGCCTACTCCGCACCTATTTTCTATGTTTCTATCACCACCTACAGCTGCGGCATTCCTCAAAAATGCCATACCTAGAATTTTACAGCACAGTCATAGTCAATATCTTCACTGAGGCATACGAAAGCATGGGCCTTCCACTAAACATCTGTAAGACAAAGGTCCTCCACCAACCTAACCCCACCATACAACAATGCCTCCCAGTCATCAAGATCCACCGTATGGCCCTGGACAATGTGGACCACTTTCCATACCTTGGGAACCTATTGTCAGCAAGGGCAGACATCGACGACGAGGTTCAACATTGCCTCCAGCACAGAAGATGGCGGTCATGTAGCTCATCATGCCTATATCATTCTGAAAAAGCTAAAGGCCACTGAAAGGGAATTTGAAATGGGGCAGTAGTTTGCAAGGACAGAAGGCTCGAGGGTGGTGTTTTTAAAAAAAAGGGGGGGAGATAGTAGCCAATGAAAGGAAACCATTTACAGCATCAGTTAACAGGATGGAGCAGCAAGGGAAGTTGGGTAGTTAGCAGTTTAATGGGAATAGAGTCAAGAGAGCAGGAGATGGGTCATATGGTCAAGATAAGCTCGAAGAATGCCTGAGGGGAGAAAGAGAAACTAAAGAAAGATGCGGCTTCAGAGATGGTGGTTGGGGGCATGAATGGCTAAACCAGTTGTGCACAACATATGGTCAAGTCTACGCTCCTTTGACCTGAGGAACTAAGATAGGGGCCATACAGGGGGAACAACCAGGGTGGAAAAAGGTAAGTGGTTTACTGGGGACAAGGGTGTAAAAACCAGAAATTTGGGTGTGGTTGAACAGTTCAACAGAATCAGCTCCCTCCTTTAAAAAAAAAGTTCAATAGAAGTATGTGAATGAATGAATGAAGGGCCAAAGTTTAGACTAATTGGAAGTTTGGAAGTGCAGTTTTAAGTTACTTGGGGAAAAGTTTATTCCAGGGCGGATGCAGAAGGAACTGGGGTTAGTAGGGAAATGTGAGTGATGAGGGAAACAAGGAGGTGGTCATAGATGGCCTTGTCTGTGACTGAGATGATGGGAGTGGAGAGGCCACATGAGAGGACAAGGCTGAGGAGTATTCTCAGCTTGCTTCAGTTCCTGACTCTTCTCACGGTCTGCCTAACCTCCATCTGAACCTCAGCTTTTACCAGCTTCTCTGAGCGCTTGGCCAGGCATTGTGTCAGGGTAAAATATTAGATAGGATATTTTATATGGAGAGATTAAGGGAGGACAGGGCAGGGGGCAATTAACTCAGAGGAGAGATGACAAGGTGAGTTGAGATGGAGATTGAAATCACCAAAGATGAGTTCCCCACTGCAGAGGCTGAACGAGGAAAGGAAGGAAGATATTGTGTGAAACTATGAGGTGGGCTTGGGGTGTAACAAAGAATGAGGATTTTAAAAGAAAAGGCGAGAGGGTTGGAACAAGGCGAGATGCTTGAAGGAGGAGAAGGTACCAAAGGAGTAGGGGAGAGACCAGGATGCGATGTAGTGATCAGGGCCACACCACTACCGTGGAGGTTTGAGCAGGGTAGATGGTGGAAAGTATATCCAGGCAACCGGTCGACAATTTTAATTTCCATCAGAGCTATGCTGTCAATGCAATCATCCACAATAGATTTGTGAATCACTAAATAATGGGGTTGCATTTCCATGATGGTTGTCCCAACCATAAGTCATAACTTTCCAAGCACCTTCTGTCGAAGTTACAATGACACCCGCCCCAACCCCCTGGGAATTCAACCCCAGTGTCTCTACCTAGTAGGCTTACAAGGTAGTTCTAAGCATTTCAATTCATTTTTACTCGTGTTTTAGTGAGATCCAAGATCAAGGTTTATTTGTTTGTTTAATCATTCATTGTAATTAAAATCACCTCAGTAGAGTGTTTCTGGCGCTGTAAAGTTTTTTTAGTGTTTTCAATGATTTTATTCATATAGGTGCCCTATCCACTTCAAGATTTTATACATTTTAATATTTATATTAGTGCTTTTGCCTTAGATGCAATCATATCCAACCATGTATCTTCATCTTCTGTCAGCTCTATGTCATTGAATCCAGCTCTGTAGAAAAGATAGAGGTTTATGACCATCATCTGATGTACATTCAACTAAACTGCTGACAAGCCAACCCCCTGGCCCCCAATGCTAGCTAACATTGGCCCTGAATTTGTGGTCAGAGGTGTACCAAAAGAATACACCTCCAAAACGAAAAAAAAATTCAAACTTACCTGATGTCTTTGGAGCTTCGGACTCTTTGGGTCCTGGGCCAGGCGTTTGCTTGCATTAGGCCCACTGATCCCAGGGGCAAAAGAGATTCGCATACATCCCTGGGTGAGCCAGGCCAACCAATCAAAAGGGGGGATTCCTATGATGCTTTATGGGGATTTCATTTACGTACGGAATCCCCATAAGCATTAGAAATTCCCAAATAAATAGAATTCACATCACTTAAATAAAAATAAATGATCACATGTTCAAAATTAATTAAAAATACCCTTTAATTAAGCATTTAAAATAAGTTTAAATTTCTTGAAACATAAATTTAAATATTTTAAAATGGGCCAAAATTTACCTAAACTAATTTTAAATCATTAAAAAAATTACTTAACATTCATTTTAACCCTTACACTAGTAAAAGAAGGCCTTATGCCTGCTTTTACCAGGCACAAGGTTTTCTTTGGGCATTCACTGGGCAGTAGTTGGGTAAATAGCCCAACTCTGCACTAGCGAAAGTGATTTTGAAGTGGATGCAAAGGATGTGTCCAAGCGAAATTTGATAGATTGCAAGTTCCGGGTTTTTGCGCTGCGCATGCACGGAAACCCAGAATTTGCGGGGCCATTCTGAAGTTGTGCATACACTGTCGGAAGCACCATAATGTCAGGCCCATTATAAGTGACTCTCTCCTCAGGTACTGCCCTTCCTCAAAAAACTCAGCCACAATCCCTCTGTCCTTGCAAACTATCCTTTCAGCTCTCAAACATGTGCCCAACTCTCCTGCAACTTGCTTTTTGAATCCTTCCAAACCGGTTTCGACTCCTATTGTAGCACCAGTAACATTTTCTGAAGCGCACTGATAAGAAAATGGTGGCAATGGTTTGAAAGTGACATTGCTCAACAGCAGTGATATTAGCATCATAAAATAGTGCTGAAAGGAAGCCATTGATATTAACGAGGGGTTTTGAGAAGTTCTATAATTCAGTGCAAACAATTCAATACTCTGTCATCAATGCAATGTTAAATTTAATGTGTTTACTTACTTCACAAACATTGTCTGAACAACAGCCTCTTCAAATTGTACTTTTTCCTCGCAGTAGTAACATAATTATAGCTCATGAGTCTCATTTTTTAATTGGTGAGCTTCAATTCCACACCCATTTTCATGACATCTTCCTTTTTTAGTGCTGGAATAAGAGAAAATTATGTGTAATTTTTATAGATTACATAAATCCTATTTTTTTTTTTTAATTCATTCCTGGGATGTGAACGTCACTAGCAAGGCCAGCATTTATTGCCCATCCCACCTAATTGCCTTGAGGTGATGGTCAGCAGCCTCCTGAACTGCTGTCATCTGTGAGTTGAAAGGACTCTCATAGTGCTATCAGGGAGGGAGTTCCATGATTTTGACCCAGCAACGATATACTTCCAAATCAGGATGGTGTGTGACTTGGAGGGGAACTTGGAGGGATGGTGTTCCCATGCACCTGCTGCCCTTGTCCTTCTAGGTGGTAGAGGTTGCGGGTTTTGGAGGTGCTGTTGAAGAAGCCTTGGCGAGTTGCTGCAGTGCATCTTGTAGATGGTACACACTGCAGCCACGGTGCGCTGGTGGTGGAGGGAGTGAATGTTGAAGGTGGTGGATGGGGCGCCAATCAAGCAGGCTGCTTTATCCTGGATGGTGTTGTTTCTTAAGTGTTATTGCAGCTGCACACATCCAGGTAGGTGGAGAGTATTCCATCACACTCCTGATTTGTGCCTTGTAGATGATGGAAAAACTTTGGGGAGTGAGGAGATGAGACACTCGCCGCAGAATACTCAGCCTCTAACCTGCTTTTGTAGCCACAGTATTTATGTGGCTGGTCCAGTTGTGTTTCTGGCCAATGGTGACCCCCAGGATGTTGATGGTGGGGGATTAGGCGATGTTAATGCTATTGATTGTGAAGGGGTGGTGGTTAGACTCTCGCTTGTTGGAGAAAGCCATTGCCTGGCACTTGTGTGGCACGAATGCTACTTGCCACTTATCAGCCTAAGCTTGAATGTCATCCAGGTCTTGCTGCATGCGAGTATAGACTGCTTCATTATCTGAGGAGTTGATGTGGGTCTGCAGTCATATATAGACCAGGTAAGGACAGCAGATTTCCTTTCCTAAAGGACATTAGTGAACCAGATGACTTTTTACGACAATTTGATAGTTTAATGGTCGCCATTACTGACACTAACTTTTTAGTTCCAGATTTATTTAATTAACTGAATTTAAATTCTATAGCTGCTGTAATGGGATTTGAATTCACATCTCTGGATCATTCGTCTGGGCCTCTGTTCAGTTATATAACCACATGTACCATGTAGGGCATAGATTTGCACATTATGCAAATATGCTGCGAGGGAGGAATGTGCCAATCACTTGATTGTGTTATACTCTTAACTGCAAGTGGATATCCACGCTGGCATAAACTTTCCATCGGGATCACCAATTTAACCGCTGAGATTGAGTTTAATGCCCATATTTGATTAAAAATGGAAACGAATGCCCAATTATCTTTCGGCATACAATTAACGCCGGGAATTAGCTGAATCGCCCGCCCATATTTTTTAAATAAAATCTGACGTCATCACTCGTGCATCGCCCAGAAGACTATTTATAATGGAAACTAACGCTCAGATTATCACCGAGCGCTACTTTCGGCATCTCGTCCATATACCGCCATATAGCTCACAAAAAAGACGCTCAAGAAAAGCTGCACTCACCTGACCTTAACCCAGTGGTATGGACTCCATTTTGTAATTCGGAGGACTTTTCATAAAAGGCTGCTTCAAGTTTATGGGAGCATTGAAGTAATTCGTGACTGCCTTTCAGGTTATTTTAAATCTCTAGACAACCATCTAATCTCATTGTGATAAATTTTGAGTTTCTATTGCGTTTTTAAGAGGACAATTTAATAATTTTGAAGACATAATAGGGCATTTATAGTAATGGGGCCTGTAATTTCTCAGCCAGTATTGATGACTACTCACATGCAGCAGACTAGAGATGGGAGAAGGTTTATTGAAGAGCATTATGTACCCAATCAAAGAGGTGGCAGACTGCTGAGGAGGAGGAGACCTTACACCCAACGCATTTACAGGGATAAGCGGTCATACCTGGACTTGTCCAATAACACGTGCCTTAGGAGGCTGCGCTTCCAAAAGGAGGTCATCAGTAAGATATGCAAGCTAATTAAGGGAGATCTGCAACCTACCAGCACCATCAAGATCGCACTGCCCATTGAGGTCAAGGTTACTGCGGCACTTTCCTTCTATGCATCGGGCTCCCTTCAGGCCTCAGCTGGCGATATTTGCACCCTATCACAGACCTTCCCTTTTGTTCTTTCTTCCACTCCCCCTTTCAGTGCTTAAGAATGTACTCTTTTCGAACATTCGACAGTTCTGACGGAGGGTCGTCAACCTGAAACGTTAATTCTGTTTTTCTCTCCACAGATGCTGCCTGACCCGCTGAGATTTCCAGCATTCTGTTTTTATCCAGCCTAATCCCACTTTCCAGCTCTTGATCCGTAGCCTTGTAGGTTACGGTACTTCAAGTGCATATCCAAGTACTTTTAAAATGCAATGAGGGTTTCTGCCTCTACCACCCTTTTAGGCAGTGAGTTCCAGACCCCCCCCCCCCATCCTCTGGGTGAAACAAGTTCTCCGCAACTTCCCTCTAATCCTTCTACCAATTAAAATCTATGCTCCCTGGTTATTGACCTCTCGGCAAAAGGAAATAGGTCCTTCTTATCCAAGTCTCTCATAATTTTATGGCTGCGTCTATTTGTACTAACTGAAATGCAGCCATTTCTCTGATTGGCTCTCCATTTTCACATGGCCTATTGCTGATTTATCCTCCAAGGGGACCAGCCACATCCAGAAGTTCCTCTGGAATGTGTAACTGGAACTGCCCAGCCCAAGTTTTGAGTGACTTTCCAATTTGTAATTCAATCAATTTTGGGGAGAGAGAGAGCCTGGGGGGGGGGGGGGGGGGGTGGTGGGGATGAGAGAGAAAACCTGGGGGGGATGAGAGAGAAACCTGGGGTGGGGTGGGGGGGATGAGAGAGAGAAGCCTGGGGGGTGGGAGAGAGAGAAAGCCTGGGGGGGGAGAGGAGAGAGAGCCTGGGGTGTGGGGGTTGGGGGGGGGAA